>NW_026902234.1:1862500-3062500 GCF_033783945.1 Neopsephotus bourkii | reverse complement strand
TATAAAATCATGTCTAACGTAGTTGAGTGCTGTGTGGAAACATGGGCTTGTGAGGATCCTAGCATGGTGCGTTATTAGAGGTTATTCAGTTCCATGTGTGAATAGCCCCATTACAAACTTGATGTAAATCCTAGTCAGAGTCTGTGGTTTCATGTCACTTCAGCTGCTGATGTTTTTTCTAGGTTAATTTTCCTTCCTAGGACCTCTTCCTTCATCTGAATTATAATACAGCAGTACACACTCCAGTCCTGATATAAGGAGTTTGCAGGAATGCATGGTTTAGGTAAAAGGGGAACTTGAGACTCTTTGTCCTAATAAGTTTAATTTCTCCATTCCTGATCTGCATATTACTTTGAGATGAACAGTCTAAATCCAAGAATTTCATTTGAGCTGAAACTTAGAAATTCTTTGAGGACTGGAAAATCCTTGTGATTTATGTAGTGAGGAACATATTATTCTATAGTAAAGCTCAGTGATTCTGCTGTGAAGATTAACTAATGAAGTGTCCGTGATAGTAAGACCTGGGTCAGCAAGCTAGAAGTACAAAGAACACACAAGCAAATGTCAGCTGTACAGACCTGAAAAGCACAAAACTTGTCAACAGCAATCTAGTAGCAGTATGGCTGGTAGATGAGAAGATGACAGTAATGTGCAATACCGAGAAAGGATGAAGGTTGCATGGGATTGCTTACAGCAAATAGATTGTATATCTAAGGACGTGACTAAGTAAGGTTCCTGAGCCTAGAGTAATCACAAAATGGTACCTCGTCTGGCATGTGTTAGCCATGAAAGGGTATTGTACAATAAAGAGATGAGAAATGTTCACGTATAGCTTTTTAAGTTGCGGGGCTTACGTATGAACTCAGCATGTAACTAATAATGATTGGTGCTTAAGTCTGTGCTTGATGCTCGCATGAAGTAGTTATTAAAGAAGTGCATGCAGACAATAGTAACCAAACAAGATCTGCATTGTTCATCTGTTTGTTAATGCTAGATTATTGACTGGGCACATTTTGAGCACTGATTGATCCCATGATATGATTGTGATGGTCTGCTCACAAAATCTAGCTGGAAGTTAAGTGCTGAGTTGAGCTTTGGGATTTGGGAAGCGTGAAGATGTCTGTTCCCTGAAAGAAGAAGGATGAGAAATAAATCTGGAGAGGGCAACTGAGCAGCTGTTCTCAGACCCCATTAGCAGGCTGGATTGCCTGCTGCTGTCATCAGCGGTCACTGAAGGAGGCTGACCCACAAGATGGATTGATGCTTTCCATTCCTTGTGTCCAAGTAATCCACACTGTGCTATTTCCCATCTAGAAATTATAAGAGGAGTATTTTTCAATATATATTTATAGAAAATTCAGGCTTTGAACAGTACAGTTTCTAAAGCAAGCTTTTTGTCTTCCACATGAAAGTAAAACCAGCATCCTAAGCCCAGTGTGAGGGATGCTGTCATTTTGTCTCTCACATACATGCGCACAAAACCAAGCACAAGCTGGTGCATTAATAATACAGCTGTTGAACTCATTGCATATTCAATAGCTGTGTATTCCACTTCTAAAGGGAAGACTCTCAGTAGTGGATGGATCTGTCTGTCTCTTTAGAACAGCTACATATGACAGTTCAGGAGTGAGGGCTATGCTCTGGAGTTTAAGAAAAGCCTCTCTAGGAATCAGAAGTGAAGAGTACTTGAAGTTACAGTAGAGTATTTTAGAACTGTTCTGAGGGCAGTGTTGCCCCTAACGATGGATGGATGGATAGATGATAGATAGATAGATAGATAGATCTCCATATAGCTCCTCTGAAGGTCTACTCTGATCTTCTTCGATCATGCTTGAGCTTTCAGTGTTAAGCGTGTCGTATATGATCATGGTAAGCCAAGACATCCCAGTCTCCCAGATGCTCCTGGTTAGCCATTCCACTACAGAGCACTATTCTGTATTGTATGCTGCAAAAAGACACATGTGCCTCCTTTATTGATTTAAGCTAACACATTAAATTGGCTAAAGTAGTACATAAGAGACCAGATCATCACCACAAAATACTCTTGTTCAAATTTGGTGGATTAATTTTAAGTGCATATACACTGAGTGATATTTTGATGCTTGTTGATGAAAAGGGAGTAAAGAAAACTAATTTTTAGAGATGCTGTGAGGTGCACATTCTAAGGCTATATGTTTTTTGGATTAGCCATTACAGCCATGGCTTCAGCTGCCTAAAAACTACTACTGATCCAGGAGCCATGAACCTGTGTCAGCTCAGTGTTGCATCCACGTTGATACACTTTGCCTTTTTGAATGCAACCTGTTCAGGCATCACCTGTCCGGTGGGATGATTTCAATATGTGGCTCCTACAAAAAAGGTTTAAAAATTAACTTACCTGCTTCAGCAACTATGCAACCTCCAGCAACCATTGGCTTTTCCCAAGATGACATCATATGAAAATCATTTGATCGTAATACACAAGCCACGTTAATTCCTTTCCTGATCTTCTTCCTCCTTGCTAATTGTTTCTTTTGTTAGCATGCTGCCCTAGAAAGAGGTCTGAAATTGTTTCCTGTTTGGTTTCTAAATTGTTGACAATCTTCAGTGCTTTGTATCATCAATTCCAGGCACATAGAAAAGATTCTTTAATAGTTATCACAGAATGGGTTGGGTTGGGAGGGACCTTAAAGCTCATGCAGTTCCAACGCCCTGCCACAGGCAGGGACACCTTCCACTAGACCAGGTTCCTCCAAGCCCCGTCCAACCTGGCCTTGAACATTGCCAGGGACGGGGAAGCCACAGCTTCTCTGGGCAACCTGTGCCAGTGCCTCACCACTCTCACAGTGAAGGATTTCTTCCTAATGTCTAATCTGAACCCTCTGTCAGTTTAAAGCCATTCCCCCTTGTCCTGTCACTACATGCCCTTGTAAAAAGTCCCTCTCTGGATTTCTTGTAGGCCCCCTTTAGGTACTAGAAGCTGCCCTAAGGTCTCCTCAGAGCCTTCTCTTCTCCAGGCTGAACAAGCGCAACTCTTTCAGCCTGTCTCCATAGAAGAGGTGCTTCCCTATGGGTGCCCCAGAGCTGGATGCAGTACACAAGGTGGGGTCTTGCAAGAGCAGAGTAGAGGGGCAGGATCACCTCCTTTGACTTGCTGGTCACGCTCATTTCGATGCAGCCCAGGATACAGTTGGCTTTCCAGACTGTGAGTGCACACTGCCGGCTCATGTTAAGTTTCTCATCGACCAACATCCCCAAGTCCTTCTTGGTACTGCTCTCAACCCATTCTCCACCCAGTTGTTGTGCTTGGGATTGCCCTGATGCAGGTGCAGGACCCTCTCCTGGCTCAGACTTCAAATTACTTGTTTTAGGTGATAGATCTGTCTTTAAGCTGGGCTATGAACTGAAGTCTCATATGATTCAGTCCAGTCACCTCTTTGCTAGAACACGTTTCCTAGAGTAAAATTCAAAGTCTCATTTTAGAGAACAGAGGAAAATACTTTTTTCCTCACTCATAAACAGTCCTGATCTGAGTTGTTTTATGTGATGGCTAGAGAGGTACTTTGCGCAGAGTGGGATGTCATTTCAATGTCCACCTATGTTCTTCAGAAAGAACACAGTGAAAACTGAGAGCCTCATGTCTTACAACCTTGAAGACCTTTGGTATCATTACTTACCAGTGTATTAGACGTAAAAAAGAAAAACTTCGGAAAGGTAATTACTGAAAAGGCTGTATCCCTCTAAAAGTTGAGAAAGATAACTCTAGAGGGTTTGTTTGGGATGATGCTACAGATGCATCTTTAACTGGCCAGTTAGTGGTAGGCATCCAACATGCGTCAGCTGTCATGGGCAGCTTCCCTATAAAACAGTTAAAAAGTCTGTGAGTGCCTGGTGTTACCTATAATTAGACCACAGACAAAAGGAAGATCCTGAGAAATGCATCTGCCTGATGATATTATGAAACTGGAGTTGAAACTCACAACAGAGACAGTAATTAGTATGGGTATTGTTCCGGGTAATTTTAGATAGTATTCTCGCCACCCAGTGAAATTTGATGCTGTAACCTGCAACCTGAAGGAGAACAGCATGTGCATAATGCTTTTCAAAATGATGATCCATTCTCCTTGCATCTCCATTAAGTAGGATATAAAAAAACCCTCTCACCCTGGTAGATCCCTTGGCATGAGGAAAAAAATAGTGTCCCTGCCCATGGCAGGGGTTGGAACTGGGAGAGCTTTAAGGTCCCTTCCAACCCAAACTCTTCTCTGATTCTATGATTCTGTGAGTAGGAGAGATCTTTTGGTATTGAGCCTTGGTGTGCTTTAGGTCACAGGGATGCTCCTGTCTCTGTTATGTAAAACAAGTGGCAAACACTATTCTGTCAGGTAGCAATTTTGTCCACTCTGCGCACCCTTTAGCTCAGTGTAACCAACAGCATCAGTGGAAGACCATGGGGAAACCATGTCTGTGGTCACCGATGTGGTCACTGAGTGGGGCTTCTTGCCAGTGTAACCCTGTGAATACCAGGAAACCTTCCTGCTTCTTAAGTATAAGATGATGCACGTATCATTTGATAAGTGATCGCCTCCTCCTCCCTTGACTTTCCATCTCCTTCCTCCCAATCACACGCTGTGATGACCAAGATCCAGCACGAGGAGTATGTACTGGCATTCTTTATGTTTAAAGATTACACAACAGGAAAAGGAGTTGAAAATTATAGGGTTGTTGTTTGTTGTGTTTTGTTGGGTTTTTTTAATTACAACATTTGTGTCCTTTTTCTTTAATAGTAATTTAATAACATCATATTTCTATGGCTTTCATGTATTTTCCTTACCACCAAGCGTGAGGGCTAGCAACTCGCTGTCCTTGTGAATGAGTCTTGCAATATAGATGAATCAAAAAACCCAGGCTTCTAAACAAAACACCAAGAATAATGAATCAAAACATAGAAAGAGGTACGGTAGTGTTATGAGAGAAAGTAACATTTCTCAGGGGTATCAGTCCAGCACATTCCTGGATATCTCTTTATGAAGTCCAGCCATTTAGAAAGAGCTGCTTTAGTCACACGCACAAAGATGTACTACTGCTCATCCCCTCTGCAGCCTAGCAAGGGCAGCTGTGTAGATCCCTTCTGTCGCATTATGGGCTGTCAGAAGCAGCCCTTATCTGACTCTTGACATAATTTTCCATATTAAGCTTAGCATAAAAATTAAAACTTGTGCTTTACTAGCACTCTCATTAAGTGCTTCACCTGAATTCAGTGTTCCGGGTTTACAGCCCCACAAAGACCTCTGAGCAGATCAAGTTTCCTCACACTCTGTAGGTCTCCTTACATGGTGGTGCCTTGGACAAGAGCACTGCCCTAGAATCTTGCCCCATTCAATATATATGAGCACGACCTGTTTACCACAGAGGCTGCCTGCTTTCACCATTCACTTTGAAGGCAGTCAGCACATTTTGTGGGGATAAAGAGGTTTTAGAAAATGTCCAATTTCTAATGTTGATAAAACAATATCCTCTTATTTGGCCTTATACTGGAAATTGTGTGAATACAAGGAATCTGTCCCAGGCACTTAAAAGAATACAGCAGCACAGATAAAAATAATTGTACTTAAAACATGACATCCACCTTTTAATGAGTAAGTAAAGAGCAAAACAATGCAGAAAAGGCATTAAGAATTCCTGAGGCAGTACTGTGAAGTGTAGAAAATCTGTGATATTACAGAAGTAATAAATGAGAAAGAAAACACGTAGCAAAGACAAAGAGTATTTAAAGTCAAAACTTTATCTTAAGGACCATCAGCAAGCGGACAACACATTAGGAAATAAATCTTACCTGAGGTCAGAGGCTACTTCTCAAAACAAGGTGCCAAGTGATCATTATGACCACAGGTTCAGTGACAGAGGAACCCTAGTTTATTATCACTAACATGATACTGTTTTTATGAAAGGTAACTGGGTGTTAATACTAAATCATTTTCATCTATTTGAGAGAGCACATCTCTTTCAAATACAAATTGTCTCGTTCTACAGAAGGCAAATGAATATAGCTACTGGGTTTGTTGCCATTCACTTTGATGGCTCCAGTGCACCTGAGCTTTCCCCATCTCATTTCTTCTGGCTTTCCTGTCCTCTGTTTCTTCAGTCACTAGCTCCTTTTGGAAGGATTAAAGCCACCCTGTACATGTGATGTCTCTATTTTCTACCTGTTATTTCCAAAGATACCACATAGATTCTCCTGTTCTATTCTGCTCTTAGACTGTCTTCCCTGTGAGGGTGGTGAGGCACTGGCACAGGGTGCCCAGAGAAGTTGTGGCTGCCCCATCCTTGGCAGTGTTCAAGGCCAGGTTGGATGGGGCTTGGAGCAACCTGGTCTAGTGGAAGGTGCCCCTGTCCATGGTGGTGTGTTAGAACTCAATGACCTTTGAGGTCCTTTCCAATCCGAACCATTCTGTGATTCTAAGATTCTTATCTTACATTATGCCAAGCAGTACCTTTACTGTTTAAAATGTTAATCCTCAGTAAAAGAATTAGTGATAGTCTAGTCTGAGATACCACAATAAGACATCAAGTTTGTACATGAAGAATAAATGCCTAGCCTTGCTGTAATCTTTGGGAAGATGTCTATTATCTTTGTGATATCGGTCTTTATTGATTTTTAAGGTGACAAAGTGCATTTGACCATCTTCTGGTTTCTTGATCTCGCTTGGTTTTGAACCCAGTAATTAGTATCTGGCCAAAACCGTGTTTCCTGGATACTACTCAAGCCCAGAAGAGAGCAGTGGGAATAGATGGATTTGTGATGTATTAAATAATGAAGAGAAAGCTACTGGAAGGAAATCTTGCATTCCTAGACTCCACACATACTGGACAGTCTCGGGAAGTGAAAAGTGCGGGGAAGGCGACAGGATTGAAGGGCTCTGACCTCCCAGACCGTCTTTCCATCTCCAAGTGTCTCAGATGTTTTGCATAGATGAAAAGTATTGCAGCTATAAGGTGCAAGTCTTTCAGAGACCCACCGTGTGCCCCCACTGGCTTCAGCTGCTGAGAGACCAGTTCCTTTCCTCCTCATTTCAGCTACAGCATCCTGCCTCTCCAAATCTGAAAGGCAAACCCTGCCTCTGATCTCAAAGTATTCAAGTTACTCTCCTGAATTAAGCTTGCTGTAAGCAATGAAGCAGAGATGCTTTCCTTTAATTGTCCTTTTTAGAATTCATATGAAAGCATAATACCTATTTAAAAGCTTGCCAATCTGAAATCATTGTGGAAATGAGGCAATAAATCCTTCCAGAAATGTGTCCAGACTAATCCCAGATGCAAAGCACGGAGAGCGCTAGGCAGGAATCTGATTTTTGCCTGGCCT
This sequence comes from Neopsephotus bourkii, assembly GCF_033783945.1. Lineage (NCBI taxonomy): Eukaryota > Metazoa > Chordata > Aves > Psittaciformes > Psittacidae > Neopsephotus > Neopsephotus bourkii. Next base: position 3,055,158 of record NW_026902234.1, on the reverse strand, counting down.
TTACCACTGATTCACTGCAATGCTTTCTGCAAGCCATTTATTGTGCATCAATGTTCTCACTGATGGAGGAAAACCAGTATTTATTTCCTTTCAGTGTTGTCCATAGTATTACTAACCACTGCTTGTACAAATCTGTGGATGAAAGGAATCATCAGAGTTCTAAGCTCTTAATATGTATTACTTATTGCACTTTAAAACAAATGTCATCATACTAGGTAGGAATTAAGATTCCTAAGCCCACAGGGTGGGTACCTTTTCATACACATATATATAAATGTCATCAAGTGACCTGCCTCAGAGGAAGGCTGACTGAAGACAGGTGAGTCGGAATTCATTCATAGACTATTCATTCAGAGCCAGAAGCTTTGATTTTGTTTTGATTTAGCATCTTGTCAATATTGTGATTGCTGCACTGTTTCTGCCTAGGCCTGTGATGGTTTATGTGATGGGAGGGAAAAAATAAGGCTGATAACTTATAACTATATAATCTATCAATTTCGTACATGTGGAAATAGTAACAGTGTGTAGCTTTCAATGGGGCCGTGTATGGATTTTCCATTGAATTCACAGGTATTGGATCAAGCTATATTGATCTGGGCTTGTGAATAATCAGGGCTAGCGATAAAGTTCCAACTGAGCTACTGCATGTACCCAGCTCTGGCCATGGGCGTTTGTTGGCCTGAATAAGCCTTCTCAGGACAACAGAGTATTTCCAATGACACTGCTGAACTATTCGTGTTTCTGCACCCATGCAGCCTGGTTTGCAGTAGAAATACAGGTTAAAGAGATTAAAATTAAGTACTAAAATATTATTAAAACTATTATTAAAATTATTGTTATAATTATTATTAAAATTAGTATTAAAATCGGAAAGGGGTTTTCAAGTGTTAACTGCATTGTGTGATGATTGCCTACAAGACTTGTGGCACGTTTTGCATTCAAAACCCTCTTGGGAACAAGTTTTTTGTAAACCATAAAACCTGCTCAGTTTAAATGCATTTAGCAGCAAGGCAAATACAGTCAATGTCTTCTGTAATTGATAGCTTTTATCTGGTAACAGTTTTGAATTCTATTAACAAGCACAATGAATGCATTGATCAGTAAAGCAATTATCTGCCACTAGTATCGCAGATCACAGAATCACATAAATTATCACAGAAGTATTATTTCATCAGATGGATGTTGGAGCTACCTCGCATACCTTAGCAGAGAATTAAGGGTCATATTGCTTCATTTTTGAAAACATGTTTTTTCCAAAAGGCAAGCAAAAAATCTCATTGCCTTTCCAACAGACACACAAAAGATGTGTGCACTCTAGCACGTTAGACTTCAGACAGTTATTTAAAGCAAAAGTACCTCACCTGCTCATCCTAAAGACAAGCTATGGGTGTTCTCATGCTATGGGAGGAGCCATGTGAGCAAGCAATGAGAAGTGACGGGCTAAAAAAATCCCTGCTGGCCCAGGCAGCTGACAGGGACCTCCCTGCTCCCAGGCTCCCCAGGCATGGCCTTCCCCTCTCAATGTGGTGGTGTAATGGCACATGAGATGGAGGAGACATTCAATGACAGGAGAAGCCTGTGTCCCCAAACAAGGAGGAAATAAGGATCAGATAAGGATCATCACTTGCTTCTCCTCCCACCTCCACTTTCTGAAGCTGGTGGCTGCATCCCATGCTGGGGGTGAGGGGAAGGACATGCTGCAGAGAGGGTGTCTTCACTCTCCAACCTATCTGCACCTGTCTGGGAGCTTTTGGCATGCAGACTTTGCTACGGGGTGTTGAAAATGAGCACCGATTCATTCCTGTTCTGCAAACTGCTGTGTTTCCAGGTCTGCTGGGGCAGCTGAGGAGAGCCATTGCCATGATTCCTGCACTGCTCTTGCTGGGCCTTATGGCCCTTGTTGGTGAGCCAGGGTTTGGGTTCGGGTTGCTGTCAAAAACACCAAGGAACTGTTTGAAGAGGGACTGCAGAGAGGAGGTGTACACTCAGGCCTGAGGTCCCCTTTCTGCACGGCGCTGTAAAGCCCCATGTGACTGATGGTCCTCGGCTGCTCTATGAGGCTGCTTGCTGTTCACGTGCATCCCAGACCAGCATGTCTGGAGTGTGGGACTGACACCAAAAGGGAGTCACAGACATACCTTCTCTTGATTTTACCACCTAACTTTCTCTGATCCCCGCCTGCCCAGAAATGATCCCACCAATGTGGCAAGCTCTTTGATGGAGGCTATTCATTCCTCCGGAACTGAGGAAGCAGAGTAATTTGCCCAGGCTGAGGCAAGCACTCTCCTGAATTAATTCCTTACCAAGTTATAGAGGGTCATAGAAGATGCTCCCAGCCAGGGTGCTCGGGTACCACCAGCCATCACCCGAGGGGTCACAGATATTTTTGGGCATTAGATGGAGAGCACCCTCTGAAATAACTGCAGAGGCTGTGGTTCCCCTCTCCCACACCAGCCTTTGGACCTAACAAGGCAGATGCCTATTCATCTAAATTGTCATTAGATACATTCACTTCAACCTATGCAATTAGAAAAGAACAATTTCTGTTCTCTACCTGTCTTTGATGTTAGTAATGGAGAGCAGTGGCAACCGTACAAGCATGGTCAACACAGGGTGATGTGGATTACTGGTCTGCATGAATCCCTCATGCTGTATGGACCTGCAGCACACTGTAGAGTATCACCCTGAGATCTTACGCGTTTAAACACCTGTATTTAATTTTTCAGCTCCATCCATGAGTTACAGTTGCTATGGTGATATAAGTGCTCTTCAAGCCCCACTGGTCCCCTGTACAGCTGTAAGAGCCTCGGATTGTGGTAGGTATAATTCATTGCTTGATTTGTCAACCTGTTTGTACCTTACAGAGAGATGCTTTGTCTGCTACCAAATTAAATGTGTTGCAGCTACTCAATTAGCCGAAGGAGAGAAAGCAACACCTCCTCTCCCAAAATGTCAGGTGCTGTGAAGCCCCCAGACCTGGTGGGAAGTGGGAGGACAAATTCCAGGTCCCATAGTCAGGATCCTCAGCTGCTAAGCAAAGGGAAAAGGTGCAACCCCTTTTCAGTTAAAATGGTTTCTTCATCGGCCAGGACTTTAGCATCTTCACAAAACCCCAGAGCCTGTCTGCTCAAAGGGGAAGATGTGCAGAGCCAGGCCCTGAGTGCTGGCATGTCAGCTCCGCTAGCCGGAGGCATAGTTTGCAGGAGGAAGGTCCCACATGCACAGCTGTCCTACCTCTGGATGACCCTTTTCTGGTAACTCCTTCCCATTTCCCTCATTCTTGTCTTGTGTTACTGCCCCATCATTACAAAGCTGACTACATCAGGTTCATACTGCTGAGATCTCCAGGGACTTTGCCACATACATCGGATGTAGGCAGCTCCAGGGCAGACACCTGACTGCGGGTGTCCAAGTATGGATCTGAACCTGCTTGCTTGTTTCCAAACTGTTCCAAAATTACCTTTGAGAAAGCCCCACCTGGACAGTCAGTCAGCCTCACAGTCTTTTCAAATGCATTTTGAATTGCACTTTTCTGACTCCAGAGCCACATTTCCAGCCATGCAGCAGCAGGAGTAGCCCATGAACATGCAGTCCCACCTCCTGAGAAGCTGCCCTCTTCCCCTCATCATCCTTGGGTTCTCTGGCCGCAGAGTCAATGCTTGTTCCTCAGGCGCCACTGCCCAACTTGGTGTAGCTGTGTTTACTTCAGCACTTGAGTTACTCCTTTGAAACACCACTCAAAGGTGAAGCGAGGGTTTTGGACAGGAGGGTGTGTGAGTCTGCCCTTTCCTAACACACAGGACTTGCCCTGGTACGGAGCTCTGTTGAAGCAGACATCATACGCCTGAGGAAATACGAGATCCCGATTAAGAGAGTAGCCAGAAACCTGTGTTTGGAGCCAGCACTCATTGCTGGCATCATCTCGCAAGAAAGCCGTGTTGGTCTGCTCCTAGACAACGGCTGGGATCAGGAACGGCACAAGTACGGCTTGATGCAGGTACGTGGGGATGATGAGTATGAGTAACAGAACAGTAATGTACTATTTATCCCAGGGCCTTACCTTAGTAAATGACTGTTCTGTGTTCAGGACACCACTTAAATTTGTTCCTTCTACATCAAAGGTTGTGCCTAAGTGTTGCCCTGAGTAAGGTCACTTCAATGAGTCACAGCCTGGGAGTACAAAGAAGACAGGGAAGATGATAGAGCTGTGGTTGTGTTCAGAGGAAAACCCATTTTCTTGCTTGACTTTTCTAGCTTGGTGTGCATCAACAGCCTTTTGGACTGTGGGATAGTGAAGAACATATAAATCAGTGCTCAACTATTCTGGTTCTTTCAATTAATGAAGTACGGGCAAGACATCCTACCTGGACGTGGGACCAGCAGCTGAGAGGTATGTGAGGGGCTTTGTACTAGAAAGGGATATGCTGAATGATGGGTGTGCTGTGCATTTGTTGGCATCACTTTTAAGAGCATCACTCTAGCAGATTTTACAGCATCTCTTGTCAAAACAACAGGCAAACAAACAAAAAACCCACACCAAACTGGAGTTTTCTATTTGAAAAGAGGCAATCCCAAAGCAACAGATCAGCAAGAGGTCTGAATACAGATGCAGCCTCCCAGCTCAAAGTGCTGTCCACAGAGCCTCCATGTTTCTGCCTACCGAAGAGAGACTGTGGTGGGACACTAAGCTCCTTGGCAGCTTTACTGTAGTAGGAAGCAGCATGAAACAAGCCCAGCCTTGCAGCCAAACTTCCTCTTTTCTGTTCATCCTACGAGTGAAATAGCTGTCAGGTGGACAAATAAGGTGCAAAGCAGCCAAACAAAAGCCACTGGGGAAGGCAGAAATTGAGGTATCGCAACGTAACAGATTGATTGTGGCATGCTGTTAACTTGTGTGAAGGAAGCTTGGGATCCAGGTCTGCCTGCAGTCCATGTTATCTGTGTGCTGGTTTGTTCACCCTGCACTATTTCCTAATTTGCCATCCTTGTTCTGCCACTACCTTTTTTTGATTACACCCTTTTCTAGGACCACCATGCCATTCCCACTTTCATTTGGAGAGAGTCATGGGTTCCTTCAGTATCAAAATAAGGATTTTACAGAACTAGTCACTTTTCAACCATAATGCAGAATGAGCGATTTCCCAAGCAGTTGTGTTGGCTTGGTGAGATGCATGGCCCTTTTAACTAGGAAATTTTACCTTTTAATCTTTGTTTCTTACTTCTAAGCCTGTAACAACAACTTATTAACTTTTTCTAGGGGGAATCTGCACCTACCGTGCAAAAATGGGCAACTTCCAGGTCTACGAGGATGACCCCTGTGACAGAGACAGCTACTACGTCAACAGTGTGATTAGGCGAGCCCAGTACTTTAAGAGACATGGGTTCTAGCTCATAAACCTACACCACCACCAAGCCTCTCCTCCACATAGACTAGCCCAGTAGTGATCGTAGTACCCAGAGCAGCTCCTCAGGTCCCCTGACAGGACCAGTGCTGGTAGCAACGGCTCAGCATTGCCTTCCAGGGAACCTGCTGGGACAAGACACCACAAGCTCGGGGCCTTTGAAAGCAGATAGGGACAGTCCAGCAATGTTCAGGTGTCAGGTGAGGAACGTGCCTCTTCCTATTTGAAGCTGAACCCAGAGCTGTTTGTGCATCCCCCAACCATGGGCACACAAGCAGCTCTCTCTGTGCATTGTCTGTGTTCTGCCCATCTCCTTTATCCACCTCCTTCCCTCTCCCTGGCCAATATGGTGGTGAAGCCCCTAAGTTAAACTCATCCTTCCCCTTGATTGTGCTGGCTGCAGGGCAATGAAGAGACTCCTTGCCAAGCCTTTGGTCTCTGCACTAGCTGTCCATTCCTATGGCCAGCCTTGTACAGGACAATGCTAAACATGCTTCTGTTAGTCACCCAAGCCCTGGAGCCCACAGGCATGGTGAGGCTGGGGACTCCTTCATGGTGAAAAGCAGCCTCATGCAGGAGAGGCTGTATGGGAAGTACTCCAAGAGCCATAGCAGGCGCACAAAACAGCTTTCCATTAGTCAACAGCCCTCTGAGTGGGAGCCAGACCGGTACGTACCCAAGCCTAGGGGCTGTATCAAAACAAGAGTGTTGGTAAAAAAACCCACAACCTTTCCTGCTTTAGCTTTTGCATCTTTATGCTGGGTTTCCTTCAAGTTTAAAAGTGTTTCAGTATCTGTCCCTCTGTCAGGAATCCAAACTTCTAATTTGAAGTGAATTATCTCTGGGTTTGTAAGCTCTGTTTGCAAGTGTTCATCAATGTGGATGGGTCTGGGTGGAAATTAAGGTTTACTGAGAATAATACTGAGAATAAGAAAGAAAATAAAGATAAATGTTGAATCCAAATACTTTCTTTTCCCATGGGGCTCAGCAACCTGCAACTTGAATAATAACCCAATTCATTACTCTTGCAATGGGTCTAAAACTCATTCTGAGAACAGGGAGAGGGAAATGGCGCTGCAGCCACTCAGGGGTGGATGAGAAGAGCTGGACTGGTGACCAGGGTGCGAGGCAGGCCAAGCTTAGCCACTGCCTCCAAACCTGTGAACAGAGAATAAGGATGTTCATGTTTAGCCTTTTGAATAAGGATTTTGGAAGTGCTGGGACACTTTTCTGCTGGCTGTCACCATTGCTGATACAGAAGCGATGTGTCTCGTGGACCCCTGTGTTGGGTACTTCAAAGAACTTTCAGGGTAATGAAGCAACATTCACTGGGAGCAACCAACACGTTATGCTGCTGTCAAGCTGCTGCATGTTAAGCTGCTGTAGAGAGGGGAAATGAAATTGGTGTTCTTTAAAGACTCTTACAGGCTAACATTGTTGTGTCAGAGTCAGCAATCAGCAAATCAAAAAGACAGCAAATTCCAGTCAGGGGAGAGAAATCTTCTCTGGGTCCTGTGCTTTGGTTTTATAACCAATGTCAATACTGGGAAATGTGTTTAAATGTGCTTCCTACAATAACCAGCAAATGTGAGATGGGAAGCTTTCTCTGTCATCGACCTCATAAGCTGCAGGTGATATGGGCCAGTCCCTCCACGGCTCAGGCAGGGATCTGTCTAAAATCTGGAGCTTCAATGACTGACTGTCATAGACACCAGGCAGAGGGAGCAAGTAAAAAACCTGTTTCAGCAGTAACTGAAACAGTAGGAAACCACTGCCAAGAACAAGTCCCCATGGGCCAGAGCTGTAACTACATGGCTGAGCAGACTGATCTGATGACTGACTCTGAACACTGAAGTTAGATCAGTTTGAGCCACACATCCATGTCTCTCCAAAAGATGCTGAAAACCAAGGGCAGTGACACCGCAGTAATGCAGTGCTGAATAACTGAGCTTGTTCTGCTTTGTTACTCATTGAAAAAGTGGGCTGCAATTTCCTAGCCAGCAACCTGCTCCCAGGACAGAGTTTCTCTGTGGTTGCCTTAGGCATGCTCAAGACTGCACCCCAAAATACTAGGCTCATCCTATGAGGGGGCAACCTTTTTTCTTCTTGAGTTGTGGCATCTTCTAGTGTGGAATTATAACATGGTATTTTTGAACAGCATCCAGGATGCTTGGCAGGCTCCTTTGGTTTGGGTCTGCTCCTTTTTGCTGGAGACTGTTGAATGTAATGCTTGCCTCAGTTTATTTAATTGCCTTCCTTGAAACTAAATACTCCCATGCTGGATGCACATGACCTGTTTTTTCCTATTTCAGTGTAAAAAGTGATCCTAGAATCATAGAACCACAGTATGGTTTAGGTTGGAAGGGACCTTAAAGGATCATCTATGATCAATGGCAGAACTGCACTCTGACAGGCTTTCTGTAGTCTTTCTGAAAGACAAATAAAAAAGTAAGATGAGCTGGATCTGAATTGGAGGTTGCTGAACACCTCAATTAACAGTGAGTATAAGACAAATCCTGGACATAAAGCATGATCTGGGACAGTTTTGAGGCTGCCCAAAACCTCAAAACTGCCTGTACCCCTGACATAGCAGGAGAGACCGCAACACTGTGTGGCTTGCATACTGCCTCCTCCATGGCAAGCGAGTGATGAGACAAGAAAGAGATGCTGCAAAGAGCACTGACAAAAGTCACAGCACGATCTTTGTCCCTGGAGACCCAAGCCTACAGCAGCTCTGGAGCTTTTGCTGAAGCCTGTGAGCTGCACCCTGCTTGATGTCGCACAGGTTGTCCCACCATGCAGACATGCTATTCTCCCCTAGTACTCTGAATACAGGTTTGTTGAGGAAAACAGTTCCCTGGGCATGTAGACTCTGTGCATGCATATATGGTTAAGCAAGGATTTCTGGGTAGGATCCAGAACACAGCAGATCTACCTGCCTGTGTCAATTAATGTGATGTAGAAGAAGCAAACTAGTACCTCCTTTCCAATTCTCCCCAGCAGTAAGGGAACTTGGAGATTACTGGTTTGTGAATCATCTTCAGTGGCATTTTGAATTTTTTTTTTTTGTTTGGGTTTTTTTTTGTGGGTTTTTTTTTTTTAATGTCATTTCTGTATGAGCCATCCCTGTTCTATTTTCCTTCCTGCCAGACGTACTTCCCTCTGTTTCAATGTTCTTTAAAGTCACACGTAATCATGAACATCCATGCATGGGCTGATGTGACTTTTTGCAGCTGGCTCTCGATGGGAGGTTTTAACGGTGCAGGCAAAACTTAGAGAATTGAATCTTTCAACACAATGGGACAGGATTCCCCAGCTTAGAATGTTAAAGCGCTGATGTAAGAGTGACACAGCATTTCACCCTCACAGAATTTACCACGTGGAAGAAACATGTCAGGATAGATTAGCACTGATATGGACGTCTGCCATCCAGTGGCTACTTTCCTTACTGCTGAAGAGCTACAGTAGCTTTGATCCACGTTACCTGATAATTTGGATTTGTGCCTACACCTTTGTCATTGATGTACAAGCAGGGATAACAACAGGGACCTGGTGTAGTCTCTGCATATCCAAATTGTCAGCAGTGTCATTTTATTGTTGCTGGGTCTTCACCTGCAAAAACCTTATTACAGCCAAAAGAGGAGGTCCCCACTTTCTCATGTTGTTGCTTCCAACAGCTGAAGGGGGACAGCTGTTTTCAGGCAAGGCTCACCCTAAGTCCACACTGATAACAACCGGGTTTCAAATTAAATTAAAAGGTATTTAATCTTTTTAATCGTAATTGTGTTTGTGCTGTATAGCAGAAACCCTGTTGTGCTTGGGAGAACGCACAGCAAGTTGTCAGGCATTCCTGTTTCCCGTAATACCTGTGGCATGTGGGAAATGCACTGGGCCAGCTGCTCCAAAATGCTGCCAGCAGAGAAAAAGCCCATTTGTCTCTAGGAAGTGCGGTGAGATGGGGGAAGTTGTCGTGCAGCAAATATGTCAGGTCTGTGATGTTTGCCTAATATTCTTGTAAATGATTCACTATACCAAAGTCTGGTTTCCGTTAGCTGCTGGGATCAGGTTAGCATTGTTCCCCTCAGTTGCTGGTTGCTTGTTTGCCTTCTGCAGCAGCGTGCTTAGACAACAGAAAGATGCAGATAAATGGCAAGTCAAACAAATTGCAAGTCAGATAAACTGTAATGGATGTAATTGAAGGATGTTTCTCTTTTGATTTTTTTCTTGTTGATGGTACCTATGGTTAAGCAAGCTGGAGCCAGGAAGTAGTGTATATTTCTTCTGACTCTCTCAGATACTGTTTTCTTCTGGAACAGAAAACCCAACTTTTGGAGGTACCTTTCTCCATTGGCTACGCAGGCAGTGACAGAGAAGATTGCAGAAGATCTGGAAGACATGAAAGAACACCAAGTCAAGATTACAAAATTTGGCAACAGCCAGCGTGTTGATCCAGCTGTGACTGATTCCTGGTATTATCTTTCAAGAGTCACACACTGGGACAGTGCTTAACGATGCCTGGGGTGACCACAGAAATGCATTTGGTTTAATGCAAGTATGATCAACCTTCCTATAAACACAAAATGCATCTTTCTTCTGCAGCAGAAAGACAGAAGAGCAGCAGTGGCCCTCACTGAAAGGCAATCCCTGAACATTTCACCCAGCTCTTTGTCCAGAACAAAGCTGACCCTGCTATCAGCTCCCTGCACTGGGGAAGGACCCTGGTGAGTGTCAGGACATAAGCAAGCTGCTTTTGCACTGTGAAACAGCTGCTTGCTTCCCAGTGCTCTCTTGGGAATGAAGAGATTAATTACTTCTATTTTATACTTTAGATAAAAAATCATGTTTCAAAAACATTTTTTTTCTTTTGTTTTAACTAAGCACAGGGGCCTGTAGGCTGCAGCTACATAGTTAGGTTAATTACCCCTCATGCACCACAGGGGCCTGCCTAGTGGGGGATCTTGCTTCATTATTCATGCCTACATTCACACCTCACTTGTTTGCCAGGTTGTGTGCTCACCCGTACAACCTCTAACCATTTGCTGTATGCATTGGAATCCAATTCTGTAACAGCTCCAGCCCCCTAAGGATAAGAAGTACAGAAGAAAGAAGAAAGAAGAAGGAGGAGAGGAAGGAGAAGTGGAAGAACTGGAGCAGAGATCCAGGGAAACTCCCTAGAGAAGAAAGAGGGGGTTTTGTTTATTTGTTTCAAATACGGTGCATTTTTTACAGCCAGCATTTTTACCTGTGATTAAAAATATCCTGATACTATTATTGGCATTGATCTACTTACACTACAGTATTAACTACCAAATCTGAAACAGTCAGTGAACCTGCAACAGAGCAATAGCACAGAAATAGAAATTTATTCTTAAGCCAGCCCATTTCACATTGCTACCACATGTTGCACCAGGATTTGAATATAAATACTACAGCAGGTAGACATGGCAAATGGTTCCTACCCAAGAAGCAAGCTCAATATGAGCAAGCAGTGTGCCCAAGCAGCAAAGGGTACCATGGGCTGTATGGACAGCACAGCTTGACCAAGAGAAGGGATTACACACCTCTGCTAAACACTTGTTAGACCACATTTACAATCGTGTCCAGTTTTGAGCCCCCTAACACAAGAGAGACCAATTAAGCAGAGAGAACTCAGCAGAGAGCCACCAAGATAGCTGGGGCTGGAGCAATCATCCCATGAGAAGGGACAGGTGGATTTAACAGCAGCACCACAGCACCTACCTGTGAGGGATAATTGAGGAGAACAGAGCCAGGATGGCTCCTCCCAGTAGTGCAAGATGGGAAGAGAAGTGACAACAGGCATAAGCTGAAAGAGACATTCAGACTGCATACAAGACTGTATTCTGCCTATAACCTTTCCCCATGAGGACAGCCAGGCAGCAGAGCAGGCTGTCCAGAGAGGTTGAGCTGTCCCTGTTCTCTGAGGTTTTCAAGACCTCGGTGGACAAAGTCCTGAGCAACCTTTCTAACCCTAACCATTCTATATTCTATGATGCTGTGACCTCAGTGCTGGCCCTGCATTGAGCAAGAGGTTGGACTAAAGCCTTGCGAGGTACCTTCCAACCTGAATTTTGCTATGATCCTAAGTCAGCCTGTTTGCTCCCTGCACAAAAAGGCTGCATCCCTTACGTGTGCTTCGTGAAGATTTACATGAAACATTTACAATGCTCCATTAATGAAAGGCTGTGGACACACACACTGTGTTTGTGCGCCCTGCTGGTTCAGGCTGTGGAACTGAGTGCAAATCTTTACAGAATGTATGCTTACTCAGAGAAGGTTTGAGATAGCAGCTTGACTATGTGACAGTTGTGACCCTGGAGGAAATACCATTTAAGGAACTCCCAGACTAACGCACAGATTAAATGTTTCAAGAGAATACAATTTTATTTTTCATTAAAACTGACAACTTGTCAAAGATAGTTGTAAACACCTCTTGTAAACACCAGAAATAACAGGTACTATCTAAAGCATTCTCTTCTCTGTACTTGGGAAAGTTACTAGCTGTGCTCTAACTTAGGTAGTTTATCACACACTTTCTAAGTTGGGCACCATACCAAGGAAGCTCGTTCATTAACACATTCTCTTTGGTTTACACTGCAGTACTTTTGTAGCACCTGTATAGTGTAATGAATAGAATAGATTGATATTCACACACATACTGTGTATGACAGAACTGGCAGCACTCCCTCTGTTGGCTGCAGTGCCTCAGACAAACCCTGAACGTCTTTGGCAAAGCTGAGCCATCCTGGCTTTAGTGTTCTGTGCCACCATTCCTGGTGCAAGTCTTATATTTGCTATCCCTCAGCAACAAGATCCATTTAAGTAATTTTCTGGGCCTTAGTACTTGTGCCATCTCTTTTAAGCATGCCCTGTACCTTGGATGCACTGCACTCACAATTTCAGCTTGTAACAAGTACCTCCCTGTAGGAACACCATCACACACGGATCAGCATCACACAGAGATTACAGTTATAACACACTGCAGCACAAGATGCTATGCAGGCTCAGGAAGGCCGGAAGGCAACATCAATTTATCTGCTTCATTTGTTCATTGCTATTCTGTGTACATCAGACTGACACCAGTATTTTCTGTGTCCTTCAAATTATAGCCCATAGCTTGCTGAGAAATTGAGGTTTTTCAGCTCAGCTGTGCATTTCTGCCTTCAGTCTGCCTGTAGGAATCACTGACCCACCAATCTCCTCAGTGCTACTACTATATCCTATCCTTCTTTCTCTTCCTCACAGTGTCTCCAGCTTTTATGTCCCTCTACTGATGTCTGTTCCTTTGAACTCCTACTGGTGTTTATTCTTCTCTGGAAGCATGCAGAAAGGATAAATGTTCATTTTCAGTGACTGTATCCTTCTAATCTTCTCATAACATACAGTCATTAAGATTAACTTCTCTACATTGTGTGTAGCGTGGGAGAGGCTCACACTGTGTTGAACTGTGGCATTTATGCTCACTACAATGAACACTGCTTTATCATTTGATACAGCAGCAGCTTCCTAACTTTGGCCACGATTCTCAAAACTGTAAACAAAAACATGAAGAGTAATACTCAAGATCCTTCAGGAAAAGGTGTTATAAGCTTGCAGCCCATCATTACTAACTTGCACTGAAGATGTGTGTTTCAGGGTCTCCAGGTTTCTGATGTCTGCAATTTTAGAACAGGAAAAGCATCAACTTATACACAGACTGCAACTCTTAGGCTATTATTATTAAACAGTTAGGATCAAGAAATATGTATCAAGTGAGATAGCACATTCCCTGAGAAACAAATTATACAAATTACCATGATATGAATCACTCCTTCTGTTAATTCTAAGTGGGGAGTTCAGGTAGTAAGATGACAGACTGTTAGCTAAGGACTGGATGGGGCTTTGAGCAGCCTGGTCTAGTGGAAGGTGTCCCTGACTGTGGCAGGGGATTGGAACCAGATGATCTTCAAGGTCCTTTCCGAACCAATCCATTCTATAATTCTATGAAAAGCCTGTGTCAATCAAATTACACTCTTGGTGGATAGCCAGTCAGTTCTTGTGTAACTGCTAAGCAGTGAGCTTTTCAACTCCAGTTTCTTCCTTTGTGCACCAAAGTCATGCATCATCATTGTAAACCTGTTACTGTTAGCTCAAAATATCCTCACCATCATTAGTTAGATATATTCTACTTACTTCTCTGACTTTATTTACAAAGTTCTTTAATAGCAAGCCATCAACTGCACACATTTAGCCACAAAATTTCAACACAAGGACATAGGCCTATCATTCATTTAATATTTGGGGCAAATAATAACAAAATTGAATTTTACATTTGTACACACTTCTTTAAGCATCAATATCACCTTAACCATTCATACCAGAGGGGAAGAATTAAGCTTTCATTTCATACACAAAATCTTAACCCAGGATTTAAATAATCTACTTTATTTTACATAAATCCAACCAGCACAGCTTATGACTTAATTGCTTTCTGCTCCACAGGTTTCAGATGCCGTTTAATGATAAGCTCTCCCTTGCTTGTAAGAAAGGTGTCTGTCATTTCCTCTTCTGTTGGCAACCCGTAAGGTAGTTTCAGGGGCTGTATTCTACAGACAAAAGAGTTTGCTTAGTGAAGTTCTGTGACTAGAATAGTTACATTAAATGCTCTAAATTAAGCATAGTTAACAAACCTTATCAGATGTTTAACAACTTTCAGTTTGGAATTTACAGAAGGGATATTTTTGTGCAGTATCGGCCGATGTGCCTGTATAAAGGACAGAACGGGTTTTACAAATGCATTGCCAAACCCCAAATCTCTGATCATTCAACTTCTCATACTGACAGTAAAATTATAGACCACATTTGCAAATATAGTAAGTAAAAAATGTCATGCATCAAGAACATAAATAAAAATATGAAAACTTGATCAAACTCTATTACAGTAAAATGATATTCAGCTTCATTCCCATTACATTCTCAATATATTAAAATTTCTTCCAACTGTTAAAAGTATTGTAAATATAGTAATGTACTTACATGAAAAGTAATGTATTTATATGAAAAGTAATGTAAATACAGGTGTTCTGGGGTACAACTGCCTCAGTTAGACCTTAAACTGACCAAGCACACACTTCTTTTTCTGTAATGTAACACTGACTAGACGAATCTTTGCGCAATGTGCAGCTGCTCTAAAAAATCTGGATAAACACGTCTTTGACAATAAGCTCTCTAAGAGTCTTGGATTTGGAAGGCTTTTCATTAACACACAAGTCTTATTCATGTACCTGTAATATTTGAACAATATGACCTAGAGAAAACTGAATTACAAGTATTTACAAATCTACTTTTATCATTTTAGCAGAAGTCTAAAGATAAAAGTTCACCTTAGGCATGCAGAGCAATACCAAACAGTGATTCTCTGAATTCCTACTAAAAGGCTATTTTCCATTAACATTCCTCTTGGCTCTCAAACACATCAATTTCTCAATTTATAGCCAATGTAAAGCAATCCAGGTTTTATAACTGCAAAATTGAGAAAAATTTAAGAAAAACACCACCTTAATTATAGCCTATTTCTACATTTCTGATATACACAATAAGTATAAAGAACAACAGTCATACTTTATCCAATCCAAGATCATGTATTATCTTCTTTTCCCAATAAGGGCGACCAATTACGCTTTTAATTCTAGTAATAACGTGGATCTTGTGGGGCTGCTCAGGGTCACCTCCATACTTCTCATGA
This sequence comes from Neopsephotus bourkii, assembly GCF_033783945.1. Taxonomy (NCBI): domain Eukaryota; kingdom Metazoa; phylum Chordata; class Aves; order Psittaciformes; family Psittacidae; genus Neopsephotus; species Neopsephotus bourkii. Next base: position 3,040,014 of record NW_026902234.1, on the reverse strand, counting down.
TCTCCAGGTCGTGGCTGAAATACCTAGAATTAGAAGTTCACAAAACCATGTTTAACTATCTTCTCATAAGGTCAAAGCACCAACAAGTGACCTCAAATTTAGCTTTTATAACATCAAGTGCCCGGTGTCACTTTCCTAGGTGGCAGAATCCTGCATTTCAACTCATTAAATTTCATGCCACTGACGACTGCCCAGTGCTCCAGTCTATCTAGATCCCTCTGCAAGGCCTCTTATCCCTCAAGAGTCAACCGCACCTCCCACTTTGGTATCAGTAACAAACTTGCTAATGGTGCATTCAACTCCTGCATTCACATCCTTGACAAAAACATTGAGCAGAACTGGCCCTGTAATTGAACCCTGAGGAACGTGGCTGGCGACCGGTTCACCAGCCCCATTCACTACAACCATTTGGGCTCTGTCTTCAGCCAGTTCTTCAATCATCCCAATACAAACCCTCTTATCCCACAGCCTCTGGAAATCTGTCATACCACAGAAAACCCAAATTAAGCAGGCTAATACCTATTTTCCAGTCTCTCGAATACTTAAGCACATACCGAGTCTGGAATTCTTGACTTCGTAAAGAGACAACGAACCCACGCTGCGGGTGCCACCGCCTCCATCCTCTTCCCCAGCATCTGTAAAGCGAACAGGGCAAAACTTGTCTTGCGCTTTCCTTACAGCTCTTCGTGTTTGCTAAAAGGTTACTCGGTCACTCAAACGCGGCCCGGTTGAGCACACGTCCCCCCTTTACTACAGCTCTAGGTGGCTGAAGAGCAGACAGTGCTCACACCGGGCACCCACACCGGCTCCTCGGACCTTCCAACTGCCGCTCGCCTGTCAAGAGGAAGCACGAACCAAACAAACCCCAGCCCAGGCTACTACCTTCCAAGCGGCTGCGGGCCCCAGGGCCCCCCTGCCCGCCGCGGCCGCCATCTCGGTGCGCTGCCTTCCGGCCGGCCACCAACTCCACGGCACTTTAGTTCCGCACTGGCGGAACGGCAATAATGAGCACTTCCACCTTCCCTCTGCTGCCGCTTCGGTTTCTGTTTCCCCGGCGGCGGGTGAGGTGGTGCCGTGGGATCTGTGGCCGCCTCGTCCCGGTCCCCCCCGCTGCGCCCATGTCGCGGACGGGGGGCGACAGCACTGCCGTGCTGGAGCGGGCCGGGGTGGAGACGGTGAAGAGGGCGGTAGAGCTGGACGTAGCGTCTCGGTTCCAGGAGTCGCTAGTGTGTTACCAGGAGGGCATCGACCTGCTGCTGCAGGTGGTGAAAGGTACCGGGCGAGAGGGTTGGCGGCCGTTTGCCAGAGCCGTTGAGGCGGTTAGTTGTTAAACACCCCCCGGTTCTGTGAGAGGAGTGGTTTGGCGGAGAAATGAGGTCTGTCTGGTGCTGAGGGCCGACCCTAAACCCTCGTCGCTTCATGGCGAGGGAGAGAACTTTTGTTTGTGCTTTTGATTGACAGCCACGAAAGATGAGACCAAAAAGCACCGATACCGGCAGAAAATATCCGAGTATATGACCAGAGCTGAGGACATTAAGAAACACATTGAAAAAGAGAAACAAGGTATGGAGATGCCATGTACCTGTAAACATTTGAATACGTGTTGCTGTCTAAACGTTTTATGGGTGAGGTAGGTAACACGGAAACGGCGTCCTGTTCTTTACTGAAAAAAAGAGAGTCCTTTTCCTTTTAGATGGCAAATACCATAAGCAGATCAGGATAGAGGAAAATGCAACAGGTTTCAGCTATGAAAAGGTTTTCCAAGAGTACCTTTCTGAGATTGTTTCTGAAGTTTGGGTGGAGGACCCGTACATTCGGAGTGTTCATCAGGCAAGTACATACTCGGTGTAACTGATATGGATGTAACTGCTAAAACATTTCCAAGTTACTAAATTAAATAAAACTTTTGCAGTTGTATAACTTCCTGCGGTTCTGTGAGATGCTGATTAAGGGGCCGTGCAAAGTGAAAACGATCCACCTCCTCACTTCCTACGATGAGGTAAGTGTATAAGTTCTGGTTTCTATTTCCCAATACCCAGGTGATAACACATGTGAATATGCACACATATAAATTTATATGCATATTAAATACTTATTTTTAAATACAGATTTTTTTATCACGAGTACTTCTGAGACTGAGGCTCTGATGCCTTCAGCAGAAAACACAGATTAAGAGAAAAATAAAAATGTGATAATTGAACATAAGTAATTTTATAAATTTAGAGTTTTCTTATAACTAACAAATTCTTGGTAAACAGAATCTTAAATGGAAAAGATATTTTCTTGAAAGCTTTCTTGTGGAAAAGGTCATCAAAACTAAAGCATCTATTGAGAGTTGGGCTTTTTTTCTCTTCCAACAGCTAGTTGTATATAGTTGTCAATTTAGAGGCTTTGATGAGCTAACTATCACGAGCTATCACTATATTTATTCTGGCTCAAATAGTAATTCATATCTAGTTTCAAAGGTCTGAGAATGAGCAAATGTACCTATAATCTGTTTCTGCTTTTTATCCTGCCTTTGAAACTGCAAATCTGCCTTCATCCAAGTTACTTTATTTTGGTTTAAGTTATTACTAAAAAACTTTTGGTGAGTTTAGGAAGAGTGATAGGAAGTAGAATTTATGGTTAAAACTCCCCCCAACAACATGTGATTTTTACTTTTAACAGGGTAGTGGGAAGAGCCAGCAGATAACTGGCTTGGATGAAATACAACAATCATTGAGGAATTATGGAGTAACACTGAATATTGCATTTTCATCTTCAATCCATGATCGAGAAATTAGGTAGGTGATATAAAAAAAACCAGTGAATGTGAGTTATTTGAACTGCTTAATCCTAACTTTTGAGACAATTTCTAATTACATCTGTGGTTAAAAGAGTGGAAGGCAGTGGCCCTTCCTGAACAAAATCAGCCCTTGATAGTTTCACATGTTCTAACTGTGAACATAATAGTAGATTTCTCTTTATACAGAACAGTCCTTTCCATGGTTTATACAGGTATTGGTGATACTAGGAAATAATTGTGATTGAAACAAGGAGAGTGTGCATCATGTGGATATAACTTTTTTTTATTCAACATACTCATAGTATTCAAATTTGTGAATTTTTAAAACAGGTTCAATAATGGATGGATGATTAAGATTGGAAGGGGTCTTGATTATTTTAAGAGGCCACAGGTAAGAATGATTTGATCTCTTTAATTAACTTAGACTGTAGAAGAGCTCATTTTATGTTCACCATGTCCATTCTGTTAATTACCACAGGGTCGTTTCAGCATTGGATACTGTGATTTTGACTTGCGACCTTGTCATGAAACAACAGTGGATGTCTTTCATACTAAACATACAAAGAAAATGTGATCTGACATGACTTCTTCTAATGAGCGTTTTTACAAGCATAAAAATGTAAGATTGGAAGATGCTGCTTGATTCCAGCTGTCCACCCTCAGAAGGAACTCTTCTAAGTACTTAGTCCAGCACAGCTTTTATGATCTGTAGGTTTTAGGAATATTTGAGATTTTTCAGCCTGAGAAAACACAGCTATACATTTCCTTCACTGTGCTTCTCCCATAATCTTAACTAATATAAGCCATGTCTAAATTTGATCTTGATTTCATAACAGACCCTCAATAGTGTCTGTCAAAGGCATCTTTACTGTCTTGAGCAAATTTTGTTTTTAATGTCTTTAATTGAACACCTCACAAACATTTGAAGCTGGGCTGCCACATGTCCTCTTTTATAAGCAGCCTTATTTATTTCCTTTAATTTCTGTATTCTAGTCATGACTACTGTTCTGCTGTGTTTTGGTCAATCCTTTAATATCTGATTTGAGACTTTACCAGCAACCCCTAATCTAACATTCCATTTTCAAAGCTCCTTGCATACAAACACTGTAGTATTTAGTATATGGACATTTTGGGGGCATTCTTACGTGCCTCTGCACAGTATGCAAACAGCTGTATTCTTTTCCTTGTCACTCCTGTGTGTTCTTTTATTCTGTGATGCATGGTCATATACCTGATTTCCATACTTTGCGCACTAGGTGTGGAAAGGGTGTATGATCCTCTCCCAGTCTTTTTCCCTGACTTGCAAGTTTAATGTCCTTCCAGCTGGTTATGTAAGTCTCAGCTGCAGTAAGCTACTTCCCTGCTACTAAGATAAGTCCTTTAAAAAAGTAATAATTTGGTTTTTTAATTCTTCCAGAAGCTGGATACCCTGAAGTTTTGCTAATAATGATGTTAAGGATTATGTTAATAGGAAAAAAAAAAAAAGTCTTTTCTTATATTTCTTTCACCCTTTGGAAACCACAAGGTATACTGAGCTGCTGCTTCTTCTTTTTTATACAATTCTTGATCATTTTCAGCAAATATCTGGCAAAGACATATATTCTGACATAAAGAACAGGCAGTGCAGTTCCCACCAAAATCTTTTCCGCTTCAGGACTGACAGGTGCCTTATACTTTCTGCGTCTTATAATACAGTATGCCTCTATATTCTAGCATGTTCACTGCTAGAACTTCTGTCTCCTCTGTTTATTCTTCCTAATGGCTGCTGTATTCTGTTATTTTTTTATTTTTTAATTTTGCTTTATTCTTATTTCACCTTCTGTCATCTAAAGCTGCTATTCCTTTACACTTGCCTCTAACACAAGTCTGTTCCACAGCTATCAAGAATCAGAGCTGGTCTTTGCCTTGCTCTGTGGGTCACAGTTTGGCAGTGGTCTGTCTTATCCTTTTGCATAATAATGTCTGCTTTACAGAATAACATATAAAAAAAGAGTAACATACACGACACAGAAGCTGTATGCTACCAGTCTACCTACCCCTCAAACATTCCATAGGAGCTCTCTGGCTGCTTGCTGCTGTGGTACTAGGTTTCTAGTCACTGTTGTCAGTTTTATTCAGTTGTGCGTAATATATGTCTATATTTAATGGGAATAAAGGTTATTTTTTACTATTTGTAGTTACAGTCATCTGTTTGAATTCTTCTCTTAACTATTTATTTACATATATTTCTATATAATTTCATAGGTAATTCAAGGAAGGTAGGTAATGCCTTAAAGACCAGCCATGTTTTGGAGAATGTTTGCTGTGAATACATTAAGCTTCCCAAATGTGAAGCTTTGTATCTTTTAACCTAGCCCAGCAATTTCAAATGTACAGGGGCAAAATAAAAAGCCACCTTAAATATTGTAGATCAACTTTAAAGTTTAGTACTTATTTGGAAATAAAACTAAAATATTTATACTTCTGGCATCTGCACTGGACCACCTGTCCTGTGATGACAGGCTAAGGGAGTTGGGCTTGTTCAGCCTGGAAAAGAGAAGGCTCTGGCAGGACATTAAAGCAGCCTTCCAGTGCCTAAAGGGGGCCGACAAGAAAGCTCGAGAGTAACCTTTTACAAGGGCATGTAGTGACAGAGCAAGGGGGAATGGCTTTGAACTGACAGAAGGGAGATTTAGGTCAGAAATAAGAAGTTCTTCACTCTGAGGGTGGTGAGGCACTGGCACAGGTTGCCCTGAGAAGTTGTGACTGCCCCATCCCTGGCAGTGTTTAAGGCCAGTTGGATGGGGCTTTGAGCAACCTCGTCTGGTGGAAGGTGTCTCTGCTCATGGCAAGGGTGTTGGAACTAGATGGGTTTTAGTGTTCCTTCCAACCTAAACCATTCTGTGATTCTATGATTCTGTGATCTTGTAATGTAGTATGTCTCTGTTCTAGTAGGAATCCCCTGCGATGTGGTCCTCTACAAATACCAGAAAAGGCAAGCATTTTCTTCCCTCTCTTGCCTTTTCATTGCTAGAACTTTTTCCTTTTTCTAATCAGGCTGTAATCTACTAGCTAAGACTACAGCTTTCCTTGCAGATCCAATGGATATGCAATATCTGTCCATACATAAAGTGAGCCTTCAGTGATATACCAGTTGGTGCTGCACTGGAATTTTTACCTATAAGCCCTTTATCACTGAATGGTTCCTTTCACTGTCAGTAGGAACACCATGTATAAGGAGGAACTGGCATCAATGAGTAGAGAAAAAAACAAATTATCTGGGAAATCTAATAGTACAGTTCCTCAATAATTTTACTGACTCTCCATGCCATGTTCTATGCTGTCACTCATGTAATCAGGTCATCACCTGGACTGTGCAGTCAGGGCTGTCCCTCATGCCACCATCTGTGCAAGTGAGTTTAAAACCACCTTCCCCACTGGAGTCAGCAGGGCATTGTTCAGCCACATGGTGTGGCTCCCTGTCCTAGCCAAGGGCTGGATTCACCCCCAGTGACTGCTCTCCTTAACCAAAGGTAAGTCGTTTCTGACATGGACTTTTCTCCCACTCGGTGCTGGTCAACCAGCCATCTTCCAGAGGTGGTAAGTCTGGAAGTAACATAGTAACACCTCAGAGGCCTCTGCAGGCCTCACTTGTTAAGAAGTATTTGACTTGTGAAGAAATATTTGCAGCTAGCAGTCTCATCTGGTCAGCACCATTTCTTTAACGAACGAGGGAAGTATTCATAAAAGGATATACTGCCTAGGGCTTCCTAATCTGCCTAGATCCTCCTTATTTGAAGAATTGCAGTCGCTGCTGGTATCCTGCTTATCCAGGAGTTGGGTGAAGAAGAAATCGTATAACTCAGATGTATATAAAGGCTTTAACTGCTTCAACTGGGCAGAGTTCCTATCTGCCTCTGCTGTTCTGTGCTCTCTCCTATGGCACTACATTGCTGCTCTCCTGACCTGATCATAGTTGTATTTCACTTATACCATGACAGACTTTGGTGCTGTGACTTGGATTCAGATGTCCTGCTTCCCCTGAGAGGACCACTGACTGATCCCTGCTGAAACGCCCTTGGTGCCACTTAGAAAGGTAAGGGTCCTTGTGAAATTCCTACTGCAGCATCAGCCGAGGGTTATCTGTATGGGCAAGGAAGCCAGAGTGTCCTACAGACCTAACTGTAAGTCTCTGAAGTTCAGCAGGATTCTGTTACCCTAGCTTTCCACCCAACTTTTCCTTCTTGCCACAGCCTCAGAAATGCAATTAGGCCAGCCCCAAGGACATGAACATTATTGCTCCTTTACTTCCTTTAGGCCAGAACAGCAACACTGTTTCTTGCCTGTTACTGGCATTTCTCAATCTACTTAATGTGTCCCTAATTTTCCTGCAGTTCCCTTATCTTCAGAAGTAGTAAATTCTGTTGGTATTTCAAGACAGCTCATATGTCATCCAGTAAACAAGCCTTTCTCTGTAACTCTCCATCATTTCTGGATACAGTGCTTTCAAGTCCTCCAACTCCAGTTAACCTCCTGGGAAAAGACACTGATGTAAATTGGGTTGTGCTGTATATTGTGACTCTACCGTACTGCGCACACCTCAACAGGCGAATTTATGGCTTTTTTTCTTTATGAACCTCCCACTGCAAATTTTACTGCTATTAAAGGGCAGTTTGGTGAAGAAAGAGTTGTGTAACACAAAAGGTATATAAACCCTGTGACTGCCTCTTTTGGGCAGACTTCACATCAGCAGTCTTCTCCTTCAGCTGTAGCACTAAACTACTTTTGTTCTAACCTGATCAGAGTTGCATTCTGCTTATTTGTCAACAGAGAAATACATCTTGAGCCTTTCTTTCATAATGTTAGTTTATATTAAACTATTATTTTTACTTAACGTGAAAACTGTGATTTTCAGTTCATTATTGCCTTTCATTAGCTAATTTTCTCCTAGATGTTAACATAAGGCACTTGCTTCTCATACATGTGTACTTCCTAATGTAGAAATATTCCCGTTTTTATCTCAGATAGCAGTACCTATGGCAGCAGTGACTTCCAGCTTTGTGCCAAGCAGCGTGGGTACAAAGAAGGCACGTATGGCCTCTGCCCCAGTTAGCTTCTCCTACCCTCATCACATAAACCTCTACACTGAATTTCCTAAGCCCTTCTCTGTTTGCACAGACCAAAGCCCTAATCCAGCATGGAACTGTTGGACTGATTCACTTCGCTTAGCTTACTACCAGGCAGAGGGTCACCACACTGCAAGAAAGGACTTTCAACCAGAAACCAGGGGGGACACACAGCTCTCCCCTACACAGCTCAGGCCCTGGGACACATCCTTTGGGCTGTTATCTGCAAGAAGTGGGATACAGGCTGGGGGATCCAGTGCAGCAGTACCACAGCAGTTTTCCATCTACCCCATCCCATCTGCATCAGCCATTTGTACCTTCTTGGCTCCAGAGCCAGTTTGGGATGCCTCCACTGTTTTGCCTGATTTAAGCAGCAATGATGTTTGTCAGCATGGAGCAATACAGGGCTGCAGCCTATTGCAGTGGTTTACATCCCACAGTTTGGGAACCTTGGGTGCAGGCAGTGTAAATCTAATTGCTAGTAGGTAATATTAGGCAAAAGCACAGGGTTTAAACAGTTTGAATGATTAATAAGAGAAAAATTCAGCTTGTAGAAATTAACATTTTAATTTTTTCAATAAATAAAAAGCAGCAGCAGTTTAACTTGCATTTTCAAAGTGCAAGTCACATTAACATTTTTATATTCTCACACAGCAGATTCCATCTGCTCTGCAAGTCACCATCTTGTGGATACGCTCTTAGTAATGTTGTCACTATCACAGTGGTTTCATTTGGGCAAAACTTACTGCCAGTGAGGTTCTTCACCAGCTCACTGCACAGTGCTGCTGGCAACCATTGCTCTGGCAGATCAATGTTACAGACTTCAATCCTTCCATGCTTTACATCCATATCTACTTTAACATCAAGAACAGAATCTTTATAGGCTATGTTAAAATGAGTGCTAACATTGAACTTTGGTGTCTTTCCATACACCCATTCCCAGGTTTGTAGTTCTTTAGCTTTACTGTTAATTCCAGGAAGCACAGTCTCATCAGCTGGATTTATTAAGTGGATATGATGATCAATTTGGTGCTGCATTGCATATTGTTCAGCAATGGCATCCAGAAGCAGCTCAGACGTTAAACTAGAGTCCTCTTCAAAGAGATTTTTCACTGTGGCAGGCACGCTAGGAGTAGCATTGCTTTTTAGCCCTTTATAAGGACTTTTTAGCACAGAAGATAAAACAAACTTATCTGTGTTACAGAGTAAAGTACAGTGGTGATAAGCAGCTGTCCTTCCCAGTTTTGCAGCAGTACCTGAGATTTTGTATTGCCTATCTAGCAAGATATCATATCTGTCACTGACATGTACATCTAACTGTGGGCGCAAGGCTTTCAGGGCCTTCACAACTAGTTTCAGGTTTTCCATTCGTTCGTGTTTTTTCCTCGTTGTAAAGAAAGTCAAGTTGATATTGCCTAAGTCATGGTACACTGTCCCTCCTCCACTTCTTCTCCTGGCTAGTTTTATATTTTTTTGCCTCAATAGCCTGAGGTTGCATTCCTGCCAGGGATTCTGATGTCTCCCTATTACCACAGCAGGGGAATTTCTCCAAAGGAAAAGGACCTGTTGGTTCTCTAAATTCATGTGGTCATGGATCCAGTCTTCCACAGCCAGATTTTGGTAAACATCATTAGAAGTAGACTGCATAATGAGGCCTCCACTTGCCGTGCTTCTGAAGCCAGCTTTTGGAGCCTGGAGGATGCAGGGTAGCTGAAGGCAGTTCTTTAATGATGACTGGAGCACCATGTTCTTAATAACTGGACAGTAGATGGAAGCAATGCTCAATCTAGTAATGCTGAACGTGGCAAGTGCACAATCTGCTGTTGTGACTGAAATGAAATGCTAGTGGCAGTCATGATGCGTCATGCTCTTCCCAAAGCAGCAATGCTCCTGAAGTGATGCGAGTTACAAGGCACGATTCTCCTGAAGCTAGTGATGTGATTCAAACCCTGACATGTGCTTAACATAAAAGTGGGGGTTGTCAGTAGCTTCTCCTCACTGCCCTTAATGCCTAAAAGACCAAGAGAAAAAATGGAATTAAGCTGTGTATTTTCCCCTCACTAAGACAATTTTACTTTGTGTATTTTGCTAAACCTAATTTTAGCAGTCCACTTTTGTTATGATTAAAAACCAAACCAAAACGAAACAAAACTGGTGCACCAAGTTCACGAACTCGTTGGGTCAGTGAGGAGCCAGCCGGGCGCAGAGCTTGCTGCCACGGTGCCTGCAGCGCCCAACCGAGAGGCGAGACAAGGCCGCGGAGGTACCGGAGCCGGGCGCCATTTCGTTCTTCGCTCTGGCATTCCCTCAGCGGCCACCCCTCACCGTGCGGCAGCAGGCCCCATCCCACCACGGGGCTGCACCAAGGCGATGCAACCCTGGCCCGCCACCTTCCTCCCCTTTCCGTTAAACAGCCGACCCTGCGGGCCGCGAGTCGCTACTCACAGGTAGAAATGGCAGTGCAGCGTCCACACCGACACCAATCCCTTCCGGTTCCCGAGGTTAGAGGTGCTGGGGGCGGTACCGTTGCCGCCCGGCGGGAAACCGGGAAGGCAAATCCATCATCCCGCTCATGGTGCAGGAGTGCCAGCTGAGGGGAGCGGGTGGCGCTTCTCATGCCGCGGCCTGGACGTGGTATGGCTGGAGGAGGTTGAGAAGTAAGGATGGTCAGCTGCTGTGCAGTGTGCTGCCAAGTGACTTAAAGCTTTTCAGCCTGATAAAAAACCAAACCGAACCTCCTGTGGTAAGCGGTTGTAAAATGGTAGGTATTGATTGTTACCGCCTCTGCCAGCACGGTAACTGCGAAGTATCGGATCATGCCAGCAACAGGCAGATGCACAACAAATAGAACAGATGATTAGTCGTGCGAGACCCAGCCGTGCAGTTCCTCATCACAAGATGTTCTGGATGCTAGAAGCTTTCGTGAGTTCAAAAGGAGACTGAACAAGTTAACATAAATGCACAAAGATTTGTGAAATACATAGAAACTGCAGTATTCATGAAGATACACAAGTTACGTGTCAGTATCATAATTCATTAATGAGCTGATAGATAACTAAAGATGTATTACATGCAGCAGATTGTCTTCAGATTTGCGTTGATTTAATCCATTTTTCAAGTCTACCGGACCATGGCTATACCTTCTTCAAGAGCTATTGTCAGTGTTTATGCTGTCAGATCTTGTTTGTTGCTAGTGCTGAAGTTTTTATCCACAGTAGTATCTATATGGGCAGGTGTGTGCTGTATGTCTCTTGCTGGGTGTATGTGTATTTATAAAGGGCATGGTGCATGCATTTATCTTCCATTCTGCCTTTATATTGGAGTCCCAAGACATTAAGGAATTGTAGAGAAAAAGGTTGGTACAGTGGGTTGTGAGAATTCATGTAGGTTATTTCTGTTGAACAGGTAAGTAATTACACTTTGTGGTTCTATAAGTAGGAGGCTTAGGAAGAAATGCCAAGTTGATGTCCTTATTCAGATGAAACAGTGAAATTACTTGAGGAAGCAATTTGGCTTTGGGCGTGTAAGTGGGTGTTCATATATTTGCTTTATCAATAAAGAGACCTATTTATGATGTGGCCTGAATTGCATTTTACCTTCTAATCAAAGAAACAGAACTAGAACAGCTGTCTTCCCTGAATGGCAAAGGAGAAAAGAAGACGGATAAGGGTGAAAGACTTTGAGATTAAAGATGTGAGCTTGCTGTTATTTCCTACTGAAGAACCATATCATTAGGAGCAGAAATATTCTTACCAAACTCTTAAAAGAAATGTGGGTGTAGTAGGGCAAGCAGAAAGTAAGAAATCATCACTGCACGTGTGCCGGTGGTGACTAGTGAGAGGAACAAGACTAAAAGCATCCTGATGTGATGTGTGCCCAAGCACTTGGCATATTGTATTGCCACTTAAAAAAAAAAAAAAGTAAAAAAAAAAGTTGGGAATTATTTTAAGCAGTTTGAAATGGGCACAATTTGTTGCTAAATTAGACTGGTGAAACTTTACTTGGGCTAATTCTGTAATGCATAGGGTAAAAAGCATGTGAACTTTGTCCAGAAAAATGTGCTGAGTGTTCTAAATATCAAAAAATCAACTTTTGAGGCAGTTGGCAAAATGCAGAGGTTAGCCTGGGCACTTTAACTGGTCAGAGGACGTGAAATGCACCGTGTGGGGCTTCTGCAGTTAACTAGAAACAAGATGTTGAAGCATTAGTTTCCACTTTGGCACTTGGCTCTTGGAAATTTGCAATATGTCATTTTGCCATGGGGTGTCACTAAAAGCACGCTGCGAGCTGTTACCCTCCCTGTTTTTGTAGTTCAAAACTGGGTTCTCTTAATTAGAACCAGAATCTGCTAAAAAATGTAAAGTGGGGAGAGTACTAGGTGGTCAGGTAAAGATGCCATGGTTCTGTTTTCTATGCTGAACGATAAACTCTACATGCAACAATAAATACCTTTACTGAAAAGTCACTCTTTTTGGAAACAAACCCAGCAAGATAATTAGAAATATTATGAAAATAAGTGAGAAGTATGAATTTATAAATACAAACCGTGATTTATCTCTTCTGGATTGGAATTTTTAAATTTCTTAGTCTAGGCTACTATCTTATAAATTACATACCTGCAGAATACAGCAATTATTGGTTTTGCTTTTGAAAACAATTCCATGTATGACCTTCTTTAATTAACAAAGCTTTGTTTTGTGCACAGAAAGCAAAGCAACTGCTCAGCACAACCTTAACCAGCATTAACATATAAGAGAGAACACACCGTATGTCAGAGAAAACTGTAGACATATCAGAGCAAAACCAATCAAAAATACCTTATTTCACCCCTAAAATGAATTTTAATGTAGAAAAATTTTGGTAAAGTTATGAAAACCTGAAATGTATTTTTCACATTTCTTTCGGAGATCAGCATAGAATCATAGAATAGTTAGGGTTGGAAAGGACCCCAAGATCATCAAGTTCCAACCCCCCTGCCATGGGCAGGGACACCTTGCTCTAAACCATACCAAGGCCTCGTCCAACCTAGTCTTGAACACTGCCAGGGATGGAGCATTCACAGCCTCCCTGGGCAACCTATTCCAGTGCCTGATAATGCAGTCTTATCTGATGATTCCCACCATACCAAAATCAGGAAGTGACTTGTAAGAAACCCAGGATGGGGAGAGGAAAATAAAAAGTCTTGTTTCTCTTGCTTTTTTCCTGGAAGTTAAAATTTTCCAATTTCTTCTCTATCTGTGGTTGGTATCATACTTCAGAGGTATCGGGCACTCCTAACCTCCAAAAAGGTGAGCTCTATCCATGAGTGCTTAAATAGTGACAGCTTGCAAAAGTGACCTGTCATTCAGCCGGCACTGTCTCCAGATTATAAAATCCGTGCTAATGGATAACAGGGAACAGAGGACATTTATCTCTGGTTTCTCAGCTTGACTTTGGAACTACCTAAAGCAGCCTCTTTCAAAGACTGGTCGAGTGCGAGGTGTCCCTGCCCATGGCAGGGGAGTTGGAATTAGATGATCTTAGGGTCCTTTCCAACCCAAACCAGTCAGTGATTCTATAACGCAATGGTTAGGGATAACTTTTCCTTCAGGGGGAGAGCTAGAGTCGGGGTTTCTACAGCTCTTCACAGCCGTCCCGTCTAGCTAGGGCTTTCACTCGACTTTGGAAGAACCACCTCCCGCCTTCGCTGTGCTCCCACCCTGGAGAGCTGCACCTCACCGCGGAGAGGCGAGGAGGAGCCCAGGGCTCAGGACCAGGGCTACGCGGGGCTGTGGCTCCCCTTTCCCTCTCGGCGAGCTGACTGGGACGGTTGGGAGGCTGAGGCTGTTGCCAGGCGCCCGGGGAACGCGGAGGGAGGCAGACGTTGTGGCTTGGCACCGCCCATTGGGCTGGGCGGGAGAGCGGGCGCCACTGCGGGTGCCTCAGGTGGGCGCCGGCAGCGGCTATGAGCGCCCGGCGCTCCCCGGGGTCCTGGAGGGGGAGAGCTGAGAGTCGCCGTAAGGTAGTGACCGCCGGGAGGGGGGGCTGCGGGAACGGCAGGTGCTGTCTCTGCGTAAGCTGTGGAGAACAAGGAGGAAAGAACATCTGTGGGGTCCCTGGCAGTGTTCAAGGCCAGGCCGGACCTGCCTTGGAGCAACCTGGTGTCCCTGACCGTGGCAGGGGGTTGGAAATAGACGATCTTAAGGTCCCTTCCAACCCAAACCATTCTGTGATCCTATGAAGCTTAGTGTGGTCTGAGTGTGAGGTTCTACCCCTGTCGCAAGGGGACTGCAATATTACAGTTCAGAGGATGGTGGTAGAAGGTGCCAACAGTGGTAGTTAAATCTCAGTTGCTCTGTGGCAAGCATAAATAATGGTTCTTTTAGGAGATATAAATAAATAATATGTGAATGATCATATTATTTTTCAAAAAGTGCTCCTTCACAAGTTGAGTAAAATTAGTACTGTGGATGAGCAAATACTGTCTGGAAATTTGAGTCCTCGTTGCTCAGTGAGGCAATGAAGATACTGTGAAGATACTGTGAAGAGGCAGTGATACAGTGAAGATACTACAGTGAAGATAGCTTGCAGATTACTCTGATCTATTCCTTTTCTGGAAGGTCTAGGGAAGTGTAAGAGAAGACTGGGAGCAACGAAATCATAGAGTAAGGGAAAGGACCCTTAAGGTATGATACAGGTTGGCTGTGTGGAGGAACAAACCCACTTTTGGTGTAGTCAGTTACTTGAGGGTATAGATGTGACTGGGGCTTCAATTTTGTCATTTTAAGTACTGTTTGTACATTCAGGTTCAGAGTGGGATTTACCCTCCCTGTCCTTTATTAGCTCTTCTCTTCCCACTTTGTAAAACAGGTATCCTTGAGAACTTCAGTAATATCAGAGTGGTATTCTCCCCAGATTTTATAACTTCATAAAAGTGTAGGAATCACAAGCCATGGACGTACAGACGCTGTCTCTAGAGCATTTTGTGGGTGGTTTCTGTGGTGTGTGTTTTTGGTTGTTTGTTTTAAACTACTTTTCCACGCAACCACTCCAGGATTATGTTTCTGGGGTCATAACTGTGCTTTCTTAGTAATTCAATAGCATTAGCTGGATCAGGCTTGATGAAACATAAAACCAAAATGACAATGAAAATAAATTCATTATTTTTTCATTGACTTTCCTGATATATTTGTATATGCATTGAATAGAAGAAGTGGCAAAAATAACTACTGCAGAATGTCACAGGACAGAGCCCATCCAGAAAGCTTTCCGTCACAAAGCTTCTTTCAGGACTTCCTAGGTAATTCAGAATGTACGCTTGTGCAATGCTAATAGTACCTGAGAAAAACTCTGACTATTAGAATCAAAGTAAACCTCATAGAATTCAGTATTTGGCTGTATTGATTTCTCATGCATTACAGGATCAGCCTGTGAAAGCAGTGGAGTTTCTGCATGGCACTGTATCCCTGTCTCAGTTAGGTTGGGATTTTAGAAATCTGAGGTCTCAGAACATTGAAATGCTGCAGGAGGCAGTAACACTCCTGCAGACTGAGATGTTACAGCAAGTTGATGGTGCCAAAATAGTTGGCAACTTCTGGTTCCTTACAGAAAGGCCATGTAATAGTTTCTAAAAAACCAACATTGTTTCAGAGAAATAGCTAATCTTGATTAATCAATGAATTTGCATTAATAATTGATTTGCTACATTTCTACTGGCCTTTCTGAAGCTTGTGGAAAGCATACCACCACAACTCAAGTAGGAGGATTGAAGGGCATTCCTAGGACCTAACAGAACCATAGTGAGTAGCTGTTGGAAACTTTAGACCTGGCCTGGAGAGACATTTCCTCTCACAGTGCTGTGGGACAATAACTGCAGTGGCAGCCCAGCTTGAAATAATTTTAGCATAAACATTAAAGATCAGATTCTGCATTGTCCATGCCCTTCCAGATTAATCTGTTCAAAATGGTGCTAGTAGTGTGCGTATTCTTTATTTGTGAATAATATATACTGATTTTTTTTCCTTAAGTGTAAATTACGTATGAAATAGTCCTTGCAAATCCTTGAAGATTAATTAAAATTCTTTCTTCCTCCTTGTCCTCATAGATTGAAGATCTGAAGAAGATAAACTATGAGCTAAGGCAACATGTCCTACAACTTCTTAATACGAAGCAAGCAGTGGGAAGTCAAGTGGATAGGTTCACCTGTAAAAATGATCACCTGTGTAAAGAACTGGCTGTAATTGACAAACTGTCTGAGCAGCTGGAAAAAGAATTGCTATTGAATACTTCTGATAAGGAGCTTAAGGAAGCAAAGGTGGCTACTTGTTAGAATTAATATTGTGCAATGATATTTTAATGTTTGTTGCTAATATTACAGGGAGCTGTTCTGTTTTGTTTACCTTTTGGGCTGAATTTCTAGCTTTCACCTCTGTGTTGAAATATATTTGCTGGAATGAAGGAAGAGTGGATGGGTTCTGGCATTTTTGCTATTTTTTAAGTTCAATGATTAAAATCATGCAATTGGAAAGAATGTAATTTCAGTGAAAAATGTTTTTGATTTCACAGGAAAATGGCATTCTATGCACATGGAATTATGTGATGCAGTAGTGGTCAGATGGGAGAAAGCATATTCTTTGTTTGCCGTTAGAGTAACTACATCCTTATTTCTTTAGCCAGTAAACTGTCCCTGGTTTTGGCAGTTTCACTGCAAGATGGTCCTGGGAATAAATATTCCATGCTTCTTTTGCCATTCACTCACCTGAGAGTAATTCAACTGTTACTGTTTCTTCTCACCCTGAAATGCAACTTTTAATTGATTGCCTTCTAGATTAAGTTTATTGTATGTTTTAAGGCTAGTCAAACTATAAAACATGTAAAAAATGCTCTTTTGAACTAGAACACTTGAGGTAAAATGCTGGATTTGCACTAATGATTATACAAAATTAGTGCGTCTCCTGCTCTAGATTTTTTTTTTTTTTTTTTTATGGTAGATTCAAATTCAGAACCAGCAGAAGACGATAAAGAAGCTGGAACACTCAGTGAAAACACTAAAATCTGTAAGTTAAGCATGTATTTATATATGTAACTATGAAATCAGATCACTTCCACATGAAATTAATACTTGTATGAGTGAATTCCACTTTGTTTTCACTGATAACTTACAAGTTATAGAATGGATAAATATATCTGTTATTGTTTGTAATTCGCTGTCTCTAGCTGGATAGGAATCTTTCTGGTTTGCAGCTAGCCGGTAATGATTCTGCTTTTGAGATTCTTAGTGATTTTTTTCACAAAATTGCATGCAACTGTTTTGAATACCTTGTAAATCACTTGCAAAAGAGAAAGAAGTAACATTTTGAATATGTATACAATGTCATAATAGTAAAAATATTTGCCATTTACAGTGGTAAATCTAACTTAAATTAACATTTGGATGTATTAAGTGGACTCATTCACTTGCTTCCAGTATAAATAGATGGGGAATTTTTTTTATGTGTTCAAGATAATAATTTCTTAAGGTAATTTAATGTGGCATATGCCATAATCCTGCAAAGAATCCCCTATGGAAAAAAACCCACTCTGATTCTGTAGAGCTTACTGTTCAGTTACCCTGGAAAGATTTCAGTCCTTCAGCCAGAAAATTTGGGATTTAACAGCTAGACAGACAGATTTAGGTGATTAATTTCTAACTTTTCAGGGATTTAAAGGCATACTTCTGCATGTGTCTTAACAAAAATAATACACTTTCAGAGTTTAGTACTCTCTAGGTGCTTAAACTCCCATGATTCAGGTACTTCTAACAGATAGATTGTAACAGAGAGGAACTGGGTGTGCAATCTTGAACTTGGGAATTGCAGCTCATCCTCAAAATTCGTTTTAGGCCCCTACATGACTTCCTATATTTCAGCTATACTTATTTGCACATTACTTTATTTCCATTTCAGAAATTCACCTTTCATGGATCTTAAGCAAACATAGCAGCCTAATGTCTTTCATATTTAAAAATTCATTAAATATTCCAATGCAAATCTTAATTGCCCTCCTTATTTTTGAACAGATATTTTCCAAGTTAATTAACATTCAGCTTTTATGTCCTTTTCTGTCCTGTTAGATCCATTCTAAAAGGACATTCAGATATATTCTGCAATATAATAAAAAAGAGAAAATACATTCAGAAGTTACTTTAAAGTATTAAATGTATATTTATTTTCATTAGATATCTGCTTTATCTGTATTTTGAAGAGTATGTTTATCCATTTTACATTGAAGTATCATCCATTATCAAAATTCTATTTCAGTGAATGTATTCTCTCATTTTTTGCACTTGCAGGTTATTTTACAAACAGAAGCTGAAATCAAGCAAGGGAGGTCACCTTCAAAGCTTGATGCCTTTATTAAGACGTTGGAAGAGGAAAGAGACTACTATAAAAATGAGACTGAGAATTTGCTGAAGATATTTAGGAACACACTTGCAAGTCCTAAGCGAACCAATACTTGTGGCAGCATGCTAAAAAAAAATTCATCCATCCAGGTGAGCCTGGGAAAACACTTTGAAAAGGGAGGAATGCATTTTTAGAATGTTGGTTTATCTTGTGCTAAAATATTAAAGCTATAATTAGCAGGAAGAAAAACTAATTGATTATAAAGTGAAGGATGCTTAATATGGGAATGGGCCAATAATGTGAACTTCCGCTTTATACTGCATGCATGTGTATCAGTTTAAATGGTTCCTCACAAGTGCTTACAATTTAAGTAATTGTTAACAGAATTGTCAGTACCATTAGTGATAGATATTTGCTGCTCAAACTGAATGTGGATTTTAGAAAATGGTATGTATATCTGGTCTCTAATACTAAGAAATGTATATGTACAGTCTTGACTATCTAGAAGGTACTAGGTTGGAGTCTTATTAAACCTTTCATAGAAATTTCCAAAACAGATATAATAAGAAATCATATCAAGTTTTGTTTCTCTACTTTAACCTTATATCTCATATTCTTTAAGGGAGTGACCTTTGCTCCAGACGTTTTGAAAATACTGAGAGAACGTGAAGAACTTAAGTCAACGCAGAAAAAGTATGAGCGCCATATAGCAGAAATTCAGGGTAACCTCAACGTTTTAACAGCTGAGAGAGACAAAATGGTCAATCTTTATGAACGGGTAATTTAATTTATCTTTGTATGATTAATTAAAATAACCCCAGGTCATGTGCAAGAAAAAAATTCCTCTTTTTTCACATTAAAAAAAAAAAGAGCAAAGCATTTGCTTAAAAAATAGAAAAAAGCTATGGAAATTCTGTGATTTGTATGTGTCAGATAAATGCAAGTTTGTAAGTGCTGTCCTGAGTTAATAATGCTTTTCTGAATCAAAGAATATGCGCACAAATCATTACTTTGATATTGTATAGTTTCTGTGATGCTCTGCATTACCACCCCTATGCCACAGTAATATATTACATTATCTAGTCCCTATTTCTGTTATGTTGCTGATTTTAAAAACAGTCACAGCAAGAGATTTCCCAACTTCGTCAGGAAGTTATCAAGTGCCCAGGGAGTCCTAAAGCTACTGCGACAGCTCAAGCTATGTTAAGACAAGTGGAGATGGAAAGGAATACAGTACTGTCAGATTTTCGAAGGATGACTACGGAACGTGATAGCCTCAGGGAGCAGTTAAAGGTTTGATTCCAGCCTCCCCAACCCTGGTTATTTTAACCAGTAGTGAAAACTACTTAGTAGTGTAATTAAAGTTGGTAAAGACTTCTAGTCCTGAGAGTTAATTGTGTTAAATGTCTGCGGTGAGTTCAGACTTGTTCTTTATGGGGTTTTGTTGTTATGTGATACAGATTTCCCAAGAGACTGTGTTTAATGAAAAGGCTCGTTTGGAACAGAGAATTGAAGAGCTAGAAGCTACTATTCAAAATGTAAGAGAAAATATTTATGGAACTGTAAATGTAATACAGATGATAATCATGGTTAATCCTGCAGGACCAGCCTAATTGTTTTCTATCGGGAAACAACAGGCTGAGAGCAGTGGATGTTCTTCGTCAAGACTACTGAGACTGTTACCTACAGTGTTCTTGTATCCAGGTTAAAATGTTAAGGTCTGGATGGATGGGGAAAAAACTTGATTGGATGGTCAGTTTTGTGAGGTAGAAGTTAATTCAGCCTGGAGACTGTTAACATGGAGCACCACAGGGGTTCTGAGGCCTGTCCTGTTAAGCATCTTTATCAGTGACTTGAAGGAGGCAACAGAATGCATGC
Organism: Neopsephotus bourkii; assembly: GCF_033783945.1. Classification (NCBI taxonomy): domain Eukaryota; kingdom Metazoa; phylum Chordata; class Aves; order Psittaciformes; family Psittacidae; genus Neopsephotus; species Neopsephotus bourkii. Next base: position 3,019,885 of record NW_026902234.1, on the reverse strand, counting down.
TCATAAGGTCTGCAAATAACAGCAAGTTAGGGAAAACTGTTGATAAACTCTAGAGCAGGGCAGTCATCCACAGGGACCAAGACAGGTAGGAAAAATGGAAAACAGGAACCTTTGAAGTCCAACAATGATGAATGCCAACTTCTGAATTTGGGAAGAGCCAGTGGCACCAGTACAGGTTGGGGATCAATGGATGTGGGAGCAGCTCTGCTAGAAAGCAAGCTTTATATCAGCCAGCAGTATGCTGTGGTGGCAAAGGTAGCCAAGAGCGTGCTAGGCTGTGTGAACAGGATGCAGCCAGTAGCTTGAGGGAAATGATTATCCTCATTTATTGAGCACTCATTAGACCACATCTGGAATATACCATATTGAATAAGGAAAAGCCTTTTTCTCATGAGGACAGTCAAGCAGTTCCCAACCTTGAAGATGTTCAAGACTGGACTGGACAAAGCCCTGAATCAGCCTGACCTCAAAGCTGGCCCTGCTTTAAGCAGGAGTTTAGACTAGAGACCTCTTGGAGTTCATTCCAGTGTGTATTATCTATGATTGCACACTGTAAAGCCTGATGCTCCAAAACCAAATATAATTGTACTGTTCTGGCAAGTCCTATTTAATATGGCTTAAATTATTTGTGTGTGCAATTGTTTGCTAATGTATGGTGCCAAAACAGAAAATTAAAACATTAATTAATATAAATCTTAAATACATCTACAGTCTTGATAGAACTTGTCTTTTTAATAGGTTAACATTGTTTTCTGTTGTGTATCTTATAGATTTTCTGGTTATAATTTCCGGTTAATTCTCCTCTTCAGCCTTTTAAATCCTACACAGCTATTAAGTATAGTTCCAAGGATTATAACATTAAACTGAGTGCATTTGCAATGAAGAATGCACTGGAGGTTTAAATAGCTCTGGGTGCTCCAAGTAGCAAATTAGCTTCAGTCGCATGTTTGACATATGATATATAATGAAAATTGGTAATAGTCCTGGTTTAGGTATGTCATCTTATTTCTTCAATTCATTTGGTGTCCTTTGAGGGCAATACATCAATATGAAATTTATGACACTAGTATTGAAAAAGTTACTATGTGCCAGGGGCTTACTCACTTGCTCTTTAGAAGTCTGACTTCTGAATATAGTAATACAGAAATTAGTACTGAAAGAATCAGTAAGTGAGGAGAGGGGTGAAGTGAGTTTTTTTACCTTTAAAGAGGTGTTTCCGATAATTTATAAAGGACAGTTCTTTGAGTGGTGTTAAGTGTGAGCATTTTAATAAACACATCTTTCTTTGAAGTGTAGATTTGAAAGTAGTTTTGCTGGAGTCTGTGCGAGTGGTTTTGAACCTGTTCTTTTTCAAGGCACAGACCTGAAGGCCTCATGGTGGTAACTTGGTGATACAGTGCTTTATGCAAATGTTTTACAGTGATTTCTCTATCCATATCTGTATCTATAACTTAGTAGAGGCCTAAAGTCATCCCAAACCGGGATTTCTCCCTTCATACACTCATAATAATGATCTCTGTGAATTATTTTGCACTGAAAAATTTCAGTATTGATAAATACCAAATATTTTTGCCCTTGGGCATAATTACCCACCTAAAATATACATTAATGAATGAAAATTTTCCCAGAGATCTGAAAGACCAGAAATTGATTGTCCTTCAAAGTAAGTGAAAATCATATTTCATCTTTGCCAGCTACCTTCAGTAGACTTGGAGTCAGCCCCGAGTAAATGAGATACGTGGACATTTGTTCTTCAGTAAAAGATTTGTGCTAAAACCAGTAGAATCTGAATCAATGGGAGGATTTCTGTATAAATCATCTTTTTCCATCTTTTACTGTTTAATTACATTTATAGTTAGAGAGTGAACGGTTAGAACAGGTGTCCAAAGTGACGCTAATGAAAGACACCATTGATTCTCTGGAAACTGAGATGAAAAGATTGGCAAGAAAAGCACTGGACTCTGAAGCTGAGCTGAGTCGACGGGAAGCTGAATGTGTTTCACTTAAGTAAGTCAATGTATTTAATTGCATTAGTTTGTTGATTAACGTCAGCCTATGTTCATTTGTTTTCATAACTGTTGTATAGCTCAAAGGCAAAGGAATTTATGATAGCTGTTCTTATGAGCCATCCTTCTTTTTGGAATGAAATTGGTTTCCTAGTTGCTTATTTATATGTAAATGTTCTCAGCTTGTTGATATTATGATACACTGAAAACCATCTTCAGGGAAAAAGTAAAATTCACTCTAAGAGTTAGGAGCTTTCTATTAGAAGCTGCAGAGATGGATGTTTTTTGGTAAATTGAGTTTTTTTTCTCTGATTTCTTATTATTTTTTATGAAAGCAAACAAACACATAAAATAATGAGTGTCATGTATAGTTAGTTTCAAACATTCTTTTCTTATTCTTGGAGCTTTTTCATGAGAGGAAATAAAACTGAAGCCTTGTATAAAGTTTGTAGCCTGCTGCTCAACTGGAGTTCCTAGCCATGTTCAGAAGCATGTAACTGGGACTAGACTCAGTTGAAGCTGTTAGGGATTAAAGCACAAGTCAGTGATAAATCACAGTCAGATCTTGAACAAGTGCAAGATAAAAAAGGATAATTTACTGACTGGAAGGAAAGATCAATCACATGTGAAGTTTGTGCAGAGAGATATAAGGAACTAGATCACGGACTGAACTAGGCCACAGAGTGAACAGACTGCAAGAGAAGATACTTTGACTTTTTCCTCTTGTATTTCCATAAATACACTTTAGTTAGGCAAACACTCTCTTAAACCTATGTGTCCTTACGAGTGATTGGTGTAGTCAACACCAGTTGGGTGTTGTAATATTTTTTTTTTTTGCTGGATTTTAATTGGTGGTAATACTGGGTGCTAGAATCATTAATATTGCTACATGATTTAAACAGATGACTTGGGTATAACTTGAAATAGGTCAGACTTTCCAATATATGTCCCAAGTCAGGGTTTTTATTTTCATAATTTTTGAGAAGTTCTCACACTTGTTATAAATAATACTTCTTACTTTTCTGTGATTCTTTATAAGAGTATTCAGACTGTAATATGCAGAAATTAAGGTTAACATTAATAAAATATCCCAAGTAGTCTAAAACATACGGAAGAATGTTGCTTTTTTTTAACTTCTACAAGTTTATTGACATTTCAAAATGGAAAAAATATTAATATGTAAATGTCTGAATTCTCCTGTTTAATGCTTCTGCTTTTCCAGTTTATTAAAAGAAAAGACAGAACAGAGTCTTTCAGAGGCTCAGCAAAGCCTTGTTAAGAAAAAATATGAACTGCAAGTTGCTCAAAAGAAAATTACACTTCTGGATGAAAAAAATGGTGAGTGACAGATACAATTTTTATAATTAATTCAACTAACATTCAGGAAGCTAGTTGTTAAATTGCTGCTCTTTTTTTTCTTATGGGGTGAAAGAAAAAGTATTGAATGCAAATAAATACATTTTTTCCATTTTTAACATTCCAAGTGCAAAACATTAGTTTTCTTTTATTATTGAAGGATTTTGCATTTTAAAATTACGTAACCAAGCTCTTGCAAGTAAGCTTCAGTGACAGTACGTTTTGTCAGCTGTACGATGCATGTTGGTATATGGGCATATCGTTTTGATTTATGATCCACTAAGGAGGTGGTAGCACCTCTCAGCACCATAAGATAATGATAATGGAATCAAGAAAACATCCTTTTTAGTATATATCTGATATTGTATGTTGCATGTTTTTTATATTATGGGAGTAAAGGAGGTGCATTAATGAATTATTGTTCCTGTAGTGTCAGGGAATATGTTCTTACTTCCGAAATAGCAACGGTATTGTGTTAGAAGTCTTTTAGTATTTTCTATACATGTAGTTGACATAATCTTTTCTCAAATGCAGTGCTGAATTTGTGAAGGGAATGCAAAGCTAAGCTATAGCTAATTACAGCTAATGTTAGAGCTGACTGATGCTATTAAATATCTTGGGTTTTGTTAATTACAGGTTTCAAACTCAGGTTATTTGAATTTAAAAATTTTGTTTGGGATGAACATTTCATTCAAAGTGAACTTATTTGTGGGTTTTTTCAGTGTTTTGGTTAAGGTGTTTAAGCCAGTCCTGAGAAGGTTAGAGGCAGGGATGTTTTGTCCACATTATTTTGTTTTAAAAGTCCTATACTTCTATCCCAATAGCGGTACAGTAATGTAGGGACCTAGTGTTTGATAGGCATGTCAGTCTATGTCTCACTGAATGCTTTTGGTCATTCCCAGAAAATGCATCTGAGTTTGGGTGTATTTTAAACCTAAAAAAGAATTAAAACATCAGTTCATTAAAGCTGAAAAGAGACTTTTTAGACCTTGTCATCTGAGGGCTCACGTAATCTGACTGAAGCATGTTCTAATCTAGATTTATTAGCATTTTTCATTACTGTGAGGCAAGTCCAGGCAAAGAATCTTGAAATTAATGGAGACTGTATTGTGCTGTTATCCTGTGACTACAGAAATAACAGTGGAAGACGCTGAAGGAGTGGAACTACAGTATAGGTGGGGGGAGAGAACGTACTCAGAGAAGAAAGTGAGGAGGTTTCAACTGCAGTATAAGTAAGAAGAGGATACGGAGTTTAAGATTTGGATAGGGCAGCATAATCATAGAATCATAGAATAGTTACAGTTGGAAAGGACCTTAAGATCATCTAGTTCCAACCCCCCTGCCATGGGCAGGGACACCTCGCTCTAAACCATCTCACCCAAGGCCTCGTCCAACCTGGCCTTGAACACTGCCAGGGATGGAGCATTCACAACTTCCCTGGGCAACCCATTCCAGTGCCTCACCACCCTAACAGGAAAGAATTTCCTCCTTATATCCAATGTAAACTTCCTCTGTTTAAGTTTTAACCCATTACCCCTTGTCCTACCACTACAGTCTCTAATGAAGAGTCCTTCCCCAGCATCCCTATAGGCCCCTTCAGATACTGGAAGGCTGCTATGAGGTCTCCACGCAGCCTCCTCTTCTCCAGGCTGAACAGCCCCAACTTTCTCAGCCTATCTTCATACGGGAGGTGCTCCAGTCCCCTGATCATCCTCGTGGCCCTTCTCTGGAGTTTTTCCAATAGTTCCATGTCCTTTTTATGTTAAGGACACCAGAACTGCACACAATACTCCAGGTGAGGTCTCACAGGAGTGGAGTAGAGGGGCAGAATCACCTCCTTCAACCTGCTGGTCACACTCCTTTTGATGCAGCCCAGGATATGGTTGGCTTTCTGGGCTGCAAGCGCACACTGAAGCTGGCTCATGTTCATTTTCTCATCGACCAACACCCCCAAGTCCTTCTCTGCAGGGCTTCTCTGAATCTCTTCTCTGCCCAGCCTCTAGCTGTGTCTGGGATTGCTCTGACCCAGGTGTAGGACCTTGCACTTGTCATGGTTAAACTCGATCAGGTTGGCATCAGCCCACCTCACAAGCGTGTCAAGGTCCCTCTGGATGGCATTCCTTCCCTCCAGTGTATCAACCGAACCACACAGCTTGGTGTCATCGGCAAACTTGCTGAGGGCGCACTCAATCCCACTGTCCATGTTAGCAACAAAGATGTTGAACAAAACTGGTCCCAACACCGATCCCTGAAGGACACCACTCATTACTGGTCTCCAGCCAGACATTGAGCCATTGACCACAACTCTTTGTGTGCGGCCATCCAGCAAGTTCTTTATCCACCCAGTGGTCCACCTATCAAATTGATGTCTCTCCAATTTAGAGACAAGGATGTTGTGTGGGACAGTGTTGAACGCTTTGCACAAGTCCAGGTAGATGACATCAACTGCTCTAACCCTGTCCATCAGTTCTGTAACCCCATCATAGAAGGCCACCAAACTGGTCAGGCAGGATTTCCCCTTGGGGAAGCCATGCTGGCTGTCACCAAGGACCTTGTTCTTTTTCATGTGCCTTAGCATGCCTTTCAGGAGAATCTGTTCCAAGATTTTGCCAGGCAATCCTAGTGAAATAGGTAGGTGAAGTGAAGTTAAAGAGCCAGGAGACAAGTGAAGAATGGATATTGGCTTGTCCTGGACTGAACCCAGAACACTGGTGGACAAGAATGTGCAACAAGGAGGGTTGGTTGCCGGAAGAGGCTGTAAGTATGAAGCAGCGAGACTGGAAGTTAGTGAATTGAAAAACAGAGTGTAGATGTGGCACAAGAGAAAGCTGGGGCAATGCGGGAAGTCAGAGACTGCAAATTAATGAAGTGGGGGGAAGGCATGAAGAAGGGTCAGAGACATCCAGTGAGGAGAGCTAGTATGAAGTGTGTAGACAGACTGGAAAGATTTTCGCAGTTGGATGACTAACTCAGAGATTTTGGGTAGGACTTGGAGCTATGGACAGAAATCATGATTAGAAATTGTGGGCAGAATACACACAGAATATGTAAGACTTGAACAATACAGAATATTCAGAACTTGAATAATAATGCTGAAAGCAGGAGAAAGATTGGAAGTAAAAGGACATTGAGATGGAAAATATGGTTTTAGGAGTCTTGTATTAGTAGGGAAGTTTAGAATGAGAAACCTTAAAACTTAGGGCTGTCCAAAATGAAGATAAAGCATGAGCAGCTAATAGTATCTTCTTGGATAGGTAGAATTGGAAAAGATGGTTCTAAGATGGAAAGAAATTGTGTGCGTCTACTAGAAAACATTCTCCCATTTTGGAGTCTGGAATGGAACTAGGGGTTTCCAAGTCTCGTGTTACGTTCTTTTGTCAGCAAATTAATGTGTACAGCAGTATAGTCCCCCCATGGCTGTCTTCTATGTGATACATAATAGGAACCCAAATTATGCTTTTTGTTTTTCACACATGTAACTTATTTGGGAGACAAACACTAAGAAGTTTGGAATGTGAGTATTACGGTTGTCTGTACTACTTAATAAATAAACCCAAATTTGGGTGGTTGGTTGGTTGTTTTTAACTTATGGTACTGTTTTTAATTACGCATCATGTGGTATTTTTCTGTAGGAGCCTTTGCACCAACTTCTGCAGAATTTTGTAGGGAGTAAATCAGTGTTGTCTAGTGAAGCAAGCTTGTCTGTCAGATCTTCTCCTTAGCTGAGAATACAGTGAATAAAACAGGTAATTGCAGAAAAAGAAAGCACGTACTGTTAAAACTGTTAAATACTACTATGCAGTATTTAATGATATTGCTGTCTATACATTAGAATTTTGGGGTGATGCACATTCAGCTTTTCAGAAATGCTCACTAATTATGTATATGACCTATTTTTGGAGTGCTTGACTTGATGCTTTGGTTATTCATTTTGAGGAATGTTGAGCACTCACAGCTGTTACAGCAGTCCATAGTTGTGGTTTTTTGAAATGTAATACTTTCTGTCCTGAAAGTGTTGGTCACAGTTTGGGCATCCAAAATAATCAGATAGCGCTTTCAATTGATCTTAGTGCCTGCATTGCTTTTCTGTAAAATGGTGATAACACACCTGTCCTGGGTTCAGCAATAGCAGTCATTTTTCTCCTTCTTAGTAGCTGGTGCTGTGCTGTGTTTTTGACTCTCAGCCTGAGAACAATGCTGATAACACTGATGTTCTTAGTTGTTGCTCAGTACTGTTTACTCTGACCAAGGAGTTTCTGAGTCTCATGCTCTACCAGGGAGGAGTGGAAGCCGGGAGGAAGCAGAGACAGGACACCTGACCCAAACTAGCCAAAGAGGTATTCCATACCACAGCACGTCATGCCCAGTAAAGAATGGCAGGCTGCCACATGCGGCACCTCACTTGGATGTGTCTGTAGTCTTGGAAGCTTGACTACCCTACGTTCTCCTACAACTGGACTTTGAGCTTATTTGGCGACGAGGATGGGATATGAACCTGCGCAGGCAGAGCACAATGGATTAGCAGTCCATCGCCTTCACCACTCAGCCACCTTGTCCCAGTATATAAACTGGGGCAATTACCTGCAAGGGCTAGATCACTGCTCGGGTTGGGCTGGGTATTGGTTGGCGGGTGGTGAACGGTTATATTCTCTTCCCTTGTTATTTCCCTTATCATTATTATTATTGGTGGCAGCAGCAGTGGTTTGCGTTATACCTTAGTTACTGGACTGTTACTATCTCTACCCGTGGGAGTTACATTCTTACAATTCTCCTTCCCATCCCTCCAGGAGCAGGGGAAAGAAAGGGGAGAATAAGCAAGCGGCTGCGTGGTTCTGAGTTGCTGGCTGGGCTTAAACCATGACAACAACCTTGCTTAGAATCACAGAGTAGTTGAGGTTGGGAAGGCACTTCTGAAGGTCACCTTGTCTAACCTCCTTTCACAAGCAGGGCCACCTACAGCTAGTTGCTCATGTCCAGATGATTTTTGAATATCTCCAAGGAAAGAGACTCCATAACCTCCCTGGGCAACCTGTTCCAGTGCTTGGTCAACCTCAGAGATAAAGTGTTTCCTAATATTCAGAGGGAACCTCCTGTGTTCCAGTTTGTGCCCATTGCTTCTTATACTGTCACTGAGCTGACAAGAGTGCTGTTTGCACTCTCCCTTCAGATATTTATGTATAAGACCTCCCTCCTAAGCCTTCTCCAGGCTAACCACTTCCAGCTGTCTCAGGTTTTCCTCATAAGCAAGTTGCTCCAGTCCCTTGTTCATCCTTATGGTCCTTTGCTGGACTCTCTTCAGTATGTCCATGTTTCTATTGTACTGGGGAGACCAGAGCTGGAACCATCACTCCAGATGTGTCTCACAGAGCTGAGTACAGATACTACCTTAATCAACTGGTAATACTTTCCCTAATGCAGCCCAGGATACTACTTCATCTTATTTGCACCCAGGGCACATTGGTGGCTCATGTTCAATTTGGTGTCCACCAGGACTCCCAGCTTTCCTGCCAAGCTGCTGTCCAGCTGGGTGGCTCCCAGTGTGTAGTGGTGCCTGGGGTTGTTTCCTCCCCAGGTGCAGGATTTTGCACTTTCCTTTTTAAACTTTGAGATTCCTGTCAGCCTGTTTCTCCAGCATGTCAAGGTCCCTCTGGATGGCAGATGACGCTTTGGTGTATCAGCCACTCATCACAATTGTCTGTCACCAGCAAAATTCCTGATGGTACTCTCTGTTCCTCAAGATCATCAATGAAGATGTAAAACAAGACTGGACCCAACATTAACACCTGGGGCATATCACTAGTGACCACATGCCAACTAGACTTTGTGCCACTGGTAATCAACCTCTGGGCCTGGCTGTTCAGATAGTTTTGAATCCACCTCACTGTCTCCTCATCCAGCCCACATGTCAACAGCTCATCTCTTGAGTATCTTACGGGAGTGTCAGAAGTCCTACTGAACTCAAGGTAGACAACATCCACTGCCCTCCCTTCATCTGCTAGGCCAGTCATTTGATCACAGAAATTTGTCAATTGGTATCTTCCACTGGGGGAAGCCATGCTGACTACTACTGATGATTTTCTTGTCTTTAATGTGCCTGAAGTGGTTTCCAGGATTAGCTGCTCCATCAGAATTTTCCTTAAAGCTAGGTTTGAACACTGTCTTCTTAGCAGGTTCCAGAAGCATACATCCAAAAATACAAGGTGGAAATTTGAGTGCCTTTCATCTCGTGTTTTGAAACAAGAAAAGCTTCTGTGGAAAAAATAGAATGTGAATATATGCTATGATGTACCTGAAAGACTGAGCTACAGATCATTTTACTTCTGATGTTTTATCTCCTGGAAGTGGTTAACAAGTATCATTCAATGAGCCCGATTACACTGGTATTTAAAAAGTAATTTGCAGCCTGCATGATTTTTATGAGATGTAAGGCTCATGGTAAGAAGGGTTTCTGTAGTTCTCCTCTGTGAATGCAGTGCATGTAGATCAAATAAGGATTAATTCTCTAACCATTTAAAGGTAAATGTAGTGTGTAACACCTTATTAGCTGAATGAAGACAGGGAGAGACATCTTTTGGAATTTGATTTCGTAATGAGTAGATTGCTTTTTTCATTATTATCTTTGCAATTTTAAGTGGTGTTAAAACTTATAATTGCATTACTCTCACTTTTATATGAAGTTGGTATGAATAAAAATATTATTTAAGAAAAAATTACCTAATATCAGGATATCAATCTCTCTTACTTCATCAGTCTGTATGCTATAGTCTGCATATTGCTTCTGTCTTATAGTAATTCTGTTTAAGCCTTTATTATAATATCTAAGAAAGTTATTTTTAATGACCTAAAAATTTGCTGTTTAGTTAGATGATTTTTTTTTTTTTGAGCCAAGTAATTTAATATCAGTTGGATTACTTGTGTATTTTTAAAAGGTACATGCTTCCCTGTTTTCTTGAAGGGGAGATATTGCCATGTTCTTTTATACTTTAGAAGTGTACCAAAAGAATTTTTATTTCAAATGGGTTGAATTAATACAAATGAGACCTTTCTGATTGTTTCCAGATAACTTTTCAAGACAAAGTCTTGTGCAACAAGAGGAGATCTGTGCTTTGAAAGGAACAGTTGCGAAACTCAATAAAGAGAAGGCATCTTTGCAAGGCTGTGTGGAAGAAGGAAGAAAAAAGATTGCTACTTTTGAGGAAAGCCTGGCAACTAAAGTATGTTCTAACATGTAAACAGTCACAAAAAGTAAATGGGTAAAGGATCTGCTGAGTCATCACACTTATATTGTCATCTACAACAGTGCTCAGTGCTGACCTAGTTCTGCTCCAATTTCAAGACAACAATAAAACTTACATTGACTTCAACAGCAGTAGGTTTGAGCAGTGTTGGTCATCTCATATTTGGTGTTTTGTATGGTTTATACTCCTCAAGAGAAGAGACTTCAATTACTTTTTTTCTGAACTGAAGAGTAAATTAGCCAATTAATATTTTATCATAAAATTTAGCCTGAATTCTTCTTTGGGGTCCACTGATATTAAATATGCAGGGTGCTAGATAATATTGCCTTTGTTGTCACTGAAGAAGCACCTGAATTACATTCCTTTCACCTTAAGGTATATTGCACAGTGTGATTTCAAACTATGTAATGAAGCTGCTAAGTTCTTAGTTCTGAAACATTATTTTTCACTTCAGCTAAAGGCACCTGGATATTGATTTAGGATAAAAGAAAAAGATACGGCAGGAGAGGCTAAAATCATATTTCTGTAAGCACTGACTTTGTGTTTTTAGAGCTGTAAATTGTGAAATGGTGTCCATTTTAGAGAAGAGATGCTGTCTCACGTCCCCTGTGTCTTCAGTGGAAGAAATTTTCTTAGCCTATGTTTCTTTTAATATCTGTATCCAAAGACAAGGGAGTAAGTAATAAACTTTGTGATGGAATTCTTGTTTTATCATTTGCAAACTACCAGAGTTTGGTAGTTTATTCATTGTAGAAAAGTTGTGATAACACATCTAATAGGTAAAAGACATTATTTAGTTTTGAGAGTGTGAGCCAAATGCTACCTTTACAATCACAAAGGATTGAAAGAATTAATTAAGACCATTATACTCTGCAAAAGATAATATTTGTTCCTTTATTTGCCAAACTAGTTTATTGGAATTTTCAGCTCTAAACAATACATGATGAAACTTAGAAAACCACGGTCCATTTTGCACTAGTTAAATTAATCAGTCAGCTGAATAAAAGGAAATAGAAAGAATATTGTTTTATATTTTTTTTCCATTTTATACTGAGGAGTGGCAAGAGTTGTATTTTAATTTTGTATTTCTTTTCAAGGAGAAAGTAATTGCAGATTTCAAGATTCTGGTTTCTGAGTTGGAGAGTTCCATAAAGTAAGGATGAACTGTAAGACCATTATCAAATTTTGAATAGCTTACTAACTCAAAAACTGAATCATAGGATGTGCTAATGTATAAATATTTTTTACTTATTAAAAATTAAAATGTTACAGCTTTGTTTCATGATTTGCAAACTTAACCAATGGAAGAGCTATCATTTGTATTAGGTTGGGCAGTATTGTCATACCTGAAGGATTTTTTTTATTTGCTGTATAGAAAATCTTCTGAAGCACTTTGTATCTGTGAGAAAGATACCACGACTTTGGATCAACAGCTACAAGAAACCACCAAGGAACTTGCGCAGGCTAACAAGAACAGAGAATCATTAGCTCAGGAGAATGACAGGTTACAAGAGCATCTTTCTAGTATTAAGCAAGAAATTCAGGTATATTTGTACAGAAAACCCTTGACTAAAAAGGAAAATGGTGCATTTTTAAAGTAGTGCATAGAATTGCTGGCCCTCATCAAAAGTAAATCTGCAGACTAGTTTTTAAGCTCATTTATCAGACTGATTTTTCCCCTTATTTCTCAGCTCACTTGTATAATGAGGACCAGCTATTCTTATGTGATGGTTTGGATGTTTATCTGAGGAACAGCTAATTAATGCTTTTTTTGATCTTCAGGTAAAACCAATGTGGCAGTTATAACTATTGCTTATAAGGAAAAGTACTATAAAGAAGGCAGTATTTCTTATACTGCACTGTCAGTGGCCTAGAGTTTATAAAAGCTTTTGAATTTGACTTGCTAATAATTGAACACAGTATACATTCTAATAAGATTCAAAACTTTGGCAATAATATTGTATTTAAGTTCCTTTAAAGTGGCTTTTGTATAAAAGATGCTGGAAATATTTGGTTATATTACATTATCTACTGTGGTACTTATCTGTGTGCAGTTCCTAATGAAAGTAGTTAAAATACTTACAACTGAAGTGCCACTTCATGCACACACAATGCTTATGCATCAGTGTGTTTTCCAATCATCTAGAATTTAAGCTTAAATACTTGTAGAAAGTTCATCACTATGTAATGTTCTGTTTTTCCTTTTTTTCTTCAACTTCTTGCCTTCATTTAGGTCTTTCTTCTCTGCACTTTTTCTACTGCTTAGGATGTCACGGAAAATACTTTATGCTCCTCTGCCTTTCTGTTCCTTTAGAAACCAACCAGTTTTGAAGGAGCAAATTAATTTCACCTGATGTTAGGTATATAAAAATTTTAAGTTATTAAGGCTCCCCTTTGAGTGAAGTTATTAAGGCTCCCCTTTGAGTGAAGAAAAGTCCTCAAGAAGGAGATTGACCCCATCCCGTCAGTTTTTAAAGTGATTCATTTTACCTGTCTCCCTTCATTAGAGAGGAAGCATAGCTAACACAGATTAGGTGCCTAATTCTGCACTGCAAATATTAGGTAAGACAACTCTCATTCTAAATAACTATTCTCTCAAACATACTAATAATTTCTCTTTGGTGCCTCTTTGAGTATCCTAGAAAAGTCAAGGTTCATAATAGCCTTCGCCACCAAAGGTACTCCAGGGAATCACTATTCTTTACCTTCTCTCAGAATCACAGTTGATACTGATGAGGTCAGCTGCTACAAAACACAGCCTCCTGTTGCTTTTACCTAGTTTTGAAAGCTTTGTGGTTTTCTTTGTAATGCCTGGATGCTTTTAGAAGCAGTTAGAAACAAAAAGTCTTAGCCTCACAGGATCAATTACTTTTTAATAGGCTTGTCTCTGTAATATGTATTTGTTCCTCAAGGTGCTTCCATTAATTTAGGTGACACTTGAAATATTTAAAGTGGCATTCTCATTTCTTCACTTGGGCTTACTGGAAAAGTTCAGAGACTTCCAGACTAGCTTTCTCAAAAACTGACAGCTTTTTTTTTGCAGGAGGAATAGGGGTTTCTCCATAGCATTCTCCACCCACAAACCCTCCACACCTTCACAGTATCACAGTATGCTAGAGATTGGAAGGGACCTCAAAAGATCATTTAGTCCAATCCCCCTACCGGAGCAGGAACACCTAGATAAGGTTACACAGGAACGTGTCCAGGTGGGTTTTGAATGTCTCCAGAGAAGGAGACTCCACAACTCCCCTGGGCAGCCTGTTCCAGTGTTCTGTCACCCTCACTGAGAAGAAGTTTCTTCTCAAGTTTAAGTGGAACCTCTTGTGTTCCAGTTTGTACCCATTGCCCCTTGTCCTATCATTGTTTGCCACTGAGAAGAGCCTGGCTCCATCCTCATGACACTCCCCCTTTATATATTTATATACACTAATAAGGTCACCCCTCAATCTCCTCCAAACTATAGAGACCCAGCTCCCTCAGTCTTTCCTCATAAGGGAGATGCTCCACTCCCTTAATCATCTGAGTTGCCCTGCGCTGGACTCTCTCCAGCAGGTCCCTGTCCTTCTTAAACTGAGGGGCCCAGAACTGGACACAATATTCCAGATGCGGTCTCACCAGGGCAGAGTAGAGGGGAAGGAGGACCTCTCTCGACCTACTAACCACCCCCCTTCTAATACACCCCAGGATGCCATTGGCCTTCTTGGCCACAAGGGCACAGTGTCGGCTCATGGTCATCCTGTCGTCCACTAGGACCCCCAGGTCCCTCTCCCCTACACTGCTCTCTAACAGGTCGTTCCCCAACCTATACTGGAACCTGGGGTTGTTCCTGCCCAGATGCAGGACTCTACACTTTCCCTTGTTATATTTCATCAAGTTATTCCCCGCCCAACTCTCCAGCCTGTCCAGGTCTCGCTGGATGGCAGCACAGCCTTCTGGCGTGTCAGCCACTCCTCCCAGCTTAGTGTCATCAGCAAACTTGCTGATAGTACACTCAATTCCCTCATCTAAATCATTGATGAATATATTAAATAATACTGGTCCCAGTACCGACCCTTGAGGCACTCCACTAGATACAGGCCTCCAACTAGACTCCGCCCCATAGACTACAACTCTCTGGCTTCTCTCCTTCAGCCAGTTCACAGTCCACCTCACTACCCGATCATCCAGACCACACTTCCTCAATTTAGCTGCGAGGATGCTGTGGGAGACTGTGTCAAACGCTTTGCTGAAGTCAAGGTAGACCACATCCACCGCTCTGCCATCATCCATCCACCGTGTTATTTCCTCATAAAAGGCTACGAGATTGGTCAAGCATGACTTCCCCTTGGTGAAGCCATGTTGACTGCCCCTCATAACCCTCGTATCCTTGATATGCCTTAAGATGGCACCAAGGATAAGGTGTTCCATCACTTTCCCAGGAATGGAGGTGAGGCTGACTGTCTATAGTTACCCGGGTCCTCCTTCTTGCCCTTTTTGAAGACAGGAGTGACATTTGCTTTCCTCCAGTCCTCAGGCACCTCTCCCGTTTCCCAAGACTTGGTAAAGATGATGGAGAGCGGTCTAGCAATGACCTCAGCCAGTTCCCTCAGCACCCGCGGGTGCATCCCATCTGGACCCATGGATTTATGGATGCCCAGATTGCTTAACTGGTCTCTAACCCATTCCTCATCGACTAAGGCAAACCGCTACATTGACCTGACTTCATCTGAGGTCTCAGAGGTACAGGGCTCTTCAAGACTGCCTCCGGCAGAGTAGACAGAGACAAAGAAGGCATTCAGTAACTCTGCCATCTCTGTATCTTCTGTCACCAGGGCACCCGTCCCGTTCATCAGCGGGCCTACATTGCCTCTGGTGTTAGTTTTATCTGCCATGTATTTGAAAAAGCTCTTTCTGCTGTCCTTGACCCCTCTCGCCAGCTTTAATTCCAAGGAGGCCTTAGTCATCCTAGCTGCCTTCCTACATCCTCTAGCAGCAGCCTTATATTCCTCCCAAGTGGCCAGCCCTCCTTCCATGACCTGTAAACTCTCCTCTTGCACTTGAGCATACCCAGCAATTCCCTATTTAGCCACGCAGGTCTCCTGACCCTCTTCCTCGACTTCCTACATGTCGGGATGCTCTGATCTTGAGCTCGGAAAAAGCAGTCCTTGAATGCCAACCAACTGTCTTGGGCCCCTTTACCTTCAAGCAGCCTAGCCCATGGGAGGGCTAGGCTGCTTCTCCCAGTTCATGCAGTTGAGTGTTCTAGTAATTTTGTAAGGAAGAAAAAGTTTCTGAACAGAGCAGTTCAAGACAGCCTTTCTGCAGTTTTTTCCTCTTTCTGTTCTCATTCTCAAGTAGTAGTTGTGAGAAATTCTGTCCCTTCTCCTCATACTTGTGCCTTTATTTCTCCCAATTAGGAGATAACCACTTAAGTAGGTAATTCATTTTTTTTAGCTGTCTTCTGCTTTTTCAGATGTGGGCTTTTGAGAAACAGTAACATGTAAAAGAGCGGGAGCTGAGTCTGAGCCCTGCTCCTTAAATGGGGCAAGCTCTTTTGTTGTGACCATCTAGCTCCTACATAAACCATCTGTATTTTCCTTTTTGCCGGCTACATTCATTTATTTGCCTTTTTCTTCTTCTTAAAAAGATACAGCATTATTTGTAAGTCAAAGAAACAAAATATTTTTGACAAATGCAAATTTTGTTTATAGAAATATACATGGTTTAGTTTTTATGTAGCCTTTAAATAATGAGTTAATAAAGCCATAGGCATTAGATATGCACTAATGCTTTTCCTTTTTTAAAGGTACAAACATTATACATTATGAAATAAATCTTTCTTCATAGGTACTGCATAAAAAACTAGCAAAGTACCAAAATGAGCTTGATGATCTGAAGTTGAAAGCACAGGATTTAAACACAGATATTGTCAGGCTGAAGGATGTACTGAAGTCTAAAGTGAGTATATGGATTAAACCTGTTAATAAAAGCTATTGTTTTAACTAAAAATAAAAATTTAACAATAACTCCGTGGAAGAATTTGCTTCCTAGCCAAAACTTATTTGCATTCTACTAATATGGATTTATTAAATACATTTTCTTAGCTGTTTTTGCAGCATGCAAGTAATGCAGTATATTAAATAGTGGTTTTATATACAAACACATATATATGCATGTGTGTGTTTATTAAAGTTAAAAATGCAAGTAGTGAATAATGCAGAGACTTGGAACTCTTTTGTCTTTATTACCATATGGGATTAATTTAAAAAGATATTTCTGCAATATATTTGTATACATCATATTTGTAATGTTAATCTAGCCATTTTTAACAGATGTCCTTTGAGCATTAAAACGTGGCCATCTTGAACAAAACACTGGCTCCTGAGAAGTCTCTTAAAGTTTTGGCTAAATGGCAAACTTTTCAGTGGAAAGAGAACATACAGTATCATGTCATACGTGTAGATCTGTACATATCCCTATATTGTGAAGCTTGCTGTAAATTATTAAACAAACTTTATGTGTTAGGAGAGAGAGAACTGTGAGCTTTTGGAGAATTACCACAAGGCCCGTGAACAAGGACAAAGTTGGGAAGCAAAATGCCATCAAGCAGAAGCAGATTGTAGCTCTGTTAGACTGGTACTGATCAGTGCAGAGTCTGAGAACTGCAGGTTGAAAGAGAAAATGGATTCCCTTGAAAGAGTGATGGAGCAAGTAAGTTGAAATTGATCTTTCCATAGTTCATAAATCATAGTGAAATGATCTGGCAGTATTTTAAGCTGGCAACTGTTTAATAATGCCACTTCTCATATTTAGAGATATTTGCAACAGTAAGCCGTACTGTTTGAGTTTATTTAATGACATGACTAGAACTCCACTAGTCACACTTGGAAAAAAATCTTAAAAAATAGTTGCATATTTCAAGGAAATAAATATGCATTATAAATTACAAAATGCTCTCATGTGTGGAATGACAGGAGGCATAATGTTGCACACAACTCCACAGCATGCCTGAAACATACCTAGTGCTTTACCACCTTTACATTTCTGTCCCTGCTCTTCTTGCTTCTACATTTTCAACCTTCTTTTCACTGCTTTAGTTGTTCCAAAGAGCCTCTTCTCACCTGAAAATCTGCAGAACTCAGAGAGAAATGCACAGCGTGGCTTTAGAAACACTTTACAAACATACAAACTATCATCTGGTTTTCAACTGTTACAGTTTTTGTTGCAGATCATCTCTGCTTCCTAAATATCATACAGGCGAGGAGGGCTAGCCATGCACATTGGATACTCAAAAGGGACTAAACTGCTGCTGTTGAGAAAGTGAATAACAACATAACAGTAGCAAAACAACACAGGAAGATTGTGTGGCAGATTGATATTTAAAAAATATAATAGAACTGGTACTAGTTTGTACAGTGAGCCTCGAATAGAGATTTCATAGAATCATAGAATGGTTTGGGTTGGAAAGGACCTCAAATATTGTCTAGATCACCTTGAAAGATATCTCGGATTTTACATGTAGTCACTAAGCAAGCAGAATAGCTGAAGTAGTTCGTTAGCAGAGAAATTTGACATGAACTTTAAAATACTTGACTATTTTAGGAAGTATCAATATCTTTTTAATAAATCTCCTTAATTTTCCCTGAAAATCAATTTTGGTTGAGCTTGTTTTTTACAAACCCTACAAAATTAGTGTCTGATAGGCAATTTTTAAAAACTCAGCTTGGATAGACTCTGAAAAATTGTTCATACATACTCAGATTACTTAGATATTTCCAGTGTGATTCTATCACTGTCCCATCCATCCTCTGTTCCAGCTGAGTTTCTTGTTCTTTACAGACTTCTAGCATTCTTTTTTAACCTTTATGCCTTTTCCAAACACCATGGGTAAAGCTGCTAATTTTTTCATACCTTTCAATCAGCAGAGTTTTATCAGCTATGTGTAACCTTCAGATAGGGCTTTTATTTTACAGAGTATTCCAATGCAGAAGTCTGCAGTACTAGATTGCAGCATATATATATATATTAAAAAATGGAAACTAAACCTGATGCTGGATAATATTGTTCTTTCAGTGTTTCTAATACTGTTTATTTTCCTATAACTTATGTTGTCTACAGTTTTCAGTATTCTTTTGTTCTGAAATACAAAAGCAGAATATCAAAACTGTTTATCAGCAAAAGAACTAGATTTTTGATTGACAGAAAATTGAATCTTTCAGACTGAAGAAGCCTTTTAGTTTAGTACACAAAAAGTTTGAGTTTTGCTTTGCAAATTGAAAAATATTCTCTCCTCTCCCCTTGGCCTATGACCTGAGTTCTCTCATATCTTCTTTGTTTGAACACACAAATGGTTCACACAAAATGCAGATATTGGATTGTTATACCAGGTGTCATTTCCTGCACTTTGCCTCAGCAAAATGTAAAACTCCTTTAATGACTGTCTACAGAATCCATTGATCCATATATTTCATATCATTTTGTCATCAGTATCAAATGCATTTATATTCAGATATATGCATTGTGTGAATTTATAAATCTAACACAGGATTTCGACTAAGGGCAAATACAACACTAATTATCCATCTTAGAGTGAGGGCAAATTTTGGTCACTGATTCCAGACTTCCTCTTTTTTTTTTTTAAAGGTTATTCTAATATCCAGTGATGCTAACTAACACACCTAAAATCTTTAAATCTTTGTTTAGCTGCAGAGCAAGTGTGAGTCATCCTATTCTGAAATAGAGCTGCTGAGAAAACACCTGGGAAATGAAAGAGCAGCTATGAAAAACCTGGAATCTTTGCTTGTGTCCAGTCGTGAGAAAGAACTTCAGGCACAGACAGCAAAGCAAGAAAAAGACTCTACAATTCAGTTGCTCAAGGAACAGCTTTCTGCAGCAGAAGATAAACTGTGAGTAAATGACCAGGAGAATATTGCAGAGTTCTTTTTTCATTCTTCCCAATTCTATAGGCAAACAGATACGGGTTTATGTCTAACTGCATTTTCAAATGGCCAATGTATGTTGGTTACCTTAAAAGCAGAAAATAACAAAAACCTTCTTCTGATTCCTCAGCTATACCCTAACACACTTTTCTGTGTAGTGTTATATTTCACTCAAAAAATGTTCTTGATCTCATTTGGATGGTACAGTTGCCTTTTAATTTTGGATAATCATATTTCTTAACATACCTGGAGGATTATGGTTACTATCTAATTAAAATGTATGGGCTTTACAGTACTGTGCAGGGTCAAGATTTTACTCAGCTCAGAAACAGAGCAGCTCAGCTAGAGTTGGAACTGGATATGACCAAAAGACAGCTGGGGACTGAGCGCACTGAAAGGCAAGTGTGTGTTTTTGTATTGTGTGTCATGCATCTAATTGTGAAATGCAATACAGTACTAAGACTAATTAGTAGGATAAACAGCAAAATTTAGCTTTGCTTTGCCGTACATCTCCTGTGTGTTCAGAGGCTATTCATGTCGCTAAATTTAGTCTGTTCAGCTGTCTAAATTAGCTGTCTAGGTTCCTTTTCTAGCCAACAGAATGAGACACTGAGATAAACTGCCCTCTGGAACTGACGGATTTACAGTGGGATGGATTGCTTTCCTGAACATGCTCATCTGTCTTCACTCACTGATACTGATGCCTGTCTTGATCTGTAGTGGAAGTATAGGTGACTAGTTGGCTATAAATGTGATTTATTGTCTACTAGTTTGACAATATGAATAGCAACCTTTGGCTACACCTGTACTAGTGAACTAATCCAGGTCAGAGCATTGACTTGAGGGGTACACACAATGTATACTTGTCCATACAGTTTAATTGTCAGTACACTGGGGTGATTTTGGCTAGTAGAAGCCAAAATTCTACCACGTACTACTTGAGGCACAGAAAGTGTTTGGGATGGTTCCCAAATGGCAGTATGGACAAAGTAATGTGGGCTGGTTGGTTTGGGTTATCTTGCTGCTGTTGTTGTGGGGTTGTTTGGTTGGTTTGGGTTTTTTTTTTTTTTGTTTGTTTGGTTGGTTGGTTTTTTGTGGGTTTTGGTTGCTTGGTTAGTTGTTTTGTGGGGTGTTTTTTTATGGGAAGAGGATATGTACAAGCTGTTTCATTTGATTTGGCTACAGTGCCAGAGAATAGTTGCTGGCCTGCTTCATGAGTGAGTTTATCTATGTAGTCCTGGTGTCTTAAATAGTTTTCTTATCTGTGAAACAGTAGTACTTCTCTATTTCATGGATATATTGAGTATAAAATATTACAGTACCTGGCATTATTTTGAGTATATAAATGAGATGGCTAAAAGAAGCAGTTTGATGTGATTGTAGCACAGGTCTGAGAATCAGGTGTCTTGTTTAATTGTAGTAAACTACTCTGTTATTACTCCATTTTTTCATAAGCAAGGATGAAGGTTTTGAAGGGGACATCTCCATACCTGAGGTTAGACCTTTTAAAGATGCATTTCTTAAGTGTCTCATTGTACGTTTCAGTTTCAAATTAGATTCTGCTTTACCCTGAAGTCATGGCAAAAACTGCAGAACTTTTGGATTAGATACACAGATCATTTTAAAAGCTGTTATCATTTGTGTTTACTCAGCTCATAGAGTGAGCTAGACTGTATACAAATACAGGAGTGCCTTTGTTTTAAAAGAAACTGTATCTTCAGACTGTTGTTTCTCTACTACCCCTATATGAGTGCATCCATCTCATGGCATATGGGTGCTCCTTGGTAGGGACTGCAAGTGTTTCTTCTTAAAGTGTTTATTGGCAGAAAGCTGAATCAGCTTGCATACTTAATTTCTTCTCCTTGTTAAGGATAATTTGCTACTTGAATGGTTACTTATAGTTGCAATAATATCAACACTTAGTTTACAGTTGGTTATAAAGCAAACACTAGAGTGAGCCTATGTTGAGGCAAAGATTGCCAGTTTTCATTCTTGAAGAGAATTTCTCTTCAAGAGAATTACAAATGTAATTAGAATCATAGAATAGAATCATAGAATTCTGCTCCCGTGAGACCTCACTTGGACTATTCTATGGTTCTATGAATAGTTAGGGTTGGAAAGGACCTTAAGGTCATCTAGTTCCAACCCCCATGCCATGGGCAGGGACACCTCACACTAAACCATCACACCCAAGGCTCTGTCTAACCTGGCCTTGAACACTGCCAGGGATAGAGCATTCACAACTTCCCTGGGCAACCCATTCTAGTGCCTCACCACCCTTTCAGTAAAGAACTTCCTCCTTATATCCAATATAAACTTCCCCTGTTTAAGTTTGAACTCGTTACCCTTTGTCCTGTCACTACAGTCCCTAATGAAGAGTCCATCCCCAGCATCCCTGTAGGCCCCTTCGGATACTGGAAGGCTGCTATGAGGTCTCCACACAGCCTTCTCTTCTCCAGGCTAAACAGCCCCAACTTTCTCAGCCTGTCTTCATACAGGAGGTGCTCCAGCCCCCTGATTGTACTCATGGCCCTTCTCTGGAGTTTTTCCAGCAGTTCCATGTCCTTTTTATGTTGAGGACACCAGAACTGCACACAATACTCCAAGTGAGGTCTCATGAGAGCAGAGTAGAGGGGCAGGATCACCTCCTTCAACCTGCTGGTCACACTCCTTTTGATGCAGCCCAGGATACGGTTGGCTTTCTGGGCTGCGAGCGCACACTAAAGCCAGCTCATGTTAAGTTTCTCATCGACCAACACCCCCAAGTCCTTCTCAGCAGGGCTGCTCTGAAACTCTTTTCTGGCCAACCTGTAGCTGTGCCTGGGATTGCCCTGACCCAGGCATAGGACAGTTACCTGAATTGTTTTGGAAAGAACAAATCCAGGCTCCATTATGCAGTCTGTAAGTCAATTGCAAAAACAGTATGCAGAAATCTTAGATAGCAAAGACTGAAAAGTTCTCATATAAAAATCTGACATTAGATTGAGCTGTCTTTGAAAGGCTAGAGCTTCATTTATTTTTTTTTTTTTTTGTCTTTTTCATAAAATCAAAACAGTGTTCCTTCAATGTCCTGCAAAGGGTACAAGGATTCTGTTTCTTTTCTGGTTTTCCTCAGAAAGTCATGCTTTACAAGAGCAGGTATCTATCTGTCAGGCTCACAAGGAAAGGTGTTAAAGCGTCAAGGTGGCTTCTTACAGCCAATCTGTTTTTCTGGTTCTGGCAAGTTAAAACCAGAAAATTAGCCAGAGAGGATAAAAACCTATCATTAAAGTCAGTATCATGATAGTATGTAATGGAAGCAGCAGATGTGAGTACTGACTTTTTTTGTTATTGTTAAAGAAGTGGGTAGATAATATCCTTGTTCTAACACTGATTTAGCTAGCTGTGTTAATTTACTGCCTTGGCGCAGAATGAAGTAATACTTCAGATTAGGAGGTGGAAGTGCCAACACTGTCAGGCCTTGAATGAACATCAGCACAGTGGTACCAGGAGGTTTAATCCATCTATATGAGTTTTTCTTTAGCAGTTAGGAAAACCACCTCCCCATTCCTCCGATCCTCCTGACTGCAGAAGCAGTTTAGACTCACATGGGGACAGCAAGTTTGATTTATTGCCCTGTTCTGATTGTGGTGACCAAGCACAGCGACTGTCAGTCAGTTTTGCAATGTAGTATCAGATCCCACATACTTCCTCCTTGTATACCCAGATGCAGGAGTTACGGATTGATGTAATACCCAGGCCCCACTCTTTGAAGTCAAAATGACTGGACTACTATTTTGCAACTTTCCCACTGGGCAGTACAGCATCTCTTAAATATCCACCAGTTTCACAGCACTTCAGGTAGAAACCAGTCTACTGGCCTTACCAACTCAAACAGCGCAGGAATACTGCAATCAACACTGTTAATATCATTGCTGATTTTAGTGATTGTCCTTATTTTGAAGACTAGTGAATAATGTTAAGGTTAGGCTTTTCCTCCCTGGAGATTTTTACAGTTTTTAAGAGTTTAACCTGCAGCAGCCATGGCTAGCTTCTCTCTTTTAGGGAAAACAGACAATGAGTATGTAGAATAAAATCTGTCTAAGGGAGTAATACAGAGAGTGTCTTCCAGAGAAGTGTATGATGAACATCACAACTCCTTCTAAAATAAAATTAAAAAGCTGAAAATCTTAAACAGTAAAAATAATCATGTTAATGACTGTGAGATAATTTTAATGATTTTTGGAAAGTGCTTAGTCTCACTGTAAAATAATATTTATTTAGGGAGCGCCTTGTAAAGGAGCTTCAACGTCGGAATCGTACGATCTCATATCAGTTAAGCTCTACATTAAGAACATCATCACCTGAACATTCCTGTCAACCATTGCCTGATTGGTCTCCAGGCTGGTCCCTAGAAGAGTAAGTGGTTTAACAGCATTTAAGTTCCAAATACTGAGAGGGGCAAAATAAATAAATAAAAAAATAAAGGGGTAAACTCTGCTATTTCTTGTTGAAATAATGACTGAATTTCATTGCTTCAAGTAAAATTACAAGAAGATTCAGTACCACAGTATTTTGATGATACTCCTTTTATTTTATTTAGCTGTATCAAATAGCAACTACTTACACTTCAATGCTGTAGTCATAAATTCTTCTAACAGTAATAAGAGAATACTACCGAAATTCTCTACATAATTTGCCAGTGCAGGTGTAGAAGTATTTTCATCTTTCCTACATAAAAGCTCTTAACTACCCAGCCTTTCTTCTTTTAGTAGTTTTCCACATAGTTTTTACTCTATATATGTGCATATTTTACAAGAAACACAATGCATTCTAAAAGTGTTCAAATACCTGTAACCCTGAGGAGGCGCAAGCCCATCGTTCCTTTTAAGAATCAGTGAAATGGAGCCTCCACAATATGCAGGTACTCCCGTGTCAATTTTGGTCTCAGCTTACTTTCATATTTGGTAGCTGCATGCCTGTTGCATCACACATTTTTGGTAGATTGATGGCAGCCTGCATTAAAAAAAATGCAGAAAAATTTGCAATTCATGACTTCCTGGAAAAAATCTGTGCTTTTGAGGTGGTTATGTACTTCCAATATGAATTTTGTTAATACTTTGTAAACTGAGAGTATTACCTTTGGCACTTGGTTCATCTTCATTATCAAAGGCTCCTCTAAGTACATAGATCCTAAGGGGAAGTCATGCTTGACCAATCTCATAGCCTTTTATGAGGAAATAACACGGTGGATGGATGATGGCAGAGCGATGGATGTGGTCTACCTTGACTTCAGCAAAGCATTTGACACAGTCTCCCACAGCATCCTCGCAGCTAAATTGAGGAAGGGTGGTCTGGATAATCGGGTAGTGAGGTGGACTGTGAACTGGCTGAAGGAGAGAAGCCAGAGAGTTGTAGTCTATGGGGCAGAGTCTAGTTGGAGGCCTGTATCTAGTGGAGTGCCTCAAGGGTCAGTACTGGGACCGGTATTATTTAATATATTCATCAATGATTTAGATGAGGGAATTGAGTGTACTATCAGCAAGTCTGCTGATGACACTAAGCTGGGAGGAGTGGCTGACACGCCAGAAGGCTGTGCTGCCATCCAGCGAGACCTGGACAGGCTGGAGAGTTGGGCAGGGAATAACTTGATGAAATATAACAAGGGAAAGTGTAGAGTCCTACATCTGGGCAGGAACAACCCCAGGTTCCAGTATAGATTGCGGAACGACCTGTTAGAGAGCAGTGTAGGGGAGAGGGACCTGGAGGTCAAGTGGAAGACAGGATGACCATGAGCCAACACTGTGCCCTTGTGGCCAAGAAGGCCAGTGGCATCCTGGGGTGTATTAGAAGGGGGGTGATTAGTAGGAGGTTGAGAGAGGTCCTCCTTCCCCTCTGCCATGGTGAGACCTCATCTGGAATATTGTGTCCAGTTCTGGGCCCCTCAGTTTAAGAAGGACAGGGACGTGCTGGAGAGAGTCCAGCGCAGGGCAACTAAGATGATTAAGGGAGTGGAGCATCTCCCTTATGAGGAAAGACTGAGGGAGCTGGGTCTCTATAGTTTGGAGGAGATTGAGGGGTGACCTTATTAGTGTATATAAATATATAAAGGGGGAGTGTCATGAGGATGGAGCCAGGCTCTTCTCAGTGGCAAACAATGATAGGACAAGGGGAAATGGGTACAAACTGGAACACAAGAGGTTCCACTTAAACCTGAGAAGAAACTTCTTCTCAGTGAGGGTGACGGAACACTGGAACAGGCTGCCCAGGGAGGTTGTGGAGTCTCCTTCTCTGGAGACATTCAAAACCCACCTGGACACGTTCCTGTGTAACCTTATCTAGGTGTTCCTGCTCCGGCAGAGGGGTTGGACTAGATGATCTTTTGAGGTCCCTTCCAATCTCTAGAATACTGTGATACCGTGAATATGAGACAAGTTTCCTCAGCCAGTGAGCTGTTTCTGGTGTCCTTAGGAGGAGAACACAGCTGTGCAAGACAGTGATTTTGTAGCTATTGCCAGGCCTTGATAGTATATGGAGTCTTCATTCCTCCAATAGGATTGTGTCTCGGGGTTTTTGTTGTTTGAGTTTTCCTCATGGCTGGCCTTATGTGACATCATCTGCTTTTGCACATTCCTAGTGAACAGTTTTAAGTAAGGAATGAAATATGTGAGCCAGATACAAATACTTTGTTTGCTTAAAATCTTTAGCTGGTTTAAGCTAAATCCTTCTCAAATCAATGTAGCTTTTGAGTGCAAATAAACTCAATTTTTTTCCTGCCTAATTATTTTCCATTTTTTAATGCTCAAGGTACTAATATAATTCATTACTTTTTTCCTCATTCAGCTTTGTTATACATTTTTTGCTTAGGGGGAAAGACTACAGTTGTTCCAGAGTTACTTATACTAAATGGTTTAGGATTGTTTTAATGTAAAAATACCCCAAACAACTGTGTAATAAAACCTGAAACTTTGACAGTCTATGCTGTGTTTTAAAAGCTTAACTGGAAAGAATCAGGTTTGTGTGGTGTAGTAATACAGTGTTGTATAATATAATGTGTTTGATAACGTTCGCCTCAGATAAAGCAGAGATCTAAATCTGGATCTGTCTGCTTTGTATAAGTGACTTACATTTGACTTACCTATGTCTGGGTGAGTACTCTAATGTCCAGAATACTAAAGTTCTTGATAAATTTTATGTCAAGAACTTAAGAGTCTGTATCAAGAATATGGCAGACTAGCAGAAGTGTCTGAAATATTTATGAATGATGAAATAATTTCCCTCCCTGCTAACTCTAGAAAGATTCAGAAAATTCACTGAGACCAGAAAAAAAGAAAAAATAAGGTAAAGTATCGCCTGAGAGTAAAAGCAGGAACATCAATGCAAATATTTGTGTGTAATCATCAGCAAAACCACAGAATTAAGACTTTCTAAATAGATATGGGGAATTGATGAAATATGATCTAGGTGCAAGCTCCTGTTGAATTTAAAGCAGAATAATATTAGAAATAGAACTCCAGGAAGTATAATTCAATTTTTCAATTGCTTGAAGACAAGTTACCAGTGATTGAAAAAGACACTGTAGAAAAAACTACTCATTGGTAGAGAGGCTTCTTCCACAGCTAACATCTGACTCTGCAGTACATGAAGTACATGAGACAGCAGTGCTGGAATCACCACTAATACCCCTCCTCCTCTCCAGTGTTTGGTGCAGTTTTAGCAAACATGCTGTGAAGGGAGATAAGGTGGACAGTCACATTTTTATTTTATTGAGAATGTGATATCAGAAGTAAATTGGACAGTAACTTTTTCTTATTCTTCTTTGTCTTTATTGCACCAGCCTCACTGTTTCAGTAAAGTGAACAGGATGTGCCTTGTAGTTTGTCTTGCAGATCTAGTGGGAAAGACCTTTTCTGTCTGATTTCCTCAAGTGACAGGAGTCCAAAGCTTGCCTTTCACTTCAAATAGCATTATAGAGCTTTTGTACAATAAAATCTATTCTTTCAAATGATCTGGATTGACTTTGAAGAGACTGGGAAGCTTGCTCAAATTGCTTTCAGAATCAAAACCTTAAAATTTTTCACATGGAAACATCAGAATGTATTTCTGTATTCACTGGACATGAAACAAATTAGATTTCTTTTCCTTTGTAGGAATTCTTGTTTCAAGGACTTATAATGTTATATTCACAATGGCTTGTGAAGACTCTGCACACCATCTGGAGAGTTAAAGTTGAATGCTCATTTAATTAATCTTTCTTCCCTGCTGAATGCTAAATTTCATTAACTCTCATTCACAAATGCTTGCATCACTCTTAATGTTGTTCATCGAAAACAGCTCAGATGGCTTCCTCTCCCACCACTCTCCCAGCTCTTGTATTACTACCATGTGGGGTGGCCCATCTTAGTAAACAGAAAGAGAAAAGCCCCACAACTTCCATCGACTTTACTGACAGTGTGCTTTTATTTTAAAAGTGTGCATAATTTTAAAAGGTTATTGATATAACTGAAAAAAGGGGAAAGAAAATAACAACATGAAACTTTACTGGGGGAAAAGTGTCTATATTCAGGTGTTATGCTTTGGGTGTAATTGTGCTGAACTATGTGAGTATTGTGCTTCAGAGAATGCTGTGTCATCTCAAGATAGGAAGAGTTTGAGGATTTTTTTCCTCTCTTCAAACATGACTGACTTATTAAATTGGATAAATAAGACAGCAATGCCAGCAGATACCAGTGTTTAAATACCCATGTATGAAGACATGTATTTTTTTTGTACTGGAGGTGTGTTCAACTTCTAAGATTTTATTCAAACTGCACAAAGTTTCTACTTAGAGTTCTTTAATGTGAGTGAGTACTGTTTGGTGATAGTTACTAGCACTTAAACTTGCCCACAAATTCCCACCCTTTGTTATCTCATAACATTTGTCTGTGTTCTATGTTCTCACATTTTAAATGCAAAAGAAAATGTAAAATTCTCTCCTATAAATCATCTGGGAAATCTATGCTTCAGTATTTGGAAACAGAGAAATAATTCCTGTTTAAATAATTTAAATTATTCAATATTTTTTAATAGATTCGTCCTTCTTGTTATCTTCATAAAAGAATTTTATAAAAGGTCTCCAGTTTATTTTTTAAAAGCAAAAGCATGTTGGTCACAGTAATGGTTAAAACGTGTATCTTGCACCTATGCTCCTTCAGATGAATTTGGTTTGTGATAACCTGACTGCTAAACATTAACATATTTGAATAATGATTGAAGACAGCATAACCCAGATGAATGCCCCTAACTGCCTTTTAAAAGCTGTTAATATGATTTTATGCTGCTTTTTAGGAGCAGGTAGCTTTAAAAAGCCTGTAAAAGTATTTTGATTAATAATGTAAAAAATATAATGTATATAAATATATACCTGTACTATAAATTTGAGAATCATCTTCTGTAAGAGCAACAATTTTTTTCAGCACAGGTGACTTGATTTTAATTTGTAGGTTAGAATCCTTCATTCTTTATTTGGCAGACAGCCACAGAGGTCATTCTGGCAATCACCGGTGTTAATGGGACTACTTGCAAGTAAAGACTGTAGGATCAGACATGATATTAAACATTTCCACATTATGCAGTTATTAAAAGGAATATTGTACACTTTTACCAGATGAGAGATGATCATCTCATCATTCCAGAAGATGAAAAAGTGGTTTGTTGTTTTGCAATCATATTGCCATATTGATTTTTTCTTTTAGAAGGTGATCACAAAAAAGCTTGAGGCGTGACCTTAGTCTGTAAAACTAATATCCTGTCATTTAGAAAATGAGAATATATTAGATAATCATAAAATAGATCAGACTGAGTTTTTTCTGGGTGTGGATATAGACTGCAGAGGCCCATGTCCTAAGACGTAATTCTTTAGTTGCAACAACGATGGCTTTTCCATATAAGACCATAAAGAAGTCAGTAACAAAGTGCTCCCCTATGAAATAAAAGTGCAGGATTCTTCATCAATTTGTACTTTAAAATTCTTCTCTTAAATAGAAAGGATTAAGGGCAAATGAGATTATAAATACCAAGTTGTAATAAACTTGCTTTTTGTAGAGTACTCCAATAAAGTAATAGCCTTTATTACTAGGGTTAGCCTTTCCCTAGAAAATGTTACGGAAATAAGAACTTTGTTCTCCTGCAGGCAAATTGCAAAGCAATCATCAGGTTATGGATGGGGCCAAAGGAACTTTTTTCTGTAGTGGTGTCATGTAGATTTCAAGTGACTTCTGACAGCAATGAATTGTTATGTAAATACATATGGTTAAGAAAAACAGTCAAGTGAGTATATTCATAGAGCAGTATTACTGTAGTGGCAGCCTCCGACATTTGAATATACCCAAATATACCAAATGTGTTGTGATAGTATCTCTTTCCTCATAATTTGGGTTACTTGTGCTAGGGTGATTTTCTTGTTGTTGCTTTATTACAGCATTTTGGTCAGAAAGAAACATACACCAGAAACCTATTTATCATTTGTTTACATTTGTGATACTTGCAACTGTGAACAACGCAATACTTGATTTTTATACATGTTTTAGAATTGTCTTTTACCACAATATTTTTACATAGGCAAACCTGAAAATGCAACTTGTGGTTTTATATCAAGTAAGAGCATGTTAAATTTTTTCTTGGCTACTCTGTGATGATCTAAAATTATCCATTTTGCATAACAAAGAATCCTATCATACTTTTAAAAGTATTCATGCTCTTCTGCAGCAATATTTTCCTAATTTCTAGCCACTGTTTTTGGACTTGTTTCCAACTGACTTTGCTTCTCCATGGCATTGAAAATTGGCACCATTAATCACTAGAAAGTATTTTACTTGAGCATAACAAGTTTAAAGGTTTTTTTAGAAGAAAGAATTCAGTGCCTCTGATGTCCTCCCTTCGTGGTCTCTTCTCCGCACTGGAAGAAACATAAGCTGCTACATTTGTGTACAGAACAGTATTTCCATCATCAGTACAGTCCCAGCAAGGAGGAAGAATTTGTTGTGCATTGCTGTGTTGAAGTATTTCACTGCTTTTTGTAAAATCCATGCAAACAACCTTTCAGCAGCATTTGTATCTATGTGATTTATCTTACTGTTTCCAGTCAAAGAAAATCAGATATTTTGCCTTTCAGTCACTATTAAAGCTTGAACTTTAGCAACATGTCATCGGAGTTAAGATTCTGCTGTCAGTGGTAAAACTAAGTGGGTTCAGCCTTTGAGCAGGAAAAGCACTCGTGGTGTGGGGTACTCTTTAGTAGCACTACAGCTGAGGTTTTTATTCTGTTCCCCTCCTCTCTTCTGAGAGCAACTAATCCCATTGGTATCAGTGTAGGCTATGGCACATGAGGATGCCCCATGGCTATTGGCATCAGATGCACTTTAGTAGCCCTCTTGCTTGCTTGCTTTTGCGCATTTATTTAATCTGAATTTGATACTAGTAGATCTTAGATGATAAAACAGAATGCATATAAAGTTAGTATATATAGAATATTTAACTAGATAATTTGCATTAGCTTCTCCTTCCACATCTTGGTGATTTCAGTATGAATAGCCTTGCAGCAAGGAATGTAAGTTTTTTTACTGATACAGATTGGTGTGTCTTTAAAAAAGTGTGATCTTTTAATAAAGGAAGCAAGAGGGTTTTTTTAATGTATCTTGCATTCTTAATGATCTTTCCTCTGATCCACTGAAACTTCATATTAATTTCCAGCAGAGGGAGTATGCGAGACGAAGATGAACAGGTCATGCATAGCTTTGTGGTATTACCTGAACACGTGGAAAGAGATTTCACAGATTTTCAGGTTGTTGTCTTGTTTTGGGTTTTTTTGACACTTTCTGCACAGAATAAAAATAGCTTGATAAGATGAATAAAATTTACATTTGACTTGGCTTGAATTGACCATGTCAAAACATATATCCCTCTTTCTTGACAAGAATCAGATTTTTTTATTAATAAAGTTTGGGGAAAAAAGGCTTTCTTGTCATTAAAGCATTATAAGACACGGCCTGTAATGATGTTTCCATTCAATAGAATTTTTTTGTCCTGGCTCCCTAACAGATTGCAATTCAATTTTTCTCTAGGCTGCCAGCCATTTGACTTTTATTAAAGTCCATGAAACAGTTTAATAATTTATTTCATCAGCTGCAAAAGTCCAAACTTAGTTTTAAGTTTCCCAGCTTGTGCTTATCACTGCATTGTGTTTTCAATGCTTTTATTTCCCGAGGTGGGAGAAGAACAAACAATTTTTTTATCTTGAATGCAGCCAACACCCAAGCAATTATGTAAGAGTACACAAAGCAGAAAACGTCTTTGTTGTCAGAGCTGCAGTGCAACCTAGCAGGTGAACAATGTGCTTCTCAGGTTTGCTTTACACAAGGGTATGTCTTTCCTCCTGCACATGGCAATATGTTATAAAATGACTGTTGCCATAATAGCATGTGCATTTTGTAAAACAATGCTACTTAACAGCAATAAAACCTATAATTGATCTGTTTCTTTGACCCAGAGTGGCTGGTGCTTAAATAATGTGGAAACGATTTCTCATTTTCAGATTGAGTGTGCACCATGTTCCCATTTTCATTTCTGCTCCCCTCACCACTGCCCTAAGAAACAAGCAAGCTCCACAGCATGTTTCATTCTAGCACTTTTACCTTGGACTGCAAAGCAACGTAGCGTGGTGTTCCTTTTTCTTTCGGGCAATACCTGTATTTTCTATGCAAAACTGCAGTCTTCAGACTCGCTGGTACACTGGAGAGACTCTTCAGAGGCAAAAATGTAGGCCTCAGAAGTCTGAGAGAAATTTATTGAACCAGATGGACACCAAAGTAGGAAACCACTCTGTTGACGTTATTTTTGTCAGCTCGTCCAGACAGTTCCTCCAGCTTTCCTATATTGCCTCTTGCATGGAAACTACGCTTCAGATGCACTACTTGAATACCCAAACGCGCTGCTGTTCACAGATGCAAGCAACTTCACATGCAGCCTTTCACTGATACCACTGTAAGAGTCCTCACTGATTTTTAATTAGGGTCAGGTCTGCTCTCAGCAGACGTACCTACTGACTAGCTACATGCTGCAGCTACCCCACCAGCTACGGAACTCTTTAACCTGAGAAAGAAAACCCTCAGATGGCCAGTTGCTACCTTAAACCACTGAGGGTAGGCAAAGGGAAAAAAAAACAAACAACCCAAGACTGCTTTATTCTGGAGTTAGAATCGCCCCTGTACAGTTGCTGGGCTGCTCTCCTCAGTACCACAGAAACTCGGCCACGGTCAAGTTCTGCCCGAGGCGGTGGCCTGACTTACCCTGCCCTTCGCCTTAGAGCCGCACCCCACCCGCCCTTGGCCCAGCGGCTGCGGGCGGGTCCTGCCCCGCAGGTGGCTGCCGGGCCAGGCGGGGAGGAGTGACTTAGGGCTGCGGGCAGGTGGCTGCAGGTCAAGGGCTTTGGCGCGGCGCTGTCGGATGGGCCGGTGTCGCCTGACTCACTCCCCGTCGCCTCCGCGCTGCCAGCCGCGGGCATTGCTCTACTGCCGCCTGCGAGCTGCCGGTGCCTCGGGCTGCACCGCGGCCGGGTGAGGACTGCCGCCTCGTCCCCAGGTGAGTGAAGGCGGTGCGGAGCCCCGCGGCCGGCAGCGCGACGGTGAGCCTCCGCGGAGTGGTGCGAGGCCGCTTCCCGTGTTACTCCGGCTACGCACGGCTGGAGGAGAGGAAACCCGCCGGGAATCGGCGGCAGGTGCCCGAAGATGGGCGCTGCGCGGCCTGGCCGTGCGGGCGTGAGAAGGCAGAGCCGCATGCTGCGCCCTGGCGGGGTCTCCTTTCAGCCCTCCTGGGGCGGTCTCCGCTGCAACCCCGCCTCACCCCGGCCGCCGGCAGCCCCCTTCCCTCAGGGCCGGCCGCCCGCTGCCTCCGGCCGAGCTGCGGGGTGACGTGGAGCCGCTGTCGGCGGGGCACTGCCGTCGGGGGCAGGGAGGCCGGCCGGCGGGACGGAGCTTGGTTTCCCCTGTGTTCTCCTGGGTACAGTGAAGGGAGACACTTCATATGGATAAAACCAGGTAGTTTTATTCAGCAGTTAAAAACAAGCAGCCAATTGTATGAGGCTCAACAAGGCAAAGTGCAGGGTCCTGCACGTGTGCTGCAACAACCTCATGCAACGCTGGGGGAAGAGCGGCTGGAAAGCTGCTCGATGGAAAAGGACCTGAGGGTGCTGGTTGATGGAGCTGATGGTGCCTATAAGGATGCCGGGGATGGACTCTTCATTAGGGACTGTAGTGATAGGACAAGGGGTAATGGGTTAAAACTTAAACAGGAGAAGTTTAGATTGGATATAAGGAGGAAATTCTTTCCTGTTAGGGTGGTGAGGCACTGGAATAGGTTGCCCAGGGAAGCTGTGAATGCTCCATCCCTGGCAGCGTCCAAGGCCAGGTTGGACGAGGCCTTGGGTGATATGGTTTAGAGCGAGGCGTCCCTGCCCATGGCAGAGGTGTTAGAACTTGATGATCTTAAGGTCCTTTCCAACCCTAACTATTCTATGATTCTATGAGCCAGCGTGTGCCCAGGCAGCCAAGAAGGCCAACAGCATCCTGGTCTGTGCCAGAAATAGGGTGGCCAGCCCTGTACTCAGCACTGGTGAGGCTGCATCTTGAATATTGTATTCAGTTCTGGGCACCTCACTACAAGACATTGAGGAGGTGCTTCTCCTTCTCTGGAGCGGGTCCAAAGAAGGCCAGCGAAGCTGGGGAAGGGTCTGGAGAGCAAGCCTTATGAGGAACTGCTGAGGGAACTGGGGATGTTTAGTCTGGAGAAATGGAGGCTCAGGGGTGACCTTCTCGCTATCCAAGGAGGATGGAGAAATGGAGGTGGCTGATCTCTTCTTCCAATTAACAAGTGATAGGACAAGAGGTACCAATCTCAACTGTGCCAGGGGAGGTTTAGACTGGATGTTAGGAACAATTTCTTCTCTGAAATGGTGATCAGGTATTGGAAAAGGCTGCCAAGGGAAGTGGTGGAATCACTGTCCCTGGAAGCGTTCAAAACCTGTGTAGATGAGGCCCTCAGTGACATGGTTAAAACTTGGAGTCAGTGATCATAAAGGTCTTTTCCAATCTAGTTGATTCTATGATTCTAACGTACTGGCCACACTAGTAGTGGGAACGTAGCAGTGACACACAGTAGTGGGAAAGCACGAGCACCATGTACCGTGTTATCTCAGGTTCCTCTGCGACTGCTGTTTTGAGGTTTATCAAAGGTGTGAGTAAGATTGAGCTGATCAGGCTTGATGTTTCCCACCAGCTCGATGCCCCTTAGGAAGGCTGATTGTGGCTTTCCAGCATGTTTTCCTGCCCCAAAAAGGATGTGGCTTCTCCCATTCCTCAAATGTCTCACAAAATGCTGACTGATCCCATGGCCTGAAATTGTCCTTAAATGTTGTGACTTCTTTCTCTCTTTAATATACTGTTGGACCTGAGACTTGAAATATCAGGAGTCAATTTTTCTCATTATTATATTAGCATCTATTGACAGACTGCTGTCAATAGTATATTTAGTGTATTGAATTTTAACCACCACTGATAGATCTGGGGTCACTGTACATGAATCTCTTCAAGAATTCATAAGAGTGCAATGAAATTCTACTGGTGCAAACATCATCCTGTCAATTTTGCTGTACAATTAACTGAAAAAACCCATATATTTAATACCAGTATAAGCACTAATTATTTGCATATTTTCATGCTAGTTAAAAACCTATCTTTTCTGTAGCTAGTTTAAATGTATTTAGTTTGTATGAAATGATGCATGTCTTGAGGCTTTATTTGCATATAAATACCAAAGCAATAGAAATATCGTCTAGAAGCGTGCAGTGGAGTGTTCATTGCACCCTTTGCCCAAAAGTAAATTGTTATTCCAAGCTGACACACGCAAGATCTTCCAGAAGCTTTTCCTAGCCTCCTGTTCTTCCATTATAAATCTAACATACCATAATTAGCTCCCATAAATCTTTCTTCAGTTGAACATCATGTTCTCTTCTCCATGCTGTATATTCTCCTGTACTTGTCATCATTAAAAAATTCACTTGCTTTATCACTCACATATCATTAGCTTCCAAAAATGGTAACCGCATGCATCAAAGCCTGTTTGATACTGACACAAGGCTCGGAGTAATTTCTCATTCCTTGTATCACTGTGCCAATAAACACTGGGGCACCAGTTCTTTTCCATGCAGTGTGATATGGATTGTTTTTATGTAAATTTTGAGTAGAAGTGAGCTCTCATCAGCAGTTTCTACAGGGCAAAGATTAGATTACAGAAGGAAAAAATGTAGTGTTATTACTGGTACTTGCCTTGTAGCTCTTTAATCATTGAAAGAAGGCAGTTTCATGGTAGGAGTTGGCTTATCATTAAAGGAAGGGGAGCAGGTGCGTTTAGCTTAATCCAGTGGTGAAGCAGGAGCTTTCCGTGGTTGTAGTGATAGGTAATTAATTTGTCCATGTACAAACATCAGAGTTTGTAGACAGTAGAAGCTCTTGTTTCTTTCCTTTCACAATGACCTTGTGATTTTACTACTTCTGTGTTTTTAATTAAAAATGTTTTCTTTAGCATCAAGTATGCTTTCAAGGGTTCTCTTGGAAAATAAAAGTAACCTGTGCAGCAGTGGCTGTGGTAGCGTTTCTTCTAGCACACAGGTATGTGAGTGCCTTCTGCCTCCCGCTGAGCTCTCCAGAGAAAAAGGCCCTGCTCATATGCTGCCTGTAGCGGTACTGACATCCTCTGCTATCCCTTCATGCAGGACATTAACAGCTGTAACTTACCTGGCTTGCAGTTTCAGTATTTATAGTTAGGATGGAAGAGTACCAAAGAGGAGGAAAGGGTGAGCTCTGTTTTAACAAGGATTAGCACTGAACTGTTACCAAGGAACTGAAAATATGCTTAAATTATGGAAATTACAAAAGCAAATATTTATTGCATTAACAAAGCTACATTTCAGATTCAGCAGCACTAAAGTGAGATATCGATGTTTAATGACACAGAGACAAGTTGTCCCTGTGTTTGTGTGAGGATTTAATAAATGGCTATTGCTGTTGCATCTGGCTGTTCCACTTTTGGGTTTCACATGTGTTGCCAGCACAGACAGTCTCTCACTGGGGCACTGTAACCAAACCACAGGTGAGCAGGGACCCTGCAGGCCACTTGCTGTGGAGAAAGTGAAGGTGTCTTCTACTGTCTGTTTTTACTAGTGTTGCACATCTCCTGTCCAGTGCCCTGCACAGCTGGAGTGCATCACTTCTCTCGCCCTCTGAGTTCTTGCCTCTTAACTTGGCTCATTAAATATAGTTTATATCCAGCAATGAACAGTTCATTCATCTTTGTTTTCAGATGCCTGGAAGTGCTGATGAAATGAATGTGTCTGGTTTTTATCAGTCCAGAATAGTAAAGAACATCCATTTGAACATGGAAATCTTTGTTGGAAGACAGTGGATGAAGGCTGCACATGCCAGGATCATAACACACTCTTACAGAAAAAGCTATTTCATTTCCCAGCTTTGGATACTCTGAAAGAGAGTTAATTATCACAGGAGAGATGGAAATACAATCATAAAGCATTAAAATGTAATGTGTCCAAGGTATTAAATATACAGTCTTCTCTTACTGAGAGATTTATGGTTCTATAGTAGTAAAGAGAAAATAGAGGCTATGGAAAAAGATCAGGGAAGGAGACCATTTAGTTACCCATTTTGCTACAGAGAAATATCTGTTCATGGACAAAATTGCCCCTTAAGGAAAATGGCTTTATCTGTACCAAAGAATTTCTGTGTATTGCTACTCATCATAAAGGCAACAGAACTCCCCCAAGGTTATGTTTGTCCATCCTTCAGCTTTGGGTTTCATAAGGCTGGGTCCTCTCAATTTGTGTTTTTGAGTTGCTTGATACTGGCCCAACTCCTCCCACAGTGCCTTGTCAGTGTATTACTGCAGCCTCTCTCACTCTATTGCCCCACGTGAAGAGGGCTAAGCTGAGATGGGGTAAGCTAAGATGTGCTCAGTAAAGGTGTCTTCTCATATAGTCATTAATGGAAAGATCTTTCTAATTCAGTATCAAGTTCAAGGCCAGGTTGGACTGGGATTTGAGCAACCTGGTCTAGTGGAAGGTGTCTCTGCCTGTGACAGCGGGGTTGGAACTGGATAAGCTTTAAGGTTGCTTCCAACCCATTCTATGGTTAACATTTTGCAGGTAGATGTGGCTAAAACCGAGTGCAGTGTAAGAGGTAAGGGGATCTTTTGCCCCTCTTAAATACATTTAAAATTGAAGGTTTTAAACTTAAATATAGCAGTGGACAGTGCAAGCAGTAGAGTAATTCTAGAGTACTTTGATTTATGGTGTGTATAAAGTGTGAACATTATGTGTTATAGAATTCTGAGTGTAAAATGCCTGCATCTGTTTGATGAGTTATAACAGCGTGAAACTAAAAATCTTGGCAGTTCAGAAAGAAGCAATTGGGTCTGTTGGCACCTGGGATAATACAGACAGCAGTCTTGGAGTGTAGCATAAATGTATTAGAAGATGTTTCTGCAAAAACAATCAGCAGCGATGTTTCTAATGAAGCTGAGGCTTACGTAGTCATTGCCTTGATTTCAGGGGTGACAGTTTACTGTGTTCATAGCACTTGCAAGTCCCATTACTCCTGGAGTGTGTACACGGGATAGCCTCAGCTGGAGCCAACAAAATCCCTCTTGGCAGTAGTAACTTATCCTGTAGCTGCAGGAATTTAACTAACACAAAACTGTCTTAAAGCCCTTTAAACAGCAGATGGTGTATCTCCTTTTGCAGAGCATGTTTGAAAAGTACCTTGGGAGCAAGTTTTGCTGTGTGCAATTGGTGGCACCTTAAATTCTGACAAATTTAGACATATTTCCGGGGGAAAATTAAATCAGTGACTTGGAGAAATATGCATCAAAACAGGTATAAGAGAGACAGGGATTTTTTAACAGTTTGTCACCGCTGGTGCTTCATGACCTTGGAAAGAGTCTACTGAAGTGTCATCACAAGAGTATTTACTTAGGGCAAACAGTTTTTTAGCTTGTCTATTGCTGTCCAAAGAGGAAGAGATAAAACGGGACACAGATTTCTTTGGTATTTCTTCCAGTACATTTTGTTTCTCAGAATTCTCAGGTCACGCTCCCAACTGTTTCAGAGCAGACTTCATCAGTCAGCCCTGGGAGTATGGAAAACCCACGTGTGTATAACTGGTACGTACATACGCTCAGTGGAGTTCTCTGCCAGCTGGTTTTCTGATGGAGTCTGTTGCTAAACTAAGACAGAAGTAGCTTTAAAAAGAATCCTTCAAGGAAAATATCTTGATTATACCAAAGTGCAACTTTTATGGGTACATTTACAGTTTTAGCTATGATGTGCAACTCTGAGTTTACAAGAGAGACATGCTCTTGAGAGTGCACGGAGTTATAAAAGTGTTTCTGCTCACACTGCTAAGCTGCAGTCTCCATAAACAGTTTGTTTATTGTACGGATAAAAATACACAGTAGCTCTGCTTTTTTTTTAGACAGCATAGGAGTTTGTTGAGGTTTTTTAAGGTCAATTTATTTTGAATAGTGCTGTTTAATATTGCCTCCCTGAAAAGCTAAAATCTCATCATGCTTTGGGTTTTTGTCTGCAGCATATGAAGGTACGGGGCAGAAGTGACAAGCTGCACAAGTTGTGTCCAAAAGTGATAAATGAGATGGGAAAATTGCCCAGTTTCTCTTTCTCCATGTTATTCTTTTTTATCACATCGGCTTTGGCAACTCTGCTATTTATAGAAAAATTGAATAACAAATGAACAGATTCATCTTCCAACTCATTGTCCAATACGATGCTATCAGCTGCCTGGTTTTTAGAATCATGAGGTTTATTTGATTCTAAACTTGATTCAATTTCTTTCCTTTCTAAAATGGAAAATACTCTAGAACTGAAGAAGGAAGCTATAAATACAACATGTGAATGCTCCACCACTGGTGGTGTTCAAGGCCAGGTTGGATGAAGCCTTGGGTGACATGGTTTAGTGTGAGGTGTCCCTGCCCATGGCAGGGGGGTTGGAACTTGATGATCTTAAGGTCCTTCCCAACCCTAACTATTCTATGATTCTATGAACATAGCACAGAATGTAAAGGATTTAGATGTGTAGATAAAAGGGAACCGTATGCCATCAAACTCTGTAACTCCTGAAATCTTACAGTCACGATTTTCTTTCCTTAATACTGGAATCAGTATTGCTAAGGGTTTTGCAAAGTATTGATTAGGGGTTTGGTCAGAAGCAGGGGCTGCACTACATCAGCTGGCCATGGAAGTGTGCATAGAAAAGTTTCCAGAGGTACTTGGACAAATTGGACATAAGGAGGGACAGACACACAGTCTGACCTTCTGGCTTCTGCTCCTGGAAGAATGAATTGCTAATTTCTGTATCTGCAGGCCTTCTGAGTTGGTGTAGTGCTTAATGCATCATCACCGAGCTGACAGTTTCATAGCTAGGAATGCTGCAAAATATCCACATGGTTTAGGTCTCTGCATGTAAGGATACAGAACAAAGATTCCAAATTTATATTGCTTTTGTGCTGTTCTGCAGAAAAAAGGCATATAAGTCTGGTCTCATCAATATCTTTTTTTTTTCACTTAATGATATATTACTTAAAAAAAACCCTATCATACAGAAAAACACTGGGAGAGGAAGAGAATTAATGCCACTGCTTAGTGGTACTAATCAGTATACAGGAGTGTGAATGAAGCGTATGTAGGAGTAGCTGGTGAGAGCTCTCCATTTCTCCTCACAACTTTAGATTTGTTTGCATCCCTGTCTTCTGTATTGTAGGCTTGTTGTGTAGTGTGCTCAAGTGTGCTCTCTTTTGTTTGGAAGGACCACTCATGCTACTTTGATAAGCACTCACCTCAGTGTTGTCTGTTCTTCTCAGAACTGCTGACAGCAGTCTTCATCAGAGAACATCACAGCAGGCAAACTGGGAACATC
This sequence comes from Neopsephotus bourkii, assembly GCF_033783945.1. Lineage (NCBI taxonomy): Eukaryota > Metazoa > Chordata > Aves > Psittaciformes > Psittacidae > Neopsephotus > Neopsephotus bourkii. The sequence continues at coordinate 2,979,356 of NW_026902234.1, read as the reverse complement.
TTTGGGGCTGGAAATCAACAGAAGCTGACAAAAGATTGTCCCTCCAAACCATTTACACTGTGTTTCTCTTGGGGGGGGGTATTGAAGGTTTTATCAAAGAATAAACATTGTAATTTTTATAAATTTAAATGAAAATCAAAGCTGCGCAGGGGTAGTGTGGTTCAGAAAGACTATAGGTGGCAGCATCATAATAGAGTTGATTTGGTGTCTAGCTAAACAGAGATACGTCCTTCCTTCCTTCAGCAGCATGTCATGAACAAATATACTAAAGAGTGTGAATCAAAAAAAAGCACATGAGAAACTTGTTGATCACTGTTTAATCAAACAGCTATAATAGGTTGATCAGTCTCTTAGATCTGCGTGTTCTCAATGTTGTAAGCGCGAGTGAGCATGCTGACTTGCAGAGATCCTCCTTCTGGGTATCTTGCTTAGTCCATTCAGGCCAGCCCTGGTAACTGGATTTTGCTACACTGGCATATAATCCAAACATGGAAAAGAAAATGCTGTCCTTGTCAGCACTGTTCTCACAGGATTTTGAAAAGGAGCTTTTCAAGAAAGGCAAGTTAGTGTATTTCAGTGGAATGTTCTGAATTTTGTGAGGTGGCTGATGTCTTTGTGGTGCTGAAGGTAGATGGATTCTAAATTTGGCTTCCAGACAGGAATACCTCCCAGTTAATTTTGAAAAAAGATGGCCCTTGTTACAGTAAGGAGGATAACATTTATTAATTCTGTCCCTCCTACTTACAATTAATGTTTATGAGAACAGTTAATGTGGCATATTATCTTGTGTCAGTGTGTACTATTACTTTCTCCTAGAGGGCAAATTGCCCAGCAGAAATGGGTATTTTCCACAGCCAGCGAGAACTGTCAGACCCATTTGGCAGGGCACAGATTGACTTCCTTGCTTGCCTAGATTTATACCCCCAAAATCAGCCCCAGATTACCAAAATGAAGTCATAGACGGTGTCTGGTCTGTGGGTTTCTTGTTCTTCATTAGCCTGCTTTATAAGAAGATACTCTCCTGTTTACTGCTCTCAAATATTCACTTTGAATATATACTTACCTCAAAAGTTACTTGATTCAAAATAATAGGAGCTGTGGTAGACACACATCTTATCTTATAGCCTAGCTCTTTTTCACGTCTTTCTGTGAGATGAAAGATGAAAGAAAGTATGCTACAGACTCTAAAGCCAGCTTAAGTAATCACTGCTCAACTGACTGATGAAGAGTGCTGTGATTCTTTACTAGTTAAGGGTTTTTTAAAGTGAGTTGATAACTGTTTAAAATCAATTGTGCAGACTCCAAAGTTCTGGATAACATGCATCACTGAAAGGATGCTGGGGAAAAAATAGTGTCACTGTGAAAATTATTTGTTCTTTCTAATGACTTCAGGTTCCCCTTCTGAAGTACTTCTGCAAAACCCCTTTGACAGGATGCCAAACCAGCGTGAATTAAACTACTTAACTATTTCTGCCTGTCTTGTGTCTCACACTACCAGGCAATGTTGAAATTTAACTTGGCAGCTTCCACAGTACTTCCATTTATTTGCTCAGAGATAGATAGACTTGAAGCAAGATCTCAAAGCCGAAATATCCAGGTGGTATTTTTTATTTAGAAAGAAGAAAAACATTTGCTTGTAGTATTACTTCTATATTTCTTTCTTTCATAAGCCAGCAAAATGAAAAAGAGACATTGTACTTGGATGACAAGGGATAACAAAGGCATCCCTCTTGACTCAGAGGCTTTTAACACCTTCGGGGATCTAGTACCAGTCAACTGCAATAGGATTGAAGCACCTAACCTGAGAAGCCCACTGCACACCTTATCAGCTAATGATTGATTTTCATTACAAGAGGCGATGGCTCCCACTTCTAGCTTGTAAGCATTTAATGGCTCTGAAAACATGACTCTCTAGAACTATGTATTTGAAGAGTGGATGCTTAGAGTAAATACTGAGGGCTGGCTGTGCCCTGTCTGTATCATAGCTTTGGGTAGTAGCTCAGGGAGTGTTCTTCAGTCAGGTTGTGACTGATCACCTATTCCTTCACATTTTTACAGCAGCTCTGGATGTGGTCCTTGTTAGATACGCTGATGATGGGTTTCAGCAAGCAGTGTGAATGTAGTCATCCTCTCTCAAGAACCGTGAGAGTTGAGCAGTCTGATTTGAAGGCATTGGATCCAGTGCTATAGAACAGACCTGAGATCATTTCATTTACAAGAACAGATGTAGCCTGAGGCATACTGTAGAGGCTCCTAGATGTAGGCCAGTCTGTATCAACCATACCAAGCACAGTGATTTTATCCTTACCCTGAGAGATGTCAGTAGGCGAGTGTTTAGTTTTATTGAGGGGGAGGGGAAATTGGCTCTTCTGTTTTGATGATATTTTTTAAAGCATGGTTCTGTGCCAGCCTGTGGTGTATTTTTGTAGCACAGTATGAATGATTTGTGTTTGATCCCACAGTTAGAGAGAGCACTTCTGTAGGGCAGGAGAGGTCACTTACGTGTTGCTGTGAAAGGCTGTGGGAGCAAATGCTCACAGGCACAGCTGACACTTAACACTTCTGAGCTACAAGTCAGTGGGCAGCAGGGTGCTGGTAAGGGTAGGAGTTCACTGTAACGAATGTGTATTCACCCTGTTAATGCTTATTACTGTCTTATTTTCCCCCATAATATTATAGCCCCTAACCCAAAGATTGATCAGCACAATGCTGTTCCAACAGCTGCTGTAAGCAGAAGACATTCTGGGTATAATTGGGCTCTGTACACTGATGACTGATCACATGAATCTGACAAATTCTTATGACAGGATTTGTGGCTTTGAGGTTCATTGTAGAAGCCAGATTGTGCCTTTCTTGCTGTTAAGGCTTAATAGAATTGCCCATTGATTTCTCTGCAGCCAGGTCCCCCAAGGGATTTGTTCATTCAGGGATTAAAATTGTTCCACGGTTGTCTGATTTGTTTAAAGCTCATGCGTTACTCTTAATTGGAGACAGTGACCTCAAAAATAGCCAAAATCTTCCACTATCCTTATGTGGAAGAAAAAGGTGTTAAAGAAAAATAAAATAAAATCACATTCTAGCTAATGAAGGTATGAAATAGGAAAGTATACCTCTACTTTTCTACCTCCCTACTTCTGCTTGCTGGACTCACAAATGAGTTGAAATATCTGCCTGATGAATTTGTTTGGAGTGGAAGGAAGCCAAGAATTATTTTAACAAATGTTTTAGCTTGACAGTGAGTATGGAGGCTTAGTTTGCCAAGCTGGAAAAGTGAGTAACTAGGCAATTTTTGTGAGGCTTATATAGGGTGTGGGTCATCTTAATTGTCAGTTCCAATCTGCGTTACGTATTTGTAGTGGAGCATATATTGTGAATGAACAGTCACAGTCTCCTCATCAGTTTCATGTTTCTCTGAAACAGCTGATTAGTTTTGAGAAACCGTGGCACATACTGCAGTTAGCTGAGAAGCCTGAAGGACTTCAGGAAATCTGCTCTTCTATCTGCTGGACAGAATTTCACAGGTACCTGCTTCCCCTATGCATGTGTCTTAAGGAGGGCCATGTTGGGTGCTGTTCTGGTGTGAAGGTAAAGTGTCTGGTAGGCTGGGCTGCAGAATACAGTAAGGAGTATTACTGGCTCTTGTGAAAGATTGAAGGAGAAGGGGCCTTCGAACACAACTCCTGCAATTGATGGGATTCACTGGTTGGTGTGGTGCATAGCTGTCCTTGTATCTGTGGCCTCATGGCTGTAGAACAGGCTCACTAGATTCTTTTGACACGCTTGCCATCAGTAATTCTTGCCACAGCTGTGAAAGAAGTCAACAAAGCCCACCTGAAAGTGGGTCTGCTGCTGCTTCTTCCACTTTTGTGCAGGCGTCTGAGAACACAGAGTAGTGTGTATGAATAAAACCATGCTTGGGCAAAGCAGAATAAGGAGCTGCTGCAAGGTCAAAATTGAGGTTGTGGCTCTGGATTCACTTGAGTTCAGGCGGTCAAAACTTAGGTTAAAACCAGGCCATTTTTAGTAATTTGTAACTAATGGTTGTCTGGTGATGAAGTCAGATCCAGGCCTGATAATTAAAAAAAACCCTATCCAAACCTTGATTCCATGGATGAACTAGAATGCAACTAGGAGAAGGGAGGCTTCTCTGAGAATCACTCCCTACTCTGTTCTGCCACAGGTGCAGAATGCTCTGTCATTAGGCATTTTCCCAACAACTGTTCTCACTCGCTCACAGACTTTCTGCTGTCCTTGCTGTATTGCTTTTCCTACAGAGTATCTCCTTTTCTTTCTTTTTTCCATCTCTGCCATACAAATATCTGCATTTGTGACAGCAGTCTTAAGGGACATCTCCTTTGGCCCACAGCATCAGTCACTTCTTTGAACTTGTCATGTATATATAGATGATGGTTCTGTTACTCTTGGTATCTTCTTGGATAAAGAAGCTGTGTTGCATTTTGCGCTTGCTCTGAATTACAACCATTGCTTCAGTAATGCTTAACTTGGTCACAACAATAACTTGGGTCATTAATTTTCTTGTTGGCTTTTAGCATGAAATTTAACAGTGGAAGATGGTAGGAGAAAAAGAGAGACATTTTTTTCCTAGAAGCAAGTTGAAATCATGAGTGTATAATAATTTAATACTGCATATCCGATATTCCAGGATCCCCAAGTGGGCTTCAATCCTTGAACAGGCAACATTCAAAGTTTTTATGGGACTGGAGGTTGGTGCATTTTAGAGATACCTGAACCAAGAAAATGGTCTGTTTCAGACATTTGCAGTGAGTCTGCAGAATACAGAAAGATAATGTTAACTGACCTGCTGTTTTGACAAGATTATGCTCTTTCAGCTGGTTACCATCTCTTGTGTAACAGCGCTGTTAGCACAAGGGTTTATATTTGAACTCTAGTGGAGTGCTGTAAGGAAATGCTGTCTGCTCTAGAGTGAAGAGATTGTTTCCACAACCTTTCTCAGGATGATTTTTTAGTAAAAGGTGGTCCTGTGAATCTGATGCAAATGATTCTGTGAGCAGACAGCGCTGAGGATTGTTTGTCATGATTGCACGAAAGATTTTTGGTCAGCTGTCTTGAAACCCAGCAGAAATTTTCTCTTCAACACTTGCAGTGATCCTGATGTAGCAAATTTCTTAGTAAAAACTAAATAAGTAAGTGAGTTTGCTGGCAATTAGACTGTAACCTTCAAGTCTAATTCTGTAATCTTTATTCATGTTGGCTAAATATTTGGTTTAATAACCATCTCAGTGGCTTTGCGGTCTTATTCTGAATGAAAGTCACAAGCTGTATCACAATGATAATTTGGGCTACAAGAGAGGGCCACATGTGCAAATAGGTCCATCTTACTATGAACCTTCCTCTTGAACTTATGTGGACTTTGCATCTGTGGGTGATGGTGGTTGGAGCTTTCAGCAGGGGTGTCCTGACTCCATCTCCGCAAAACAGACTTGCAAACTCTGCTGAAAAGTATTTCATTGTTTTTCCAACCACATCTGCTCCCACAGCACTAAATTCTGTCAGCTGCATCTCCACATTGTAAAGCCTCATTTCCTACTAGCTTTTCTTATCTGATTAGTTGTTATTTTAACAGCTTCTATTTCTGAAGCATAAGGCAAAGTAAACTGACCAACATACATCATAGTACTTGTAAGTGATCACTCCATCTACTCTTCAGGATGGAATTAGGCTGGAATTTACAGTAGCACTCAGCGTCATCCTAACTCTGTGTACTTTGCTATCAGATTTGAACTAAAGCTGGGAGCTTGGATTAGCTTGGCCCAAGAGTCTGCTGTTGTGTGATTAAAATACTGTCTTCTACAAGAGGTCTGTACAGCCTGATCTGGAGAGAATATCTGCTTTAATAGGTTAGGGTAAGGAAGCAAAAGCCATTTGCTAGTGTAGGTGAGAGAACTACTGCGATAAGAACATGCAAGTGGTCTGCTTACACAAAAAGGTTCTTAATCAAAATGAACTTCAAACTTTAACGAGTCTTACTGCCATTTCTTCTTAAACTCTTAGTCTCTTTGCTTAGCAGCAGCAAATTATCAAACACCAAGGGGAAACCACTTCAGAAACCAATTATGTTGGATATGTAATGTCTGATAATGTGCTGTGTATTAAACCAGAACGCCCTGACAACTTTGTGCAGACTGTTTGAAAAGAGTGTTATTTACTCTGCTGAGTCAAAGCACAAACTTGACTTTGTCAGAACCAAGGTTCATTGTGCATCTGTAACCTGCCTCTTGCATATGGGATGGACCTAAAAACACCATCAAAAGCTATTCATCCTATTGCCTTCCTGCAGAAAGGACCTAGAATTTATACCACCTGCCAAAGTCACAAGCAACTGAATATGATGAAGAAAATTAATGCAAGTATCACTGTTATCTCTAATAAAATATCACTGGCTTACGGTGAAAGCCTGAAGGGAACTTAATCAAGATATAAAGACACTGTGCTGCATAAATCAATGCTGATTTCGGGTGGTTGTAAAAGGGAAGGTATAAGTTGTTTACATACAACTGTCAATTCTAAGACTTTCAAAACCAACTGAAATAGAGAGGAAACTGCTTTTTTCCAGGGTTTATATGTCATTAGAGAAATAAAAGGTACTTAAGCCCCATTTTCTTAAAGGCACTGTAGAATTTAAGAATCTATTCCAGATTAGGCAAGCAGTTAGCTCTGCTATATGATATGAAATCGTACAATATTTAGTACCATGCCCAACTTATTTTAGAACAAACAATTACAATAAATACCATGTAGATAGTATAGCATGGAAACAAGATACTTAAAAAGAGCTTTCTGTTCCTATTTGGATGTTCAGATGGCTTTTTGAGTATGTTAAGGTTCTATTGCCTTGGTTTTCTTTCTCTCACCTTCTCTTTTTGATGTCATTGTTTCGTGCCTGTAGGGAAGCCCAGGTAGAACCTGCACCAGGAATGAGCCAGAGAGATGGACCACATGCAGAGCACTGTCAGACTCACAAATGGAATAAACTGAAATTTGTGGCAGGGAAGAATAAGAAAATGAGATTATTAAAAGTAACTGTGATAATTTTTCATCCTGCTACTTCAGAGGTTACATATGGCAGCAGGGTAGATGGAGCCTCTTTCTTTTGTTCTGTTTGGTTTCCTTCCTGTCAGCTCAGCATGCAGGTACCCAGCAGTGAGTCCACATGGGCTCAACTCAGTGTAAGCCACAGCAATGATAACTGGAAGGAAATGGAGAGAGGTGGTGATTCTGCAAGGGTCGTTTGGGTACACAGCAGAGCGGGAGCTTTGAATCATCAGACTAGGTGCATGTGGGGGAAGACTGATATCATCATGCATTGTATGGAGTTACTAATCATTTCATTGTTTATGTGATTGCTAATTCTTTCTGTGAATGTTGTCCTTCAACAGTAGTAGAACTTTTACAAGTAGTTATAAGAGTAAATACTGTTTAACCTTGCCTATAGCAGACGCAATGATATCATCATAAATGTATTCAGAATAAACTTGTATACACAAAGAGAAATGAGCTTTACTGGTACTTTGCAGTGCTGTTTAATGGTTGGATTTAATCATCTTAAAGGTCTCTTCCAAACTAAATGATTCTGATTTGTACCTAAATGCTGTGTACTGATAGCTGCATAGCAGGCTCTTGTGCCTTTCATGAGCTTGCATGCCTCCAGTGTATGTCTTGGTTACTATACTGTATGGTGTAAATTATAATGGGTTGTTTGTAGTATGGCTGGGTGTGTTTGTATCAAATGCTGCCTAGGTGGAATAATAGCTGTGAGCATGCAGGACATGGGCCACAGTGCAAGCTAGAGAAGCCCTCTGAGGACTGAAGATGCCATGCTGTCCTTTTTCCTTACTGCTTTTGTTATCTGGGAGTGAACATGGCCCAAACCTAAATCATTTTACTGTGTAACGTGAAAGCTATTTAGCCCTAACACAAAGGAGAAAAGACTAAGGCTCTTTTATTCCCCATGTCACCCCTCATTTCCCCAGGAGATCCTTCCTTGGTTGCCATGGACATGCAGTCTGGTGGTACAGTCTTCCTGTCCTTTATTCAGTACACCTACTAACATCTGTACCAGTTCAGCTTTCAAATACAGACCTGGCTTGTGCTGGCTCTGGCTAGATCTGGTGCTGTTTTACACATTTCTGTGATGCATTATTTTTGGCTGGTTGTTCTACCTTCTTGAGCAGATGTAACATTTCATAACTTGTCACTGAATTTTAATCATCCTTCCATTCATGGTGGTGACAACCAGAAATCTGATTGTGAACCAGTAATGTGAAGAACATGAAACAGCTTGGGAATTTCAAGAAATCTGTTTCTCAGCACCACTCCCTTGAAGCCTGGGCTGTGTATGAAGTGTCAGATGGCACGAGGGCCTGGAGCAGGAGGGTCAGTGCCGTACAGTTCAGTACTGAAGGAATTTGCATTGCAAAATAATTCATACAGCTTGTTCTTCAGTTGTGTTTGAGTCTAATTGCACTTGATTTGACACTCACTGGGTAATTAGGGAATCAGAGCTGCTGAGACCAAGGACACTGAGCAGCTGGGATAGGTTTATTGGTTTCATAACTGAAGTTAGAAGCTCTGGAAAACTAGGAGCAGCACTGTAGCGTCAGCATTTGTCTGAACATTAAGGGATTTAGACACTGCAGACCTCACACTGTTCCCACTTACTTCACTGTGGGATGCAAACCTGAGAGCAGGCAGGCTGTTCAGATGTCAGCTGGGGCACCAAAACCACAAGAGAAGCAGAAAAAGGCAAGTATATATGCAAGTTTAAGCATACAGAGAAGCACTGAACTAGGAGTTCTAAAGCTTTTGTTCACTTGGACAGTTTGGATAAACTGTTGGTCCTTTGTGGCATTCAGATTTGAAATGAAATGAATATTTTTTCATGAAAGGGATGGGTTTTTCTCTGTCTTTTATATACCTTTAAGAGAGAGCAACAATAATGAGAGGACTAGAAAATGTGTTTGTTGAGAGTGTTGCTGTGGCTATGATTTGTCCAGAGCCATGCAAGATCTCAAGTATGAATAGCACCAGGCTTTTTACTGCTCTTATTATTTAACTGTATTCTCGTGGCATTCACAGGACTCAGCCAGCACAAGGAGCTATTGTGCTTTCAACTGTGCAAACACTCAAGAGACGGAACCATCTCTAAAAAAACTCTGAGTTTAAAGTAACAAGATGGGTAAAACACGTGCATTCAGGCAACTTAGTAATACCTTGCTGTTAGGTATTCAGGTGGGGTCATAGCAAGACTTCTCAGCATCTTTCCCTTCCTTCTGCCCCTCTCATGTTCCCCACACCCTTTCCAACCAGCTGCTGTTGAAGTTTTGTGGGGTTCTGTCCTGGCCTTTCCCTCTTCTTTGAAGTGCTGCTCAGGGTTGGTACCCTGCAGGGCACAGACATGCTACCCATATTCACATCAGTTATTTCACAAGAGCCCCCATGCATTGTCACTGAAAAGAGCAAGGCTTTGGAAGACAATTTGGAGGATCTAATCCAAGGTGGTTTTTTTTCCACAGAGCATTTTTTGCTTTTGGAAGTTCACGTGCAATTCTCTGCCTTTAGCTGCTGCATGACATGATGTCTTCTGTTTGCACAAGGCCACATATCTCCAGCTGCTGGGGTAAAAATCCAGCTTCCAGGCAATAGCAGCCACACAGGACACTTTCCATTGTTAGACAATATGGTTTAGTTCCTCTCAGTACTTGTCTTTCATTTTGGCTTTGTGCTTACTTGCCTTTTACAACTTTGTTCCTGTGGTAACAGCTCTCAAAGGCACAAGGAGAAAACTCCTGTTGGTGGAGCAAGGCCTAACCCAGATCTGCCGGTCTGCATGCCATACTATTTTGGATGCGAAGTTGACAGCAAGAATGAATCAATGCCATGAGATTGAAAAGTGAGTGTATCATTTAGCTGTTTGGACCAGCAGATGGCAAATGTAGAGGAAAAAAAATCAATCTAAGAGCCAGTCTAGGGAATAGACATTAAATAAAGCCATCTGGCAGACATATGAGGGGAAGGAAGAAGATGAGACCAAGTTCTGCTTCAAATATCTGTTCACAACTGAGAGGAAGCTGGTGGCAACTCATGCCACGCGGAGCTGACTTTGACCCTGTAAAAAGTCCTTTGGCAGCCTTGAGAACTTACATAAGACCCTAAACTGCCAAGCAGAGAGGTGAAGCAGCAGCACCATTACTGCCTATGTGAGATTCTGATAGTACTCCACAGAGAATAGTGAATACAGGACTGCTTGATTCCCCATGATGGGATTGACAAATAATGTCCCTGCCATTGGCAGTTCAGAACTAGGTGATCTTTAAGGTCCCTTCTTAACCCAAGCCACTCTATGAGAAGACCACATCTAGGAATCTGGTTTGTAGAAAAGGAAGAACAGGGAGTAAATAAGGAATGTGATCCAGTATATCCCAAATGCTGAAAGGTATTGATAAATCTGGTTTTGTGCCAATGCCATGGCAGTTGTTGCTTCACTGTATTGCTTTTATTCCCAAAGAGAGATGTATGTGGTTTTGCACTCAGGCTTTTAACAAGAGTTTCAAAAGAGAAGCGTAGTTCATTGAAAATGGAAGTGGTATCTTACATAAGTGCCCAGCCTTTCTTTTGGAAACTTGGTCTCAGGGAATGTGTTTTCAGATCCCAGAAGTCTAGCAGATGTTATTACTATTTCTATTTTACAGGTCAGTGCTTTGGTTTTTATACTCTGAGAAATGCACACAGCTATTAGCCTTTTACATTATGAGAACTAGTGTCTTATTCTTAACTCATAGATACACTCCCCCCCATCCCATCCCCCTCCCCGTGTCCCGTCTTCCCCCCCCCCTCAATAAAATGGGGGGAATGACTGTGGCACATCTTGAGAATTCAGGACCTCTAGTAACAAGCAGTTCTATTGACAGACTGTCATTTTCTTATTCCCATTAAGAGCAATGGTGGACCACTTTACGATGAATTTTGGTCTTGATGTCCAGGTCCATGGCATTAAACAGAACAGATAATGTCACCACTCAGAGCTAACTGCAATAAAAGCAAAACATTCAGTATTGTCATTTTTTAGTGCCTCCATTGATAGAAAGGTTCTTGTCAATGATGATGGAGTGTCTGTATTTTGTGTGTTAACTCTCAGTTGCAGACACTTAAATGCAAAATGGTTGCCAGCTCTCACTGGATGAATTTTTCAAGTATCTACTTCCTTTTCATCTCATCTGTGTTGTTAGTGGTTATTGTAGCTGAGAAAGTTGTCTTTAGTTTCCCTCAGCATCCAATAGCCAGCCTAACAAAAAGGCAGTATTTCTGTCCCTCTGCTCAGATGAATAATTCATTGCCCTGTGCTTTTTGTGTAAAGTAAATTTGAACTATTTCTTTTGTAAAGATTATTTACAAGAGAGTCATGGACACACAGGAATTAATTTGGCGCCTTCAGGATTATCACTATCTTTTTACTGAGAGGGAAGTAGCAGTTTATTTCTGTTATGTTTTGGTTAAAGAATTTGCTATATCTAGTGTTAGAGGGATGGTATCCTTTAATTGGGGAAGTTGGAGTTTGGCAGGTTTTCAGTGCTGTTCTGCTGCTATTCTCCCCAGCTCAGATGAACAATGGGCTGGAGGGATGCTGGCAGTGTTGCTTGGTTACAATTCATCAGCGTGAATCAGTGTTTCACGTAGCTCCTTCTGCATCTGAACAACCAGGAGACTTCTCAGTACTGTGTTACTGATGTGTGTGGAGATGTGACTGGATTATGTACTATCTCAGTTAACTGCAAAGCTGTACCTTGGCCTGGAGATTTGGACAGCAGCATTTGACTTTCTGTGTCCAATTTTGAACTGTGTTGTACAAATGCATAGCTGAGTAAAGCAAATTTTTAACAATATATTTTGTTGCAAAGTGTGTTTGATGGGTTAGGTACTTTAGCATCTTTGTGTATGCATCAGGAAGATTAAATCCTTCACTAAGTATCTTCCCCTAGAACAGACATGTGCCTTGCTGAAACCTGCCTGCAGGCAAAGTGAAGCATGTAAGAGGAACTGCCACCTTCGTCTTAGTCCTCTTAGTGCATTTGCATGCCAGATCTTAAGCTGGCATAAAATGAAGCTGGTGGAGTTATGCCAGCTTAGATAATAGGAAGATGTGACGGGTTATTTTTAACACTATGAAATGGCTTTTCTGTACCCCACCCAGATCTGTTTTACCACTCACGTGTTCTTACTGTTCAAGACATGACCAGAGGAAATATTAAGAGGGAATAAAGATGCCCAGTTTGGGCTCTCCCTTGAATCAGCATTTCCAGCGGCATTGTTCCTATCTACATTTTTTTTTTAACTTTGATATAAAACTGCACTTTCTTTGCCATTTACGCTTTTATTGCCTGTTCCCACTCTGCTCCATGTACCATTCACACCCCCTTCTCTGCACAGAAAAAGTCTGAAACTGACATTGAGTCTTCACAGCATTTAGGTTATGTTTGAAAATACCTAGGAAAATGAGTGGCGATAGAACAATTGGCAGCTTTGCCAAGAGTGTCACTGGCAAGTCACTGACTGAACTGTTTGCTCATCTGTGGCCAGAAGATCACTGGATTCTGGCACCTACCTGAATCATTGTTGTCTTCACCAACAGGTATCTCCCATGGCTTTCTACCCACATGGCAGTGCTTGTCTGTGTATACAGTCCTTCCTTCAGTTTGTATACAGAAAAAGCCAGAAGTATTTTTCTCGTATGTCATCTCCCCTGTCACATGTGAAATTCTTGTCCCTGAAAGGGGACAATTAGTTTAGACAATTTAGTGTTGGCTTGTTGCGTTGCTGAACATTGAGGCCATTTGGAAGAGTCTTTAGGAAAAAGAAAATGCACTGAAGTGACTCTACTTGGTTTGCAAAAGAAGAATCTTTAGTAGAAAACGAATCTGGCACTGTCTAAAGCACAGATATTTCTGTGGGTAGGTTCTCTGCATAATTTTGCCGTCTGGTGATAGTATCTTTAAGATGGCCTTTCATAAAGAAAGTTGTTTCAGAATACTTGCACTACTTTGAATGCAGCTGCACTGCACAGAGCTGTGGTTTCTGACTTGCACAGTATTCTGATCATCTAACTGATAAGCTTGTCTTTAGCAGCAGGTGATTTAACGTCTTAAATTTTCAGTTTGCTTCCTCCAAATGATGCTTGGCTACCTATAGAGATTTTCTTATTATGACCATCTTTAAAACCTGAATTAATTCAGCTTTGCTGCTCCCTGGGTCATGACATCCATAACTGTTTTGTGTGGAAATTTAAGTGCTTTTGAGATTGGACTTAATACTGAGCTCTTCCTCTTTCTTCAAAAAGATGAGAGAAAGGAAATGAGCAAAAGAACTGTGATTTTCCTGTCAACGTGTCAGGCCTTGGCTCTTGCTCAGAAAGGTGCTTGAAGCACCATAATATTCATCTGCTTTTGGGCAGTTATAATTGCTTCAGGGATAGACTGATTCCCTGAGTAAATACGGACATTTATGAGGGACGGAGAGATTTCAAGCCTAGCTAAGAGACTGTTGCCTGACCCTGACCCTGGCCCTGTGTTCAACACAGCTGTATTGGGCCACTGAACGAAAAGAATGCCTTTTGGGGGGTACACTACACACATTAGGAGTAAGCATTAGGTGTGCATTGCACAGCTGAAATGGTCTGGCAAAGACACTTGTGTGCATTTTCCTTCCATTAAAACATAGGTTTTAACAGATAAAAGGCTATCAAATTGTGGAGGAATTCCTTTTTAAGGTCATGGCTGGACTTTTGCAGACATGAGAGGCCTGTCCTCCTGTGCCCGAGACCCCTCTTTTGCTTGTGTGGTAGCAGGGGTGGTAGGTATACCTGTGGCAAATCTCTCACCCAGTGTGCTCTACGAAGATGATACTGCAGCTACTGCATTGGCTGGGCTGCAGGTCCTCACAGGTATTCCTGTCCAGGACTGGAAGCATCCACCCAAGCAGGGAAGGAGCCGCTCACACGTGGATGGAATGACAGGACTTGTTTCTGCACTAACACCCCTCGTTCCTCCAGGCCTCACCAGCCCCTCCAGCAGGCAGAAGCTGTGCCATGTCTGGTGTGCATAGCATCGCTTTATGCCAGTTTTGCGAAGAGGATGGATGTTCCTTGGTGTCAGTAGAAAGCAAACAGGCATTTTTCTCAGATAATCGTGTCTGCGTGAGACATTTACATTATGCTGCATTTGAGGAGTCATTATTTCCTTCCACTGTACAGGATAACTAGGGTCAGGTATACCCCATCTAGGGAACCCAGAGGCACTTTAGTTCTTTAGGTCTGATTCAGCTCTTACTTTTCATCTTTTAGCAAATGCAGGCTGAGGAGGTTGCAAGCTAAATAGAATAATTAATACAGTGGCATAGCAATAGCTAAAAATATTTAAAAGGTATGAAAATGAAGAGTTGTTGTGTCACCATTATCTTTCCTGATTTGTTTCTCTTTAGTTTTCTGTGTTATGAGTTTGCCTTTGAATTATGTTTCGTAGCACACATGTCTGAGATAACCTTAATTTTTTGATTTTCACACGTTTAATGCTCTGTTATTGCATTTGTTAACATTGAGGCTGTGCACATGGTGCGTGGTTTCTCCCACTTTATCTAAAGACCAAATTTGAAATACAGAGTTCCCATTTTGAGGTTAATTGGCACAGAGAATAGAAAATTTGCCCTCTGTTTTTGCACGAGCATTTCCTGTTTTCACCACAGGTGCCCTTTTTGTCATGAAAACAGCTCAGCTGCTGTCCCTTTACCCTGGGTGGTGCTCGGGGTTGCCTTTGCAAAGCCAGGAGCAACTTTTCAGCAAGCCTGTGACTTTCCAGGAAGGACCCAGCTTACACTTCCTGAGCAACATCAGCCTCCACTAAAAATTCAGGTCAGGATCTCCCTGCTTGTTTCCTAGCAACTGGGGGATACTCGTGGTTTCTCCTCTGACTGACTCCTCCCGGGCGTTAGATACAGGGATCACTTGGTGAAGGGATCGGAGCAGTCCTACTAACTCACTGTTCGGGAAGGCAGAGCATGGCTGATGAGCCATAGGGTGCATATCCAAGCTGAACCTAAGCAAAACTTTCCTCCATGCACACTTGAAAGCGCCTGTGGTGTTTGTGGCACCATTTAAATGTCTGGAGACATGACAGATCCCTTTTGAAACACCAGTAGCCTTTTTGTGTTATGTTGAACCTGGCAAACAGGAGCGTACGCAGGTAAGCAGCTGAAGAAAGTTTCTGTCTGAGTGCTTTAAAGGTTGTTTTCCTACAGGTGTAATGTGTTTCTTGGTTACACAGATGCACAACATTCAGTTGTGGGAGTATTGACCTGCCTTTGTACTTATTAAAGTTTCATTGGATGGTAAGTAAAAAGTTAAGTGGAAAGATGAACTGTCTTCCCCGGTTCCTTGTGGTGTCTGTTTATAGGGTGTTGAAAACAACCTCTGAACTTCTCTAGTGAATTTATTGTAGGATTAGCTAAAGAGAAATCCTTAAGTGATCAAGAGTTACTAGTTACCACACTTGCTGCAACTGGCTCCTCATAGCACATTTACAAAATGGGAAGCAGCAAGTCCCTCTAATTGTATATTGTCTGCAGAGGCAGGCAATCGTTGCTTCTGGTTGGTAACACAATGAGATTTCTTACTGCTTTTTGTTTTCCTTTGATAAATTACAAGTAGAACCCCTTTGACAAATTTGAAATTAAAGCAATATGCTGTTCTAGAAAATAATTTAGGAAAAATAAAATTGTCTTTTTTCTGTTGTGACCTTCTCTACTCACAGATGGCAAAGATGGTGGGAATTAACCCAGAGTATGTCCGTATTTAGTGCTGGTACAGGGCTGGGATGATAGTTTTCTGGAGGACCACTCCTCACAGTGAATACACTTCTCATATTTTGAAAAACATGGATTGCATCCACAGTCCAGGTGGATCAGTGACATGGACTTTATCCAGCTGAATACAAACTATGTAACTTGCGTTTTTCAGAAGTTTATAAACATTATGTTTCAGCTCTTTATTGGTATGATTTGGTACAGCTCCAATTAACTTCACCAGAGGCCTGACAAATGACGTCAGCCAAAGATCTGGCTGTACATCTCTTGGACAGGTACATTGCAAGTTCATAGGTTTTTTTACATAGGAGGCTGTAGTGGTGGATTCTGAATAGGGACTTAAAAGACCAGATTATTTGTAAGCCATATATTTTAATTATCTCTAATATGAAGCTGTTAAATTTGAGTGCTAACTCTAAGGCATTCAGGAGCTGATTTCTTCAGAGAGGCCGAGTAAGTGCAGTTTCAATTGATATTTTCCACACTTAGTATTCAGAAAAACAATTCCCAGAGTCTCACATTGCATACCTGATACAGCAGCTGCTTTTCAAAGTGTGAATGTGCAATTTGGTATCCCAGGCTTTTTTTCCTGTATCATACACATGGGAAAGCACAAACATCGATTGCTAGGACACACAGCGTATGTGTCCACTTCAGAAGAGAGAAAAAATCTGCACCACAGCAGGATCGTTGTGCAGTTCAGGATGTTCTTTATTACAAAAGGCTCTCCCAAGTGTGTAACTTCACACTACTGTGTGTTTAGGTGATGTAGGACAGAGAAGGAGACATATCTGTTTGAGGAGGTGCTTCACATTTCATTTAATTGTTCTGCTCTCAAGGTCAACAACTTTGAGGAGACAGTTAACAGCAGAAACCTCTTTAGTCACTTTGATCTAGCTTTTCTAGTGAAGCAGCACCCTCAGATGATAGCGTGGGACCCGAGAGATTAAGCTGTCCGGCAGTCTGGGATCTTACTGATCTTTCCTCTGTTCACAAAGCCTTATAGTGTCCTCTTATTAGCGCTCTTCTGCCAGAGCTGGGAGCTTTGCTAGACATCGAATTCCCTGCCATTTTCCATGACTCACAAATATTTTTAAAATGTCTGAAAAAAAGATGTGAAAAGGAAGGGGGCCCCTCGGCAAAGAGGGTCAGATTTTCCTCAAGCTTGAGCGAGTACATTTGCCAACTGTATGTAAAAGGCAAAATATTTTCCCTTTACACCTACTCCAGAGATGCTCTGTACAAACACAGATGGCTGGGCCCTTGCAAGTCCAGCCAAGGGAGCATACGCTGGCACTTTGGGGTTTGAAAAGAAGCTGGAATGGATCCTGTAGTTTGATGTTGGCAGCCAGCATCAGTGATCTGGGTGTCTGGACACCCAGATTTTCTTGATGATAAATGGCTCAAACATGTCCTCGGAGTAGAGAATGAGCTAGAGGTGGAAGGTGAATGCTTTCCTCTCTGCCCTCTGCCAACCTGTACAAGTCTAACTAGGAGCTGGGAAGCTTCAATCCAAGAGTGACCTTTGTGTCGTCTAGCTATAGGGGCCTCCTGGGATCCAGTGTCCTGCTGTGAGCATCTGGCTGCCAGAGAAGGTGAGGTTGTGGTGGGATGGATGCAGAGAAGGGTAAAATGGCCAGGAGATTGGAGAGATTTCTCTGGGAAGAAATTAAGGTGCCATGTTTGGCTTTGCAGATAAAGGCTGAAAGGGGAGATGGCCATCTTCTCTCAATACCTGTGTCAGGAGAGAAATGCTGCTTCAATGAAAGTATTGCATTGGCACAAAAATAAAGAGGTATAGACTGTTCGTTTTGACTAGGAATTTCTAGCCATCACAGAGTTCTGGAATAGCATTTCAGTCAAAGTGCTGAGAAAAAATGGAATAGTTTTCAAAATAAGACTTTAATCAGCCTGTGAAAGGGTTACATGGAGTGTTTGTTCTCCCCTCTCATAGCATGTCCCAAAGTTTTATCCTGATACACCTGTGTGAAAGACAAAGATTGAAGTGTACCAAGACATACCATTCCTTGGGACTGAGAAAACTGAAAAAGTCAAAGCAGTGCGTGGAGCCACTGGGAAGGGGCTGATAGGTGGGAGGTGTCTGACAGTGATAGGTCTTGAAAAAAGACAGCTAAAGAGCCTTTGTGGGAAAAATGATTCATCAGTGACTTTGGACCTGCCCATGGGATCAATAAAAGGCAAAAATGCTGGGACCCTTCAAAGGTACCACCGTTATTTTAGAAGTGAGTTTTGATTTGTTGTTGTAACTAACTCTGTACACACAGATTTGTCACCTGCCTCATAGAAGTATAGAATGGTTTGGCTTGGAAGGGACCTTAAAGCTCATCCAGTTCCAACCCTCCTGCCATGGGCAAGAACACCTTGCACTAGACCAGGTTCCTCCAAGCCCTGTCCAATCTGGCCTTGAACACTGCAAGGGATGGGGCAGCCGCAGCTTCTCTGGGCAGCCTGTGCCAGTGCCTCACGACCCTCAGAGTGAAGATTTTTTTTTCCTAATACCTAATCTAAATCTACCTCCCTGGGAAAGCAAGCAAAGCACAGCAGCTGGAGGCAGGGAGTCCCCTCACCCTGGGATGGTGAGATGGCCCTGAATATCTGTGCCCTGCCTGGCAGGTTGCTCCTGAGTGAAACCACGTCAGTGGTTTTACTCTGCGCCACCTGACTTAGTTGGGATCATGGCAGACCCACAGGAGGTGAGAGGAAAGCCCACACAAGCAGCTTTTGCTCGCACAGCTTTGCTTCCTGAGGTTTAATTAGAAATGCTGTGCTGCCACCCTTTCTCCCAGTGATTGCCCTTTTGCTCCCCATGGGGAGGTTGAGTGCCTCTCTGCTCCTTTTTTCTGTGTCTGGAAGAGCATAGTTAGAGTTTTCTAGCATCTGAATTCCAATGCCATTTAATTTATGAATACTGCAGTACATTTTGCTGTGCTCTTTGAAGCAGGCACAGCTCAAGTACCATAGAGTCACGTGCAAGGGTGATGGCAGATGAGAGCTCTTTATGTCATGCTGGATTTCTGCAGCTCACTTGCACTGTATTTGTCAAATTGCAGGCAGGAAATTTTTGAATTAATGGCAAATATTTCCCAACAGGAGTTAGTTAAGTGCCTGCACATGTTAACTTAACCATAATAATCTTGTCATAGTCATAAATTAATGACCTGCATCTCATCAGGCTGTTGAGTATTGAAGTAAAACATTTGTGGTATATTCAAAGAGAGCCTGGGGACGAATGGGATAAGTCTCCAAATGGGTCTTTTCTTTCTTACCTCTTTAGAGATGTTTTCAGGTTCCTGTGTAGTCTTTGGAGATTACTCAGCATGCAGGGTAGGATGGTGGGGATGGGAATGCAGAGCACCTAACCATGAGCTGTTAGATAACCCATCTATCCTTCGCAAAGAGGTCTCTTCAGAGTGACGTGGTTTAGACCTATTACTAGCTGAAGTGTCTTCTTTCCTCCATTGCCTGGAGGGAGATGCAGCCATGGATAAAAAGCATGTTACACTATCGAGGTGTTTCACAAGGAAAGTGCTTCTCAGGTCAGAGGAGGATAGAGTAAATTTCCTTAGGAAATTAAACCTGAGGAGTAGCAGCATTATACAGTGACGTTTATCACCTGTCCTCCTGCTCTGCTTTGAAGATGACAGTGCTGCCGGGGCTAGATGCACAGTTGGTATGACACTGTGATTGGTAGTATATTCTGCTGCTCTGGATAGATGAGGAGCAGTAGCCCTCTCAGTGACTATGTCCCTTACTGTAATAAACACTGTCAGGGAAGGTCTGAGCTCTCCAGTGCTGTCCTTTCTTGTACTTTCTCCAGTCCCCTCTCCTCATTTTATTCTGCATGTGACATTTTTGCATATAATCTTCTGAATATATGAGCACACATGCTCACTGTACTCATCCTGGACAGATTTGCACATGCAAATGCTTTCTCCTTTCCACTCCAAAGGAATGAGAGAACTTGTTCAGGTGGTGTAGGGCACACTAGAAACTTGGCTCTGGACTTCTGACAAAGCAGCAGTAAAAACTATTAAGTAGCATTCAGGGTATTGACATCTAAAAGTCTGCAAGTCTGAAGCGCCAGCTGGAGGTGAAACATGGAGCGTGACTAGCCAGAGGTGGTTTTCACTGAGGTTATTGCTGCAGGGAAGGAGCAAAGGGGGAAACGAGAATCTGAACAAGTGGCAGTTCTTTCCATTTGATCATATGCTTGTTTTGGAGCACAGAGTGTGGTTTGCAGCACAGACCAGCAAGTATATGGTGAGAGAAGAGCTACAGGAAAATATCGTCTGTCTTTCAAACACAAAATATGTCCTCAATGGATAGTAAGGATGAAAAGTTTGCAAGTGCATGTCATGAGGGAGTAAATGACAAAAAATTAGGGCTCTTACTTTCGTGAAATCCTGATGGTATTTTCTTTACAGGCTGTGGAGGAAGGTTCTGAGCAAAGATGAAAGGACTCAGCAATAATGTTTATTGTGGCATGGTCGGAAAAACAATCTTCCAGCCTGTTCATGTAAGAAATTACTTGGGTTAGGAAGACTGTCCAACTTAACTGGACTCCCGCACCTGAAACCCCTGCAGTACTCCTGTATTGCTGTGACCTTGCCTTACAAATCTTGTGCTCTGTTTTTCTGGAAGTGATCTGAGTGGAGGAAATAGGAAGGAGCCCATGGCTCACCTGCCTCCCATCCGGGCTCACGAAAACGATTATCCGTTGAAAGCCAAGAGGGACTGCATTAGGAAAGGTCAAAAGAGGCTAAACAAGGTCCTTTCCAATTAAAAGCCTGCCACGTGTACCCCTTCAGAGGGAGCCTCATACAACAGTTAGACAAGAGGCCGTTCAGCTTTGCATTTGGCCTCTGGGGTTTAATGCAACAGGAATGTGGAATGTGTTTACAAGGTAGCGGTTATTGCTGAAATATGTGAGCACTGGTGCCTGGGGAAATTTCAGAGGATTGAGATTGCACTGACAGTGGCTGTGCCTCTTGGACAGTCTGTGTGGATGCTGGGGAGGGAGCTGGCTTCTGAGTCTGCAGTCAGAGCCCCACAGAGGGAATACAGTGGAAGATGTTCCCTTTTCTGACCACCTCCCACTGCCTACCCACAGCTGCACTTGGATCTCACTCCATCCTCACTGCTCCTTCGTGCTAGGATGACCCAGGAAGGCGAACCAGTCCCTGGGCTGAAGACATGGCTTCTTGTTATACCTGCATCCGAGGTGACTCCAGGTTAGCACACAGCTGCAGCCAGTTTGGCAGATTGGCGTGGGCTGAAATGAGGCAAAGCTGAGGGAACACTGAGGGCCTCTGACGGCACCTTGCATGAGCAGCTCCTGGAAATCAAGCTGCTGCTATGTTCTGGCTAGTCTCAGCTGGTAGGCTAGTGTATCTCTCCCTGGAAGGGCTCAGGTTTCTCTTAGAATATTTAATTCATTCTCTTTGCATTCCCTACTTTCTTTTTTCTCTACTTTAAATACCCAATACTAAAACTCTTCTGCATGTGGTTCATAGATGATACTAATAATTATTTTATCCTTCCAGCACAGGAATTCCCAAGGAACTGGGAAAAACCCAGTCTAGTCATTTTAGTTCATGCACTTTCCCCATCAACTTGTGTTTGGCCAAAGCAGACTGTATTTTTCGTCACACATAATGGTAAAGTATTTGGAATTAGGCCTGGGATATAGCTATATACTATGTTTGGATTAACATGATATTTTAAAAGATTTGTGATAAACTTTTAAAGAAATCTAAAATGAAATGACACTGTTAAGTACACAAAACATTATGAACCTGAGAGTAAATACTCCATGCAGTATAGATGGGCTTAGAGAGGATGAAAATTGGGTGAAAATCAGCATTGATGTTAGTGGTTGCCTTCATTGTTTGGTTAACTTGGCCCACTGAGTTTTCTTCAGAACAGCAGATAAAGCTGATCTTATTCTGGGTAGTTCTAAGCACTTTCTGCATCTTAAACACCCATTAACCTCTGCACTGTACAAGAATACGCTTACGATAGGCTAATTGAGAGGGCAGCAGGTGTAAGTGCACTGTTTCTCAGGGCTTGCTGTAGTTCCAGGTGAGTCTTATTCTTCCTTTGCCACAAAGTGAGTGTGTGTGTGTACATAGTTATATAGAAAATGTACTGTATTCGTGGTTCCAAAAAGGAAGGCAGGATCAATGAAAGCCCTGTTATAGTTCATTGAATTTGAAGGCACTGAGACTTTACAATAATGTTGATATTTCTACTCATTTTGAATACCAAAAGACCTGGTGTAGTTATTTCTGTGAAATAGCTTCAGGAATGTTCCCAGTGCTGAATTCAAGGATAATTGCAATTGCGACATGTAAAATCAAATGTAATTTTGTTCTAACTAAAGCAAGACATTTTACTTTCTTTTCTATTGCTTCGCAAGGAGAGGCACAGTGAATTTTTAATACTTCACTGACCCTTGACTCTGAGTGACGTGAGCCTGCTGCTGTACAGAAAAGACGAACTTCTGCAGAACATTATTAGCCAAAGTACTCTGTGTGAACACTCGGTATTATTTAAAGGTACAGAGTGTGCTTCTGTCAGAAAAGATGGCTAATAGAAGCCTAAAACTCAGGTAGTATGTCAAGCTGTTTGTGTTCCTAAATATGGTAGAGGATAGCTGGTAGGGTGCTGGCCGAGGGGGGTCTTGTGCCTTTGTGTAAAACAGCTCCACTTGTATTATCCCTGCATGCTGAGAAAGAAGAAAGAGAGCCAATGTGTCTTTAGTACTCTAACAAGTCGTTTAATAATAATGTGTGGTAGAATAGATCTCCTGGCTCCTCTATTAAATCACAAAAAAATAGGCAACTGAAAGCATGAAGAAAAGGGTTACTCCATAGGAATACGACATTTCACATGAGTTTGCTTTATTCTTTCACTAATGGAGCTACCCCTTCCCCCCCCTTTAATTCTTATGTAGGGCTGTTTGGTTTTACTTGTTGTTGTTGTTCTGTTTTTTCTTCCTGTTTAAAGAAATCATGCAAGATAAGGCTTTTCTCCTGAACAAAATACGACCTTTGACAAAGTGTATACCCTCAGGTTACTGAGCCCTATCAGGGAAGCAGAGTTCCTTTCACCCTTCTGGGGAGCAGCCTATTCCCTGCCCTATCCGGGATATCAGACTGGGCAATCCCAGTGGTGCCCAGTTCTGAGCAGTTAGGTTTGTGTCTTCTGTTGCAATGTGCCTTTTTAAGAATAAAACTAAAAAGCTTGCCCTTCAAAAGCTGCTTGGGAGGAAAGTTTATTTTATGGAGTGTTTCCATTCCCTGCCTCTCAGGAATGCTGGGGAAGGAAGGTCAGTCAATTCTTGGGAAAAAAAAAAACAGGTAGAGAGAGCAGGGTTCCCCCTACACACTCTCCCAATTCATTGGACATGTGTAATAGGGAAAGGAATGTGCTGTTGGCAGGGGCACAGCAGAAGGGCTGGTGAGGATCTGACATGAGGATCTGCCCAGCCTGTGGGGTAACAGGGACAGATGCACAAGAGGAGGGTTTGGTCTGTTTAGGCAAAGGAAAGCACACGCTGCCCAACAGCAGTGAAAGAAGTAAGTGAAGACATCCGAACCCCCAGAAAATGCATTGAAAGGCTTGGGAAGATGCACCTGCTGCCTCTTCTGCTTTTCCTGTCATAGCCTGTGAAGTCCAACATGCTGGTCATAGCAGTTTTCACCCTGTTTGCACAATGGTTGAGAAGGGGTGTCCATGCAGTGGGCTCTATCTTATCTCCCATTTCCTGTATTCCGTTTAGCAGGTCTTTTATTACTTGACATCCCTTGATGTCTCTTCTGTCAATGATCACAAGGACACTGGGCACCACCTTATGCTTACACAGGATGCAACAGGGGATCTGAGTGATAAATGTGAGTATTGCAAAGAAAGGGCTGCTGCAAAGAGATAGTAGTATGTCAGTAGTTACATGTAGCTGGTCCCTATGCCACATCTTACTATTCCTCTGCTGCCAGTGATGTTGGAGGTGGAGTAACAGCAAACTCTAGCACGAGGAGCAGCACTGGAAGAGGTGATGTGTTGATACAGCTAACTCTTTTTAGTAATTTCTGAGAGAAAGGGCAAATCACTCACAGCTGGCTCTGTTCATTTTGACAGTGACTGGGAAGAGGATGGGAGGATCCTTAAAAGGTAGAGTTTTAAAGGGGAGGGCACTGACTGTGTTCAGGCTGGGTGCTAGCCAGGGAGGGAGTGCTCGTAGCAAAGCTACTCACAGCCAGCCCTGCTCTAAGCATGAGGAGTGGCACACAAGCTCTCACCACACCATTGTGGTTGCACAATATACAGATTTTATGATAGCGTGACAGCATGCTACAAGGATTGTGGTAGCTGGAGAAAAATGTCAGTCACAAGGAGGGGAAGAAGCCCTTTTACTAACCAGTAATGCAGGGAAGAAGAGCAGTGCAGAAAGAACCTGCGCTCTGCCAAGTTCAGTGTGAGGCTGATGAAGATGGATATTGAACTGTCATGTTTTAGACAGCAAACCATTTGTGAAAATGCCACATTTTGAAGATGATGTCCCCATGGATACCAGTCAGCGTAAACAAGTAGACGCTAACATCATCCACACTAAATTATTACAACAAGCAGGGAACACATGAAGTCAGAGGCTTTGCAAAATACTACTTTTTGTTTACTCATTCAAAGCAGTTGAAAATGGAAAGAGATGATTGTTTGCCCAACTTTGAAAACAAAAGGCAAGGTTGTATACAAAAATTGATAGGGTGTTTTTCTTCTTGGTTTGGCATGAAGATTATCTCTGATATTTTATATTGATTTGGTAGAGGAGAACAGTGCAGTTTTCTCAGAAAATGTCTTCTCTGAATAAAAGGGTTTTAATAACTCAAAAAGTATGGGGATGCATCTAGAATATGTACAGAGTCTGTGTAGGTGCTGACATGACAGAAGAGCAGGGTGGCACTTCAATCACACTTCTGGGACTCCAGATAAAGCTCCTAGGATGGCTATGTGTATGTAAGTGTGCACTCAGGTGCATTTGTTCGATTTTAAAGTTGGAGACTGAATAAAAACTGAAACCTGTGCTCCTTTGACATAAAGAGAGGTCTGGAGCAGGAAGATGTATGGCTTTGGAAACGGTGTTGCAGTTGTTATCAAATTCTCCTGTCCCTTTATGTGAGCTTTTTGGATCTGTTCATACAAACTAATTGGATTCCCGGAGACCTGCATCTCACTCATGTGGCCACTGCTAAATACCTGGGCTCATATGTGCAGTTCCAGCTCACAGGGAGCACTTCACTATGCTTCCTAGACCTCCTGTTGCAGAAGGGAAGGGGAGAGAGGAGAGGTTTATCTTAGTAACATGAGCTCAAGATGATCGATGACTTCTGGAAAGGATTTTATAATTGGGCATGTTGTGAGAGATTTGGTTTTGGCTAGGCTCACGTGTTACCACTTGGGAGCACTCAAAGCAGTTTGAGAGCTTGAAGCGGGGGTTGATGCTGGGATTTCTGTTAGCAGGAGAAGGTCGGAGCAGAGAAGTGTTGAACAGCAGGGTTTCTTGTGCTGTACAAATACCTCTCCATCACAAGCTTCTTACCCTGCTCTCCTACACTTCCTTCTACCACACCCTGTTGCGCAATGTCTTCAGCAAACGGTCTCTCTTAGCTGCAGAGATAAACCTTTGCTTGGGAGGCAGGTGATCACCACACGCTTTTGGCCCTGTGCTGTGCCAAGGCGTGGTGCCCTGGGGCTGCCCTGGGTGGTGCTCTCACTAGAGCACCTTCCGGAGGGCTGGGCATCTCCAGAGGTGTGCAAGCTCTGCTGGTGCGCCTGCTGCTGGCAAGGGTCGCAGCGGGCACCCTGGGCTTGCTCCCTCTGGAAACTTTGAGCCGTCCCTTTTCTGCCATCCATGTGAAAGGCGAAAGGACTACGTGGCTTGTGGGCGGTGTCGTTACTTCAGGTGAAGCCTTCAGAGGAGGGATGGATGAGGAAAAGTTTGCCTCAGTCTTTGCCCAGGTGCATGTCACTAACAATAATGTTAAATTGCACTGGTCCCAACACCAACCCCTGAGGAGCACAACTCCTCCCCTGCCCATCCTTCCTGAAGAGCCTGTATTCTTCTATTCCAACACTTCAGTCATTACTTTGTCTGTTAGAAAGATTCTTAACACAACACAGAAATAAAAGGCGTAAACTGCTGTAGTTTGGTTCAGCTGTGATTTTTTGATACACACTTTTGAATGTACTGACATTTTGGAGGGATAGGAAGGGGAATAAAACCCCATTGCGTTGCCATACTCTCTCTCTATTCTCTGCACTGATCTAGTCTCAACAGTATTTCTTGTATCTTAGCTCATCTTGAAAGGGCATGGAAAGGAAGAAAGAAAGTGGAGAAAGCCTCTGCTGGGAGAAGTCCAATATAGAAAAAATACTGTTATAAGCTTGGGTAATATTTAGCAATTTATCATGTGGCATTTTGGGCTTATAAAATCACATAATAAATTGATAAAGCACGTATCTCTAGGAGTCTGCTGTGAAACAAACCACACATAAAATACAAAGGAAGCAAAGAGGAAGAGTGTACAAGTATTAGTGGTGTGGTAAATCCTGCCCTTGCTAACAGGGGAGAAGTGATGCAGGCTGCTCCTCTTGGTTGTGAACCCTGCTGAGTCTTCAGGTCACAGGATGGTTTAGCTTAGCGACGGACTTCAGTAAATCTTGGGGCAACTGGAAATGAGAAAGATCAGCAACTACGTTCCATAGCAGAGCCTCCAGATCAAGCACAAGAATATCACCCATGTTGGTGGGTGCTGATTCAAAGCTGCTGGATTTTTATCAGCATTTTATTGAACTTACAGGCCGTCAGAGGTTGTAAGCAAAGCTTTGAGGAAGAGATCATTTAGCTCCACAGCAAACAGTCAATTCTCTGTTTGCGTCAGAGAAGTGACAAACAGTTATAGTCACACCAGGGGTAAACTTTGGCCTCTGGATTTTTTTGTTGTTTCTCCTCTTAAATACCATGTTTTAATCAAGTCTTTCCCATGATGAATGTATTAATAGTGCATGGTTTGTTACAAACACTGAGGAAAAAGCCTGAAAGATTGATAAACCTGCCTCAATACATTGTTAAAATAGGTCATACTGGATGAAAAAAGGGGAGCTATAGATAGAACAGTTGTCTGAGTTTATGTACTTGGGAAAGAAAATAGGGTGGGTGGTGAGCAGGTGAAACCCAGTGTTTCTCTAACAATGTTCAGCAAAGGAAGCATTTAAAAGGAAAAATAACTTTCCCCATGTCAGTAAAAATGTTATAAGAATTCTAAGATAGAGGTAAATGGGGTTGTGTACAGCTAGGTTTGGTGGGGTGCTCAGCTGGTCAGTGCTCTGCTTGCAGAGTAGCACTAAGGGGTCTCTGGCAGCGTACAGAGATAAGTGGGGGCCAGTATCTGTTGGCGCTGTGATGGCATATTGCTCCAGTGGAAACCATCACTTGGCAAAACACTTAAGCAAGTGGCTAAGTCTCAGCTTCAGTAATTGCTTAAAATCAAGGTTTGCTAAAAACTAACCTGTTGTCTTTCAAGCATCTTTCTGAAAACCCGACCATCACACTGCCTGCCGAGGGTTTCCCAACTCCTTCCAGTCCCTTCTGCCACCTGCTGACCTTCTCCCGCTGTCCTCAGGGTAAGGAAGTGAGTGCCCATTCATCCCCTGATGCAAACAAATCTCCTTTGGTGATAGCAGCCATAAAACTCCTCCCGCACCCTTGGCACTGGCGCCTCGTGGTCCTTGTCACAGCGCATGTTTATACAACATAGTGATTGTGGTGAGGGCTGCTGCTGCCTCCTCCTCCTGTGCCTCAGCCAGCATGGGCTTGGAAGAGTCACATCAAACCCTGGCTTGGGCTGGAAAGTGGCCTTTGAACTGAACACCTAAGGTATGTCCCTTCACAAGCTCTGGGCAGTGAAAGGCCCGCACAGTTCCTTGATCTTTGTAATTGCATGATGAGTCGAGATGCAGGTTTCATAAAAGCCTTAGAGTTGCCTCACTGCAGAAGCAGTATTGCCCACCTGGCCCAAACTTCTAGGGTTTATTTGCTGCGATTTAAAATAACCGTGGGCCTGCTGGGGACATGAGAGTCTCTGGGCTCCTGCACAGGAGACAAAGGCCACTGCTACTTGCACCCACTTTTCTTCCACCCTGCCTACCTCTGACCTCCGCCTTGGTCACTTTCTGCTTTTCTCCAGAGTCATCTTACCTGGATGACCTTCCTCCCCACACACCTCCTGGATCCCTTCAGCAGGCTACTCACAGTGAAGAAGCCACCTCTTTCCAGCTCTTCCCACAGGCAACACAGGGGAGCCATACAGGGATGGCTCTGGCAGTGGTGGTGGGACTTGGTGTTATGGAAATTACACATGCCAGCTGCTGTAACAGGGTTTGACTCTAGGTTTATGCTGAATTGATAAGATGAAAGAGAGATTCCTCTATGCAAGTAGTTTTTATTACTAGAGCTATAGTTTGAGCTGGGTGCCTCTGAAGAGTGATCTTGAACAAAGAAATCCCAGGGCAATTACACCCTTACAATCTAAATTACCCAATCCTTGTGCAACAGTTCAGACCAATAGTAATATTAGGGTCTGGGGTCTTCCCATTCTTTGTTGGGTCCTTTCATTGTATCTATGTGGGCCATTTCTCTTCTCCTATGTAAGGTTGCGGCTTCTGTTAATTAACATAGCTTCCTTATCTTCTAGCTTGAACTGGTTGTGGGGCCTTCTTTTTCTTGACTAGGTAGAAGTACAACATGTCTAGATGAAAGTTCACAGCTTGCGGCCTAAGGCTTCAGCAAATTCAGCTACTAACGCTGTGCAAGTTATGCTCAACAAGTTGTATATAAGTAGTAGAGCAAATCACAAAACACTGGCCAAGGACCTGTCTCCTCACAAGCTAGTGCTCCAGCCCTGCTCCCTGTGCTGCACCCTTGCAAGAGACATCCCCAAAAGCACAGTGGATCTGAGCTGCCTTCCCCAGGTCTTGGGCACTTTTTGAAAAGACACCTTAATTCATAAAATAACCTTAGAAAACAGCAAAAACATGGCAGAGCTGAAGAATGGCTGCATGAGGTCAGCAGGGGAGCGAGGACCTTGCTTCAAGATGCATGGCTAGCAAGGAGAGAGTTCATCAGTGTTCAGCATCCTTCTGTCTCCCCTAAGCAAGATGTATGCTGCACCCCTGGTCGTGTATTACTACCCCTAGATGTTTGGCACACACAGTGGAAACACTCTTTGTGACCTCAGATGTCACAAATCAGTCACACAAACCTCCTCTTACATTATGGTGGAGGTAACTTTAATTAAAGTTGGTTTTATTCTCTAGAAAATCGGCTGTCAAGTTTTGGGACAGGACAACACCACATTTCTGGTGTGTCAGAAATATATTTGCTTGAATTTTGCCTGAGGGAAAGTGTTTATATTTAGCTTCATGTTTCAAACCAACATGTCCCATTGTGTGGGCATTTATCCCCAGGTGTATTTGCTATGCAGAACTAGGGAAGTATAGCCTATAAACATTTGGATTAAAAAAATACACCCTTGCTTGAGTGCAGCTGGGTGTAACAGAGCATTGTCAGTGGGCCACAACTGGGGATCTGAGATATGGCATACATCATTTATATAGATACTGTAGGATCCCACCTCTGGCATGCATATAACAGCTGAGGGTTTCAAGGTGCTGATTTGCACTCCTGCCATTGCTGTTGCAGCATGACAGATTAAATCTGAGATACCCTGAGCCTGTTTAATTATCGACTAGGTAGGCCAAGGCGCACAATGCATATGTATCTGTCACCTCCTGCAGGCATTTACTACTAATATATGTATCGTCCACGTCTGTTGTTTTCTAGGGCAGTTCTTTATGAATTGTCCCTACATAAGGCACATGCCCTTGACCAAACATTGCTCACCCTCGTGTTTGTGCTTAACTCTGATTTGGTTTCCTGATGGGTGGTAGCAGGGGGTGTTTTACACCCACTGTGTGCATCCAGCTTGGGGGGTAGCTGAGGTGCCTTTGCTGTCCATGCATTTGGTCATCACAGCCAGGCTGAAGTGCTTGCTGACGGTTCAGGCATCACGTCATGTTTTAGACTTGAGTAATAAATGTTTCATTTCCATACTTCTAACTCCTTGAATGCACGAGCCTCGTTAGTTAACTCTGCTGGTACTTCAGGGGATCAAAATAGCCCAGTGCATTCACCCTCCCACCCGTGTGTGGTGGGAGCATCTGGCACCATTACAGCCCAGAGAGTGACCCTGCAGCATTTAGCTCACCATCCAGTCAAGGACATCCATTAAGGCTTGGGACTTGTAGAGTTTTGGAAATGTTTTTTCATTTAGGAACTTTAACAAGCAAAGTGCTATTGTGCTCTCAAAAAGCAACAAAGAGAGAAGAAAATGAATTGTTTTATTTTTACTTGTATTTTTCTGTTGTCTGTATGAACAAAGGAATAAAAAGGGTTGTTACCTTTTCACAAATTGCTTAAAAAATAAGAAAAACTACAGTCTGTAGAATACTTCAAATTTGGATATAAATAAAGGGAAAATATGTATGGTTCTTTACTAATATTACTTGTACATGTTCATCATAGTGTCAGAATGGTTCGGGTTGGAAGGGACCTTGAAGATCATCTAGTTCCAACCTCCCTGCAGGGACAAGCAAGGACACCTCCAGACCATATTGCTCAAAGCCCCATCCAGCCTGGCCTGGAACTTCCAGTTACCCAAAAGCTGTAGTAAATACAAAGACATTTTGTCTGTGGTCCTGAACAGGTGCAGAGAGGGAGAGTCAAAGAAGCCCACCTCCTCTAATGCATGCTTTTGGAAGCATTTGAGAATCCCCACAAACTCTTGTTTTCAGGCAGGAGAGGCTAGTTAATTGAACCTTAACATACTATTGTCTTATGAAAGTAGAAATATTCTATGCAATTTATTATACTTTTGCTGAATAAGCTTCATCCTATGGGATATTTTTTGATTTTTATGTATATTTATCATGGAATGATAGAATGGTTTGGCTTGGAAGGCACCTTAAAGATCATCTGGTTCCAGCCCCCATGCCATGGGCAGGGACAGCTTCCACTAGACCAGGTTGCTCAAAGCCCCATCCAACCTGGCCTTGAACATTGCCGGGGACGGGATAGCCACAACTTGCAGATATAATACACAGACAAGCATTTAGACATATATTGTATTTACATGCATAGTATTTTGTATTTTAGTAACTTGCCTGTATACAGCTACGAAGTGAAATACTGCTACTTTGTTGATATGACTGACGCTTTTTCTACCTCCTTTAGTGACTGTCACATGAGTTCCCCAAGGATAGTGGACCCTAAGATGCGAGAGACTGAAGGAGATGGAGAGGACAATTCAGGTAGAGTCGTTCCCTTCCCCTGTGAATGAAAGGTGCTGTGAGTTTTGTTGAAAAGTTCTTCAGCTTTGATGCCTCAGCTCTATCATGGAAGTGAATCTGTTTGCTTAGAGAATGCATTTTCCCTTTTTCTCCAAGAGTGGCTATATTTTTGACATTTTTGGACGCTTGAAATAAGATTTTTTGTAGCATCTTGTGACCAAGTTAACTTCTTTACCAAACAAGTAAGTGAAATACTGGCAGTGATGCCTCACAGCGCTGTCATGCTAATTTATATAGGGCAGGCACAAGTTGCTGGGATGTCTCGTGCAAAAGACTGATTCCATTTTAAGTAGTTTCCTTCACAGAGCTTGCAACTGAGCCTAATTCAGGTCTTGCTTCACTGAGAAGACTAGCATTGCTTTTCAAGATTATTGCTTGATTTCTAGTTTAATACTTTGTGATCTGTTGAGTCTTGTAATTAGCATTCAGAATATTCTGGGATGTATTATAAAATTGACATTTTAAAAGCCTCCCTACACTGCACATTCCACCCATGTAAGCCTTTTCTACATTTAAATTGGTTTTGCTAACACTGTCCTCATCATCACTGTTTAGCTTGCTGAACAAAGGCAGTGGGTTTCCAAGTGGTAATTTCTTCTCTGTGTCCCAGGCTGTTGATCCAGAGTTTCTCTTCACAGTGTAATTATCTCAAGAGGCAAGTAGAAACTGTATTAGGAAAGATTCTACACCACAGGTTATTTCTTGTGTGTCATAAACATTGCAGTCGATTCTCCAAGATAATAGTAATTTCATGCTATCAATGTAGTCTTGAAACACATTGATGCAGGAGCGGACTGCATTGTGTTTTCCAGGAAAAAGACCCACTTATGCAGAAATGAGAAAGGAATTATCATTGTTCAGAAGCGTGCTGCTGGCTGCATCTTCTTTATGTTTCTTCACTTAGGAAAGAAGAAATCGAAGTTCAAGTCTTTCAAAAAGTTTTTTGGTAAGAAGAAAAGGAAAGAGTCATCTTCTGGGAGCAGCACTCTGAAGCTGTTCCAGTCAACAAGTGATGTCGCGGCCTCTCATAACATGCACGTTAGTTATGATTCTGAAGATGAACTTGCGTAAGTGTTTGGACTCTGGCTGGTAAACAAATACAGAACTGCTACAATGTTTGTAGATTAAAGACACCCTAGAATTGCCTCCTTGTTTTTTTTCATAATGCTGCATTCTCAAACAGTTGCCTTTTTCAGGAAAGTACAAATTAAAAAGGCTGATGCAAGACAAATCGCAAGGCAATTGTATGGGGTGCAGCAAGAAACAACTAAAAAAAAAGCTTTCATTTAATCATAAATAAGCCTTGGGTTATGATTTCAAAATAATGTAACTCCCATCTTCAAGAAAGAATTAGGTACTCAGCTTTTATCTTACTAAGATTGTCTTATGCCCCTAAGATGTAATTCCTAAGGACTGTTAGAGAAATTTAGATATCTAACCATTTATGCCAGGTTTTGAAAGCAAGGAAGGGATAGGAGGATGACTGCAACTGAAATCAGCAGGATCCAGGGGCTGTGAAGCCTTTATTTCCTCCCTACACATGAGATTCATCTGACCAAAGGACAAATTTCTGCATCTGAGTTAGTCATCAGCTGCCTTTTATAATCAGCAGAGAGAAGTCAACATTGCTAAGAAAGCTTGTGTCATTCTTGCGTAGATGTCTGAAGTTGTTCAGATGAACCAGCCTCTAGAAGTGCTGTTTCTCTCCACTGAATGTAGATGGGAGCCAGGGCTGACCAGCTCCAATGTAGATACCTGTTGTTTAACGTCTGAAGTTAAACTAGATGAATCCCAGCCTGTGTATCTGCTTGCCTCTGAAAATCCTGTCTTTGTTCAGGCATTGACAAATATGCTACCCACTACTGAAAGGTAACCATGAGAAACCCAATCTGAAGTTCACATGTGTTCCTTGATGGAGATCTGGAGTGCCCTTGATTGCCTAAAAAGCGAGTCCTTGGATTGGATGTTGTGCCTCTCAGAACAAGCCGCCCGGGTCCTCAAGTGAGAGATGCTGTGCCCAGGGACGGCAAGGGCAAACCATTCCGGCCATTTAAAACGACATTATACAACTCGGCCAGCAGGCAGCGCCAACCAACCGAAAGAATTGACTAAATACTTCGTGTGTCTTTTGTAGCATTGGCAAGAGTAACATTAGTCCAGCTTGAAGCCCCAGGAGTTCCAGTCTGGCAGCCCCACGTCTAACAGTGGGCTAACTGCATTGTTGTTCGACCACATATTTTTCAGACATGGATGGTCAGATTTTCTTTCCCTCATGCACAACTCAACAAGGTCATGTTCAAGTGGGTACGATCTCTGGCTGGTTTGGCCATGTTCCTGTGACTTTACTTGCAGGGTTGTTACATTATTGTTTCTTAATATTTGTTTATACAACGACCAGAAAATTCCTTGAAAGGAAGGAGAGTTAATTCAAGCACTCGTAATCTGAGGAGGCATCTAGGGTACCTACACCATGCACCTGGGTGGTATGTCTCTGCTAGAAAGAGAAAGCAAAGGTAGCACGCTGGGATGAACGTCCACATGCATCAGCACTGCTGATCTGGCTGCCCTTGCAGCCTTTGTAAGATGTCAGCGTGTTGAGCATCCATCGCAGTTCTGACTGGCACGCACTTTGCAGATTGCTATAGCTTTGTCTGACCTTGCATGCATTGCAGAGATCCCATTATCATTTAGATAAATTGTTCTTCTAATGTCTCTAATGCATTAAGCAGGGGCAGCAGGCTTTCCGTCCTTCTGCAGCAGGAATACAGATCAACTTTTTCCTGCTATTGTTTTATCAGACATATTTATAGCAGCCGTTACAAGGAAAATGTTCCTTTCTACCATGTTTGTTTATGTTCCTGAATGTCCCTATGACAGTATCTAAGATTCAAAAATACACAGTTCTCCTCTTTTTTCTCCTATTCTCTTTTTTCCCCTCTAGAATGCTGCCCAATTAACTTGATAAGTACATGAGCCCAGACAATTCTGTACTCTGCTATGCCTTTCATAGCTGTCTTAATTAAAAAAACTAAAAGGTAGGGAGTCCTAGAAGAAATGCTGTGTGCATGCATTTCTGGTCCCTGCTCACTTGGACTATGAGCTAAGCTGTGGAAAATGTGCACAAGAGACCTCCTAGCAGCAAACTGTCTGATCATGGGTCTCCTGTACCATTCCCATAAGGAAACAAGGTGTTCATGCCTCAAATGTAACATTTACAAAAGGGGTTATATACCACATGCCTCAAAAGTAGAAAATGGAAGATGAGCAAGGTCACCCACAAAACATCTCCTGCTTCCTCTCACTAGCCCATAAAAGGTGTCCATGAGAAAATGTGTCCCCAGGCTCATAAGAGAGAATCCAAGGGATCTTGATATACAGAACAGGACCTTGTAAGCATCTTGTGAGGATTTATGCAAATGATTCTACATGAGAACTATATTGCCTGAAATGCTTTTGTTAATGATCTGTGTGGCAGAGATACATTAAATACTGTACCACACTTAAATAGTAAAAGGTACTTACTCTTCCTATGGTAATGGCCTGTCATTTTCCAGACATGTTCTTGAGTTAGCAAGAAGTTAGTTCATCTCAGGTACAGGCTCCTTTATGTGAGCTCCTTTCCTTTTGCACCTAGGCTTGCCTGTCACAAGCCCAGCTGCTGGCTTCCAGCCAAGGCGTAGTGGCTTTTTCATGAGGTATAACTCAGTTGCTGGAGTTAAACTGTCTTTAGCCTTGATTCAGTTTGTTAATGTGACAGATAACAGCATTTGCAAATTTGTGTTTGGCTTTTAAAGGTGTTACCTGGATTAACCTGAATGACTATACTGTATTCACAAAGGAGCCTGCCATCTCCTGTGTGCCCTTCACACCTGTCTCCCACTCCATGTTAAACAGACCACCTTAGTTAAGAGTAAGAGGACTGGCAAAAAAGTCTGTATATTTTCACTCATTTGTTATATTATTCTAGGACACATAAAGGCATTATGGGAAGCAGAGCTTTGTCACATGACAGCATTTTCATCCCTGAGACTGGGCAAGAGCCTGCAAGGCCAGTAAGAGTGTTCTCTCAAGAAAACATTTCTGATCGGATTAGAGCTTTACAGGTAATGTATACATAATTTTTCAAATGCAAGAGGTGCAATTGCCTTTTCAGGCTTGATTTTGGGGGTAATATTTGTGGTTCAGCATTGGATTAGTAAGTAATATCTGCCTGCAGTTTGCATGAAACGCATTTGTTAATCAGACAGCAGTAGCATTCTTGGTTCTACTGAAATGATAGTTGAAAAGTGGATAGGTTGTTTGGGATCCTAAGAGAATGTCTAAAGTGAGATGTCCTACGCTCTGAATTATTCAATTGCAAAGTTGAAATAAAGGTAACTTGTTGACCTGAGCTAAAAAGCTACTGGGGAAACCTCCATCACTATCACATGCTAATGTATTTTATGCCATACTGAAGCTGAAACTCCAGCCTACCATGAAATTGGGACCTCCACCTCCATTTGGACCTAATGCCAAGCGAACAGAGGATGCTGGGACCAGTTCTGAAGATGATGGATTACCCAGAAGCCCTCCAGAAATGTCTTTGCTCCATGAAAACATAAATTCAGGCATTAGAACAAGAGTGAGTAGTTCCAGTGTTGACAAAAATCAGTTTAATGGCTTGTCTTACCTGTGTGCAGAAGACAGAATAAATTATTTGGTTTGCTGTATACACCACTATCTCTGAACAATTCAGAAATACCTTACTCAAAATGGGAAGATGCTATCTCTTTGTGTAAACAGCTACTAAGAATCTCTGTTCCTGTTAAAATATAAATATCATGCCATAAAAATGCAGAACTACAAAGGAGCGGATGTATTTGCGTAGTGCATGGGGATGGTGGGGTTTTTTTTAGGGACTACAGAGAGCTGCCAGGCATGAAAAAAAGGGTGAAAAATCTATATTCCCTCTTGAATGTGCGGATAAGAGAGCTCTCTTCTATAATGTTTTTTCCTAGTCTGTCTTTGGAAAAAGAAACAAAGCATTTGAAACTGATTTTTCTTTTTAAATAGTAGTTTTGTTATACATGATTTCATTCTTTATCTGCATGTCTTACACTTTATGTTTGCAGTGTCCTCGCTAATCCTTAAGACTATAGAGAAAAACAACTTACATAGTATCTGTGTGCACTTTGTGTAGATGGTTTCTGTGAGTATATCCACCTTGTTTGTCATCTTTTACTGAATCTCTTCCTCATTCCATCCCACAGTTCTCTGACTTTCACAAGCACCTTAGCTCTTTGAGTTTAGCTGGAACAGGCAGTGAAGAAGAAGAACAGGTAACTTCTGCCAAATGTATTAAGGGCCAAGCAATTGTGCGTAGTAGTTTTATAAAGAAATGTTAAGACAAATATTATTGTGTTGCCTGTCTGCTGCAAAAAAACCCTTGTGTGTGTAGAATTGCATGCCTCTGTTTGCTGTGCTTTTTTAATGCCTGTCTGTCTAACATAAAAGTTATGATTATTTATCAACATAATTCTGACAACCAGGTGATCTCCCACTGATAAAAATTAAGCCCTTATATCCTTTAGCAAACTTTGCAGACATGATTTAGTATCCAAGCACGATTGACCAGATTTAGGTACTGAAATGGTATCCCTTTTTTATAAAGACGGGAAGTTGCAGTAAAGGCTGCTTGGGTTGCATGCATAGGATAAGTGAAGGAGCCTGTTGAGGGGTTGTGGTCGTCTCAGATCTGCCCAGACAGACCCTTGCTTTAAGCACAAGGTTACCTCACACTGGTGATAGTGGCTGGCATTGCTGCTCAGGAGTCTGCAGTTCAGCCTTCAGTTGGATTCTGGCTGTGAATTTTGCTGAAGTGGTTTTCAGGACTTGAGTACAGGCAAATAGATGGCTTTCTTCAATCAGCAGCCAGCATTCTGGCTGATTAAAGGGAGGTTTTGAAAGGCTCTGAAGAGTCCCTTTTAGCTGTCAGCAGCTGGAGTCATGGTGGAAACAACACAGGAGGTAAAGGGAAAAGCGTTTTCTAGAAATAGGAGGAGGGGTGGAAGGGAATTGCTGAAAGGAAATAGAGAAGCTAGTCCTAAGCTGACTATTCCTTGGTAATTATGCAAAATGTATTTCAAGGCCAGCTGCAGCAGGGCTCAGCAGAGATTTCTGGCTACAGTTGTTAGATTCCACATGAAGCTGTTTGAAAACCTGCTCAGATGCAGTGATTTTTTAATATTTTTAAAGAAAAACAACAGAACACTTGCAGAAGGTATTTCTTGAAAACTGGTATAGGCTCGCTATAAATTCATCCAGTCCAGAT
Organism: Neopsephotus bourkii; assembly: GCF_033783945.1. Classification (NCBI taxonomy): domain Eukaryota; kingdom Metazoa; phylum Chordata; class Aves; order Psittaciformes; family Psittacidae; genus Neopsephotus; species Neopsephotus bourkii. The sequence goes on along the minus strand of NW_026902234.1, from coordinate 2,941,672 downwards.
GCGTGTTTGCTAAAGGAGGATTTATGTCTCCCTGTTGTTCCATTAACATCACACTCTGACTCACTTGCTGACTCCAGAGACAAGGTGGTAACTCTGTGGTTGCTCAGCTTTTTCCATATGGCCCATCATTCAGCTAGCTCAGAGCTCTCTTCATCCCGGTCCAGTTTCAGAGCACAGCCAGAAAGCAGCCCCATCTGAAGGTGCCCAAACCACAGAGTCTACTACCTGGTATTTTGGAGTCAGAGAACAGATTGCAGGGCTGAGGAGTTTTGTACAATGCAGCCCTAAGGTTTTGGGGAGCAGTGACTCCTTGTTGTGTCTTGGAAGCTTTCCTGGATGGAAGAAGGGAAAAAAGGATCATGACTGTCCCATCAGGCTTTGGGAATGTGGCTCCCTCATGGACTCCCCCCTTGTGCAACCCAGTATGACCAGCAGAAGGACAACAGAGCCATGTGAACATGAGATTTGTAGAAAGGAGTCTGGCAGCTGTCTACTCCTCCAGCAGGCTTTGCCAGAGCCAAGCTTCATGGGACAGGCAACTTCTGCAGCCAGCTCAGAGCTGGCATTCACTCAGGCTGCTGAAATTTAAGTAACAAACGAGATTCTTGATTTTCCAGTGTAATGGCCAACAGTGAGCACTGCCAGTGAGAAGACATGCAAAGTTCTCGAGGAAAAGCAGAAGCCAGAAGAAAGGCAGGCAAATAATGACATGCCTTGAAAGAGAACATGTGCTACATCTTTATCTTGGATCTGAAATGTCAATGTATTCACTGTTAGGTACTAATGTATAATGCAGCCACGTATCGTTTGTTGTACATTAGTCATGTTTGAGTACTAGACCTCAGATAGTGTAGAGTGAAAATTAATGAGAGCATCCATTATTCAGCTGAGCTACCTTCTTTTTTCATGAATAGAAAGCATGATCAGAAGCTGTGGATCCAACCTCTGCTAAAATCAATGTGAGTTTTCCCCTGGCCATTGAGGAATTTGTAGCAGGCCCACACTAAATGGCAGAGTATCTTTTGGCTGCAGTGAATAACGCAGAATTGTCCTTGCACAAAACACTGATGCTTTTTCCCTCTCTAAATAAAATGAACACTGTCCTGCTCTCCCTTTCTTCGATCCAACCCCCTCAGTAAAATATCACTTCCAGAGACAGGAGAAAGAAGAAGAAAAGAAGAAAGCCTGCAGAAGAAAGCATCACAAAGGAGGAAGGCTCCTCTAATGAAATCAACCAGAATTTCAAGCCTACAGGGAGAGCTGACACAAGTTGTCAGAGGTCATGTTAATGCCATGACAGACACTTTGGAAATATCATTTTACCTGTTTGCAGAAAATTAATCCGAGAGAAGAGAAGAACCATTTTTAGAGTAATTTTTCTTATGTTTTTCTGTTTTCTTTTTGCATCAGCCCTGGGACTGTGGTAGCTTTTTGTGAAGCGCACAGGCAAGCTGAGTTCCAGCTTGCTGAAAGTACTGCACCCCTTGCAGCATTCAGGAGTTATTTCTGGATGGACTATTGGCCTCTAGTAGGAATTGTCCATGATTTCCTTCCCCAGAATAGTCTACAAATGTAATGTTATATTTCAGGTAAACTCCCTAGTTATTTTGCAGATACAAATGCATGAGGAAAAAGCACAAGCTGACTTAAATGTCAGTGCCACTGATTGATTCTTTTGTCTTTAGGAGGGTGTGGTAGACTTGGAAGGGAGCTGATGACATATAGGAAGCTAGAGATGCTCCAGCCTAGCATAACTGCCCAGACACAGATGTTGAAGGAAAGGAAACTGGCCCATTAGGTTCTGTAACTGACCACTCTTCATAAATCCGTCTTCTAAAATATGCTGGACATGTATCTGTGTGCCTTCTACAAGGGGGAATGGGTTTAAACTTAAACAGGGGAAGTCCAGGTGAGATGTAAGGAAGAATTTCTTTACTGTGAGGGTGGTGAGGCACTGGCACAGGTTGCACAAGGAAGTGATAAATGCTCCACCCCGGCAGTGTTCAAGGCCAGGTTGGACAGAGCCTGTGTGGTGTCCCTGCCCATGGCAGGGGGGTTGGAACGAGATGATCTTACGGTCCTTTCCAACCCAAACCATTGTATGATTCTGTGATTCTATGATCTTCTAGTTAAATATGACTTAGTCCTTCCCACCAGACGTTATACCATAGTATTCAAGCAGCTAAAAATGCAGAATTGCTAATAGTAGTATTCCACATGCAACATTAGGAAATGCGATGTATTTTAAAGAGATGTTAAAAAGAGGCAACCTTAGAATGCCAGTAAATGTGGCCCCTTTTTTTTAGGATTCTAATTTTCATGTCTTTGTTTCTTTGTTTGATTCTCTGTTTGGGGATTTATTTTTTTTTTCAGGTTACATTGAGTCCTTCTTCTAGATCTCAGTCTACAGATGGTCAGCTGTTCCCTAGGCATGGAAGTGCCAAAACTGGAGCTCCCCAGATATCTGACAGTATCACCTCGCCTACAGCCGATTTTGACACCCCACCTGAGCTTTCCTCCTGCTTGGATAATTCTGCTGCTAAACATAAGCTCTTAATAAAACCCCGGAACCAGAGATCCAGTAAAATGAGACGATTTTCTCAGGTACTTGTGAAAATAAACAGCATCACCTTTGACACAGAACCAGGAAGTTCTCACTGGACTTTGTATTTCAAACTCAGATATGAGAAGGAAAGTCAGATGGCAGCATGGATATTTCATTGGGTTTTAATAGCTGTTACTTGGTGAGGCTACATATCTGGAGTAGACACTAGGAACAGACCAAATATGAGTTTAGTTGTTAACTCTTAATGCAGCAGTTTATGTAATAATTCATTCTTAAATTTACCATTTAGCACAATTCAGTATCTTGTTTGTGGTGCAGGAGCTGGGGCTGACTGCTCCATTTCTTACTTTAAAATCCTTTTTGAAAACTGTTAGAATCAACTTGGGTGACATGGTTTAGTGTGATGTGTCCCTGCCCATGGCAGGGGGGTTGGAACTTGATGATCTTAAGGTCCTTTCCAACCCTAACTATTCTATGATTCTATTCTGTGATTCTAACTTGTGTTCTTCTCGTGGTCTGAAAGATCCTGTAAAATCAATCATGAGTCTTTGAGAGACTGTTCATGGAGGACTTGTTTTAACTTCCCAAAGACCACTGGGTTTATGTTTACAAAAAGCACAGAAAGAGTAAGCTGTGATCTGTTAATTGGAGCCAAATTCTGTACATTAGGACTGTGCTGAATTCAGACCTCTCCCTGCCCCAGACCTTGTAAACCCTTTATGTGCACCACAGAGACTTAAAGAAAGTCTCCACAGAAAAAAAACAAAACACTGCTTTTAAACCATGCTCTTAAAACACCATCTGATTCTTTGTCATACCTTATGAAGGGTGTAGCTTATTTTTCTTCTTCCTCTCCTCTTTTTAGAACTAAAGTTTGCAGCTCTTGCTATAGTATTCGCACTTTGTTGTTCATGGTTTCTTTCAGTGTTTCAAATACAGCCATTAAATTCTCTTGCTTGTCACCAGGAATATTCTGTCTGTCTCTAAATACTTCTTGTCTGTTATACTGTATTTTCTAAAATCTGTGAGTGGTCTTTAGGCTCGGTAGAGCACCACTGTGAGCACCATAATGAGGAGGCCAGTTATTTAGAGAACCATGTAAAGCAATAACTCGTTGATCAAACATCCTCTTCCATGGTAACATTGTACAATTGCTTTGTCCAGTGTGCTGATAAACTGCCAGATGACTGAGCTCTCCTGGTTCTCCATGGAGAGTGCTTACATCTTTTGATAATAGTTATTTTAATATTTTCTGTCTGACTCTGCCTGTGCACCTTTGCTTCTGGCTAACTGGTATCTTTTGCTTTCATGTTGCTATGCTTTTATGTTCTTGTTGATGATCAGAGGGCTAGAGTACCTCTCCAGGCTGAGAGTTGGGCTTGTTCAGCCTGGAGAAGAACAGACTCCTGAGAGACTTTCTAGCAGCCTTCCAGGGGCCAAAAAGAAATCTGGAGGGGGACATTTTACAAGGCCATGTAGAGGTAGGAGAAGGGGAAATGGCTTTAAACTGAAACAGGGGAGATTTAGATTAAAAGTTAGGAAGAAATTCCTTACTGTGTGAGTGGTGATGGGACACTAGCACAGGCTGCCCAGAGAAGCTGTGGATGCCCCATCCCTGGCAGTGTTCAAGGGGCTTTGGATGGGGCTTTGAGCAACCTGGTGTAGTGGAAGGTGTCCCTGCACATGGTGCGGGGATGGAACTAGATGATCTTTAAGGTCGCTTCCAACCCAAACCATTCTGTGATTCTATGTAAACAGATCTGAAAATAAATTCAATTGTTTTCATAATTCTACCCTTTGGGTAAAGGCAAATGTAATGACAAGCCAAGCTATAGCTACAAATTTGAGTCATTATGAGAAATTTCAGCTGAAGTGAAAAAAAATATCTTTCTTACAGAGACATGGAGGTTGTGTTTGTTTTGGTCTTGTATGTAGTGAAAGGTTAGATGAAGTACAATTATGAATTCTGAACTCCTTCCTATGACAGAGGATGTTAGCCAGCTGGGGAGCAATAGCAGACCTGAAGACATTGTGTTAATATTTACCATGGAGGTAGATTCTCACTCTACAAGTGAGAAAACAACTGAGCTTTCTCAGTCATCTTCTGACCAATGTAAATTACATTGCTCCTGTTTTAATAGATGAATAAAGTTAGGACCAGTATGAAATAGACTTAAGGAAGGTATTTATAATAAAAGTGGAATAACAGGCTAAATCTGCATCACACAGCGTAAACGTGCAGAAATTCCTGAGTCAGCTCTTGAACCGAAAACATGACAGCTCTGTCAGCACAGTGCTCTGCCCAGAGTAAGGAGGCAACTGTGTTGACGTGGTTGTACTTGTGAGGTCTGAGCTAGTGTCCCTGAGGGGTTCTGCTCTCTGCTGCACAGATTTCCCAATCTGAACTGGGAGACGGTTTCTTAATGCAGTGCCACATTGGACAGTTTAGATGTTCACAGCTCGGATGTTCACAGCTTGTAACTCCGTCTTTGCAATTCCACTTGCAAAACAAGAAGTTGGAAGAACCCTATAAGTATCTTCAGAGTGCAAGTTTTGTGTTCTTGGAATTAGGGCCTATATCCAAAATATATATTTACCTGACAAACTACAGTGAATCAGTCAGCAAATACAGGCACCATGTGAAAAGGCATATTCAGCAGCTTCATAACGTGCTTTCAAATAATCCCCTGTATTTAGCCAGTCCTTACCGGAAGCTTAATCACAAGACCTCCCAGATAACTACATATGCATGTAGAAACTTTCAACAAATAGTCTAACTCTTGAAGAAAAAAAAAGACTTTTACACAAAGGAGAGAAGGGTATAATGCTGTTTGGCAGTGGGATTAGACAGAAGACTGCCGTATGGGGTTAGATGCTCAGCTGGCATAGAGTGTCATAACCGGATGGACTTGTTAGGATTTTGCTCTTCTTTCCATGTACCCTTCCCTCTTCAGAGTCATGTTTTAGGAAGAATGGGTTGTTTTATTTTTAATGCTAGCACGGAGTAGCAAAATACAAAGGGACAGATTTTTCTCTTTCAAGTGCTGCTTTTTGCCTAAGAGGAACACAACATAGCCAGTATGCTCTGGGGAATCAAGTGCCAAGGATAGTCCAATGGCCATTGTTTTGATGAACTTTCCATCTACAAAGGCATGAAAGCACTAGTTGTGCAGAAGGAAGTGTCACTCATGGCTTTTATATCGGTTAAATACATCATACCAGAATCTGCTTAGATAAAAAGGCATCCAGTATACGTAGATTAAGAAAACATCAACTTACCATTGGAGGCAAGTATTGCCTTCCTCTCTAAGATCTCTGTTATAAAATGTAATGATGTGTAAGACAAAAGTGCATCTCTACATGGTGATGGGGCTTTCTGAATTTTTTTTCTTGCAGAGGACCCAGTCTGAATCTCTGACTGATTTGAGCTGTACCCCAGAAGAAGAAGAAGAGGATGATGAACAGACAGACTTGTCAGATGCTGTATTCAAACCAAGCAGTCAAGAACTGCCATGTGGCACAGCAGCAGTGCAGGATGTGGCTTCCTGGCCAAAGCCCAGAATGCCTGAGGACCTTCCCCCTGCTTTGAGACCAGTGATGACTCAGCCTGCTTCTGGGTCTGCTGTTGCACAGGAAGCCCTGCTAGCAGAGAATAAACCGGAGGGCTGCCAACCAACACTGGAAACAACGTGTGTGAAGTCTGAGTCCTCACTGCTGTTAGAACACAAAGACTCTGCAACTTCTTCCTACTCCAGTCCAGACAGAGGCGTACAACAGCAAGAAGATGCCTCAGAAACACCGGGTCTGTTGTCTGGGGATGTGAATGATGTGTCAATCAATATTTTAAATCAAGAAAATAACGAGTTTCCTACCGTGTTTTCAGTAAATAAAATACCATCCAAAGAAGATTCTTCAGTTAGTAAGAATAGTACTGTTTGCTCGGAAGGGTCAGAAGAAAATATACAGAAGGATGATAACATAGCTGAGGAAATGTCCTGTAATAAAGAGGTAAAGAAAGAGGTTGCTCTATTGTCAGAGTCCAGCAAGCAGCTTTCCGCAGGTTCTTTCCAGCCCACAGGCTCATTCCATGTTTCACATCCTGTTTCCTCAACAAGGATGGGATCATCTGCTTCCTGCTCTCTAGAGAAAACAAAGACTGCACAAGAGGTAGCTGCTTCAGGTAAGGAGAACAGTCAGTCTCTGGTCCACAAGGAGGAACTTTTAGTCAAGAAAGCTGAAAAAGCAGCCAATGAACTCAATGCCTTGAGAAAGTTTTCTGTCTCCTCTGCGCAGGAGAGACCAAGGACCAGAAGCCTTCACTTCCCAGAAAGATCAGAGTTGGAAAGCCCGTTAAATACTGGATTCTTCCTGTCCAAAGTGAAGGTCTCAAGAAATGAGAAGAAGAAAGAAGACTTGCAGAAGGAGTCAGATCTGGAGGGTGAAAAAAGAAGCAACAAAAAGCAGCCTTTGCTGCCAGAGTCCGACTCTGAGAACTCAGGCCAACCTGCAGAAATCTTGGCTGGCTGCGTTTCTCCAGCTGTCGATACGGTGCCGGTGCCAAGCGATTCAACGGCGGTATCTCAGAACCAGCCAAGCTCTGAAGATAAAAATCCTTTTCAAGTGAAACTTAGATCCACGTCACTGTCCTTGAAATATAGAGACAACTCGTCACCAGAATCAAAGGGGATTAAAAGACACAGTGCAGAGTTTAATTTAGAAAATGAAGGATTGACTTCCTTTCTGAAAGGTGATAAGGCACAGATCAGGAAAACAGCTGATACAAATATTGGCGATTCTTTAAATGAAAAGATCAAACCCAAAGCAAAGTCTTCTGAACAGCTTAGTAACAAACCTCCATTGCCTAAGAAGCCAGCCCTGCAAAACGTAAGCGTTCCAAACACTACTGCGAACAAGGAGAAGCAGGACAAAGCTATTCACTCTCCTGAACCCAGAAACGAAGATGGGGACTTGCAGAAAAAGTCAAATCCTTGTAAAGTGTCCGGTAAGACTCCTGGTACTTGATAAAGTTACCTTCACTCAAAAGGAATGGTATTACCTGTGAGAGAGCATGAGGCAGCCTCTTGTGTCGATCACAACACTGATGAGCATGAGCTAATGGTTCTGCCTTCAGTGATGTTGCTCCCTCATTGTCCCTTGCTGAAAAGAGTATCAGAAGCACAGCAGGGAAGAATACGATATTTTTACCTGCTATTTTTGCATCTCAGGGCATTGTTTAAAGGATGTTTTAAGTGACACTCAACAGATAAAGTGCATTAGCAAGTCTTGTAGAACACAATTACCAAGACACAAAGCATCCCATTTAGAGGTGCTGTATGGCAATTCAAAAGCTAGGAGCACATATTAAGTGCAGTGCCCTGCGTGGGATGAGTGACTCAGACCTCTAGACCTTCTTTTTCACGGTAGCATTAAGGAAGAAGTACCAGTAGCTGCCTAGCATGCTCAACTCACCATTTATTTATTGTCTCCTGTGAGCTTTGCTTATTCATTTATCCAACTTTATCATTATTCATTCCTTGTTTAAAAACAAAAATTAACTACCCTGCAGCTTCCTGGAGCTTAAAGCCAGGAGAGACTGTTAAGATTGTGTCTATTGCAGATTGTTAAATTTCACCCTGTTGTCTGCATTATATAATTGGGTTAGAGTTAAAAAAATAATCAGTCCTCTGGAGACTAATATGTGATGGGCTACAGGCAGAGAACAGAAAAGACTGGAAGTGGCACCACTGTCTGAGGTCTTTGCAAAGACAGTAAACAAGTTAGGTGAAGTGTACTCAAGTGCTTCTAGCACTGCTCTTCACTTCAGAGAACAGCCAAGAGGGGGGAAAAGAGCCTTTAGGTCTTCTGATATGTGGGAGAAACTTCTTCCCTTCCCTTACTCTGTCTGGTCATGGGTTTGATGTTAAGAATGTGAGGAGGAGATGCTGGCCAAGCACATGAAAAGGTTTCTTTGTGCCACTGCAGAGCTCTGCCCTGCCTCTGGTTGCCCTGGTTTGGGTTAGTCTGAGCTTTGGAGTGAGGAAACACCAAACCAGAAGACCTCATGGCACTTGTCCTGTAGGGTGAGAAAAGCCTGTTCCTGTCCCCAGAGGAAACCTGAGATGCCCTGAGTAGCAGCTGATTCCACTTGTCATCTGCTGCAAGACCACAGATGTGTTTGCAGGGCTCTGGCCACATGTATAGTTTCCTGCTCTCCCAGCAGCCATAAAGGAGGGGATTCGTCAGGGCCTGTGCAGCCAGATGAGGCTCCTATGGCCATCAATCTAGAGCCTTCCTGCACCCCATGAGCAAGGTGCTCTCCCTTCGTATAATCCCAGCATTCCATTTAAAGGGATTTTTCCCTCTACCCTGCCCTGAGGAATGGTTGATTATCTGTAGTGGAGACATGGCATGGTAGGGTTGGTCTGGTAGAGGACAGAAGCAAGCGGTGGGAGGATAAGTGCTCCTGCACACAGCCTTTTCCCACATCCCTCTTGCTGAGTCCCAGGGTGCCTGCAGCAGCAGCAGGGCTGGAGGCAGTGCTGGAAGAGGAAGAAAGGTCAGAAACAGAGCTGGGAAACATGTTTGTCTCACCAGGCTTCTCCTCTGCCTCCCCAGCCTTGGGGTGAAGGAGACTCCTGCTCCCAGGCTCAGGACTGTCCTGTGCAAAATAGTGTCTGCAGGTGAGAGCCATGCGCCTCCCCCTGGCAGGGTTGCACACACCTGGGGCTGCAAACTGAGCCATGTTTTGGACATGTTCCTCTCCGCCTACTACACCAAATCTGTGTGGCCTGAAGTTGTTTCAGATAGTGGTTCAGATTGGTCTGCAATGGTAACTAGTCTTCTTCCTTATCTGCTGCACTACTGCTCTTGTGTCACCTTAAGCAAAGCTGCTGGTTTCCCAGCTCTGAGTCACTTGGTAATGGGTTATAATAGGTGGGCATGTCAGGACTCAGAAAGCAACCTGTTCCAGTGCCTCACCACCCTCACAGTGAAGAACTTCTTCCTTCTACCTTCTGTCAGTTTAAAGCCATTCCCCCTTGACCTGGCCTTGTAAAAACTCCCTCTTTGGGTTTCTTGTAGGCCCCCTTTAGGTATTGGAAGGCTGTTACAAGGTCTTCACTGAGCCTTTCTGAAGTGTCTCTGAAACGTTGCCTCAGCCCAGTGAGCTGGGAGTGTGTCTTTGCAACAACAAGCAGGAGAAACCTGACAAGCACAATCAGAACGGCCCTTCATGGATCACATCGCTTACTAGCCATCTCTGGCCTCCTGATCTGCTGGGACACCCTTTGCTTTCCTTTTACCATCCACTCACCCTCAATGCTGGCACCCAGCACTCTCCTAGTCCTTGAGCTCACCAGCCCTTTCAAAAAGCTGTGGTCAGCATCAGGAGTCTCTTTGTGCTGTTAGGGAGTTTCCTCCCAATGTGTTAGGAAATCCCTGCACTGAACAGAAAGACAAGTTGTGAAATGGTGATGTGAGGAGTGCAGTTCTCCTCGCATGTGGATTCATCTCAAGGAAGTCAGTTAGCTGTGTTGTGGAGTGAGCAGGGGCAAGTAGGTTCATTCAGTTTGATTTTTAGCTTTTCAACACTCCTGGTACCAAAGGCAACGGGAGGGCTGGTGGGATGCTGATTTACCGCCCCGGGTGAAAGTAGCACTCGTGCTCTCCAGAGTTTTCCAGGGAGCTAGCAGGGGATTGCTTGGCCTCTGTCAGGCTGCAAGGTGGCTTTTTAATGGCTGTGTGAAATTAGTGACCCCATGAGGAGCCGTTTTGAAGTTCCTGCAGCTAAAGGCACAAGTCTTTGCAAGAATTAAAAGGTTAAGCTGTGCTGTTTGGGTTTGATACACTTTGCTATAAATCCTCTGAAGGGCAGAAGCAATTAACATATGCTAATAGGTTATTGCAGGAGTAAAACCATAAGCAGTACCTGTGTGAATGTGTATTTTAGGGTATATAAAACTCAGTGACTAAGGAGCTGTAGCAGGGAGACCTGCTCTACCAGGGGAAAGGAGCTTGGGGAGGGACAGTGAACGTAAAGTGAATGAAATTGATGCTTATCGTCTGGCAAACACAAGCTCTGAAATGACAAGAAATACGTTTCTCTCTACATAAAAGAAGACATTGCTTTAATGCTGTAGTGTCCTGGCTACCGCTGAAAAGGAAGCTGTCGTTTTCCAGCAGAAGTTGCTTTTTCAGTTGTGTCAGGCTGTTTTGCAATATGGCTGTTTTCCAGCAGTGAAATAGACTTTGATGCTAACATAGCAGTTTCTTGTGTAAAAAAGACTCTTCTGACAGCAGTGGTATAGATCTGACCAAGAGTCAAATACCTCACACATCATCCTAGAGAAGAAAGAAATACAAAATCTTTTAGAATAGCTTTGTCTGAAATTAAGGAATTGGGTGTGTACACTGACACCATTGCATGTAGTGCTTTTATAAACACAGGGAAATATGTAGGCCAGGATATACTACATGCCATATGCATTTGTAAAGCTCTTCTTAAAATAACTGAGGCTTTATAAATGAGCAAAGATACAACAGGGTGGAATTAAATATTGTATGCATGAGCAGTGCTACAAACCAATGACCGTGTTGTATACAAGGGGTGTTATCTCCTGGTGTAGAGTTGTTGGGGTTAGTTCTGTGTATGCTTTTAAAATACATAGGGAATCTACAAGTTACCTTTGCTTGCTCTTAGAGGTTTGGCTTTCAAAAAGATCTAATATTGCTGTCTCTGACCTTTTGCCTGCACACATGTATGGCAAGAGGAAGCACTCTTTGCAGTCCTTGCAGGCATAAGATGTTCATTTGCAGATATGAGATTTAAATGTTATAAAGGGCCTCTGCTGTATTTTGTGCACACAAAGGCTTTTAGATTTAAAGAATATGGGTACAATACCTGAGGCCATCTCTAAAAAAAAAACCTAACAAAAATCAGTCTCTAAGTCTCAGGGCAATGTTTAAACATGTCTTTGCTGTGGTTATCCATATAAGCAATGCACACACACCCAGATGCACTTGAATACACTGAGTATATCTGTCTGTCAATAGACAGAAATAGGTATGTATCTCTCTCTTTCATTTCTCTTCATTTTCTGTGCATGTGTATAAACCAACGCACAATAACAAGTCATTCTGTACATAAAGATTAATTTTTATCTTCGTTCCTATTCTTTGCACAACCAAACTGACACATATTAAAGGATAATATCCAACTAGCAATGAGAAGTGTACACACTCATTTCCACAATATTTAGGCATACATTTAATCTGTAAGATCAGAACTTTAGTCTGAGAAAAAAAAACCCAAAAAGCTGTTTTAGTAAGATACTGGAGGAAACAGGTACCTGAATTTAATGGGGCTGCAGAAGGAGAATTCCCCCTTAGGGGCCATGAGGCAACCAGCCCTGCCACTGTCAGACCAGCAGGGAAGAGCTCAGGTGATTCTGATCTGTGGGAGGGAATTGAGGATGTGGGTATGGTTCACTTGGCTTTGGGGGTTATCCTTGGTGGAGGCTGAGGAAGTGAAGAAGACAGCAGACAGAGTGGCTGGTCTTGGGAACATCCATGTGTGTTAGGCGGCTGTGGGAAAGATGTGAAGGGAGGGCTTCTGCAGCCTCTGGATGTGGTTTCAAGTAGCACAAGAAGACCTTGGCAGCCTACGTTAAATGCTAGTTTTTATGCATGGTGACATTATGCACAGAGTGGCTTGACAAGTTCTGACCTGGTATCACCGTTGCTGGTGACTTATCCTGAAGGGAAGAAGAGGCTCACTTGTCTTTCAGAAAGCCTGAGGCCAAGCCAGCTCCAAGGAAACTAGGGAAAGATGCAATCACGAGGTTAAAACTGTGGGTGAGCAAGAGACAAACCGCTGCCAGCAGTGTCCTTTATTAGCTTATGAAGTTATTAAGAAATTGAATAGCATATTGTTTAAAATAGGATGTTGTAATAAGAACTGAAGAATATGATTCAGATGTCAGTTTTGTTCAGAAAAACCTCCCACGTGTCAGGCGGAAGGAAGAGGCTCAGCCCTGCTTCATTGGAGGAGGCATTTGTGGCGGCTGTGGCCTGCCGAACTCGCACAGCTTCCTGTGGAAGATGCTACTGCTTGCATTTGTCTCCCTAAAAGTCACATTTACCCATTGGGAACTGTTGTGCTAGCTGCTGTGCATGGGAGATGCAGCAGAAGCAGGAATTAGATTTTGCTTTTGAGTACTTTTGGTTCCACTCTGGCTACCTGGTTCCTTAAACTCTCTGCTTTCCCACATGATGAATTATAAAAGCACACAGACTACCTCGTGACCAGGTGAGATAAGACAGAGGGCTCATTCAAGGTGATCAGGCAGTCGGTGGAGGGAGGAAGATGTGCAAGCAGCGCTTCTCTTGAGAACAGTCTCTTCCTGAGAAAGCTTTTAGCCTCTTGGTGTCCCCCAGGGGACCCAGAGCTTTGTAGAACAGATCACCTTAAACTGCCGACTCACTTCACCATACTGTCTCCTGGATTACTTCACCACCCTTCATCTTTCTGGCTGGTACCATAGTGCATGTGTACTGCCAAGAAATCTCCTCTAGTTGGAGATGGGAGGAGGTAAAGGACCTCTGGGCAATAGGAAAGATAATAAATAGTGAATATGCCTCTTCTACCCCTTACAGTAATTCTGGCTGGCAGATGAGGTAGTAAATCCTGCACAAGTTGCATCTGATGGGTTTCCTTCTGAAGAGAAGGCATTTCCTCTCCCTTGCCTGTCTGGCTTTCTGCAGCAAAGGACAAGGGCAGAGCAAAATTGCTTGAAGAAATAAGGAAGTCCCTCCCAGAAACAGATCAGCTCTTGATCTGCTATAGGTGAGCCTACTCTGCTGTCCTAAGTCAGGCCTGTACAGACACATATAAAATCTTTGAGATTATGATAAAGAGGTTTTGTTCCCTCCTATCACAGGGGCATTCTGATACCATCTCTTATGGGATGATACTTGGCCTTCTAATTGGCATAACTAGGATGTCTGGCATCTCGTCAGGGAGACTTGTGTGAAGAGCAAAAGTGCTTGATGCCTTCCTTAGAATATCTGCCTTGTGTAAAACATAATAGCAGCCTCCAGACATATCACTGTGGGACTGGGAACCCTGTTGTGCTAGGCAAGGCACATTGAAATAACAGAAAGATGAATCCTAAATCCATGAGGATGACAGAGAAACAGAAGTGCAGGTAGCAATAAGACCCTTACAAGCAGTGCAGTAAATAAAGCCTGGGCATAGCAGCCATTGTGTTGGTATTGATTGATGGGAGCAGAGGAGGAGCAACGTGCAATTCAGTTGGTGTTTACAGAAAGCTCCTGTGGTGTGACAGCAAAAATGGAACAAAGCACAAAGGGTGATTTTGAATCAGAGGGACTGTACATCACTAGCAGCATCAAGGCAGAAGTCAGGTTCCCAGTATCATTGGAAAGCTGGTGGGTGGGTTGAAAAGGGCCTTCAGGGTAAAGACATCAGTGGTTTTGAGCGCCAAGATGTTGCAGACAGTGAAGGAAGGTGAAAAGGTGGTGGAAAAGGATGCATGGAGTGATGTGTGTCTGTAGCTGTACAGTCAGAGAGGAAGCCCAGTCTTCTCTGGGCTGAGAAGAGGCCTGTATGTGGTTGGAAAGGGGTATGTTTGGTGGGATGGAACTGCATGATGAGTCCAGCTAGCCAGGCTTCAGTGGGGAAACATGTTCATAATACTGAGCGTAACTGTGGAATGGTTATTCATTAAAGGAAGTTAGGGAAATGAGTTCACTAATTTGGATAGAAGGTAACTAAAGTGAAAAGCTTGTACTCCATGTACTCGAGTATATACATACAAAAGCTTGCACACTCTATGTACTCAGCGAGGGATCCTCAGCTCTGAGGAACACTAGGCATTGCAGTCAGTCTGTGTACAACTAGTGCTTTGGGAACTGATGAAGTGTGGCGCCTGGTTTTAGTGGGCAATGCACTAATAAGTCCTGCCCAAATTGCTCATGGGTGAGCAGGTGGGTTCAAGGATATGGCCTACAAGCAAAGGAGGGAATGAGATGGCAGATGTATTAGCAGACATCACATCAGTTCAGCTGTGTGGTTTTACTTATGAAGATCCTAATGAAGTTTGTCCTCCCATACTCAGAGAAGATGGGCTAGCAGTCCTTGAGTGGTTATCCCGGTGAACCGTGGAAGATGAGGGGCACTCCAGAAGGTGGCACATCTTGAAAAGGCAGGCAAGGTGGAGGGGAGAAAGCTGTTACAGACCACTTAAGTTAATACACAATACTGAAAGGAATACTTGAGCTATTTCTAAGCACCTACAAGATAACAGATCTAAGTTCCAACCAGTGTGGTTTGGTCAAGAGCTTAGACAAAAGTGAGAGTGATCTAGAGAATATGATTAATCAGAAGAGTTAAAGATAATCACAACACATGGTCTAAATCTACAAATGCATAAAAGGCTGCTGCAAGGAGGCTATAAGTAATCTGCTGATAGGCATAGTGTATAGGAGAAGTTAAGGATTTAAATTGGAGCAAGGAAGATTTAACTTAACCAATAGGAAAAAAAAAAATTGAGTAGAACAAGAAGAGCCAAGCCATAGGATAGATTGTCTAGAGAGACTCTGAGATCTGTCGCATCTTATGAGGGTTTTAAGAACAGGTTGGATACAATATTAATCAGCAAACAGTTCATGTGAAATTGATCTTGAAACTGCTCTTGCCTTGCAGCTGAAGGTTAGACTACAGGACATCTTGAGATCCCTCCCAGCCATATTCTCTTATCATCTTGTAAAACAAGACAAAAGCGAAGTGAGGGGAGCCAGGGAAGAGAAAGGAAGAAGGTTATGGGAGGAACAGCTGTTGGCATGCAAAGGTGGGGCATAGGTGGGATGCTGAGGATTGGAGTAACTTGCTGTGCAAGAGGGAGGAAAGCTCCTTCAGTGTTCAAAGACTGCATTTACACAGCTGGACTTTCTGGCTTGTTTCTTCAGAGGTTTCCCTGGGAGATCACAAGGTGAATGTGAAGGGAAATGCAGGCATCAGCTGGCAAAATACCTTGCTTAGGCTTTAAAGCAAACCTTGTGTTTTCTCTTTTTGTGGTTTTTAGCTGTGGTTTTTAGGCTTTACAGTGTTTTCTTGCTCAAATAACTAGTCTGTCTCTGGTGAGGTACAGCACTGACTTGAGAAAATCCCTGCGCAAAGAAAGTTTGTGGGATTTCATAATGTGTCTGAGTTTGCAGACTCCAGCTCTTGGGAGAGCATCATCCCTTTCATCTCCCATGCCTTCATGAGGCTTCTCAAATGTGCCTTCAGAGATGTTTGCCTGCTTTCCCCAAGAGGGCCATGTTCCTCTAAACCAGACCACAGCCTAGACAGCTCCACAGGGTCCTGTGGCTGGGTGGCCCAGCTCTACGCCTGCACATTACCTGAGCCCCAAGAGGCTCTGGGGCAGCAATGTTTCCTGGCTGGGTCTGCCTCTTCCTGGGTCCCTGAACAGGGTGCTGACTAGGTAATAGACGTTTCCTCAGCGTAGGACCATGTGTGATTTGAGGTGGGGAAGCTTAACGTCTAGCTCTGAAATAGCCTTCTGTAAATTTGGGGGTATATTAGTTGCCAGAAATGTCTGGGAATGGTTAAATCATCTTTCCTTATGGCTCTAATGTGGCTCTAAGGGTGTTAGTACTGTTGTTCCTCTTAAACCACACAGAGGCTCCACATTGGTTGGAAAACCGAGTTTCATGTGCAGTGTGAGCCAATGAAGAAGTGGAGATCCTGGGAGATGGAGCCAACAGAGGAGCTGAGGCTCTTCTCTTGTTCCATACCTGCTCAGCATATAGACAGGCTTTCTCTTCTCAGAATATTTGAATAGAGGGTATTTCATTTCCCCATAACTCTGGATACCGCTTATGCCTGAGTAGCAGCTGTGAGGACAGCAGAGTAGCACTTTTGACCCTTTACTCTAGGAACTGATTTTTTTAAACTCATCTCACTGAAATCTGAGTTGTGGTAGAGCACGATGAAAGTGACTGTCTCCAGTGGAAAGCACAGTCAGTGTCAGCAAGGACAACTCAAAGTAAACCTCACATCAAAAGACCACGAATTAACCCTATGGTTTTAGCAGTATTTGTTTGTGCTCAGTCATGCACAGCACCTGGAGGCACCAAGGGGATGTGTGAGGGAAGCTGCTCCTAAAGGGTTGGGAGGAAGGCAGGAACTAGACCAAGGCATCAACTGCTGCTTCGTGGGCATGGGGAGAGCAGGAGCCAAGGGCAGCTGCAGGGGGGACGGGGTTGTCTTTGTAGCACTGTGGTTCAACTCTGTTCAGCTTTGAGTCTGCTGCTGCTTGTCTCTGAGAGGTCACGAAGCAGATGGGGGAAGGGAGCAGAAGAGTAGTCCTTGGGAAATGGGCAGATTAGTGAAGCTTGATTCGTGTTTCTGCATCTCCCTCAGGTGAGGGCAGTGACACTGCGACTCCAGCCAAGCAAAGATGCAGAGCAGTTTTCACCAGTGAAACAGTAACTTAAACCAGGCAGATTGCTCTCTGAAGACCAAACTAAACAGAATTCCTACTTACCCAGGCTGGTCACACATCTTGGGACCAATCAGCATATTGGGCAAGTGCGAGCTAAAGCTAATTACAAGTTCTTTCATATAACCATGTACATAAATGATCTGTCAACAGAGAGAAGCATGCCTTCCCCTGTGGCTGCTGGAGACTCTGGAAGAGATCCCAACACTCCCACAGAGCCAGCCTGGATTTCCATAGCAAGGCAAAAGCAAAGGGGCATGCAGCAGGAGCAGGAACCCGACAGAGAAAAACTGGTGGCTCTGGATATGAAGTCAGATACAGAGAGACAGAATAAAGAGAAGGAACGAACAGAGGTACTTACAGTACAAATTCATGATGCTTTCATATCACCCCCTTTAGTGCTCTTTGTATCTACTGCTATATTACCAGTCATGCTGTAGTGATTACAGATACTTGATGAGTATAATCATGAGTAACAAATAGACTGCTGTCAGAAATGTGTTACGAATTCAGTGATCATTCAGATATGTAATTTTATATTTCCAAGAAGTCCTGGAACTATGCAAGCTGTGTAAAAATTCTTGGGTGCCCAGTGCATACTTACAGATCTAAAGTGTGTATTGCATGCTAAAATACCCACAGTGAGGTGCTAAACTGTAGTCTCAGATCTCTCTCAATGCAGAGGGAATGTGCTGTCTTTAACTATCCTTCAATGCACAGCATTTCATTGAGCCTCCTATGCATCCGGACTGATTTAACACTGAATGAACAGCTCAGTCCCAGAAGCTCCTAGGTAACAATTTTTAGAGCCTTGAGAAGTGAAATAGGATAAAAATAACTTTTGCATTTGCAGACAGTGCCAAGATATAAATCCTGGTTCTCTGTCTATGGGTAACTCAGACGCTCACATGATGCCATGGAATACGGGCTGACACTGCCTCTTAAAAGATCCCATGCAAAAGAGGGTGATACCTGTAGCAAGTGATCTTCCCGGTTGACAAAGCCGGTTCAGCAGAAGCGCTTGGCCTTAATTCTGAACACTAATAAGGCTTCCCTGGTGCTGAGATAGCTCAGTAGCATGCGAGTGCTACCTGCATTGCCTCCTGCACAGGGAGAACCCTGCACTGATGCAGGAGAGTGTGTGTACTATACCAGTACAGCATTCCCAGTGCAAATGGCCCACTTCTTTGCTTTAGATGTTACTGTTAGAAACCCAGGTAGCTGTTTTATATCCTGGAATAAGGGAAGATCTCTAGATGATGAAAAATAGCAGTGGTTAGATTAACAAGGAGTAATACCTAATAAAATGTCTATTATGAACTGCAATAATGCTCAAAAATTGTCATAGCACTTAAGACACCAAGGGTATAAATGATCCCAAAACACAGTTTCTATGTCAGAATAGGAAACTCCAGATTTGAGCTGGCAATGTTCTCTTAAATTCATGCCATGCATTTTACTTCCCTGTATCAGCTAACAGAGAAACTTCCTCAAGATACTTCTGACTGCAGCATATGAGGCTTGGTGCTATTGTACTGATCCCACTTTTTCCTTCTCCCACATTGCACCAGCCACTATCTCTTGGGTAGTTTTTGATACTGGCAAGGAAATCCATGGGAGGATGTGTTTGATTCCTTTTTTATGGAAAATACATTTACCATCAAGCGTCCAAAATACAGTGCCCTAACCCACAAAATTCAGGAAGTGGGAGGGAAACATGAGAGAACAAGGCTGTTTCCAAATCCTATATATACTAGTAGAGGTGTGAAAAGGGCTTGGAATACATGTTGCATTGAAGACTGTAATAACCTACTCAGAGATACCAGTATGAATACGAACCTACTCAGAGATACCAGTATGAATACGAACCTACTCAGAGATACCAGTATGAATACGAGATACAGAGGGATAGTTTTTATTTGTAAAGCTGAGTGTCATGGACACTAAGCTAAAACCACAGGAGTTTTTTGAACAGGTATCTGCTCAAGTGAGAGGACTGGGACCAATGTGTAATGAGCACGTGTGGCCTTTGAACTGTGACAGGCACTACATTCACTCCTTTTGCTTGTGTCTTTCAAACTGTTCTCATTCTCTCTGTATTACTTGGATTTTATCCCTCTCTGTGCCTAGGGCTCAGTGAAGCAGCAGTGGAGCAAACTTTCATACCTGGCACCTAAAAGCACTTCTGAAGAGCAGAGGAAAGAGACGAAGTCTGAAGTGAAGGAGCCCCTGCTGAAAACCAGTTCACTGTCACATTATGTCCCTGGTAGGAAACAATTCTTAAAATGCAGGCTGTTATCTCACAACCTTCTCAGAAGAAATCCTCCTTGAGTGTGCTGGAAAAGGAGTAGGGACTGGATTCTAATCTCTTCCCCCGGCCCACATCAGCATGGGAAGACTGTTTTCAGGATTCAAATCTGGGGTTTTATTTGGTGGCGTATTCTTTGACCACTTTGATTACAGAGTAGTCAAAACTCGTGTTGAAAGAAGTGTGACTTGAGAGCATGAGGCCATTTGACAGGATGGGGTCTCAAATGCACTCAGTGTAGAATGTAGAATGCAGAATGCATGCAAAATTAGCATTCAGTTTTGATGTGGGTTCCTTAGCAAGCTGGAAGGATGTGATCACAAACTGCCTGCCCATCAGTCCTTCCACTGTAACTTTGAATCTCTTTGGTAAATTGACATTTGAAAGAAAGGCAGAAGTTTTGAAGGTAATAAAATTCCTGTGAGTTGGGGGTTGGCTAAAGGAGGGATTTGCAAATGAATGCTCTTGCTAATGAAAACTCTTCTTTTCTGGCCTGGGTGTTAACACACAGGGCACAGCAAGGAATCCATGTCATCATTTTGGTTTTGGTAAATTTGGGGACCAAAAGATACTAGTGGTGAGAAAAGCATTGTCTTTTTTTTTTGAGGATAGAATGGTTCTTTCCTCAATAACATCCTGTGGGAGCAGCTTTCATGTGAAATGTGAAGATTTTCTACCATAGAATGAGCCATGAGAAGTTTTGCATTAAAGAGGTAGGGGGTACCGCTGCACAGCAAGTGAACATCAAATGTCCATTTGTTTTATTCACAGTAGCCCCATCACCAGCACTGGTGGATAAAGAGGAAATAAGCCCCTTGAGGAAAGCCAATAATGCTCCTCCGGATCAGCCATCATGGATGGAATTGGCCAAAAAGAAATCGCAAGCTTGGAGTGATATGCCACAGATTATAAAGTAGAATGATGCAAACAAATACCGTCTTTCATAATGAAGTCAACTACTTAACTGAACTTCTACAGACCAGCTAATCACAGTGGAGAGTCTCTTGATACATGAGAAGGGTTTTATTGTACAGCTGTGGAGAAAGTGTGCAATAGGTGCAGTCAAAAAGTTTACCGTCAACTTTGTAGCAATAAGGATTGCAATGGCAATGGATTACTTAAATTATGCTAAGGACATACTTACACTTTGGAAAATAAAACCTTTGCCTTACATATTTCCTGCATTTTCTGCTTTTAATGGTGTTTGCAGCAAACCAGGATCTTTGCTAACCTTCTCTGAATTTCTGTTGTTGTTGGAAACTTCTGTTTGTTACCGTTTTCTCTGTTTACATTTATAAAGTGTGCACTAACATCCTGATTCTGTTGATGTGTTTCACTGGACTTGCCTGACGCACTTTCTGTTTGGCACATGGAGGTGTTGATGAATAGGTGCTAGTGAGTATTCCATTCAGCTGTGTTGCTTTGCTTCAGCAGCGTGTTTGCCTAGCTGAGCCAAGTGGTCCTGTTTCTGGGCTTAGGTTACGTTTTATGAGGCACAAATACGCACATTTATGCGTGACCATGAATAAAAATTCCTCAGCTCCTTCTGTCAGCAGCCTTGGTCGCACAACGTTTGCAAGCAGGCAAGTAATAAGGAAACTGATCTGTGGTTGGAAGCTCATCAATGCATTCACAGTTGCCTTCCTACCTGAATTTATCTGGTTGCAACTGGCTTTCCTCTGTGTGGAATAATCATGCTCAGTTAGGAGGACAGTATTAGTAGCAATGGACAGTATGCATTTTGTTTAAAA
The DNA here is from genome assembly GCF_033783945.1 of Neopsephotus bourkii. Taxonomy (NCBI): domain Eukaryota; kingdom Metazoa; phylum Chordata; class Aves; order Psittaciformes; family Psittacidae; genus Neopsephotus; species Neopsephotus bourkii. The sequence continues at coordinate 2,920,522 of NW_026902234.1, read as the reverse complement.
ATAAGAACTGACAAGCCTTGAGCTACAGTCCAGACTGAAATGCTGTGAATGTCATTGCAGCATCGGCTTCACATATCACCCGCTAGGGAATCTTAGTTATTGTCATCCAAAACAGTAATGCATCTCTGTGCTTTACTACCTTTATATAAAATTCTCATGTTCATCAGCCTGAGTCTCCCCCACCAGTCTGGGACTCTTGCTTATGAAGTCTCCCAGGCTCTTCACCTTCACCTGTTTAACAAGATTGACAGGAGAAATCATTGCTGCTGATTGACCGAAATCACTCTGAATATATTTTAAGACCTCCCTGTGAGTTAAAGAAGCAAACGACAAAGCCCATTAGGGAATCTCCTGGAAATGAAATGCCCACTGCGAAGCATTCCCCTCTTTGCAAGCATTTCTCTCTGTGTATGTATGTGTGAGTTACTGCTTGAGCACTGCACTCTCTGAGTTTATTTGATTGATGTGATTTTGTTTTTCTTGATGCAGTAACAGTCTTTTTAGATAAATGTAGGGGGACTTCAGGATTACCTGGGGTTTCCTAATATCACCTGCATTTGCAGTTCCAAAATCTTGTCTGCTGTAAGGAAGCGGGGAGGAAAACCTGAGCTCCCTCCAACAACTGCACTTTGTAATGAATAAAGACATAGGGCACTGGAACAGGTTAATATCCAAGAAGCATCTATTTTCAGATGGGTTGTCTTTCCTCACTGAAAATATGAGGAAGAAAACCAAGTTTTGTATTTGTCAAAGCTTTTGGCTAAAGCCAGCCAGCCTGCATGGGTGCTGGAGGCCTGATGCAGCCACTGCACTTGCCCACTCCAGCAGCTGTCAGCGGTCCCAATGCCAAGGAGTTCCTGCCAGTTCTTCCAGGGTTTCCTCCTTTATGCAGATCACGGAAGGCAATGTGGGCAAACCTGCTGAAATGAGAAGTGGCAAGAGAGCTCTCTGCTAAACACATCCACAACAGAAATAGGAACTTAATTACAGGACAGGCAACCTTGGGCTCAATTGCCTGCAGGTTGGTTGTGCAAACAACTTTCACGTGGCCCCGCATGAGCCAGCAGGCACAGTCCTTTAGTGATTTTTTTTGTTTTGGTATTCAAATCGTACTCTAGGACCTACAGTAGCAATAGGTACATTTTTCAGATGCAATGAAAAACAGCTTAACTCTCTCTCCAAAACACCTTTTCTGTAATAAGTAACTAATTATCATCAAGTGTAATTTTAAGATATGCTATTAGGTTTTGTAGCAATCTTCAAAGAAAAAGACATTTTATGTATGAAAGGACTGTAATAGCTGAAAGAGGGTGGCGGATAGATTTAATTAGATACAGGGAGAAAGCTCTTCACTCTGAGGGTGGTGAGGCACTGGCACAGGTTGCCCAGAGCAGCTGTGGCTGCCACATCCCTGGCAGTGTTCAAGGCCAGGTTGGACGGGGCTTTGAGAGCAACCTGGTCCAGTGTGAGGTGTCCCTGCCCATGGCAGGGAGGTTAGAACGGGATGATCTTTAATTTCTCTTCCAACCCAAACCATTCTGTGGTTATATATATATATATATGTGTATATATATATATATATATATAAAACTATACATATAAAAGTGCATTAAAAAAGACCAAATTTGGATTCTCTACTTATCACCATTCCATGCAAAGAGCACAGTGTTTTCAGGAGATGTAGTTAAAGGTATCGTCTGTCTCCTTAACATTCTCTCCCTGTTTAAAAGGATTAAACCTGTGTTGAAACCTGACTGAATTCCTAGAGCATGACCTGTGCAGCTGTTTGGGGAAGAGTACAAATCTCTTGGACTATCTCCTGTTTTCATAGATGGATGCTCAGGAATACTGGAGATGAAAGGTGGAGGTATTGTAGCAAGACCCACACAATCTCAAGGAGAAGCCCCTTGTCCCTCCCTGTTGCGACATGTCAAGATAAGGAGTTAAGGGGGTGACCAGCTCTCCATGGAGCACATCCCTACTCCTCATGTGGCATTTGGGATCTGAATCTGGGAGAACGATAAAGTAGGAAATGTGGGGTGGACATCAGCCTGCGTTTTGCCATTGATGGTGTGGTCCAGGTATTGCTGCCTTAGGGTTTCTGCTGGCTCAACTCACTTTCATTTTTTAGTAGGTGTGAATGACTGCCATGGGTGGTGACAGGCAGATTTGTGGTTCCCTATGGGCCCATGAGCAACATTCACCTCCAAGGGAATGGGACCGCAACCCTGCTGGCTGCTCAGGCCTGTGTGAAGCAAACTTGGGATCTTGACCAATCCTGCCATAATTATGGAGGAATGTAAGCTAATTTCAAAATAAGAGAAGCAGTAGCATGATGTGCTGCTTTTCATGCTGTGCATAAGTACGCTGGAACTGACTGCTGATTGTAGGAGGCTGTGGTCACCAAAGGGTTAGTTGATTTCAAAAAGCATCTAGACAAATCAGTGGAAGACAAAATCCATCAAGTGCTGCTCAACACGAAAGCTAGGACCTTGGCTTTGGAGATTGCAAAAAGCTTTGGGAGGTAGTGTGACAGATGAATTCTTCATATTCTACTACTGTTGATGGACCTGGCCTTTGTGTAAGGGAAGGCACTTGGCTACCTGGACTTCTGAGCTGATGGCTAGAGGGAATTTTTATTTTCTCATGGCATTTTTCTGTACCAAGATCTATTCATTCTAAGTCAAAGGGTCATGCAAACAGGTCTTGCTGTATCTGTCTTGTCAACAAGTAAGCAGAAAATAGGTTTAGAGCCCATGTTCTTCTTTGGTCAAATGGCCTGTTCATGGCAATGGAAAGATGCAAATACAAATACATTATTCTTCCCTGTATGAACAGTGATTTATGTTTCACACTTGATACCACCAGAAAAGCCTTCCAGATCTGCTCAGCTTTCTTAAGGACGTCATTGTACTTTTGCAGCTGAGAAGCAAGATGACTGACTCAGGCTGATCCATTTTGCTCAGGCAGCTGCAATATATATTGTTGGATTATAACATCTATCAGGGAAATAAAATGTAAAAAATCACCGCTTGTTCATGACTCATGCACATAAACTAAGATAGTTTGAATTGCTGTCAAAGAACAACAACAAAATGGACTTGAAAAATAGATGTTTCCTCTCCCATAAGTGCTGCATGAGGCACCTTTGGCTTTCTGTTCAATGAGGAAGGTGATGGTCTGCAAGCAGTTGTCCCTCCCAGTGGTGAAGGACTGTGCACAATGCAAACAAAATCATGTCTCAGGTGTCTTCCAGTGCAGAACCTCCACATTTGATGATTTATGCTGTTTACTAGTCAGATTATCCTCACTGGCTACCTCCTAACATTTAAGAATTTTAAGTAAAAAGTTACAACTACATGATTTTTAAAGTTCAGCAAAGTGCAATGAATTCTTAAGGCCAACATACCCCTCTGGCCTTTACTTTGACACGGTGTTTTGCACTCTGTTGCCTTTGACAGTAAAAACATTCACTGAATCTGTTGCACTTTTTCTCAAGACGAAGTGGAATATAAAATCCCTTTGCCAGTGAAAATACCCAGCCGCAGCAGCAACAGCATAGCAAGCAGCTTGCTGTAATTTTGCAATGCCATTAATTCCATCTTAGTCTCAAGGAGCATAATAAACTTGCCAAAATGTTTGCTTTGTATACACGATGAGCACTCTGCTGTGTGTAACAAAGGTTTAATTACAGGGTTTTGTGTTTGTGGTTAGAAGGTAACTTTTGTACTGTTACAGGGTCCAAAAAAGAAAATGGCATTTGTGAACGCTGGGCAGTGCTGTATGTCTCATAAAAACCCACGGGTAAACATAACCCTGTGTGATCCAGCACAGAGTGGCTGCATGGGATTCACTCCCATAGAAGAAGGCGTTTCAGTTTCCAAGGGGGCACAGTTCTCACATACTCCCAATGTTTGCTAAGGTGCTCAGAAAGTGACAGGAACCAATGAGGTTTTATAGCGTGGAATATTTTATACCCTGACTTCACAAAATAAATACCATCTGAAGATTTTTATGGATTACTAGTCCCAGCTAATTCTCTGCATCATGTTACACTTTGAAGCTGGAGTCTGATGGGAAATGTATTCATAGTCCATTCAGATCTTCTTCCTTGCAGTATCTTGCAGCACCTTTGCTGCAGATTCTAATTCTCTGTGTGCACTGGCTGTATTCCCAGAAGAAAACCTCTCTAGTTCACCTAAGGCAGCTTAAATGGAGGTCCTTGAGGAGAAGGTTGAACTCTCTCCCTCTCTGGGATCCCAAATTGTTATCTGAAGTACAGTTAGGAATGCAGCTAAGAGTCTGTAAGATATTACTGAAGTAAAGTGATGGAGGACAATTTTCCTTCCTTCCATCTCACATACTTTCACATTAAGGACTTTCATTGTTGATTCCTTTTTGCTTTGTTTATTTACTTATTTGCATATGATGGCATATGTTGCAGGTTCATAATTGCACCGAAGCCTATTCAAAGATGCTGAGCAAGGTGCAGTGGTATTTTCATTCACTGTAGCACATAGTTCCCATTTATTTATAGAATCACAGAAGGGCTTGGGTTGAAAGGGATGATAAAGCTCATCCAGTTCCAACTCCACTGCCATGGGCAGTGACACCTTCCACTAGACCAGGTTGCTCAAAGCCCCAGGCATGGGGCAGCCACAGCTTCTCTGGGCAACCTGTGCCAGTGCCTCACCACCCTTACAGTAAAGAATTTCTTCCTAATATCTAATCTAAATCTATCCTCTGTCAGTTTAAAGCCATTCCCCCTTGTCTTGTCACTATATGCCCTTGTAAAAAGTCCCTCTCCAGATTTCCCATAGGCCCCTTTAGGTACTAGAAAGCTACTCTATGGTCTCCCTGGAGCCTTCTCTTCCCTAGGCTTCCCTAGGAGAGGTGTTCCAGCTTCTGATCATCCTTGTGGTCCTCCTCGCTCCAAAAAGTCCATGTTCTTCTTATGTTGGGGGCCCCAAGTGCTGTAAAGGTTTCAGCACCATATCAGAAACTGGAAGTCACTCAACTGCAGTGAGGTCTGTCCCAAAGTCATGCTCTGGTGATTTTGCCTCCCAAAGAAATCCTATTCCCATGTTATTTTCATTCCTCCTGCCCAGAATTTAACAAGACTGAATAAATGCTTCCAAACTATTGCCTACATTGAAGAACCAAGGAGAACCGTCTGGAAAGAGCAGAGGAAAACACCCAGAGTTATGACGAGGAGAATTCAGTTAATAACCCTTCAGGAAAATAAAAGCCACCTTTCTCAGCAGAAATAACAGAGACTCCTTAATAAGCTGTTGGCTTGTCTTCTCTGCACTCAGCACCAGGGATAATTTTGATGGGCAGGCTGCCTGCAGACAAGGGGAAGAATAAGGCCCTGAGCTTGTCCAGGCAAAACAGACATCATCTTCCCCATCTAGCCACTCCTTTAAATAAGGGCTGCCTTCTTTCAACTTCTTTGCCTCCTCCTGCAGCATTCACCTCAAGTATGCAAAAGGGATTGCTTTTTGCTTAATGAAGGTTTTTGTTTGGTTCATGCCTTTATTTTGAACCAAAAAAAAAAAAAAAGAAAAAAGACTTCCAAGGAGCCATGGCACAAATCACTCCCCATCCTTCGCCCTGTGGCATTGCACAGCTTGTCTGTATGTTCTTTCAAACCCCAGGGCTATGTGGTGGTTCAATGGCACAGTAGATCCAGCTTCAGCACTCAGAAAACCCTCTGGGAAACACAAGGAACAACCAGCGCATGGCCCTGCCAGCACTCTGTAAGCCATACACCACACGATGCCACATGAACCCCAGACTGGCAGGCATCATGCTAGACCACGTGTCATCAGGCATCAGTGTAAGGTTGGCATAGCAGGAGAAGGCAAGCAAAAATTCACATTTGCTAACGGGTGCAACATGCACATGAATGTGCACACACCATGAAACAGATGTGCTGAACCTGCTTTTGGACGGCACGGTAATTTGGTGTTGCAATCTCAGAAGGAAGAAAAGCAATGCAAAGAAAAGAAGCTGGAGCTAGAGGTAATGGAGGCAACCTGCCCTACTCAGCAGGGAAGTCCTACTGCTCTGTTTCTTTGCTGCTTCCTCCTCCTCTGTGATTTCTGTTTGTTTCCGTGGGATGCTGAAGCAGCCGGCAGCGAGTGGGCTGTCTGCCGACGAAGGGTAGCTGCATTTCTTCAACATCAGATCCAGCCACAGAGCTTGGGTCCATCAGTGGAGAGCAGGACACAGGCAGCAGATTGCAAGGCACTTTCAGTGGTGCATTGTGCTGTCAGCTGCTCTCCAGAGAGACACTGAGCTTTTAAATTGCCTTTTCATGCCACAGTTTCCTGATAATTGTGAGGGTATAATTTATCTTACCTTGTGATTGTGGACAGGAGACTGGGGAAGGCAGATATTACTGTGACCTACTTCCCTAAAGCAGGATGCGAAGGAGGGTTTTGCTTAGGAAAAAGGCAGCGTTTGCTGTCAGAGCCTGTTTATGCAGGCTTATGTTTTCATGCAGGGAAAGCAGAGGGTGGTTATTCAAACAGGTAGACTTGTGCTGGTTTCCCTATTTGCTTAACCCTGTTACACAAGCAGCTCCTCAAATTCACCTCCTAAACTAAGCCATTCTCTCATCAGCTCCTGTCCGACACAACCCCAGCACAGTGCTGCAAACCACTAACCCTCAGACCAAGTCACAGACGTTACGCCAAGGATATGGGAGGAGGAGAGGTGGTTTCCTTTGCTGGTTTTATGTAACTGACGGACAAAAAGGGAGCCTCTTAACTACATGTGTATCTCAGAAACTGGCCTGAGTAATTTGGAATCCTTGTTAGCCAGTAACCGAGGAGTTTCAGAGAGCGCAGAAGTACACAAGCTTAATTTCTTGCATAGCATAATTGAAATATGGCTGAAGTATGAAGCTGAATTCAAAGGAGAATAAAAATCCCTATCTTGCCCCAATAAAACATTTTAATGTTATACGGCTCTTGTATGTAACCTCATAAGTTCAGATTATTAAAATACTTGATTTTAGAGGCAAATGCTTGTTCCCAGGATATAACACATACTTCCTCCCAATTTAGTGAGCGATTACTTCTTTAACAAGAAGCAATTTGTGCTCCTGAATTCTGCCTTCCCTTCAAACAATTTAGTACAATTTGGAGGTTTCATGCTAGGGCACAAAAACTATTTTGATCAGACTGGAATCCGGTGTGTGACAGCCCATGCCCATCTGTAGCCTGTAAGTTTTACTTGCTTAAAAGAACCTCTGGGTCTTGCCTGGTGCTGGGACATCCCCAATACATTCAGCAATTCCAGCCCAGACTCTGACCATTCATTTTTGGGTTTTTTCTATTTACACACCAAAATACCTGAGGTTGGAGCTGGCCTCTCTTCCCTATCAGCAGGAGATGGCGCAGGAGCAGTGCAGGAGGACCTCCTTCCTGTGCCATCAAAGTAGGTGTTTTTATTACATGCCTTAGGCTACCTTCCTAGAACCTGTTTTGCTTTTTTTTTTTTCAGTATGTTAGGCAATTACCTAGAGGAACCTCATGAGGAACACTCCCTGCTCCCAGATCCCACACAAGGGGTGTAAATGTGAACCTGTCACCCAATGCATAGGTCCTGCTGCCTTCCCATAGGCAGCATGCCAGAGAGGGAGCCTGCAGACACTGTTCCCAGGCTGTAGCACCACTTCTGGATCTCCAGCTGACCCCAGATTTTACCTTTCATAGTCACAGGGCTCACTTCAGCTAAATCCGTATAATTGAGCCAGCCCTCTCAAAATTATATATATTGATTAATGAGTGAATTAAACCACTGAATTCTGGCTCCCTGACCCTTCCAAGGTACAGCCACTGAACTGTTAAGCTTTTAATCATATTCTGCTCAGTTGCACAAGGAACTCATGCTGGTGTTTGCCAGGCTTGGGCGGCATATTTTGATTAGTATAGCGGGATGCAGTTACTCGCTTGTTTCTGACTAAGACATTTTATGAATCTTCCCTGCTGTTCATAAACATAGTGCTGTTTAATTATTGAGGCATTTCATAAAAGTGTTTTTGAGAGGAAGACAAATTTTATGTTCTGACTAAATAATTAAACATTATGCAAACGTTCACAACCCCAGCATTCTGGTTAGGCAAAACAATACTTGGATGATGGCCTTGTTTGCACACTGCTTTAGTATTGTTGGGCTGTAATTAGCAGCAGATACGGTATTACTGAGATTTAAAAACATAAACAGGTTCTGACCAAACAGGACGAGCACAAGGGTAAGCCTGAGGGACAGCCTGCAGCCATGTCCCCCAAGGATCACCTACCATACCAGCTGTGCTCCCTGGGGAGCAAGAGCAACTCTGGGCTCACCCTCTTGCAACTGGTAATCTTACCTAAATGCAGAGGGAAGAGGAAGGGCTGTCAGCTGCTACAGCCTGTAGCGCAGGAGAGACGGGGAGGAAAGCCATTCCTTTCCGCACAATTCCACTTCACCAGTGCCCAGCGTGGTGCTCTCTGCCTGCTCCTTGTGACTTTTCCTCTTCAGCTCTGGCAGTCAGGGACAAAACCCAGCTCTTGCTGGCTTTAGGGTTTAATTGTCAACAAACAAGAGTCATTCTGAGACCTGACTTTGGACACATCAGGATACGTGCTAACTGTAACCTAGGGTTTCGGTGTAATCCCATTAAAAAACAAAGGACTCTGTGTGCGTAAGTCTTGCAATTTGTTACAGCTCCGTTCCTCTCAGGATAGGAATAACAGTAACGGTATGCATGAGATGCAATATACCAGTGATTCAGCTATTACAGTTATCAAACTCATCATCACTGACATGTTACAGACTTCAGAAAGAGTTTATTAATTGCTCAGTGTGCTCCAGCTGCCAGCAGCTGTAGTCTCTTATAGGTGTTTGCTCCTGACCCCTGTCCCATTCACTCCCATTACCTGCACATTTGGTGGGTGGAATTAGCATTGGCCCATGCAGTTGCACAGCACGTGGGCTCACACTAGGAGCTGTCATTCTGGAAAGTACTTTTGGGGAATAGAGTGTGTCAATATATTGCTCTTAAACTGCTGGTTTCCTTTTGTTTGCTGGGAGAATAATCTGCATGCAATTTAGAGGAGGCTGAACACCTAGTTTGCGTGTAGAGATGGGAATCTGAAGCTTCTTTGGAATATGTGAAGAAAGGAATACACCACTTCATTTAAAAATGTATGCTCTCAGTGTCCTTCCTAGAGGATGGAGCTATCTGATAGTCCCAAAGTTGTTACGTTATCACTATCATTTTTGTTGCCTGCTGGAGCTGCAGCAGTGGCTAGCTTGTTGCCACTTACATGTTAATCCAGATATACAGGTAGGGCTGCTGTCTGACTAAGGTTCATTTCTCTTTCTCCTAAAACCTTGCTCTAAAAAGTCCTGAGATGTGGGAAATGGCACTCGTTATTTCTAAATGCCATGAAGAATGCTCCTGTCCTATCTATGTTTTCCTTGCCATCTACCATCCTCCCACTGCTGCTTGGATAGCTGAAAGTTTGCTTTGTGGGGAGGAGATGGGATTCTAAATTGGCAGAAAGATAACACTCAGATGAAAGAAACATCACCAAAGACTTTAAGGCCGATCAGAATGACTTAATACAGCCTGGATCCCTGCTGTGACAGGGCAAAGCATGAGATCTTTTCATTACAGCAGAGCAACAGCTCTGCTAGTGTAAATGGAGAATGGCTTTGATAATTATTCTCAGTGCTGCAGAGTTTTTACACTCATAGGGATTGTCTTGATACTTGCTGTGCCTTGGAGGGATATGAATTAAGGTTAATGATACATACTATACGTAAGTTGAACAAGGGGATCAAAAGATACCATTCTTTTATTCCTTCTCAGATATCATTCTCTTATTCCTTCTCAGATATCATTCTCTTATTCCTTCTGTCTCCTCCCCTGCCCCAAATCAGCTGCTGACAGAATGCCTTTGGCATATAGCCTGTGTTCAAACATTGCTCCCATCCTCCCTGGGCTGGATTTGAGCTGCTCTTCCACGGCCCTGCTGTGGTGTGGAGTGACATGCACTGTGAATATGCTGTTCAGGGAGAGGCTTAGTCTAGGCAGGTTGATGGGGAGATCAAAAACCCCTTAGTAATCATTAGGGATGAACCTAAGATTTGAACATTTTACCCATATTGGATGTGGTGGGGCTGGACAGGATAAGAGGGACCCATGTTGCAGGGTCCTGCTTTGTCAAGAAGCTCATTAATCTCTCTCTTTTTCTTCCCTTAATTCTGGTGTAAATGAGTTTAACAATTTCTGTCTATTCCTTACAATATTGGTACAGAATTATGAAAGCAAAGCAGCTGGGGAAGACAGGACCATGGCACAGTATCAGAGCATAAGGTACAGTAAAGAAGGTATGAGAGCCAGGGCTACGCTTCTTTGCTGGCTGTGGTGATGCTGACTTGAGTGTTGGTAGGCCACAGGTGATGACTGCAAGTAGTGTAAGCTCTCACCCAAGCATTGTCTCCAGCATCAGGCACCATGTAAATAGTTTTGGCTTAGAATTAGGTTATTAGGAATGAATTCAGAAAGCCATACAGCTAGGGTAATGCATGGAGAGGCAGCCTGCTCCTTTACTGTAAACAACCCCATTATTAACTTGTTGCTACCAACCCCTTGTCTATCTTTTGCTGGAGAAGGTACTTTCATCACCCCCTGCTCTGTGCTCTCTCTGGTGGTAGAAAATATGCACAAAATTCATTCTTCACCTACTGCTCCCCCTCTATGAAGAAAGAGATTGAACTGGTACAAGAAAGCACAGGAAGCTTTCCTTGCTGCTTGTCCACCCGCAGATCTCTTGCTGTAGCATGGCTTTTTGCAGGCTATTGACTGCTTTCAGAAACAGAGCATAACCCATCACTTTGTTCCAGTTTGGTTTGCAAGAGATGTACACCTCCCCTTCAGTCAGCAGTGGAAGAAAGAGACACTCAGTGACCAGACATCTTGTGGGTGGCAGGGCAAGAGTAGGAGGAAGCTACTTGCCCTGGAACTGGATTTTAGCTAACAGTTTGGTACCTGGTTTTGACTCTTCAGCAACTGGTCCTAACAAAGTGAGTTGAAGCATGTCCTGCACAACTCTGCTTTCTTGTGGCAAGGAAAATTGATAATGAAGAGCCACATTTGATTAGATAAGGAAAGAAGTGAAACAAAGAAAATGACACAAAATGTGGCCAGACCACTTTTTGGCAAGGGAGCTTGTGCCAGAAGCCTGGATTATAATTGTGCCTGAAGTCTGGAGCTTTAATGTATGTTTCTTGACAGTCAGAAGTTTAGATTTGCATTGTTTTTTTGCAGATTTTACCTCAGGTTTTCCAAAGCTCCACATCTTTCAGAAGATATGCTAGAGCCTTAACTATACTTTTTTCAAGTAGGTATTTGGGCATTTGCGGTGGTGGAGCTAGAAAACCCTAATAGTTTGCAACCATTCTGCACAAAATAGTTGAGTTACACAGGAACCACAGTCCCTCTCAGAGCTTCTTCTACTGAGACCATGTGCTGTGTTTTGACAGACACTCCTAAAATATTTTATTTCTGCCCGTGCAAGTTGACTTAGAGAAGAGATTCAGAGCAGCCCTGCGGAGAAGGACTTGGGGGTGTTGGTCGATGAGAAAATGAACATGAGCTGGCTTCAGTGTGCGCTTGCAGCCCAGAAAGCCAACCGTATCCTGGGCTGCATCAAAGGGAGTGTGACCAGCAGGTCGAAGGAGGTGACCCTGCCCCTTTATTCTGCTCTCGTGAGACCTCACCTGGAGTATTGTGTGCAGGTCTGGTGTCCTCAACATAAAAAGGACATGGAACTGTTGGAACAAGTCCAGAGGAGGGCCACGAGAATGATCAGGGGACTGGAGCACCTCCCATATGAAGATCGGCTGAGAAAGTTGGGGCTGTTCAGCCTGGAGAAGAGAAGGCTGCATGGAGACCTCATAGCAGCCTTCCAGTATCTGAAAGGGGCCTATAGGGATGCTGGGGATGGATTCTTCATTAGGGACTGTAGTGATAGGACAAGGGGTAATGGGTTAAAGCTTAAACAAGGGAAGTTTGGATATAAGGAGGAAATTCTTTCCTGTTAGGGTGGTGAGGCACTGGAATAGGTTGCCCAGGGAAGTTGTGAATGCTCCATCCCTGGCAGTGTTCAAGGCCAGGTTGGACGAGGCCCTGGGTGATACAGTTTAGAGAGAGGTGTCCCTGCCCATGGCAGGGGGGTTGGAACTTGATGATCTTAAGGTCCTTTCCAACCCTAACTATTCTATGATTCTATGATTCTATGACTTGGATTCTTTCCCCATGCTGTCTGGATCTATATTTAGTTTTGCTAGGAAAGAGTGAAACAGACTTTCAGAAGAAGACAACCTTCAGAAACCTCTTGCTGAGGACCTGATTCAGTATTCCCTTTAACTGCAGCTTCCCTGTCATCAGTGGACTAACCATCAAGTCACGCTGAAGTAAGCTAAAGGGGACATCTCAAAGGCCAATGAAGATGTACAGTGCACAGAGCCTAGTTATCAAAATTTCCCTGAAAAAAATTTTTGTCTTTTAGAATTAGGAGAGAGAGTATCATGAAGCAGGCATGTGTGAAAATGAGCTGGCAATCAAAAGCCATAATTCTTAGCGTGATTTCCTTTCCCTTGGACTACTTTTTCAGCAGCAACCGTAGCTGCCTGCTCTTTACTTAGGCATTGGACCTCAGCTACCATTAGCAATATTGACACAACATGAACTTCATGGTTTCCGCGTTTATGTTTATGTAATGCTAGGAATGCATTTAAAAGCCTCTGCCTTCAGAAGGAGATGAAATGTAAATGTTCGTCACCTCTGAGCATAAGGCAGAGGCATTTGTGGCTCAGACAGAACCTCCGCAGCAATGAAATGACAGTGATGTGGGGGTAAGGGTACAGAAACATGAGTTTGGAGATCAAGCTCTGTTCCTACCTCCATGCGGGACTTCTTGGACAGATTACTTGCTGCTTCCCATCTCAGTTTTTATCTTGTTAAAGTGAACCAATAATTTACCTGCAGGAAAGGATGGCACTCTCACACCTGACTTCTGAGTGAAACACAGCTCTGCGTGAACAAGTGGCATCACAACATGTAACAGAAGATTATTTCATCATGTAGGTCACAGAAAAGGCATAATGAAGATTACCTAAATGTGGTATCTTTTGGCTACTAAGCATTTGTATTTACAATCATATTTTCATGTAATTTTCTATATCCTATCACTTGTAGAGCATTAGCACTACAATAGGTGCTACATAAGCCACACATTAATACATGAACTGTACATCTAGCAGCTTCATGTCTAAAATAAGTTTATAACACCACAAACCAAAACCTGTCTATTGCAAACTAGCTCAGCCACTGAAGCATTCATTTGTTTAAGTTTGTGTCTATAAAGCCATAATGAGATCTGGATTTGTATAAGCATCAAACCTGTCTGTGAGATGAGAAAACCTGTATTTTTATGTATACACCATTTTATCTAGTCATAGAGAGGGGATGGGAAAGCTCCCCTTACCTTTCCCCTTCTTTTTTCCTTCCTATCCCTTTTGCTTTTCCCTTCCCTTTACAGCAGAAATACAGCTTCACTGAGTGAGGTGCTCAGCTAGCTAGAACAAAAAGGATTTGGTCATGGAAAAGTAAAACCGAGGAGAAGTAGAGGTGGAAGCACTGAGAGTCCCAAGGTATTTGCTCTGTTAAAAAACAAGGTTAGTGGCAGGCTGGGAATAAATCTCTGAAAGAGAACTCAGTTTTCAGTCAGGAGAGACAGGCAACTCTCAGACAGGTATTTTTCAACTGTTGAGACTTTTGCTGCCACTGCCAAGCACCTCTACCCTTTTTGCATCTTTCCTAGTGCCTGGGAAAGCCAGAACATGAGCATGGTGAAAGGCAAGGACAACACTGTTATGCTTCTGAATGAGACGGGAGAAGTGGCTGGGTAAAAAGAGCTCCAAATCTGATGAATGGCAACAATCGCACAGCCTTATAGAAGTCATCTGCCCAGGTGTGCTGGGAACAGTCACTGAAGCATGTGGGAAATTACAGCAGGCCTGGAGCATCTTTTGCCACTTTGTCTTTACTCTGACATGCAGGTAATACCTTATCAAAAATTTCCCAACATGAAAACTTCTCTGTCAAAATATGATTATGCTTTTCTCTCTTGCATTGTTTTCGGTTTTGTTTTGTTTTTTTTTCCTACTGGTATAGACTAACAAGCTCCTTGGTCTTTCTATTTCAGCAACCCAAGCTAGAATGCCAAGGATTTAAACTTCCCGTATTTTTAAAACAATTTCCTCTCCCACATCTCCCCCATTATGGTTGTTATAGTATTTGCACCTTAACACTTGCATTTAAACACTCGCAAACACTTTGGAAGTGCTTAATCTTCTCCAGTTTCAAACTGATACTCCAGCTGAACAGCAGTGGCTATAGGATGAAAGAGTAACTGGGCAGAAAGAAAGAACTCAGAAATTTGCAGGCATTAAATATTGTTCAGGCCTAAAATAGAACTGCCACCCTCACCTTACGCTAAAATGTAAGCAAAGTTTTAGTGTCAGCCAAAAATCCTCAGCTCCTTTCCTCTGGCAGCTGCATCTTCCTTCTCCGTGTACTTTTTCCACGCATAAAGTAGCGGAATATGCCAGGAGGCATTTGATTATTGCTGTAGCAGGTCAGATGAGGGCAATGTTGAATATTTATTTTTTCTATTTTGAACTTTGCCTTCCTTCTCAGGAAACTAACTTCAGGGGAAGATGTCAGAGGAACTGAGAAACAAACATGTTATGCGTACCCTATTGTTCAGGGAAGTTAATAGTTAATTGGATACTGTCAAGGTCCAGTCAGTGAAAGAACAAAAAGTAGGAAAGGCTCAGACAGTTCTTGTGAAATGACTGTCATTAAACTCATGTTGCAACAGAGCCTTCCCTTCAAAAGACTAAGCTCTCTTGACAAAAGGATTTTAATGTGAAAATGTCTCCACCAGTTCATACTTTTCCAGCACAGAAATGCAAAAATTCATATCCCTAAGCAATACTCATCTATTAGAGGTAAACAATGGTGGCTCTAATGTCTTTGGCTTGTTGGGATCTCAATAGAAAATTCTGCTGTAGGTGCGTGTGTGTGTTTGCACGTGAGGACATGCATGCACTAATTTTTGTCTGAAAGTTATTGTGCTAAATCTGTTTCTCAGTAAAAAATCCACTTTATTCCAGTTCCTTACAAAAGGGAAGATTGAAGCACATTTTCATAACAAATTGTCACTGCTCAACAAATAAAACCACAGAACAGCCTGTGTGTCAAGACCTTGCAAACTCCTTTTTTTGTGCTCTGCCTGAGTTACCAGCAGCCCCTCTTTGCAAGCTTTAAGAAAGCCACAAAAATCACTGAAGGCTTCTGTGCAGGTAACCTAATGTGTAAAAATATTGTAACATGCTTAAGCATTAAATAAAAATAAGCTATGGAGACTTGCTAAAGGTCACTCTTCAGACAGAACAACTAGCAAGATTTTTCCTCAGTTTCTAGAGTTCTAGTAGGGAACTATTCCACTATATCTACAGTAAAAGCCTTAACTGAGAGTAAAAATGTGTGCTATAGGCTGTTGAAATTAGGTGAGAGATGAGTAAAAAAAGGGGAAGCAATCAAGTCAGTCAAAAGGATTGAAGACTGCTAATCAGCACTATATGGTAAAAGCATCGATCTTTTGAGGTAGACTGGATCCTAACCTAAGCTGAGTTGCTGTTTGACTGATTTTAATGGGAGCTTTCAGATCCCCCCAAACATGCATGAAATTCCTGGAACACATGAAACCAACCACTGAAGGTAGGGGATTATTTACAGAATAGAAACACCACAACCCTAAATCTTGAGCCCATAGAGTAAAGCTGTCACTGGCTTTCTTTCAGTGATTGCCCAACGCAGTAGTAATGACCCTCTGGAGGAAAGCCAGCTCGCTTTCACACCTCTGAAGCTGTACCTGTTTTAACAGCCTCTTGGCCAGCACACATGGCATTGCAACTCGTGAGTGGTACAAAGGACAGAGGGTTCATTTAACCAGTGTGAAGCAACAAGCTGCTCTTTAACTGAAACAGTTCTTGTTAACAAGCTGTACATAATTAGCACAGTATGAACTCAACAGTACAATTCATGGCTGTGACTTCATGTCACTGGTGAACTCATACATCACATGGGGCACCAATACATGTGATTTGCTTGGCACTGAGAGGCAGACTGAGAAATCTTCTGCCAAGTTCAACTTCTTTACAGGAGGATAGACATAATCCTTACGCATCAGGCTAGAAAGGGACTAGTTCAGGATGGACCTCCTGCAGTTTACCATGAGGAAACAAGTAACCAAGTGCTGAGACAGCTAAGCCTTTCTTAGGAGTCTTCCAGAACAATAACCCCCTAAAAGTACATCCTAATAAGTAGACACACTGTGTCAAAACACCTAGAATCCCGTGTTCAGTTCTGGGCCCCTCACTTTAAGAGAGATACTGAGTTGATGAGCCAGAAAAGGGCAACAAAGCTGGTGAAGGGAGTGAATGAAGCACAAGTCTTATGAGGAATGGCTGAGGGAACTGGGGGTGTTTAGTCTGGAGAAGGCGCACAAAGTCCCTTACGGCTCCCTGCAGCTACCTGAAAAGAGGTTGTAGTGAGGTGGGGGTAGGTCTCTCCTCGTAAATAACAAGGAATAGGACAAGAGCTAACAGCCTGTAGCTGTGCCAGAGGAGGTTTAGACTGGATATTAGAGAAAAATTCTTCACAGAGAGCAATCAGGCACTGGAACAGGCTGCCTGGTGGAATCACTGCTCCTGGAAGCATTCAAAAACCCATTTAGATGAGGCCCTCAGTGACATGGTTTAGTGATGGACTTGGCAGTCCTTGGATGAAGGTTGGACTTGACGATCTTAAAGATCTTTTCCAGGCTTGTTGATGCTATGATTTCCACGAGCACTGACAACACCCTCACTCTCCAGCTCCCACCACAGCTACTGAGGGAGGCCTCGCGAGACCGAGCCATTTATAGCTGCGGCCGAACAGAGCGACAGGACTCTCAGCCAATGAGTCTCCCTCTCCGACGCGGCCGCCCATAGGCTGCCCGCGGGGCCGGTGGGCGGGGCGTAGCTCCGTGCCGTTCCACGGCGCTCGGGGGTGGGGGGTGCGGTTGCGCGAGTTGGGTGCGTTGCTGACGACGAAGGGGAGGGGGGGGGGGCCGGGCCGGGTGAGGGGAGTGAGAGCCCCGCGCGAGCCGACACAGTCGCCCGCCGCCGCCCGCGGCTCCCCCTGCCGGAGCGCACGCACAGGTGAGGATGGCAGCGGCGGTCAGTGGGTTCCGCTCCCCCGCTGCCGCCTTCGGACCCGGTTCAGAGCCGGCAGCTGCAGCCGGCTCGGGTGCTTGTGGGGGTCAGAGCCGGGTGTTTCTCCGCACCTTCTGGAGCGGGTGTGCGGCGGAGGCTGTTTCCCTCCTAGCGCCGCGGGTCTTTGCGGTGTCGCCGGAGGGAGGACGGGCGGGAGGCTGGGGGCTGTCCTGCTCCGCCATCTGCGTGTATGCATCCTTCTGCGCTCCCATGCACCTGCCTGGTGGCGGTGGTGGTGTAGGGAGCGCTTGCGGGTCCTTCGCAGGACTTGCTGCCGCCCCCTCCCTTCGCCCTATGCTTGGGGTGCGCGCCGGCGGTTGAAGGGTCGGAGCGGCGCTGCTCTCCCTCCCTCTCTGGTGCGCTCTGGGGGACCCGTCTTTCTATCCTTCCTCCTTCGCTTCCCGGGAGAGGGAGCCCGAGGGGGTTCGGCAGAGTTTGCAGTTTCCCATCCCTCTTCCTTCCCCCCGCCACCACGCTCCGATGCGCTAGGCAGCTCCGCGGACCGGCGCTCTCCCTCCTCTCCGTCTCCCTCAGCTCTCGCCCTCTGCTGCCTGGCAGAGCCGGCGCGGCCGGTGCGTTATCTCCCCGCTTGGTATTTCGCTTCTCAGGCTAAATAGCCAGGGCCGGGGCGGTAAGACACAGGGGAAGGTCCCGGCTAACTCGGGACGGTTTTGGCGGAGGCAGTGGATCCCCGTTCCTCGGGCTTAGGGCGTTTCGGCTGCGAAATGGCAGGGCGCCGGCTAGCCGGAGGGGACGGCCGTTAACGGCAGCGGGTGACGGGGGGGGGGGGGGGGGGGTGCTGAAGCGTTTCAGTGGAAGTAAGGTGGAAAGTCCCCTGTTTAGCGGATCTCCACCAACCTTTTCTTTCTTGTCTCTTAAGCGTTCTCTCATGCCTTGAAGAACAACCTTTTAAACGTAATGCCGCTGCCGCGGTAGGTACTTTAGCACCTCCCGGCAGGATGGGATCTGGCCTCATCCCCTCAGAAGTCTGGCTCGCTTCATGCCCTGATCCTGCACCATCCAACCCTTCAGCAGTTGTGTGAAGAGCCTTTGCCGGGGCATTGAAGTGTACCGTTTTTTCTGATTTGCGGTTGGAAATATACTTTGTATGTGTTTTGGGAGTGTCTGGGTACATACAGAAACTTCTTGGTTTATTTAAGATGTGATTCTTCTGAATCCTCAGTGGAATGCCCCTCAGCACCTGAGGGGTGCCAGGTACTTTGGGTATCCGTTGCCGTCAGCATCCACCAGGACTGCTCCTGTCAGTCTGCAGGGGAAAAGGTTCAGGTCACAACGGCGCTGGAAGTTTCATAGGCGTCTGTCTACTTATTCCCTGCCATAACATTAGCTCAAACTGGATTACCCCACAGTTAAATTTGTTTCGTTTGTGTGATAAATTATTGAACAAATCTAAAGTGACCACCTGGGGGTTAAATAATTTCTGTCCATCTACACATGGGTTTCTTCTGGTTTAACTATCTGCATTTTTAAAAGCTGGAGCGCTTCTGGTTCATACATGGCCTTGATGTATGCAGTTTGATACAGTGTAATGCTTGAATAATCGTCTAAGTATTGCTGAGCTGTAGCTGAGCTGCTGGTGCCTGTGCTAAGAGGGGTGGTTACAGGACCAGAAGAGAAAGATAAAAGCAGAACCAGCCAACTCAAACCCATGATAATTATTAATTTGACACAATTTGTGCATACTTGCTGCTAATTGAATCATGTTGCTACTTTTTCCTTTTTTTTTTCCCTCTGAATTCTTTCATGCTGTATTTTTTTTTTTTTTATGGATTCAAACTGCACAGTGAGAAGCCTTGATCACAACATCCTGATTTTATTGCAGCAAATGTAAAAATGATGCCCGCATTTTCTAGTGAAGCAGGCGGTTCATTTTCCTGGCATTATCAGATGATTTTTTTGCTCTCCTGATTGCCCTCTCTTGTTTTCATGTCAGACCAGCTGTCTGTTTGCCCCAGTGGGATAAGCTGTCTACTTGCAGACTGGTATTTCATGCACACCTGACCTGCTCCAGAGAGATCTGACTGCTGCTAGAATAATGGTAAAGGTCGATTAAGGTTTAGTTATCCTTGCTTCAGAGACACTTTAGCTGTTAGTGTCACTGACCTGAGTGGTATCCTAGCTGTTTATTCTGGTAGTCTGGGAATCACCTGAACTTTACAAATTTGTGTAGACAGGCCTTATAAAACCATGGGGTTTTGAGATCTTTCCCTTTCCTTGCTACAGTTCACCCAGACTTTTATCACCGGATTACTTTTACTACTCTTCTGGCTTTTTATCGTGTCCATCACCTATTCAAAGTGCTGGTGCTGATGATACTTCTGGCATGCCATACTCTCTGTGTTGACTTTCTATAGGTCTCTCAGTTGTCTTTATCTTTCATTCCATTGAATTCAGGTTTCTTGTATCATAAGGCTTTTCACAGTTCTTTCTGTTCCTGCTCATTATTTTGTTTCTTACTGAATTTTGCCACTGTCTTTGTCTGCTTCCTGTGTTCTTACATTTGTTTCCTTCCTCATAGGTGCTATGTGATTTCTGAGTTAATGTTTAAAGCCACAAGCCAATCTGTATGTAAAGTTCCTCAAAACAAAGCTTGTTAGTAGCATTATACGGGAGGTAATCATAGTCTGAAGATAAATGTTTTCTGTAACCTGGATGTCATGACCACAGTTTGAACACAAGAGCCTGTAGTTCTGGAACTTCGTTGTTTTTTTCTGTTAATTTCTTGATCATGCCTGTTGGTTATATCTTGTTTTGCAAGCTCCTTGGTAAAGGTAGCATATGCTGTGATACAAGCTTGGGCAGGGTAGTTCAGATTTGACTGGAATCTCTTGGTACCATAAGGATAATGCAAAATATATTTTTCTCTGTTGTTATAAATGCACCCAGGCAAGACAATGACAGAGATTGCTTCCAAGGAAGATTCGGAGCAAGTTATTTATTGCTAGGTAGCATTATTTGTATCAAATACAGTTTATAGTGGGGTAAAATCTGGTAGTGCCTTAAAAGAACATTAAATGTTAATGTTTGAACTACTGTAAGGGATGAAGCAGTGCTTTAAAAACAAATCTACACACGCCCCTTCTTAAATTTATTTCCTTATTCTTTGTCTTGTGCAGTTAGGACAGTGTGGTTAGCTGCTGGCTGTGTTTGGCAGTTGAGGATTTTCTATCCCAGGATATGAAACCTTCCTCTGGGATGAAACTGAACTGTAGGTAATTTCTGTGTTTTGTTCTTGTGCCTGTGTGGCAGAGATAGAGGAGTGATATGGTCATACCGTGGTGTTTTGTGGGGCTTTTGGGTTTTTGCCAGTTGATATAGATTGAGCACTCTGAGTGTGTGACTAGTCTGTGCATAGATGTAGTTAAGCTAGGGAAAAAATGGTTGTGGATGGATCAAACACGCTCACACTGAGCAGAGAAAGATGAGTGATGTAGGTTTGTAAAGGCTGTTTACTCAGGCTCTGGTCCCTCAGTTTGCTGGGGGCAGTTCTGCTGCTGCAGTTCCATTAGGCTACACTGATTTCAGAGCAGTTTTGTCGACATGAGGGCTTAGCAGTGGGGCCTTGAGTTGCTGGCTTCCTGAAAACAACTCTTGTATCAATTCATTATTTGCCAGGTGGCATATGATCGCGCCTTGACTTTATGATAAACTTGTGATGTTGGTGATGTGTATGTTTGTCCTTTGCTGAGCAAATTCATGTGAAATACAGCTCTTCCAGATACAAGCAGTCTTTACAGAAAGAGGACAAATCAATCTAACAAGTTCTATTCTCTGAGCCAAGACTGAGGCAGTGCGGGGGAGGTGCATGCAAGGCACAGTAATGAGAGTGTAGTAGTATTTCTTTACTGTATTTTGGTACATGGGGACTCTTGTCAATATTTTTGGCATAATCTGTTAAAATTTTATTTCCTTTAAACAGGACTGGAAGAAGAAAGACAAGTTTAATTCATGAGAACGATAAGAAGGCTTACAACAGTTTGGAATGGATTGATTTACGATACCTCTGACATGTGAGAGCTACATTTTGTGTTGCTTTGGCCAGCTGCTGCTGGTGGACTTCAGCTGACTTCATTGCAGCAAGCCCAACAGATAGGTCCTCATCGCTAACAGAACATAAACAAGTGTGATGCTGAAATGAGATGAGGCTCCGAAATGGAACTGTGGCCACCGTGTTAGTTTTCATCACTACTTTCCTCAGTTTGTCCTGGTATACTGCATGGCAAAATGGGAAAGGTAAGTAAAAGGCTCCAAAACCAAATTGACCTTCATGAGCCTCTATGGTACTGCTGCTATATGTTAGCAATCTGTAAATTGTTTGTTGACTAGCTCTGCTCCAAAAAATATTGCCTTGGCAAGGAATAAACATCCACTAATAGATTCAGGATAATTAGCTTGGAGCCATTGTGATTTTAAAAATGAAAAACAAAAATATACCTGAAGAAAATCAGATGCTGCCCCTGGAGGAAGGGGTTGGTCAAGGCGAAATAGTTGTAATTTGGTGCGGTTTTTTTTATTGTTCTTTTTTTTTTTTTTTAATTTTTTTCCTGGCTTCTGGAGAAAAAAAAAATACAACCCTCAAAGAGAAACCCAAAACATGTTCTCTGGTTGTTGTTTTCCTTTCTTTATTATTTTTTATTTTTATTTTATTTCCGTGTAACATATGGCCAACAGACCCGGCTGGAGGATGTTATTTTTGGTGCTGCTTTCTCTTCCCTGATGATTCAGTGATGGCAGTGGCAAACTGCCAGTCAAGATTGTGGAAAGACTTTTTTTTGCTGTCTTTGACTGACATATAAAATATTTCTTGTCAGAGCATGATATAAGAAATAAAGCAATAAGAAAATTGACCAGGTAGTGGGAAATGTACCTATTATAACAACATGAGCAATCTCATTAAATAATAAAGTAGCTTTTCTGTGTAATATACTTTTACCTTCTTAAATATCTTAGTTTATCTCACCACACTCCATGTGAGCCTTGTAAATTCATTTTTTCAGAGGGTCAGGCCTGTTAACTGCAAGTAAGATGTTTTGGTTTTGTCCATTAATAAAGCAAATAAACTTGTTCAGGAGTAGTCTCTAGGAGAAGAAAGGGATTTGGGTTTTTTTGTGTGTTTTTTGTTTATAAACATCTGATCTTTTGAAAAATAATAGACTGTGTCCTTCTAAGATCAAGTAATTTTAAAACACATTCTGTCTTCAGTGAGCTTGCTACATGGTTTATTCTGACTGTTCTGCTGTGCCTCAGGTCCAATAAGAAGAAGCTGAATTTCTCCAGAAATATTGTCTGTTGTAGCATAGGCCACTTGTGACCCTTATTTAAGTATAAAAGAAGCAGATGAGTTCTGTAGCATATTGAATTATTGTTGGGTTTGGTTTTTTTCTTTCTCCATTGGGCACTTGCAGGAGAAACAGATGCTTTGTGGTGTGATCTCTGCTGTAGCAGTTGGTTGGTAGGCTAGCCTTCTGAGTGTAAGCAGCAGGAAAAATGTCAGGTTCTCAAGGTTGTGGTAATATATAGATCTTTTCATTGGAAAACAAAAGTGTAGATGTGCCAAGGACTGACAAGAAAAGGGTATCTGAATAGCACTGTAAGTAGTATTTTCTTCATTTTGCCTAATGTCACATTCCGTAGTTTCGCTTTATGTTACTGATTTATTTCTTGCTGAAGAACCTCACATGAACTTTGTTTTCACTTCAGCAAAGATACATGTTTATGAAATGTCTTTTTTTTTTCTTCTTTCTTTCTTGATATGTGATTTACAAATCTTGTTCTCTTTTATCAAAGCATAACACCAGGAAAAGTCTTTGCTAAAAGAAATTAACAGGAATCTGCGATTTGGAGAGCACTAATAGTTACAGCACTTACACAATTAAAGCTTTTGTTGGTCAGACTGCTCTATAACACTTTTTGTTCTTTCCTATTTGAATGCTTAGAATCAATACTTAATGGTAGTATGAAAGTTCTGCATTTATCTTCTTTCATGTCTTGCTGGTGAGTGTTAGGATGGTAATTTGTTAAATAAAAATCAGTGTCACAAGACATCAATAGTGTGTTAATCATAAATTACAGTTATGAGACTGCAGTCTGGATAACTTAAAATGTTGCGTCAGGAGAAATTTATACATAAAATAATGGGGGGGTTTATTTTACTTTTCATCTTATATTTATCATTTTATTAAATTGCACAGGTTGTACAAAACGAAAACAGATTTGAGTTCATTTTGTACCATGTTTTCAGGGACATTCCTGGACCAATAGAAAAGATTCAGAAACTGATGGTATGTGTTTATTAAGATTGTTTTTTTCCAGCTTGATATAATTTTGTATTTAGTAAGCCTTGCATGATGGAGGCTATGGGATGTCACATACTCTGCCCATTACCTTTTGTTATTTGTTACATTTATATGGCATGCACTAGAGTCCTGTAGTGCTGTCCATTTGTCACTCTTTGGGACAGCAAAGTAAATCAACACTTGGAAAGAAATACTATTTTAAGTTTTCAAAAGAAAAAGCAAACTCCCAAATGGCTGGCTTCTCAGTGATAAGTAGGATAAATTTTGCTTTTTAAAAGCAGAAGCATAGTGCCTTGTTTCTAACAACCCTAATCGTGTTCAAGTGATTAATTTTAGTTGAGAAACTAAGAACTTGGGCAGTTGTCACTTAAAATGCAGAATTGTTAGTAGAATAGCAATAAGACTGGGATTATGTAATGTTTTTGTAGATCATGTCTTCTGGTAAATACACCTTGTTCCAGTCTATGCAGGATAGGATTTAGATACTTGAAAATGATACAGACTTTGATACTAGTTTAAAGTGCTAAAAATTGTGTAAAGCACTGTTCTGCAGGAACATCTTAAGGATGTCCTGAAAAGTTGTCAGGAGCTGAAGGCAATACTCTGTCTGAAGTGCCATCACTGGAAACAGTATGGCTTTAGCTTACCTAATGGTCTGATTATGTAAATAACTTTTCACAGAGCAGATGCTGCTCTTTAAATGAAATGGCCAGTTATGTGGTTGTGCTTTTAAAACTGAGTTTGAAGAAGGTTCACTGAAATACCTCTGGCCTTTGGAAAGAGTTTTCAAAATCAGCTGTAATTCTTTGCCACTTTCTGGACCCCGTGCAATGTCTAGAAGCACTTGAGTTCTGAGGAAGCAGTACACGCACTGAATACACCTGGGAAAGGCCTCTCCTGTGTGATCCATGTGCAAGAGTAGTGGGTGAGACTGCTTGCTAGGAGTTAAAAATGTGCTATGGTTAGCACAAAGGAAGTAGATGTTAGAAATCAAATCCTGCCAAAATAACTTTGGTGCACAGAAGGACCACTTTTAAAGGATCTGCAGTCACTGTGAATTCACAGTTCGGTGTAAGTTGTCCTTGAATGGCTTCAAAGACTGTGCTCTTATGCAAGTGCTAACTTTATGCTTAACTCTACCTCCTTTGACTAAATAATGCTTTCTGGTAGTACAGACCTGCTTGGGGGCACAGGTCTTCACCACCTCATTTGAGCACCACTGCACTGCAGTGGTTTTTTTATCCTTAAGGCACTTCTCTTAGGAAGATCTAAGCAATACAAAACGGCACGGTATACCTATTACACCAGTCACAAAAATTATATCAAAGCTGTTGCATGCAATGTAGAGAGCATAGTCTTGATTCTTTGATCTTTAATGTGACTAGTGGTTTGAGTAAATAATGTTCCAGGAAGAGCATAAGTAAGGCTCTTGAGCACCACAGAGCATACTCTTCTTAGGTCAGCAAACTTCCTGATGCCTGTTACCAGCATGAAAAGGAAGGTAAATAACTTTACTGAATTAGGGAAGGTGTGGTACTATGAAATTCCTCAGCAAAGCATTCATTAACCTCATTAATTTGCTTTCCCTTTTAAAGTTTTACTCTGATTCTTAACAACTCTACACACTTTTTTTGTGTGTGTGTGTAAAGCGTGTGTTACTTTGTTCTTGGTGAAAGACAGTGGTTGGCAGTGTCTTGCATCATTTTTAGAAGGCGTTTGGTTACTTGAAGTGGTGAGGAAACATATGGAGTATGTATTGTGAAAATCTGATGCAGCTTAACCCTTTGAGATTGTCTAAACTATGTAGTTTTCAGAGCAATCTGAAACTAGTCCTGTATATCATCTTTTTTTTCCCATGTAAAACATATTTTAGTTTAGTGATGAGGAAGTAGTTGAAAAAATTTACAGCTTTCAGTTCATCCTAGGGTGGTGGTGTAACTATAGGATCTTTTCACTGTATGAGGATGGCTTCTTCTGGTACACTGATTTAAATTGACAAGGGAGGACCTCCAAGAGGACTTTAACTTTTGAGATACTTAAGTAGCTTCATAGTTTGCTGAATATTCACTCATATTTAAGTAATGATGGTTAGAGCTACTGTTTTGTGTTAGGCATGACGTTTTCTCTCATTTGGAAGGAAAATTATGTGGGCTGTAAAATAAAGCTGTTGTCTTTTCTTCTCCTCTGGCTGCTTTCATAAAATTAGAAGTCCCATGCTGTTTCTCAGCCTTGATAGTTGTAAGTGCTGAAAAATATCTACACTTAATAACAAGCATAAGAAAACCTGAGACTATATCAAAAAACCTCAGCCAGTGGTGGAAAATCCAGGAGGTGGTTCTCCTCCTTCTCCTGGAAGAAGTGTCTTGCAGAACTATGGAGGAAACAGGGCAAGGAAGACAGGAGATACACAGATAGGTATAGATATTAATTCCCTCCCTGACAGTGGTTATGCAAATATTCCCTTTAAAAACATAAATGTTAATTGCAGTCCTCTGGCTGCATGTTCTGATTTTCATAGTTACGTGCTGATTTCCCACTGATATGAATTAAGACCAGCCAACCAAAAAAGTTAAATGGACTACAAGCTGGGAATAGTGGAGGCAGAGGAAGGGAGGAGCTCGTGTGGGATGCTAAAGTAGAAAGTACATATAGCAACTTATGCCAGTTTGTTTGCAGAAGAAAGGTTTTTTTTTGTTGGTTTGTGGTTTTTTCTTTTCTGTTAAACAGGAGGGAAGCATGATTTCCTTTGGAAATTCTGTTGCAGATCTCCCAGGAGCTGAAATTAAAGGAAGTAGGAGTTTCCTTTTTCTTTTTAACACCAGCACAGAAACATTGCTTTAGTCTTTTTCTAAAATACTCTTCAAGCTTCATTTCCGAAACTGACAAATTGGCATCCATCTGATTGATATTAAAAATAGGAGTGGAATTTCATTAAAGCCAGTCAGGAGTGTAGGTATGGAATAGTTACAGAGAGTCCTATGCAGGTAATGAACACATTATCCCAGGTGAATTGAGCAGAAGAGGTATATATCCCAGCTATTCATGTGGGCAGTTTTTAGGTCTGGTATCTTTGTGTCTGTCTTGTGCCTGTTGCAGTGGAACTTCTCTGACATCAGTGATTTTGGTGGGCTGCAGTGGAAAGGATCACAACCAAAGTTGCTTTAGCAGCACTGCCTTGTCCCCTTGCTTTTTCTGTAACCTGCTAGCTAGGTTAGCTTGACGGTTTATGGGAGTCTAAAACTTGGTTGCTACCAGTGTTTAATGTGACCAGACTTGGCCAACATCTTGAGGTACTGCTTTTGATTGTGGAGTTCACATTGTTGGGGAAAGGTAATACTTTTGCTCAGTGTGGCTTCTCTTAATACTACTTCAGCCTGAATCTATGCTTGCATGACTACCGCAAAATGCTGGTAGTCGTGCAGAGACTAACCTGTAAGTAATACAGCCAACCTAGGAAAGAAAGTTGCATCCAACACAACTGCTTATTCCCTATTGTAAGAAATATACACACCCACTAAGAAACCTTTGCGATAGATTGTAAACCAGAGTATATTTATCTTTTTGCTAGTAACTGCCTTCCTAGAGCAGCTGCAATACATACATAGTCACATTTTTAACAGTGAGTAAGGGGGGCTTCACAGTATCCTGCTTGTGGTGGTTGGTATTTTCCTTAGTGAATCTGGGTGATAGAAGGGAGCAATTTCTTACTAGATTTCAAACAGCACCATTATGGGAGGAGCAGAGAAGGCAGGCAAGAGGCTTGCGGAAATTGGGGACTAGTCCAGAAGGGGGGTGAATGGAGGGTTGAAGGTAGTTTAAAATGCCCTAGATAGGACACTGGGTGCACTAAAGCGCAGAAAAAAAAACAAACCAAAACAAAAACAACACATGTATACATAAAGTACAGGGAAGAAGAAATTTGATGTTAGGATGCTAGTTAGAAATGGCAGTTTACTGTAAATGGCAGTTTACTGTAAATCAAATGCTAAGCATGAGTCACCATGTTATTGCAGAAAACAAATTGAACAGAAAAGGGTGCTAAGGAAGTAAGAAGTATGAAGTCAGCTACTCCAGCCATAGGGAGTCTTTCTGCTCTGCTGACATTGTGTCCACTTCTAGATGGTGCACTAAGGAAATAGATTTACTAGCTAGGGTTCAAAGGAGCAAGAGTGATCAAAGATCTAAAAAATCTACACTGTAAAGCAGGATCAATGTCCTGACATTCCTTAGCTTGAAGGAAGGGTGTGAGGAGAGAGACAGGAAGATTATTTTCAAATGCTTTTAAAGTTCTTTAGGGGAAAAACCCAACAACAAGCCATATTCATTTTGTGGCCAAACTGAATAACAGGATATAAAGGATTGAAATGGAAAGAGAGAACAAGGCTAGCTAGTGGAAAAAGGTGGTTTTTTTTTTTAATGGGAAGTGTAATTACGTACTGAAGTAGATTGAAGGGAGGGGTGAAGAACTTCCATGCAGGCATTTTCAAGAGCAAGTTGAATCAGCAGTGGCAAGTAAAAGACACCAATACTGTGTTTGGTACCAATAGAGATTTGGGCTAGCACAAAAAGAGTTACTTACACTGGGTTTTAAAGTTAATATGACACTCAAAAAGTCTTAGATAGGGAAGACCTGCAGCTGGCATGAATGGCCTAACTTTGAAGTAGCTATCTTGGTGAAATCAGTTTGGAGGAGGGGATTAGACTACATGACCCCTAGAAGTCCTGTCTAACCCAAGTTGTACTAGGTGTTCATAATTGTTGCCAAGTTTATCCCTTTTGTGGCCAGAAGGATGTGCCAATGCATTTCATTACTAAATAATACTGATGTTTGCATGGGATATGTGAGAGCTGCCCTCTTACCAGAAAATTTGATCCAAATATGTAAAATGTTTGCCAGTATTTTAGCAGATTCACTTAAGCTTTTATTGTTAATGTCCACTGCCATTTCTATAGCTAGGAACCATGACAATACTGTGTTAGAAAAAAAATCTCAAAAAGGGACTTGCTTTTATTTTCAAGTGTAATTATCCTTTTTGTTTTCTGCCTCCGCACTTCCATGGTTTACACTAGTATTTTATTCAGTAACCTTATTCCTGCTGTGTAATCACAACTTTATTTGCTATTTGCTGTCTGGATTAAAAAAAACTTTTTTCATTATTGATACGATCTTTAGGATTACAATCCTGTAAATTGTTTCTTTTTAGGATGAGACACCAGTAAGTCTATAATTTAGTTTTGTTTATAATGCACTATGTTTTCTTTTGCTGAACATGACAGAAAGTGAATAGAAAGTGGTTTCCTTGCTCACAGTGCAAGGCTTTATTGCAGCTAGTCTCTGCCTAAAAAGCAATTACTCTACAGTATTTTAGAGCTATGCTTCCAGCTGCTTTTCTGGTTGTCTCCTTGGCTTTCATGCAGCTTTCTGTCTATTCCTGCGGATGCTTCCCACAGATGTGCCACCCATCTATCTAACAGTAAACAACAGAAACCCTATTTTTACTTGTGGCGATATATAATTTTATTATCTTATGCTGAAAAAGGGATTTAAGTTTCCTGTGCCTATTAAGCATAAATGTTGCTATTGTAGCCCACAGATACATGAGGGTCTTATATATCAACACCACGAACATGAAATTTTTCTCAGACAGTTCAGAAATGGGCTGAACTAAATATTTTTTCCATTAGGGACTACTAGTAAAGTAGTTGTTCAGATTAACAGCCCTCATATTTAGTTGTACAGCCCCTAGAGACAAACTGTAGAGGTACTGTTGGAGAGAGATTTGAATAAAATAAATGTGATGGGATCACATTTGACTTACAAGGTTGTTAATTTGCAGCAAGATGGGAGCATGGTGAAGCTTTGATCCTGAGTTGTTTGCAAGGAGTACAAGTTAGACAGAATATGTTCTCTGAAGCAGCTTGTTCAACACAGTTGTCAAGGCACAAAGAAACAAGGAGCATCAGCAACCTTAACCCACTGGCATGTGTGAAAACAATAATAAAACTTCTGCAATGGCTTGGATTTTGTGCCCAACCTATTAAGAATTTCTGAATGTTTCAGCTCTTAGAATAGCATAGCTAATTGCGATGTGGTAGCTGTCTTCTGACCAGTTATCTTTTGATAGATGAATTTTATTCTGATACATTAAAATGTTCAACATTTGTCTGTGGATCTACTGTTACTAATCTTATTTAGATTTAGAAAGCTAGCTTTTCTTGCTTCAGTTCCTGGCTTGTCTGTTTTAAGAAGAGGGAAAGGAATGGTTTAGAGTATCTTGATTTACAGGTACAGAAACTCACAAAGTTATTGACAATTCTGTAGTGGAAACAAAAAATGCGAAAGCATTTCAGATTGTCAGAACTGAATGGTTGCTTTTTCTTTCTATGTCATGATTCTGTTTTCCTGTGTGCTTTGTCTCTTGACTACATTGTACTGTAGCTGAGTTAATCTGTCTGAGAGTATACAGCTTCTTGACTCTCAAAATGTGAGCCCTGAATGTTCAACAGTGTGTGAGCAGATAGTGTGATGATTCTTGGAGAAGGTTTGAGATATGTATACCTTGGTTATCCTGGAAATTGCTTCTTTTTCTTTACGGAAATCTTGCCTGGACACAAATCCTTCAGCTACAGAGCCTGTTAGCCCTGGATGGGTGGATACTGATGCACAGGCATCCTGTTGCTGACCAGTTTACTGCATGACCAGAAATACCAATGGCACACACAGATTGTTTAAGTATGTACAGTAAGTGACACCTTCAAAAAGTTTTATATAAGTGTATATTTATGATTGTTAGCTGCTGAGCAATTGCACAATAGTGCACATGCTTTTGGGATGCCTGAGTGAAATCAGCTACTTGGTTACTGCCTGGTTGATTGACGTATGTGCTGTGAGTCACATTCTGGAGGATGTATAGAGGGGTATGAGTTGTAGAGTTTGTTTGTGTGGAAGCATCAGGCTTAAATGCTTCTGCTTTACACAGATGTATCTGTTCATCTGCAGAAATAGGGGAAACCTGTCTGTAAGTTGTAGACACGTGATGGTAGAATAACTGCTTTCCCTTTTGATGTAAATAGAATCATAGAATCATGAAATAGTTAGGGTTGGAAAGGACCTCAAGATCATCAAGCTCCAACCCCCCTGCCATGGGCAGGGACACCTCACTCTAAACCATATTACCCAAGGCCTCATCCAGCCCAGCCTTGAACACTGCCAGGGATGAAGCATTCACAACCTCCCTGGACAACCTATTCCAGTGCCTCACCACCCTAACAGGAAACAATTTCCTCCTTATATCCAATGTGAACTTATCCTCCTTAAGTTTTAACCCATTACCCCTTGTCCTATCACTACAGTCCCTAATGAAGAGTCCATCCCCAGCATCCCTATAGGCCCCCTTCAGATACTGGAAGGCTGCTATGAGGTCTCCATGCAGCCTTCTCTTCTCCAGGCTGAACAGCCCCAACTTTCTCAGCTGATCTTCATATGGGAGGTGCTCCAGTCCCCTGATCATCCTCGTGGCCCTTCTCTGGACTTGTTCCAACAGATCCATGTCCTTTTTATGTTGAGGACACCAGAACTGTACACAGTACTCCAAGTGAGGTCTCACGAGAGCAGAGTAGAGGGGCAGGATCACCTCCTTCGACCTGCTGGTCATGCTTCTTTTGATGCAGCCCAGGATACGGTTGGCTTTCTGGGCTGCAAGCGCACACTGAAGCCAGCTCATGTTCATTTTCTCATCAACCAGCACCCCCAAGTCCTTCTCCACAGGGCTGCTCTGAATCTGTTCTTTGCCCAGCCTGTAGCTGTGCCTGGGATTGCTCCGACCCAGGTGTAGGACACAGGTATTTGAAGGTAGAGATAATCTTTTGGGGTCAGGGCTCATTTTCCCTTGTTTTCCTCCTCCACACTGCTTTAATGAGAAGGCAGTTGTGTACAATAAATTTGCAGTTTTGTGTCACAGAGAGACACTAAAAAAGAGACTTTGCCCTGTATTCATAGTATGTTGCTTTAAACCCAACTATTTAACTCTGGTTGATAAAGCTTTTAATTTGGAATGAGCTGTAACTGAACAGAAGATTGAAGGCAGCTGCTATTTGAAGTATATGTCTGGGAAGGCATATACATGGGGGAAACATGAGGACCAGTGTTCCAAGGGCCGACCGCTGTTTCTGCTGGCTCAGGTTATAATGACAGAGGAACAGAGGGTCCTGGGGTGTAGATAGGGAGTCTTGGGGAAGGGCTGGAGCCACTGGAACGGAAGTCCTTGTAGGTGAGAGAGGATGGAAACAACTGTAGGAAGAGGAATCTCTGAAACTTGTGTGGATGCAGTATCTATTGGTTGGGTTTGGGTATTTGCCCTCTGCTTCCACTCTCAACTCGGCTCCCCACACCAGATCTTGGCTCTCACTAGGCACACAAAATTACCAGAGTGCCAGGTGAAGTAATGGTTTTAAATAAAACTCACGCAGAGATTTACACATAAATTGTATATATTAGGTTTTGATTGTTCATTATACTACTGGTTTAATCCTTCTTCAAAGTGTAGGACCAACAGCTTGTGATTGTGTTTGCAAGTGTATTTTTGTACTGTTTTCTTTTGACTTAATGGAGAATAGCTCTCTGGTCTGGCAAGAATCTGTGCTTAAGCTGTTTGCCTTTACCTGTATCTGGTCTCGTGCATCTTACTTAATGTGTGTACATGTTTAGTGTCATCATTAAAGGTGCCATACGTGCTTGTGGGGTAGGCTGATGCCAACCTCATGAAGTTTAACCATGCCAAGTGCAAGGTTCTGCACCTAGGTCGGAGCAATCCCAGGCTGGGCAGAGAAGAGATTCAGAGCAGCCCTGCTGAGAAGGACTTGGGGGTGTTGGTCAATGAGAAAATGAACATGAGCTGGCTTCAGTGTGCGCTTGCAGCCCAGAAAGCCAACCATATCCTGGGCTGCATCAAAAGGAGCGGGACCAGCAGGTCGAAGGAGGTGATCCTGCCCCTCTACTCTGCTCTCGTGAGACCTCACCTGGAGTACTGTGTGCAGTTCTGGAGTCCTCAACATAAAAAGGACATGGAACTGTTGGAACAAGTCCAGAGGAGGGCCATGAGGATGATCAGGGGACTGGAGCACCTCCCATATGAAGACAGGCTGAGAACGTTGGGGCTGTTCAGCCTGGAGAAGAGAAGGCTGCATGGAGACCTCATAGCAGCCTTCCAGTATCTGAAGGGGGCCTATAGGGATGCTGGGGATGGACTCTTCATTAGAGACTGTAGTGATAGGACAAGGGGTAATGAGTTAAAATTTAAACAGGGGAAGTTTATATCCCAGTATCACAGTATGCTAGAGATTGGAAGGGACCTCAAAAGATCATCTAGTCCAATCCCCCTGCCGGAGCAGGAACACCTAGATAAGGTTACATAGGAATGTGTCCAGGCGGGTTTTGAATGTCTTCAGAGAAGGAGAGTCCACAACCTCCCTGGGCAGCCTGTTCCAGTGTTCCGTCACCCTCACTGAGGAGAAGTTTCTTCTCAAGTTTAAGTGGAACCTCTTGTGTTCCAGTTTGTACCCATTACCCCTTGTCCTATCAGTGTTTGCCACTGAGAAGAGCAGTCTCCTCTTCTCCAAACTATAGAGACCCAGCTCCCTCAGTCTTTCCTCATAAGGGAGATGCTCCACTCCCTTAATCATCTGAGTTGCCTGCGCTGGACTCTCTCCAGCAGGTCCCTGTCCTTCTTGAACTGAGGGGCCCAGAACTGGACACAATATTCCAGATGAGGTCTCACCAGGGCAGAGTAGAGGGGAAGGAGGACCTCTGTCGACCTACTAACCACCCCCCTTCTAATACACCCCAGGATGCCATTGGCCTTCTTGGCCACAAGGGCACAGTGTTGGCTCATGGTCATCCTGTCTTCCACTAGGACCCCCAGGTCCCTCTCCCCTACACTGCTCTCTAACAGGTCGTTCCCCAATCTATACTGGAACCTGGGGTTGTTCCTGCCCAGATGCAGGACTCTACACTTTCCCTTGTTATATTTCATCAAGTTATTCCCCACCCAACTCTCCAGCCTGTCCAGGTCTCGCTGGATGGCAGCACAGCCTTCTGGCGTGTCGGCCACTCCTCCCAGCTTAGTGTCATCAGCAAACTTGCTGATAGTACACTCAATTCCCTCATCTAAATCATTGATGAATATATTAAATAATACTGGTCCCAGTACCGACCCTTGAGGCACTCCACTAGATACAGGCCTCCAACTAGACTCCGCCCCATAGACTACAACTCTCTGGCTTCTCTCCTTCAGCCAGTTCACAGTCCACCTCACTACCCTATCATCCAGACCACACTTCCTCAATTTAGCTGTGAGGATGCTGTGGGAGACTGTGTCTTATATTGGATATAAGGAGGAAGTTCTTTACTGTGAGGGTGGTGAGGGACTGGAATGGGTTGCCCAGGGAGGTTGTGAATGCTCCATCCCTGGCAGTGTTCAAGGCCAGGTTGGACGAGGCCTTGGGTGTGATGGTTTAATGTGAGGTGTCCCTGCCCATGGCAGGGGGGTTGGAACGAGAGGATCTTAAGGTCCTTTCCAACCCTAACTATTCTATGATTCTATGGCTACTTTGCTGTGTTTTTTACTGAGATGTTATAGCTGCATTTTTCAAATAGAAATTAAATGTAGGAGGCCGATTCTTATAGAATCATAGAATAGTTAGGGTTGGAAAGGGTTAGGCTTATGCTAAAATGAGTGTTGCCATTTGTGGTATTTAAGTGAAATATTTATTTGGTGGCTGATGCAGTTGACTCTACCCTTCTTTCACAGAAAAAGTTTTATAGCAGATTGATTTATGTATTGCAATAATGGAAAAAAGTAATGGGATGCTTAATAGAAACTTAATAGGAAACTATACTTAATAGCATCTTTCAACAGTAAAAATGGAATTTTACATACAATTTTTGTAATGCAAAAGGTTTTTCTGAACAAATCTTTAGCAAAGTCTTTCCTGTAAGAGTAAATCAAAATATACTTAATTTCAGTTCATCTTTATGGAGATGTAAAAGGTTTACTGATGTTTATAGCTACGTGATGCTTCTTGGATCTCTTCTTCTGTGGGAATAATTTCTACAGTGTGATAGTTCTTCCACAAAGTCTTTGCTTCTTTGTTACAGGAAGGATCAATATGAAAGCTATAATTCCACTCAGAAACTACAAATGGAACCACATTTCCCTGTGGCACTGTCGCATCACAAGCTAATGTTCAGTAATATTGATTAAGGGTAGTGTAATGGGAAAATAATTAAAAATACGTAGTTAAGAGTGATTTGGGGAAGTTAAATCAACACAGAATTTTTTTGCACTGAGTATTTTGGAGTCTTTGTACTTCTCACCAAAATAAAATACTCAGCTTCTTACACCATGTGACCCATTCCAATAGCCATAGTTTGTTCTAACTAGAAACCAAGTAGTGCCTTCTCTAGCCTTGTGAAAACACATTTGTTGCTGCTTCTAGACCATTCTTTTTCTGTTTACAGTTTTGTTTGCCATGATTGAAATTCTGATCTGTTAAAGTATGTTATTTGTTCTAGCATTTCCATATGACATAAAGATGCCTGTTCATCCTGTGCCCCTTGATTTAGTTCTTTTTTTAACTTATTTTATTTTTATTCGTAGGGAAGTTGTGTGTGAAATTATGACAAAACCAATATGATACATAGAGACCATGCAAGAGTTGAGATTAAAGTAGGTTCAGATGTCCAGCTAGTGTTCAGTTTTGAATTGGTAGAATGCTGTAATTACATCCTTGAGATGCACCAGTGCTCCCAGCTGCATCATGGTTAGCACAGTAGTCATCTCTAAACCATACCTGAAACTGTGGTTTGGAGTTTTGTTTCGTTTTGGGGTTTTTTTTTCCAAACGCAGACCCATCTGTGTGTTCTAATGTTCCTTCTGAGTAGAATTTAACTCTGTCATAAATATTCTTGGGATTGCAGTTATTATTTAAGAATTTGGGGTGCTTTCAAAATGAAAAAATACTAAACTTCCACTGTATTCTCGATTTTTTTAATTTTTTTTTTTTTTTTTTAACCAACATTATTTTATCATTTGAATCAAGAGATCTCCCAGTACTGGGTACTATGGGAGGCACTGGCTGGCTTTGATTCCGGCTGCATAGTTAGCATTGTGTTTGTGTTAACAACAAGCTTACTGGTATAAGGAGAGCTGGAGAAGAGGGGAAAAAGTAAGTAAGTAAATTTCAGATCAGTTATTTTTATTTCCTTGTGTATAGTCCATCATGAATACAAGGGTTATGTATGCAACCTTTGACTAACACCTTTTCTAGTTTTAAAGTACCCCTATAATTGTAGCTGTTAAAGCAGCAGGTTGATGTGGAGGCATCAGATATGTGCAAGATTCAAAAAAATGTAGAATGCAGGTTCGGTTAAAGGCTGTTTGCAAGATGTGAGTGTCAGGATTAGAGGAAGCTTGAATTATTACCAAGTTGATTTGGAAAACTAGTTTACTGTTTGTGCACCCTGGTTTGGAAGAGAAACACTTTCAATAGAAATGTTTTTACTGTGAGCTTTTATGGAAATTTGTTCTCTCATTCAAATCCCTTTTCCAGTTTTAACTTGCCAGATCACTACAAGGGGAGTCAAAGACTCTGCTTTCATGAATTCTGTTACAGAAAAGAACATGATTTTAATAAATTGAATTGGAAGTTCAGTAGGTTATAAAAAGGTGGTGTGCAGAGAAATATTTAATTAAATAAAAAAAAACCCCAACCAAACACACCCCACATCCCCCCAAAACATACAGAAAAATCCCAACCCAAACAAACTGACCCCACCCCCCCAAAAAAAACCCAACCCAACAGTAAAACATAAACCACAACCAATGAACCTCCAGACCATTAACTAGCATGGCTATTTGGATTTGCTAGCTTGAATAGGTATATGTGTTTGTTTATAGAAAGTAGCTGAAAATGTTGTCTGATTGAGGTCTAAGGAGAAAAATGAGATGTCATGGAAGACTTGTAGCCAAATTGCTTGTGAGGAGTTGAATTACAAATATGCTGATGGTGTAAACAAATGTATTTCAGGTGAAGGGGTTGATTCTTGTTCTCTTTTGTCTAATGTGAGAGAGTTATGTTTTACCAGGGTTAGGTGTTGGTGTTATTTTTAATGTTGAAATTATGATATGACACGGAGATGCTGATCTTTACATTGTGAAGCCACGCTCTGCTAGGATCAGCATAAGCAGTTATGGCTTCTTTCATATGTCATGTTAGAAATTAGTCTACTTAGCTATTATGTAGTTTTAAGAAGATATTCTTATTTATTAGTAGCATTAAAGTGTATGTATACACACACATAAACTAAATGGTGGAAGCAGACATACTAAGTGGATGCAACATGGATGCTTAATGCACACATTTCTCCAGAAATGTGGAATTGATTGTTTTATTTTAATATGTTAAAAAGTGCAATGGAAAGGCTTTCTTTCAGCATATGTCCTCCAGCCCTTCCGTGTTGCCAAGAATGCAGGCTAACCTGTATCTTGAAAGTGTGTTTCAGTGTTATAATTGTAATGCTTGCCTAAACTGGAGCTTCGTGTTTGCTTGAGCAGTAGATTTTCTGCATAAGATTTTAGTCAGAGTGGTAGCTTGGTTTATTAATTGGTAGTTTTCTTGAAAAAAATAATGGTGACATAACAGTCTTTGTAAAAGCTGTCACTGGAAACTGGGTTCCTGGTTTTGAGGCAATACTGTGATGATGTTGCTAACCACTTCCTAGTTTGTTTTGTGCTGTTGTACACTTTGCGTCTCATGCAAGACAAATAAAAAATACCAAAGTGGAGGGTTTCAGTGAAGGTTGTTGGAAGGTAATTTTTTCTGACACTGTCAGGAGTTAATGCCCAAATTACACAACTTCAATGGTTTGCATACCCAGCTGATGTCTTCTTTTATTCATTTCTTAAACTGAACTTTGTGCTATGTGTGTCTACAATAAAAGTTGTATTAATTTTCCTTGTACAGCTTTGCTTTTTGGCAATAGAATCTATGAAGCTTTTATTTATTCCTTAGTGTTGCTATTCAGGCCCAGAGATGTGTTAAATGCTGATTGCTTATTGTGGAACTGATTTAGCATATGATTTCAGTGACCTTTTTATATCACTTTCCCTCTAAAGAAGAAATGGCAGCAGAATTGACAGTGCTTTTTTGCACTGGGAATAAAATAAAACCCAAATAGCTGGAACCTAAAAAACCTTGAGGATTATATTCAACCACAGACTCTTGGGCAGTGTTGTTTACTAGGCAAAGAAGTGTGAATGCTAGTTAATGGTCAAATTGGGACAAATAAATTGCAAATGTGATATTTCCTTAGGTGTCTTTGTTGGGTTTTTTTGTTGTTTTGTTTTGTTTTGTTTTGTTTTGTTTTCAATTACCATAGCTTGCTGGTTTTTGTTTTAAAAGAAGACCTTCAACACAAGTGCTGCTAATAACTCAAACAAATCATGTGTTTAATTATCCTTATTGTCTGAAGCCAGTGCACAGACAGACCATATGCTTCTGTTGACTTGACCTCCTTAGCTGTGGGTGTCTGGATTTTCTGGTATATTGTTCCATTTATTCCTTGTGTCCAAAGGAACATTCAGACCCGCTGTCAGCCCCCATCAGTGGAGATCAGAGAGTAGTGTCATATGTTTTCTAACATGTGACATGTCATAGTGTCACAGTTTTAGAATTGTGTAGATTTTCTAAATTGTGACTTCTTGTGTGGAACAATTCCAGTATAGAATTGCAAAGGTGAGCAATTGTGTCTGGAGACACTTAGAACTGTTCCTGACTATTAAAATACCCCTTAAGTAAATCATTCATCAGTTGTCACAATTCTAATTTGGTTTGTTTGGCTTTCTAATTGTTTAGGATTGTTTTTCCCCTGGGAAAATATTTTATTCTGTAGCTTTTTAGGAAAAAACCAAAACCAAACCAAAACAACCCAAAGCTGCCTGATTTACTACTTTGTGCTTACTATTTTGATTGGTGAGCTTAACATTTTTAGCTATAGATATAAAAATGGGGGTGGGGAGGGAAGTAGGCTCTCAGAGTCTGTGTTTTGTACTCTTTTTTTTCTGCTTGCTTTGTGTGGGGGTTTTACTTTTTCAAAAGAATGATTACAAGTAAAATTGATTCTGAAGTTTGCATTTAAAAATAGGAAAGGTTTTACCAGTTGATATTACAAAGGACCATATTCAGATTGCTCTAAAAATTTTAGTGAAAACAACTTCAACTCCTGCTGCAAAGGAATGTTTAAACAGAAGTATCTGGACTGAGGTTGGATCAGGCACTGAACGTTTCAAAGCAAACAATTCAGACTTGTGCTAATGCATTAGGATTGGAAAGAACAAAAAACATTACTTGGTTATACAGATCCTTGCTGTGCAAAACGTGAACAAGTTGCAGTGAAAAATTAATTATAATTATTGAGGTTTTGTTGGGTTTTTTCTTAATAAAGTTTGGAAAACCTGCAGAACCTTAACTCAAACCCAAGCTGTTCTTCACAGTGAAAGCTGCTTGAATAAGCAATTTTCATAATACTTTTAGTCCTAATAAGTATATTTCTATGTGCAAAACAAAGACAAGAAACAGTAATTCTACGGGATTGTTTGGCAGATTGAAATACCAGATTGCTGAAATGACCTGTCAATTTGAGTAACAAGATTAGGGATAAAAAAAATGATTTGCCTGCTTGTTTTCCTAGATCTTGGTACAAGCCCCTTTTTGTTTGTTTCATGAAGCAGGAAATTTTTTGTCATGATTTATTTTTTAGTCAGGATCTATTTTTGTATGTAAATCATCTATGTTGCTTTACTGTCTTTAATTCCGCAGAATAATAAACTTGTAAAACAACCACATATCCAATCCCTTCAAAATAATAAAACAGCGTTATGAATAGGCATAGCTAAAAAGGCCCACAGGATCCAGTGTTCAGTGAGGACTGATAAAATATGACCTTGAGCTGTTTTCTTAAGAGCTTTTATTTATAGCATGTCTGTTGTTAGCATTTACAGTATACTGCATTATTCTGTATTTGCATGGTTGATTACTTTTCTGCTTCAGATTGTAAAACTCATCATAACTTGCTTATAAAAGGTTTTGATTTCACTTAAGAGCAAGGAAGCTAATTAACTTATGTTGAGTAGTGATCCATGGTAATATATTGTAACATTTCAAGGACACCAGCTATCAGCTTTTAGGCAGTTTTGGTACAAAATCAGAATATGATTTGTAAGCACAACTGAGATCTGATTTGGGGGGACAAAGTTTGTTAACACCTTCTTTAGTCTTCTCTGTTTGACACTGCTGATTATAAATATGATTTGTGGTTATGTAGAGATACTGACACTTGATCATTACCTCAGCTTGTTACTATGTTTTGCTGTTTTTGTAAGCCTGAATGTCATGGGTGGATTCTGGAACATCCTTAATATCTCTCTTGTGTAGACAGCTTTTTGGCCATTCCTGTGTGATTGGTTTGACAATTCTATTTGCCTCTCAGGTAGCTGTTTGAGAATTCAGTGCTCAGTTTGTGCTTTGTGAGTATCTTCTGAGCTCTGGAGTCACTTACAAAGGGTGATGGAGGCAATGTTTGTATTTCCTCAGTAAATGCCACTATGTATTTCTTGTCTGTACATCTTTACGTCAGATGATTGTACAGCGCAGTGAGAACAGATGTCATATCACAGTATTGGGTAATTCTATTTACAGTTATATTTTGCAAAACATGCAAAAGAGGAACTCTAGCCTTTGTCAAAAAGTGTCAGTTTTAAGATGAAATTTAAAATTACTGAAGTGCGAGTGTACTATGAATCCCTTTTGATATACTAGAGATATTCAGGTGTGTAGTTTGTTGTTTGTTGGGTTTTTCTTGACTGACACTGGAAATAATT
Source organism: Neopsephotus bourkii (assembly GCF_033783945.1). Taxonomy (NCBI): domain Eukaryota; kingdom Metazoa; phylum Chordata; class Aves; order Psittaciformes; family Psittacidae; genus Neopsephotus; species Neopsephotus bourkii. Next base: position 2,879,880 of record NW_026902234.1, on the reverse strand, counting down.
TAGTGTGCCACATTTTGGCATAGCAGGATTTAAATTTAAAAGGATATCTGTGCAGGACAAAGATGACTTTTATTAGGTGATACTACAAATAGGATAGCTTGTGTGGGACTTGGGTATTCTGGATCAAATAGTCTAAAAAAATATGTGTTGCATATGCCTCTGAGAGTGAAATGCAGGTCAGTAAAGGTATTGTCATGACTTACTGGATATCTCTGTATTTGGTATCACAGTTTCATGGCTCAGATAAAGCATCTGAACTGATTTCAGGGGAAGTGCAGAACTTACTCTTTCACTTCAGATAGCTGACAAAAGAAAAATGCCATGCCAGACTGAACAGGCATGCGTGTTGACAAATCCCAAACTCATTTAAGAGTAATCTGCTTTTGCTGCATCCACTGACTATATAAAATGCAAAGTAGAAGCTCTCTGTCCATTAAGATGCCTATTTTGTATCAACCTGTGAATTAATCAACATCCTTAATGCAAGTGTAATGAATTAATACATGAAGTTTGTTACTGTCTCTGACTCATAGCGTGATGTGTGGGGTTTTTATAATGGGAATAAATGAGTTGTGGAATAGCCAGTCACAGAAGTACCTGAATTAGCACTTAACTATATTCTGTGTATATTCTCACAGATTCAAACATTTATTTAATGGTATTTAGATAACTCTTCAATCGAGTATACAGAAAAATGAGATTTGCAATGCAACCTTTAACTTGTAGACTTGTAGTGCAGTTTGCTTCAGCTGAAGCTTTTTTCCTTTTTGAGAAGGTGCAGGCTGTGAAGGTTTTGAGTGAGGGTCTAAGGAGAGAGAGCCCTGGGGTTGGAAGAAGAAAACTGTAAAGGGTTGTCACTGAAGTGAGCCGTAAACTTAACCCTAACCCTAACTTAGTACTGTTGCAAGTGAGACACTGTTCATTTGAATAATGATTTGAGTATTCCCCTTTTGATACAGGAAAGGTCCTGCTGCATCAAGTATCTGTTCCTGCTTTTACCTGTTTTGCTAATATTTGTGTGCAATGCTGTGTTGTCAACCAAAGTGTTTTGTATGTCAGACTCAGTCAATTTTTCCTGTTTAATGAGCAAAGGGGGCTGAGAGGCTTTGACAGTTCAGCTGGGTAGGAGCAGGAAATAAAAAATCAGGCCTATAATGCAGTAAAGCTAAGCCCTCTGTCCTTTTCTTGCTGCCTTTTTTGAGTGCCAAGTCTGTGTCTGGTTACCTTTTTCTCTGTGTGGCAGATCCATCACTGAGGGTATCTAGCTGATTTGTGAGCTGGAGGAAGGCTCAACTGCCTGCTATTGATATGGGAAGGCTGTAAAGCTTTTTCTAATCTTGTTGCCTGATGCATCTGCCTTTGGAGACAACCAGTGGTAGCACCATAGAGCTCTTGAGTAAATTATAGCTTTTTTGTTTTTCTCTCTTTTTACTTTTTTTTTTTCCTTTCCCTCTCCCCTCCCCAGTACAGCCGCTTTAGTTTGGGATTTCTATTTCCAGTTGTGGAAATGGCCTATGATTTAACATATTTCTGAACCTGCTTGATTGATAAGATAAATAACAGCTTGCAAAGCTTTCATACTGCTTTTTGTGTTGTTGATGGTGCTTGTTTTAGCAGACAGTAAAAGGCTTTCCTTGAGGGAGGATGGCAATACTGAGAATGGCTGAAATATTCCTGGGGTTTGTAAAGGTTCTTAATGAAATTCTGTTTTCTTTTAACCTCCTTCTCCACACCCGTGCAAAAGCCCCCAAACAACCTCCCCCCCCCCCCCCCACAACACCCAGAAAACGCCTCACCATAATCACGCTCACTCCTTCCCCCCCAAAAAAAGGGGAAGGGATGGGCTATATTGCACAGCAGCCAGAGATTTTTATTGCTTTTTTTTTTTTAGATAGCAGGTTTTTACTGGAGCCATAGGCTATCATTGTATGGATGTTGCAGGCTACATGGGGTAAGAAACCGTTGGAGATTGCAGAAATGCAGACTTCCCTTTTTAGATGGTGTCTGGCCCTTTGTCCACTGTTTCGACCATTTCTTTAGAGACATCTATGGAGAGTCACAAGCATCTCTGATTCTGTAGTGCCTGTACCTCCTTTCCCTGGTGCAGTACTAATAAAATTAGATGTGTATGCATATCATCTAGATACATGTTCAACTCTATATTCTGTGTTTTAAGATTAATAACAACACATGCACATATATATGGGTTTCAAAAGTGCACTTGTGATTGAAGAGGTGCTTAGGTTTTCTTTGATACTGACCCAGCTCTGTTTCCTTTGTAGATGGTTTATGGTGAAGCTTCAAATAGTCAGAGGCAGGAGAATTTTGCTGATTCTACAGATATTTGCACTCCACTCAGTTTAAAAGTGCACCCAAAGTAGTTTCCTTGCATAGTTTTCATACTAGAATAGACTTTTTCGGTTGAAAGGGACCTATGGCTATTGTTTAGTCCAACTGCCTCACCAACTCAAAGCTGATGAAAAGGTAGAGCATGTTATTATTGACCAATGTTATTAAGGGCATTCTCCAAATGCCTCTGAAATACTGACATGCTTGGGGCATTGAAAATTTCGTTTTCCTAAAACTGTAATATGAGCAAAAAAGCCTACGAGCTGTTAATATTTTTTAGTAAAGCTGAATAGCCATAGAATTGCTTTGGTTGTGTTTCCAGGATGTGTTTGCCATTTTGTTGTTCAGAATGTGTTTCATTTAGAATTATGATACAGCAAGATTCTGCAATATAGGTCATTTACTTCCAAGTCTGACTTCTTTTGCTGTTTTAGTTGAGCTAAGTTAATCTGCAAAATACTTCCGTAGATTCAAGCTACAGCACATTTTCTGTTCCTTTGATGCCCTTTTTATCCCAAGGAAAAGCTCCTTGCTCTTAAAAATCATGAGTTGGGGTACATAAACAGATCAGACTAGTAGTAGACAGCCTCAACCTATGAAATTATGTGGTGATGTTGAGAAGCTCTGTGTTGAGCTGAGCAACTGGGCATCTGGTCTAAAACTTTGCTTATTAACTGTCTAAATTTGGAACAAAAATCAAATGATGTAATCAAGACTGTGGCTAAGAGGAGAATGGACAGCATTTGTAACTTGGGCTAATGGTGTCTTTTGGGAATGTCTTTTTAACAGTTGCTTAGTAGAAGAACCATAAATAACACAGAGAAGGAAGAGTAGGCTGAGTGCTGGGGCTCCATGTCTGGTCAAAACTCTGCAAACCTTTGCAGTTGATTTGAATTTTTAATTTTAAAAACACTGCACCAGCTTTCAAGTGGGCTTGTCTAAATTCCAGGTTCTGCCTATTTAGGAGAACATTTTGCAACAAGGTGAAAAAAAGTTGAGATAACAAATTACTGAGCGAGTTGACATAGTGTTAACTTTCCAAGAAGTACATAGCATGAAGCCAGCTAAAATATTTAGGTTTCAGCTTCTGGAGTTTAGTTGAAACTACCAGAGTTTGAGAGAGAGCAATGAAGAATGAATGCTTTCAGTTCTTAAGTCACTTCTTAACAAGTATTTTCATTTGAAATGTGAGGCCGAGTTATTTTTATTTGATCTTTTTGGCTTCCAGAGCAAAATATGGAAAAGCATCACCTTCTCATTTCAATGTAAAATAGCATATTATTCTTAAATAAAAATGACTGCTGAAGCTATTGGAGACCAAATGAGTTTGGTATTGGCTACAGCTGCTGTTAGATGGATGTTAGGTATGTTTGGGATTCTTCCATCAGCTGTATAAGGCAAATAACTTGCTATTTGAATTCCTCCTGTTTTCTTAAATTACTTTGGATTTCAGCATATGAAGAAAAGTTATTTATAATATTGTAGAAACAGAAACTTTTTCATGATGATGACCACTGATCTCTGTGACTGCTTCCTTTATGGTTTTAGGCTCAGCATTTTTCTTTTTACTCGAACAGCAATGGGAAAAAATGGTTTGATGCTTTTTGACAAGAGACCAGTTCAATTTCTTTAGGGTTTAGAGAAGCCCCTGAACAATAAAACACTAACTGGTCAAGTGTGTTTTGAAAATATTTGCTATACTACTGACTTTTTTTTGTATATACAATGCTTACGAGTCAGCTTGTCATAGAATATCTCAGTTGAAAGGAGCCTACAACAATCATCCAGTCCAGCTGTTTGATCAATTCAGGGCTGACCAAAAAGTAAAGCATGTTATTAAAGGCACTCTCCAAATACCTCAAACACTGACAGTCTTGGAGCATTGACCACCTCCAGGAATCCTGTTTCAGTTTTTGACCACCCTCCTGGTGGAGAAATGCTTCCTAATGCCCAGCCTGAACCTCCCCTGGTGCAGCTTTGAACCATTCCCATGTGTCCTGTCACTGGATACCAAGGGAGAAGAGCTCAGCACCTCCCTCTTCTTATCCTCTCCTCAGGAATCTGTAGAGAGCAGCGAGGTTGCCCCTCAGCCTCCTTTTCTGTAAACTAGACAAACACAGAGTCCTCACCACTCCTCACAGGACATTCCCTCCAGCCCTTTTACCAGCTGTCTCTTTCTCTGTATTCAAGGACCTTCATCAATTGTAGTGCCCAGAACTGCACACAGTCCTTAAGGTGAGGCCACACCAACACTGAATACAGCAGGACAATCACCTCTTCACCAGCTGGTGATGCTGTGTTTGATGCATCCCAGGGTGCTGTTTCCCCTCCTGGCTGCCAGGGCACACTGCTGACTCCTGTAGAGACGAGGACCTCCAGATCCCTTTCTGCAGGGCTGCTCTCCTGGCACTTTTCTCCCAGTTTGTACTTGTTCCCAGTGTCACTCTGCCCTAGGTGCAGAATCTGACATTTATTCCTGTTAAATTTCATGCTACTGAAGATTGGCCAATGCTCTAGTCTATCTAGATTCCTCTGCAAGACATCTTGTCCCTCAAAAGAGGCAATAGCACTTTGGTATCATCAGCAAACTCGCTAATGGTTCATCCAACTCCTGCATTCAGATCTTTGACAAAAATATTGAACAGAAGTGGCCCTAGAGTTGAACCCTGAGGAATGAGGCTGGGAACTGGTCACCAGCTTGATGTAGCCCCATTCACTACAACCCTTTGGGCTCTGCCCTTCAGCCAGTTCTTCAACCAGTCACCATAATCCTGCTCATCCCACAGTGGGGCAGCTTGTCCCAGAGGATGCTGGAACGGGCAGTATGAAAAGCTTCACTAAAGTAAAAAAATACGCATCCATCACCACCCTTCATCTGCAGGTGACCATATCATAGAAGGATATCAAATTAGTTAAACAAGACTTTCCCTCTGTGAGCCCATGTTGACTGTGCCTGATGGTTGCATTGTTCTTTAAATGCCTTTCAATAGTACCTAATATAATTTCCATAATTTTTCTGTGAACTGAGCTTAGACTAACCTCAGGCTTGTAATTTCCTGTGTCTTCTTTCACACCCTTTTTGTAATTGGAATAACATTGACTAGATTTTAGTCAATGAAGACCAACCCAGATTCCCAAGATAGTGGTGGTCAAGAGGGTTCTGCCATAAAATCCTTTGGCTCCTTCAGTACTCTGGGATGAATCCTATTAGGCCCCATGGACATGAAAACATTCAGATGATACAGCTGGTTCCTTACAATTTAAGTGTCTAGAAGTGGAAAGTCATTGTTCCCACACTCGTGCCCTCCAACTCAGGGGACTGGGCAGCCCAAGATCTGTCAGCATTATTAAAGACTGAGGCAAAAATACATTGACTATCTCTCCTTTATTGTTGTCCTTATTAGTCAGGTGACCGTAACCAACAAGTATCAGTCCTGTGTGTTCTTTAGACCCCCTTTTGCTATTAATGGACTTAACAAAGCCCTTTTTGTTGTCGGATTCATCACTGGCCAGTTTCAGCTCTAATTGAGCTTTGGCCTTTCATCATACATACACATTTCAGAAAGACTGCCTTTAATTTCTGGAGAAATTTTTACAGTCACTTGCAAATTTTGATTCCTTTTAAGAAAATAAGTGAAATTTAAATTATAAATTGGACTTCTCTGTAATATAATAACATGTTTTCCACAAAAAGTCTTAATTCTTTGATGAAAATACTTAGCTTTCAAATTATTTCATGTATTGGAGAGGGGGGAAAAAAGCAAATACAGAACTTGAGCTAATTCAAGGTTTAAATGAAAATAGATACTTAAATTTAATCTTGATGGCTCATTCCTATGTCCTAAGGAATCAAAAACTCTGGAAAAACAAATTAGAGTATTTATAAACTCCTGATGCCTTAAGGGACACTTTTCTAAGGTCTGGGACAGGCGGTGACCACTGTTGGTGGTACTGTAAGAACCTTCATCCACCAGTTCCCTCAAGACCCACAAATACATCTCATCAGGTCCAATGGAACCTTCAGATGTTCTTATGCATTGTTATCTTCTACAGCAGGCAGTTTTTCATTCTCCCTGCTCCTGCCTTTGCCTTCTGCAACTTGGGAAGTGTGGCTGGAGCTCTTGCAGATAAAGATTGAGGCAAAGAAGTCATTGAATTCCTCAGCCTTCTCCATGTTCTGGGTAACCATGTGTCTGTCCCATTTCCTTCTAGAAACAGTCCACATTTTCTCTAGTCTTCCTTTTATCACCAGCATATCTTACAGGGGCTTTTCTTGTTGACCTCTACTTCTCTGGTGAGATTTAGTTCTGTCAGGGTTTAGCTTTCCTCACCTGATCCCTGGCTGCTCAGACAATTTCTCTGTATTCCTCCCTATCCTTGTTTCCACCCTCTATAGGCTTCCCTTTTCTGTTGGAGTGTCCAGGAGCTCCTTGTTCATTCACACAGACCTCGGGCTGATTTTTGCCTGACTTCCTGTTTGTCAGGATCTGTTGCTCCTGAGCTTGGGGGAGGTGATCCCTGAATATTAACCAGCTTTCTTGGACCCCTCTTCCTTCCAGGGCTTTTATCCTATATAACTCTACGAAGCAGATCCCTGAAGAGGCTAAAGTCTGGTCTCCTGAACTGCAGGGTAGTGAGCTTGCTGTGCACCCTCCTTGCTGCCCTAAGGATCTTGAAATACAGCATGGCCACTGCAGCCAAGGCAAGCTTCACATTCCGCACAAGCCACTCCTTGTAGGTGAGAACAAGGTCCATCACAGCCCCTCTCATCATTGTATCTAATGTCACTTGGAGAAGGAAGCTGTCATTGATGTGCTGGGATCTGAACCACAGGTTTCATAGGGTTCTCACCGTTTTCCCAGGAGAAGTACAGACCCTGCACAGGCGAGTTTAGCCCTTTTGAAGTAGGAAGAACAGTGCTGGTTTGTCTGCTATCTTATACCATGAAGAAAGACAGGAAGGGAGACTTGATGCTAAAGGCTGCTTCTGAGGGTATCCACTGCTATAGAAACCCTTAAAACCTTTCATGTCCTTTGGTAGCTCACCTGTTCTTCCCTGTTTAGGCAGAAATCAAGAGGGATCTATGTAACCTGCCATCTCTCATTCATTTTTGTGAGGAAATATTCACGTCCTTGAGTGCGGTATCTACACTAATACAACTATATATTTGCTTAGCTGTTAAAATGCTTTGTAACCTTACTGTAACCAGTAGACATGGTTCCAAGCAATCTTTGATTTCTTTGGGTTATCACTGGCAAGAATGAATGACCTTCAGGCCAGAAACTCTGGAACATTTTCCTGGCCTTCTTAATACTGCTGACTAAAGTGCCAAGTCCTGCTTCAAATAGCAATCTGGATTCAGCCTTCAGTGTGCAGTGTGCCTAGCTCCGTACTGTGGGCCAGCGTTTGTGTTCTGGGTTTGTTGGCACAGAAGCAATAACCATTTGGTTTTAATGAAAAAAGGAAAATAAGCTGGCACGGGAAGTGTTTTTAAGAGGTAGTGAACTATGTTTTTGTTTTTCTGTCTTCAAAACAGAGGGCATTTTAGTTAATTATGTTTACTAAACATAATCACAACAGTACATCCCAATGACAAAAAGGAAAATAGATGTAAATTGAAAGAAGTTGGAGGAAATGCAGCATTATTAACAGTAGAAATTTGACTATAATTCCTTTTTTACCCCATGTGTTACTTCAGTGTAGCAACAGGAAGAGATTCAAATTGCTTGCAAAACTTCTGCTTCCCTACCTTTGCAATACTGAAAGGCTAGTAATGGATAGGTAAATATCAGAAGGGAGATGTCACAGGATGACAGCTGGGTGGTTAGAGTATTGATTACAAGGTGTGAAATCATTTGAGATACTTCAGTCTGTATCTGTAGATTGGCTGAAGCAGAGTGAGGATGGTGAGCAAGAGATTTGAGAAAATGACCATGGTGTTTCCTTCTCGCTTTTGGTCTCCTTTCAAAAAACATACATATGTATTTACATTAGCAGGATTTTGATCAAAATTTTGTTCTTGCATGCACTGACAATATCATTAGTGTAAAACTTGGATCTGAAATTGGTATGTCTGAAATACTGCCAAATTGCACTCATTCTCTCAAAGTATTCAAAGGGGGCTTTCAAAAGGCGTGAGCTGTGCTTTTGTATGGTACCACTCCTATTCTGCTGCTTAAAAGAAGTGGCTTGTGGGCATCTGTTCCATGAAAGGATTCAGAATTGCCTTGTAGTGCTGAGTAATGGAGGCTTAAAGGTTGCCCCTATCTGAGGCTACAGTGAGGGCCGTACTGTGCCATACTGCTTTGTATTCCTGTCTAGTGCAGCTCATTCTTCCCTCCATAGGCTGTGTAAATGCTAAGATGCCTAACTCAGGTGTGATTGTGCTGGGCTGTGCTCTTGGTTGGATTTCAGATGCTGCATAGCTAAGCGGTCTCTGAACTTTGTTGGATCTGTCTTTAGGTGTTTGTTTCCAAAAATAACCAGGATCATCTTTTTTCTCTCTAGAAAAGTTGATTGCATATCAACGGGAATTTCATGCTTTGAAGGAACGTCTTCGTATAGCTGAGCATCGCACTCTGCAACGCTCTTCTGAGCTGAATGCTATCTTGGAGCAGTTCAGGCGTGCAGTAGCTGAAACAAATGGGAGTAAGAATGCAATGAATAATTTTTCAGGTACATACTGTGATTGAGCTATTTTTTATAACTCTGCAATACCAGTATCTCTTCCTACTACTATAGAGTAAGAAATCAATACTTAGAAAGCCAAATGAAACTGTCCAGCAATATGAATAAAGAGTGTGCAATGTGCTGTATTATGTGGGGATTCTTTTAGGGTTTTGTTTTTTCCAATTTCCATTCTTAATGATCTACCTACTCTTCATTTGTATGACTTTAGGGACTGAATACTTATTCCACACCTAGCTCCCAAAGTTTGGAACTTGCAGTTACTTATTTAGTGTACTAAATATATTTTGACAATAATTTACATTTCTTTTAAATAGAGCTTGAGGGGAAAGGTGAGCAAACAGAAGACATGGATTAACTTGAAACAATTAGAATATGTTTAAAAGTCAGCTGGAATATGTAAAAACATACAGGTTAAGGTATTGGTTATGATTTGTAAAATACATATGTAATGGCCTGTTTTAATAACTAGTGATTAAATGATAAACTGGTAATCTTTTACCCTTTTTGGAGGTTGATGGTCAAGTTTACTGAGAGCTGTGTTTGACAATATTAGAGAATACCTTTGCACTACTCACCAGATTATTGAGTTAACTTTTAAAATCACATTATTACTGCTATAGTCACTCTAATTTTTCTAGATGCACAAATGAATAACAAACAAATACAAACTTTCTGGCAAGAGGTCTGATTTTGTAGGTTGCATAAATTTCACTGTATTTGCCTAATGAGGAATATAAACCCCGAGAGTTTTGCAAATAAAAAACCCTGGATCAATTTTTTTTGAATCTACTTGCATTTGTGCTGTGGATTGCTCTTTTGTATAGATTTTTTTTGGATTTTTTGTTCTGACACTGATTACCTATCCAGCCTGATCTCCGTAGTACCCTGGATCTCCAGGAATGGTGTGGATAAAGAGTACATTTAGCATAGTCTGTGACTCTTCCTGTTCTGTGTGTACGCTTCTTGCTGTTAAAGCGAACAATCATAGAGGAAGTCAAGTAATTTTGATACTGGATTTATGATTTATTACCACATTAATCTCTAAAAATGATTTAGTACACTTTTAGACGATATAGTTACATAGAGTTACTCTCTTCCATGCAACTGAAGTTACTGGTTCACATTTTTTATATTCTACTATGTCTGGATCCCAGCTGGAACATCCTTTTTTCTCCATGTGGAGCCATGATGGGAAGTCAGCTGAAGTCTGAGTTCCTCAGCTTTTGTGCTCAGAACTTAATATTAGATAGTTTGGGTTTTTTTTTCTTTTAAGTTTAATGTACTTAAGTATACGTATTACTATGTGATATTTGCTATCTTTGAAGCTGAAAGAATTCCTTTATGTGGATGGTTACTCATTCATAAAGAGCTGTCATACTTTGACAGAATTTTTAGTCCAGGTTTTGCAGTTGATGCTAAAGGAGATAGGTAACAGGAAAAGTAAAACGTAGCTGTATTAGAATCTATAAAAATAAGCATCTCTACTTATCTATTTACAAAGCTTTTTTTCAAAGTTTTTAATGGTTAAAAGCTTACTTTAACTCATACATAAATACTAATAAAACCCCAAACTAACCAAACCAAACTCCACAACAAAACCCTTCTATCTTTGTAGAAGCTACACTCAGAATCTGAGAGGAATGACATTTGTAACATTACTTTTCTCACTGCTTCACGATTCAGTTTTATCTTGGAAACCTTGGGTACAGTTATTTACTTAACTTGATATTATAAAGCCCGTAAATTTTGAAAGTTCCATATGCTATCATATTTGTCGTTTGAAATAGGAGTCGTTTTCACACTTGATGCAAGAAAATCAACACGTACAGCAGGGAAATTTAAAAACTGTTATTTGCAACTTTGAGAGCCACCTGGACATCCTGTGAGGCAGTTACTTGAGAAAGTGTGAGAATTATTTTAAGTACTCTAATGGACTAAATTAATTTCATGTTAGGATTTATTTTATTACAGAAACACTCAAAATCTCAATTTCTGTATATTTAATGCTGTTTTTGTTTTGTAATCTGTATGTGCAGTGTATTCCAATATGTATTTGTAGCTCTGAAAAATTATCTGCAGGAGCATCACTACATGGTGATGTGCTCTGTAAGCATAAGTAAAAAATTATCTAGGTAAGTAAGACTCCCATTTTGATTCATTTGGGGGAAAAAAACCTTGAACCAAAACAAAAAAAGCCCCAAACAATGAAACCTGTAACTAAATGGAGCATTGTTTACTTCTGTGATTACACAGTAAGTCTTACATGATCAGGTAAGTATTAACTATATTTGTAACAAGGTTATTTGGTGCAAAATAATCTCAGCCATTGTTTATTAAAAAAATAAAAGAGGAAAATACTTCCTTTGTAGACGAAATATAATGCCTCAGTAAAATGTATCATTTGTTCTGTTTTTCAGTTAGGGCCAAGTTTGGAATTTTGGACAATTTACCATTGCATAAAATTTCATATTGTTTGTTTTCTGCATTACTGACTTCATGTATGTTTGCAGATGAGACGCTGAAATTGTTAAAAGAGCTAACAAGTAGAAAATCTCTTCAAGTGCCAAATATCTATTACCATTTGCCTCATTTGTTGAAAAATGAAGGAAGCCTTCAGCCTTCTGTGCAGGTTGGCCTTGGAAGGACAGGAGGTATGGTGATATGATGTTTATTTTATGTTTGATAACTGGAGGACTTTCTAGTTTTAGTAATGTAATTTCCTGCATTCCTTGGTAGATCAAGGACATCTCATTTAACTTGTGTGATATTGGTGTGTCTTAGAAGTCACACTGAATCCAAGATGAAAGAAGTTTGACTTCACTTTGTTATTTTTTGCATAATCTCAGTCACAGCTCATGCCATGTTAAGGTGCACATTAAGAAGCATTTAGTTTGGATGAATTTTTTGTAACTAAGTAAAAAGGAACAAAGCTCAGGCGTTACAGATTCTGAACTGCTAATGGACATATCCCTTTGGCTTTTCAGATTTGTGGGGCAATCATGCATGGATATAATTATTTTGGAGTTGATGTTTCTGGTTTTTTGAACAATGTATTTCAGCGTATAGCTTAGAGTTGGGAGAACTAGGATAATCCAATATAATTGCATCGATAAAATGTAGACATTCACTGAAGGGGATTAAAAAATCAGTGTTGTGCTGCAGTACTGCTGATCTACCCCCTGCCTTTTGCTTTTGTTTCACCTAATGTTCACAAATTCTGAGCCTTGATTATTAGAATAGATCCATTGAATCCCACTCTTGTAGTATAAAGCCCAACCAATACCTCAAAGCATACGTGTGTGTGATTAAGCTTGAACGCCCCACCAATGAATCCTTGTTTCTGTTTGTACCATCTGACTTGAAGGGGTCATCTTATTGTCCACTAGAGCCTTCTCTTTTCTTTCCTCCCTCCTTGCTTTTGAAAGAAGCATTAGTTACTTCTGGCCTGTAATTTTGATCATTACTTCAGTACATTTGATTGGTCCTTCTTTAACAGAAGGTATGCCTGTGTGACAAATGTGTGGGTTTCAAGCCATAGGATTATTTTTCTGACACTATTTATTTCAATCTTGTTATTCAGGAAGGAAAAGGTTTACATTTCTTTATTAAGTGAAGCCTGCATTGTATCCTACCGGGAATATATGACAGAAGTTTGCAATTGCAAAACAGACATTGGAATGAGGTTTATTAAAAAGAGGGAGGAAATCCTGAGTTAAAAGTTATTTTCTCACTTTCCCCTTTCCCAGTCACTGTGCTTTTTGAATGTTTGTTTTAAAAATTCAGAGCTTGCTAATGTGTAGTTGCTAGGCGAGGCAGGCTCTGTAAGGAAGGATAAACAACATTTTAAATAGTTGTTTGGGTTTATATATTTATGATGTGGTAAATTATTTCACATAAATGGCTCAGAATGCTGATGCTGACTTAATGAAGTCTGCTTTATCCTTTCACTGTGTTCCTGCTGCTGTCTGATGTGTCCTATTAGGTAGTCAGTCCTGACTGTGGGGTAGGGTACAGAAGAAAGACTGGGAAATTTAAGGAACATGGAAGTTAAATGGGCAGCTGAAAGGTAGTGTTAATAGTGTTGTAGCAGGGTCCAGATTGTTTTGCGTTCGAGGTGCTTTTAACAGGAGTAAGAGATTGCAGTGAGGAACTTCTGGACGATCCTGATGACCTGGACTTGTTTTTCTAGAAGAACCCAAACCAGGTGCAAGGAAAGTAAGAATTTTTCACTGGTGTCACTTTAAAAGAAGACCTCTGAGAAGTTAAATACTTGAGTAGTGAAGAATGGTTATGCCAGTTTGAAAATAAAGCTGAGTTAGAGAGTTTAATCACTGTTAGTCTTGGTGCACCTTATCTGATTGATGTGATGGTTGTTCATTATTACCTATTTTGTGGCAAGGTTTTGGTATGGGGTAGATTCTTTGAGAAGCTGCTAGAAGGTTTTCCCTGTGTCTAATGGAGCCAATGCCAGCTGGCTCCAAGACTGACCCACTGCCGGCCAAGGCTGAGCTCATCAGCAATGGTGGTAGCACCTCGGGGATAACGTTTAGGAAAGGAGAAAAAGTTACAGCACAGGAGCAGCTACAGCCAGAGAGAGGAGTGAGAATACAAGAGAACAACAGCCCCGCAAACTCCAATGTCAGTGCAGAAGGAGGGCAGGAAGCGCGCCAGGTGCCAGAGCAGAGATTTTGCTGCAGCCCATGATGCTGCCCGTGGAGAGGCAGGCTGTGCCCCTGCACCACATGGAGGTCCATGGTGGAGCAGATACCCACCTGCAGCCCATGGGGGATCTCACACTGGAGCAGGGGAATGCCCAGAGGAGGCTGTGACCCCATGGGAAGCCCAGGCTGGAGCAGGCTCCTGGCACAGGACCTATGACCCAAAGAGAGGAGCCCAGGCTAGAGCAGGTTTACTGCAGTACTTGTGACCCTGTGGGGACCCATGCTGGAACAGTCTGCTCCTGAGGGACTGCATCCTATGGAAGGGACCAATGCTGGAGCACGCGGGGGATGTGAAGAGTCCTCCCTGAGGAGGAAGGAGCATCAGAGACAGCATGTAATGAACTGACCACAGCCCTTTTCCCCATCCCCCTGAACTGCTGGGGAGGAGGACGCAGAGAATTCAGGAGTGAAATTTAGCCTGGGAAGAAAGGAGTGAGGGGAAGGTGTTCTAAGATACAGGGTTTATTTCTTATTATCCTACTCTGATTTGATTGGTAATAAATTCCATTAATTTTCCCAAGTCGAGTCTGTTTTGCCTGTGATGGGACCTGGTGAGTGGTCTCTCCCTGTCCTCATCTTGACCTTTGAGCCTTTCGTTATATTTTCGCTCCCCTGTCCAGCTGAACAGGAGAGTAATAGAGCAGCTTTGGTGGGCCCCTGGTGTTCAGCCAGGGTCAATCCACTGCAAGTATACAATAATCTGACATGTCCAAGATTACTTTCTTTTCGTTTGCTGTTTGTTCTAAATGTTGGTGACGATGATGTTAATCATGCTCCTGATGATGGGTGGTATATTTTTAAACAATTTTTAATTACTGTTATCTCCATCTATTAACTCTGCATTTCTTAAGCAGTGCTTCATTACTAGGTAAGATTCTTGTTTTCAATCACTGAAAATACATTTCTGGTTTGTTTGATTTCAGTTTCCATTGTAATGGGAATACCTACAGTGAAAAGAAAAGTCAAGTCTTACCTTACAGAAACTCTCCACTCCCTTATTGATAAGCTGTCCCCTGAAGAAAAACTGGACTGTGTTATGGTTGTCTTTATAGGAGAGGTAATCACTTAAATATTTTATGCACTTTCTTTACCTGTCTTTATAACTACAAGTACCACTCCTTTCAGCAGTTGATGAGGTTCTAGTTTTTCTTCAAAATGTAGACAGATGACTCATTCCATAAAAAGGAGACTGCATCAGTCTTGTATTTCTGATAGAAACAACCCTGAAGAGCCCAGATTTGTCTGTTTATCAAGGGAATAGTGGACACAGAATCAGTGGACTGGTTATTTCTGTTCACGCATAGTGACAGACATGTGCTAATTACCTTATTCTTTCAACATCAAAATAATGGCTAACTGACTGCTGTCATAGGGAGGATTCTTCCCACTTTCTTCATGCTACTGCTCAGTCCTTCATCACATGAGTGCTTCAGTTTGAGATACTAGGCACAGATTGTTACTGGGTTTATTTTCTGGAGAGTGTGGATATTTTAAGTCCAGGCTTTTTTTACAGACTAATTCAAACAGTGTTCATTTGGACTGTTTGGTCAGTTTGGCTCTGATTTAGTGGAAAACAAATTTGGGAAAATGACAGAGTGCTTTCAGAAATAATTCTGTTGACTGCTGGGAATTTCATGTGCTTATTTTAGTCTGTATGTTTTTCTTAGAAACTTGACTTGGAGAGTGGGAAATGTGTATATATGTTTGCCTATCATCCATCTAATCATATAGTGCTCTACTGAAACATTGTTCTGTGAGGCCCATAGACGAAAATTCGAATCCTCTAGTTATTACTGAAAACAATTTTTAATCCTGTGAGCCAGTGTCTGTTCAGGGATGAATCAGTGAAAAAATAGACAGACATTTTAATACTTCTGGTTGTATTATCAGCACATTCTAAAGCTTTCCTTGAAAAGTTGGCAAAATTTTTACCTGTACCTGAGAACTGATTCTTACAGTGTTCTTATGTAAATTGTTCTGCTTTCTCTTTCTTGACAGTCAGTCATAAACTTGTCTGTCTGGATAGATCCTGCTTTTCTGCAGCAAATGCTCTTAAAACATTTATGTGGAGTATCAAGAGAATGATACAGAATATCAAGAGAACAGAATTCATTCCAAATTACTGGAATGCTGAGTTTTTCATCACTCTGTTAGCTGGAGTAATTTTATGGCCTTTTATGTAGCTTCATTTTCAAGGTTTAAAACTGAAGTTTCATTTTGTTTAGCTTAAGTAGGTTTGAGCTGTAAAGACTCTGTGTTATCACTGGACGCTGTCTTCTACAAAACTTAGAAGTGTCCCAAATTGCACAAGGTTTCTTGTTGCTTTAGGCAAGCCATATTGCTATACCCAGGTTTTCCACAGCTAAACAGCTTTCTTCCTTTGAGCTGGTGTGAAATTCTCTTTCATCTTGGGAATGATTCTACAACATTGACCATAAAGGAAGTGAACATTTTAGCATGGGAGCTATAGCTTTCGTGCCTTAGGAGAACTGTTGCGATACCATTACCCTCTGTTATCACTGTCTTTGAGAGCAACATTATGTGCCTACTCGCATCTGATATGGGCACCAGAGCCGCAAATGTCTGGGGAAATCTGAAGAACCTAAGCTTAAATTTTTGTCCTGTTATAATCATTCCTTAGATTTCCATTTCTTTTTCTTTACTCCATCCAATTTTATGTCTTTTCTGCTTTACTGTTTCTTTGACCATGTTTCTGTTTTCTGAAGTTCAATATCTTATTGTTTGATTTGTAATTGCTAGCGGGAACTTTTTCAGTGATTACTAAGGAACAGTAAATACTTCAGCTATGCTGTGATTTTTTTGAGTTATTCTGTATATTTCAGCTTCCTTCTGCAAGATGAAAAGTGTAGGTTTATTAAGCAATTTCTCTGGCTAGTTGAAGGAAGGCCTGGTGGACTTCTTTCTCCTTAAACAAAAGGAAGGGCTTTAGCTTTTAAAATTGCTTTGTCTGTGGGGTTTCCTACCCTAAAATGTGTTAGACTATTGCTGTCATTAACTTGTGTGCATTAATGAAAGCTTATTTAATAACACATTAGAGCTTTGACCAGATATGCTTGTATCAAAAAGGACAGCAAAAGTTTCTGAAAAAAGATACGGCTGCTGCTCAACTTCTGTACAGTTTAAGTAGAGCAAGAAATGGTTATCGTGTGAGGTTAGGTAATTTTGCTAATGAGCTTTAAGTTACTCTCTGTGCTTTGTCTACAGCTTGTACCAACAAAAAAAAAAAGCACAGGACTTTACAAAATTGTTTTTACCAGAGAGTTATGTGAAAAATGGTATTTTAAAAGGATTTTAGTATTTTCTTGCTGACTTTATTTGTGAAATCAAGTTGACAATCTTTAAGAAGCATTGCTGGGAGCTGTAGTCATGGGCTGTAATCTCTTTGAACTAAGCACCCTAGAAAACTCTTTTAATACTGCTAGTTTTTTTAGCAGTTCAATCTCGCTCCTTTCTTGTAAATTTGACTTTTTTACTAGAAGACAAGTTGAAAATTAAGGCTAATGGCCTTCTGCAAACAGCATGAACAGTGTAAACAGATGAGCTGGTAAATATAGATGCATTATGGTTGCTAAATAGAGATCTGCGTATTCATTTACTGTATGGATATTTCTCAGTAATGTAATTATATACAGTAAATTTCCATACTGGAAGTTCAAGGAATTCTAAAATATCTCAGCTGATGTGATATCTAATCATCAAATAATTACTAGAATTGCTTGACAGTAAGCTGCAGTTGTCACTGTAACTGACATATGTCTGTTCTCCAAATAACTTTATTGCAGAATAATTTGTAGGCATTCATTAGGATGACTAATAAATAGGCATGATTCAGTGTACGGTTAATCTTTTTACTGCTCTTCACTATGTTGCTAGTACATGGGCTCATCAGGTAACTTGTAACAAACAATTCAAATCTCATTAACCTTCTCTGTATGAGAACTTGCTATCAGAAAAAAAAACTATAGACTCTATTATGAAGTCCAGATTAAAATTGTTGTCTAGTATTTTTATTTAATAAAGTTTGTCATTAACATGGGAAAGAAGGTTTTGAAGTATCATCATAGTGGAACAACAGACATACATACACACACATTACTGAATATGAGAGAAATAAGAATACTTTTCTGATACCCAGGCTTTTTTCTTTTTTTTTTCTCCTGTGGGGAATCTCATTTACCATGAAGAAAATTCATCTCAGACTTATTCTAAATATATCACAAATTATTGTCAGTCCATTTCATTAATCAGTGACTGCACTTAGCACAGTCTTTTGTATAAACAGTAATCAGTGTATATTGGAAAGACTACAAGCCCTTGATTTGACAAAAAATATTAGAAAGGCAAATAATTTCAGTAAGAATCAAAAGACACTACAGGTATGAAAAAGTGTTTTGCTCATTCTCTATGCTACTGATTACATATAGGGAGTGGTTGACCAGCTATTTGTTCTTGGAGCACTAGACCTTATGTTACACTTTCTTGCATACTGCTTATTCAAATCTTACTCTAGTGCTTCATGTGTGTACAATTTACTTAGGCTAGAAAAGCTTGCATATCTTGATTATCTTTTACTGTCACCATGCAATCTCTTCATGTAAACAGTGGCTGCTAAATTAAAACATGTTGATCTTCAAAAGTGTTTTTTGTCTGTGTCTCTGTGCTCCTTTTGTGGAGAACGTTTTACTCTTTGGAAAAGCTTCTGTACTGGTTGGGTAAGTGTGACACAAACACCAAGCAAGGTACCATCCTGTATTCTGGTATGAACAAAGCCTCTGCAAACTAAGCACTGAGTGCACATACTAGATCAAACCCTGCTGAGCCTGTTTTGGATGTATTAATATTGGAGTACTATATGTGAAACTTTTCCAGCAAAATAAGCAGGCTTGTATTGTTATCTATTCTTGCTCTGGGCCTGAATTGTGTATCTCTTTGATCAGCAGATATCTTGACAGAAAACAAAGGAGTATTTTGTATCTCTTGCTCTCAGCATGGGTGTATTAATATAATCAGAGAAGTTCCATCCATTCAGCTGGTTGTTGAACACTTGAGAGCTGCCCTGTAGAGTGTGTTCCTAGTCCTCAAAACATCTGACTATGTGTCTCAAGTTGGAGAAAGACCAGTAGATCTTAGCATACACATGTATGTAATATATATGTTTTGTTGTTTTGTTGGTTTTTTTTAAGAAAGCTAGACAAGGCTATTGTGTGATACGATAACATTATATTCACCATGTAGTTTTAAAGGCCTACAGAGATGGTAGCCTTTGTTTTGGACATCTCACTCAAAACTGATCAGGATGACCACAATTTCTAGATAACTGACAGCTCTTTTATGTGGAATGGTAACTTGGCCTGACAGTGGGAATTTGAGATACTTAAAACTGCTGTTGCAGTGACTGCTGATACTGGGCACTGTCACAGGATTGTATGTTCCTGTTTGCATGGCAGGGAGTAGCAAAGTTTTTTATATAGGACTAAACCAGTAATAATCTTTCTTAGATCTGAGAAAACATCCTTGACAGGATTTGAAAACTTCCATGTACCTGTGACAAATTCACTGCCTCAGCAAGAAGATAAAATTCAGGATTGTGGTCTTTTCTCAAACCCTAGAGTTGAATGACGGAAGTGCTTCTCTTTAAGATACCTTTTGAGATGCACCTTGTCCACAGTAACTATCTGGTGCTCCTGGTAAGGGAATATTACCGTTTTCAGAGTTGTATCTCTCTTTGGTATCATTTAGTGTATTTGTGAGATGGAAAGAAATAGTAATAATCTGATTTCAGATGCATTCTAGTAGGTGACTTCATACCTGGATGATTGACTGAATTGACACTTTGAGTTTTGGGCAACACTGTCAAATTTTGCTGCTGTGGTCTTCCTTGGCTTAAAGATAATGAAGACAAATTGCTTCTATCCTTCAAATAAAAGATACCTGTAATAGAAGGGTGCTTTTGACTGTACACAGCAACTACCTATCTTCTGGAAAACAAATAATCTAAACCTTTTTAGAAACTTACAGGCTCACCTAAGGGCAAAAAAGGCTTCTCAGGTTGCCAGGCCACATACGCTGATTTTTTTCAGACTCTACAAACCAGACATCATCTTTAATACACACAAAACTAGCAGAAGAGTATATGACACTTAACAATTTGCATCTGAATGTCCTGAGTTGAACTGTCCCTTGATTTTTCTGTTTGGTTTTTTTCTTTTGGCTGGCCTTCTTAAAAGCTAAACCTATTTTCTGGTGTGGTGTTGTGGTTCACAGCACAGTCTGTATGAATGTATGCCCTCACAATTGAGGAGCTGACATGCAGAGCACAAGGGTA
Source organism: Neopsephotus bourkii (assembly GCF_033783945.1). NCBI lineage: Eukaryota > Metazoa > Chordata > Aves > Psittaciformes > Psittacidae > Neopsephotus > Neopsephotus bourkii. The sequence goes on along the minus strand of NW_026902234.1, from coordinate 2,859,774 downwards.
GGGAGAAGCAGGAATGGAGTGCTGCAAGAATGTACTTGTGTTCCTATTCCTATTCCAGCTATTGCTGCCAAAAGCTTTGCATTGTGAAACCCTGTCCTGAAGTGAATTGGGTTAATAACAGAAATGATGGGAGAGAGATATTTCTTACCTGTGTGGTAGAGCGTGAACTTTCAGTAAGGGAGAGAGGAAGTCATTAGCTCATGTAGCACACAGAGACTACATTTTGCTTATGTAACATTAGACAGCTATGTTAGGGCGGTATTCTGCATTGCTGGGTTTTGCTTTGCATCTTGTTCTCATGTCTCCTGTATTTTAACTTGAACTTGCTGCTTCAGACCTGAAAGCAGACACTGTTTTCTTGAAAGTAATTTTTTTTTTCAGCTACATTTGTTGAACTCGAACAGATATTATTGCCTTAGGCTTTATTTATATCTATACATTATTGCAACCACTGCAGCACTCCTCAGGACTTTTCTTCACTGCATAAATAGCCAAAAATAGGTCCAAATTCCACTTTAGTGACTGCATTTTCTTGTGTGAATTTTAATGCCTTGTATATAGGTTACTATATAACCATGTACTTTCACCATGTCAAGGCAAATACACGTTTGTGTTGTCTTTTCTGAAGGCTGTTCAATTTTGCATTGTTTGTTATTATTTAAAATACATTGTAAAATTATTCCACCCCTATTGTACAGGGATGATGAAAGATCAAATAAAATTGTAGAAATTAGTAAGCAATGAAATGACTGCACTTCACAGATTAGCGTGGTTGTTTGCCAGAGATTTTTTTTTCTTTTTGGAAGATGTTATTGAGTAAGTTAAGACTTACTACTGTTAGATTTCATTCAAGAATTAACATCTGCATAGTCTAACAGCCTAGATAAACCACATTGTTTAGAATATACTGCACAGTTAATGTCTGGATTTCTCCCCTCTTTCTCTGCAGATTTTCTTCTTGAATTTGTAATATTTTGATATTCTGCATCTTAATTCCTTTCCTGGTGGCCTGCGGGGGGGGGGGGAACCCAACCAAAAAAAAACCAACAAACCTTTGGAATTTTGATTCTTAAAACTCGAATCTTGGGTTACTGTGACAGTTGGCTAGCTGTTAATCAGAACTTTCTAACCTCTTGTTTTGTCTGCTAGCTAATGCATTGCTATGCACATGCTCAGTCATAAAAATCAGTAAAAAAGATTGGAAAGTTCATTGCTACTCTGGTTCCTTGTGTTTGTTATGAATACCAATGTTCAGACAAATCTTAGAATAATTGCAAATTTGAGATGCATTCTTACCTCAACTAGAGAAGGTACTTCAGGGAGTTGTAGGGCAGCATCTGACAAAAACTGAGGAAAATTAAAAACTTATTTTACTGACAGTCTGAAACTTTAGTTCGGTCCACAGTGGACTCTTTTAGATCTTTCTTTCAGAAAGATTCATCAAAGCATTCTACATGTCTGTCTCATCAAAATTGCTGATGTAAGGAGCTAAACCTTAGATGTTGCCATGTTCACAGGCTTACGAAAGTCTGTAGATCTCATAAGCTAGAATCTTCTGTTCTTGCTCGAAGTTTAGATAGGCTCAAAGGCGATACTGGTGAGGTATCTTGAAGAGGAGTCTACTGCAGAATATTGAATACACAAAATCACATCTGTCTCAGGAAGTAACCTGAATTGAAAATAGTTGGAGTGTGGTTGGCAGCAGGAGGGAGTATTGTGTATGCTTGTCCTATTCTTCTTCTATGCTATGCTCATGGCAGCCACTGCTGGAAGCAAGATGCTGACCTGGATCAATCTTTGGCCTGATCTGGTATGAATGAAAAGAGGAGGATGTCTCACCCCAGGTGGTCTTGCTTTCTCTCAGAGATCAGTAATTTCATAAGGCTAGGAAGAAAAAACAAGCATAAAGATTTGAACTGCTGATACTGAAGTAACCACCCCTGCTTATGCCTTTCATTAGTTCCCAGCAATCTACCAAACAGGACAAACTTGTTTGTAAGGCTTCGTGTGATTCATTGATAAGGTGCATCTTTGTGGCTGGCACTGTTAACTCTTAGGTTGTGGCCTATCACAGTTCTGCATTTAATCACTTTAAAGGAACTAATTCTTAAATTTACTTTTTTTTTTTTTTTTTGCTTCTTTTTCTTGGGTCCCAAAATCCTAGGGATCACTTAGTCTTCAACCTTAATAGTTTTACTAAGAAAAAATTCTGGGTTTGTTATTGCCTTCTGGTTTGGTAGACAAAACCATTCATATCTTTAGCCTCAGGTTGTGCTGCTTTGGTTGGGATCACCAGTGACATTTCCTTTCAACAGCAGCAAGCAGCACTGATACCGTGAAACAGAATTTAAGCTCATCATAGCTGCTCCAAAGTCAACCTAGTATCTGCCAGATGATCTTCACTGGAAGCCTTGAAGAACGGTTACACTTTGTCTTTCATGGGTGACTTCCTTTTGATTAATCTGGATTTGTCTTGTTCTGTTTAAGATTCTTCGAGAAGACAAGGGTATTACTCCTTATGCAGTCTTGTGTCCTGCAGGTTGATAAAGAGGACCTTAGGTTTTATATCGTCAAGGCAGTAATCACTTCCTTCCTCAGAAATGGGGAATAGGTTTTGGTCAATAATAGGTTTGGATTTTGGTTTTTTGTTGCTTTGTTGTTTGTTTGGTTTTTTTTTTTTCCTGCTTTCAGTTACTAGCTGAATTTATCGCTACTGCTTGGAAGATCCTTAGGTTAGAGCAATTATCTAATCCTGATTTCCTTCCATCACTACCCTGCAAAGTATTCTATATAGTTAACTCTTCCCTTGGGCATAGTCACAGCTTGATCAAATTTAGTGCATATTCTCATATTTATTTCATGAGGGTTGTGTGAAACAGCTTACATGTGCCGCCTTCCTGGGACATGCCCACAGCTGAAGCATGTTGGCAAAGATCCCACTTACTGTTAGGCTTGGTAATGAGAGGAGTTGGTTGCCTCTGGAAGTTCTCTGATATGGAAATGTGACAGTCAACCTGCTACCCTGAGGGGAAGAGTTTGGTGTTGAAATCCTGGTTCTGAATCTCAGATGTTGCTGAAATACAACTGCTTATTTAGAAATAATGGCAGGATATCAAGTTTTTAATGCATTTGATCATGTGAAAAATGGCATAAACTCTTTTAACCTCAATGTTCTTTTTCATTCTAAAAATGGTGTCCCCTTTTGCACTATGTTGATACAGTGGTTGTTGATTCAGAAGGAAGGCTACTTATTAAACCAGCAGTGGTATTTGCTGTATCTCGTGTTCAGTGCAGCTAGACCAGAGCATCTTGATGCTGTGTGACACCAGCACAGATTACAGTATGAAATTGGAAGATTACAGACTGCATCTCTTTAACATGAAGCTATTGTGATTGCAGCTCTGCCTGTGAAACTGGCAACCTTTTGCATGAAGGACACAAATGAATAAGAGAAAGTAGGGGAAAAAAAATCTTTTTCCAGGCTTTTCTTTCTTTCCTGATTGTGGTGAATTCTATGTAAGTGTGTAAGGCTTAAAAGCACTAGCAAGGCTTCATGGCATATCTTCAAAATGCATCAAAACTATGTTTGTTCTCAGGAGATGTGCACTAAGGCACAGACTTGTGACCAAATGTATGCTTGCAGCTGGGATGAAGTTAGGCATTTATTTTCATCTCTGGAATATTGTATAGACACTAGCTGTGTTTCTGCTCTGTAGATGTATATACATTAATGTGTATACATATATATTTTAAATCTTGCCTTTTTCTGTACAATTGCAGTACAGTCTGTTTAACAAGTACCTGAGTTATTAATGCTAGACGAGGTAGTTGAAGTTTGGTGTGCCAACTAGAAATTCAAATTGCTTGTCTTTTTTGTATGCTGACTAAAGAACAATTTCTGTATTTTTTATGCTTAAAAGGTTAAAAAAGAGAAAAATGTTTCAGTTAAACATGGATATACTAAAATTATTTTTAAGTAGTCTTTAGATCACTGATTTGCAACTGCTACACACAGCATAAGAAGTTATGTCTTAAACTCTGTTCTAGTAATGAACTGTGTGTGAACAATCCATATATGTATTTTAAGACTTGGTGATATATCAAGGTCCATGTGGACCTGTTAGTCTCCATGTGTGAAACTCACTGCAAGATGAGTTTTAAATTGTGAACACCTTCCCTGCTTACTAGAACTTCTGTCCAGCACTAGGCGTAACACTTAGGAAGAAAACATGTATGAAACATTTATGAAGCATGCTTTCTACTCACATTTGCTTGTGGTATTTAGAACCTGGTTTTGGAAGAAATCCACTTTGTCCTCTTTGGAAAAGTGTGCGTCACTGGCATTATGTTGGATTTTATAAAAATAAATCTTTAAAAATAGGAATGGTGATTTTTAAGATCAAAGGGTAAGCACTTTTATCAAACAAGATTACTGGTTCTATAGAAATGTTTGGGAGGGATTTATTCTGTATTTGTATAATCCTTTAATGATAACATGCATTACAAATTCATCAGAAAAACTGAACTATTCCTTTCATTTCAAAGGCAGCTATTTCTCCAGAATCCTCATAAGCCACCAGAACCCGGGTTGATCTATAGACTTGAAATTTTCTATTGAAAACAGATAAACAGTGAGTCAAGTTATTAGATTAGGAAGTATAGCAAAGATTAGGGTTTTCAGTAACATTTATGAGTTCACAAACTCTTTCCTGAAATGTATGTATATGACCAAGAGAATAGGTTAAATAATTGGCCAGTTCTGGCAAGTTAGATGATCTGGACTTTTCCAGAATGTCATGATCTGTGTTTTAACCAAAAATTAATTTTTAGAATCTATGCATCTTTCAGAACTGGGTGTTTGGTAGGATTGATAGTCCCTGAAATTTAGTCTCTGATGCAAAAAAAACCAACCCTAGCTGTCTATGGCTGGGTCATCCGTGCTTTAAATGTAAAGTTTAGGAGATTCATTTCTGAAGGAAGAGTGTGTGTTCAGTGACCTGTGTTTCAGAAAGCATTCCTTGGTAATAGTGTCATATATGTTATTATATAACAATAATGTGAAGTTCTTCCTATACAGATGCTCAGTGATCATTTTGTCCTTAAGAGCATGAGGGGTTGCAAGAAAATTCCACACTTGGATTAGAGCTGTTTGTAAAGTGCGGATATGAGGCAAATATTATTCTTCTCTGTTTACAAAACAGTTTGTTCTGCATTACACATAAGCCATAGTTACAATGTTTTAGTTGCAATATTTTCTTATATTACTCAAATATCTTACATGCGGAAATTGAATTACAAGTACAGCTACGTCTAATGTTTATTTTACTGGGTTGCTTTAAAATGTAGCTCTGAAACTGTTAAATATCCTATTTGGGTTTTCTGTGTTTGTGTTTTTCCAGACTGATCTTGATTATGTTAACAGTGTTGTTGCAAGCCTGGAGAAAGAGTAAGTTGTCATTCATTTTAATGGAGGTTTTCTTAGCTTATTGGTGAGTTTGCTTTTTGGGTGGCTTTTTTCTTTTTCTGGTGTGTTTTTTTTTTTTTTTTTCCTGTGGTGGGTTTTTTTTTCCTAAATCTGGTTGTGCTAAGTAATAAAAAGTATTCTGGAAATATGAGATATCATGCATTTTTGTTTCTTAGCTGTTTGGACGTTTGGACAAAAACTCAATAGGTGACAGATTAAGGGGTAGTGATTCAGTCAGTTAAATTATAAAACAATAAATGGGATTGAATTATTTGGTGCAACATCAACAGATGGGATTGTTTCAACATGCATGGAAATTTGTGGCATCTGTGGCCGGAGGCTATACTGATCTGAAGAAGATGCTAAGGAAAACAACACTTTTTATATACTTCTATTTTTTTTATACTTCTATTTTACATGCTTTGTTTGATTAAGTCATTGCAACCAGACACAGTAACTGTACCAACAGAAAGCAAGCAGAAAGTCTACAGAACTCAGACTCTCTCATGTGATTTTAGGATGTTTCTATTGACAGGTTTTCTACAGAGATGAATTCTGGCTTGGTGGAAGTAATAGCCCCTCCTGCAACTTACTATCCTGACTTGACAAACTTGAAGGAGACATTTGGAGACTCAAAAGAGAGAGTGAGGTTAGTTTATTCACTCAGTTCTATTCCCATCTCCTCCCACACCCAGCTTTTGTTGTTTATGAAATGGCAAGTGGGATGTGAATTCTTGAAATGTTTCCTTACTGTAATTCTTGAAAGTGTGGGGATGCTAAAAGTGCTCTGTGAATCCATCTAATTCCTATCTGCATGCTGTTCTGCATGTGATCAGAGCCTAATGCTGTGCTTGGTTGAATTCATTTAGTGTTAAATTCTGGGAGGAGAACTGACACTTTATATAGACTTTTTTGTTTACTGTTTTTCTTGAAATACAGTGTAAACCCCAGTAATTCCAGCTGAATTACCATTTAAAATGCACATTTGTTTTTAGTGAAATGTCAGGGAATTTTCACAAAATCACATTCAAGTTAAACCGGTTTTATGTCTGTATTGAAGCATGAGGTGAAAGCTTTGTTCCTTTTATTCAGACAGAGGATTTCCTGAGGGAACAATGCCAAAAGCAACTCCCCTAATATTTCACTAACATGCATCATTCTTTATAGTGACATTTACTTTGCATTGCTAGTGTGTATTGAAATACTTTTTTTTCATAATTCTTAACCTTTTAATTTCATTTCAGATGGAGGACAAAACAAAACTTGGATTATTGTTTTCTTATGATGTATGCTCAGAAAAAGGGGGTTTATTACATTCAGGTAAATTTATATTCTTTGTTCTGAGATAAGTTTTCAAATGAGCATTGAGAAACTATGCTACTGGTCACCTCAGGAAGACCCATACAGAACTTGATTCTGTAGTTGAAGGAGTGCATTAAATATGGAGGTTATGGTATATGAGGAAGTAATTTGTGGAGGACACTGCCTCTGAAGTAGAAAGCAATTTGTCCTATGTGACTAATTTTCTTTTAAGATGCTTAGTAAAAAAAGTGAGGAATACAGGCAGCTGCCTAGGGAAAATCCACCTGCACAGTTCTAAATGGAATTTGAGTTAAAATCCAGTTTTACTTTCTTTTCAAGGCAAATGCAGCATTAGTTTATTTAGAATCATAGAATGGTTAGGGTTGGAAAAGACTTTAAGATCATCTAGTTCCATCCCCCCCTGCCATGGGCAGGGGCACCTTTCACTAGACCGTGTCACCCAAGGCTCTCTCCAACCTGGCCTTGAACACGGCCAGGAATGGGGCATTTACCACTTCTTTGGGCAACCCGTTCCAGTGCCTCACCACCCTCGCAGTAAAGAACTTCTTCCTTATATCTGACCTGAACTTGCCCGGTGTAAGTTTGAATCCATTATTCCTTATTCTGTCGCTACAGTCCCTGATGAAGAGTCCCTCCCCAGCATCTTTATAGGCCTCCTTCAGATACTGGAAGGTTGCTATGATTTCTCCACGCAGCCTTCTCTTCTCCAGGCTCAACAGCACCAATTTTCTCAGCCTACCTTCATACGGGAGGTGCTCCAGTCCCCTGATCATCCTCATGTCCCTCCTCTGGACTTGCTCCAACAGTTCCATTTCCATGTCCTTTTTATGTTGAGGACACCAGAACTGTACACAATGCTCCAAGTGAGGTCTCACAAGAGCAGAATAGAGGAGCAGGACTACCTCCTTCAACCTGCTGGTCACGCTAATGACTGTTGTGTGTAGATACGTTTTCAATGTGTTGCTAGACTTGTTTTCTGTATTCCTTTTTAAAGAGGTTTTCAAGAACAGAGTTAAGCAATTTTGCTTTAATTTAGCTCAGAGTTGTCCCTAATTATGTGTCTTGCTGCTTTGAAGTAGAAGCTTTACCTACAGATACTGCAGATTTAGTGAGTAACTGCAGTTATGATCTTAATTTAGATTTTGGTACTGTGTCTCACTAGGGGGAGAGCACGAATACACTGGGAGAAAGGACTGAAGAATCAGGATCCACTGCATTTACTATGAATTAAAGGGCTTGTAGCACCCCATCTTGACAGTTCAAATGCCTGGACTAGATGATTTATTTGGACTATGCACCTATTCTGTTGGACAGCTAAAGCCAGGTGAAATGAATCTCACCTCTGTGGACAATGTCTCTTAGCTTCTTGTCACAGAGGAGAAATTTTTTCAGTGCTGTCAGGTGCATGAATAAAGAGAGTAACGTTTGTGTACAAATAAAACAGCTATTCTACTTGTTCTACTGGTAATGTCACTTAGTCTAGCATGATTTCAGTGATGATTTTTCTCTTATGGGAGAAGCTAGAAAAGCTGTGTTCTGAAGTAGTAAGTTGGGATACCTGTGTGGATTCTTACTACAGAAAGATAATGGTTCTCCACAAATAGACAGACTGTGACCCCTACAATAATTATTCTTGTCTATAGCATCTAGGTTTTATGGCAGCCGCTTGCATTAGAAATATACCGCTATGTGTTAGCAGTATATTGTAAATCAGAATTTCCTAGCTGTACTTTTTCCTCTTGCTTTTCTGGCTCTTGTTTTTATTTATGTTTATGTCATTGTTACCTTCCTCTAGCTTGAAGATGACATCGTTGTCAAGCAGAATTATTTCAGCACAATAAAAAATTTTGCACTCCAGCTCGCTTCTGAAGATTGGATGATTCTGGAATTTTCTCAGCTGGGTTTCATTGGTAAGAAATTGTTCACTTTACTTCAAAAGAGCACATTCATCCTCAGACTCTGAATTAATCGTGATCTGTCTTCAAAGCTACCTTCTTTGTACTGGAAATAACCCAAGAAGTAGAAATTTGTTGGTTTTTTTACGAACTCCGGTTTAACTCAGGATTATTTTTTTTGTTTTTTTTCTGTATGTTTTATTTGTTTCCCCCCTACCACTCAAAGTCCCCCCAGGTTGTTTCATATACGATTGTATGACTGAGTGTACTCATCTGTATACTTTTGTATGACTCAAACTGTTGGAAAAGAGCATTTTTATAACCAAAAGTTAGTACATTCATAAAAATACAGTTGAACTGCAAGGGATGACTTATTTTTAATGTAGCTGCTGTGAAACAAAATGTCATTAGAGCACACCTGTCTGAAGTAAAAGAAAAAAGCATGAGAACTAACTCCACCTAAAACAACTTTGTTGGTGTCTCTAACAAAATTTCCAAGAATAAGCAGGCATCACTTTGTCTTGGTTGCAAAGCCTGTTCTATCTCCACCTTTCTAATCAATCAAGGAGAAGTTATGACAGTCTGCTCCTTATTAGGTGTAGTTAGAGTCTATTTGTCATTTGCACTGAATGACAGTGAGAGAAGCTAAGGCAGCATTTCAGGCTTGTGGATTGACTACTAGGATGCTGTTGAAATTACTTTGGTTTTTTGCTCTTATGCTAATGATTTTATTGAGTGGTACTAAATGTAACAGAAATGCCATGAAAGAGTTGTTTTGAAGGGATTTCACTAATCAAAGGGTTATTTAATTACTGCAGTTATGTGTCATGATCTGTTTAAAGGCACTAAGCTGGAGATACGTGAGGAAAAATTAAAAGTGAAGTCGAACTGTGGAGATTCCTTATGTAGTCAACACAAATGATTCCAATGCAAGGGCTCTAAGCTGAGCTTAGAACAGAAAGAAGTTCTATGTGCAACAGATAAAGTGCAGTCCAAGTTCAGTCATTCTCTTGGAATTTCTCTCTCTTGTTTTTACTCTGGATCTACTTTCCAGAGAATGACTTAATCTTTAACTCAGTGACCCATAATGGTAGCACTGAGAATGCTGGCACTGTATGAATGGCATGTACTGTCCTTTTTCCAGCTCAGCATCAGGTGTGCTGTTGAGGCAATAGTTCCCTGACTTTCAGGGCCTCAGACATTAACTGAGTAGAAAGGAAAACAACAGATATCTCCTAAGGCTGCTGTGTTAGGGTACAAACTGGTGTTTTGTATATTTCTCTGTCAGTCTAACCTACAGAAACAATGGAGAGAAGAGAAAATAGGCAGAGGGAAGTCTCCTTATTTATCTTGTCACCATATAACCTATCTGCTTGGTTGCCTTGGGCTGTCAACAGATATGCACTGTTGCTGAAATAGTTATGGGACTGGATTTGTGGCCTCAAAGGTGGAAGGGAGAAACAGGATATGGTACTGCATATCACGGAAAAATAAGCAGAAGCTTTTGCCCTAAATAGACCTGTCTCCTCTGTTGGGAAGTCCCTTGCAATTCTCTATGGTTCTGTAGCTACAGAGACTGATTAAATACCAGCATCTGATTAGGCTTTTTTTCCTATTTTTTTAACAGTTAAACTATAACCCCAACTAAGCCCACAATTTGAGTTTTAGCTCCAGTCCTAATTGCACTTGAAATGTAAATTAAATGTATGATGTCTTTGGGCTATGGAAGTAAATTACATTCCTTTTACATTTGCTTAATTTAGTAGTGGAGTGTACTCACTTACAAATTGCAGTTTTGTAAGGCTGACATGTCAAAACTTGTGCAAAGCCAACTTACAGTTTAGGACATGCATTGTCTAGCTCATGCAGATGTATTTATTATTTGTGTATTTGTACATTTCACAGCCCTTTCTGTTCTCAGTGCTGCTATAGTAGAGGGCACAGTGCCTAAAGCCAGGAGTAGATAAATAGTTCTTAATATTGAGATTTGGCTTAATTACCTGCAGAACTGTTTAGAAATATTTTTAAAGTTTTTTTTCTGCTCTGTCTATATGCCTTTTTTCAGCAGTTGTAGTTTAAATTTAGTTATTAGCTCCTGCTGCTTGCATCCCTGTTCTTTGTTCCTTGGGTGATATTTGCGTGTCTCCTTTTAATTAGATGGTATCAGTAGGATTTCAGATGCATTTAGCTATGGCTACACATCTCAACGTTGCTTTTCTACCTAGAAAATTTAATTAGCTTTTTTCTCTCAGTTTAGCTCCTTATCCTGCTTTTAGGTTTTGAGAAAGAAATTAGTATTCATGAATGTGACTAAAATTTCTGCCTTGGAGGCACATTGGTGTGCTGTAACCATATACTGCATAGAAATTTTATGCGAGTAATGTAGATTTTTCTCATCTCTGCTGTCACTTTATGGATCTTGATGCATACTGATACTATGGTAGTTTGGTAATGTGGGTAGCTATGGAGAAGAGTAAAAGCAGCTATGTAACTGAGGATGGGTTTTGTGTAGATGTCTAAGAGCAAGTAGAGCACTGAATTGTCTAGATGCTACTGATTTAGAAATACTCTCTAAAAAGAGAGGTGTGGCTGATTCACTGTAAGCTATTGGAAACCTTGATCAGCTTGCAAGTTTGCTAGGTAAAAATCTTTCTTGTCACAGTGTATTTCTGAACTGAGAATCTAATTTATGCAAGTGCTACATGAAGAAGTGGCAAATGCAGCTATTTAGGCTGACAGCAGGATTACAGAATTCTGTCACCTCTGCCACAGAGAAGTTGCTTCCTTTGGGGTTCTTTTAATACTGAAAGCATAGTCTTTAGTGTTGTCAAGTATCTAATAAATAATGGGTGAGATGTATGCCGTTTCCCTTAGAAGCTCTGTGGAAGGAGATGCCTCTTTTGCTCTTCTGGATTGTGGCCCCTGACACAACAAAGTCATACTAGCTTTTTTATGAGAAATAAGTGATTTGTCTTGGAACTGCCTGTGAGCTGAAGTGTTTTACAGAGGATACGCAATACTCTGCACTGTAGCTATAATGCCATCTGTCCCAAACTTTTAATGGACTGGTCTGGAACTGGCCTTTTGGTTATCTTACACAGTTCCTCTGAATCTGATGTTTTAAGTCCTGTTGTTCTGAGTACAGTTTTGCTCTAGCTGTCCACATAGGTGAAGTTTGGGGAAGAGTAGATCAAATCAAATATTTGAGATTTAAATAACTTCAAAGAAGTTCTGGTTTTAATGCTAGTATTTGCATTTCATTAACAGGAAAAGCATAGAAATACTTAAACCATAGTTAGAATATGTGCTTGCAGATATAAAACTGTTGTTGGCATAGGCTTAATATATTTAATGATGCTTATGCAGAAGAATGAGAAGGAATGATTTAGATATTTGCATTTCAGAGAACTGTTGAAAACAAAATTTTCCATTTTGTGTCTGTTTTGTACTTGCCAACAAAATACTCAGGGCCAGAACAGTTCACTAAGGATAGCATTTAAATGGACTGAAAGTCAGATTGAAGGCTTGGCAGGACACAATAAGTAACAGCAAATGTTCTGCAATACCTTTTTTTTTAACCCGTCCTGGCTCTCACTGTTATCAATATAGATAAATAATATGGAGAAAGTCTTCCATATTTCATAAATATCTAGAGATTTATGGAGCAAGATTTTACATTTTGAGTCTTAATTCTCTTGGATTTCCAAGTTTCTTTCCGAAGGGTAGGTTGTAGGAACCCAGCATCTGAAACCTCCGAAATTTTGTCATTAAAGTCTCCTGGGTTGTGTCTGTTCTCATGCACTGTACCAAGTGCATGAGCATGGTACAAGATGAGCCACTGCTTCAATTCTTTCACATTATGTTTGGTTTGAGGTGGTGCCTGTTGACTGCAGGTTTTACTAAGGTATCCTTGGCTTGATGAATTTTGACTACATTCTGAGGATGGCCAGTGGGCAATCTGTAGCCTGGATTTAGAATGACATCTTAATGGCTCTGTGGCTCACAGCACTTTCCTCACCTGCAGCTGTGTATGAGGCTACAGGACTGCAGCACCTCGGCAAATGCTGCTTCTTGTTCTTGGGCTGTGGCTATGTCCTAGGAAAGCCAACCAGCTTCTGGTATCCACACTCAGGAGAGCCTAGGCAGGGGTTTGGTTGGTTTGGATTCAGAGAGGCTGGGGTGTTGATCTGTGGAGTAGGAGTTGTACTGATCTGCTTCCCATCACAAGGGTTAGCTGTGGACAGTCAGGGGTCCAGAGCTTTGAAGACCTGTTTTTGTTTTCCCAGGGCTTCACTGCAGAGGCCTGGTTTTAAGCAGATGTAGCAAGAGTGTTTTGGGGGAGAAAAGAGGGTGTTGATCCATAGCAGTACTGTGCTGTGCCGGAGGTGTCCTAAAATAGAAGTGACAGATGAGGGATGCTGTGCAAGTTGCTGGGACGAAGCTGTACCAAGTTGGGCATGGAAGGTGGTGGCAGCATTTCAGCAAGTAGTGTGTGGCTGTCTGTGCTTGGTTACTGAAGGGGGACCAGGGCTTTTCCCAGGAGCAGGGTGTTGTTCATTTTCGCTCCAGTGGTCACCAGGAATTAAAGTGAGAAGGCTTTGCCTGCACTGTCAAACCCTTCCATTGTGCTAGGCAGTGTAACATAGAGAGGCCAGCTCGGACTGAAGACAGGAATGCAAGTACAGCTAGCTGATGCTTACTTAGCGTATTCTGACCAGTTGCAGTTGCATGCATCAGGGTTTGTTTTAGGTGTGTGTGTTTGTGTTAATTTTCTTTATTTGTTTTGAGTTGGGTTTTTTTTTTCTTATTCTGTTTTCCTGGTGCATCCTGTGACATATTAACCAAATGATTCCCTGAGTCAAGGGTGGTTGACTGCGTGGTTGACAGCAGCACGCCTGAAGGAAAGTGCCTCTCAGCCTAGCCAAGTTTGCCATATGGAAGCAAATACTTTGTTGCTAAACCTGTTTCTATTTTAAGTAAAATTATGATAAATTAGGAAAAAGAGTAAATTCCCACTCTTACTTTCAGTCTTCTTATTTAATTTTAGGTACAGATCCGGTACATTAACATTCAGGTTTTAAATTACATGGTCTGTGAGTGTCTTTTCACTGTAGAGGACAACTGAAGACTGTAGTCCTTGTGCTCTTTAGATGATGAGCTAATCAAAGGAAGAAATGTATAGTGTAGTTCTATTGCTCTGTCCTTGGGTATAACAGGAAAAGCATTGCAGAACATCATGACTGTGTATCCTCCTGGAAGAGGATAAACTCTCTTCTGTCAGTTGCTGTTGAAATTGGAGCAATAATGTGGGGGTGTTTCTGTCTTTGAGTTACATGGTATTTTGCATCTGGCCAACACTACAGTTAAAGGTCCACTTCCTACGGATGCAAGTGTGAATGACAGACTTACCTCAGCAGGTGTCATCAAGAAATGATGGTTTCAGTTCTATAAACATCCCAGAAACATCTGATTAGTCACATTTTTTCAGCTTGTATTTGATTAGGATTCCTTGTATTTTTCTCTTCTCCTGCCCTATGCTATTGAAAGCAGTAGGCAGAGATGAATCACCAGGAAAACTGGAAGCCCGTTTAGTTGGAAGGAGCTGTTATTCTGCATGAATTATTTTACACAACATTGTACAAATCATGTGATTGTTTCCTACCCATTTAAAAATATTTACTTCCACAAATAATGTTTTAAAAATGACAATACAGTGTGTAAATAGTAACAGATAGTAACAATATACTAATAAAAAATCATAACATCTTTCATGTCTTTGAAGAAGAAAGCTTTGCAATTGTCCCGAGTTTAGCAGGAGTTGTCCCTTGTTTAGGGGGAGTTTCAAATTTTAGTTACAGCTTATTTTCAAGTGGAGATGCTTATTCAAGGGCCTCATTGTAAGAAGCACAAGTGATGTCAATGGTTTTGATTTATAAAGAGCCAAATTAAAAGTTTCTGTAAGGAGCAATTTTGATTAAGCAGTGTCAGGTCAGTTAATGTCTTACCACATTCACTTTGCCAACCCATGGTGTGAATGGTCTGCTTTATGAATATAGCATCATTCCAACAGATAAAATAATTGTGACTTTTATCAGATGCTTCATGTCTATATTTATTGCACTGCATCATGATGTAGCTTTGTGCTGACCCCTCCAAACTTATCCCAGAACTCCAAAAAAAGCATTACTTCATTGGCTATGTTCTGATCGAATTTCCTAGTAGTCATTAGAGAATGAGAGTGCATCATACCTGTTTTCTGGAAAGGACCATGCCCTATAGATGGTCCTTCTAAGTATGTGTCTACTTTTTGACAAAATAAAGGATCTTGCGATTTGAGATCCTGGCATTGGCAAAGCTAATCTCCATATGTAAGAATCTGATACCTAATAGTGTCAGCACACATAACAGGGCCCTGCAAACTTGATGCTGTCCTTTAATACCCTTGTTGCTACTGTGTTGAAGCTAACAATGGCATTCTATGTCTACTACTACTGATACCTGTTCTACTACAATGGCATACTGTATCTACTCTGAGATATTGTATATTGTGCCCGGCTCAGTCACCTGCTTCAGTTGAGAAATTTTTGATCCCTGTTACAACAGGGATTTGAATTCTCATCTTCTTGTTGTGGATTTTGTTTGTTTGGGTGTTTTTTTTATGCTGCCTTGTGTTAATCTTCTATGAATTACAGACTTCAGTGAGCCTCAAAAGAAAGAGGAGTAACTGAAGGTCTGGCTCTGAGTGATAGTCCCCAAGTACAGTCACAGTGAAAATAGTTTCCTAATAACTTAAGACTAGATAATTTTTTATTTTTTGTGTAATACTGGCTCATGGTGATACTTCAGGTATAACCCTCTCTTAGAATCATAGAATCAGGATGGTTTGGGTTGAAGGGACCTTAACGTTCATCCAGTTCCAACCCTCCTGCCGTGGGCAGGGACACCTTCCACTAGACCACGTTGCTCAAAGCCCCATCCAGCCTGGCTTTGAACACTGCCAGGGATGGGGCAGCCAGAGCTTCTCTAGGCAACCTGCGCCAGTGCCTCGCCACCCTCATAGTGAAGAATTTCTTCCTACTGTCTAATCTAAATCTATCCTCTTTCAGTTTAAAGCCGTTGCCCCTTGTTCTATCACTATGTTTCTCTGCTTATATAAATGCAAACATCCTTCTTAATGGCTAAATAAGGTAGACTGCACCATTTCTTCATTTCCACTCAGCCATCTGTTCAAGTAGTGGTATACTGCTGATAGTTTTTAACCTTCATACAAAACATTGTTCCCTGTGTGTAATCCACACTAGCCTATATAGCTCCTTAGTGGATTTTCCAAATTATGTCCTCTTGTAGACAATAACTAAATCCCATTTTCTGATGAGCGTGGGGAATGTTTTTGCCATCTCAGAGGGCAGCCTGTTCTCAATGTCTTCTCCAGCTGTTCTTCGTAAATGTAGAAGAAGATACTATGGTCTCTACCACTTATGGAACTTTTTATCTAAAAAGTCTGTGAAGACCTCAGATTACAAGTGCAAGAAACACAAACCACATTTCACATGCCTAAGTACTGTGCGTTAGTATGTTGTACAGAGCTCCCAAGTGTGGAGGGACAGGACACTTGCACTGGAGACTCTGATCTGGTGGACTCTGATCCATTAGTGCCCTCAAGCCCCAAGAGCTCATGCAGAAGTCAGCACTGACCACCGTCTGCAGAACTGAATCACTGCATCTGGTGTCTTTGTGAGTGATTCATTGTCATGTGACGTCTTTCTCCCTGCCTCCTTCTTTGTAGCCTAGTAAAGTAGAGGCAGGCTTCATCTGCAAACCTGATAATGTCCTCTGAATCCACCCTCAAATCTGACACTACCTTTGGGAGTTTAGTTGGTGCTCAGTCCCTGGTACAAGCACTTACCAGTCCGTCTTCAGCCTTGCACTGCCCCAGTCAGAATTGTGTTGCTTCTGGTAGCAGTGTCTTCATAGAAGATGCCTTTCTTAAGAGTGTCCACCTTTCTCTTCAGACTCCTGTGCTGACAGCGAAGTGTATTCCAGGACCATGTAAATAGTTGCTCTTGTTGATAGTAAATAGAATTTCTTCATCAACAGTAAATTTCTTTCTTTTGCCAAGGCCTCCTTAAAGCATCACCGTTTGCAGGGATCCCAAGAAACCTGTAGCACAGTGTGACCCAGAAGTCCACCTAGATTTGGCCAAGCAGCATGCTTGGCCATGGCAGTACTTGTCAAAGAAGTTTTGCAGCTTTTGTGGGAGAGACTTTCTACTAGGCAGCTGACTGTTTTGAGTATAGCTAGTTGGGAAAGCCCTTAGTGTAAGTACGCTGATGGCCTATGCCTTTCAGACAAAAACTTCTGGTCGCTGCTATGTGATGTCTTTATTTGTAAGTTGCATTGTCTCTGGTTATGGTCTAGTAGCTTCTTTCTTTCCCTTTGATTTTCTGTGCAGAATGATCTGGAGTTAGTGGTAGGTGTTCCAGCTCTGCTTTTTGTACAGGCAAATGCTGAAATTATATGACTGAGCAGATAACACTTGCAACAGCTCCTTGTCTCAGATGCTTGAAGCTTACATGTGACAGGGAGAATCATAGACACAAGTCCGTAACTCTTCTTCTATTTTTACAGACCAACAAGTTCTTTTCTTGGGGAGACTGTATTGTATACTGAATATCTTGGTAGCACCAAGATATAGTACAAAGACTTCTTATTTGAGTAGTTGTTTTATTTAGTTTTACATAGCTAAAAGGTATGGAGCTTTTAAAACATTGAGATTTCAAGTTTTTCATTGCTAACATTTCTTGTCTTGGCACCAACTTGTCATCTGTTGTCTTACTGTTTTCAGAAGACAATGTTATCTTTAAAATAACTCCTGTGTTTTTTAATGTCATCACAGGTAAAATGTTCCAGTCTCCAGATATCACTCTTATTGTAGAGTTCATATTTATGTTTTATAAAGAGAAACCTATTGATTGGCTGCTGGACCATATCCTCTGGGTGAAAGTGTGTAACCCTGAGAAAGATGCTGTAAGTTTGTTTTTATTATAAAGCTTCTAAAATGTTTTCATGATGGTGAGTTGGTTTTGTGAGCTGGAGGCTAGCATACTATGTATTATGGGGTACTGCATGTTCTGAGTCTTTCTTCCTACCAAGAATTTAGTCTCAAAAAGAAATTTAGAGAGTTCTCAGAGGCATTATGACTCTTATTGTTTCAGATTTTGGAGATTAATGCAATAGAATGAAAAGCAAAAGTCTAGTTGTTTTCTGTGCGCAGCATTCCTAAAATAACTCATTCACATAACCCCTCATTCACTGAGGCTCTGCAGAAAGCCATTGCTTAGATAGCAGTCATAGAGAAGGTTCTGAATGGGGAGTAAACTTTGAATTTTGGGCCTTCATTTCTCAAGTAGTTCCCTTGCTGAAAGACTAAGCAGGTTCTGTGCAAAAACCTTGAATAGTATTGGATTTGCCCAGCATTATTGGTAGATTCCTGGAATTAAAATAAGAACTACTAGATAAATAGGTCTGGGTTCTTGTTGAGAATTTTTGATTCATGTGATGTTACATACTTGCAGTAGGAACTCAGCAACTTTGTGTTGGTTTTACAAATGTGATTTATTCTTTTTTTATCCCTCTTCCATTTCCCCTTCTGCCTATCATTTCAGAAACATTGTGATCGACAGAAATCTAACCTGAGGATACGCTTCAGGCCTTCTCTTTTCCAGCATGTTGGCCTCCACTCCTCTCTAGCAGGGAAGATCCAGAAACTCACAGTTAGTACCTAAAATTTTGCTTCTTTTCCAGAGCAGGTTGATTAAATGAAAAACTTTGTGGCCTTTGAGAAAACAGACATTTTCTTGTCTGGCACTTTTAAGCGTGTTGTACATTACTCCAGTTGGAATGAAACCTGATTTCAACTGGTTACAATCAAGTATAAGTGCTAATTTCAGCTTGGTTTTGTGGATTTTTGCTAGGGGATGTTTTTTGTTTGTTTTTTTTTGGGGGGGGGGGTGTTGGTGGTTTTGTTATTTATTATGTTTTTTACTTCAGTGACATGTTCATCTTATCAGTAAGATCTGAAACACACAGAAATGAGTAATGCATTCATTCTCTGTTTGCCCCAAGGATTTGTTCTAAGTGTAATCACTTGGGGGGGGGGGGGAGCATAATGAAACAGGTTATCTGACCAGCACGATACTTGTCTTTATTTCAATTAGGATAAAGACTTCCTGAAACCATTATTGCATAAAATCCACGTGAATCCACCTGCAGAGGTTTCAACATCTTTAAAAGTCTACCAGGGACACACGCTAGAAAAAACCTATGTAGGGGAAGATTTTTTCTGGGCTGTCACACCTGTTGCTGGGGATTATATTCTATTTAAATTTGACAAGCCAGTCAATGTAGAAAGGTAAGTAATTATTTGCCTTTGGTCTCATATCTAAAGCTGCTTATTTGCCAAGAATGCTTGAAGATAGAAAGTGGGGCTGTCATTATAACCTAAAGTGAAATGACACAGAGTCTTTGGAGTTCACCTGAATTGATGTTCATTAGTGTCTTCCCTCTAATTCTTATGCAGTTCAAAACTGGTGCTTCTCTGGAAGTTCATAAGAGAATTTAAAAGAAGACAATTTGATTGTATTTGGTCGATCTGCTTCTAATTACAGAGCAATTGTACAGCATGGTATGTGGTACAGTATGTTGTGCCCTGCAGCCTTGGTCCCTTGATTGTCCAGAGCAGAAATCTTGCTGGAGCATATCACGATGTCCCCAGACCTGAAAGCTGGGAACTCTGAATGATAATGTTTTTCAGATGTAGCTTTAGGGCTTGAAAACAGTCAGCATGCTAAGACTCCAAGCTGACCTATTTGAAAAAATTAAAAATGACAAAAAAATAAAAGCGGCGGGCGGACCTGCCCTTCAAATACAAATATCTGTGATTTGTTAGAGGACTAAAGGTGACTTCTTTTTGGATACTACTCAGACTAAATAAGGGTAGTAAGAGTTTGTGCCTTAGAGCATAGTCATCCATTAGCTTTATGGAGGCTCATTTGCTGCTTTGCTTTTTACTGTCTTGCCAACATAGTAGTCCAAGACTCATAAAATGTTTATTTAGTGTCTGTTTAGATGTTATGTTTGTGGATTCCTTTTCTACTTTGTTTACATACCTTATGAGACCAGTACCTATAGTTTCTTTGTATCAATGTCACTGGGTGCTTTTCCTTGTGAAGCTGCCCTTTTTGCAGTCCTGAGCTGAATGCAGATAGTCAACTTTGGTGCCTTGATACATAATCAAAGGCTAAGTCTTCACCTTGGCTTAGAGCAACAGTAAGGATCAGTAGTTTCCTTGTTACTGTGTTATTCCGTATGAACATCTGACCTATGAAACTCAAGTTTGGCATTTGAGGAGTCAAATTGCTCTTTCAGTTCATCGTTAGGGTTTAAAAGACTTTTCTGGTTAGCTTTCCAAGGTGCATGCATTAAGCAGTATGACTGCCATACCTCCTTGGATTCAAGGCAGAATGTTTTTTATCCTGTGCCAATAGTTGAAAAAATACATATTTTTCAACTCAGATGTATGAATTCATTGATTTCTTTTAGATCAAATGTTCCCCTTCAAAATTATGAAGTAAATGTCCTATTTGTGTGTTTGTGTTGTTTTTCTGCTTCATTGCTTGGTGGTTCTTTTCTGGCTTCTTGATTGCTTTTTTAAAAATTATATGCATCTATGTTATGAATAGTGTAACTTTAAGCAGCAAATGTTAATCTTAGGTGGATTAGGATGAGTCAAGTGCACAATGGCCATTTTGAAGAGCACTGCTAGCAAGTATAGGGCAGCACTGTTACCAGTTAGAATGAAGCTACCTGTTCAGGTTTAACACTGTTTGGACTATCATTGAAAGCACTTTAAGAGTTTTGTTACGATTTTAGTTTCTATTGCCACAGTGTCCTCAAAAATGACATATTTTGCCTTTTTGAAGTCAGTGGCTGATTAGGGAGGGCTACAGATGGAATTTCAAATTGTTGAGGACTTGGTTTTGTTCATCTGCTTAATTGCAGCAGCAGATTTTGGTAGGTGAAGGTCAAGTGGAGCAGTGGTGTTACCTGATATTTCAAAGGTGCTTGCTGAGGCAGTCAAAGATAAAGCTGTGACCTGTTAGTTGAAACACAGAAAAGGGAAAGTGGACTGAGCATTAGGAAGACTTACTGGTGGGGACATGTATCTAACTATGGGAATTAAGAGTAGAAAATACACTATTGAGGGCCATCTTGTGTTTGTGAAGGGATGCAACAGGTGTTTCCTTCTTTAAATAATAGGGGTCTTAGAATGTATAGGAAAATTTTGTCTGCCAGAGTCAGTTTGAGTGTAGCTGCTTAATAACTCCCGTAATAAATTCTGAATAAACAGGTATTTAATGGAAATACTGACCGAACTCTGACTGAATGGGAGGTCTGTTACACTATAACAGAGCACTGACTTGTTCCTATAGTTTGTTTTTCCATACCACATGCTTTGCTGAACTGAATTTAAATTTTCTGCTGAGTATAAGAGTTCAATAATTACCTTTCATTAAGTCCTTAAGTATTTCATTTTTGAGATCTGAAAATATTGTCAGGGTAACACTGCAAGGATCTTTTAATAGTTTAAAATGAGAACTGCACCCATTTGCTGAGTAGGAAGGAACATTTGTGGCTATTCTGTGTAAGATCTGGTTGGTAGATCCCTGCTGAATATTGAGCAGTCAAATAGATGGTACTTGTTCTAAACCATACCTGGAGGTATGTGTAAATTGAAATTGTCAAATGCTCAGTTTAGTAACAGTTCTTGTACTAAACCATTATATGGTTTTTTAACAAGCAAAACATCTCCAGCCACAACACTGATGTCCCTTAATAGTAAGCTAGGATCTCATTTTTGGAATAAGAACATATCTACCTCTCAGAAGTATACTCTTGAGAATAAAAGTAGATCCCCTGACTTTCTTCTTAAAACAAATTGCACAGCGCTGTTGACGGTTGGGGTGTTTGTTTGATGGGGTTTTTGTTTGGTTGGTTGTTGGTTTGTTTTTGTTGTTGTTTTTAAATAAATGAATGTACTCTTTTCTACATAGAATCATAGAATAGTTAGGGTTGGAAAGGACCTTTAGATCATCAAGTTCCAACCCCCCTGTCCTGGGCAGGGACACCTCACACTAAAGCATATCACCCAAGGCCTCGTCCAACCTGGCCTTGAACACTGCCAGGGATGGAGCATTCACAACCTCCCTGGGCAACCCATTCCAGTGCCTCAACACCCTAACAGGAAAGAATTTCCTCCTTATATCCAATCTAAACTTCCCCTGTTTAAGTTTTAACCCATTACCCCTTGTCCCGTCACTACAGTCCCTAATGAAGAGTCCATCCCCAGCATCCCTATACGCCCCCTTCAGATACTGGAAGGCTGCTATGAGGTCTCCACACAGCCTTCTCTTCTCCAGGCTGAACAGCCCAAACTTTCTCAGCTGATCTTCATATGGGAGGTGCTCCAGTCCCCTGATCATTCTCGTGGCCCTCCTCTGGACTTGTTCCAACAGTTCCATGTCCTTTTTATGTTGAGGACACCAGAACTGCACACAATACTCCAAGTGAGGTCTCACAAGAGCAGAATAAAGGGGCAGGATCACCTCCTGCAACCTGGTGGTCACACTCCTTTTGATGCAGCCCAGGATACAGTTGCCTTTCTGGGCTGCGAGCGCACACTGAATCCAGCTCATGTTCATTTTCTCATCAACCAGCACCCCCAAGTCCTTCTCCGCAGGGCTGCTCTGAATCTCTGTGCAAAACAGCCTGCATTGTAAAGATAAGAAGTAGTGAATTTCTGCTCCCTTAACTTGTTATATAATTATTGAAATCCACTTTGCTATTTTGGTCTGCACACATTTAATTATTAAAACGGACAGTTATATTTTAGAGTTTCTTTATGAAGCATACATTATTACTACTTTAATGTTAGTACTGAGTGTAACTTCATTTTCCTCACTATAAAGAACAGATTCAATATACTTCTTTTCTTCACTAGTTACTCTTTTTTTTTCAAAGATGTCAGTGAGTATTGTGCCCTATCAGCTCATTCTGAACAGCTTTTGACTTCAGAAGTTGCTTTGAGAGTTTTTTTTATGTAGGAAGGTCTAAAATGTTGGTGAATGAGTAATGAGTCTTGAACAGAGATCAATAAACTTTGACTGTGATCCTGGTTTAAAAACAAAAAACCCAAACAAAACCAAACCAAAATAAAAACCAAAACAAAAGAGAGCATCCCTGAATCCCAGACAGACATTCCATTGCAGCACTTAATTGTTGCTCATGTCCATCATCGTCACAACCATCTCTTTTTTGACTGTCTTAAGTCTCAGAGTCCTCTCTGTAGATGTGATTAATACAAATCAGTCATGGTTTTCAGAGAAGATGTGCACTAATTACATTAAGGAAGCCTTTGGGAGCACATAACCAGTGGTTGTTTTAATTAGATTTTGTTTACTCTTGTCGGCTTTTCTGCAATAGGAATTTAGAAAGGGATTTATAATTTAGAATTGGAATTTATAATTTATAATAGGAATTTATAGAAAGGGATTCAGATTTATTTCAGTATAAATTGCTATCAAATGCTGATCTTTATTAAATAGGTTTTTAAAAGGTGCAGGAAAAGGTAAGGATGTATTTTATATTGGAAATAAATCCATCAAAACCTATCTCAGCTTCATGGGGGGGTGTGTGTGCGTATATATATACACATATAAATTTGCTTTGTATTTTTAAAATATGAGGCTTATCCTTTCTTGTCTGTAATTGCTTAGTAGTTTTAATATTTTCAAAAGGATTGGCAGAGTTTGGGTTTGGGGAGGGGAATTTTGCTTATGTTTGTGTTTGATTTGGGGTTTTTCTCCTCTCAGTCCCAATGCTGCTGTTAGCTCTGTAGTTGCCTCATAGTTGTGTTCTTCTTTTAGCAGCTTATTCTGTAGTCATCCTAATGTGACATTAATAAAGTGATTTTATGAGGTAGAACTTGCTGACTGGAATTTCAGCTTTAAACTGAAATCTTAATACTTTGACAAATCACCTTGTAGAATACGTTTACTACTTTGTGTTCTGGTACTGGCATAGATACTGAATGTGCAGTATTTCAGATTAATCACTCTATTTTTCATATTGTTGACCCTGGAATCCCAGGGAGCATGTGATGTTAGCTCACACTTATTTCCTGTGGCATCTTCTCACAACATAGAGTTACTAATCATGCAAGAAATAAATAATTGACTTAAGCTAGAAAATCAATGTGTTGAGTGTGAAGAGTATCTTGTTGGGCTCCTGGTAACTAGACGTATACATTATTTTGTCTGCTTCGAAATCACTGTGGCAATGTTGAAAAATACTCACATAAAAAGTGACAGTTGTTTGCCTCTTATTACTGTCACTTCATTGTAAAGGAAAATAAATGCAGCTTTTGAAACAGGTTCCCTTGCAGTGAAAACTTAAAAGGAATTTGATTTTTTTTTAAGTATAACAAAGTTACAAAAAAGTATCATAGCAGTTGGTCATAGATGTATGTAAAATATAGTTAATTATCTGCCTATGGGATGCAAGTCCTCCTGTGGGTAGATACACAAGAGCAAATGTATTACAAAGCAAAAAAAAAAAGACTTTCTAGCTGCTTTCCAAAACTGACAGTGACGTGGAACATTTTCATAATTTGCTTCTGCAGTAATAACCACTTAAATCCTAGGGAACTGCAAAATTGGTTGAATTTTAGGTTAGTAGAGGAATAATGCATAAGCTGTTCTTTGTTCGTATCACTGTTGAGTATAAAAACTCTTCTTCAGTGCAGCAAAATACATTCAACCTTTCTAGGGTGATTTTAGTTGAAGAACCACATACATGCACACACACACAGAGTGTATGGTTTAGAAATAGTCTTTGTTCTGATTTTAAAGATATAATACAGTTATTAAAGCTTAACAGCATCTTCATTTTATTAAGCTTTAATGATGGTATCAGTTGATAGGAAATATTTGAAAGTCTCATTAAATGTTTTGGTGTTTGTCAGTATGTTTCAGGTGGGATAATAATCATAGTTTATATCTTAAAGAAAAAAAAGAGAATTTGGGGATTCTGGTTTCTGTGTTTATATAAGCTGCTGTACTAATGAGTAGAACATCCTCAATTGGATGCACTGACAACAGGGATTTGGCAGGCAGGCTTCCAGTTACTTATGCCGTTTGCTCCGCTCCGGGCATGGAACTCTGCCCATAACAATGAGACAAGAACTTCATATGAAAAGGATGAAAAAACCTGAAGTATGGATCAGAGACAAAAGAAAAGAAGTCTGAGCCAAGGACATGCTGCTTCCTCCTTAATGGTACTAATATTCAAGATTTGTATATTTGGCAGTGTTCCTGGGTTTCTTAGTCAGAAACCTTGGAGTCTTAATGCTGTTACCTAAACAGGAGAAGTCTAATACCACTTGAGACACCCTAAATATTTCACCTGATTTCCAGAAGGGCTTGAGTCTCTGAGATGTCATAATATCATCTTGCTAGCCTGTGACAAGGTCTCATACCCAAGTGTAATCTCAAATGGTGGCAAATGCTATGTTTAAGAAAACTGAATGGAGTTATCATCTGTGCCTTTGGAGAATTAAACTGGGGGAAGAAAACATGTTTATGTGTGTATTAAAAATACCCAAACAACCCAAACAAACAAACAAACAAAAACCAAACAGAAAAACTAGCAACAACAAAAGCCTTTCTGCATTTCACTGGATTAAAAATTCAGCAGAAATAACCTTATGAAAGAGCGTAAGGACCATTTAACTAATACTGATGCAGTGGCAAAATAAGTAAATTCTTTAAAGAGTGGACATTTCAGGACAGAGAACAGCCCTTCCCTTAAAAAACAACTGAACAACAACAACAAATAAAAAACAAACGAGCAAAACCCAACCACAAAACACCAAAAAAGCTGAAACTACCTCTAAAATGAAGAAGTAAAAAGGTAAAATTAATTTAATTCCAGACTCTTTTCTATTACAGTTGACATGTATATGCTCTAGAGAGTACAGTGTAGGTTTAGAAAGCTGGTCTCATAGTCCTCACTTGGAAACAGAAGGCAAGAGTAGACCTGGGAATGAGATTTTTTTACCCAGCTAAATGCCTTCTCCTCATATTGCACAGTTGAAGAAATGGATATGGATAACCTTATCCAATTATGTAGGTTGATTTTCAAAGTGGTGTGAGAAAACTCATTTCTTAGTTGTGCGTTGGAGAACAAAAAGACTCAAACTGCTCCCTAAAATACCACTACCACCTCTTCAGTCAGGCTACCCTCTGTGGTCCTTTGACAGACATGAGCAAGTTCTCTCCTTTTGGTGTGCTGGTTTGGGACTTCATGTGAAAATGGGGAATTCATCCCTCACAGCTCACAAATGTGCAATTCAGTTTATATATAGACAGTTAGACTGGCTGCTTCTGGCAGAGGAAACGAAATCTTACCAGGCATTTTGTATAGAAGTTAATAGACTTTTTTTTTTCCCTTTTTCTTTTCTTTTTTTTTTTTTTGAAGTGTAAGCAGTTTTTGCAGAAGAGTGGTGAAGAGGCGTAGGGGGTGGGAGAAGAAACTGAGCTCGAGAGAGTGAAAAGATCTTATTCATCCTCTATTTGTATTTTGCATAAGGAAATAATGCATGGCTAATACCAGTTTCCAGTGACAGTAAAATAACATTTCCTAATGAGAACTCTGGGAAAATGAGAGGGAGGAGGTAGATTAGATTTCTTTTAGCACATTTGCATCCGGTGATCAAAAATACTGGATGGAATTGGTGAATAGTGACTCTTGAAGTGGATGATGGCATCTGTAGAGCCAAAAATCTGCTGACTGAATGCTGCTTTTATAGAAATGTGCAG
Source organism: Neopsephotus bourkii (assembly GCF_033783945.1). Lineage (NCBI taxonomy): Eukaryota > Metazoa > Chordata > Aves > Psittaciformes > Psittacidae > Neopsephotus > Neopsephotus bourkii. Next base: position 2,833,156 of record NW_026902234.1, on the reverse strand, counting down.
AATTAAAAACTGTTACACTGCGTGTTGCTATGGATAGTGTGCTCAAACATGAAAGGAAACATTTCCTTACTGCTTTCTTCCTACCTCTTCTCCTTTTCTGAAAATGGGATGTACTAAAATACATCAAATTGCTAAAGAGAGAGACATAAGGAGGGTAGGTAGAGAAAATGATTTGATTCCTGATGTTTACAGAGTTTATGCATTCATAAATGGATTCTTAGAGTATTTGTTCAGCATTGAGTGAGAAGTCTTTTGTTTCGTTCAAAACCAAACCAAAATACATTGGCAGTGGATGTGAATTGTGCTTTTTAAAGAATTTTTGTATGCTAATTCCTTTCAGAAAGCTGGTGATCTACCAATAAAGTTACTGGTTTCTAAACAAAATAGAAAAAACATAGTATCACACTTTCTATATAAAAAATCATTAGCACTTCTATTTATTTAAATAAAATATAAAAGACAGCAAGACAGATTTTATTTTATTTTATTTTATTTTTAAATGGCTAAAAGAAAACAAAATAGTGACTAAAAAGAATAACAGCTTTCTGGGCTTTGATGTGAGGGATGTGATGCTTTGATGTGAGGGAAAGGAGATATGCATTCCCTTCATAAGTAAAATAGGTTCATAAGTAAAATAGGAGGAAGGTAAAGAGGCATGTGTAGTGGGATTTTGGGTTTGTTGTTTTGGGGGTTTTTTTGCAAGTATAGGTGTTGGAAAAATTTAGCTATTCAAAAAAGAATATTAAAGTTAACAGTGCAGATTAGTAATATTTGTATTATTTTATACAGATACTTGTGGGGATGTTCCAAAATATGAGAATCTTTATATATGCTTTCAGCTGGGGGAGTTTTGAATCTGAGGGTAATCTCTTAAAAGTACTGTAATAGTTCACTGCATTGGCAAACTAATGACATCTTTCATCAGCGTATTAATGATAATCATGCCTTTCCCCTCCCCTCCCTTGGTGTGTTAGGGTGAATATTTGTTTCAGCTTAGTGTTTGTTGTTGCTTTTTACCCTCCAACTGGCTTGATTTTATAGGTGTATAGTTTCATTTAAAAAAAAAGTCAAACCCTCAACTTGGGTAAATACTCAAGTGACTGAATAAGAAAATGTGCAGCTTTGCTCAATTTTATTTGAGGTTTTTGTTGCTTGGGTTTTTTGGTGTTTTTTGTTTGTTTGTTTTTGTTTTAGTTTTTGGTGTTTGTTTTTTTTACTAAGCCTTCAGTGCTCTTTAGATTTTGTGGGGTTGTTTGGGGTTTTTTTGTGCCATACGAGGTGTTCTTATCTAGCATTCTCTATTCCTCTCATACTACATTGAAGTCATGAGCAACATGTGTGTAAGTAACTTTCAGTAACTTCTAGCAGACAGGAGGTTGTCTCTGTTCTTGAATACGTACGATAGCTAGTTATTATCTTTGATCTGTAACTCTTGAAAAGGACACTGCCAGAGGAAAAGGTTCCCTAAGACTCAGATACCTCAGTATTTCATCTACCAGTCATAATTTAGAGTTACTTTTCTCCTATGACTTCCACTGAGAATGTCCGTATGTGTCCATGTTTCTATTTTGTAATTAAAGAAAGCTGTGTACTAATATTCCATAAGGTAGTAATTTTTTTTAACTTTGGGGTGAATTTGTGTTTGTTCAAGATCACTATATTTAAAGGTCTATGGCCTTCAGAACTTTAATTTGAAGGGATGGTGCAGAAGGTGTTATGTGTAAGCAGCAGATAGGCAAGGATATCTTAGTGACTCCATTCTAGGAAAATGTCAGTTAACTAGAAAGAAAAAAACCCATATTTTTACTGTTTACATGGACTGTCACATGTAAATCCCGGGATAGATGTCAGAATAATTTAGCAGCTAAAAGCACAGCTGCTTCCGAGTCTTTCAGTATCTGTATTGATAAATACCTGTCACAGTCTGAAAACCTTGGAAGCTTGTGATTTATCAGTATGTCAGGAAAGCAAATTTTACAAAAGAATAGCTAATGACACTTACTTTAGGAGCTGTAGAATTACCTGTTTGTAAGTTAAATTTTACGTCAAATGAAATTTTCTAGCTTGTAGATGTTATTTCTAAGCAAAAGGCTCATCATAGATGTGAATTGACTGAGTATGTGTATTCATACTGTTGTTAATCTGTTTAACCTTTTATGTCTATGTAGGTGCTCTCTGTCAAGGGTTCAAGCAAGGCTCAGATACAAAAATATCCCTTCCTTTCAAAACGTAATTTTAAATAAGATGTGACACATACATGTTTCATATACATGTGTGTGCATATGGGTAGATGGATAGCTATAGAAAACATACTAAAGCAGCAGGTTTGATTAGATGGAAACCTGACAATCAGATTTATGAATTACTTCTGCAAAGTCTGCCTACTTTGGAGTCCATTGCCGTAAATGGAGTGATACCTGCTGGGATGAGGTAACCCCACTCCAGTTTCAAAAGCTGATGGCACAGTAGGAGAAATGGGTGCCTATGGCTGCAGGGTTGCTTCTAAAAACAAAGAAACGACTCCCAAAATAAATAAGACAAACACACATACCAAAAAATCACAAGTAAACAAGAAAAGAATCTACCACCACGACCTGCCTCCCCCAGAAAATCCCACCCAGACATCCTAAAGCCATCAGTGTTCATTGAGAGCTCAGTGATCACAGATCACAAGGAGTTTCTTTGTGGCTTTTTAGGTGTGTCTTCTCAGAAATAAGATTTGTGAACTAGTAAGCAGTAAGGAAAAGCAGCGTGCCTGTGGTTTGGTTGGAGCGTTTGATGGCAGCATGTTAGGTATGTGTGTTTAATCATTTACGTTTTAAAATAGGTCTCCTTAGAATTTTCAGTGTTTTCAAGAGAAAAGTTGCCAGTAATGGTTAGGGTGTCTGACAGACTGAAGATGGCAGGTTACATCTGCTAGGTCAAAGACTTCAGAATATGCTTTTAGCTTCTTGTCATCTTTCTTTAGAGTTTTGTTTTGCTTATTATTGAAACATCCAGTAAAGGTGTCTTCTTAGAAAGGGTCATAAAGTCTTTGGGGTTTTTTTGGGTATTTAGAAAAAGCCACAGGATTTTTCTTGGAAGAACTGTGGATGTGTTAGGTGTCTTGTGTACTTTAGAACTGACTACCCTTTCTGTGAAACTACAGTGGGGAAACTGGTTTTCTTGAAGCACGTACATGATGAAGCTGACTGAATCCTGTTTTGTTTTGCAGTTCAGTCTGTGCAGTTCTGCCGAAAGCAGTGCAATAGAAATCACTGTAGCTTTCTTGTATCACAGCATGTGGTTTTACTCCTTTTCTGAGTTAATAAAAGAAATGTGTATGTGTATTTTTTTCATTACTTCTATCATTTTGGGATCACAGATATTTCTAATTCAGGGTCAGAGCACGCTGTTTTCCCCTCTTGTAGCTGTGGAGTGTGGATTCATGGCAAGTACGTTCAACGTATTGGATAAAGACAAACTGGAATTTACATCTCCAATTATGTCTTAATAAATTGCAAATTGAGCTAATGTTTGTAATTTTAATCAAGTGATAATTTCTGAACTAATTTTGTCTCTGGCTGGCGATGTATTTAATGTCGAAGATGGTGCTTACTGGTAATTTTTCCAAGTTCCAATTGAAGAAAGGTTTGAAATGTGTTGATAGTTTTTTACATATTCATTTGCACGTATTAAAAGTAAAATAGGCTTGTTAAAAGTGACATCTGAGTAGGTGTGATATCTAGGTAGTTTTTGACAGAATCTGATTGAACTGTGGTCTAGTAGAAAAATAGGTGATGATGAATTTTTCAACCGTTGATACCACCTAGTGGTAAAAAAAGTTGTTGCTTGTTTACATAATATGTATTCACAAGAGTGAATGAAGTTTGTGCCATATATAAAGGAAGGGAAATTTAACTGTCTTTTGTTAACATTATTTAATACATGGACAGTATTGCAAAAGCTGTTTGAGAGTGGGCAGATAGAGTTTCAAGGCTTCATTGCTTGTGTATAAGGATGGTTTTGGTACAGTTTTAAATATGTTTACTATGTCCTATTAAAAAAAAGGGTAATTTTCATTAAATGAATTATGGTAACAGGAACTTTGCACAGGTGTATATAAAAAAGTCCTTTTCTGTGTGTATATATGCACAAAAAGCATATGGGTTTGGGGTTTTTTAATAAATAATCATCTTTGGAGTAGAAATTTGAATTCAGGTAGCATTAAGGCTGTGAATACGGGTTGGGAATTCCTGGCATAGTCATTAATGAGACTTTGCAGTGAAACAGGATGGTGAACTGGTCTTGAGGGAAAGTAGCCTGGCAAAATGTTGACTTGGAGGCATTCCCAGAACGGGTTCAGAATGGATCTGCAGAGTTCATCCTATGAGCATAAAGATGGGTGTCGTGTGTTGGGGCGTGATGGGGAGAGGCTGAAGGAAGGCAGGGCTCCCACTTCTGGGGGTGGTAGCAGTGCATGCCAGGCAGTAACGACTACAGTGTTGGTCACTTCATATGCTGCTGTCTGTCAAGATCAGATTATGGAAACTACCTTTCTAAGTAAAATATTGCCCAACTAATTTTTAAAAGTGCAGAGCATCAGCCCTTTCAGTTATGGTACTATATGAAACCATTTTTCATTTCTTATTGCCAGCTGTTGTAGGTGCACCATAAAAGTTATGTTTGGCATTGTAACATCTGTAATGTGACTATTAACGTTTAAGACAGTAACTTAGCTAATTCTGACTGATGTATGTAGAGTGCTTTATCTTTCCCTTTTCATTTGCAGGTACTTGTTTCACAGTGGCAATCCAGAGCACCCAGGAGACATACTTCTGAACACTACTGTGGAAGTTTTGCCTTTTCAGGTATGAATTTACCAATTTGTCTTCTCCATTCTAAGATAAAAGCAAAACCTCCTAATTTTGTTGATGTTTTTAACAGGTTGAGACATGAATATTACTTTCCTTTAACTGTAGGACCTTGATGCTCTGATGCTGTCATATTTTTTTTTAATTGGATCTGTGTACAGAAAACTATTGTAACTGTTCAGATGTTCGTTCAAGATGAAGTCTGCTACAAGCGCCGTTGGTAATTTGGAGATGCAAAGCTCATTTTCTTAAAATTCTGCTACTGTTACAAAAAACCTTAAGCCAAAAACCTCTCCTATGTATTCTGGAAAACACGAAAGCTAAGTCGCTCTTTGACAATAAAAAGGCCTTGGATTGGGAACTGACACACATCCAAACCATACTAGATGTTGAAATAGCTGTACTCTTAAACCAAATGTGTTTCTTTCTCTTGATTACTGATTATTAATTTTTTTCCATAACTCAGAGTTTTTGCGTGTGAGGGCACTACATTATCTAAAGTATATTCTTGATGGAAGCCAGATGCTATGGGTTCTTTTTCTTCAACTACATATTGTAGCTAACCATGTATATCGCAAAACTTTGTGACAGGAATAAGATATTGTTTCAGTCAAGTTTTATTTTATTTACTGTTAAAATAGCAAAGTAATCCTCTCTTCTCCTATACACCTTGTGTAGGTACCTTGCCTTAAATAGCCATATGCTGAAAAGTAAATGAACATGGAAGACTTCACTTCTCCAGTCTTGCAGTCTGCATTCCTTAGGAATGTGCAAAAATAGGAAATTCCAACTACGCCACCCCTGAAAAGAAATTTGTCTGTGTTTGATTCTAATTATACAACATGATATGTGGGATATTATATTGTTGGATATTATAAGATTTTTAGGTTTTCTTTCTCAAGATTTTTGGAAATATATTCAACCACAAAGCCAGCAGCAGCTCTCACTTCATGTGGTCCCAAAATGCCGCAAGAATGCACATGATCATGAGAAAAAAATGTGCATCAAGCATCTCTGTTTTTGGCTACACTCAACTGTGAAATGTTCATCAAACCAGAGCATCCCTCAAGAACGGAATGCTACTGAGCTTCTGTTGCTATTGACACAATCTGTGGGGAAGTAAACAGGAAATTCTGCATCTGGCCCCTTCCTAAGTCATTGGTGTGAGCAGATAATGTCACCAGTATGGGGACAGTGGCTGCAGAATGATAGGTACCCTCCTGAGAGAACTGTTTCTCCACCATAGACTTCAGAAGAGCTGGAAGCCTATTCAGGTACTTCAGCCCTAATCCTCCATAAGCAGAATTAAGAAAAACAAAAAGCAACCCTTAGAAACCAGAGTGTCCCCAGCCTGGATTTGTCTGGGGCTTAAGCAAAACCCTCAAAACCCTCCAAAAACCCAACAAAACCCAAATTGCAAACCCAACCCAACCAATCAAAAAATCCACGAAACCACGCCACCTCCCAACTCCCTCCTAAAACCAAAAAAACCCATTGCTTTTTCAGCAGCCTCCCTTAAAGGTAGGAACTAATAAAAATAAAATATAAAATCAAATACAAAATAAAATAAAATAAAAGGTGATGGATTTAATCTCCTGTTTTGTCAATCATTTTTAATTGCTTCATAGCAAATTCTTATTGTGGGTCTTTTAGTATGGGATCATGTGATTCTGGTTGTAATTTTCCACCTGTTCTTGAAGCTCTGGTCTGCAATTTAATTTTTCTGTGCTTATTAAAGAAGTTTATTGATAGCCATCCCTTTCTAGTGAGGCAGCAATAATTGCAATGCTTCCCTTCCTAGGCTGATGGCTTTTTGTATTACCAAAATTCTTACATCAAAAAGTAAGCTGTAAGTCTCATTTGTTCTGAGAGAAATCTCTGGTTCAACCATAAGAAAAGGCAGCAAGATCCTGCCTTTGCTTTTCTGATGCTGTGTCTGCTGGTGTCTGCTATGTATTCTGCTCACGTGACAGTTACCATGCGAGTTACGTGGGGTGCTTGAAGTACTTCTTTTTTCCACTCTGAAGCCAAGTACCGCTCAGTCCTGAAACACTGCGGCTTTTTCTTTCTTCGTGTTGGCTTGTCTAAGGCTATAAATAATTATCCTAGGCTGGTTCATAATTATTTAGAAAAGATGGATGCTGAATATATAACAAGACTGCACACACATTTGTCTTTCCCTGGTAAAGTCCTGTGCCAGAATAAAAGATCTTATTTATGCTTTCTTGTTCTAGAATGAAGAACTGGTATTAAGCAAAGAAACCAAAGACAAACGTTTGGAGGATGGCTACTTTAGGATAGGTACGTCCCAGTAGAAAAAAATCTGTGTTGTTGCTACTGCAATGTTAAGACATTTTCATTAAGACCAAACCAAACCTAAAACTGAGCTTTGATAGTTTGGTTTTGGGTCCATGACTCGTAGGCTTCACTTAATATTGTTCCAAATATTTCTTTTTCAAGACTGATATGCTAAACAAAGATATAGTGTGACCCTGAGTTGTAGTGCAGCTGCATCCAACTTTTCTGCCAGGGTCTATCACCAAGATTATTGTAGAGGCATTTCCAGGCTGTGTAAGATCACCTCTGCTATCCTGTGATGGTGCAAGTGCCTCCATGTGAGCTGTGTGCTTTGCCTGGGTTTGAGCCCACCCTACAGCTGTCTTGCCTTGGGATGAGACGGGCATATCCATGGGCAAGTGGCTATTGGGGAGAGTGCCAGGATACCTGTTGTAAAGGACAAGAAATTTTACTTATGGATTGTATGTAATTTCTGGACATAGGTTGGGTATCCCTGTTACAGTGAGAGCAAGTATTTTCATCTTACTGAATAGCAGTTGTTCTGTCTGTGTTTTAAGCTTAAAGTCTAAGTGGGCTTTTAAATGGGATTCTTATTCCTCCTAATATCACAGAATCATAGAATAGTTAGGGTTGGAAAGGACCTTAAGATCCTCTAGTTCCAACCCCCCTGCCATGGGCAGGGATACCTCACACTAAACCATGTCACCCAAGGCTCTGTCCAACCTGGCCTTGAACACTGCCAGGGATGGAGCATTCACAACTTCCCTGGGCAACCTATTCCAGTGCCTCACTACCCTAACAGGAAATAATTTCTTCCCTATATCCAATCTAAACTTCCCCTGTTTAAATTTTAACCCATTACCCCTTGTCCTATCACAAATATAATTAAAGATCCTCTAAATAGGAGTACATCAAGCAGAGTATAAATAATATCCCTTGTCCTTAAAACACATAAGCCTTCCTGAAAACACATAAACCAGAGGCTTCATGTTTAGCTCCATGAAATTATATTAAAATCTGTGCCAAAATCTTTTTGGGTGCTCCTACTCTTAGGCACTTCCAAGGCTTTTTATTCTTACATGTAATCCTGTTTGGATCTGTGTGCTCTGATTATGTGCACTACCTTAGAATCACAGAATTGTTTGGGTTGGAAAGGACCTTCAAAGGTCATCTAATCTAACTCCCCTGCAATGAGCAGGAGCATCTTCAACTAGGTCAGGCTGTCCAGAACCACATCCAGCCTGGCCTTGAATGTCTCTAGGGATGGTGTACCTACCACCATCTGCGAAACCTGCTCCAGTGTTTTACCGCCCTCACTGTAAAACATTTTTTCCTCACATCCAGCCTTAATCTCCCCTCTCTTAGTTTAAAACCATCACCCCTCATCCTATCACAACAGGCCCTGCTAAAATGCCTCTCCCCATCTTTCTTACAAGCCCCTTTTAAGTACTGAAAGGCCTCAGTAAGGTATCCACAGAGCCTTTCCTTCTTCAGTGTGAGCAACCCCAACTGTCTCAGCCTTTCCTTATAGGAGAGGTGTTCCAGCCCTCTGATCATTTTGTGGCCTACCTTGTTTGATGCTGCAAAGCTGAATCTGATATCAAAATTGTTTTGAGAATTATACCAGTAAACCTCACAGCCACCAGCAGCAGGTTTCACCTGTCAATCATGATATTACAGGTACATTTTTAGGTGCACAGGTTTCGTACTTTAGTTTGTTGGACATAAGTTAACTGAAGAGATACTTTACCTTCTTTTACAGGGAAATTTGAAAACGGTGTAGCTGAAGGAACAGTTGACCCCAGCCTAAACCCTATTTCATCATTTCGGCTTTCAGTGATACAGAATTCAGCAGTTTGGGTGATTCTGAATGAGGTGAGAGACAGTATAACCTTTTAAAAGGGAAATTGGTAAATGTGAGATTTCTTCAATCTGTTTTGAAGCTCAAAATTTTGGCTAACGCTGAAGCAATTATCTCTTCTTACCAAGAAATTTAATACCCTAAAACGTGACTTTGTTTTTTTCTGATTCTCTATTTCAGATTCATATTAAAAAGATTACAAACTGATCACAGAAATCTGCTTTAGAAGAAAAAGAAAGAATCCTTAACTTTTCCAATAAAATCTGACATCCTTAGTAAGTCACAAATTGAAAATACTGAGCATGCACCTTATTCCAAATTTCTTTCATTTTCACTTGAACTCTACCTCTTGTGAAATCTACTGTAGAAGAGAAGATTGTATTGACCCCATCTTACCTGATCCACCCAGAAACTGATGCTCCACACTGATAATGTTCATCTGAGGCTGAAGTTGTCCTCCACTTTAATGTGACTTTACCATCCTATGGTTACAGAGCCCTGCTACGCTTAACCTGTACTATTTTGATAGTATAGTACTATAGAGAAGTTGTACATATTGTTACATTCCTTGAAGAAGAAGAAAAAAAAATATAATTATTGTTAAATATGTTTTATGAAGGGGGTACTTTCGGAGTTCCTTTTATTTTCTATGACAAGAACCCTCTTTTATAGACTGTCAGGGATATATATTAAAAATGTTAGGGATATTTAATTTATTAAAATAATTTGAAAAGTACATATTTTTATGCAGTAGAATTTTAAATTGATATAGTTTTTTTATGAATTCTCTAGTTTAAGTTATCTTTCTACATTTTCCTTTGGAGATGCAAACATAGATTAATACCATATTTCAACTATACTGCCATGTTTAAAAAAACCCTAGATTAAGTTTCTAAATTACATAGTTTTGTACACGGAATGTGAATGATGTTCAGAGGCATTAACAGAGCTCCGGAGAGCATTTTTCTTTGGGGCTATGAATTTCCACTATGTACAGTTTGTAGCCACATGAAAAGCATGCTGAAATGTCTTGTTTCATATTATGTACAAAATCTGCAGTGATTTTAGATCGAATCCATTGCATTTTAGAAGAATTTTTTCAATTCCAAACAATTCTTTCTAAAAATCTTTGTAGACATTTCCTAGCCTGGACAAATTCATGTTCTGTACTGAAACAAGAAAATCATTCTCCAGCTTTGCTTTGGAATGACAGAGGTTAACTTTGATCAAAAGAATAGGAGTTAGATACACGTGATCTACAGAGGTCTCCTTTAAAAAAGTTCTGTTACCTCAGTGTGTATTTTAGATACATTACATACTCATTACAGTGAGTAGTTACGGTTTATTTTCTTCCATTGTTCAAGAATGAGGTTTCAGTTTGACTCCTTTATTGATCAGTGTTGTAATTCCCACTGACTTTTAATAGGCTCTGAATTTGGCCTCAAATTAGTACCCTGCCCTTTTGTTTCAAGGGAAACAACAGTGATGTTAAATGGATCAGAAACTTGGGCAGGAACAGAAAGTGATTTGGATTAGATCCAGAGTGGAATTGTTGCAGTACTAATGATGCCACTGCTCTTAAGAAGTCCTTCAGCTTAGGTGCTTACGTGTAAGGACACCGCTGTGGCAAAAATTAAGGTACCCAGTTAGAACAGTCAGGAAGAAGAGCAGAAATTCCTCTCTTTAAATAGGAACAAAGTGCCTGATTGACACTGGAGAGAGACATCTACTTTGGCTTAGGGATTCCCTGCTGTGCTGTGAATCAACCTCCTGGAACTGACATTTTGAAAGCTGGCCCAGTCTTTCCTGCAGAAAAGAAGCCCTTCCGTTATCCCCAACATTGAATCATCTAGTCTGGAAAAGACTTTTAAGGTCTTTGTGGTCAGGGCCCAGGTGCACACAACCTATTGCAGGGTCCCTGATCTAGAGCAGGGCTCTTGAGTTGTTATCTGCAGCATCAAAGTTTGACTAACAGATTTGGCCTCTTTTTTATGATGTATTTGTAAGGAACAGGAGCCTAAATCTAACTCCCTGGCACTGCAAGCCATCACCACTCTTTCCGTCTGGCTTGTTGGAAAATTGTGTTGTAGCTTTGACAGTTCAGGATATTCAAGAGCTTAACTCCTTCTACAGACTGTAGCCATTTTGTTTTAGCTATGTTGTCTGGGGACACAGGGAAGACAGGGTTTGTACACAGAGCTAAGACCTTCTGTGTAACTTGAAGAAATATAGAAAGCTACCAGGCAGGCTTTGCTGACATTTTTGGATTGCATTGGATGGTGTAAATAAAATGTTACTTGGGAAGCTCATCTTGCCAATAAAGACTGCGGGCATAAGCTAAGCACTGGCCTCATAAATAGGGTTTATTTTTGGATTTAGGAACGTCGATGGATAGGGTCCGAATCCTGTGTGAATTTAACCTGTTGCAATGCCACAGCCGCTTGTCATACGTGATGCCGTACCATCGAAGTATTGCCATGTGATGGCTTTTCATCACACGTTATCTACCAAATGTCTAAGCAAGTATTTAGGTTTTCTTCTCAGCTGTGCCTGTGAATGAATGATGCAAGCAATTCAAACCCTAGCTATTTATTACAATTTAGATTGCAGAAATATGTTAGACATTGCAGTTCTTAATAGAAGTAGTTTTGCAGACAGTGATTGTCATCTTTTCCATGAGTTCAGAAGTTTATTGGTACCACTTATTTAAGAAAGCTGTGTGCTTATTCTCCAAGCATCGCTGTTCTTGATGTTTCACACTAGTTGAGGTGAATCATTGCTAATATATTTAAATATATAGAACCCTGACCACAGTGATTGTAGGACTCTGGTTAACAGTATACTTAGTTTTCAAAGCTGTTGAGAGGAAACTTATCAAGGACAACAAATTAACTAGTGCTTGGCAAAATATGTGGGGTTTTTTCTAAAGATTGTTGCATTTTTATTACATCCTACTAGCAGAAGTTGGAAATACTCCAGGCTGCTCTAACACTTTAAATGTTCCTGAGCTTATATGTTCTCTAAATAAATGTGCCATGTTAATATAAATTATGTTTTGTAAATTTAGACCTGGTGTAATCAGATAGTTCTGCAAGTTTCCTTGGAGATTTTGTTGAGAAATACAAAAAGGGAAAACTTTTTCTAGCTACTTATTTCTGCAGACAGCTGCTTTGGGCTTTCTGCCTTTCAAATTCCAGTCCTTAAGTCTGGGTTAAGTGGTGCTTTGGCTCAGCAGTCATCAGCTTGGGCACTGTTTATGGTGGGTGTGCTCCAGAGGGGCTGGAGTCTCTTACACGTCTCAGTTGTAACTTACAGTATTACCACAACAGCTCCTCAGCATCTTAAACCTATTTCCTAATATTTGGGGAGGTTTTTTCCCACCTGTATTTAATTTCAAGTTATTTTTGTTGTGGCCTTACAAATACCCTCTAGGCCACTAAATCTTTATCAAATCATGGAAAGTGTTTCAGAATAAACTGCATTATCGTATGATCCTATGTTCCTGTCAGCTCCTTCTGTTAAAGCTTCAGAAAAGGGAACTTTGTGAAGCCAAAGGCATTACCAGAAACCTTCATTATCTAAGCAAATTATTCTTAATTTCTTATACTGGATGCCAAACTGGATGGCTGGTGTGAGTGCTGGCTTTTCCAAGCTTAGGAGGGTTGCTCTGGAGCAAGGGGATACAAAAGACTTGGTATGACCTTGCTCTGCTTATTCAGTAGGTAGTGCTTCTGAAAGCTTTGTAAATAATGTGAACAGGATGTGATCCCAAAGTAGCACTTTTTATTTTCTGATTAAGGAGTGTTTCTAAAGCACTGTATAAGCTTTGTGCTTTTGCAGGCATCTCAACCATGCATTTGTACCTGTAGAAAATACTCTCATAGATACATCTGGTTTTTCTTAACTGAAAGGTGTCTTAGAAAAATTCCAACAGATAAACATATGATTCATGGACCAATGAAAGACTGGCTTCTTCTGTTGTATTGCTGCTTGTACAAACAGTTAAAGATGGTTTCAAAAGCAGCTTTTAAGTACCTTGGGTCAGTTTAGAGCAAAGCCATTTATACTTTGCCCATGTGATACACAATTCCTTGAATGGGCTGGAGTATGATTAGGTCTTTGGCAAAACTGAACAACTGTGTAACATCTTTCCTTCATGTTTTTTTTTTCCTTAAGTGTATTATCATTTCCGTAGTCTCTGGTTTTTGTTGGAAATACTTGCTCCAGATGAAGTATTGTATTAATTTGTAGTTTGCTTCCAACTTGGACAATACTATTTTAGTCTTTGGGTGGGGAGAACAAACCTTGGCCCCTGACAAAAAACCAACCGTAGGTTCTACATTTGTTCTTAGTAGGAATATGTATTCTGAAAAAGCTAAAGTGAGTAACTGTAGTAGAAAGGGGAAAAAGCCCTTGTGCTTTTAAATCACCTTTGCAATCACCAGCATAATGCTGAAAGGCTATTAAACAACTGGTGTTTTCAGGCTAGCATTGATGGCTGACCTAAGAAATTGGTCTTTGAGTGTCACTTTTCTGACCTTAGTGGCCTCTTAAGAGTTTTGCCAATTTCTGCTGTAAAAAGTGAGCTGCTAGAACTTTTGAAGTAGCTTGAGAACAATGAAGTAGTCCTTCAAGGGGACAAACTTTGATATCCCTAAAGGGAAGGTACGCAAGCCGCAAGTCCTTCATTGATTTCACTGATACTGCACCATGGGGCACTATGTATGAAGTATTTTCACTGATGAAGTGAATTGGGTGATCACTGGTGCTGGATTCCTGTTAGGGAAAAGGTGTACGGTTGGGCTGCAGCTGCCTGCAGGCCAGGAGCTTGTGCCAGTAGCAGGGGTGGGAGCAGGTCCTAACTGGAATCCTTCACCTTCCATGGATCAGTGCTTTCCTTGTTAAAAGGGGAACGTTGCTCAGCATCTGCTGAGAGGGAAACATGATTCTCTTCAAGCCTTAACAGTGGCTGAAACACACAGTACTGTAAGACGCACTGCCAGCATATTTGGTATTTTAAGATACAGTCTTTTCCATAGGCATCAAATTCTAGTATTGAAATATTATGTCTTACTGTAACCAGTTTATTCTTGTGTTGTTCTGGAAACTGAATCCTAGTGCTCATATTTCATACTGAACACTGCTTTGGAGCTGTCATCTGCCATTTCCGGAAGGTAGCATTTGAGATGGTCAGTTTCTACCCCTTGCCTTGTGGCCCTTGCAGCTGCAGGCATTGCCAGGAGCCCACCCTTGCAGCCAAATGAAACTTGTACTTTCCTTCTGTGTTCACTGACCTGCCGCGTGTATGGGTGGCTGCTAGAATAGAGATTGGTTTAAAAACTTGCTGCTATACTTGGAAACCTGATATGGGTCATGTTAATTGTGCCTTTCATCACTGTTTCTTCTGTGTGCCAGAGTTGTCCATGTATATTTGAAGTAGTCATAAAAATAAACCTGTTCTCCAGTTCTTTCATGAAAGGAGGGGACAGTTTCGTATCTAGAGACAGCTGTTGCTTTACCATTGCAATAGTACAGAGATCCATATGTTCACCCAATCCAAGGCAAGGTATTCCAATATTATTCTTCAGTAAAACTGCTTTTTGGTGTCACTTAAAATCCTCATAATGTAGAGCTTATGCCAGTATGTGCAAAATAGCTGCAGTAAGAGTTATGCTGAATAGACTTGTTGCAGTTAAATTTAAGCTACAGAGATGTACAAGTAATGTCGTTTTAGGAATGTACTACAGAAGTATTTGAACAAAATTGCTAACATGTTTACTGTTGTAAATATTTTAATAAAAAAAGGACACTTCAAACTTTTTTACACAATTATCTACAATAAAGAGAAATTTACAACAATTTACAAAATGCTCTTTTCTTTACTGTCAAGACAGCTAAGATAAAATCAAAATAAACATTAGATACGTGAAGTCCTGGTTTTATTTCACTCTGTACTTATAGAAGGAACAAAGCATTTTGGTGAAGTTCCATCCACATGCCAAGGAGATCAAGTAGAGCATGATGAGAAGGGCGAATGGATACAAAAGAATAGCTGTGTTCTTCAAAAAGGGCAATGCTGAAACAGAAACAAAACCAAAGCAAATATGAAGCAGTGCCCTTTTCAAGAAAGTGCTTCATGTGGGATGGCCGTGGAGGAAGACAGCAAGAAAAAAACCAGTGACACTGCCCAACTTCTGCTGTCATCTCTGCCCTACTAGTGCTACCACCATCACAGATCAGAGAGGACTTGAGGCTGGGAGACTTAACACCCTGGGAAATGTTTTGTCTTAAACTCACTACAGAATTTTTATCCAGTGCAAATGTTTCAATTTGGGTTTACACAGGAACTAGAAAACCAAGGTTTACAAGCCCTGTAGTTCTACAGAGCTAATACAGGCCATGAAGCTTGTAGAATATAATTTTTCGATTAAGATATCCACACAGTTGGACAGGGATTGGTAAATTTCTATCAGACTTCTTTCACTACGGAGACAGAATTACTTCAACACTCAGCTGAGTCTCTTTTATTAACTTACAAATTAATAAGCTGAAATTATGCTCTTGTTTCTAGTCAAATAGAAAAGAGGCTGCCATTACTCACCACTGTATCCTAGGAATGTCACATAGATGTAGTAGCCAATTGCAACCAGCCATAACGTATTCCCAACAAAATAGCCAATGACAGAATCAGATATGATGACATCTGGAAGAGACAACTGCTCTCAGCTATTGCGACACAGCGTGATTCTGAAGCAAAGAACCCAAACTATTCTACTTACAGTTAATGAAAAACAACTGGATAAAATGCAAAATAACTAGAAGTGGATAGAAAGCATTCAGATGAACGTCAAAGGCATATCCCCACTCCACATCGTAGTCTCTGTTTTGCTGCTTCACCAAGTACTTATTAGAAATGAACCTATACGAGAAGACAATTGAGAATGTTGTTAATGTGACTGTAGAGCTGACTGACAAAGCATTGGTTTGAGACAGTAAGAGAGGTGTGATCCTAGCTCTACCCTGACAAAGTTTCCACTATCTGGGAGAAAACACACAAGAATTACGAGACCAGGCTATTGCCAAAATGTTTTTTTTTGTTAAAACTATAATTACATCCCTTGCATTCAGGAGGCAGCTGAGACATTCCTGGTAATACAGAAACAAAGCTTTGTTTTAAACAGATCAGTGCTACAATTTATCACTGCAGTCACAAGCTCTTTGGGTTGTACATGAAGGAGGTGACTTCAGAGAAGTGCCCATACACAATCAACACACCTCCTGTAGGGATGGCTTAACTCACATCTTCACAGAACCATTGCACTGCAAACACAGAAGGAGGGCAGGGATAACAGGCTTAAGGTGAGCCCATTCTTGTTTTTGAAGACAAATACTAACAGAATGTGCACTGCCTGGTGTGACAGGCTGAGGAACAAGCCTCAAGACTGTTTTCTCCAGCTGAAGTTCTGCTGACATCAGAAAATGTATCCCATTTATAAGAGGAACAAGAAGTCAATCCATGCTCAGAAATAAGAGACCAGAGCTTTTGTGGTAGCTTCCTCTGATGTACTTTCTATGCCAAAGGCAGGGTCAGAAGAAGGCAGAGCATGGGTGCAAGGTGCAGAGAGACAAGGGGTTCAGAGTCACTAGGAACTGGGAGAGCTTTTGAAAAGAAAGTGATCCTGCACTGGAAGAAGGGACCTGAACCGAACTGGGGCCAGGTGATAAGCAGCGAGGCCTGCAGGAAGCTGACTAAAGGACACAGGAAAACTCTCTTTCTAGCTCAGGAGACTGCATCCAGAGCCACAAATCACCGGAGGATGCAGGGAAGAATTACTCTATGCTCTTCCCCAGGCAACTTATGGGTTCCTGGTCCAGACAGCAGAGTAGGTCAGAGGAACCTTTCATCTGTCAGCTACAGTTCTGGTATGTGCTTCATCCTGAATTTTGCAGTTACAAATGGGAGTTCCTATTGTTTGAAAGGACTCTCCCTTTTCTAATCAGTACTGGTTTAAGATGTCAGCTCTGTTCCTAAGAACTCAACTTTAAGTGCTCTTACTTCCTTATGTTCTTGGTAAAATAAAAATGTTTTCTTTGTTTCCCTCCCCTTGCTACAGCACAGAAACAGTGACTTCCCACTGTTTCATGGCTCCCTTGCAGGTGTGGAACACATCTATGTATGCTGAGGCCTGGGTTATAAACTTACTCCCTACTGCTCTCCCCTTCTTTAAGTCTCCGGACATTACAGGCTAAAAGTGGCAGTGATCAGCAAACATGCACAAAATAGAACCAACATTGCTTATAGCGGAAACAGCTAAAATCTTCAGCAATAAGCATAAGCCAATTGTATACTGCCCTACTTAAATACAGTCATCCTTGGGCTTACATTACCTAAGCTGTTCAAAATAAGAAATGAGGTAATATTGGTTTTGATCACCACAGTTTTGATTTGACATTACTGCTGAAAATTAACCAGCACAGGAAGAAAGAAAACAAGTCGAAATGTTCATCATAATACAAACTTTCTGAGCATTCATCTTTTGCAGGAAATAACAGAGAAGAAAAACATGCATCCTTTTTTAAAGCAACATTTTGAAACAATCTTTAGTCAATACATAGTTTCAGTGTTGCCCCAAAGAACCAAGTGTCATGCAAACAGCAGGGGATGATCCTTATCTGATCAGCAATACTGAACTAGATTTCAGCTCTCACTACTTACCACATCAGAGTTGCAATCAGGAGGCCAACACCTACACAATCGATGAATACAACCCAAAGTAGCAGCTTTATTGTTTCAAAAAACCCCATGTCCAGCACAAATCCAAATCCTACAGTAGACACTGAAAGGAGAATGAGGTCACTTAAATTAGCTGTGGAAAAGAAAGCATGAGATCTTATACCACTATGTCTTTTTGAGTATACTGTTACAAAACGTCCAGTTTCATTCTTATTTTTCTCCCCAAGATTTTCAGTCCCACAACTATTTCCACCCCCCCCAAAATTAAGCATAAAGCTATTTATTCATAATATAATCCCTTTCACAGATTGGAGAACACTTATCTGTACTTGGGCTTAACAACGTAACAGCAAATTCTATTGCTCCAACCAAACTCCTTTTAAAAAAAGCCACACAAAACTACAACAGAATATACTTCGGTTTATAAAAGCTCTTTGTTAACACAAACCATGTGTGTGGTGATACATACTTTCACTTTAGAATTAACAGTTTTGGTATTACTAAAAGCAACGTGCTGTGTAACAGAAGATGAAGGTAAGACTTATATTTGCAGTTCAGTCTAAGAACTACACAAGAGGCTTTGTTTATACCTTAATTTTGCAATATGCAGAACCTCACTAGGGCTTTTACTGCAAAAACAGCATTTTATCTGTAATGTTCAGATAAACCAAGTGTGCATATTTTTTTAAGTAAAGCATTGCTGTATGGCATGGCATATTATTACTGTCTGTAAAGTTACAGGGGATTATATATAGTTTGAAATGCAGTGGGAAATGAGTTGCAATAGAGAATAATTCAAGACTAGATAGTATTAGTTGTCTCCTCCATTTTCTTTAACTTCCAAACGGTTCAATCATTTTCTTCTGTTCAACTTTGATTAAAGGATAATCCATGTAGGTTGGTAGAAGGGCCACAGATGTATATTCCTAAACTTTCCCTGCCTCTTTCATGAAATTCCCTTGCACTCACCGCAGAGCCAGATACTGAGAAGCACTAAGAAAGCAGGATCATCTCTTGCCCATTGGTCCTTTGTCTGTTTTCTGTAGTGAAAGTTCCTATAAACCCTCTGTGGTGAAGTAAACAGGTAAAGCATCTGCCAAAGAGCAAACTCGAAGTCCATCTGTCGGAAGTGGAAGAGCCTCCGCAGGTACTTATAGCGCTTCGCTCCGGCTGTGTGCCTTGCAGCATCCCTGGGGCTCAGCACACCATTGCCCTGGCTCCGGGAACTAACTGAAGTAGTTGGCAGCATCTCGCTGAAGAAGCAATTTCAAAAGACGTATTCGGCTTAGCACACAATGAGGACTAAAACCACGATCAGGCCATTCAGGCCACGTAAGTTACAAATGCTATGCACAAGTATGAACTGTGACACTCACAGGCGCGCCCGCCATGTCCTGACAGTGGAGCAGGCACCTCCGCTTCAGTACCACCTGCCAGGCAGCCCCAACCCTGCGGCCCCATTGCAAAAGCGAGTAAAGGCCCACAGGCTCTACAGCAGGCGAAAGGCCGGAGAGCGCAGCCAGGAGAACGATTACCGGCCTCTCCGTCCGCTGTTCAGCCCACACCAGCCCAGCATCGCCCGAAGCGACATCCGTGACCGCCCCAGAAGCAGCAGCCGCCGCCCTCTCAGCGGGACCCGCATCTCAGCGCCAGGCGGGAAGCACCGACAGCCCTCATTCCCCGCCAGCAGCCGGGCTCACACCACCGCGCCGTTCGTCCCTCAGCAACCGGTAAGGGATGGAACCTCACCTGCTACCGCGGCGCGACCCCCGCCTCGCCCGCTGCTGGTGCCGCTACCGCCCCCCGAACCAGCAGCCTTCCGGTAACGTCGGTGACGCAAGCGCCCCGGTTTGCTTCCTGGATCCACCCCGCCTCTTCCTCTCTACCGCCGGAAGCGGCGATAGGGTTAAGGGCGCCCAGCATGGCGGCCGGTGGTGGTGGTGGTAGTGGTGTCTGGGTAGGCCGCAGCGAGGTCTAGAGCCTGTCTTTCCACCATGCCTAAGTACTATGAGGATAAAGAGGAGGACGGACAGGCCTGCGGGGGAGTGAGGGAGGACTTGCGGCACTGTCTGCTGGAGAGCCCCTGTGTCCTGCAGGTGAGCGCTGCCGCTCTCCCGGGATAGGGCTCGCGGCCCTGGTACTGCACTCGCCTCCCTGGGCTTAAGGTGCCCCGAGGTCTCAGTCAAGGCCCTTAATTCGTGTTTTAAGAAGGTTAAGAAATGGCAACTTCAAAAGAAAGCGCGAGTCACTGTGCCATGACAAAACCCCGAGTAAACCTCATCTGAAGCAGTTTCATGTCTTAATGAGAAGCTCCTGCGATCCATTTAAGTGTGTAATCCTTTGTTTTTCGTCCCACAGGAAAATAAAAGCCCGAAGCAGTGCTTGAGGGAAGGACACTGTAGAAGTTTGCAAATGACGTTTTTTGCATGCAAAAGATCGATGGTGAGTGTTCGTGGTGCGTTTCCTGCTGGCGGCCTGCATGCTTGCCCTCCTTTTTCCTGTTTTCTGAAGAAGAGCACTCAGATCAGTAAAACTGGTGTCATAAAGCAGAATAAGGCTTGTCTTTGAAGTCTTTTCAAAATAAGGGTGTTGTACATCTGAAGAAAAAGCGGAGTATAAAAGAGTTGGAAAAACGCATATTTGAATTGAAGTAGGCTTAGAATGGAACAGGTAAACGAGGCATTTTTGCTATTGTTTCTGTTAAAGCTTTGGTTTAGGCAATATTAGTAGGTCAGGTAATTGTGAGATAAGGTATTGACAAGCTAACTTTTGTTTGAGGTCATTGGAAGAGATCTTTGTGGAGAACATTTAAGTGAAGAGGTTGTGCTATTGAAAAAAGGCTTTCACTGATGAGGCTGGCTCTTGCATTCAAATTACACTACTCTTCATTTTCTTAGAGGACTTGAGTTCATAATAAGTACCACTTTGGGTTTTTTTAACAGTGAGCCATTAAGTATGATAGTGTGAAGTCAGTTTTAAAAATGTAATTAGATAAAATTTCCCCTATTTTATCCAGAAATGTCTTGGTTGTTTCCACAACATTTAAAAAAGGGTTAGGATGTTGTAAAGGTGGTATCAAAACTTTCTAAGCATAAGTAGTTCAGGGCTCACTTTTATGTGTAGGCATTGTTAATGGAGGTAAAATACCCACCCCCTGATGCTAGATTGAGTATAGCTGAACTGCGGTCTGAAACTGCTATCTACAAGACTGAATAAAGTCAGAAGAATTTTCCCAAGATCAGAATATGTTTTTTCTGCTGCGCTGGCAAAGAACTTGCAGTTTAGCTTGTGTAAGTGCGCTCTATAGCTTTTATTTTAGCTTTACTGTAATTTTTTGCTTCCATTAAATGCCTTTTTGTGACTGCCAAGAATAAACCCACATGTTTCACAAGCTGAGTATTACTTCACTTTTTACTGTGGTTTGGTTGTTTTGTTGGGATTTTTTTCCCCTAGAAGCTTCTTGTATTTAAGTTACCCTTTTCCTCATTGACGTTTGCAGTGATTCCCACTTCAACCCAATCTGAATTTTGGTCCTTCAGCTTATCAGTTAAGTTTGGAAAAAGAGATCTAAGCATATTGACACTACCTTGTTTTCCCATGTTCCTTGCCACCCCACTATGATGTTCTGTCATTTGTGTTATTACAGAGAATGCATATCACGTATTTTTAATTTTGAGTGAAATTCAAGATAATACAACGTCTGTTTCATTGGAAGAACCCCATGACTTGTTGGCTACATCACTAATTTTCTTTACAGTAAATTCTGCTGTATTTTGGGCTTTGTTCTGATGTTACAAAGTGCCAAGATTTCACAAACACTCTAAAGCATTTCTTTTGCAAAATGCATGTTTTTTAATATATTGATTTCAATTTTCAGTTGGATACCAGGGCAAGATTCAGAGGAAGGAAAGGATACTGAAGTCCCCATGAAGAGACACGCCGTGGGAAATCAGGGCTCATCAGCACTTTACACAAAACAGAGACTAAAGGAAGAAGACTACCTGCTGCATCCTTTTATACAGTAATTTTGTGGAAGGTACCCAATCCTGAATATTCCAATAGATTGACTTGGATGTGCCTTTGAATGTTAAAATGAAGGCAAGTGTAGAACTGCAAGTTCTGGCCAAAATGGGGACTTGTCACGCACTTGCAATAAAATACATAAAATCCAGAGTAAGCTGCAGAAGTTATCATTCTGTTTTGAAGTGAAGTTGTCTTTTGTGTTTTCACTAATTCTGAACATGTTTACTATTTCACATAACACAAGATAGGAAACTGGAGTTCACTCAACTGGTAGGCCTATCGGGATGCTGGGGAGGGGCTCTTCATTAGGGACTGTAGTGATGGGACAAGGGGTAACGGGTTAAAACTTAAACAGGGGAAGTTTAGGTTGGATATAAGGAGGAAATTTTTTCCTGTTAGGGTGGTGAGGCACTGGAATGGGTTGCCCACGGAGGCTGTAAATGCTCCATCCCTGGCGGTGTTGAAGACCAGGTTGGACAAAGCCTTAGGTGATACAGTTTAGTGTGAGCTGTCCCTGCCCATGGCGGGGGGTGTTGGAACTTGATGATCTTAAGGTCCTTTCCAACCCTAACTATTCCATAATTCTATCGCAGAGGATACCTCAGGATAGAGCTGTTTGAGTTGAATGAGGTTCTGAAATGTATGCAAGCTGTTTCCACCCCAGTAAGTTTGCTACCCTATAAACCTGCACTAACGGGTAGGAGCAGCAATGTTTTTCCAGTCCCATATATACAAGGATGGCATCTCTTTCCTCTTGCTACAATTCCCTTTAATGTGATGATTGATGTAGATGGTTATTAGCACTGTCTAGTCTTGTTGGGCAACTGGCTTTACATTTGGTTACTCTAAATTAAAAGATGTCTGATTTATCTTTCAAGTAGTCTGTCTTCTTTATTGTATTGACACAAGTCCAAGAGAACTATAGCATTATCCTAATCAATGACTTGAAAGCTGGATGTTTGGTTATAGCTAATTGTATATCTTTGGATGGGTGAGAAAAGTGTTCTTCAGGCCAGCAGTTGAGGAAACCATTGCAGCTATTACTGTGTTCTAGAAGTATTTACAGCAGTATGTGAGTTCCTCTTGAGATGACCCTGAATGGTCTTTCTGCATTATACAATTCTGCAATTGTATAAATACTCATCCAGATGAGGGATGATGATCTGGACTTTATTGTACTTGTAGAAGTAGTGTTCCACAAATTTACTTTCTACTTCGTGTAAGAAGTGTTCTCATTGTTACTTTGTCACATCTCTCTGAAATCTTTGGTTCTTGTTTATGGGTATAAAATACTCAAATTCTCGTTCACTTAAATGGTAACTAGTTCCTCCTATACACTTCTTAATACTTGCTCTTTCTTGAGAATATTAGTGCTTTGTCAAACTTCATGTAGTTTCATAAGTTACAAAACAACTGAAGTGAAAAAGCAAAGAAATCAAGAGGGATCTATTGTTTTGCTTTCCTTTGATCAAGTATAGCTGTGGCAGATCTATCTGAGGTATGACAGTATCCTTCAAGACAGATAACATCTATCAGGTAGTCTCTCTGGCCCCACCCTGGTAAGGAAGCAGGATTTATGGGGGTAACAAGCATTAAATAGTGCTTAAACCACGACTGTGATCAATATTTACTGGTTCTGTTTAAGAACTTGTTTCTGAAGAATGTTTCTTTTTCCTTTCTTCTGTGTGTTTGAAGAAATAAATGGTACTATAGCTCTTACATGTGGAAACTCGGATAACTTCAGACAAGGTGATCAGAAAAAAAGATTAGGAAATAGGAGAGGTGAGAGAGTCAAAGTAACTTCTTGGCTAAAACTTATAGCCATGTGGCTGATTTACATTTAGTCTGAACAGATGCGTGCAACATTTACGCTTGCAAAATTGATGACTTGAGTGAATGAGTGTGTGTTCATTATTTAATTCTGTCTGTCTTAAGCAACTGCAAAGTGTGTTTATATTCCTTCTATGTGTAGGATTTTATTTTTGCAATCATAAATCAACACCGATTTCACATTTTCATGTTCTGTCGATTAAGTGAAAGCTAGTTCATTTGTCAAAGTGCTGTAAACATACTTTGTTTTCCCTAGTTACCATATTATCTCTTTACGTATACTAAAATGATAAATTGGTGATGTATAAATACTGTGTATTGTAGTTACAGTAGATAAATTGTATATAAATATTGTAAGAGTATTAATTATAGCACTCTAATTTCAAGTTTTTACTCACAAGCCTTCTCCCTTTGGGGAAAAAAAGAAAGACATTAAAAAAAGGAGTAAAAATAAATTCAAAGCGTATTGGCAGGTAGTTAAATGTCAGTTAGGGAGAAGAGTGGGACTGGTATGTGGGTTTAGTAGTCAAGGACTCTTCCATAGTCTCCCCTCTGAGAGTGGGCTATAGGCTTTCTTAGCTGTAATCACTTACGTCTCACCTAATGGCACTGCAGCAGCTCCTTTTGGAAAACAGCAGACAACTGGTTAGTTTTAACTAGTTATTTCCGGTGAAGATCAAGTGATACATTTAAATGCAGTGTTGCTACTGGACATTCTGTTAATTTAACAGAATATGTGTTTTGATACAATGGAGTCCTAGTGTTGAAATTTCCTAATGGTTCATAAAGCTGGTTGGACAGTATAAATATGCATATAATATGGTTCAAAATACTGACTTGCTCAAGAGACTGTCATTGTTCGATTCAGTATTGTGTAACATAACATTCTGTCTAAAAATGACTAATTATGTAATTGTCTTGGGCTTTTGTGCACTGTCCTACTTGAGAGCTATTAATGTTTCTTGTGTGAAAAAGAATTAGTTTCATTAACAGAAATCCCAAAGTACTACAAATTTGTGTATATGATTCCAGCGTTTTCCTTACACACAAAGTGTTTTAATTTTAATATATTGGTATTTTTAAGTCTCATGCTTTGTAGTACAACCACTGGCTTTTATTAAAAAATACTTATTTCTAGTCTGTGTTAGATTTTGCAGGATTTGACATGTAAAGTGTTTGAATCTGTGAAATGGGACTGTGGAGAACAAAAGGTTGAAATGGTGCCAAAAGGCACTTACTGGTTTTAGAATCACAAATACATGCAGTGCTAATAATTTGTATTGTGTAAGTACAGGACAGTATACAGAACCCTTTCTCTGCTGCTGTAGTTTCTTCTGTTTGTTTTACACAGTGGCAGAGTCAAAGGGTGTTGAGTGCTGTCGAGATTCATGTTGCAGACTGCCTCCATCTGTGTTAGGACCTGTCTGCATTGCTGCATCTGGTTTCATCAGTTAATGCGTTCTCTCCATGGTCTGTATTTGTATTTATGTAGCTGTAAACACATACAGCAGAACTACCGACATGTTTATTCTGATAAAAAATAGGCCATACTTATTTACTCTGGTTTGAAAATTATTTAGGTCATTAAATCTGTACTTTCAAGTTAGTATGAAGCTAAGCACATTGTTTAATCTGTTTAATGTTACAGAATCTGTTTAATGAAGTCCCATGTTCACATCTATTAAAAGAGAGAGAAAGGGGTTGGTGTTTAATAAGTATGCAAGTTTTTCTGCTTCCAGAATGTATGCGTTTGTATTACAAAGGGGTTCATTACTCAGTGGTTGGCATAAGAAATTTGTTGTGCATTCTCTTCACTTCCAAGTTTCTGGGGAGTAGCAGATTGGATGATAGGCTTTTTTCATTAAAGCCTTTTTCCGTTATTTCAGTGGAAGCCTGAAACAAACAAGACTGACACCTTCTGCTCCTAAGAAGAGCACTAAGTGCAATCATCTTCTAAAATTGCAATCACAGAATGTAGGTGGTAAGCAGTATCTGTTGTTTAAGCCTTTGGTTGGAAAACTTTGAAATATAGAACTGTAGCAGCTTTGCTGTCATGATGAATTTCACAAGTCCTCGTGCTGCCTCAGTGCTTGATATGTGGTCATTTAAAGTGTGTATTTATTCTAAATCTGTTTCTCATTGTTTAAAGCTGAAGAGCGTGACAGTTTTAGTTTCAGTCATAAACTGTACTTGACAGAATAGTAACCAGAAACCTTAAGATCCTTTTTCTGAATGTGCATCCTGAATTATCTATTTCTGGCATAGTTTTGCTGCAGGTATCTGCAGAAAATTGTCAGTTTCTGTAAGTGGTATACTCCACAATGACTTGGTTGACACTCTGAGGGAAGAGAATTCTGGTTTTGCATTATTGGTACTATTACTTTGAAACAAGCTAGGGAAAAATAGTGAATACAGGAATTGGGTTGTAATTTGTAAGTTCTAATGAGAACCGTGCTACTGTGAAAGTGTATTGTGTTGTCCTTCATTATCACGAAGGATGAGGAATATAGACTTTTTCAATTAGTTCATGGCAGGAATCTTTGATGCCCTTTCACTGGGAGAAGTTCTGAAGTCTTTCTGGTATGTAAGTCACAGACATGTAGTACTTGTTAGATACTGCCCTTGAATCTCGGGCTTTTGACTGTGTATCAGCCATACCTCTCTAATGGCTATAGCAGGATGGCTTCTGGAATTCTAAGTGAGAAGAAATCTGTTGAAGGTTGTCAGGTCTCTGGCATGCTAAGGAAGATAGAGGTAAATAGTGTGCTGAGGGGAGTCATTGTAAGATGTGTAAGCTTTTGTGTTGCTCAGTATAAAGGCAGAAACTACATAAAGCCGTCTTATCAGCTGAGATTTGGCATCTGGTGAAGTTTTTATATTAGCAATCTAGGTAAGAGTTTGACACACTTTATCTGGTGTGACCTCCTGTGAAGGCTTTTACGCTAGAGAAAGGCACTTGCTCTTGAAAAGGGCATAAAATGTTTTCTTTTGATAGTGTGTTCCAACAGCTAGTAATCCTGCTTTCAAAAGGGCAAGTCTGTCTGGTGATCAGAATTTGACTTCGGCTTTCACTTGCAGAAGAAGGGATGGGTATGCCTCTGAAAGAGGTTGGTCCTAGGTTGTATTTTCTTCCTGGGAATGCATTTAAAACTTTGGGGGGGTGGGGAGGATAAGTGTGCTCTTAGTATATTTTGATTAAATGCATGGATTGACTTGCTGAAATCTTGTGTTATGCCTGTCTTCCTTAGTCCCTTCACATATTTGTAATCTTTTAAGAAGGAGATAAATTCCCTTTTATGTTGTTTGGGTTTTTTTCAGTGATCTACGTATGGGTGAAATCCCCTCTTTCTTTGTACAGAGACTCATACTGCATTTTGTGACAAGTGGTAAGTTGGGATCTTGTGTTCAATTCCTTGTCCGTTACAATCCCGATGCCTTTTTCAGAGTCAGTAGTTTTTCAGTCAGCTCTTTCCCCAGTGCTCAAGGTGTGGCTTTGTGTTCTTTTCCTGGATGTATAACCTGAGATTTGGCTATAAAAAATAATTTTGAACAGTATACTGTACCAGCTATTCCAGAACTCCTTTGTGACGGCCCAGTTCTTTAGTACATCATAGTGCCAGCTTTTGTGTTCTCCACAAATATAATCAGCAGTGAGTTTATACACACTTCTACATCTTTGAGGAAAATATTGAGTAGTCTTGAACCTGGTAAGTTTCCCCGGGCAGCTCTCAAAGTACCTCTACTCAAACACAGCTCCCTTCTGATAATTAGTTATAATTAGCTACAGATAAACCATGATGTTTATGCTACTTAACGTTGCCAAGCTCTGTATGGAAATCAGAGTGTGCTAGTGACAGTGTCTACATGCTTTCTAGCCTGTTCCGGCCAAGTATATTTAATGTTTTTATGAGAGGATGGCTTTAAGTTTGTGTGGTATGCAGAGGAACTCCAATTTTCTGTCTCCTTGTTTAAAAACATGGCATGTGTTCATTAGCTTTTGTGCCAAACTATGACCAAAGATAAATGTTAAAAATCCCATATGTTTGACAAGGCCTTGAAAATGCCTCCTCAGAATCTCTAAGTTCTGTGTGATTTTGAAGAAGTCCTTGCGTGGAATTTCACTGTTGACAGGTGGAAAGCAAAGAAAAATGAAAAATTCAGGGTGCATCTCCTGGCTTCTCCATCCAGATTCAGATCATATTGAGGACTTGACCTGGCAGCTTCCAGCACTGGGGAGCTGCAACAGGCAAGTTCAGATTCTTGCAGTTGGAGTGGTGTTGGGACTGACTCACCTGGTAGTTGGCAGCTGTCCTCTCCGGGTCATGCACGGTCGGCTGGAGGCATCCAGAAGAGTGTGTCTGTGTGTGTATCTCCCAAATTCCCCAGTTCAGGGTGTTTCCTGTGCACTGGAGCCCCTTGCAAACCTCCAGGGAGTAGCTCACAAGTAACCTGCCTTTCCCTAGGCGTTTGTGTGCCATGTGAACGTAATGGAATGAGTCAAGAGCTGGACTGTGACCTCTCCTTACGGTCTTTCAGATTACACTTAGCACTGCTTGAGCAGGTTAAGTCCCTCACTGACAGCATCGTGGTATAGAGATTGACTAAGAAATGGAGCCCTGGCTCCAGCTACACAACAGTTTCAGCAGCCATAGCTGGTTGATCCAGCTATCAAGTGGCTTCAAGTGGGACTTCAAGTGAGTAAGGACAAACGGAGGAAACATGCTGACATTTTTATTAGCAGAGGAAAAAACCGTTCTGGATTGTTATCTCGAATTATTTGGCTCAAACTTCCCACCTGCGATGCTGGTTCTTCTCAGCCCCGTGACGTTTTGTTTCTTAGAATCCCCAGTTCCTGCCTGCAGATGATGTCACAAGCGAACACAAGTTTCTGTGGGTCTGGATACCGTGGGGCCGGGGATGACAAAGCACCCAGGGGCCGGCGGCTGGCCCTGAGGCCGGCAGGCAGCCTGGCACCTGCGGCCCTGCCGACACACGCTTATTTCAGCCCGGCCGGGAGGGAGCGCGATGCAGTCCTTCCCGTGCCCGCCCCCCGCGGCAGGGCCTTGCGGGGCCGGGCGGCGAAGGGGCCGGGCCCAGTGGCGGGGCGGGGCCGGGCCGCCGCTCCCGGTGCCGTCACAAGCGGGCGGGCGCCGGTGCGCGTCGGGCTGCCGGGAGCTGGTGAGGGTGTGGGGCCGGCGGCGGCGGCAGCTGTGGCGAACCGGGGCTGCGGAGGTAAGCGGGGAGAGCCGGGCGGGCTCCGGGAGCGGCCAGGGGCTGCACCGCCGCTGTGTGAGGCAGGCGCCAGAGGGAGAAGGTGGATCGCCGGGGCTGGTGCGGCTGAGGCGGGAGGCGCCGCTGACAGCTCCGGGTAAGGGGGGGCGGCCGTTGGCCTCTCCTCGGCGCCTGCCGCCGCTGGGAGCGCCTCGCCCCCATCTTGGGGAGGCCTGGCACCCCGTGTTTGCTTCGTGCCACGGCTTCGGTCATCGCTGTGGTCCTCTGCGGCGCGGTGCTGCGTGTGACGGCGTTGCAGGGTACGCTGGTACGCGGTTATCGTTGGTCAGGGTTCGTACTGGGAGTCCGCGGGAGAGTAGGTGAGCTGTGCCGGGCTGCCGTGTGTGAGTAAGGGCGTTCGAACAGCTGTCTCGGGAAGAGATGCCAGAGTGAGGCGTCAACAAAAATGGTGAGGTTGCTTTTAATTTTGATTTCCTGTGAAGATCTGCTGAGAGAGCTGGGGTTGTTCAGCCTGGAGAAGGCTCCTGAGGCACCTTCCTTTCTAGCAGCCTTCCAGTACCTAAAGGGAGCCTACAAGAAATACGGAGGGACTTTTTACAAGGGCACAGGACAAGGGGGAATGGATTTAAACTGACGGAGGGGAGGTCTTGATTAGATATTAAAAAGAAGTTCTTTAATGTGAGGGTGGTGAGGCATTGGAACAGGTTGCCCAGAAAAGCTATGGCTTCCCCATCCCTGGCAGTGTTCAAGGCCAGGTTGGATGGGGCTTTGAGCAACCTGGTCTGGTGGAAGGTGGCCCTGCCTGTGGCCAGGGATGACCTTAAAGGTCCTTTCCAACCCAAGCCATTTTGTGACTGTATTTTACGAGGGTGCTTGGAAGCTCAAGTGTGTTCCTATTTTCAGGTATTTTTATGAGATCTGTGCTTTTTTGATATTCACCTGGATGCTTTTTTCACAGCTTTCTGCTGTGACATGGGTTTGTTGAGCAGCGGGCTGCCAGTCCCTGTGTCCCCAGGATATTCATGGTGGGCCACACTTGTTGCAGTACTAGAGTTACCCCAAGGCAAGGTAGTGTGGTTGCAAGTAGCCGAAAGTAGTGCTCTGCCACTTCACAGCCCAGTGCTTCACACTGGTGCCCAAAAGGAGGCATGGAAATTGCAGGAGGCACCATCCTGAGGTGGGACTGTCCATTCAGGGTTGGTAGCAGGAGTTGGAAAAAGGGAAAATCAGGAAAATGAGAGTGTCTGTTGGCAGTTGTCTGGTGACACGTAGTGCTCTTTACTGAGCTCCGCTTTTTCATCAGTAATGCCATCGTTTGGGGAGCAGGAGCTGAAAAGCTGAACTTTGTGAGCAGAGAGTGCAGTGCAGAGCAACAGGATATTGAAGAACATTTAACCTCCCTCCCTTAATTTATTCCAGACCAGCCTTTTTGATTCCTTTCACAATGTAGAGAAGCCTTAAAAGGAAGCAGATTGTGTGTTTAGTTTGGTGCATATTTCAGATTTTTGCTCATTTATGAAGCTAGAATATGGTTGTGAATATATATAGAGTCCTTTTCAGTATTGATGCGCCATCATCCGTTTCAAATGGCTTTGATTGAGCGGTGTAAGAATGAAGGTGCAGCTTTTTCCCAATGCCATGTTTTTCCCTGTACAATGGGTAAAGTCAGTATATGCTGGTCGAAGCTCAGGATGGGCTGCATGGACAGGATAAGGACTTTTGCCTGAACCATCAGGCACCATGTTGACAATTGCTCTCCAGCTGCAGGCCAATATCATTCTTTCCTTAGAAGTCTGTGTTATCGAGCTTGTCTGCATTGGCAGTAGAGAGCTATCTGGGAAGGTCCTGCTGTGTTACTTTTTAAGCAACATCAGCAGAGTCTCTTCTGTGTTTGTATGCTCTCAAACCTTAAAGGAAGGGGGATGAGATAGGACAACACTGCTGTCCTGGGAAACAAGGTAATTTTTCCCCTTGACAACCACTGATTGCTTAATGCTTTTTTCAAAAGATCCTAAAGCTTTTCCTGCTTCTGAAGGTTTTAATTCAATGGGCTACCTTGCTTCTAGGAACTCAGAGAATGCAGTATCTTATCATAGAATCAGAGAATGGTTTTGGTTGGAAAGGGCTTTAAGATCATCCACTTCCAACTCCCTGCCATGGGCAGGGGCACCTTCCACTAGACCAGGTTGCTCAAAGCCCCATCCAGCCTGGCCTTGAACGCTGCCAGGAATGGGGAAGCCACAACTTCCTGAGTAGCGTGTTCCATCCAGTGCCTCACCACCCTCACAGTGAAGATTCTCTTCCTTACATCTTGCAATTTTTTTTTCACAAGTCTCTCTGACTTTCAGTGCAAGTGGGGAAGGGAACATGTATTTTTGGCAAGACCCTGAAGTTCAGTGTTCTTGAATGTTAGAAGTTCTGACACGTTCCAGACTTTAGGGTGGATGTGACCTTCTTTATGCACTGCTCCCTGCTGGCTGTACCAAGTTGTTAGCAAATCATGGTGTCAGTGCTGTTTTCAAGTATCTGTATCTAGGCTGCATGCATTTTCCTTGATAGATGACAAGTTTGCCTGTGATTTAATTTATTTTTAATAAGCTAGTTTTAACTTAATTGATAGTGGGTGGTAGCTCGTAGGGAGGCATGGCAAAACAAAGAACCCTGGCAAAGTGTGGCAAAAAAGCCATGTGATCTTCAGAGGGTGTTGGGCTCTATTACAGGAGACAGTGATTCCTGCAGAAACTTACTTGCTTCTGTGTCGCTTGCTGTCAGCTGACACAAAAGGCTGTACCCTTTCTAGGGTAGTAGAACTTTCGGTCTGAAGATCTCAGATACACTCAAGGTTGAACATCCTCAGCTGTCTCTTAGACCTGTTCAAGTCCAGTCTGGTTGTGCAGATCTTGTATTAAACAGAAGCAGTTCTCCCTGAGGAGTGAAATGACTGCAGTGGCTGCTCTGTTTCCTGTATGTTCTGGGATTCTTAATCTCCATACTATTGTATCAAAATTAATAAGGAAAATAAGAAGGCCAATGAGCTCCTTGCTTCTTGTTTTCTTGTTGACATTTAATTCAGGCTTCTGGCATGTGCTTTGTTACAGCAAATTTTAATTACCTAGTTGCTAGTATATAAGATGGACCTTTAGAATAGAAGAATACGCCTTGGCCCCCCTGTGTAGATTACTTTGTTGAAAAAACTTCCCTGTTTCTCACCTGGGTCTGGAGAGCAATTGCCTTGCTTGGAGATGGAGTTTGAAACCTCAATCCGTTGTCCTTAGAGAGAGGATCGAATAACACAGGCAGCATAGCTCAGAGCTCCATCTTATGCATTCTTTGCTTCTGCTTGTCACTTCCCTTCCTGTTTCTTTTCTGACAAACTGAATTTCCTCTCTATTGTTGGATTATCTACCTAAATCTGAAACAGACATCCTTTGCAGAAACGTCGTTAGAAAATATAGTTTACCTTGGAAGAAGAAACCTTTGGGGTGTGTCTACCTCATCCACATCTGTCAGGCACATAGGCATAGCCTCATATGTGTTTAAATCACACCTATTCCTGCTTAGCCAATATGGTAAACTCTTTACTGTAGATGAAGTTGATTCTTTGGCTTTCACATAGAGGGAGGATTTTACCTTTCCAGCTTCACTGCCACTTCCTGCTGCCACTGCTCTCCTTCCTTTGCTTCCCATGTGGTCTGCTTACTGTGAGGGAAGTGTTGCCACATAGTGGAAGCGTGTGAGGCAAACCCAAAAAACAACCAAGGCAGAGCTGACTGAGAATGAAGCGTAGACGAGTGAAGTAAGGAAGATAACAGGGACATTTGTAAATTAAGGCCGTGACTGAGAGGAGGATGTGTGTCTCAGCTGCACAGAGTAGGGTCATATATAGCCCGCTTCTGTAGTTTGTATGGCAGGCAGTAAGCGAGGTGTGTATGAGATAGTGGAAGGCAGACACTGCAGCCCTCACTGGCAGTTCTTGCTGTATTTTCCCTGGTTCAGAGACTGGGGTTAATGACGTTGCGTCAGCCAGCACAGGTGAACATTGTGCTTCTGCTTCTGTCAGCCTGTTGAGCCAGCCGTGTTTCTGTGTCTTGCAGAGGAAAGGGAGGTGCCAGCACTGCAGAAATATGTTAGCACTTCTTGAAAACAACATTTGAAAGCTGCAGTGAAGTGTGTTCCCTCAGCAAGGCTATTCCTGGCCATATGTAATTCTATTGAGTGTGAATTTCTTGAATTTATGATATCTTTTTTTTTCCAACTGTGCAAATCAATAGTAAACAGGAAAATTGAATTACCAAGGTATGTCCTAACTTAGCTAAAAGCATCTTGATGAAATATGAAAATACGTAGCTTCCCCCCCTAATCTCCAGGCAAGTTGAAATCTCAATTTTAGGTGAAGGTGGCTTTGTGCAGGTACTTTGTGCAGTACTTGACCAAGGACTTCTCTGCAGCCGATGTTATGAATGTGCATCTGTATTCACTAAAAGTACTTGTTGAGATATCACTAAGACCTTGTATGAAATCAGCAGGAGATTTTGAAAAAGACATGGACATGGACATTCTTGAGCTGTTACATGTAGACATGGCCCACTGGTGAACGTATAACAACCCATCTTGTTTGTGGCCTATTCTGTCATGCTAACAGAGAAGTCTGTTGTATGAGAGATGATGCTCTCTAAATACAGATATGTTCTCCCAGTTTGTTGGAGGCAGAACAGATTTTGTGGAGGAGATAACTGAGTGAGGTGAAAGCGAGTAGCATGGGAGAGAAGCAGTGTGGATATAGAGGGGGAAAGTGAAGGGAAAAGAGTTGGAAGGATGAGAGAGTAGATGGCCCATACAGGAAGGGAGAGAGATAGCAATGGAAGACTATATCTGGTGTGGTTCTGATCTATGTTTTGTAGCATTGGCAGAAGAGCACTTTAAAGTTGTAGTTTCTGCAAAGGAAAACTCCAACCGGAGGTGTTCTGAACCTGTGGCTCCAGCTGGGGTCTGCTCTGGGAGAATGCAAGCAGAGGGGCTAGGCTTCAGAGCTGGGATTCCCTGGTAGGTGCATCCTGAACATGAGCATATAGGAAGCAAGTGGGGCTGTGGTACTCTGAATGAACAGCACCTCTGATGCTGCTAACTCCCATTACTAGATAAAATGCTTTAGAGAAGTTGGGGTCATCTGCTTGCACAAGCATGGCTAGTTTCATCTTGCTTAAGAAACTAGAACATTTTACTACTCAGCTAAACTTATACAAGAATAATTCTTTCAACCATATGACTATTTACAGGAAGCATATATATTCAGATGTTGCAAGTCTTTAGATACAGCATACCTCAATTCCTTGGGGCAGTTTGTAGCCAAGGTAACCTTCCTGCAGTGTAGCAAACCATACAGAATTCTACAGCTAAAATCAGTGCCTGCAAATGCTTCTGTACCTTCCTTTTTTACAAGACTAAGAAGTCCAGATTAACTTTGTGCTTGAATAGCTGCTTTACCTGGTGGGACCCTGCTGCATCACTGAGTTTTTGGTAACTTCCAGCTACAGAAGCATGTACAAGTGCAATGAACTGTGTTTAGAAAAAAATTATGCCTGGAATTTCTCCTTGTGATGAGGACAACTAGGACAAGTCTCTAAGGTAGAAATTAGGGCTAACAGTGGAGGCACAGATGATACTGGATTTGCTGAGAATTTATTTTTCCACTCATTCTCTGTCATTATACCTATTGTGTTACAGGAAGGGCAGTGCTGATCTTGCTGCTAGAGTTAGGCATTGGATCTTTCTGTAATTCTAGTTTGTGTTTGTTTCAAGCCTTAACTCTTGGCACTCTGAAACTTGGATTTCGGCTTTAGAAGAATTTTCCAAGAATTGTTTGTCTTTAAGAATTATAATAAGACTTCAGAATTAAATTGCATTCTATTAAGTGTCTTAAAATACTTGCTGGCTTGGAGTCTCCACTGTTCTTTTTTTCCAGTGTTTTTTCTACATTTTCTCTGTAATGACCGTTGTTAAAGGAATAGTTTTTCATAGTTGGGGATTTTTTTTTCACTGTTGCTTAGAATAAAGTAGTTATCAATAGACCCTCTAAAGATTTCCCCCCCACTCTCTCTTATCACACCTGGATTTCTCTGTACGTCTTGCTGCGTTTTGTCTTGCCACCAACAGTTCTTTTGATCCTGTAGCTACATTTTACATTCAGTAGGCTGGAAGTTCCTACCTCCCACAGCAGGGCAGGTGGAACGAAATGTGTGCCTGCGATTCAGCAACTGCAGTGCAAAGTTCAGTGGCTTAATTTAAGATGTGGGTTTGACATTTCTGAAGAGTGGTCACTTGATCTTGTCCATTGACTTTGCTTGGGAGGCTGTAAACGTGAACAGCAGTGTGGTAATATCTTCAGTCACAAGAGCTACTTGGTGAGCTCTGCGTGCCATTTTTCTGTTCTATTTTAGCCATAAAGTGATAAGTATTAGTGTGTTGTTAATTCTGCTAGCAGCTCTGTAAATATGAGAATATATAGAATATTACAGCATTTGTTAAAAAAAAAAAAAAAGAAAAAAGCTGCTTGTGTATTATCTTGTGGAAGATACTACATATGAAACGTAAAATCTGGCATAAGTCTCCCTGTCCAGGTCCAGAAGTCCGTAGAGCATTTCTCAGGTGCCTTCTAAGTATGGACATTGTCTGCACAAGAGCATTATATTGTGGGTACCTTATCTCTTCCTCTTTTTATGGGTGACTTTTTTAAGTTCAAAATTGTGCAGTATCACACAGACAGATACAGCGACAATTAATATGAGACCAGTAGATAATAATATCAGTAGAAAAGTAATGTATGTCTAGCCACGGTTAAAAGTGTTATCACAGCTGAAAGCTAGGAGGTAGTGTTGCGTGGTATTTAACATCCTGTGGACCCATGAGCTTGCTATGCTGTCCAGTTGCCTACTTCTAGCAATGAGGATGAACATGATTTTTGAGGTTTTCTAGTGATCATAACTTCCGCTCCCTAAGTGTGAGTAGATTGTGCATCCTCATTTCTGGGATTGGGAGAAGTATTCGTCACTGTCGGTTTCTGTGCTGAGAGGAGTGCTGTCCTGTACAAACAAGACGGTTATAGGCATGAG
Source organism: Neopsephotus bourkii (assembly GCF_033783945.1). Classification (NCBI taxonomy): domain Eukaryota; kingdom Metazoa; phylum Chordata; class Aves; order Psittaciformes; family Psittacidae; genus Neopsephotus; species Neopsephotus bourkii. The sequence continues at coordinate 2,797,216 of NW_026902234.1, read as the reverse complement.
GACAACTTTTTAAACCACAAATGACCTACACTGCTGGCAAAATAGCTGTCTTAAAAGAGCAATCTATGTAACCACAGTTTTGCCTCATGAATTCCAATTACACTAAATCTTTAGTTAGATGATCTACTTTCCTCTGTTGTATTTAATGCAGAGGAGGGGCCTAATCTGGGGATGAACTGGGCAGTAAAGGACGTCAGTGAGTGTAAGTTTTATTTGTTGCAGTGATTGGAAGTTGTACAGCAATCAAAGCAGGGGATTGAGGGAAGAGGAGTACAAGATTGTTTTCTAATTGAGAGCTGCGTCCTCCCAGAGGCCTGAGACACAAATGTACCACTCGCCACAGTTGCTGTGTGGTGCAAGGCAAGTCTTTAAAAATTGTCCTTTTGCCAGTGGTCTGTACAGTATTTCTGAGGTTTGGGTTTCTAGTAGAAACTAGATCTTAAATCAAGCTAAACCCTCTCAGCTATTTCTGCATATATTCTGTAAGACTGTGTACTTCTGAAGTTGAATCTTGGATGCCTTCAGTCTGACAGCCCAAGCCTGTTGATGCTTTATTCTTTCTGCAGAAGGTTGGGTCTCCCTTGAAGTCTGTGTCCAGTGTCTCTCCTATTCCCACAGCTGGTTCCAGCCTCTTTGCACCAGCTTAAGTTGCCTCCCTATGTTTTCATCCTTGTGTTACTTGTCCAGTCTCTCTGGTCTGTCCATACCTGTCTGCTCCCCAGATCTTTATTGCAATGATTCCTCCCAGCCAAGTAATTTCTTACCTTATTTCTACTCCCAGGGCTAAGTCCTGGTCTTCTGACAACTTAATTTTTTTTAAGCCAATTTTGTTAGTATTGCCTTTCAAATCTATTAGTTCTCCTCCTGCTCCTTCAGTTTGGCCATTTCCCCCCATGCTTTTGAATTTGCTATTTACTGGAGGCTTGTCTGACAGATACTGATTATGTTGGACCAGTTCAATGTTCAGCCAAACTGATGTTCAGTGATTATTAAAAGGAACTCATTTTCTAAATCCCTTGGGCTGGAGCTGTGAATCTGCCTGTAGAACAATGTATGCGCAAGCAGGTTACCTGTAGAACTGAAGAGTGTTCAGGTTTATGGCATTTTTGGAGATTTTAATTGTGAGTGAATCTCTAGTGGAGCTGTGTTTACTGTGACTTTTTAAAGGATTAGGATAGAAAGACTGCCAGGTTTTGTTGTTTTTCAAATTCATGCAAAATATTTCAAATTCATGCAAAATATTTCAAGTTCATGCAGACCTTTAGCCTTTTACTCTTGGCAGTAGCTGACTTCCAGCTGAAACTAGTGACTATTCTTTAAAAAATCAGTCTGAGCCAAAGGCTCAATGTGAAAAGTTTCTGGGCACACATTTTGGGAATACGTAAGCAACTGAGAACAGAATCTGTTGGATGCTTGACTCTGTTGAACAGCTATAGTTGTGGGTAGTGATGCTGCTGGTCCCATCTTTTGACTGCTTCTCTCTTGCTGAAGGATTAGTAAGTGTTTTACACGCTGTTCATTCACTTCATGTGAACCTATGTATCTTAGCTATTGTGCAGTGGCACAACAGCTTACTGTTTGTCATGCAATGGCACATAAGAGGTTTCTAAAACAATGTGAGACTAGTGATGGCATGTAAATGACTGGTCTGTTAAAAAATTGAGTAAATCTTGTGTAGCAAGGACCTGCTTTTAATGTAAACAGAGACTTTCCTACTCTTCCCCTTTTGGTAAGAATGGTGGAAATGTTGTAGTGCATCTTTGCTTGAATGTATGCTAAAACTATTCCTCTACCCAGACAATGTACCTTTTCCAAACTCCTGCGAGGAAGCATTTGTTGAACACTAACTCAAAATGTATGGGTGCTGCCATCGAAGTTGTTTGCATTACTTAGGGTTTATTTTTTTTCATCAAGTAATAGATTTAATTTTACCAAGAAAGCTACATATGCTGTGATTGAGTCATTCCTTTTTGGCAAGATCAGATTACCAAGGAATAGTTGGTTTTTTTTCCAGTTAGTTTGACCCAATCTATATTTTAGTAAAATTACCCTTTACAGGGAGTGTCAGTAAGAACTGTATTTCTGCGATGGCTTTCTACTATGTATTTCTACTAATGGCTACAGTAGCAGGGCCTGAGGCTCAGGCTTCCAACATGAGCTGTAGGTTTACTGCTTCACTTCAGCTAGAGACGGATATGGAACAAGTCTTGTTAATTCTACATCGGGTTCTCATGTGGCTTTCTATCTTTGTGATTTCTGCGTCATGATGTCTGAAATGTTCTCTACTTAATATATTAGTGGTAGGTTACAGTTCCGTGTTCCCATGAGTCTTTCCAGCTGGAAGCAAGCAATCTGCTGCGACCAGAAGGTTATATATACTCTATAAAAAGAGAGTACAGCAAAATAGAGTCAGTCAAAAAATCTGTGTGAAAGCTCCTATAGTGAGTGAATCTATAATGAGAGTTTTGGATGTGTGAGCTCTATTCAATTTTGAGAACACTTGAGACTAACTTCCTAATTAATATATTGAATGAACATGCCTACATAAAATATTTAGCAGTTCTGTTGTATAGCATAACTAGCCCAGTTACAATAGAGCAATAAATGTCAAAGTGCTGTCAGAAAGTGGGAACTTCAGCACCCTGCAGGCTTGGATGTGAATTTAGCAGTTGTATTAAAATCTCATAGGTAAGATGAGCATACTGCTAAAAATGGACTGGTAAGATGTAAATAAAGCCATTAGAAGTCATCATAGGCTCACTCTTGGCTGTTTGCATATGCAGTGTGCTACTTTTCAGTGAGTGTATAGTACCTGTTACTTCTCAGTAGGATAATACTGCCCTGGGAGAGGAGATGCTGGTGGAGTTGAGGGTTCTGCTTGCTACGTAGAAGCAGCTTGGCAATTAGACTAACTGCTAAGCAGAGGGAGACTTTGACAGCTACCTGAAAAACTCTGCTCTTCAGTCCAAGCAGAAAACAGGTACATAAGGAGACAATTAGTGGGAACGAATTGTGAGGATCAGTGTTATTCCGGTGAGATTTTACTTCCTAGGAAGAGCAGTAAAAACTTCTAGTGTTTTGTTACGTAAATGTCATGTCTCACGTAGAGGTTTCAGGGGCTGTTCCTGGTATAGGAATGGAATTCTTTATTTCTGTGGTTCTCATGTTGCCTCCTTACTCTGTTTCTCTGACAGGACAAAAGCATCTTTTTCTCCTGGCTTCCCTTGCCTCTGAATTAACTCAGGGTACTGCAGCTCAGGAAGTAACATGTTAGTTCTTACTCTTGGAACAGCAGAGTGCTGTTGTATTAATACCTTGCTGCAGCAGTCCAGGGTTGCTCTGAACATCTTCTGCCTAGCTTTGGAGTGTGAAAATCTTCAGAATCTGTTTGTTTCTGGGATAGCTGCTGCTGTGTGAGAAAGGAAAGGTAAATAACATAGTCCTTTCCACTGACACATGTATATGAACAGAGTAGCTTGTCCCAGGGGTTATCACTGAACCTGTTTTCCCTGCATCTGACAGGTAGGAGCTGGAGAGAGACATACTGGGTACAGTAGTTCTGTAAGGGTGTTCCTGAGGGCTTTCAGTCTGAGGGCAGAAATTTATTTTCCTGTGACTGTACCATTTTGACCTCCCATTTCCTACTTCCAAATCTGTAAATCTACATTTGTGACAGGCACCTGGTTGCCTTTATGGTTAAAGTTGATAGGAAGGGAAGGCGAACAGTTCTTTGAAAGTGGTCGTGAGAATTTAGTGGAACATTCTTTTAAAAGAAGCCATGGTGGTAATGTCATAAGTAAAATTAGGTCATGAGTAATTCTCCCTTGAAGAAAGGCAGTTGTGAGGCCTACCTTTTACATGCACGAGTTAGAAAAGGGTGTCAAGGAATATATGCAGCAGTAGTATTGTCAACTTTGGGCATTTGGAAATTGCAGGGAGCTTTCAGAATTGTGAGGGTTGCTCAAATAATCCTTGCCATAGCCTTCACATTTGGCTCCCAGCTTTGCGAGCTTTTAAGTAGCTCCCAATCTTGATGGTCCCTGTTCAGTAATACTGAGTAAATAAAACAGCATGCTGTGTGGTCACCTTATATTCTGCTCTTCCTGAAAATCCCTGTGTTTTTAAATTTTTTGTGCCTGGGAATGGGTTTGAAGACCTAATGTATCCTGCCCTCCTTACAAGTTTACTTGTAAGGCATGTTTGCAGGCTCTATTCTGATATAATAAGGTGAAGGGTTTTGTCTTTCTTATGTATAACACCTGAGACTTTCAAGAAAAGGCTGAGGATTGTGAGGCTTTGGTAAAATACTTGGAAGGACCAGTGACTCTGAAAGGAATAATTGTTGAAGGTTCTAGGAAGTTGTTGTATTTCTAGTTTTCTCTGGGGCCCTTCACAGTGGTTATGAGGTTGGGCAAACCCCACTTTTATATGGACTTCTAAGTATGTCTGGACTTGTGTAATTTTATGTGGTTCATTGTCTTATGATTCATGGCACAAAATTATGCACAGGATGACAGTGTGATGCCAACATGAATGTATCTATATGTATTGCATCTACCTGGAACTTTAAGAAAGTGAAGAATTAACCTGCTACTGAGATTTATAAATCAGAGCTTACAACAGTCTAATTTAAACTGTAACATCTAAGAATTGGAGGAGGCAAAAACTGGTAAAAATCCATCTATATTGCTCCTTTGTTTGGTTTATTGTTTAGCAGCTAGGTTGGAGAGCCCATGAAGATACGCCTCTAGGGAGAGTAATGCTGTGTGGTTCTGGAAGGAGGAAAGCTTCATCTCACTTAAAAAAAGTGTCAACAGCTCAGGGAATAAGGAAGAAAATTTCAGTCTTAGTTTCGTAAGTAGAAGGAAATAGGGATTTTTTTCAATGTGCCATTTTTCCCCATTACTGCGGTTGCTCTTGCAATTTAGGGTTAGACTAGAATTGTGACCATTGGAAACCATGAGGTGAAGCCATGAAGATTGCAAGTGATATAGCTGAACAGAAGGGGTACTTGCAGAACACAAGTTCAGAGGCATGAGTCTGTGAAACTTTGACAGGATTAAGAAAAAACATGGGGACAGTCTCTTCTCCCAAGTAACAAATGACAGGACAAGAGGTAATGGTTGTGAGCTGTGCCAGGGGAGGTTTAGATTGAGTACTAGGAAAAATTTCTTCACCAAAAGAGTGATGAGGTATTGAAACAGGCTGCCCATGGAAATGGTCAAATTGCTGTCCCTGGAAGTCCTAAAAAAGCATGTCGATGAGGCCCTCAGTGACATGGTTTAGTGGTGGACTTGGCAGTCCTTGGGTAATGATTGGACTTGTTGATCTTGAAGGTCTTTTCCAACCTAGCTGATTACATGATTTTATGAATGGGTTCTAAGCAAACAGACATTAAAAACCTTGATATTAATTTGTGCAGAAAATAGGGAAACTGTAATTTATCTGTCATTATTTTTATGATGTAGTTGGTGGGGAAGGAGATAATGAAAGACCCTCCAGAATTATGATTGATGATCGTTAGAGCATAACTTAGGAGAACTGAAAGAAGCAAGACGGACGGACGGGGGGGGGGGGAAGAAAATGAAGAGGAAGGGGAACCCAAATACAAAACAAAAACCAAGGAAGGGGAACTGTGAACTCAGAGGGGACTGAGGCCAAGTAGAATTTGTAAATGATGAGAATCTGCTGTACCTTCAGAATTGGCCTCCTAAAGCATAACAGGAATAAAGAAACCCTGAAAGTGAGGCTTGAGGTTTCCACATTGACTACAGATACCTGAATCAAAGAAAACTGTTTCTGTCTGCATGAGCTGCAATTAACAGTATTTCACTTTGTATGGTTATCCTAAAATACTTTTTCAGATGCTTTTAGTGACAATGATTACTAATACAAAAACTTCTTTAATGGTTATACTGTGGGTAGAAAGAAATATGCAAATGTGTTAGTTTCCAGAGGGGAAGAAAGGTGACTTAAACGTAAACTGTGGTTGGCTCAATTGACTGTCTTCAAGGAGCCATTGACACTGAGGAAATGGCTCGTTATCCTGTCATTGGTATTCCACCATTGTGATCTCATCCTTCCCATTTCCATCAGCTGCAGGATACTTGCCAGTTTTTTTCTCTTGTGGCCCTAATTAACAGCTTTTTACTTTTGACTGGATGCTTGATTAGGGTATTTTTTTTAAGGTGAGTTTCTCTTGGTTGGTGTGTATTGAAGCTGGAACTTTGCTGCATTTCTAACATGTTGGCTTGTAGTCCCGTCAGCTCTGAGTACCATGGCCTATAGGATGTAAAGAGTTTTCTGATTCTTATAGAATCCAAATTAAGACAGTGACATGAGTAAGAAAACAACTCTATCTTCTAGACTAGGCAGCGTGAGAGTTGGTTCAGGGCAGAAGACAGCCTCTGCCTCTGAAGAGCTGCTTCCTGTCTTTACTGAAGCTTAAGCCTTCCCAGGCTGTCAAATGGAGGTCAGCCCCCTTCCCCATCTGGTGGCCTGCCTCCCTGTTTACTTTGGAACAGCTGTTGGACACTTTTAGAAGGTGAGTGGGCATGTGTTGAGAAAGTTCAGTTAACAGGGTTACATGCATTGCACAGGTGGGTAACGGTAGGGAAACGGGATGATATAATCAGGATACATTTGTGTGTTCCTTTTTTGTTACATGTGGTTGGGAGTAATCTGGGTATTGATCTGGTTTTCTTCTAAATGACATGTTGCATGAGGCTGAGTAAGGTAATGGGGAGGTAGCTGAAAGTTGAAAAGGAAGATAAAGTTTTGTTTCTTTTTTATGGTTGGGTAGTTTTGTTTTGTTGGTTTTTATATGGCTTTGGGCATTCGTTTGAATTAGTGAAAATCTGTGTGAGAGGAAAGCAACTGCACCTGACTATGTATATAGCATGTACTCATATTTACCAAAATACCAGCATGGTTAATAACACTTCTCTTCCTGTGACAGCCCAGCTAAAGACGTTTTCTGTGTTGCCCTTCAGGCACATGCCCTGTTCTGGTACCTTTGACACAAGAAATTCTGCCATATGCTCTCCAGACCTGATATTCTGGCCCAGCGTGCTTCAGATGCTCAAAAAAGCCCTTTCCCAGAGACCTTCTGCCACATTCACATTTGAATGTGGTACTTTGGTAGTGATGCGTGTAACATTGCGTTTATTGAATGCTGAATTCCCCTGCAACATTCAGCATTTGGTTCTAGCAAGGGTGGAAATGAGGGCAGAATTTACACTCAAGAAAAGAGTTCCTGACGGTAATGGCTAGTGTGGAAATCCTTGAAATGACATACATGATAAGCAAGGTTTGTAAGATGAGTAGTAAGGGAGCGATCTCCTCTCTGGAGAACAGGAGGTGCATAAAGATGGAGTGGGACGTTTGCTATGTCCCTATGAAGATGACTTTTACTGGAGTATGTGGTGGTGATGGTGGGCATGATGATGGGAACATGCAACACATTGGAAGGCTTTGGAAATGCAATACTATCATTTGTTTGCACTGTCAGGATGACTGGCCTACTTTCCTCTGAAAAGGATTTGCTGACAACTGTGTGAAAATCTTGCAAATGAAGGCATAGCCCCACACAGCAGCAGTAGTCCCTACCTGTCAGAGCTGGAGTTTCTCTCTGCCTTCTGCATGAATCTGAAATCTGTTGCTGGCAGCCGTTGGACCTCACGGCTTTATCTGAATTTCCATATTCAGAGCACAGGATACTGGCTTTCAGATGAAAGTTCTCTAGTAAAGTCACAGAAAATCTGCTGCTGTCTGCACCTTCACTTTGCTGATGCCACAGCTTTTAATGTTGTGCTCTTCATTAACTTAATATCCTGCTTCTATTTCTTGGTGCCAGAAGAGCGCTTGAAGCAATGTGGTTTTGTTCTTGTCGTTGGAGTACTGATTTCAGGCAAATTCACAAGGAAGGAGGAAGTCTGCGGGAGAAACATTGTTGCAGTTTCATAACCCATTTAAATAATTATTGCTTTAAGGTGTTACGTATCAAAATAAATTGTCTGTATTTTCAGTAGAGATCTTGGTTTTCATCTTGTTTTATAAAACCAAAATATTCTTATATTAACGTGTGCAACACTTGAGATGATATTGCACAGTGTCTATTTTTAATACTAGAGTTCTAGCCTCTCTAGATCGCGGTATTTGCTTAATCATACTATGTGGGATCTTCTTCTTTTCCCACCCATCTTTTTTGCCCACAGTTCAAATGGCTGGCTGTATATATATTATTTGGATGCCTCAGCATGAAATTTTGCAGATGGCCAGCCAGTCTTAATATATATGAAGCTGTGATCACAGTTTTCTAAACAGTGCCAGAGATGCTGAATTATGTTTGCAGTATTGCCAAATCTCTTTAATCAGTCTTGACTGAAAAATGATGGCATAAGTCCCAGATTAGTAGTGGTGCTTCACTGAGTCATTAGCAGTGGTTGTCTAGATCTGATTGTACGAGATAATTTTTACAGATGTAAATGGACCAGTGCAGGGCAAAAGGGGAACTGTTTACTGTCTACCTAAGCTATGCTATAGCTTAGGTGGAGCCATTTTTAGGTTTTGGGGCATGTATGAGAAGAAATTTCTTGCATAATTTGCTCAGTACTTTGTAGCTGGGTCCTAGAATGTCACATGCTCTGCTGAAAATAACTTATAACTGTTTTTTCCTGTTATTGCATCAGCAATTTAGCTTCTGGGACTGAGAAACAAGCCTTGACCCAACATCTGGGTGAGGTGGTAATTGCTTAACAGTAGGGTCCTGCTAACACCAGCTGAACAAGGCAACCTGCCTGGCAGGGAAGGAGCGCACAGGCCTGGATTATGTGTGCATATACGTTTTAGTTGTAGGGGTCAGTACTGTGGACCTTCTTCCCTGTCCTTTGCTGAGAATAGGAGGGGAAGGGCAAAGGCTGTTTGTGCATTGGAGGATACTGCCTTCTCTGAGTGGAGAGCCCCCCTTGGTCATTCACAGCATGAACAGGTTAACAGGGCAATAGTAAAGATCCTGGATACTAAACCAAAGTAAAAATGTTATCCACAAGGACTTTCAAACTTGCCGTATTATCTCCATAACGAGCGTCTTGAGGGACGACGTTGTTTTTAGGCTGGTTGTTAATTGCGTAAGAGGATTGTACATTGCATAGGCTTTTGTGCCAGCTCTGACGCAATCCTTGTGAGCCCAAAGGTGTTTGTGGAAGTCTTTTTTTCTTTTGTTTGTAGGTTTGAACTGCTGAAAGTTGTGTTTTCACAGCTAGGGAGTATTAAGTGTATGAAGTTTGAGCAACAGCAGCATATTTTCCTTGACACTGCAGGTCTTGAACTGGAAGACCTGTTTTAAATGAAAAAAGATGTCTATAGAGAAAAAAGGCCTTTTTGTTTGGATCACCTTGGTTTCATACAAACATTTAAAAGATCATTTTTCAAAGCTCCTGTCCAGAAATATGTCTTAAATACACAGGCTTGACTGAGCAAAGTGATTACAGTTTTTCCTTTATTCAGACAAAGAGCTTTTTTTGAAGAACACGAGGGACTTGTCTTCCACTTGGATTGAATGCTTCTACTTCTAAAACAGTCATTTCTGCTTGCTAAAGAAGTAACAGGAAAGTGATATGTGCAGTGTTTAATCCTACTTGAAAACATTTGTATGAAAAAACTTATGCATTTTTTTTCTGGACATGTTCTCAAATTGTAATAAAGGATATAATAGGCTTTATTTCAGTGGCAGTGATTCATCACTTATTTTTCACCTTGCATTTTGTCTGGAAACTTTGAACAGTGATCACTTTTATATGTGCAGACATATTTTCTAGGATTTTTGTGTAATGTTTCACTCTTCTGATAGCTAACAGTCTTTGTTTTTAGGAAGAATTTTACTTTTGTATGCCAAAGTTTTAAGATCAGTATCAATAAACTGTCAAGATTTCCTTGACTCAAAGTTTCACTGATACCTGTGGTATCATACACTTTCCAAATTCTTCGGCAACTCTATGTATCAGAGTTTGAAGAAAAATATTTTCTCAACTAAAATACAATAAAGCTTGAAATCTAACTGGTGATATGAGTGTTATCAATTCTGTTTTCTAATATACCTCCAGTAAATTAAACTCCAATACTATTTTGCCTGGTTTACATAGTAAAAAATAATCTATTTTGTAAAAACTATGTAAAACCACTAATTATTAAGTCAAAGTATAATGTCTTGGACAAGAGAAGTACTTGAACATCTCAAGATGGAAAGAATCTTTCCGGGGCTTTCTTCAGAAACCAGATATAGGAAACTCTGTAGTTTTATATTCTCACTGCTTAAATTTATAATTATAAAACAAACAAACAAACAACACCCAAAAGCCCCCAAACAAACAAACAAAAACCCAACAGTGAAATCACAGATGCTCATTTCTATTTTGTGAAGAAAATACTCATCTGGAAAGATTTCTATTCACAATTTAAGTTACCTTCTTCACAGATATTTTTAGGTATGTCCTGAATATTTGTTTTTCAGGTTGTGGTTTCAGATTTTCTTTGACTTTATAGTTAGTGAAAACCAAAATATTCAAGAAAAACAGTGAGTTTCCTGGAGTCCAAATAAAAACACATTGTAGCAGTATGTATTTGACTATGGGATGTTTTCTTGATGAAGGAAAAGCAAACCATTTGAAACCAAGCAAGGAGCAACAGCATCTGTAAGCCAGTCAAATTCCTTAGGTGTTTTTTTCTTCTGAGTGACTGTAGATCACATAGAAGGGAAAAACTGTATCCTCATGTCTAATTAATAGGTATCAATGTCTACTGTGTGCAGTGATGGTTTCTATATAAAGTAAACACACATCCTGTGCTCTGGCTTTGGGATAGTTCTGTATTTGTATGTTTTTATTTTGGTGTCCTGCACAACTCTGGATTTTGTTTTAGATACTTAATTTGTTCCAGTGATTCTTTCTTCCTCCCCCCAGACAATTCTAAGTGTAATTAAATGGATTGCACTGTATGATTTTATTTTTTTTTTCTCTTTCTGTTGTCCTTCCTCCCTTTTTAAGACAAGAAAACCAGTCTTAATATTTTTGGATTCCCATGTCTATTTCTGGTGGCTTGCATCATGGGGGAAAAAATGCAACATGGTTCATAGGAGTGTGACATAAAAAGCTGTATGTAGCTATTGACTGGTGTGAGATCCAGTCCTTTTAGAATATTGCAAGAAAAAGCATAAGCACAAACATCACAGTAGTTCCTTAGGTTTTGGGGTTATTTTGTTGATTTTTCAGTACGGGTCACCGCTTGTATTAGAATCTACAGGCTTTCCTCTTCTTCAGTGGCTCTAGTTTTGTCTGAAGTGATTGCTGGTAGAAGGGATGAATAGCCATGGATGGACAGAACCAAGTCTGGGACTCCCTGCAGAGGAAGAGACTTGTGAGCCTCATCAAGAAAGTGCTGTGGTACTGGCCAGAGTGTTCAGTGCATCCCTTAGTTCTGTTTCTTAACATATGCACCACCAGTGTATGAACTTGTGCTGCATATGGACTTGTGGGTTCCTTAGATTGACATGCCAGATGCTTTTTTAATCAGCTGTCTCTTTTGGGGCAGTTGAATGAGGCTGACGTCCTGAATTTGATAGGTATGTTTTAAACATAAGTTTGGTTTTACAGAGTGGTATGAAGTGTATGGCGGTTGGTGATTGTAAAAGTGTGATCAACAATGATCTTGCTGTGGAAAGGGTATGTGTTCTTTCTGATGCAATGTGAATATTATGGGTTATTTATTTATTTATTTATTTAGACCTGTTGGCTGCTTTCCTCTTTGAACTTGATGTACTAATGACAGAGTTGCTTAAGGTCTGGGAACCTACATTATTTTTTGGCTAAGGACACAGAGAAAGCCAATAAGTGAGACATCTATAGATAATTTTCTGCTCAGAAATAGGTATTTGTATAAACGTCTGTGGGTGAGAAACATTTACAAACATGCAAACTTTCCTATGTATGTAATACACACACACACACATATATATATATGTATATCCAACACCTAAATTTGGTTTTATGGCTGTATAGGTCATGTATCCAAGTAAGTAGGGACAACAAACAAACTTTGTAGGTAACAGAAGACAGGATGAAGAGATTTAGGATTTTACAGTTTGGTGGGTTGGTTTTATTTTCATTTTTAAGAAAGAATTTCAAGTTCTGGTTTTTAATAGGAGCATAGATAGGTTGAAATGTGTGAATAGGCTTTAGGATGATAAGTACACAGAGAATGAAGACTACACAAAACCCATCCTTGTCTTTGCTTACGATACCTGCCAAGTCTCCAGCTTAGGGAGTCTCTGTTCTTCTCTTCTTGGTGTCATTAAAAACTGCTGAAGCCAAACAGTAAGTTAGTCAGACCAGACCTTTTAGGACCTGGATATTTTCCTGTCTTTGTAGCCTGCTTTGTCTCTCCCTCTGACATCAGTGGGTGTGGGATCAAACCTTTAATTCTGTGAAAATTTTAGAGACTGGAGATGAAAAAAACATCTGTAACTTTTTGCAGCAGAAGAAAATGTAAGTATTGCAGGAAGGAAGGATACTGTTATTTAAAACACCCTCATAATTTTGTCTAGGTAGCAATTGTTACATTTGTGGCAAGTTCATTAGCTGACTTCCTACTGTGGTTATTGCTTGTTGTTACAGGCAATTAAACCTGAAAGTCTTATGATCAACACTCCCTGTAGTTTTAGGTATGTCATCAGTTGCACAGGAAAAGGCTACCTTCTTGTGTTAAGTGGCAGTCCTGTAACCTTACATTTCTGCCTTTAAAATCATGCAATCTAAGGAAAATATACAATGAACATTTGACCATTGGAGTTGCATTTAGACCTCTATAGCTATTAATGAAAAGCCATAGTACTTGTTTATACCTGTTTTGCTGTTTGTCTTAAGTACAGTGTTTTGTTCCATGATTTGCATTTTACCTGAATTTCTCACCTGAATGATTTTACTGTTTAACAACCGCTCCTGAAAAGGTAGAACTTCAAAGTGACCCAGACTGAAGAGAAGGGAAATAATTTGTAATTAATCATGTGAACAGGCAGAATACATGTTGTTTATAATCATAAAAAAAAATGTGTGTTTTGTGTATTTCTCTGTTACAATGTGTATAAATAAAAAAAAATAATCTTCTAGTGAACCACTGAAAGTAATTTTTAATTGACTTGTTCTTCACTCTTGGAACGTAAATCCCAAGAAGTTTGAAACAGGACAAGCAAAAATGAGGAAAGGTAACAATGTAAACAGTTAATTAGGGAACTGTTGGAAACCAGCTGAAACAGGATGCGCCTGTTTGCATCAGCGTTACTGTTTTTGTAAGGGCTGTTCGTTGCACTGTTATTTGTCTAGGCTTCAGCTCAGTTTTCTGCACTCTGAGGGATGTGAGCCTGCTGTTGGAAGTAAGGTGGCAGTGAAAGACATTGTTTTTCTGCAGGTTTTACTGGTGAAACTAGAACCAATCTGTTTTGAACCAACTTGCTTGGGCCTCTACAGGTAGGCGCATTAGAAAGTCTGTTAGTAAAGAGGTGAGAAATTACATGACATGTTAGTGGCATGAGTGCTTTCTGCTGAAGTGTTATGGGGATAGCAGGTGCAATCCAGAGGCAAGTTGATATCTAAAGCACTGGCAGATTTCAAATGGGACTGGGGATTGCTATCCGAAGGCGGTAGCTGCAGTCACAGGAACCTGGGGTCTCTGCAAAGTTAAATATTTCATGCTTTTAATTTGTGTCACTAGAATATTTAAAGTGGTTTTGCTGGAGCATGAAAGAAGGAAGTAGTTGCTAAGAATTTCTTAACTAGTCTGCATTTTACAGTAGAGGTTCAGCGTTGATGTCACTTTTGTTTATACCTGTCAGAAAACTCACAAATGAAATGAAAACTCACAAAATGAAATCACAGACCTGCTAAGTTTTGCTAATCTCTCTTTTGATGCACCTTGTGTACTCAAAGATTCTCTGGTCTTTTCCTTTTTTACTCACTGCTAAACGGAATATTTCAGCCATACACAAAGTGAAGAAATTCACAGTTTTGTACAGTTATTGATTAGTGCATCCTAGCTGTTTTCTAAAGGGGACAAGTTTGCACAAGACACTTGAGACACTCATGATTGATAACACATACTGGATTTCACCTCTGTGGCATCTGTGCTCAGAGGCACAAAACTCACTTTGGGAAGCTGCTGCATATTTAAAACAGCATGAAGTTGAGCATTGATGCTTTTCTTGTGCTGAGTGTGTCTTACTGACATCAGTGAAAATACTTACAGAGTAAGGAGTTACCTGACTGGAGAAAGTGTTTTGAGTAAGTTCTGTTAAAGAAATTGCCCATAACCATAGGGAAAACCAGTGACCATTTTTAAAAAACAAATTGAAAGGGTTACTAGAGGGAGAAGGAGAGGTGGCTTTGCTTGTGGATATATGGCTATAGAGTCAGAGGGCAGGACTAATTGAATAAAGAGCGCCCTGGAATGTAGCAATGCACAGGAGTTGCCTGTGTCTTTTTAGGGGAAAGTCTCACACTGACGGTGTTCCTCTGAGAGAAAGGCACTGTCCTTTACAGAGGGAACCAGCTCAGTTTTTCCATGATTGTGAAGGAAAAGCAGAAGTTCATTGCCAAGAGGCAAAAGAAACATGACTAGAACTTATGACGTACGTACTTATGAATATCCTTCACTGATAATTTAACTTAGGGTGGTGTCCAGTATAGACTGTCTAAAATAATGTTAAAAATCAGCACAGTATTTGCTCTGATTTTCATTGCAGTATCAAAGAATTGTTAGCATAGGAAATTTATTTAATGTAACCATTTGAGAAAACCAAAGAATGGCTGATATGTCTGCAGAGCTATTAACGGGGAAAACTTCTGTTTTATTTATGTAGATACCATCTTGATAACTCTCTGAGCCCAGTGTTAGCAGTGGATTAGAGGAAATGAGCAACTTTCATAAATTTTCATAAGGAAGCCTCTGAGTATTAACTCTTGATATTTTTGTCCTTGATGGATCTATCTTCTGACTTCTTTGCATGTGTTACTGTTAAAACTGCCATGCAACAGTCTCTTGCAAGGATGGTCTGATATGTCAGAAGGTATTCTTCCTTCATGGCTTCAGCAGCCCTTGATCTGCAAGTAATCTAGCCTGTCAAAGATGTATTTCGGCTGATTTTGTCTATTCGGGTCAGTGACTTGAGGACCAGACTCCTCACCCTGTCACTGATATTTAACAGGCCAGCATGTAGTAGTAGCAATCTTAACTGCAGGCAGCTCACTGCAAATGTAGGGTCATTTATCTGTTGCAGTTCACAGTGGAGTGAGGTGAAGCGAAGTGATTTTGCTTTGTATTTGCTGGGGTTCAGGTGATGTGTTATAACTTGTTCAACTTGAGCACTTTGATCCTCAGCTTTTATCTTTATAGACATAAATGTAGAGTATCTGATTGTGACAGGCATATCTTCTGAGCCGAAAAATGATATTTCTGTCATTTATATCAGTGCTTTACATGTGTCTAAGATTTTCTTGTGCTGTTTTGATTCCAAGTAATATTCCTTTAAAAAAACACAACAAAAAACAACAAAGCAAACAACATATATTTCTTGAAGAAATATGTTTCTTGAAGAAACGTATTAAAAGATTTCTTGTAAATACAAGAGTCGCTTCTGTGGCACAAACTCTACAGCACTTAAAATAATGCCAGGAGAAATCCATTCTTGCCTCTACTTTTAAAAATTACACCTGCCTATAGGTATATTTTTCAAGTAGGTAATTAGCTCTGAATGATTTTGTGGCAGCTCCATCTTAATAATTTGAAGAGTGACAAAATAGGCTTGGCAAAACAGAGCAAAATGGCTAAAAATCTAGCTGACTGATTTTGTGTTTTTACATGCAAAGAAAGGAAAGTGCTTGATTGTGGTGCATGTGTGCCTGAGTAGGACATTACCTTTAATTAGCCCCAACCATGGAAGTCTCACTGTTTAGCACCCATATGTCAGACTGTGTGCTGCAAAAATAGGTTATAATTTGTTTGTTCAAACTAGCAACAAAATAGAAACTTTAAAGAGATCCAGCTCTTTGGATGTTTCACTGTAATCTCTGCCTAAAGTCAGATGTACCAGTTTAATTACTTATATGAAAAATGGTTTTGTCTTTTTTTCTTTTCCCTTTTTTTTGCCTTTTCTTATTAGGGTTGTTAGCTCTCAGGCTTGAGAGGGGGGAGAAAAAGGAGTAAGACTAATTTCCTGAATTGTTTCATTTTTGTGCCTGCAGATGACAGTAGGAGCACTCTGGACTTGATAGCAGTTAAGAGATTAGTTTAGAGACATCCTGCTCTGCACCAGCTGCTCTCAGTGCTCTCCAGATTGAATGCTAAAGATGCTATCTAGTGGCTCATGTCTAGCTGGGATTCATTTTAGGCTATTTTGAAAAACTAGGGCTGGGCTTCTTTGGGACACAAATTGGGGTATGTTGAGTGTTATGTGAGCTAAAGGCAGTTTTTCATTCTGACTGGTGCTTTATTTTCCACAGTGTTGCATCCAAAACAGATTTGTTTTGTACTTCAGCTGTTACTGCTTTTCATATTTAGAAACTGAGGCTGGAAAGGCTGAGACTGGAATACCGTAATACTGTGTGTTCTCTCTCTCTTTTTCTCTCTCCCCTTTCCCCCATATTCCTTCACTGATCTTTGTACTGTGCAAAAGCTGATGAGTAGATTTCTGAGGGAAAAAGGAGTATGAGCAGTCCTCAGAATTTCCAAGATGTAAAGAAGCTATCCTGATAGTTATCCCTTCCTCCTGTATTTGTCATCCATCTTCTCAAGAACTCTGTACAAGGTAGCTTCTAACAGTACAACAAACAGTGTGTAGGCTTGAAATAAGAAGACAGTAAAGGCAACTGCTTCAGGTAGGTGTGTTATAAATTTCAGGGTGTTGTTAATATAGCATCATAGGAGGCTTGAACTTTGCAGTACCATTTCTCCTTTTTCTGTGGATGTGTGGCTTCTGCAGTATTAGAGGCCAAACCTGCTGTGGTACTTTTCCAGGCTTACTGGCTGTGCTGTAAAACGTTCTCTGGAGACTGCACAGCAGTTCTTCTAGAGTTACTGATATTTTTCTTCTTGTTGGCTTTTCTATCAGTGCCACAGAATCTGAAAAATGGTGCTAGAGCCAGTTGGCAATGTGATATTTGGAGAAAGTTGTAGTGATTGTAAAGGAGTATTTCTATCATGAGCCAGAAGTCCGGGAGTTTAAGGGATGAGTGGCCCAAAAGAGCTCAGCGTATCATGAGTTTTGTGTAACTGAGCTACAGCATACTTGGGGACCATGGAGGATTTGTATAGCAGCTTCAGTAACTAAGCCTGTGAGGATTGCTTAATGGCAGGCCAGGGGGTTCTGATCTGTGGTCCCTGAACAGTGAAATCTTGAATGGTACTGTTTTTCCTTTACTAATTATTGCCCTTACTGCATTTAAGAGACCAAGCAGACCCTAAGTACTTCATGTTAAGTAGCACTTGCTTTAATGGAAGAATTTTTTGCATGATGGTAAATGGTTAGTCCACTGAACAAGGGAGGCTTGATTCAGGGCGTGACTTTTGAAGCCTCTGATAATAGAGTTGTATGGTTTAATGTCTCATTTGGGTTCCTGCCAGTCAGACTCAAAGTTTCAGGGAGTAATAGGTTCGTGTTGGAAAATGCCATTGTTCAAGATATGATTAGGACCTTTTCCCAGGCTGAAACCTGCAGAGGTAGGTCTGCATGGCTCTTCAGACCCCTCTTGTCTGTGGAAAAGGTCTTACTGCTATGACTGAGCACAGTTAAGTACAGCAAAGTCTTAACAGCCTTAAAGCTTTTCTGCCTAAGTTCAAAATGGGACACGGAGCTGAAAAGTTTTGGTTTTTTCCCCATAGACTCGACAAACATTGTTTTTCTTAGGGAAGAAGAAACCACTTTCGTAAAGCTTTCCTGATCTCTTCCCGAGTCATTTTGTCTCTTCTCTCTCCCTTTACTGTCACAGCTTCCCCAGGCATCTTGTTTTCAAGTGTTTGCTTCTGAGCAGCCCTTCAGTCAGGCAGCTCACACTTGCAGTTTACAAAGTGTGCCTGAGTCTCTTCATGAATCACTCCTCTTCTGAATCCACCTCCTTAGATCTTTCTCCATCACATAGTTAATGGAGCTGTTTGATTTGCCCTGCCACGCTTTCCTCTAAGATGACTTGCTGTGCAGTTTTGCCACTGCTTCTCCATTTCCTGTTCTCTAAACCAGTTTGCCCCATTAAGAAGATACCACAGCACCATTAACTTCTCTCCTTTCAAGACCATGCACTAGAAACTGCTCACAGGTTGGTATATTAACTGGAACTCGTATCCTCTGCATGGGAACATTGATCTCTTCCTTGCTGAGAGTCTTGATTCCCCAGCCCTGACATTTCCTGTTTCTGTCTGTCATCTTCTAAAAACATCTCATACCTCACAGCCAAATTCTTCCCATCTATGTTCTATTTTGAGCTCTGCTTTTACTGGATAGTCTCTCTAACTTTAGCACTTAAGCCACTGCAACATCTCTGTATAACTTCTGTGGCTTTTTTGATTTGTTGGTAGGCCTACTTGGGGCATATTAGCACCAGCAGACTTCATCCCCTCTGCAGTTTTAGAGAGAAGTGATTGTCTTCAGAGACTGACACCTAAGTTAGCCCCTTCACCCCTACTTAGCTTAGTTGCTCTGAATCACACTCCTCCTACCTGTTTTGTTTCTGAGAAAGTAGAGAATTCAGTGCATTTTCTGACTCTCCTGGATGTTCTTGTTAATGTCGTCTCATCAGCCTCCACAGTGAATATAAGGGATATGCATGGATGGTAGTAATTTTCAACCTATTAAAGAGCTCAGAGGTGTTACAGAATTTTAAGCCACAACTTTTTAATTCATGTTCTTAAATACTCGTTTATTCCTATTTAGCTGCATCTGTAGGAGGAATCAATAGGTTTGTTTCTTTAATGCGATTTTTGAAGTTCCCACTTTTCCTCTTCCCCCCCCCATTAATGGGAGATTTTTCAATGAAAAATATAACTCGCCGCGTTTCTTCTTTTTAGTACCTAGATTACAGGGGTTCTAGCACATAGTGATACGGAACATTGGAGTACTAAAGTTAAAAAGGCTTCTCTTAAAAACATATCAAAAGAACATAAATAAGATACCAAAAATATGTTTCTTTCCTTTGTGGAAAGATTTTTAAGTGGGTTAAAAAATGATTGTTTCCTTCTCACTCTCTTACATAAGCTATAATTGCTACCAATTTCATGCAAAGTTTGTTACTATTTGTAAAACGACTCAGGCAGGTCTCAGTGATGTTTTTTGAACCTGCAATTAGTTATTTTTTGGGAGGAAGAAGTGGGGGGGAAGAAGCAGGTAGAAAAATGAACGCCATTTTTGTACAAAAAAAACTTGTACTGATTAGCTGCTATCTAAATTATAGTCTATGAAAATAAACTTTAAACTCATTTCTATGAAGCTGACAAAGATTCAGGTCCTTTTGAAATAGTGTTTGGCCAGTATTTCTGTGGTTTCAGCCTATTACATGGGTTCTTAAAAAAGGCAGGCTATTTAGAAACACTGCCTAACAGGTGCTCCTTGCATCTTACCCCTTTTTAGACCCACTGTAAAAAGAAAGACACACATACTTTTGAACCTGCTTTAATGTGAGGATAGCTTTCACTTGCCTTCCTTCAATTTCAATGTGTCTATTTCCTTTTCCATCATAATTGTGGCTGTTACACTAAATTACAGCCTGTGTATTTTAAGAATCTTTCCATACTTATGGGTGTGGATTATGTAGTTTCCATACCCTTACTTGTGATTTCCTCACTGAACTATTGTGCAGCTTCTCAAGCAAAATGGATAGTTCTGAAGCTACAAGTGACTATTTGTATTTGAGAGAGGATTTCTTACTGGGATCATGTTGAAGAACTGACACAAGATAAAGGCTCTGTCTTTCTCTTTGCTCAGCTTGGTGTCTCCATTCAATCTTGATACGATCAGCAAAGATGAATATACTGTATTTTATTTCAGAAGCCTTTTCATGGAGGGTTATTAAAATTGTTTTTCCCAAGAGAAATTAAGAGAGATTTAATGCTATTTTGGACAATAGAAATCAATAAAGTATTTTTATACTACCTGTCTTTATGGCTTTTGATGACTTATGCTTGTATTGGTGATTTTGTATTTATAGACAGCTCTTTTCTGCATGTCTTCTCTAACTCTAAAATGATTTCATGAGCGTTTAAAGTCCTTAGCTTGCAAAAGTGAATGCATTTTGGAGTGCACCTTTCCAGGAATGTGACTATCATTTACCAAGTAGTTCTTTACACAGCTCTACTTTGATTAGAATCAACCTCACAAGATTTGCATGGAGGTTAAATGGATATCTTCCTTCCAAAACTAAGCATTATCCAAAATTACATAATAATGACTTGAAAGGTATTATTTAGTGGACTAATCAGAGCTCAAAATTCAGTTCCCAAGACTCTTTGGGTAATGTCAGGCAAGTAATAAATAAAATTACAGCTAAGTGATATGGGCCCTAGAAACCTGTGCCTCTGAGCCTCAGCCTCTGCTTCATCATTCCATTTGAAAAATCCACAATGACAAATTACAACCACCCAGTACCACACCCCCAGAAATGCCCAAGCTGATGAGCCAGGGGCAGGGGAAACCATACCTTCGTCTGTTTTGGGTTAAAAACTGTGAGGTGATCTGGAGAACAGGCAATGAGGATGACATGGCTTATTGATTCCCAGACTTCCAGGTGCGTGCTTTTTCTCTATCCTGTCTCAGGTGCAAAACGCATGCAAAAGACCTGTGCTTTACACTACACTCATTTCCATGTCAAGGAAACCTTAGGTTTGTGGCCCAGACGAGGCTGGGAAGGAGAGCTGCAGCTCCCAGTGGTGCAGGGTGGCACGGGACCTGTGGTCTGTGACCACTGCAAGTCTCTTCAGGCAAGTGCTGGAGTAGCCATCGATTCCACGCAGCTGAAGTATATCATAGACAACTGTAAGAAGGTGGAAGTAGGGGAGGGCAGGGTAATACAAAAATCTATGGTTTACTACCTTTATAATATAAAAGGGTATTGCCAGTAATCTTACCAGTTTAGACTGGTGGAACTGAACTATAAATGAGGTTGTATATGGACATGTGCACATCACTTTTCTGCATAGCTGGAATTGTTTGGTGACTTAAATGGCTCTCTTCAACAAGTGAATGAATGTATGCCATACTGAGAGAGTGAAGGCTTTGTAGAATGACAGGGTATAGATACCAAAGCATTACCTTTAAGTAGCACAGGACATCCCAAGCAATGAGACCTGTTTACCAGTGCAAATAATGTAGAAATACATACAGCAATACATCAGTGCCTGCTTCTGAATTATACAGAAACAAATGAAACTGATTAAAAATATCCAAGGCACCCACTCACAGCTCTGATACGCTGTCTGATCTTCCAATAGGTAAATGGAAAAAGACATCATAACTGGTGGAATTCTTATTTTTTTTATTTAATTTTATTTTTTGCCTTCTCTTACTATCTGTGTAATTTTTCTGGTTTGTAGTTGACTGTTCTTAGAATAAAACATACAGCCTTTAACATTTAGGGTTTTTTTGAAAACACATTAAAAACCACCAAGGTGCTACTTTTTGTGAGGTTTTTTCCATGGCCTAATTTTAGGAAAGATCCCAAATGATCTGAAGTCAATTAAGTTCTGAATGTCAAAATTTAGATTAATCATGACAGAAACGTTTCCACTATCAACACTTTTAATAACTGTTTTCCACTTCAGGCTCCCAGTGGTCTGGGATCTGATACACAATCCAACATGTACATTACCTTAATCTTTGAATGGTCCTGTTGATATTTGGTAGAGTTAATCTGGGAAATAATTTACAGTGCACCAGTAATAAAGGTTGAAGTCACGTGTAGTGGCTTAAAATCTGTGACCTTGCAGATAATTTTATTTTTTTTTTTTATCGTATCGTTACATAATTTATTTGGAAAGAAGAAGTAAAGAATTTTGAGAGAGAAAGAAGAAAAATAGTTTAACCACGGGCTTTTTTTTTTAATTAGGTTTTTTCTCCTCATGCAGATGAGGAAAATAAATTTTATGAGAAACATTGCAGAACAATCATCAAGATTGTCCAGCATTACATTCAGTTTTACTGGTTTTTGATTTAGTTTACTCAATGC
This sequence comes from Neopsephotus bourkii, assembly GCF_033783945.1. Classification (NCBI taxonomy): domain Eukaryota; kingdom Metazoa; phylum Chordata; class Aves; order Psittaciformes; family Psittacidae; genus Neopsephotus; species Neopsephotus bourkii. Next base: position 2,774,966 of record NW_026902234.1, on the reverse strand, counting down.
AGCAGATGGTACCGAGAAAACAATAACTCTTTGCATTGACTTTCTCCAGCATTGACAGTTGTTCTTGCTGAGGCATTTGATGTACATACCAGTCATAGGTCACGAAGACCAGCATGAGCTCTTCAAGTCCTGCATTGTGAAGGCAACAGGAAAAGCTTCACTCAGGGAACGTTTAGAGTGTACTGAATGAGCAAAATGAGTGGATCTAGACATATTCCCACCAGAGTATAGCATTTTGTTAGAGAATGCAAGGGACCGTAATGTGTAAGTCATGCAGTAACATGCTTGCCTCAAAATGAGTTTACGCCTAGGTTTGGGTCTCTCTTTTGTTAAGATTCACAGCTCAGTGTTGAGTTGAAATTGTTGTATGAGTAAAGAAAATGGGGCACATTGGCTTGAACAGAGGCAGTTGTGCATTGTAGAGAAAAATTGTTTGGAATCAGAAATTTGTGTCTATAGTGACAGAACAGATGTTAATGTTCTTGGAAGCCTGGAGAAACTGGGTGTTTTCTGACATGCTTTCTCTGCTATCCTACGTGATCTCCATAGCATGTGTTTTAGATTTGAAGTTACAGATATTTCTGCACTTGCACTATATAGTTTTTTAGAAAAAAAACAGAGCTCTGAATATAAGGGGAATAAGGTTGAGCATAGGGTAATTGCAAATGATGCGTCACTTGATTATCAGGTTTAAAGTATCATTAGGGTCTTGCTGAGCTTTCTGTCAACACAAAACATGGGCAGATGTTAGCATTAAAGAGAACAGAAGTGGATAGATAAGAGCAGGCCAGCTGCTGAAAGATCAGCTGACACTACACTGACATCAAGTGCAATCTGGGCAGTCCTCACCCAGGCAAACCTTTGCATGCAGCAAATATATTGATGTCTGTACGTACAGGAGCCACAGCAGTGCCCGTAAACTAGTCATCTGGTCAGTACGGCTTTGTTGCGATGAGATATATTTTCCTTGTTTTGCCCGATTTATCTGATCTTAGTCTCTCAGTGTCTCTTGTTTCATTTGCTGAGAACGGACCATAAAGAGGAAATGGGCATTTAGGTCATCTTGTGCATTTTCACTAGATGTGCAGTAGTACTTCCCTCTGAAATGTGTGCATGCAGTATGTTACAGGCAGCTTGTCACTTTGCAGTCTCTTCCTAGTGCAGAATATGTGTCTTTGGATTGTTACAAGACATAAAAAAATGCATATTACTTGGGTCATAGCTATAGCAGTAACTTGAGGAGGTGATTTCAGTGATGTACTTGTGTGGTGTGGAGGAAATGGTTTCCCACAGCCTCGTGTGGGTGGCTTTGCTAAGTGCCTTTGTAGAGATGGGTGCAAGATGCTACTGAGACTTTGGTGTCTTCCCAGCAGCAAACAGTGCTTTTGTCATAGCATATCAAAATACCCACAAAGGGTAATTAGCTGGAAGAAATGAACATACTACTGCGATGCACCTGAAGGGAAGCCTGACGATCTAGTGAGCAAGACACTGAAATATAGTGTCTGCATTTGGCTTTGAGGTGAACATGTGGAACAATCTTAGCCAAGTCTGTTAGCTGTGCTTTGTAAGATGATGCAAAGAATGTTTATCTTCTCAACTTCTTGCTTATATGTCTTTTCAAAATATGTGCTCCTTCTGCATGTGTGGCTGCTCACTGGTGAGAACCTCTGGAAAGTACTGTAATGCCAATAACCATGATAAAGGAGTGTGAACTTCTTCAGAAAGTGAGCTTTGCTTTTTTGCCTTGAAAATGTGTGTCGCTGCACCTCAAAAATTACTATGTATGAACTTACACATTTCCACAGGACTTTGAAAAACAAGGCTATAAAACATTAGGATTCAGCAGAGTACGGAGCTGATAGGAAGATAACTGGAATGCTAGGAGCGTGAGGGGGGAAGGAGTAGGGGAGGTATTGCTGTGGATACTGGCAGTGGTCCTCAATTTTCTTCTGTTACTCCACCGCATTGGGATCCAGCTTCATCCTTAAAGAAAATGAATGCCTTTTTTATTTTCTTACTTTTATTTCCCCCTCCACCCTCTCGGGAGAGTATAGCTAAGAAGAAAATAGGCTCAAGAACAGAAGCAGAGGTTGGTGTTCTAAGTAAGGGCAATCTGACTGTAGCCTGAGCTTTTGTGAGAAAGCAGGGAATCTGACAAACCAGCTTTTGTGAGAAAGCATGGAATCTGACAAGCTAGACGAGGCCATTTCTACCAGTGTTGGCATAATGATGACTTTAAAAACAAACAAATTTCCAGAGACAAGGAGATGATGAGAAGGAACAGGATTCGTTAGCCTAGCGTGTTCTGGTGTACCATTTTGAATAGGTACTGTAGAAAAGCCTTTGCTTGCTTTTTTTGTAAAAGAGAAAAAGGAAAAACTATTTTCTCTGGCCCTAAAGAATGTATAATAGTCTATAATGCAAGACCACAGCCTTGATGTTAGTTTTTCTCTTTAAAATCTCAGGGGTCTTGGTTTGCTTTTTTGTTGTTGCTGCTGGTTTCTGGTTTTGGGTTTTGTGCAGGTTTTTTGTTTGGTTGGTTGTTGTTTCTTCTTTTTTCTTTTTTTCCCACGCATGCTGTGGATTTTAGCATTCTTTTGCCAATTCAACTACTTAAGACATGAGAATAAAGCACTGAAAGCTTGACAGGAGCAAAGATTCACTGGCATTTGTAAACTGCAGGAAAGGATGGAATTCAGCAGATTTTCTAAGTGACAGAATACTCATGGGTTTAAGGGAAAGAGTTTAGTTCAGTGTATCTTCATAGACACCAGCTATTCTTTGTCCCCCTTGTTTATGTTATGTTATCTCCATGACCATACTTCAAGGATTGTTTTGCTCAGCTTAATTCCTTCTCGTTTCTTGATCCCTGCCAAGTCAGTATTCTTGGCTGCTTTGGGATGCATGGAATAAACATTCACCATCAATAGTACGAACTTCATTCAGCAGTTTTAATAACAACCAGATACAGTACTGTACAGTGCTGTGCATGTACTTGGATTGGGTGGGTTTTATTTCATTGGGCTTTGCAAAAGAAGGGGTTCTTTAAAAAGACAAAACCACAGAACCATGAAAGTAATGCTTTGATATTAGCTTTTCCATGAGAAATCTCAAGAAAAATCTGTTTATCTGGGTGATAGCCAGCTGGACATGTGCTAAATATGAGGAAAGATGTTCTGCTGTAAATGCTTTGACATAAACCAAGTGCCTTTTCCCAAAACTATCTGGAATGTTTATATGAAAGGCTGTCAAGCAGGTTTGTGCATTTTAATGGCATTGTTCCTTGGGCCAGCAGCTTAATCATCCCACCAGAATTTGTTTCCATGTGGCTGACCTGGTGGATCAGTAGTACAGGGCTTCATCTGCTTCTTGAAAGCTGGATTTGCTTAACACTGCAACTGCTTAGTATAATGTGCTTTTCAGAAATAAAGTGTAATCAATAGAGCACTGTATATCAGTACTGTCTAGCATTAAGTGCCTAACTTCAGCTTCATGATGCCTATTCTCAGTTGTATGTTGTGGGGAGTCTGGCAGGCCTGGGAAGTTAATAGGTGATCAGGTTGCTTCTTTGACTGTGGCAATCATTGACAGCTAGCAGGGAGAGTGACAGAATTTAATCCTAAACCCAAATGTGCTGCTCCTGTCTATAATGCAGCTATGCTCTTTTCCTAGAGGCATTTTGCCCTGCTAAACGGGTGTCGGGCACACAGGAGTTATGCTCATGTGCATCTCATACTCCTTCCTACAGTTCTTTTATCTCACTGCATTTGAGACGAATTTGTCCTCCCCAGAGTACTTGATGATGTCAGAGACACTTTGCTGTTAACTTGTCATGGATAAGTGGATATTGCCCTAACAGTAATTTTGGTTTAGCATCTTTCCTGGGGTATTTGAGTGCTTCCCCTAGTCTCGATGAGAGGTGCGAGCCCACAGATCTCTTGTAGTAGCACACATCACCTGGCATGCTACACAGTGTTGACCTGGCTTGCAGAACAAGCTTTTTCATTCAAAAAATAGAGTGAAAAAAAGAAACAGAATTGGTGTCTTGGGAAAACAAACAAACAAACACGACTATGCAGTGGATGTAATCAAACCCGCTGCTGAAAGAAGCAGCTGGGGCAGTCTGCAGGCATACAGAGGCACACGGGTGGTGAGTGCATGCATGCGTGTTTGTGCGACAGCGAGCATGAGCGAGCGAGTGAGAGGAAGCCCTGAAACTTAAACTCCTCCTGCAGCTCTGCATCTGCTCTGAGTCACTGGTATGACTCACACTGACAGTGTTCACGTTAGCTAGCGTTCAGATGGAGCAGCTCTGGCAACAGAAGAAGCAGGTTGTATTATTGATTGCCTGCTGCAGCAGACAGTTGCACCAAGATTTTTTTTACAAGCACAGATGAAACAGAGGAGGCTCTACTGAGCACCGTTATTATTATTATTGTTTTCTTAAGGTAAGAATGCCTGTTCTTTACTAGAGAAAGATATGAAAGGGAATTTAGAGCTAGGGAAGGCTGAGCCTTTCTGCTGCTGCTTATTCTCGGAGGATGCTGATCTTTGGAGCTGTGTTACGGTAAAGCTTTGTCTCAACTGTTTGCAGCACCATATGGAGAATCATATGGCTAATGGGCAGTTCACATCCTAGGAAACAAAATAAATATATTCTCATTCATTGATGTTATGTAAGGCATGGCAGCCATGTTAAGGACATAAGACCTCTCTTGAAGAAACAGTCCTACTAGATGGTAGGGCAAGGAAAACAACTAGTTTTTAAGCAGCTTTCTGTTCTTTGGGGAGCACTGCAGTTCTCTAGTTCTTGCTTAAAACTAAATATGCTAACTTCTGATTTTCTGTGTTAATAGAATAAAAACCAGTGGCATTAGAAAGAGGAGAATAATTGTTTACATTTAGAATCACAGGGTTTTACCTTGAGCATTCAGTCTGGGACTATATGCATTGTGATCTGTGCACCATCTGAACATAAACAGTTTCTTCAATACTTTAAATGATGCTTCCAGATATTGGGCTGATTTTCATTTTGTGCCACTAAAAGCCCATATATATATATATATATATATATACACATGTCCTGTTCTTACATTTAGTTATGTGAAAAAAGTCGACATATTCCAATTAGTGTTGACATATGCAGAATGGGTAAAACACTTTTTCTGTAGTGGCTTTAATGCTATTTTATTCACTCTGGGTGCTGTAATTTTAATGTAGCCTAGACTGGTGTCGCTTATGATCGTCAAAAAATCCACTGAGTCTTGAGCCTTTGCTGTGCTCCTCACAAGAGATTTCTAAGTTAGGGATTCTGGTTTTGAACTGCAGTAATTAATTATCTTAATATCTCTTTTCTTTCCTTACACACACACACACACACACACACACACACACACACACACACACAGTTTATTTTGGATTTGCAAGGCAGTGTCCTTTTAAAGTGCATCTTACAGTGAGGCTGGCAGCTGCTCTTAGTAACAGGGGAGCCTGGTCTCTTCCGTGTATTGTTTTCAGAATGAGAGAATAAGGGTGTTTCAAAAACTGCTCGTGTACTAGCTTACTTTCAGGTACTTGACACTACCACTCATTTCCTTGTAGAATTTACATAAAAATGACCACTGTCAAAGAAACACGGTGCTGTAGTAAGGTCATTCTATTTGCCAGTCGATAGCATTCACTGATGCACAGTGGTTTCATTCCTACTAATTAAATAGATTTAGTGTTACTTCTTCCTTTTAAAAATACTAGGTTTCTTAATAAAATGAAAAGTAAGATTTGTTAGTGCATTTTTTTACACTTCTTTTGGCATGCAACTTAGAAAACCATAATGTGAGAGAAGCTTGTAGAACAGCGTCACTCATGGATGCCCATCTCCCTGAGCAAAATTTTAGTGACTAATTTTAATTTATGTTCCTGATATAAAATATTTCACATGTTACAGCATTATAAATGCAAACTAGTTTAAATAATGTTAAGGTTGGTTTTAAGACTACTCACTAGCAAAGTTCTGGTATATGGCAGTCTTTCCTTCCCCTCCCAAATCCAAACAAGTGCAAATAAAACAGTCTTATTTTTTCCACTGATTTGTACCTTAATTTTTGTTTTCTAAGACTATGTGTCAAAATTGTGTTTGCCTTCATGTTTGCCTTTTAAGTATGTATGCATTTAGAGTACGAATTCTGTATTAGGTCAAACCAGAACGAATATTATAATAAAACTCAATTATCTTCAATTGAGTTTGCAGAATTTCCTTATGAATGCATTGTGGCACAGTTATTAACAGTTAATATTTTGAAAAGAAATTTCAAGATGATGCTTAACATTTGAAGAACAGGATGACAGTCCCTGAGTCAGCACAACCCTGAAGACAGCCACTCCATCCTACTTGTCCATAAACTCTTTGTGCAAGTGCTGACCACCAAAGAGAACTCCCTCTGATCTGTCTAATTCTTGTGCTGCCTACTGTGTTTCTCTGTCTGCAGTTGGAATGCACTGAGTGAAAAAGAGAGTCAGCTCAAAAAAGAACAAAAAGCCCAGACTCTCAAGATAGCTAGACAGTTTGCTGGAAAGCTGCTGGGAAGAGCTAAAGCAATCTTGGCAGTGTTTGTTGTGATGCTGTCTTGATAATTACAAGATACATACATTTTGGATATATTATCAAGTCACAACTAAAATGTAAATATCCAGGGTAGGAAAGATTTGTACAGGGAAGTGATCATAACTTTATGTTAAGTGCAAAGAAAGCAGCTGAGTTTGATCCTTCTATGCAGGGGTTTTGTATAATAGGACTTGCCAAAGTGCCCTCTAGGCACCTTGAAAGTTAGTTTATTCCTTTAAGTTGGTTTTGAATCAGGCTGTAAAGACAACAAACGGCAGAAGCTGCTGGAACCATTTCACTTGTACGTTTGGCAGAATTTGAAGTGTGAGAGTTCATGATCTCCTTGGCCTTTCTTTTGTGTAGTAAAGTTTAGTTATTCCCAGTGAACCCGAGCAGAAGATCGCAGCTCACTGTTCTCCCCTTCTGTTCCTAACCTACAGGACATCACTGGTGCTTGCACAGCTGTTTTTCTCATCTCTGCGTTACTCCAGAGCTATGTTTTGTTATCTCTGCCCTCACTGAAGCTTCTGTGGACTTTCTGCTGAAATTTAAGTCCCTTTTTAAAATTCTCACTTCAGTTGCTCTACTGTGACCTGTTTAATGATTCTCTCCCCTTGGTAGCTTTTTCACCTAGGCAAGCTTTAAATGGAGCAAAGCCACAAAGCTCATGTAGTTACCTATTGCTCCTGTGCTGCTTGTGTCACAAACGAGACATGGGGTGTTCACCTGTCCATTTTATTTGTTTCTTCGACATAAAACCCACTGCTTCCTTTGTGGCCATGCCTTAGTTGTGTTATTCTAAGCCCTTCATCTGCTTTCCTGGCACTTGCGAAACAGTGCTGCTGGATTATTTCTCATCTCTTATATATTCTGCTTCCTCAGTCCTTGAAGTTTCGAAAGGGGCAGCGGCATCATCCTTGGGTAAGATGTTGTACCTCTCCCTGCCGTGGCAGGGGAAAATGACTCTGCAGGAAACACAGCTTTTGCTGTGGGTAACAAGTGGAGAAATAAGGGGCAAAGAGAAATCAAAGCATTTCTCCACAATTCTTGGAGCTATGAGACCTTCAGTAGGAGGAAGCACTTAACTCTTGTTTTACACAAAAGCTACATTAGCAATGCTAGCTAGCCTTGCCAAATGGCTGGTGATGAACTTAGGGGAAATCCATTCTTCTCTTGTTATTGAAACAAATTTCCATGAATCATCTTTAATATGGGTAATTTTTTTATTATGTTACAGTTTTACCTGATGATCAACCCAAACTGGAGCACTGCTGTATCAGATGCTGAGTTTTACACAGAGCAGAAGATGGTCCATACACTGAATAATGATCTTTTTTTCTCCCATAAGAAATGGTTGCCTTACTTTCTATGCTAGTTTGCTTTTTTACATTAGCCTTTCTGAAAGAGGAATTACATCTAAATTTGAAAAGGAGGGAGGAAAAAGGTTGGAGTTGTTGGGGTGGTTTTAAAGGGTTTTGTTTCTTTTTTGCATGTTATAAATAAGCCCTGGAAACTGGAGTTACATTGGAATAACGTTCTTGCATATGAGCAATATGAATAGCACTGTTTGCAATACTGAGCCATCTTGGTTGTTGGGAGTTTTATATCTTTGCATATTTTTTTGAAACGACAATATTTACATCAGTTGTTTGGGGGGTCTCATATATGTGTATGCATCTAGAGAGCATCTACTTTGTCCTTTTCCTTGTTCTATGAATAAGTCTTCTTGTTTGGATTATATTTGTTGCCTTGTTTTAAAGAGGATGGGGAAAGAACTGTTAAATCTTTCTTTATAGTGTGTCCTAAGAAGCTCATCACTTAATGCTGGAGTGGTTCAAACAGGGAGACACAGAGAGGTGAACACATCCTGTTTGCCCTGCCCAGACTGCTAGAGTTGGGCATTGCATAAGGCTTTATATCACACAGAAAAAGTCAGTGTCTCAATTTTTGTCTGTTGAAACCTTTGTGTGTTCTTGACCATGTGCTAGTTTAAATAGAGAATGAAGAGTGAATCCTGTACTGTGAATATAGCAATGATGGTCCTTTCATATGCCTTCAGGGTCTGAATTTCCACTTGATTAGTTCATGACTGTAGTCCCCCTGCCCTGCTCAGGAGTTGGATCCAGTTTGAGGATAATTATAGTCCATTTCACTCTGGTTACATGGGATTATGGCCTGGATTATGATGGCAAGTTATTTCTGTGCTGAATTCTCCTTGTATTTTGTAGAGATGCAGAAATCTGGGATTAGCTCCATTTCTGTTTCAGTTGATGCTTCATCTTTTAAAGCAGCAGAGTACCTCTGACTGCTGTGCGGGCTTAAATCAGTGATAATAAATCGGTATGTTTGATGTCTCACATGACTGTAAATTGATCTTCTGTATTCAGCTGAAACACAGTTTAAAAGGAGTGGGTTCATATTCAGATTTACGTTTTAGATAAGTGCTTGCTGATGCCAGATAGTAGAGTTGCCTCAGGCAGAGGTGAGTGACAGAGCATGTCCATTTTTGCAGTTATTTGGGCAGAAAATCTGATTTTAAAAAAGCAAATGACAATACTGCAATATTCTAGATAGGACTAAAAAGCCGGTAGCTTCATCAGGTTTCCTATGTGTGATAGGTAAGTGTATTTAAGCCCCAAATTCCTGAAATACGAGCTGCTATAAAAGATTTCTTCTCACTCATTTCAGAAATAGACACCAATGGTCTGACTTTAAAGCAAAAGTTTTATTTTTTCCCCTGGCATCAATGCTATTTCTGTTGAGCAACTGGGAGGGCTTCTCCAGAGGATATATGGACCAACATAGTAAAGTGTTGATTCTTTTATCACACATAGAAATACATGAAAAAAGATAGTATCATGCTGACAGTGTCTTTTGTTTCCAGAAAGCTTGCAAGAAGAGCTCTTTTGAGCTCTGTACATGTATGGAGGATTTGTATGAAAAGGGTTACTTCCTGAGTATTGCTCTCACTATATATTGTGGTTGTGAATGCATGACGTAAAAATGCATGCAGCTGAGCTGGTTAGAATGAGGTCTTTCTGTTATAAACTCTCTGAAATATCGATGCCTGGGAAAAGTTCATTAAATTATTCTCTGCTCTTGAGATAAGTGGGTGACTTTCAAATTGTATTTTAGTAAACAGGAGGTAGTGAGTAATAGGAAGACTGTGACCTTTGTGGTTTTGCCTACATAAGAAAGGTGTCTCATTATTGTCCCCATGGTTTTGTAGACTCATTGATGAGAACATGATATTAAAAGTGCCTCTACAGGAAAATGATTTTACACAGAAAAGTTGCATGGAAAAGTGACTATTCTATTGCCAGTACAAATGCAGTGAGACAGACTTGTAAACCAGACCAGAAATGAACTTTGGAAAGAAAGAATAATGAGGAATTAGAGCAGATTCTTCTTGACTGCTCTCCTATGAAGCCCACAGTTCAACTGGGGAATGTAAGGGAACTGTGACAAGTTTGATCTCATATTTATGAATTTCAGGGAAATTGCTTGTGATGAAAGTGCTTATGTTTGCAGATTGGCCATTTTTAGAATTTATAACATAGTGTGAGTGTCATCTAATTTCCTTTTTCCCAATACGAGGTATTGCTTGTTACTGGGCAGAAGCAAATTAAATGAAGTTGTAGTCCTAAATTTGTGTTGAAGTGATAAGGTGTTTTACAGAGGATCCTATGAAAGATCCTTCAGAGGTTTGCCACGTTTAGTGCACATTCACAACAGTTTGTACAATCAGTTTATCTATAGCACTTTCACTAATATACACGGTGAATGAAAGTAGGCCACTTAAGGGTGTGGGAAATGTCACAAATTAAAGTAAGAAATGGGAGTTGGGTGAAATTGTGTTTAATCCATGCTCCAAGGATCCAGACCTGTGGTCTCTGGAGTGAAACCATCACTGCCATTGCTGGAGGTTCTCAAGAGTTATTTTGCAGAGCTCCACGAAGCCGTGGCTGGAGGGGTCAGAGTGAGCTACAATCAGAATTGTCTCACATGCCAGGACCTTAATTTGTCACATTTGCTGTTATATAGTGACATTACATCCTTTATTGTTGCCCACCTTTTATCAGCTTCTTTTGCAATTAAATGAATATGAGTATTATTGCCCTTTTAACTGATACGGTCTGTGAGAGACTGAATCAGTAATCTGAGGGCTCCTCCGTAGTGAAACTACAAATGAATTATAGAATCATAGAATGGTTTGGGTTAGAAGGGACCTAACCCGTGGGCAGGGACACATTCCCCTAGATAAGGTTGCTCAAAGCTCCATCCAACCTGGCATTGAACACTTCCAGGGGTGGAGTAGCCACAGCTTCTGTGGGCAACCTGTGCCAGTGTCTCAACAACCTCACAGTGAAATATTTCTTCCTAATATCTAATCTAAATCTATCCTCTTTCAGTTTAAAGCCATTTTCCCTTGTCCTGTCACTACATGCCCTTGTGAAATGCCTCCAGCAGTCAGGTCCGGTGGACCTGAGTGGGCAGAGTGAGCCATGTGGCAGGCTGGATTGTGAAGGGCAGAGATGCCTGCTGGTGTGAGGCTGAGGCAGAAGCAGTCCTTCTGGCTCCTGCCATCTAGCACCTTTCTCCTCTCCTTAAGCCATGAAATTTCTGTTTCTGCCAGCTGCTTTGTGCCACAGAGAGGGAGGTGAAGATGCTGGCAGATTGCATGGAGCAATAGGCTTGTTTTCTTTTTCCCCTTGAAGAATTGCTCTCTCACAGGATCCTTTTGAAGCTGCCATGTCATTTCAATGCGTGGAGGTTGCAGAAAGGATTCAGCACCTTCAGGATACATAAAGCAGTAAGAGGGGGGACCTAGGTTGGTGCGTGGAACAATAAACTTGCATTTGCACAGGCAGCACTTGTTGGAAACAGCTGCTTTTGTGTTTGGACATGGCTGGAGGCTTCCAGCGCGTATGTGTGAACTGAGGAACAGAGGAGCTTGGCTTCAACACCCATAGTGGCTAAATTTTGACTACCTTGAAAATGCTTTGCCTTTTTTTGTGAGATGCGAGTATTTCCTAATAGCTCAAGAAGAACTGAATGTTCTTTTCTGTGCTCATTAATGGGATTTATATTTCAGCTATGTAAACATTTCCACAGCCTTTAATTCAATGGAAAATCAAAAAATGTCACAAGGGACTACTGGTTAAGATTTTTTGAGTGCTAGAAACCATTTGGTACATGTAACAATTGCCTCTTTGAAAAGTGGGGGTGTAGAGTAGAACACTTACCTTTGAAGATCTGCTTACCTGATGTTATGTTTGTGATAAGTGGCAGACAGGAACTCTAGTAATTTGTCTCAATTTGTATGAAGATTTGATACCCCTTCCTGTCATGAGTAAGACATCTAGGATAAATGGGAAGACTTGTTCCTCTAGCACAGTGCTTATTTGTCACTAACAACATTCACAAACATCTAAAAGGCTTTTAAGAGAAGGAAGGTGTCAAATAGGCATTTGGAAGGGCTGTAGTAGCTGCTGGAGAGTGTAGTATTTTGCAGCATTTATTTTTTGAAAGTGTGACATCTTTCCCAACTTCCCTACAGCTTTCCCAACTTCTCAAGAACTTGCACTCTTTTCCCCCTCATTCCACTGTGATTCATATTTCTGAATATGAAAAATAAGAACACAATGTCTTCAAAGTAAGCATGTGATTATTTATATGCAAAAATGAGTAATGCAGCCTAGATTTAGCCATGTTGTATTGCACATTTCATGGCTGGAGTGCACAATGCTCTAATTTAAATCATCTATCAAGTTGTATTTGGGGTTCATAAAATATGTCACATTGGATGGGGCTTTGAGCAACTTGGTCTAGTGGGAAGTGTCCCTGCCTGTTGCAGGGGAGTTGGAACTAGTTGAGTTTTAAGGTCCCTTCCAACCTAAACTATTCTGTGATTCTGTGGTTCTATGATAAAATAAGGCTGTACTACCCATCTTAATGTTGATGACATCTCAGGGATTTGCTTAAAATAGGACGCACTTAGAAAATTATTATTTGGTTACACTGCATGAAAATAATTTCAACCCATTACAACTTGAATGTTTAGTTTTAGAATGGGATATTATTTAGCCTGAACACGTAGCCTCCAATGATAAAAATGAGACAGGCATGTGGGCATTTGGTAGCTAAGAAAAACGTGGTTTTCTATGACCCTAATGTAATAAATGAAAGAAGGAAGTAAGAATTTTAGGTACGGGACACCATTCATTTGCTGTCCACAATATAAAGAAACTGTTCAAGTTGGTTCTGGGTGGTCTTCATACACTTCAATCTCTTCCGTGTAAGCATGTAGTAAATGGTTGGATTGATCATGTTTGTAATAGCAAACCAGGTCTTCTCTTTCATATTTAAAACAGAATGTGAAATACACTTGTGCAAACCAGTTTGACCTTAAGACTGTCTTTTGAAATCTTTTTTTTCCTTGCTTTCCATTTTGCAGGAGAGCACTCTAGCTAGACTGACTTGTGGAGGTGTGTATGTGACAATATTGAGGAACAGACCAAATCTCGGGGCATGTCTGTATGTTCTGGCTTTAGGTCTGTTCAACCTGAGGAGGTACTGGCGTGCACTGTGAATTTCTTTCCATGAAAATCAGGTGCAGAGCAGGGTAAATTGTGTCAGGAACACAGCCTAGCATTAGGAATGCTAAAGCACTGCTTCAAACAGTGATACAAGCACAGTCAGATATGTGTTTTATTTTTTCCCAACCAGGAGCTGAAAATAGCGGAAACTTTAATGTTGTGAAACTACAGGTTGCATACAGAACGCAAGCAAATCTGAAGTAATTCTGGGGAAGTCAGATCAAGACAAGACAAGTTTCCTCTTTTTCTGTAAGGCATATCTTGATATAATAGTGGTAGCATCTTGTGTAATTTAGTACTTCAGAAAGAGTTGCCACATTGGTCACAACAATAATATGCTCAGATTGAAGAGAATTTGTGTTGTTTAAAATCCTGAAAGCCGGTATTTCAAAATGGAGAATATGAGGGAAGACTTCAGGAAATCATATGTAGTTTGTAAAAGAGTTTAAAGAATGCTGTGGTTTATTTGCCACAAAGCAAAGGAGAAGATAAGACAAATTACAGCAGGGGACACAGTATATTCTACCTTTTGTCAGCTTGAGGCTTTGTAGCAGGGGTCGTAACTATCTTGACCTACAAAAAGAACGTGCTGTCTGGGTTTGTAGGCTGATTATTGGAAACTTGAGCCTTTAAAATATGTTTACAGGAAATGTCTTCTGATCTGCATTAGGTCTGACAAACTGCCTTGTATGAGCATTAGTTTGCAGATCTGCTGTTGTCATGTGGTTCATCCTCAGCTGCTTGCCCACTGCAGAGGTTCATGCTCCTCAAATCTGCAAGCATAAACAGCAAGTATAGTCCTTCCCCAGCTTGGTTCTGTCAGAGGTTTAAATTGTACTTTTTGCAAACTGTTCTGGTTTCCATTCCCCCCCCCCCCCCCCCCCAAGTATTCCAGAATTTGTTGTTAGGGTTTTTTTGTTTGCTTGTTTTTTAAAGAAGTTTAAAACTGCAAAACCCTGCAGTTTTGCTGACCAAATAGTAGGAGGGGGAAAGTGAGAGCAAGCAATGAGAGGCAGTAGCTTAGATTGGCTCCACTCCTGTGAGAATAGCATGTCTATTGACCTATGCCTGGATAAAAGCTATCAAGGTTAGCCACTGGGCGAAGTAGCTCTGTTTTTCTCTCTTTAACTAATGGACAGAATCGCACCTGGTGTCATGGGATCTGGGTACCTTTCAAAGATGTTGACACCACATTTAATTGCAAAGGAAAATGATTAGTTACTCGTTCCTCCCTGAAGTTATTTAGTCCAGTCAGTGAGTAAGGAAGAGGGAGGAAGGTATGGCAGAGGAGAAAGTGAGGGATTTTCAATAGGAGCATGTACACACCCTGTCCTTCTGGTGTTTGTTTTGTATCATACTTTAAGGTTTCTCCACAGGGAATAGTGTCATGTGCTTCACTTCCTGCAGTGTGCAGGAATAACGGTGTGAGAGTTTTGATTGAGAGCTGGTGTTCTCAGTTGGTATAGTCACTCTGGTTGCAAGAACAAGTGACTGGGGAGAAAAAAATGTCACCATATATCATTTCCTTATAGTGTAGCATCTGAATTGCTTTTAAAATCTGGCAGCACAAGCACTAAGGCTTAATCTGCCATCATCAGTTAACTGCAAAAAAATCTCTCTGTGGTTTTAATTAAGCAACAGTATGCTGCAGTCTTTGAAGAATCTTTTTTTCTATCATCAATATTTCTTAATGCAGAAGGCCAGAGGCGGAACATGCCAGGAAGCTGGTGCTTTAGTGTGGTCTGCAGTAGTGCATTACCACACTCTGCTGTGGTCTTACTGCTGTTACAGGGCAATGTAATAAAAAACCTGTACAGCGTAGGGTGAAAAAGAGGGGCTTGAGTTGGTGCCCAGTAAGAATCTTTCACATGCAAGTGACATTGGACTCTCTGGGCTTGCTAACTGGGCGTAAAATCATAGAATGGTGTGGGTTGAAAGGGACCTTCAAAGACCATCTAGTTGAAACCCCCCTGCCATAGGCAGGGGCACCTTTCGTTAGACCAGGCTGCTCAGTCCCATCCAGCTTGGCTTTGGATGTACTACTAGTATTCAGTTTAGTTGTCATGGCAAGAGCTAGCACTTTAGTGGTTCTTAATCATGTACCAAAGTACCACAGAATTGGAGTGCAATTTAAAATGTGATCGTGTAAAAGAGAACTTCTGGGCAGTCTCTTGAAATGTATGACTTGAAATGTAGCTGAAGAACCAAAGTTGCTTTTAGAATGGAGTGCAGAGCAGGAGGGCACCTGCAGGAGGTCAGAAATATATCACCCTAGAATGTGTGGTTTCCACTGTTGATCTGCAAAACAGGTGTGACTTCCTGATGGTAGTGAGCAATTTATGACTGTAACTTGGCAGTAGAGAAACTCGATGTAGTTACTAGATTGCAATGTCTCTATTTTACAGATGTGTGAGCTAAGCTGCAGATATGAAAGGGATTTGCCTGTGGCCACAGAACTAGTTATCTTTGTAATAGTGTTGTAAATAGGAGTTTTAGATTCCTTTATGATGTCTGCTGTTTTCATTTCTTAATTTTAAGTGAAATGAATAATAACTGACCAGGTTTAAGTATGTATATTAAATGCCCTGAAGGTACAGTATATCACAGGGTCATAATGTAGCAGGTCCATTGTATCAGCCCTTGATTTGGCAATTGGCTGACTGTGACTTGTTTTGTGAGTGGCTTCTATGGTGTCCAGGAGCTTTCACAGTATATGCTTTGCTTTTAGAATGGAAGAAAAAAACCCATCGGTACTAAATAAACGCATTTGAGGTTATAAAGGGTACCGAAGTGGGACTTTGTGTGCCTACACTGAATTTACCAAAATAAAAATTATTTAAAATAGTAAATGACTTTGCCAAAAACTAGTGCATATAGTATTTAACTCTGAGAAGAGCTACATAATGTCAGATGTCTCTGGCCTCATTGAGAAGCTATTCAAAAGCTAGGGTAAGTAAAATGCTTCGTAGCTTCTCATGTGAACTGAGACACGTAGAAGTGAATCTCAAGTTGGCTCTGCCTTCACCTTGGACAATGAAAAGAGAAGAAAACTTGGGCTGCCTTATAGGCCACTTCTGTGAAGAGGTATAATTTTGTAAGAAATTTTAGGTGATTAGTTGATGAGTGCGTAAAAGCATAGGGCTGGGTGGGGTTTCCTGAATTGTTGAGCCTAGTATTAACAGTGGCATGATGGTCCTCTTCCATGGAAACAAGTTTTTCCTTGGCTAAACTAGCTTTTCTGGTTGCTATTATTGCAGTTAGGTTAGTTATTTTGTTAACATCCTGTTTATCTTAATGCTTTTTTCACCTGTCCAGTGTTTAGCCCTTGTCATGTACTTCTGAAGAGCAAATTGTAAATCATCTCAGCCTCCACTTGTTGAGCTCCCCCAGATAAAAGCTGTCAAAGCTAGCCTCTGGGCAAAGTAGCTCTGTTTTTCCTCTCTTCATGTCTAGCTGAGTTACTTTCCTGGACTGTGTATCTGTTTGACATTGAATTTGGTTGAGGATTCTGGATTGATTGATTTATGGATAAAATGTGCAAGGGAATATCTTGATTATACTTCTTGAAGGGAAAAAAACCCATTAAGATGCCTGCTGCTTAGGTGTGGTGAGTGATGTTGGTATGGCCAGGGACAGTATGTTCTTTTTCACAATGGAAGTGCTGTGGGTATTGGAAGCAAGAAATGAAACTTAAATCATTCTGCCAGGGGCATTTGAATTCAGTCTGGATCTGCAGGAAATACCAATTGCTGGGGGGGGGGCAAGTTCAGTCGTTTGCATTTCTGTTTCATGGGGAAGGAGCTGCAGTGTTATGTAGTGACCCAAACACTGACTGTAGATGGAATAAGTAGACAGGACAAGGTAGCTGAGTTGGGAAGCTGTGCTGGGAGAGATTGATTGTTGCTGGTGACCTGAAGTAGCTGCTTTATTGAGCTGTATTGAGCTGCTTTTTTATACTGTAACTGCATTGAGTGTTTTACAGACATAATAGAAAAGTAATTTTAGTTAAATACATTTTGTATTGCAAATGTATTTTCGTTAATATAATCCCTATGTGTGAAATGTTACAGTAACAGTAACCAATTCTGAAATATCTCTTTTGCCTTTATTCTTATTTTCTCTTTCTTCAGAATTCATCCACAGTCCATATACTGCCTTAAATGGTAAAGGAACTATGTTATAAAATGTCAACACTGCATTTTTTTACAAGTTTTTAGTGATTTTTTTTAATTGTTCTTGTATTTATTGCTTTCCCCAAAACTTTTTTTCCTGTAGTACTAACCTGTTTATTTAGATCCATTCAGTCAGAAACTGTCCTTTTTTTTGTCTTTCAGACTATTAAAAAACAACTGGATGCACATGCCAAATTTCATCTGTGAAAGACAGAGTAAGGTAATATGATTTTAGAGATTGCTACTATAATGTGTGATGATCTGTGGACACTGAATGCAAAGGTTCAAATATTAAATAAATTAGAGGCAGACAAAGCAAAAGGAACTTTAGTCTCAGAAATAATGAAGTGCTGACAAGATCCTATGTTCTACTATCAGTGGCATGCTTACCCGATGTTTTGTACTGTGGGTAGTTCATTACGTTGGCCAGAGGTTTTCTGTTGTTGTTGGGTGCTTTGTCCACAGAAGCTCGAGTTCTAATTAGCTAATGATTAGATAATGTCATTAGCTAATGACAGTATGATTTGTTCATCTTTGAGCAATTGATATGTTTCTGGAAATTGGTGACATTCAAACTACAGCCTGTACTGAAAGACCAATATTTGTCACCTGTTTCCACCATAAGAACAGACCAGTGGTTCTTAATTTTCCTTCTTGAACATCTTGGATGTCATGGTTTAAGCCCAGTCACGCAATTTGTTCATTCACTCCCCTGCCTTCCTCCCTCAGCTCCTAGAGGGACGGGGAGGAGAATCGAAAGAATGTAACTCCCACAGGTTGAGATAAGAACAGTCCAGTAACTAAGGTATAACACAAACCACTGCTGCTACCATCAAGGGAAGAGAATACAACTGCTCACCACCCGCTGACTGATACCCAGCCCGACCGAGCAGTGATCTAGTCCTTCTGGGTAACTGCCTCCAGTTCTACATCCTGGGCATGACGTGCTGTGGTATGGAAACACCTCTTTGGCTAGTTTAGGTCAGGTGTCCTGTCTCTGCTTCCTTCCGGCTTCCCCTCCTCCCTGGCAGAGCATGAGACTCACAAAGTCCTTGATCAGAGTAAACATGACTTGGCAGACTTAGCAACAACTAAAAACATCAGTGTTATCAACGCTGTTCCCAGGCTGAAAGTCAAAACCAGAGCACTGCACCAGCTACTGAGAAGGAGAAAAATGACTGCTACTGCTGAACCCAGGACACTGGATTAACAGAAATGGAAGAAAGCAGATCTGCCTTTGTAGTCATCGAATACTGCTGTAGCATAGAGCAGTATCCTTCAGGATGGGAACTGTATCCTGTTGGACACTTCATGAACATTTCTTAAGTGTTTACTTCTCCACAGTGAAAGAGCTACTTTATGTCCTGTGATGTAGCAGGGGGCAGAGGCTGATGGTCACATTATTAGGCCCTGGGAAGTGAAAAGGTGTCTGGTGGGGTTCCTTTTAGCAGAGGACTCTGTGATAGGACTGTTATCCATTTGTTTCCAAGAAAAGTTCAGTCACAGGACTTCTCTGGCTTCTTGTGGGACAGAGCAGCTGTTGGTGGGTTGTGTTGTCAGGCTGGCCAGCTGCACCGGGCTTCTGGATTTTCAGAGAATAAGAGAAGTTGTGGTACACATAGTGATGTGTGGGGTATGGCCTTAATGACAATGCAGTATGAGGTGGACACCAGTGAAATGAGTCTTCTGGTAAAGGTAGGAGGTTTTACTAGTCTGGGAATAGGAGGCATCGAGAGGTGAAATGCGACGCTCATGGTCAAATGTGATGCTCACAGTCACATGTGACACTCACAGTCACCTGAGTAATCATGTGTAGAAATTGAGGGGGAACCCTCAGCCTTCTCATCTCTGATGTAGTGAGTGTCTTTTGTAATCTTTGCTTCCCATTTTGCCTGACAACACTCTTTAGCTAGACTAACTTGTGGAGGTGTGTGTGTGACATCGTTGAGGAACAGACCTAATGTCAGGTCAGGCTCTGTGTTTGTTCAACCTGAGGAGCTATTGTGATTTTCTTTCCATGAAAAAGGAAACAGGTGCCCCCAGTGCACTTTTACAGATTTCAGCAAAGAATGAATGTTGGAGTAGCGTCAGTGGCGAGCAGTAGTGACTTCTCAGAGGTGTTTTTCCCCAAGTCCTCATAACGGAGCCCAAACTTATTTGTAAGATTAAGCAGACAGATCAGCAAATGCACTTTTTCATGCAGCATTGCTTTTCTTGTATCAGATATGTGTCTTAATGCAGACTGAGGATCAATTACTGAAGTCTGGAGAGGCGTGCTACCATGATTGCGCCTACATACGGAATTAAGCAAGTGATCAATACCATGTACTGGATTATTTAACTGGGGCAGAATAGAATACAGTGCACAACAGGATGCTCCAGGGGTTTATGTGTAATTTTTTTCCTTTCACCATCTTGAACTGTTCAGTGAAGAATAATTTGAGAATCAGGCATGCACTTACAGATCTTTCTCAATCCCCAAAAGGCAGGGATGAAGTTGCCAGCAGCAAATGAGCATTGCCAGATCCTGTAGCTGTCTTTACTGTGACTTAAAGGGAACTGCATTAATACTAGTAATGCATATAATCTTCCTTCTATTAATCATTGTCTGCATTGGAAAAGATATGCCTGGGGCAGTCTTCCATCTCCATCCAGCTCAGGGCTGCTTCTTGCTGAAGAAATGAAAAAAGAATTTTCATACTTCCCCAGAACACCCATTTATTTTCCCCTGTAGGGTCTGTCCACACTTTCAAAGAAATCTGTAACAATAGAGGAAGAAAACCGCATTTGGGGCTCCCCTACAGGGACTGTATATCATCCTAATAAAGTGTTCCTCAAATGTGGCTCTAGCTGTGCAGTCAACTCCATACAGACAGATCCCACTACTCATCTGAGACTTTGTGTTAGATTAGGACTGGAGAGAAAATACAAAAGTAAGAAAAGAGAATGCCACCCACTTCTGCTTGCCTGCTTGCTTGGTATTTCGGTGTATATTTCAGCTGGATTTTTTAATGGCTTCCTCATTAAGAGTCATACTCAGTGTTGGATATATAAAGCTCCACATAGCTTTTTTGATCGAGGCTTCTCTAAAACACAGTTTATCTCCACTGGCACCCTTTTTAAGCAGCAGTCCATGCTTCCGACAGTTCTCTGAGTGACAGGTGCAGAAAACATGGGCTGGTATAGGTGACAAACAAAAATGACTGACTAAGGAGAGGTAGTTCTTATTAACACAACAGCCTGCTTTATGATTGTTGTTAGCCTTTACTGCAAGGTTACTATCTGTTATTGCAGTTTGTTTTTTTAACAAAACCCAGCATTCACTAATTTGTTCCTTCCCCTCTTGCTTTTCCCTTCTTACCAGTTTAAGTATGTTAAAGTGCAGAGTTGGCTGTATGTGAATGCATGGCTGTGTTAAATATACAGTGATCCTATTTCTTAGGCCATCATGTTCATCATTCTGTTGTTAGTGCTAGATCAATTGCATGCACCATGTTGGATTTGTGTTTATGATTACAGTAATTACACTTGCGGTTATTGCATAATGTGAAGCATTTGCCCTTTCCATGTTGTCTATTCTATTAGTTGTTTTTCTGACTCTGCTGATTCTAGTCTGCAGAGTTAGCCATCACTTTAGCTGTGCAAACAGAGAGGGAGGACTTAGGTTGAACAAAATCTTAAATAAAAGCATAATCAGATTGAATAGAGCCTGAGTGCAGGGAGGACAGAAAGAAGGGTAAGAAGACATGATGATGTATAGCTAATGAGAACGGCTCTAGAGGGCACAAAGTCGGGGAGAAGGTGGCAGAATTTCAGATGTTTTAAGTGTCTGGAGACTACCATGATCCATGGGTTATTACTTTGCTTCTTCGCTCTGGTGACTTCTGTCTCTTTTTGCAAGTATTCAACCTATGTTATGTTCTGCGCAAGCGCAAGAATAAATTATGGGTTTTCTGAAATTAAATATTACTCTTGCATCTGGACCTTTGAAGTGTTTGGAACATTATCCTGTCCAAGTTAACATTCAATTCAATAACCTATTAATTTTACCCTGTGTTTGCATTTTAATTATAAAGTTGTTATAGTGATTAAATTACAAAATGCCTGGTACCTAATTGTTAGTAATCTCAGCATTATCTGTGGGAGATACATAGATGAGCTACCACAGAATCATTATGAGAATATCTGGAATAATTATTTCACTAAAACATACTGAGAAGATAAACACTTAATCCAAACGAACCCTCAAAATCAGCTGCCTACCATGCTACTCTCATTCTTGGAAACTTTGCATATGGATCATTTCTTACTTCCAGCTTTCTTTTCTGTATAGCTAGGAAGATAAGATAGGAAGGCACTGTGTGGGTCCTCAAGTCCAGACCTCTATACATTGAACGGTGTGGACTGTGCAGTACAAATACTTGCCTACACTCTCTTCAATGCTAAGTGGAACACAATAGCTTGAAGCGTGGTAAGAAAAGACAAAAATCTGCAGCACGCCTCAGACTGGGGCATGGCTGGCATGCTGGTCTCTGCAGAATAAATAGCAGAAAAGGCTCCTAGTTATTTTTAGCTTTAGTGCACGATTTTTCAGAACTTTAGGGAGGGCAGAACAGTTGGGCCTTAAATACCTGAGGTGAGATTTTCAAATACTTATCTTTAATCTGAACTCAGACATCTCAATAGAAGTCTTGTATAGACACTGAGCACCTGCAGCCCTTGCTTCAGCAAGGAACAGCTGTCAGTGATCTGAGGTCTTCCAGGAAGTCAGGTCAGCCTTAAAGTCTGCATCAGCAGAAATCTGACTTTTCTGCTCATTTCAGTGGGACTGAAGCTTATAGTTAACACATGTACTCATGTGGTGCCCCTAAACTCAGTGGCTTTGAGTATGTGAGGTGCCTGCCCCACTGATTTTGTTTCAAGGCATAGAAATGCCAATTTGGGTCAAAAAAAGTGTTAAAACTGCAGACTAAGGGAATGTTTTGTGTGCGTCTAAAATATTTTTTGTTCCCCCCCGCCTTTTTTTTCATATATTTGGCAATCTGAGAGAGACAGAAGTGCTAAAACAACATGAAGAGTTAAAAAAAGGATCTTGTATCCTATCAGTTTTCTTGAACTGAATAGCGTATGATAAATACACTAAAAGGATAGTGTATTTAGGGTATAGGATAAAGGATTAAAAAGGATAACTTTTTAAAATCCTTTCAATTTTATTAAGAAAATCATTCCTTATCAAAAAAAGCTTTTCAGATGTAGCATATGAGTTGGAAAGTCTACACTAACAGTTCATGAATATAAAAAATTGTATTGAATATTGGAATCTAAGGTACTGTGCAGCTCTTCAAGAGGATGGGGAACAGAATTCCCAGAAGCATTGCAGATTCACACTGGGATTTCCCATATCAAGTTAAACAAGGACCATAGCTATATCTTGCTGTACTTGTGATTTTGGGGTCTTGGGAGCTTTCAGGAAGTCTTGGGTATTCTACTCATCATTTCATATAATTTTTGTAATCTCAGGAGAAGCACCCAGTTTTTCCATCTTGTATTTTAAAAGCAATCAGACTTTATGGCTGTCAGAGTGACTTTTTAGGTTGCTATACTGGGAATCCCCAAATTGGGAAATTCTTAAAGGTAATTTTTTTTTAAATGTAATTAAAATATGGATCCATTACTAAGAAAGAGGATTTTTATTACTTTATACTATTAACGTTATATGTGCAGTTATCTAAAGAAATGGAAAATGTGATCTAGGCAACTTCAAGCTTGTTAATTTGACCTTAATAACATTAGGAATTTTTTTTTGAAGGAATGAATAATTAAAGACATGGGAGTTGAGTGCAAGGAGAATGAAACACAATCTATTTTGCTAAGATAGGTCATGTCAGACTGACCTAGTATCTTTTCTTCTAATATAAAAGTAGGTTTTCTAGAAAAAGAAAGGTGATGTTAGATCTGGTCTCTCTGGATTCTGATGAACCATTTAACAGGGTGTTGTATTAAAATTACTGTTCAAGGTGGAGGAAGATAGGTTAGTGTAAGAACTCTAAATTCATGCCAAGAACTAGCACAAGGGGAGAAAACAGGAGGTAGATAAATGTGCCGAATTATTTTTGGGAGTTGACTTGTTTAGTTTTCTTGAGGCTTTTTTGATTTTTAGTCCATTTTATTGTCATGTTGTATTGAAATCAGGCTGTTGAAACTTCCTGATGGGAGGAGGATGTTAATTTTCAGAACATGATTTTAAATGGAATGGCTGTACAATTAGTTGTACTGTTAGGTAATACTAAAGGGATGGAATTCAACACAGCAATGTGTCAGGCCACACACACTGGCAGGAATTCACTTACTGAGTTTAACCTTGGTCTCAAAATTAGCAGTCTAAGTAAGCTCTTATATAATGAGTACCAAGAGGCAGATTTTTAATTAGGCACCCAACTCCTACTTCTGTGTTGGCTGTTAACAGAGCTTAGGCACCTGACTCTGGCATCTGTGCTGAATGCCTGAAATTGGATGGTGCTATAGCCTCAGTTTAAGAAGTAATGCAACAACTTTTCCTCTGAAGAGGGAGTTCAGCAGTGGATTCTTTGAAGGAGAAAGGCCTGTGTGAGGGTAAGTGGGTTCAAGTTTGTCTCTAGTCTGTCAGTTCGATACCATCATGAAAATGGTGGATGGGATCCAAGGAAGTGTCAGGAGAGGTATTTCCAGTTGAGGGAGGGCACTTCAGCTGGGTGCATCTGGGCTGGGGCGTGATCTAGAATAAGTGTGCAACACTTTTTTGCAATATCCAAGAAACTCTAGCTCAGTATGTAACAGATGCAGAGAAGAGCTGCAGCTATGATCAGAAAACTGAAGTTACAGGAGGAGTTTTGAGACAGCTGTTTTGGATATGTCTAGAAGACTAACAAAATGGGAAATAAAATCGCTGTAGCTATGCTGTTGGAGTCATGGCGAGCCTCAGAACATGGTTGGTATCAGCTACGTGATAGCTGATGAACAGGATGTCTGTAGTCCATCAGAGTCCTAACGAAAGTCTGCATGTAACAGCGTGGTATGGTAGGAAGCTTATGATACAGAAATAGAAGTGTCCAGATGTATGATTTAGAGATGACATGAACTGAATACGTGGCACTTCTTAGTGACTGAAGTTTGTGTGTATACCTAGCATATGGATAAAATATTTAACCAACATAGAAATGCATGGTGATAATCCCACTGAGAGAAAAGCTTGCTCTGAAGTTAAAATTGTGGTTGAAGATACTAAAATTGTGGTTGAAGATACCTGATGTGCCTGTAGTGACAAACGACAAGTGAAATAGTTACAGTCAGTGACAGCCCTTGACCCAGATATTTTCTTAGTTTGACAAATGCTGAAACTTGTAACTGTGTGTTAGTGAAGAACTGCACTTTTGCCTGGATGCTGGTTTGGCCCAATACCAGGTTCAATAAGGAGCTGAATTCTTTGAGTAGGGGTAAGTAATGTGTTTGCTGCTTTGCTGCAAATCCTGAGTTGCTCATAGTGGCTTCGCCAGCTGTTAAGACCCTGATAGGTCATTCTTTAGCAGCATTCTCCATAAAATAGCAGGAGGAGGGCACCACAGTAGGAAACCTTTTTAGTGTATTTCTGGCAATGCTATGTTGGTTCTCTAGTTACTTGTTTATTAGTTAGAGCTTAGCCTATGTTTCTGAGGTTTTTAAGTGCCTAGAAGAGTATCAGCAGATAATAGTATAGCTTCTCTTTTATTTTTTCTGCTTCCTTATTAATTATTACATAATGATACTAAGTTGTTCTTGTTCTGCGGTAAACACAATTGTGTGATGATCTCACAATCCTTACTTGGAAAATTGCCACAATAAAGAGAAAGCACTGTTTATGAACTGAATTGTCAATAGTTTGGAAGGGAGGTGTTCTGTTGGAAACAGTGCTTTAAATCACAGTCTGAGATGATGTATGTCAGGAGGGGGGACTGAGAATATAAGAGTGAAAATGTGCGAGTGCTTTTTCAGGTTATGTATTAGAGACATGGTCAACTCCCTTAGATTTAGAGTCTGTCCCAGTTTAGGTTTGGCCTTCTTTCTATGTTCTAGGTTTTATTTAGCTTCAAGTCATGCTTTTCTGGCTAGTAAAGTGGGATTTTAATTTGAAAATCTGTCTAAGCCTCTTTGCAAGAGGTAACACTTGGAACATCTCAGGCCTGCATGGCTGTCACTTACAAGGATGCCTAGAAAAACTGGAAGAATTATCACTTGAAGAGGTCTGTGGAGGAGAAAAGATGATCAGGTCTGAGGGACTTCCACCTCTAAATTTCAGGAAAAAGGCATCTCTCCAAATGAGGAAAACAAAGAAATAGAGAAATTTCTTGCAAACCTTTCCTTCCCATCACAATTCTTTAGGAGAGTTGGGTAGTGTGTGGGTGAAGTACACATCAGTGAGGAGACAAACAAGGTTTGGAATACTTCCCTGATCTGCCTTGTACCTACCTCCCTGATCTGTGTTGTAGATCATTATTAAACATGAGATGTTGGAATGCAAATTTAATCCTGTTTCACAGTCTCTTAAGATAGCTGTTTACAAGTCAGAAAGAATTACCTTTTGAAGTTTCTTATCCCTCCCTACTCAGTTCTGACTAGTTGCCTATTTTGCTTAACTTCAATACAGTTCAGTGTAGTGAATCCCATCTGAAGGTTATACACCTTCTTAACCTTTTCATAGCATAGTGGTTAGTCAAGATAAACACTGTCCTTGTGGTTTGATCATGTGGATTCTTAAACAGTAATAAAAAAACAGAAATATTTTTGTACAATTAAATAGGGTCTGTGCGAGCTCTGTCTGCTGAGCTGTATGCAGTACAAGAGAGAAGGTTGTTTAAATTTATTTGGATCTTTCTGGCATGCTACTTTTAATTGTATGTTTTCTGTTTGGATAGATTGTATGCTATAAAATCTAAAAATAAAACGTGCCAAGGTGTTTTGGGTGTTTTTAGGCAGGCACATACAATATTAATTCCTTCTGGAAATGTATTTATGCTTATTTTGCTTTGAAACAAAAAATACATCAATTTGAGAATATTTATATTCAAGATTGTTCTATAATTTCCATACTAAAAAACCATGCAGCTCCTGCTTGACTTTAACCCCAGAAGTGTCTAGAACACAAAGATGAGATAGTCTAAAAGATGTATCATGGCTCAGGTGCTTGTGAGAGCTTACTCTCCTTGAAAGCATTTAAAAAATAACCTGTCTGAAATTGTATTTTAATGTTGACTTTTTGCCCATGTTAGCATGAGCAAAGAAAGAAAAAGAATAATGAAGTGCTGCTCAGCTGTTAACACCAAGCTATTTTTAGGCAGATATTTGAACATTGATCTGGTGTTTCTAAAAAGAAGAAGGCATTTTCACTTGGTGACTTTCCTTTAGGCAAACCTGTTGTGATTTGTGGTAAGGTGATTTTTGGACCTGCCTCAGGCAGATGCCAAGTATTGTCAAATGTTCTAAATGGAGGTGCAGAATAAAAATGTTGTGTGGAGGAAAACCTAGCTGTGTAAGCCTACAGGTTTCATGTAGTATCCTGGAAGCATCTTGTGTAGTGGGATCAATGGGCTGAGGCCAATTGTATGAAGTTCAACAAGACAAAGTACCAGGTCCTGCACTTGGGTCACAAAAATGCCATGAAACACTACAGGCTTGGGGAAGAACGGCTGAAAGCTGCTGGGCAGAAAAGGACCTGAGGATTCTGGTCGACAGCTGCTGAATATGAGCCAGCTTGTGCCAAGGCAGCTAAGGCCAATGGCAACTATCAGCAGTACTGTGGCCAGTAGGACAATGGATGTCATCATCCCTCTGTACTCAGCACTGGTGAGGCTGCACCTCAAATCCTGTGTTCAGTTGTGGGCCCCTCACTACAAGGAAGACATTGAGGTACTGGAGCATGTCCAAAGAAGGCAATGAAGCTGGTGAAGGGTTTAGAGCACAGCTCCCATGAGGAGTGGCTGAGGGAACTGGGGTTTAGTCTGAAGAAGGCTCATGGGGGGATCTTACCACTCTCTACAACTACCTGAAAGGAGGTTTTAGCAAGGTGGGTGTTGGTCTCTTCTGCCAAGTATCAAGCAATAGGCTAGGAGGAAATGGCCTCAAGTTGCTCCAGGGGAGGTTTAGATTGGATATGAGGAAAAACTTCTTCACTGAAAGGGTTTTCAAGAATTGGAACAGGCTGCCAGGGAAATGGTGAAGTCATCATCCTTGTAGGTATGTTAGACGTGTAAACGTGCTTAGAGACCTGGTTTAGTGGTGGACTTGGCAGCTGTTGGTTAACGGTTGGACTTGATGATATGAAAGGTCTTTTCTAACACAATTCTATGATTTCCACTGCTTCAGCTGAAATTTTCATTCCAGAAACTTGAAGATCTCTACCTTGAGGTATTTTACTTGTT
Source organism: Neopsephotus bourkii (assembly GCF_033783945.1). NCBI lineage: Eukaryota > Metazoa > Chordata > Aves > Psittaciformes > Psittacidae > Neopsephotus > Neopsephotus bourkii. The sequence goes on along the minus strand of NW_026902234.1, from coordinate 2,747,161 downwards.
ATTCAGCTGGCACTCTCATGTTTATTAATCCCATTCCACAAGGTGACCCAGGATTCATTTTTAATAAACATGCCTGTTAATACAGACGGTACCTTAGTCTTCAGGAAAGACTGCTAGCACTATGTGAAGAAAGCCTGATTGTAGAAGCTGAACTTTTTGAACTAAGGCACCAGCTACGACTTGTATCAATGGTGGGAGGGGAAGCAGCTGATATGAGCTATCTTTTGTTGGTTTTCCTTTTTTTAAAGGTCTTCATTTGCTCTAAGGTGTGGTGTTATGATCTTGTCTTCAGTCTAGAGAGAGGGGGGAACTTTTTTTCTAGACAAGTGGGCACAGAAACTAAAGGAAACTATTCCTGAAACATTTTTCCAACATTGTTATTTCTTAAGTGACTGGGACTCCCTGTATATTAGAGCCCAGGTTAATACAGAAACTCTATGATCTCACTATGAAGATTAATAACTTTTGGGAAATTAAAAATGTAACACCTTCCTTACAAAGATAAAGTAACAGCATTATGAAAGAAGACTGATTAAAAACAAGTTGAAAGCAGGTTGTGATTGGAATATCATGGTAGTAATCTGCTGGTAATGGGAAGAATACAGAAAAGATGGTAAATAATCAGACTCCGTTCTTTTTGGCTCAGTACCATATTCTGCAGCAAAAGCCAATTTTTAATGCTATCTTCCTTCTATCCACTGTTACTGGGAGAGGAATCTTTTGCTTTCTAATCGTGTGTGTATGTGTGTGTATATATATATATGTAAATAGTTTGGTTTGATGAAATCTTTCTTTGTGATTTTTTTTTTTTAATTTTAGCAGAAAAGCCATGAATATTTTCACATGCCAGTTTATGCAGATTTAAACTCAGCATAGAATTGCAGTTATTTATCAATATAAGTTATTTTGATTTTTTCATTGTTAGTGAAAGAAAAGAGTTATCACTGTTTTTTGTTTGTTAATGTTTTATAGTTCCTAGGCTATAGAAATCACAGGTAGGTAAAAAGCGGAACAATAAGTAGGAGATAATGCAAAAGATTCTAAGTGAAGCAATGTGCTGTCAAAGAGATGAGTTCTTTGCTAGTTAAGGGCGAGCTCTTCAAGAGCATTCTTAAATGGCAGTTGAAGAGAAATTCTGAAAAAAGAAAGGCATTTTGTAAAAATTTCAGATATATGTAACACTTAGTAATAGCTTGAAAGGTAGCACTTAATTTCTGGATAACAAACTCTAGTACTTTCTGGTTTACTTCCCTGACATTTCTCTATGAGTCAGCTTTGAAATCCATATACTATATCAGGAAGAAAGCCTTTTCTATTTTGCATTCACAAATATGACAAATCGGCTTTGTTTTGTATGGTGCCTGTTGGTGCATTTTATCCTCAGACAAACAATGGGTTATATGTGTTAACCCATTCGCTTTGGTGGGTTAACTATAGTTATAAAGTCAAAGAGCCCTGGCACAGTCTTTTATTTCTTTGAGAAGGAAAGTTGGGAGAGCAATGCTTTCAGGTAGTATTTGATGTGGAAAGAGATAAAAAATGGAAAGAAAAAAGTTATTGAGGACTGGTTTTTCAGGAAGGCACTGCTGGAGCAAAAGTCATTTGGGGAGCACTGGTTATAGATCTCATGGACAAAAAAGATGCCCAGATCATGGGGAATGAGTGGCCGTGACTGTATCTTACCATATATGTTTGTTGATAATTATTCAGCTTTACAGAGAAATGCATTTGGTGGTACTGCAGATAGTAACTGAGAGCTTGGATATCTTGCTTTGCAATGAAGAGAAGAAGCAAGCACAGACAAAAGATATCTCATTATTTTTCTTTAAGTCTTAAAGCAGCTTGTAACTTTCCCAGCACAGCTCCAGTCATCTGGAGCTGCTCTTCTGAGTTGTGTTTAAAAATTGTCCTTTTTCCCCTTCCCCAGGAGCACTAGTAAGTACCAATAAGTACTTGGCATCCATTACAAAGCATCTTTCATTAGACTAGACAAAATCAATATGCTAAATAGGAGCCTCACAGAATAGGAAAGATCCCTTCTATATCCAGCTGCATCCATCACTACAGACATGGCACTGGCATATTGTAGTTTAGTGTTTTGGCTTTGAAATCATATAGCACAAAAGGAATAAGATATCTTCTGTCCTGAGGTAATTTTCTATATTAGTGTTCAGGAAGGGAAATCTGAACACGAGAGCTGAAAATACTGTCATTGTAAAGGTGCCTGAAAAACAGACACAGCAATTACTACATTGTCACAGCTTTCCCAGAACTGAAGAGAAATTTGTAGGATTTTTTCACTATTGACTCCCAGAGTCTGATTTTAATCTTAGCAAACTGAAGAGTGCTTTCATAATATGACAGATCACATTAGGTAAATCACTTGGAGTACTGTGTGCAGTTTTGGTGTCCTCAACATAAAAAGGACATGGAACTGTTGTAACAAGTCCAGAGGAGGGCCACGAGAATGATCAGGGGACTGGAGCACCTCCCGTATGAAGATAGGCTGAGAAAGTTGGGGCTGTTCAGCCTGGAGAAGGCTGCGTGAAGACCTCATAGCAGCCTTCCAGTATCTGAAGGGGGGGCTATAGGGATGCTGGGGAGGGACTCTTCATTAGGGACTGTAGTGATAGGGCAAGGGGTAATGGGTTAAAACTTAAACAGGAGAAGTTTAGATTGGATATAAGGAGGAATTTTTTTCCTGTTAGGATAGTGACGCGCTGGAATAGGTTGCCCACGGAGGTTGTAAATGCTTCATCTCTGGCAGTGTTCAAGGCCAGGTTGGACAAGGCCTTGGGTGATATGGTTTAGAGCAAGGTGTCCCTGCCCATGGCAGGGGGGTTGGAACTTGATGATCTTGGGGTCCTTTCCAACCCTAACTATTCTATGATTCTAAGTGTTTGCAAAATCTGTACTCACTTATGGAGGAGTGATCTGGGGGGTGTCACTGGGAGGAAAGGAAATTAATATGTTTTAACACTAGTTATTTGGATGTCAGTGACGTCCACTCCCAGACAATGTAATTTTATCCACAGCTGTAAAAGATCTAGCTGTAGTTTCATGATGGTTGATGAGAAAATGAACATGAGCCCACAGTGTGCGCTCACAGTCCAGAAAGCCAGCGTATCCTGGGCTGCATCAAAAGCAGTGTGACCAGCAGGTCAAAGGAGGTGATCCTGCCCCTCTACTCTGCTCTCGTGAGGCCTCCCTTGGAGTATTGTGTGCAGTTCTGGTGTCCTCAACATAAAAAGGACATGGAACTGTTGGAACAAGTCCAGAGGAGGGCCACGAGGATGATCAGGGGACTGAAGCATCTCCCGTATGAAGATAGGCTGAGAAAGTTGGGGCTGTTCAGCCTGGAGAAGGCTGCGTGGAGACCTCATAGCAGCCTTCCAGTATCTGAAGGGGGCCTATAGGGATGCTGGGGAGGGACTCTTCATTAGGGACTGTAGTGATAGGGCAAGGGGTAACGGGTTAAAATTAAAACAGGGGAAGTTTAGGTCGAATATAAGGAGGAAATTCTTTACTGTGAGTGTGGTGAGGCACTGGAATGGGTTGCCCAAGGAGGTTGTGAATGCTCCATCCCTGGCAGTGTTCAGGGCCAGGTTGGACAGAGCCATGGTTTAGTGAAAGGTGCCCCTGCCCATGGCAGGGGTGATGGAACTAGATGATCTTAAGGTCCTTTCCAACCCTAACTATTCTATGATTCTGACACTTGCCTTTGTGCCAGCTTAACTGCAAGCAAAACTGCCCATTTGTGCAGTGGTTATACTTTTAAAATGGAAATGTTGATAAATATACAAACTTCGCATCTTCTACCTGACTGTACCATCAAACTTCTTTACCTTCTCACCTCTGGATCTCTAAAACACTCATCCATTTGTAAGATTAGATTTTACAGTTCCCATCATTTAAATTAGCTAAACTACCTGTGGGGTTTAGGTCATACAAAAACTTGTAGTACAGCAGGAATGTAGAAAACAGTATTTTTGTGGCTTTGAGTTTATATTGTGAACTGCATACCTGAGGTTGTCTAACAGTCAAATAATTTCATAGCCATGATAAGGATGTGATTTGATAGCTTGTTGCATGTGGAGTTCTCCTTAAAAGTCTAGTGCTGTGTTACCACAGAGCCATCCCTTGGATACTTGGCCTCAGAGTTGTTCAAAATGGAACAGTTAACAAAGTGCTTGCTGAATGCACACTAATACCACTGTTCCTGCATCACCCTTTAGTAGCCTGAGTTTTCATAGGAATGTGACACTGTTGTTGCTTCAGTATTAAAAGATCTGCAGGGCTTGGATTGAGTGCTAGCCTCCTGCATTTCAACCAGTGGTCCTTGCCTTTGTTCCCCATAGGTAATGCCAGACTCTGATTTTATTTGGGTTAGCAAATTGCTTGTTTGGGTTTTTTGGAAGTGTATACCTTATAAAGCAGTATTGCCCTGTAGGGCTTCGGCTATAGTTTGGTTTATTTAATTCGTTGAAAAATGGGGTGGTTTTTTTTCTTAATTGGATAAAGATGTTATTAATAGACTTTCCCTTTTTAGAACTGGAGAATGCCCAGAAAGCCTTTTGCTCGCACTTTCTGAATAAAAATTTACTTCTAAATTCAGACCAAACATGGAAGAATGTAGAATCTTAGGTGAATAATTTGTGTAGTTCTGAGCAGATGAAAACAATATAAAATGAGAAAAAAAAGGAAAAAAAAAAGAATTAGTCCTGGCAATCATTGCTGTTTGGTTTGTTCAGTGCTCAAGTTAGTGTTTTGGAATTGTCCATGAACTATGCAAATAAGTTGGTGGGAAGTGACTGAGGAAAGCAAGCCTATGATCAGTAGCTTTAAATTAGCTTGTACCAAAGGGTTCTTCCACTGGGAAATTTTCAGGGAGTTTTCAAATCAAAAAGATTCAAATCAGATATGAGAGATTAATAATGTTCCATTTATTTTTGACATAGTTCTAGCTTGTTTCACTTCAAACACTTAAAAAATAGTTGTATGACATTTACTGTTTTAAAATAACTGTTTTACAAAGATGCATTACACTGATGTCTCTGATTCACAGTGATTCACTGTGGGCAGGTGATCTTTTTATGTCTTCAGCAAGTTGTGCTTGGAGCATAGATGTTATCCCAGTGATCACAAACTGTCCTGACAATGTTATGTCTAGCTCTTGTTCTTGCATCTTTAGTCTATAAAAATTGTCTAAATGTCTAATTTCTGCATGACCTGAAAAAGCTGGAAATGCTAAAAGTAGTGCTCCCCACTGTTTGAAAATTTATCTCCTAAAACACTGGGTGACAACAGCATCTGCTGGTGCAAGTAAGCAGTGGAGAATGACGCTAAATTCCACATCTGTGCTGTTACACACAAAATATTTTTATGTGCAAAGATGAAACAATTTATATCTAAAGGCAAGAAGTTGTTGCTATTATAATTAAGGTATTTACCGTTTAATCCGGGAGTCATTGCTCACTGAAGTCTAATAATTACAGGAAAAGAAAGAATGCTTCTGTACAGGGGGAGGTCTCAATAGATAACAATACAGTTAAAATTGTTGAACACACAAAGTGTCTATCTCTTTATCGTGCTGTAATGCACACTCTTCCCCAGCTCCTTTAGGTCCTGAGGTGATTTCATGCTGGTGGTGGGGATGTGGAGGTGTTTTAGCAATTGTCAGTATCTAAAGGACCTTAGATGCTGATAGGAGGTACATGATGATCCTTTTCACAAGGACATATAGTGACAGGACAAGACGGAATGTCTTTACAGTGAAAGAAGGTAGCTTTAGATTAAGTATTAGGAAGAAATTCTTTACTGTCAGAGTAGTGAGGCACTGACACAGGTTGCCCAGAGAAGTTGTGGCTGTCCCATCCCTGGCAGTGTTCAAGGCCAGGTTGGACGGGGTTTTGAGCAGCCTGGTCTAGTGGAAGGTGTCTCTACTCATGCAAGGGGGTTTGGACTAGATGATCTTTGAAGGTCCCTTCCAACTCAAACTACTCTCTGATTCTATGTTGACAGTTTCTTCTTCTTAACTCTGGGACTCACTTGGGATCATTTACATGCTTGCTAACAAGCTTTTAAACTTGGCTCTTTCTTCATTGGTTTGCAGCTCAATGTTACATCCAAATTTACTAAATGTGGTACCTTACATACATGTTAGATACTATTTATTTGCTCTGTTATTATCCCTAAATTAAATTTTGTCTACCTCAAGCCTTAAATTCTTTAGTTAACTATAGGTGATCTGTCTCTGTCAACTCTGTACCTGATCTTTCTTTAGCCTATGCTTGTATTCCCCTCTATTCTGTGTCTCCAGTTATTAAAGTCTCTGCTATCATACCAGGCCTGTATTTTTCTACACTGCATTATTGTGTTAGAGTTGTAAAATGATGGATGGTTCCATACAAAGATAAACAAAAGTAAAAACCATTTAGCCACAGACATCTGGGCAGTTAGAAAAATTGTTGTTACAACTAAACCAAGTTTAATTGCAGGGTAAAACAAAGTTACAGGCAGATAGAGAAAAGTTCAGGCAAAGCAAGCTTGAAAAGCCTAAGTCCCCAGGGTTTGCAAGATCCACTACAAGGCTTATGGCCAGCAGTCACTAGTGTTGGCAATATGGTATTACAGAACTATAGGTTAACAGTGCTGCAAGGGCCCATAATGAATTCTGGTAACACTTTAGCTGTCATCTTACCACCATCCATTAAATATGGAGGTCTGGGTGTGTATGCCCAGCTCAGAAAGTTCCTGGGTGCTTGTGAGCTGAATCTAGGAGTACAAACCTGGAGATGCCTCACAAAATACCAGTATTGCTCATTATACTCTTTTTCTCAAACTAGCACTGCCTGTTGTCATAGAGGCCTGTAGGCTTGAGTAACATTTTTGCTCCAACCCAGTCTTCATATTTAGCTTTTGATCCCTCCATTTTGCCAGAAGGCAGTGGGTGTACAAATGTGTGCCCACACTGAGATGCAGTTCAGTATCTTAGCTTAACCTGTTGCTGAAAGTGGCATTGATGAGATGGTGGACTGTAAACTCATGTGCCTGAAAAGAAGGTACATGTTCTCATCTGGGCTGGAAGAGCAAGATGGGTAGTCGTGGACATAATTATAATCTCTGCTGCCTTGCTTTGGAGGTTTCACTACTGAGGTAGGCAGCATGCTTATGAATTTCTGATAAGGGGTGGTGGGAGGCACCAGGAGTTAACTGGAGAAGTCGGCATCACTGTTGCTCGCCTTCAGCATGCAAAAATTGAGAGTCAAATATATCAGTCATGAGAGTGAGTTAGTCATGAACTTTTAAGAACAGAAAGTAATTTGGGATGCATCCTTCACATTTTCAACCTTTTCTATACCCATGCAAAATTTGCTTTTTAAAAAAGTGAGATTCAGATAAACTTGGGCTGTAGTAACACACCAGTTTTATGAAGCATGCTAGTGCTTGGAGAACTGACAAAACACTGACATTTAAGCTCATAATTTTGTGCCCTGAGTGCTGCAAAGAACTCAGCACTAATATATGCCCTTTGGCCTTGCATAGCATTTATAGCTTTTTGTGATTGTTGCTACCATCCCTGCAGCAGTTGTTATTCTTGAAAATAAGCTTTTGAAGCCCACTGAACTCTGTCAGTTCTAAAGACTGATCACTATTAGTACAGTACAGACAAACCAGTAGATTGTAGTTGCAGCTATTTGAAAACTGTTTTTAAAAGCCCTGAACTCCAGAAATCCATGGCCATGCCCTATAGGAATCTTAATTTTTCTCTGGATTTTGGACTGAAATGTTTGCTGCATTTGGTCTGTTAGCAGATGAGAGTGAAAGAAAACAATATTGTTATAGTGGAATAAAATGTTGCACCCACAGCTACACAAGTAGTTGCTACCTTTTCTGTCTGAACAGGCCCCTTTAACCTGTAATACGTTAGACTAAGGAGTAATAAACCTTCTAAGTAAGTACTCACAATATTATTCTTTTTTTGTCCACAAATGTTCATTTATCATCTCATTTTACACATTAAACCAATCAGAGTAGTAGAAACACCTTTAGTTACTCTTTCCAAAGTTTATTTTATCTTTGTCTTTTATGTCTTAGATCTAGGATCATAATACCCGCTGCAAGACATTTATTTTGTGATAGCTCCTTTCTTCAATCACACCGCAACAAAGAATATAGGATTTCAGTGAGGCTGAGGGTCAAAGCTGGGGAACTTCATTTGAATTTTCACAAGTAGAGGATAGTTGTTGAAATACAATATTTAAATAGCTGCCAATTGTGCATTGGAGAATGATTTATAATCAAATTCGTATAAAAAGTTCAGACATATTTGGCCTTATTTCCTCTTATGAGGTCACTTCAAAGACACGTGAGACACTTACGATCTATTTTTTGTTGGTTGTGTACTTTATTTATTCCAATTTTATGCCACTGATTTAGGTCTTTTAAATTCAGCATTCAAATATGACAAGTTTCAATGTATTTTCCAGTATGTTTTCAAATGACCCATGTCTGTCAATACTTTAATCTTTCTTGCGTGGCTGTGTTTCAGTAGTTCTGCTACAAGTTAAGGATCCGTTTGATAAATGATGCTGTAGTGGTAGGACAAGGGGTAATGGGCTTAAGCTTAAACAGCAGAGGTTCAGGATAGGTATAAGGAAGTTGTTTACTGTGAGGGTTCTGAGGCAGTGCAACAGGTTGCCCAAAGAAGTGGTAAATGCTCCATCCCTGTCAGTGTTCGAGGCCAGGTTGTACAGTCTTGAATGATATGGTCTTGAGTGAGATGTCCCTGCTCATGGCAGGGAGGTTGGAACTAGGTGATCTTAAGGTCCTTTCCAGCCCTAACCATTCTATGATTCTGTGATTGTCAGGTCCTATTAGCAGCAGTTCCGTTTATACTTCATGTGGACTTTGCTTTGTACAAGTGTGGTGAAATGTACCTTCTCTCACGATTAAGTTTATTCCTTGTTAAAAACACTAGGCAGATATGTTGATCAGCAGAGATAATTGGCACGTGGACCCATTACAGCTCTCTATGAACTGTTTCATAAGGCCTTGCTTACATATTCCTATTTCTTTTTTCTTATCTAAATTATAGATGTACTGTCTGCTGCTGATAATTCTCATCAGCTTAGCCACTAAAATAAAACCATCGTTGTTGAACTATAGAAATGTTGGTTTCCTTGAACTCTTAACCTGTTTTTTCTGAAGAGCATCAGTCATGGTCTTCCTTATGACCTGCAATGGACAGATGGTGACACTGTGAAAAATTACTTTTTAATGTTTTCTGGCTTTGTTGGGAAATGAAATTGTGTCTTCTTTTTCTGAAAGAGAGGTGTCTGCAGCAGTTCCTTGCCTATAGCAGAAGCACTTGGGCAAATTGGTGTATCTCAGACACTGTCACTTGATTTCCCACTTCCCTTTCTTGTTGGCCTTGATCAGAATACAGCTGCTGTAAGTGTCTCTTAAAGGACAGAGGGAGTGTATATGTATTTGTGTGTGCATGTGGGGCAGGGGTATCGGGTGCAGGGAAGAACTGGGACAGCAGATGTGCATCCATCGACCCAGAGTGCACCTGCTGCATTGGGCAATGCAAACACAGGGTAACAGTCCCTTTAGTCATCACTGAGTCTGCTCTTGCTCCTTCCCAGTGCTTGTGCTCCTGAATTTTTGAATGTATAAATGTTTTTGAGTATATAAAGCCTGCATCTTGCTCAAGACCTGCTCAGAAATAGTTTTATTTCTTCTTTCAGTGTCTGTCTTGAGGCATAGCTGGTGGCTGGTAGGTGATGAGCAAAATCTTTTGCTCTGTTTACTCTTGTGTCCTACCACTTCTTGAGAAGCAGCTTAGCAATTCATCCTTCCTCAAACCCAGCAGCCGTACTCCCTTTTGGCTGTCATCTCGGCTCGCATCTGCCCTTTTTCTTGCTGGTGGAGAACCTTTTGTGAAACTCCACAGTTTCTCCTCACAACTTGGGCAAGAAAGCAAACCAACTGTTGGGGATCTTTGGCCCAGATCCTAGGAATCTGGACAGGGTTTTCTGGATGGGTTTGAAGTCTTCGACAGAGCCAGCAAAGTGGGGTCTTCATGCTGTCTAAATAAGATTGTCAAGGAAGACACTTTCAGAAACTGGCAAAACACTGGTGCAGCACATACAGGCATACACACCCCCATTGTATCTTACAGGGTGATGTTACTGTTAACTCACATGGTAGGACGGGCATGAAAAAGGATTCCTTTCACTGGGACAGTTGTCCCACCAAGGCATTGAAATGGGAGCAGTGGGAAGCATAGACTATTGTTGCCCTGTGTGGTGCTGGATTCTTATGCTGCCAGCATCCCACCACTTGTTTACATAACTCCAGAAAGCAATCCAGGAAAGAGCCTTGCAGTCATCATCTTGGCCTGCAACAACCCCCTCTCCCATTGATTAGAAAGATCAGGGTAAACACACAGATCATTTTATTTTCTAGGAATTAAAAATGAAAACAGCACAAAGGAATCAGATATCTGGAACCAAAAAATAATTATTTCTTTTGAAAAGACATCTGGTTTTGTGGCCATTAGACATAGCCTAAGCATGCACTGTATAAGAACAAGAAATATATAGATCAGGAATACACACACAAAACACAGTTCAGGAATACAAAATGATGGAGAAATATGCATCTTTTTAAGCAAGTTTATATTATAGTGTAAGACTTTGGTTTTGCTGTGCTGCTAAATCATGGTAATATTTATTTTACATTTTCTAAATACTTGACACAGTTTCATTTTCTGAGTCAGTTACGTCTTGTTGGAAACACATACGTTAGAGAAAGAATTCACTCATTTCTCACTCGTCCTTGGATGCTGTTCCATATTTTTAAATATATATAAATCAGAGCAAGCCAGACCAGTGCCACATAAAAATGAAGAGTGCTTGGGAGATTTTCCCATTGTGCCTGTGACACAATGGAACATTCCTTCTGTGTGGGAAGTGTAGTGTCAGGAAAGTAAACAAATGTTTAGACTGTGACCCTGGAGCACAGTCCTGTTGCACAGGTGAGGCACAATGGTTCTGGAGCATTGTGATCCCATCAAACACTTAGAGGGCAGTACTGACAGTAGCCTGTGATTCCACTAATTCCCTAGGCTTTTTGTTGTAAACCAAGCTTCTGATGACAGATGTAGTGAACCTGAAATTATTCCGTGCTTTTATCCCTCTGTGTCTTCTGTGGTCCCATTCTCTCATTGCCTGTATGTCGCAGGATATTTTACTGCCATCTGTCTGTAACCAACCACAGTACGTGTGCCTAGGTCATCTCCATTTCAGATCACAAACTGTTTGGGGTTTTTTGTCGGTTTTTGTTTTTTTTTCTACCTTTGTTCCTCTACCCCAGCCCTTCCTGCAGCAAGAGGAGCTCAGAGATAGGGTTAAGCTCTTTGTTTTTCTGGTTCGAGCAATGCTCTTTCTGCACTGTGAGCATCATGGTTATGATGAAAGACTGCTTGACAAGAAGCAGGCTGTAGGACTGTGTTCAAACGGCCATCAAATTCAGAAATGTGTTTCCAGTCCAAAGTCCTCAACAGAAAATATGTCCCCTGCCCTCATGGGCTTTTCCATGTCTGTACAGGCAGTGTGAGAACCTCAGGTCATGAGGAAAGTTAACCCATGCACAGGAAACTTCACCTCAGTGTACCCAGCATGTTTCTTGTGCAGATGGTAAAGATTAATCGAGGATAAAGACCATTTGTAAACTGTTTCAGTTTCTGTTGGTAAAACAACAGAGGAGGCTGAGAGGGTTGGACTTCAAACTGCTCTCATTTTCCACGGCACTGTGTTGTGCTCAGCTTGATAAAAGCTGTTCTACAAAGTGAAACAGAGCTGTGCATTTTCCTTTTTAGTCAGCAAATGTGTGTGTTACAAATGCTTGCTTCCACCTGTGGGTGTACATATTTTTGCACTCATAGGAGGAGTACAGGAGAAATAGAAGTGTTGTGATGACAAATGAATTTAAAACAATGTCTCATTAAGTAAAGAATGCTAATTCTATTTCAGTTGTGAATATAGACAAATAGTCTTAATTTGCACAAAGAACTAAGTGGCCTAAATTACCATTTTCTATTAAAAGTACTCAAATGTATTAAAGAGATAAAATTAGGTTTTTAGCTTAATTGAGTTTGCTAAAATTCATAGCAGGAAAGGATTAAAAAAAACAAAGTGTGACTTACACGTTTTTCTGTAAGGGAAAGGGTAGACAGGAAAGCAAAGAGAAAGCAAGCTACCTTCTGCTGCTGAAATGACCTTTTATCTAAATATCACTGAAAGGTTGCATTTGGATATTTCCATGCTGCACAAATACATTCATTGTGTCTTGCAGCAGCTTATTTCGTTTTCTTGTGGAAGACTTTTCCCTGTTCTTGCTGAGGTTACCCACTTGCTCAGGATACTCAGGAGGGCTTTGGAGAGTGCCAAGAAGGCTCTTTAGAGCAAACTTATTTTTTTGTCCTTTGTAATCAAGATTATGGTCCTTGGGAGAGGGAAACTTAAGGGGTAGACTGAGAGGGGAAAATACAGGCTCTTTGCTGACAGACTAACACCCGTCCAAGTATGTTTTTGGAGGGGAAGTAGTTTCAGTGGGAGGCAAAGATCTGTATTGGATGCTGGCACCACTTGCTTCTGACTTCCCAAATGGCATGGTAAGGGATATGTCCTAGATCATGGAGTGACTGGAGTGAAACTTTGCTGTCAGCCTATGGATCTGCAGTAAACACAGCCTGTGTTGCTGTCCCCATGAGTCTGGAGGGAGGGAAGAATCTTACTCAAGGTAGTTATGCTCGTTTTGACTGGGATAGAGTTAATTAAGGGCTGAACCCAGCACTGATGACACAGGGATGTTTCCATTATTGCTGAGCAGTGTTACACAGAGCCAAGGTCTTTTCTGCTCTTCACACCATCCCACCAGTGAGTAGGCTGCTGGTACACAAGGAGCTGGGAGGGGACAGAGCCAGGACAGCTGACCCAAGGACCAAAGGGATTTCCCACACCATGTGGCGTCATGCTCAGCACATACAGCTGGGGGAAGAAGAAGGAAGCAGGGGACATTCAGAATGATGACATTTGTCTTTCCAAGTAACTGTTAAGCGTGACAGAGCCCTGCTTTCCTGGAGGTGGCTGAACTCCTGCTTGCTGATGGGAAGTGGTGAATTAATTCCTTGCTTTGCTTTACCTATTAAACTGACTTTTATCACAAGCCATGTGTTTTCTCACTTTTACCAGTCCGATTTTCTCCTCCATCCCACCAGGGGGGAGTGAGCGAGCAGCTCTATGGGGCTTGGTTGCCTGCTGGGGTTAAACCAGGGCAGTGTCAAGCTCATGGCTCTGAGCTTTGCTGCTGTTGTGATCTGTGTGAGATTCAGGACATTCAGTCTCTCATTAAATGAGGCAGAAAAGTGAAGTGCTTCTGACACTGTGAAAAAAGAAGAAAGCTCTTAATTGGTGTCAGTCTTAGCAGGCTTTCTCTGGAACCTAAGTCCTTTGAGCTGATGTTCTGCCCTTGAGCTGCCTCTTCAGCCATGAGTGATAGGATTGATCCAGACATTCACTTAAGACCCTAAAGCATGTTTAATAAAGTTCCTTGCATCTTCTTTGAAATTGCTGTTGGAGATGGAATGCTGGAACTGCTGGAAGATTGGTCTTGAGCCAACATGGCGAATCTTGTTTCACTACAGAGGCTTTCTGTGGTTGGAGGTAAAATTTATAAGGTTCAGAGAGTGAACCTTACAGTCCAGTGAGTCCTGAGGGTGGTAAAACTAACTGCCATTCAGTAAGTATCTCACAACTACTTTTTCCACTCCCTCTTGGAGGTGATGGTGAACTTGCAGTAGTATTGTATCCCCATTTTAAAAGAAGCATTAAAGAGGCTGCCACACTCTCTTACTCTCTTCATGTAGATGTATCAGTAACATTTAGTATTCTGCTGCCGTGGCATTTTCTGCTTTGGCATGCCTCTTCGCTGGATCAAATGCTATGAGCCCAGAGCAGTGTGGTGATAAGAAAGTCTTAAAGTAGACTTTGATTTAGTCTATAATTGGAGTAGCCTCTTTTTCCTGCTTATTGATGTGTGAATTGGAAAAATCTCATTTCTTACGGTTGTAAAATGAGTGTCAGAAAAGTGGGTGTTGAGGTGAAAAAAGGTTTGATCTCACTTGACATGTTTGTTTCAAGGAGTAGTTTGGTAGGAAACTTTTTTTTTTCCAAGAAGGGAACAGACCAAAGAGAACAGAGATAAGGAGAATATTAGCTGGTACTTATATACAACCTAATCATTAAGGGATTATTTTGGGGCCACGATGATAATCGTGTTTGCTTGAGATGTTCTAAGCAGTCGGAGTGAGACCAAATATCTGAAACTTTCAGGCCTGTAGGACGTGAGGCCATGCAGCTGAGCAGTGACATTTGCTTCACATGGCCAACCGCCAGAACTGAAGGCAGCATGCCAGAAGTGGCATCTGATGAAGACCTTTTCTTCTGATTATTAGCTTTTGTGCTAATAGAGCACCCAATAAATGTTTACATAATAGAAGGCAGTCTTGTTCAGAAGCCTTTTCTGCACAATGAAAGCGACCATTGGGGGTCAACAGCAGCTTTTCATACTTCAGTTGAAGCCACAGTTGAAAACTGGGCTTGCAGCAAAACTTCATGAAGTGCAAAGTTGCAAACGTTGCCAACGTCCACTGTCTGCAGGATTAGTAAGGGCAAAGCTGAAGACTATGTGTCAATGTATCATTCCATCTTCAGGATAGGGTTTGCTGGGACATGAATTACATCAGCCTTTGAGATCTCTGTCTGTGGAACTGGAACCGGTATTTGGTACCATCTAAGGGAGCTATCTGGTATGTTAATATTACCTTTCTTTTGGTAGGAATCCTACCTCCACCTATTATAAAGTTGTAATTGTTGAAATGGTTGTAATTCAAGAAAGTAGTCAGAGCACTTGTTGGTTGGGTCATGTCAGTCTATGCAGTGAACAGGGGGAAGTCACCCCTGCCTGAGATGTCACAACTGTGTGAGGGATCCAGTTTGCCCAGCTGCAGCATCAGGCCTAACCTAATCACCTAAATGCTTTCTATAGTTAGAGAGAGGAGGAGAGGTACTTTCTTGTGGTGATTCATTCCACCTACCTTGGAAAACAGTGACTCATTCTCTGGAAGTGCCTGTGTCTCACCATTGACTATGTAGAGACCCTGGGCAGTGAGCTGAAATCAGATACCTGCCTCCTGTGCAGTTTAGGTGAGATAAAAGACCTTTCTATAAGTGATAAGAGCTTGTACCTATGTTCTTAAGTAGTCTTGGGTAATTGGTAGGGCTGCTGATTAAATTAAAAAGCTCAGACTGGACTTCCCCATCTCTTTATTGTAGTATGGCATACATGGGAGGTCTTAAAAGGTGTATCCTATTAATGTGTATGTACTTGAATGAGATGGTACTACTAGCAATTCCAAACCTTCAGTTAACCCATAGTAGATTTAAAAATAATTCACTTTTCCTGTGTGATTATTGGTAGCTGTTCAGAGAAGCCTACCTCGCGTAGTAATTTCACTCAATGGAGAGAAAGCCCTACATCTTCATCTCTTGGACTTCTGTGATTTGACACAGGATCTTTTCTCCTGACTCTTCCAAGCAGCAAAATTTTGTGCGTTTCACTGTAGAAAAGAAAGCATAGTAACAAGTCTCACACTCGAGATATCATATACATTCCTTTTTCTTCAATGGCTTAATGTCCAGCTGGAGACCAGTTACGAGTGGTGTCCCTCAGGGATCAGTGTTGGGACTGGTCTTGTTTAACATCTTCGTCGCTGACATGGACAGTGGGATTGAGTGCACCCCCAGCAAGTTTGCCGATGACACCAAGCTGTGTGGTTCAGTTGATACACTGGAGGGAAGGAATGCCATCCAGAGGGACCTTGACACGCTTGTGAGGTGGGCTGATGCCAACCTGATGGAGTTTAACCATGCCAAGTGCAAGGTCCTACACCTGGGTCGGAGCAATACCAGGCACAGCTACAGGCTGGGCAGAGAAGAGATTCAGAGCAGCCCTGGGGAGAAGGACTTGGGGGTGCTGGTCGATGAGAAAATGAACATGAGCTGGCTTCAGTGTGCGCTTGCAGCCCAGAAAGCCAACGGTATCCTGGGCTGCATCAAAAGGAGTGTGACCAGCAGGTCGAAGGAGGTGATCCTGCTCCTTTATTCTGCTCTCATGAGACTCACTTGCAGCATTGTGTGCAGTTCTGGTGTCCTCAACATCAAAAGGACATGGAACTGTTGGAACAAGTCCAGAGGAGGGCCACAAGAATGATCAGGGGACTGGAGCACCTCCTGTATGAAGAGAAGAGATGGCTGCGTAGAGACCTCATAGCAGCCTTCCAGTATCTGAATGGGGCATATAGGGATGCTGGGGTGGTAGGGACATATAGGGACTGTAGTGATAGGACAAGGGGTAATGGGTTAAAACTTAAACAGGGGAAGTTTAGATTGGATACAAGGAGGAAATTCTTTCCTGTTAGGGTGGTGAGGCACTGGAATGGGTTGTCCAGGGAGGTTGTGAATGCTTCATCTCTGGCAGTGTTCAAGGCTAGGTTGGATGAGGCCTTGTGTGATATGGTTTAGTGGGAGGTGTCCCTGCCCATGGCAGGGGGGTTGGAACTTGATGATCTTGGGGTCCTTTCCAACCCTAACTATTCTGATTCTATGATTCTTAATAGAACCAAGCCTTTCAGTAAGCATGTTAACGTATGTTTCTTACAGCTATTCTAGCCACTCACCAAATGCTGACCTGAAGACCTTTTTAGCATAACCTTACTTCTTTGTGCTCCTGGTATGACTGGCTATTGCTATGATTAGTGAGGTTCAGCAGAGGATCATACTCTTTTTGATTTTTCATTTTCAGTAAACATTAATGTGAGAGCTGTTAATCAGAAGTTAAATTTACAGTTAATCTAAGAACCTTGCCTGTTTGTTGTGATTTATGCTGTATGAAAATATCTATTATTTATGCTGATTATTTTGTTGATTTTTTTAGATGTGGACTTAACTGATGATACACAAAGACCCTCCACACATGAGGAAAAGAGCCCTCTGTAAGTATGATCAGTGTAAGCTGAAAATTATCATTAGGCAAGAAATTAATATTGCAATTTAAATGAATAGTTGTGAGTTTAGCCTTGAAAATTTATTATGCTTAGTAATACTTAAATAGAAATAGCTTCAAAGCAAATAACCCTATGTTAACAACTTCTCAAGGATTTGCCTTTTTTAAGGTTGTCAGCAACTACAGACATTTTAGTCGAAAAACATATGGACTCTTTAACCTAACTGCTCTCTGACCTGTACCTCTGTGAACTGTTAGTTCTTTATTCTTCAATTAAAGTATCTGTAGGATTTGGGAGAAAGAGCTATGCTTCCTATCTAAATTTCTGAATGCACATTTTGTAGGTATTCTGTTTCATTAGTCTTCTGTTTTATTAGGTTAGGTTTAATGGGCTTGCAAACCATGAAACACTACATTACCTAAAGAACAAGCCAAGGAATACCAACTGCTGAAAGAAGAAAAAATAATTAGGAGAATGGGAAGACTTGGAAACTGGCAAATAATTTTGATGGAAGTTTTATTTGACCAGATCTTAGGACATTCAGTACTATTTGTGAAAGACCAGTGGCTCACTAGCCATTTAACCACTTGAGAGAGATTGAACTTTGGAACAGCCTGGTTGGCCAGAGGCATTACAGCCAGTGTCTAAAATCAACTGGACACAGTCCTAAGCAACTTGCTCAAGGTGATGCTGCTTTTGAGCAGGGGGCTTGGATGAGATGAACTCCAGAGATCCCTTCCAAGCTGAGCTGTTCTGTGATTATGTATGAATTGGAAAACTGCCTGCTTTAATTTTTGTCTGTCATTAATTATATCTGTAAGAAGAGTGTTGTTTTGTATGCTGTCACTGAGTTTCAAAGCTTTTAGGGATGGGATGTTCAGAGCTGTCAATTTCTGCTTCTTCCACTCAAGAGTTCTCTCTTTTCCTATTTGGAAGTGGCTTATGACATTATACTGTATAGAGCTGAGTTGAATCACCACGGCAAATTATTTGTTCTGACTGGCAACAGACTGACCTATCTAGTGGACGCAGCTGAAATTCCTTCCTCCCTGCAATGAGCTTGACATTTAAATCTCATTCCTAAACTCATGTAGATGACCAGGGTTGTGTTTAGTTCAGTTGTCAGGGGTGTGTAATTTGCATCTGAATTTCAGATGTCCAGTGAACCAGTGCTAGTTAAGAAGATGCTTGAGTTCCTGTGGAGAGAGGAAGATTCTTTTCAAATCCTCCAGAGGGAGATACTGACTAGTTCAATTCAGAGACTTAAGTTAGGCAGTTTGAGTGGTCCTTTGAAGGGCTTCAGTTTTGAAACACCCATTTTAAACACAAATAAAAGCTAGGTGCTTTATTTAATTAGAATGCATCTTGCCCATTGTTAGGTCCATCAACCTGAAAGGAAAAGAAGTATGCTCCCATTATGCAGCATGGTTCAAATATTGTAAAATAAATGAGGGGCTCCTGTGAAGGTACTAGTCACTGTATTGCTACCTTTCAGTTTTATCAGATTTTATTATGGAGTTTGTCATAATAGTATGAAATGAATACTAAAGTTCCGTAACTGCAATGCTAGTGTGGCTGTCAGAAGGAGCATTCAAAATTATCAGCCAAACCAAAAGCACCATATATAACAATGTAATAAAATATGCTATACGCTTTGTGTTTCTTTGCTACCATAACATTTCGCTTTATAGGAATTGTGAAGGGAAGAGCAGCTGTTATGTATGCCTGTAAAGCAGTAAAGTTTAGGGTGAAGGAAAATCACAGCCACTGCCATGTGCCACATCAGCAGGCATCCCTTTTTACTTTCCATCACCATCCCAGAATTTCAGCCTTGTTCTAACCCAGTAGGTTTTATTTACAGTTTTCAACATCCCTACATGGCAGTAGAGCCTGGAACAACACAGTGTGTGGACACTAACAACATTTCCTGCCCTTTTGTTCTGCATTCTGCTGACCCATTGTCCCTTTGTCCTTATCCCTTGTCCTACCTCTGCAGACAGAGGCCCCATCTGATGAATTTACTTGTGTTCCCTGGGGATTATGAAAACCAGGAAACTTCATTAAGGATGGTTTAATAACTTAGACAAAGGAGAAGAGCAGCTGGTCTGTTAACGAGTCTCTCAACCCCCATTCTCTGACAGAAGAGCCTTTCTTGTATGTGGTACAGTCTTCAACAATTTGCAGTAAAATGCTACAGATGTACGGCTCATGCAAATTGAGTTACTGTGCATTTAATCTGCCTTGAGCATTTTATTTCAATGACCTGAGGCAATTTTATGGCCCTAGGTTTGCTGCTGTTAGAAAACCAGTAGCTGATAGAGGCCTAAAATTTTGGCATGGTTTTTCCTCTCTTTATTGCTTAGCGTGGTAATGTCAGAGGAATAGCAATTGGAGACAGCCTGCTGCACTCTGCTACTCTGTAAGACAAACATCAGTAAAGCCAAGCGGCAAGAAAAGAAGGGTTCTTCATGACAAAATGACAGCAAGAGAACACAGTCCCCGCCATGGTGCAAAATCCCGCACTGTGCAGCGGGCCTCCACCATTGATGTCACCTCTGAAATGCTAGGCCTTTCTCTGGCAGGTATGTGCCTTCTTGTCAGCTATTGCTCTGTTGCTCCTTTCAGAATTCTACCCTGTACTAACGTTGGGTTTTTTCTTTTAAACCCTGAAGATTTAGGTATGGTTGGTTAGCTGGAGGGAATTATAATAAAAAAATTAAAAAATCTTAAAATTACCATTTTAAAAATAGACAAAACATTAAAATTTGAGAGAGGAGAGAAAAAGGAAATAAAGTAGATTTTGTGCAGTTATGTTTATCAGTCAAAAATAAGAAACAGGAAGACAAAACAGTGAAAGAATGCCAAGGTCTAGGAGGAGTCTTGGCAACCTCCTTGTCCGACATTGTATAAAACTTTCAAGAGAGTTGAGGGAACTGAGAATTGTCTCCCTTTTATGGTGAGTAAATTAGGATTTGTAACCCCCAGAGGCCTTCATTGATTAGTGAGAGAAACAGGTACTTTCAATCTTTTCCCTATTTCCTGATCACAGAGGAGATGTAGCTGATTTAGTAATTTGGAGTAAATTGTGGCTCAGGCAGTAAGTGGCTTTAATCCTGTTGTTTTTTACTGACCTTCAGCATGTTATATTCCCATATTCCAAATGAATAGTTCTATGTATTTTAACATGTTTTGTAAAATGAGATCATCTCGGGTTTCTCAGATAATTTTTAAATACCAAAGATAAGCTAATAAGTATTTTAAATACCAGTCATGGCTCATTCAGTTAAAAATACAATTTTTTTTCCTATAAAATCAAATTTCTTTCGCTGCATGACTGCAACTTCAGGAAAGGATTCACATGACACCAGTGTTTGGTTAATCTTGTGTTAATTTTTCTGATTTACAGGAAACATTCAGGATCCAGATGAGCCGATTTTAGAGTTCAGTTTAGGTAGGTCTAGTGATTTTTATGCTAATTTTGATGATACATGCTATTGAGTATGTGTGTGGTTTTGTAGTTGTTGATTTTGAAGCGCTTTTCATATAGTAAGGATTGAAACTTTGATTTTTATGGGAATGGGGTACAGTTTCCTTGCTGCCTGAACAGTATGTTTTGATAAGCAGCCAGCAGTTCTTGGAAGTCTGTAGTTAAAACATCTGTCCTATAAAATTTAAAATATTTGCTATATGAATGTGATGTTTAAATGTTTGGTTTGTTTAAGTAAAGGTACTGTGAAGCTGTCTTCAGTCTCAGTATAGCAGCACTTCAGAAAGTATCTCAGTATATCAGCCATTTTCCTGCAGCCTTTGTTATCAAGGGATAATTCAACATGCAGAAGTGACGTAATTTCTAAGATGGTTAAATTTGGACAAGAACATTGTGTATTAACTCACCTCACTTGAAGAATAAGTGAAAAATACTTGCTTCATGAGAATTCAGTCCACATTTTCAAGTGCAGCGTGGTTTTCTAGGCCTAACAGGGGACTAATGTTTTGAAGGTTATGCTCTTAACAATACACTTGAAATGAAAAATGAGAACATTTTCTCAGATGTAATCATGTTATGAATCTGAAGAATTAGAGCTGAGTAAGGTACTTTGGATATTTTCAGATAAATTAAAACATTGAGAACTGCAGAGCTGGTTAGTGTACATTTAAACATTTTGCTTGCCCAGGTAAATTTCAGAACTAAATTTCTGTACCTGACTGGTGGTCTGAGAGTCAGACCACACTGTCGTTACCTGTATCTACCGAGATAGAATTTGGCACTGAAGTTTAATATAATTGTGTAGAGTCACTCCCTGACATTTTTGGTAGTTATTTGCTCCTCACCATAGCCCCTTCACAGCAGTTAAACTCACAATAGCATTTTAGAGGAAATAAATTGCTGTCCTTTTACAGTTACAGGCTAGCTCTTCACATAGTAGAGCTGCTCGATCAATGTTTAAGCACTTCTGTTGGTTCTCAATGGCAAAATGCCGTTTGGTAATGGGCTTAATGGAGTGTGACTTCAAATCAACTACAGCCATGCTCAGGAGATTCCCAGAGGAAAACTTATGTTTGTACGCTGTTCTAATAAGTTGTGCCGGGGGCATGGATAGGCAGGTGTTAGAAGAGAACAAGTTTAAATTACAGCTCTACGGCTTGGAGCCAAACTGATCTGATTGCACGGTTAATGTTTGCGTGCGCAAAGGTGAGTGATGTCTGTGTTTACAGTGTAGTGGTAGAAAGAATATTAGGTCCTTCATGGGTTTATTGTGCAGGGTGTATAATAAGCTTTTCTGGAAATGTAGAGTCTTACAGCAATATGAAAAAGAGCCTGTATCTAAGTTTATTTATTTATTGCATACCTAAAGCTTGCAGTGAGCTCCTGACTCCATCGCTAGATCGAAAACCAAATAGTTTTGTAGCAGTGAGTGTAACGACACCTCCTCAGGCATTCTGGACAAAGCATGCACAGACAGAAATTATTGAGGTAAGTGGTGAGGCACTCCTGGATTACACTTAAAATTGAAGCTAATGCAGGAAGCATTTCTTCCTAACAAATACCACCTTGCATTAATTTTTCACCTTTTTTTTATGATTACAGGGAACAAGTAATCCTATCTTTCTAAGCAGCATTGCCTTTTTCCAAGACTCTCTTATCAATCAAATGACACAAATCAAACTCTCTGTGTATGACGTCAAAGATAGATCTCAGGGAACAGTAAGTTTTCTTTATTTCATTGCTTGCTGTGTCAGTGTTAAGCAAAGAAATGAGAAGCAAGGAGATAAAACTTGCAGGGTTTGTGGAAGAAAGCCTAATGGTGTAGCAGCATTCAGCCTGCAGAAAGCAAGATGTGTAGGGAAAGGAGGGACAAATGCTGTAGCAGAGTGGGGAGCATTGCCGGTATTCTCAAATAAGGCTTGTCTGCAGCAAGTTTGGGGAACACTGATATAAATTAAGAGGTCCTGTCACTTTTTCTCTTATGTTGTGTACCTCTTTACTGAACTAGATAATGAGTGGGATCCAACACCCCTGAGGCCTCTAACCTCTGCCAAAATGTTGGTCTTGTTGGCCCATGATGAAACAGTCCTTCTGAATAGAGCTACTGAATTCTAGAAATTGCCCTAGCCTGATACCTTAGTGATTTTGTTCAGGGGTAAGATTTGTTTCCTTACTGAGAAAAGTTTAAGCGCCAGCCCTCCCATGTAACTGCATGTATCTGGGTGCAACTCAGCCATTTATTTTCAGACTGTTGCTAAAAATACAGTTCCAGGCCCCATGTAGGCTTCCTTAAGGGCGGGAGAGCTGTCCCTCTCTGTACAGTGCTTTCTAGGGAAAAAGGAAAAGGTAAGTTTTTCAGGAGGAGCCAGGTCTGGGTCAGGGAAGGACTATGAAGGTAGACCTAGTCAGTCTGAGCCCCATTCAGTCATTGCTTTCAGCATTCCTGTATTGCTTAGCCTAAACTTGTATATACTGAAGTACCTGCTCTCAAATCCTAGGGAAAGAAAAATGCTTACTCTCCTCCAGTAGAAAAAGGATTTTTAATAGATTACCACATTTACTACATTTTAAAGTTTTAATTAGTTATGTATGGACATACGTAATTACATTTTTGTTCTCAGACTTTTGTGCATAATAATTGTATTTTGGGCTTCAGTGCTGTGGACAAAGTCTTTATTCATTGTAAAATTAAATCCTGGTACTCATCTTCTTTCAGATGTATTTGTTGGGTTCTGGGATGTTCACTGTAAAAGAACTTCTTCAGGAGAAGAATCACAGGTTGCACTTAACACTAAGGTTTGTAATATCCTCCTCCATTTAGGAATTAATTCTTAATTCTTGAAAGCATGCTTAAAATGTGATGAAAACTTGGGGATATGAAGAAAACCTGTTGGTTGGGTTTTTTAGTTCCAGGCCACTACTACAAAAAAAAAATATTTTATATTGCATGATAATCAGAACAAGACCTTTCCAATATGGTGAATAATGTTAGACATTGGTTCTAGTTCTCCAATTCAAGAAAGTATTCTCAGACCAATTTCATTTTTGGGCATTTCATCCTATCACCTCAGCATATGTGTCTGTGAAGAGTGGCAAAATAGACTATTTTTGACTGTGGTGATGTATAAAGAGCCTGTGATGGGAAGAATGAAACCCACTGAAACAGAGAGGTATCTTAGTTGTTTGGAATACCATGGCTTAGATAAATCTAGGCTCTATTTCACCACCTACCAGTTGCTAAATAGTATATTTGTTGTTAAAGAGTATATTTATCAATATAATGCACTAGGAATAGAAGGAGTCACCTTACAATAGCATTGATTGATGTAATTTTCTAATTTAATTCATATTGGAAACTTTCAAGGAAGGAACATGACCCGGGAGAGAATGAAAAAGAGAGTGTGAGTCTCATACCAATCCTTAAGGTAGCAGTTACAGTTATAGGAATCAAACCATACTCTTGAAAGCCACTGTGGGACACAGTTAAGTAGAGGGTTGGAGAAAAATGAAGACAGCAAACTGAGATTAAGGAAGGAGAGCTCTGATGTGTAAAGGCACATTGTAGGATGTGTTAAAAATAGGACAGGCATCCATGTTAGAGAAGGCAAGGGGAAGTCAGTTGAAGGGAGCAAACATAATCAGGAAGCCTGAGGAAGATGCTGTTGGTAGTATCTGCATAACCAGGATTAGAAACAGTTACTGTAGTACACTTGCAGAAATTTCTTAGCCCAGATACAACTAAGAAAACATGGGCAAAGCTTTTCTTGCTAAGAGAAGAGATGGGTAAGGTTTTCAGGTTTTTTGACAATGAGTTGTAAAGAAAAAATTATTTGACATGACTTAAATGTTAAACATTTAAAATGATATGATTTAACAGAGGGGATGAACGAGTCAGAAGCATGAGGAGTATGATGTTGGGTAAAATTTATCATAGGTGTGAAGATGAGTGTGTTTTGAGGGAGTGAAAAAGAGGAATGTGATGGCAGGGGTTGAATGTGTTTTAGACACAGGTTTATTCTTTCATAACTAAGTTGAAAATGGACTTTATTAAACTCTATTTGTTTTGATATCAAGTATATTCTGATTATCAAAGTGTGTGAATACATGCTTGCCTTCTCATTGTCATGTTACCTCTCAGATGTATGAGTTGGATGCTGAGCATGATCTATAAATATGTTGCATAAACTTTTTCTTGTAGTCATCCTGTGTGCTTATTTTTTTGCCTTCCCAGTATTGTCTGTTCCAGAGGCTTACTTTTTTTGCTAGCTGTCCAAGCATATTTTTACATGTAAACAACAGTCTTAAAATACAATTAGAATTTATCTTAAAATAATAACATAAAGTCTCTGCCAAACTTACTGTAAATCATGGGTCTTTTGAAGAATTGACACACGATGCATGATTTTAGGTTGCCTTCAATTAGGAGGCCTGTACAGCATCCCTGCAGAATGAGGAGAGCATTTTGCTGTTGGAATAATACATTGATTCGGAGAAAATAAAAATATATAAAATGAAGTTGAAAAGCTTCCTATTTAAAATGTTCATTAGGTTTGGAGATTAATAGCCTTTTATAAGTGTTCCCTTGTTGATAAACAGGTCCACCTCCAAAAAAATCTCAACGCAGAGTGTTTGTTGCAGGTCGGCTGAAAGTGACCGTGTAGGTAACATTACAGTTATTGGATGGCAAATGGAGGAAAAAACTGACCAAAGGCCTCCAGTGACAAGGTCACCTGATACAATTAATGGAAGGGTGAGTATCAGCATTGTAACACATTCAGAAAAATGCAGATTTATTGCCAGCATTGAAGTAAACTAGATTGATGTCTGCCATCCGTCTTTATGTTTAGTAGGGCTTTATAATTTCAAAATACTGTAAATGTCAGTCTAATGGTGATGAAGTGGTTTTGTATTTTGCAGAGCTCTTGGTGCTCATGTTTGGGGGTGAAAGTCTTGGGGAAAATTTTAATTTACAGTGATTAGGCTCTAGCTTCAGGTACTTGTGCCTTTCATCAGAATAGGCTTGTGGCACTGTACATTGATGCACTTGGTACATTGATAACCAGCTTCACAAAGATGTGCTATTCCAGTTCACACTTAGAATTGAAAGGTGGCATTAAGCAAGCTGTAATGGGGATGCTCAGGAAATACCCAGAATTTCCACAGGCAACTTAAAAATTTTAATAAAACTGAAAAAGTTACTTGAATATTGGATTATTTTTTTTTCTGATGCCCAAAGTATTTGTCTGAGAGCAGACATTTATAGGGCTTTCTCAGCCTAGACGTATGTTTAAGTCTGTAAACCTTGTGTTCTGAATACCCTGGTGATCGTTGCACTCTTATCTGTGTATCACAGTCACAATGTGCATTAGTATCACTTTGTAGCTGTAGTTGGTGCAGTACCTTTAAAGGCTCTGGAGCTATGCTAACAAAGTAATTGTGAAGGGCTGGATGGAACGTTTTACAGCTTTTTGAACTGTGTAGTAGAAATAAATAGGAATGCTTAGGTTGGAGAGTTTAGGTATATTTATTATTTCAGTCTGCAGTATATTTTGTCCACAGTAAACATATTTGAAATATTTATTTTAACCATGTGTTGCTTTGAATACTCCTTTCAAGTCTGTGTAAATAGGGTCATCACAGGCATATTGCCCTGACACTGAGGTTTTATTGTTTACTATTCTGGGTTTTCTTTTTCTTCAGACTGTGTTGCCAGTTGATGAAAGTTTAACAGAATCTTTAGGAATCAGATCCAAATATGCTTCATTACGGAAAGATGCACTACTGAAATCTGGTAAGCTGCTGTGTGCTGTAACAAGTAAGCTTTGGGCATCAGTAAAAGTTAATCTCTTGCTGTCTGTCTGCCTGTGGCTCCAGGGTGTTTAAGCAGATGTTTTATTTGAATAGGAGCAGGCTGCTGATTGAGCAGCCCTTTGAGGGTCATACAAGAATAAATTATTTTGTCATTTGCACTATATTGTAGAGGAAAACCAGCAGAAGAAAACTTGTGTCATTAAGTTGACTGTAGTATAAAATTTTCCATGCAATTTGCTAGTATTTCCTTACTAGTGTTTTAAATAATTTGGAGGCTTTTCCCACAAACACTGGGAGAATGGTCACTGCAGACTTGACCGTACTTGGAAAAGTTAGAACTGATACCTGCTTAAACCACATCTTTACAGCAGTGTGTTACTGTAAAGTTAGTGATTTGAAGCCTTTTACTTTAGAAAAGGAGGGGCTTTGTACACCTTAAACTTGTATAACATCATTTTAATTGTTCAGTGTTTGGTGGCGCCATTTGCCGAATGTATCGCTTCCCAACCACTGATGGAAACCACCTGAGAATCTTGGAGCAGATGGCGGAGAGCGTCCTGTCACTACACATCCCTAGGCAATTTGTGAAGCTGCTTCTAGAAGAAGATGCTGCAAGGTAAGTTCAGGCCAGTTTACATACAGCAGTGATATGGCTGTTATTGAGTTACCAAGAAATATATCTGTGTTAACGCACAGAGGCACTGAATTAAGATTAGTAAAAGCAGCAAGTTGCTGACTGTACAGTTACAGTGACTTAAGATTTCATATCAGAGTATGGACTTTGGGCTTGAGTATATGGTAATGTGAGCATACAGTGGCACTGTTGGAACAGTGAACACTTAGGATCATACTGCAGTTAGCTGCATTTAGGGGTTATCTGTTCCTCTCACAAAAGTATTGTTAAGGCCACAGAAAGTATATTCCATATTCATGTGACTGTATTAGGTCCGTAACATTAGAATACATTATCTTTATATATATGATTATCTATATTATAGAATCGTAGAAGGGTTTAGGTTGGAAGGGACCTTAAAGATCATCCAGTTCCATCCCCCTTGCCACAGGCAGGGACACCTTCCACCAGATGAGGCTGCTCAGAGCCCCATCCAGCCTGCCCTTGAACACTGCCAAGGATGGGACAGCTACAGCTTCTCTGGGCAACCTGTGCCAGGGCCTCACAGTGAAAATTTTTTTCTAATATCTAATCTAAATCTCCCCTCTTTCAGTTTAAAGCCATTGCCCCTTGTCCTGTCACTACATGCCCTTGTAATAAGTCCCTCTCCCCCTCTCGAGCTTTCTTGTAGGCCCACTTTAGGCACTGGAAGCTGCTCAAGGGTATCCCTGGAGCCCTCTCTTCCCTAGGCTGAACCACCTCAGCTCTCTCAGAGTAGTCAGATCTTAGACTCTAGAGAGTGAATGCTGTGTCTTTTCTAGCTGTCCTGCTACAACCTTGATGGAGAAGGCTTGGGATATGCCATTACACATTTAGACAGGGGTTATTCAGTATTTCTTTTATATTTTTGTTTCTCTACAGCTTTCCTCACAGTACATTTAAAACCACCTATTCATTTTGAAGTACAGCTATAATAATCTAGAATTGACAAGAATAAGGTGCTATATATGATGGATGGAGTTTAAGGATTTGAAGATAGTAAGAGGAGAATTTAGGGTGAATGGGGAAAAAAGATGTGGCTTTCCATAAGGCTGTGGGCAATGAAGTTTCTTAAGGTATTAGCCACAGAATGTGACTGTTCAGAGGCTCTTGCTAAAATCATGTAGATATTGGTTACATATTTTATACAGTTATGGGTTAAAAAGAGCCCAGGTGATTGCTAGTACCACTTTGTATGTGCTGAGTTACTTGGCACAAAGGTAAATATGACTTTCATGTAATTGAAGAGAAAGTCTCACTTCTCCCTGTTCAGTTGAAGTGACACACTCTACGACACACACAGCCACACTTTGTATTCATAGGATCTCTCAGATTTGTCCAAGCACTCTTGTGTTCTCCATGCTTTGTGCTGCAGCCCAGAGGAATTCAGCTACACAAGCACAGCTGCTTCTCTCTTAACATACTGGTGACTTTTAAAATGTCCTTGGATAATCACAACTGCTGTCTCTTATGTAAAGATTTTCTGGGCCAGAGCTCTTCGAAAGGAAATGTCTAACCACGGGGATATTTTGACTAATTATAGCAGACACATCCCCTGCTTTCTCAGCCCCATGGGACAAAGAAGTAAACTTGAAGTCTTAAGCTATGAATTTACTTCAGGAAAACCTGGACTCAAATGCATAGTTAGTTTTAAGTGGGGAGTTTGTCAAGGTAGTCATAATAGCATCTTATGCCGAAGCAGTTTACAAGGTGAAACTGTTAATGTCTTTCTCTAGGTCACTAATAAATACAGTTTACACTGTTGCCTATTGGCTAATCAGTCTGGAGTTTTTCTTGGAAATTTGATTCCTTTTATTAATATCCTAAATATTGTGCAGTGAGAATTGTTCTGTGAAATGCTTTCTTAAACTATATACAGTTGATTAAAACTGTGGATTAAGGATACTGAGAACTGCAAAAAAACCTGCAGGATCCTTTTTGTAGGTGATTGCTCTACATTTTCTGGGTAATGTGCTGTTACACTGTGTCTGGCATTGACTTGTTTACTTTTCACCAAACAATATCTTAATCGAAGAAGACAGTGATACAAGCATAATGTGAAATACACTGAGTATTTCCTCAGCAGTGCTGTCGGGGAGCAGAACATAACACAAGATTGCTGTGTGTGACTGAAAACCTAGCAGTCAGGTTGCAGTGGAAAGCCAGGGGGGTTCCTGTTCATTCTAGGTGTATCCAGTTGTCCTTCATTCCACTTGCAGTAAAACCTAAAATCCTGAATCTCAGATGAAAGTTTTGCTGATTTATCTTTTGTCTCTCCAAACCCTTATTCATGCTTACACTTCTTAGGCCTTCCCAGCTGGCCTTGGAAACTGTTGTGTAGATACCTGGCCAAGGCAAATACTCCTTGTATCTAATGTCAGATAGGTGCTAATCTCCCACCTAACTTCTGTCACAGTCCTGATTTAATTTGAGAGCCATTGAAGTTCAGTGGAGTTGCCTAAAAAGGTCCCTCACTGTCCGAGGTCACCTGACATGATGACAGTGCCCATCATTTGCAGGTCTTCGTATAGTTTGGGAGCTCCTGCAGAAAGGTAGGAAGCTTTGGTTTTGACCAACACCTGAGTCTGCTGAGGGCAGCTCAGTGTATTCTGCCTGTGAGGAATCTATAAGTAGAGCTCCAGCAGCTGTTCTTTGGGGCTTATTTTTGGAAGCATTCCCAGTCTGGTGAGAGTGAATTGAGAATGCATCAGCAGAGGCTGATGCTACATGGGTACGATGTGAAACCCATTGGTCAAGAGGACTATAGAACTGAACACCTCTGTTTTTCCTTTTTTTCTTTGTTTTTCTTCTCTCCACCTAGGGTTTGTGAACTAGAAGAACTGGGAGAACTGTCTCCTTGTTGGGAAAGCCTTCGTCGACAAATAGTCACTCAGTACCAAACAATTATTTTAACGTATCAGGAAAATCTAACTGATCTGCACCAGTATAAAGGTGATTTCTTTTCCATAATAATATGATATTTCACAGCTGTGATTGTAAGTGCTTCTCTGAAATTGGCAATCCAGAATGTCTTAGTTTGATAAGTAAAAAATGCTATTATTAGATTTCTTCATTAATATTTACTGTGAGTTTGCTAATCATCTGAGGAATTTGTCTGCTTTATTCATTCTCTTATTTTACCCTGAAAGTACAGAACAATTATGACCTGTAACAGAAAGATACATCTTTTTTCTTTTTTTTCGGTTTTACTTTCAGCATGTAGCAAATGGTGAATGACACTCCTTGAACCTTTTAGCATAAGTACAAGCAGATGGGTTTTATGCTTACTTTTCTCCTGCATTTCTCAGGTCCTTCATTTAAAGCCAGTAGCTTGAAAGCTGATAAAAAATTGGAATTTGTTCCTACGAATTTACACATACAGAGAATGAGAGTCCAGGATGATGGAGGATCAGGTATTTTTTCTTTCTCTCTTTCTTTACCTTATTCTGTTACTTTTCTCTCTTTTTTTTTCTTTTTTTCATTTCCTTCCTCAACCATAAAGCCAAGTTTCTACAAACTACTGCTCTGTAGTACTAGTACTACTTGGCATTTTTGTAGCACCTTCTATCCTCAGGTTCCAAATCTCTCCAAAAGAAGAGGTGTAAGTATAATTATTGCTATTATACAGGTGGCAAAACTAGGCTCTGGAGTTAACTGTACCCTACGTGACACAAGTCAGCCTTTATATGAAGGAATGCATTAGGTTAAGCTGCTATGTCCCTTCCAGTCATTTTGAATTGTAGCAGAATAGCAAAGGTTCTGATTTGTTTCTTGTCCAGCGTGTGTGCTATGTCTCTGGAACCGCTGATGCAGAATCACAGCAGGTTGTTCACATCGAGCTTATTTCTTAATAAATAACCTCGTTTTCCCTTCTTTTAACAGTAATTCTTACTAACCAGGGGGCACACACTTGTTCCATGCATCTATATGAGGGATTCCAGTAATGGCAGGCTTTGTATAGAGACCAGTGTTCAAGTCTTCTTTTTCACTGTCAGTCTTCTAGATTAAGAAACAGAGGGCCTGCATTCAAGTATGGTTCTTTCACCTTAAAAGTACATGATGGATTTCCAGGACATCTAAACCAATTCAGTTTTCCATGTCCTTCAAAACACAGGCAGACAGTTTTACAAAAATTGCTTTCAGAATAGTTCTTAAATTTCCATAATTATTTGTCCACATTAAAGATTACAGGCTTTCATCCGTAAGTCCTTTTTGTCCATCCCAGATCAGAACTACGACATAGTCACCATAGGAGCACCAGCAGCTCATTGTCAAGGCTTTAAATCAGGTGGCTTACGGAAAAAGCTGCATAAATTTGAAGAGGCAAAGAAACAGTAAGTAGAAATGTTGTGTCAACTGTTATTTGTGACTTTTTGTCCTGGTCCATGCTTAGTGATTTGGAAAATTACTTCATTCTATGGTTTTGTTGCACTTCATTCCGTGGTTCTACTATACAATGTAAAGATTATTCCATGGTTTTTTTTCCCAAGAGGGAGAGGGAAAAGAGTTTCCCCCTTATACTACCATATTTGTTTTCTTTGTTTGCTTACTGATGGGCCCTTTCTGATAGTCTTTTTAGTGAAATCATTAATTTTCCCAAGTACTTGTTACTTCATTTAGTTTAGCTGGTTTAGGTATTGTGTAGTGCCTAATTGTGGACTAGAAAATGCGTTTGTAGAACATCGTCAGCTGCACTACCTTGTGCTTTCAACCCATTATTTTCCAGGAGACTTTTAGACCTCTCATAACTTTAAAGTTCTGTCACTGAACTCTTTTTAGTACAGCTAATAGTACAACAGGCATAGTACAGCTATGCCTGACAGGCAGATTCCCTTTTGACAACTTGGGTTTAGTTCTGGGACTATTGCTGGAGGCTTTCTGCACGACCTAAAGGTTTATGCACAGATTAGGCTTCTGAACCTGGCCTCACTCTGCTCTGCAGGCAGGATGCTTGACCTCCACAGTCCTGTCTTCAGGGACTTTCTAGTGACCTCTCTGGAAGTGCAACCATATGTATTAGAGGTAGGGGCAGAAATTGGGAAGGTCACATATGCTAAAGGGGAGACCTACATGGCACCCACTTCAGCTCTCAAGGAGAAGCTAATGCTGTCTGGATCTGCAGTACTTGTGCTGCAGCATGGAGAATTTAAGGAACAATGAGAGCAGCAGGACAAGGACACTGTAGACAGGAAAAAGGAGACTTTGATAATGCCCTTCCAAAGAAAGGATTTGTAGGAATTTGGAGCTGATGGGGGGAGGGAGTGACATGGGAACCAGGCTCTGCCAACTGCAGAATTCATTTTGGCAGCAGAGAAGTAAATAGCAGCATCCTGTGAACATCAGCCAGATACATACTGATAAAAAGGTGCACAAAGATGCGGGAAACTGTAAACTGGAAGCACTGCTATACTATTCTTTTGATATCACTGAAATTGCTTTCTGAAATAAAATCCTTCTGTGAGCTTAGTAACTGAAGTGGTCCTTATTCCTGCAATACCTAATTTCCCTTTCCCCCACCCCATAGTAATTAAGCTGGTCAAAGAGCTTAATTTCTATTCAGTACTTTTCCTCTAAGCTTTACAGGATTGCTACTTCTGGGTCCATGACAATGGACTGAGGTTCAGAAAGGATATATTTTCTTTTAAGTACTTCTGTGTTATCATAGAAGTCGGTATAGTAGAACTGAGATCCATCTCCTCAGTTGCACTGTTACATAGGAATCATTCAGTTCTGTCTTTTTTCATTGGCAAAGCTGTGCTTGATGCATCCACATCTCCCCAGAACAACACATGGGCATCTGGCAATCTGTGGGTTTTTTTTGCTTACGAGTTTAATCATTATGTACCCGCCTTGTTGAAAAGATGACTCAAGTAAGTTATTTCCCCAAACATCATTTATTTTGTTTTCTGCTTTGGTATTTGCTAACAATCTGCTAATTTTATTTTGGTTTTCTGTTTTTTTAGCAGTTATGAGGAGTGTTGGTGAGTTTTCTGTTTCTGAGAGTTCTGTAGAGAGGGTTTCTGTTATTTGGGTTCTTTTATTTTTCTTTTCCTTCTTTGTTGTTTGGTGTTTATTTTGGCAAAGACGTGGTGTGTTTTAAAGTGTGGAGGGCTTTTTAATGTCATGCATCATGTCATTCCTAATTGTGCCTAAGTAATTGTAGCTGCTTTGTAGAACATGATGTGTGAATGAATTTAATTTCATCTGCAATGTTTGTTTGTAATGAACAGCAAGCTTCTTGGCTCTCTCCAAGTATAAGTTAGAAAGCTGTGGATCAGAACACAACTTTATCTCTCTTCCTCTGTTATTTCCAGTGAAAACTACCTGGAGAGAGAAACTTACTACCAGAGATGGAAGATAATTCAGATAACTCTATGTATTTTTAAATCTTTATGGTGATAGATTGGGCATGGTTTATATTTTTGCAACCCGTGTCTTCATTTAAACATTTTCACTTAAATTCTGTGTATTTGTCTTCATGTTGTGGTGTTCAGTGCTACAAAATGGAAACATTACTTGATGGTTCAACAGTGCAGAATTTCTGCTCTAAATTACTTGTATTAGATAGAGGTTGAACCCCTAATTCACTGAGAAGTTAAAGCTGTGTTACAGTTTGCTGATACAGTACAATGAGAGCTGTTCATTTGAAAAAGCAATTGCAGGTTGGAAAGTAAATATATGTGAATTTTACACCATAAATTTTATCCCTGATCATCCCAGCAAATGTTTGTGATTAAAAATGTAATAATACTAAATCAGATCTCAATATGCTGCATGGCCTTTCCTGCCAAATATGTCTTTATGCATGTTAGCCACACTGTCGTGGAAAGGAATTGCTCAGAGGAATTGTCACTAACATCACCAGTCCATAAAAAGCATAAATCATGTACACGACAAGTCCTAAAAGCTGAGATGAATTTACTGTATGGTGTAGCAGTACTGAGGAGTGGTTGTTCTCTGTTCCACTCAGGTGGGTGACCAGAGGGACACAAATAAGGAGCCTTTCAGGAATCACTTATGCATTATATCATAGAATCATAGAATAGTTAGGGTTGGAAAGGACCTTAAGACCATCAAGTTCCAACCCCCCTGCCATGGGCAGGGACACCTTGCTCTCAGACAGATACTGGGATTAAGCTTCACCCTTGCCTTAATATTAGTTAAGGGATGCGAACTGGTATTTGTGGCGATGATTTTAAAGCGTGCCCCACACAACCCTCCTGTCTCATCTCACAGATATGCTACAGAAATAAACAGCATTGCTCTAGGGGTAGTAGGGAAATTCCTACTCCTCAGAGGTCATGATCTGAGGTAACTGTGCCTGGAAAAGAAACTCCTCCCTATGTAGTCTTGTAGCTGTGTCAGTTGAACAGTGCTGAGAGTGGTGCAAGCAGTCAGTTATTCTCTGCTGTCACTATGCTGAAGCCATTCATTACTGGAAATAAATTAACAAAATTAAGGTACTGTACCATTGGTGTACTATTATGCCATGACATGAAGGCACATCACACTTGTTACAGCCGGAGCTGATCTTTTTATAGCTTTCCTATTGGGAGGAAAAAAACAGCATATTGCTTGGCAAAGAGAATAGTGGTGAGTTGGTTCCAAATAGTTAACTAAGAGCACAACTTCAGTTTAAAATTTTCTAAGCTAAAAGACAGCTTTTGTGAAAGGTTCTCTGGTAGGATTAAATCACCCTTTAGAAGTGCTGTTCTTTACAGAGGGAGTCCAAACGTCTGTCTTGTAAGCAATTTCTGTAGACATCTTAATTTAGAGGACATAAACTATAGTTTATTACCCTTACTACCTGGTAAAGGCCAAAATTTGGTACTGCTTTACATTGTTACAGTTGAGTTTATAGTAGGGATCATGTCCCTAGTTTAGTATAAGAAGTGTATGCTAACAGAAGGTACACCAAGGACAGAGTCCTTGGGTTAGTCTGGAGATACACTTTGTTTTTATATATCATAAGATTGCTTTTGCTGGTGTAACTTGAATCAGGCCTGCAACAAGGGAATAGGTACACTAGCAAGGATTTTTTGTTAATACCACAGTGTTTGCATTATGGATCTGGTGGCATTTCTGTGTTAGGAGTGCAGATTTTCTTTTCATGGTCCTAGTAGATATGTGATAAAATGGGTTTGTAGAACAGGCCCCAGTGAAGTGTCTGTGTGATAAGGAGAAGGAGAGGGGGCAAGCTGTCTCTGCAAACAGTGATTCTGTATCCGCTGGCAAGATCTATCACCCACATTCTCCTCAGCAAAACTGTCCCTCTGGTATACAAACTCTGCCCACAGCACTTTGGCATAAGGGATTAGTAAATCTTCATCTGAATGCTTTCAGTAAAGTCAGAGAAGGCTCTAGGATCATGTTCCTGCTGTGCAATTGCCCACTGGCCTTTCACTGTTGATTGCTAGTTTAGGTAAATTTTCATTGTCTGCCATTAATTCCCCAGCATGCCACTGTAATGTGCGTACCTCTAGATCAGTTTTCTCTGTAACACCAGTCTTTCTTTTTCAGCACTTCAACAAGTTCCCAGTCTATAATATACATCCCACAGGACATTGTCAGAGCAAAGGAAATTATTGCACAAATCAACACCCTGAAAACGCAAGTCAGTTACTATGCAGAAAGGCTTTCAAGAGCTGCCAAGGATA
Organism: Neopsephotus bourkii; assembly: GCF_033783945.1. Taxonomy (NCBI): domain Eukaryota; kingdom Metazoa; phylum Chordata; class Aves; order Psittaciformes; family Psittacidae; genus Neopsephotus; species Neopsephotus bourkii. Next base: position 2,711,420 of record NW_026902234.1, on the reverse strand, counting down.
GATCAGCTAATGGCCTTGAAAGAACACTTGCCATCCTGGCAGACAAGGTAGGAGAATAACGCATTTCCATGCTTTAGCATGTTTTAACACAGTGTGTTTTATTTTCTCTGTCTCTATCTTTAGTCAGTTTTCTTGAAATATCTGTTTTAGCTTGTTCAGTAGTGTATTGTAATGTGTACAGGCCTAAAGAAAAAGCAAAGTCAGACCAGTCTTTACAATTTGCTGCTTTTTATTTAGGTTGTCTCTTACTTTTCACACTCTTCCCTTCACCTCTTCTTGGGAGTGCAGTGGAGAGCAATGTCCTCTGGTTCCCTCCATTCATCATATTCCAGAAATGTGCATTCTTTCTTTTATACTCTTTTCTCCATAACCACCTGGGGTTTCGTAATGTTCCTCCAAATCATCTGTCAAGCAGCAGCTACTGGCCAAAAGTTAATAAAACAATTCTGTATTTTTCCACTGGCAAAATAAGGATAATGGTGACACAGTCTTTGCTTGAATTACAGTGATGTGAATCAGTTGTTTCTTGATGAATGCTAACAGAAACCAGACTAGACCCACAACTGAACAGTCTTATTTACAGGGACAAAAAACCCAAATACTGTTACACTGATGTTTTCTGTCCCTGAAGCAGATCTGAAGGCTGTTGAACAGCAGTAATGGCCAGTCAGCTTGCCATAAATTGTCCAATTAGAAGGGGTATGCATACAGCTTTGTAGAGTGCAAAATACAGTGTGACCCCATGTAAATGTAAATGTATTATATTTGCTCCAAATGAGTACAGCGTGTATAACTATCTATGGGATTTTTGACAGCTGGACAACATGTATATATAACGTAGTAAGGGCTTGTTTGTTATCTTAATAGATGCTCAGACCAGATACTTTTCATATTCACATAACTTACAGAAATTCTTTAATGCAACACCACTGAATAAGACAGGGAACAAATTGCATTGATTGGTGGGTTATATTTTTAGTCCTCCTCTTATGTCTTGTTATGATTTCAGACAGGGTGGTGGAGTGGTCTAAACATGGTTTTTGGTGTGGCAACTATTGTATGAGCTATAAAATTGTCTGCACATTGTTCTAAGCTTTTGTCTAATGAAGAGTGAGGTGCAAATAAAGATGAACAGCACACTTAGTGAGATTTTCAACAACTGTAAGGCTAATACAGTAATACGACTTTGGAAATGTACCATTTGTGTTTGGGTGTCCTATATGGCTTTTAAAGGCCATTCTGTTAAATGATTGCAAAGGTACCTTAGAGACTCCTAAACAATGGTTACTTTCTTTTACAGAATACTAGTTCTTTTTTCTTTCTGTGAAAGAATATAGTATAAATAGTGTATGGAATAATGAAAAATAGTTAAAATATGTGGGGTTTATTACTTTTTAGACCCGGCAACTTGTCACAGTCTGTGACTGCAAGTTGTTAGCAAATTCAATACATGGACTGAATGCTGCAAGGCCAGACTATATAGCTTCAAAAGCATCTCCAACCTCTGGGGAAGGGGAGCAAGTGATGTTGAGGAATGATCAAGATACGCTTGTGGCCAGATGGACAGGAAGAAATAGTCGATCTTCTCTGCAGGTGGATTGGCATGAAGAGGAATGGGTATGTTTGCTTAGTGGAGTGATGAATATTTTCTTCTTTTTATTTTTTAGTTGCTGTGTTCTTTTGTCTATAAGCTCTTTAATTGCTCACCAAATACACATCAGACAAGTGGTTTAGAGGTAGTGGTCAACTAACAAAGACGTTGACTCTGTCCTGTGCTCTGTTACTCCTTGGCAGGGGGATAGAAACAGGCCTTAATAATATTTCCAGGTTTCCTAAACGGTGGAAATCATTACAGTAGGTGAATGGCGTTTCTGAAGTCAGTTCCAAGGGAAAGTAAATAGCTTTTAAAGTAGAAACCTGACCCTATTACAAAAGGGTATTTACAGTTCTCCAAAATAAAGCATAATTTGTGTGCGTTAGCTATCCAATTCAGCCTTCCTGGTTTTTATTCTCATCTAAATATTTAGAACTTGCTGTCCAACTCTGTTTTAGTTATGAACACCATTTTAATACTGTTTGAACAAAGTATTTAAATGGTTTTCCTCCCCACACTGCCAACTGAAATAAGAATTTGGCTGTGTGGATTCTGTCATTGTATAATATAAAAAGAAGTTAATAAAATCTCAAAAATTGTAGAGATTAATGAAAACAATTATATATATATAATGAATGCTTCATTCTTGGCGGTGTTCAACGCCAGATTGGACAAAGCCTTGGGTGACATGGTTTAGTGTGAAGTGTCCATGCCCATGGCAGGGGGGTTGGAACTAGATGGTCTTAAGGTCCTTTCCAACCCAAACCGTTCTATGATTCTATATTGTGAAATACCAATTTCTAAATGAGATCCAGGTCATTTTGGAAATAGATCCTTGTTTTAATTATTTTGGCATAAATTGGCCTATAGTCAAACTCAGAGTCATGAGATACGAAGAAAGCCAATTCAGCTATTTGGATAGTAACGCAATACAGTAATTTTATCTGTTATTCACTGTGTTATATAGGAAAAGAGATGTGTGATTGCATACAATTATTATGTCAAACATGAGTTTCAAGAATAAACAATATTACCAGCTGGAAATTGAAATAGTGCAAATAATTGCTCAGCAAATTTATTTAGAAAATAGCTTTACAATTTGCCGTGCAAGTCATGTTTGTACATATCCTTGACATGCTGGTATATGTTATTTATATATCCAAAAATTGTGTGCAGGATAGCCCAGAGGAAACTTCACAGAGCAGTTGCAACTAGAATCACAGGAGAAAATACATTGCCAAGGGATTTGTTACCCAGTGTCTCTTTTCTTTTTTAAATTGAGAAAGGAATGTTTTCTTTTAAGGAGAAAGTTTGGTTGAATGTTGACAAAAGTCTGGAGTGTATTATACAGAGAGTGGACAAACTTCTCCAGAAGGAGCGCTTGCAGAGTGACAGCTGTGAAGATGTTTTCCAGTGTGATGTCAGCTCTACTAGCAAGAAAGGTAATCGGGACACTCGTGCCTACTGGATAAATCCAGAAGATTTAAATGAGACCTCATCATCCTCACCACCTTCATCATCCTCACCACCTTCATCCACACCATCCTTTGCATGCCATTCTCTCAGAAAGACAAGTGCGTATGCCAGAAGCTGCTTCTCACCTCCGCTTTCTCCCTGTGTGCTGGCATCATCCCTAAGCCTGCATTACATCCTTCCATGTGTTTTTAGTTCAGTGGTGGTGTTAAGCACTGAAGTCGCACAGAAAGGGTTGGTGGTGTCCCGGGAGTTGCGAAGCTCCATTGCTTATTTTGAAATCCTGATCCCACTGAAAACATTGCCAAATCCATTGATGACAGTCACAATTGTTTTTCACACTGGGTGTTTTAAGCTGGTAAAATAGGTGGTTGGGTTAGCATGTGTCAGACACCACCTCTGGTAGCTTTCCTGTTGGCTTCAGCTTCTTTGCAGCAATCAAAGCTAATTACAGCAAATCTCTATGAAAGATAAATAAAACATGAGAGAAGTGCAAGGGCAATTGGCAACACTAATGGTCCCAGCTGGACTGCCATAGCATAGGGGGGAGCCAAGCAGTCCCATTAGACTGAGCTGAATTCAGATGAACCTACAGGATTTTAAAGCAATTTTTAACCGAAATTGTCAAAAGCTGTGGGGCTGAGGCACTCAGTTAGTTAGACCTTGTGTAGCTGGGAGATAGGAATTGGCAATGAAAGCTCTCAGTGGAATAATCCTGTCAAAATTTGAGGTAAAGTGGGTGCTGCATTGAATCCAGCATGATGCCATGAGCATGTGAGTGAAAGTTACCCCTATCAGTTTAGGCTGACAATTTTGCAGTCGTGCATTAGATTTCAGGATTATTTAATTTACATATGTACTTATTTGGCTTATTCTTACATTCTTTACATGTGGCCAGTATGATTTGGCCACTTAATAGAGCAGGTGTCCCAAGATAAGCTCTAGTAAGATTAGTTTGTGTTTTCATTTTTTTCCTGTTCTGTCTTATTGTTTGATAGCCCTTTATCCCTTACATGTGTCTGTGACTTCATGTCCATCCCATTGTTAGTGTTGCAGTAGAAGGCAATACTTTCAGGGGGGGAGAAAAAAGCAAGAAGGAAGTTAAATGTTAATATATTTTTGTGTAGCGTTATATCTCAAATGACCATGTTTTTCTAGATTAGACTGACATTTTTGTATATTATAAAGGAACAGAAGAATTGGTTCTTGTTTCAGAATGCATTGTCTGTTAATCTTTGACTAAATTTCTTCTATCAGTTTGATACCTTTAAATGTTTTTATTTGCAAGCTAGTTTACATAGAATCGTAGAATAGTTAGGGTTGGAAAGGACCTCAAGATCATCAAGCTCCAACCCCCCTGCCATTGGCAGGGACACCTTGTTCTACATGAAGTTTTATATGTATTTACATGGGAGTTTTATCAGTAAACTTCAATGCAGCTTTGTTTGAATGATTAAAAGTTGTGGATTTTCATATTAAAAAGAATAGGAAAAATCTGTGGTGGGTGACACCAAAACTTTTGCCAAGATAATTTGATGCTGCAAGCATCTTAAAACAATAATTTTCTTTCATTTTCAGTCATACTTTTAAATCTACTTTAGAGCTTGACACTTATGCCACATAAAATTGGAATTAGCTGCACTTCTACCAAAGATTTTGTTTGTGCCAGGAGTTTCAGTAACCTTTCCTGCCTATTTCTCCAAATAGGGATGAAAACTATCTCCTTTTAATCCACAGAACCTAGAACACAAACATTAAATCAGGAAGTGTAGCAAGCTTTAAAGCTAACAAGCATGTTGCCATTTCCCAGTGCTCTGTAAGTGTAAGGACTAGATCTGATGTCTGACTGCCAACCAGTGTTGGGTGAATTTAACTTAAAAGATCCTGGAGAGGGAATCCTGTTTCTGAAGTATCTGGTGCAAACACTGTTGTAGGTCTTAATGAGTAATTTGAATTGCACTTGGGATGTTTATTGTAAACCAGGGTAAGCTGAGTACTTGATTACATTCTCATCAGATGTAGTTCCTAATTAATGTCAGTATTTTTGAGAGACTTTAATACTATCAAGAAACCTGGTTTTACTGAAATCTGTGGGAATTTTCCCATTGAGTTATTTCCCTTGACTCCACACCAAACCTGTCCTGTTAAATGCTTTTAAACTGAAAGAGAGTAGATTTAGACTAGATACAAGGGAGACTTTAACAATGAGGGTGGTGAGATACTGGAGCAGGTTGCACAGGGGAATTCCGGGTGCCTCATCCCTGGAAACATTCAAGGCCAGGGCTTTAAACAACCTGATCTGGTTGGAGTTGTCACTGTTCATTGCAGGGGAGGGGGGGTGTATTAGATGACCTTTAAAGGTCCCTTCCAACCCAAACTGTTCTGTGATTCTGTGAATTCCCTTTCATTGTTACTTTCCACAGCTGATCATGGGAATTACTGAGGGACAAAGAAGATCCTTTCCCTGTGTTCAGAATCCCAACATTTTGAAGTTTTTCCTTGTCATGTATTCAAAGAATTAACACTTTTTTTCTATTAGTTTTTCCCAGTTTTGAATAAATTACACTGAGTGGCCAGAATATTTTCGAAAGCAATGTAAAACCCAGCAAACCAAGGCAGTTTCAGAACTGGTAAGGGAGAGTCAGGACTTTAGAGGAACTCTAGAAGTGAACGTTTGTGAAAGAAAATACTGCCTGAAATAGTAGAAGGGAGACTTAAGAAATTATTTTAAAATTTGTTTTTGTTATAGGCTTAGGTATTCATTACTAAAATTGCATGGGGACACACAGTTTCTTTAATGAACATGAGTTTTAATTTACTGAGAGGTAACCTGAGAGGTTAGATAATCTCGATTGTCTAACTCAGCTGATTGTCCTAATAATGCATACAATTGAACTTGATATTTTCTGTTGCTATTTTCAAGTTCGTAATTTATTGACTAGTGACCCTAGATATAAACAACAGAAGTTTAAATCCTGTTAGCTTAATAAACTACTTTTCAGTAATGCAAGACTTGCTATAGCAGTGTATGTATTAATTTCTTTTACTGTTTGCATTGCACTCTAGTGTATTTTCATCTGACGGCTTGTTCCTCCCACTGAAGTGGGTGTGGAACACACACAGGCTTCACTGGTGAGGTTTCAGCCCTTGATATACAATCTGATGCTGTGTTAACAACCTCAGAAATTGTATAATGGAAATTTGTCCAAGATAGTAAAGTACTGTTTCTTTATTATTCTTGTCTTGTGGGTGCTTTAATGTCATGTTCTGTTAAGTGCATTGAACTTATTGCTAATCTTTTGCTATTCTGTTTAGCAGCCTTACTGCCAGCTTATTGTATAATTGCACTAAACCAGTGAGTGGTTCTCAAATTGTGGATCACTGGGGGTTGACGGTGCCCTTGCTGGTAATCCACAGAGATGCCCTGAGCTAGCAGATACTGGCTTTCCTCCAAGTCTCCATTCAGGTATTTCTCTGATCAGAAACAGTGGAGTGGAGGAGACAGCCCATGCCTTCAGTGACTGCAGGCAAGGGGGTATCTCTGCTGAGCTCCTCTTTACTCAGTGAAAGTGTTTGAGAACCCTGGCGTTAAGCGTTTGAGTTGCTTATATTTAGACTGTGTTGCTGCTCCTTAATCATGCATGTTGCCCCTCCATTTCTGTGCAGATTGCAGCCCCACTCCGGAAGAATCTGCCCCAGGTATGTGCATTCATGGCTTCTGCTTCTTCTGAAAATTACAGGGGTTTGTTCGTAATTAACAACTGAACAAGTGCCTTGCTGTTAAGATTGAAGTGGTAATGCTCTGCAATATCACGTGAGTTACCTAAGCGTATTGAGAAGTTACTATTTCCTAAATAATCGTGCAAGGGGGTATCTGTTAACTTCTCATGCCCAGGTATGGAAGAGCACTTGTTCCTGGTCTTTCTGGTTTCTCCAGTCAATGTGTTTTAGCAAACTGTTGAAGGTGACAGTGACTTGAGGCCTGTTCCAAATGATGCTGAAGTATGTGGGAGTCTGACATTTCACACATTTCAGACATACCCTTTCATATGTGCTGTTGAGGTGGCCTTTCTGAATGAGAACTCGAGCAGAACATGGAGCAGTCAACAACGCTGATGGAAAATCTTTGTTGTGGGTACAAACCAAGCAGTGTTGGGCACTGCAGGTCTAATGTTTCAGAATGCAGAATTTAGGAGACTTTCATCCCATTGTTAGCCTTCTTTTCTCTGTCCTTGTGCTTCCACAGTTGTGTTGCATTTCCAAGTTCTGAAAAATATGCCTCTGTAATCCTGCTCTCTCCCAGCCAGATGGCTGTGATTTCTGCCATTTGAGAGTAGTTTAATCTGAGTTCAGTGAAGGTTCAATCTTTGAACTGTTTCAGCATGGGCTCCTGGATTTATTGGTAAAACCAATAGGAAATAAAGCCCGAGTTCAAGTATGATTTTCATCTTCATGAAGTGTATTCATATATGTTCACATAATATATTCATATAAATATTCTTCTCAGCTACACAACTCGACTCCTTCTATCACGGAGGAAATGTTTTTAATTAACAAAAAGAGTCCCCAGGAACACCCCTTGGTTTTTGGAACACCCCTTTAGTTTCTGCAATATTTATAGTGCATAAATTAACATTATATATTTATTTTTAAGGTGGGAGTCACTAAAAGCAGTTAGGACCCCCCAGCCGAGTACCCAGATATCCCCAAAACTGCAATGTAATGGAGGACTTAATGCCTGCTTCCTTTTGAAGCTAAATGTGATGCGATTGTGTGCTTAATGGGTTGCCGATTATACTTTACTGATCAGGGCTAAGCAACTACCACTTAAATAACAAGTATCTCTTTTACATACCATGAGTCCTTGTAACCATGACCTAAACGAAGGGCAACTGTGGGTGCCCAGTACTTTGATTTATGGATACTAGGTGGTTTTTAATGTAAAAAGACTATCTTTTCAGTGCTCTGGAGGACAGTTACTCTAATACAATTTTTGTTGCTCTGTAGAAGAGAAATTTGGAGGGGAAAAAAGGCAAAAGCTTTTCCCAGCTGACATTACATCCTTGATTTATACCAGCTTTATGTACTATGTTAGACATCACATAATGCATAAGACAGACACTTGGGGTTTTTTTGTGTGTAGTCAGAGAAGGTCCACTGTGTGAGCTCATAGCATCCCTCCCTCCCTTCCTTCTTCCCTCTTTCCCTCACTCCCTCTCTGCCGTTCCCCTCCCTGCTTTTCAAAATGCTGCATTTCAAAGTGTATATCAAAGTATGACTTTGGTCAGCAGCAGTCATAAGAAAAGTGGCAAAGACATATGGGGCCACATCTGGCCCTTATTTACCAGCCAAAATTCAGTTGCAGCTGTCTGAGTGGAGACTGCAGGACTTCTCTTGCTGTACAATATAAAGTGCCTAAAGCAAATGACAGGCATCCTGCTGGTTTGTACCATGCCAGTTTTTAAATGGAATAACTTTTAACATGAACTAGAAACCTCTGATAAAAAGGTTCGATTTGTGGCCCAGACATACCAACAGCTAGCTTGGACTAGGTCTCTGGCTGTTTTAAGTCTGTAACACCTTGTTGCATCTTTGTTGTTTCAGGGCCCATGCCAAATCATCCTACCTATGGATCTATCCAGTGGAGTCAGTAATAGTTTATATCACAGAACATAACAGCAGAGCTCAGAGTAGATTTCACGTTAGAACTGGTGCCTCTTGGTGTTTGAAGGTGCCCTTGGTTGATTTGATAGAAAATATGCTTTCAGTAATAAAGTTCTGTTAGGAAAAATAATGAGGGGAAGACAGAAGGACAGGGAAATCGAGGTGAAAGGTAAGCACTTAAGAGTCCTTTCACATTTGTTTGAATGCTGTCAGTGAAATGTTCTAACCTAATTTGAGCCTAGGAGTGCAACTCCTTTTATTCCTGTTTGCTGTTGATAGAAACTACCATTGAATAAAAAAATGAAAGAACACAGGTGACACCTCTGTGGCGCAGGTAGCAAAAAAAGCATTTAGAATTTTGCAGACTGACAAAAGGCTTGTTTTTATCATGGCCAAAATCTTAAACCAAGAGAATACACAGCGCAGAGGATTTTTGCTCATTACCCTGGGTGAGCCACTGCATTGAATGTGAGTGTTGGGAAGAAAAAAATCATCTAATAATTGCTTTATCTTTAGACAGGCTCGTGTACCACCAGTGTGCTTTGTGATCACCACAGATAACCATACCTTTCAAATGAAGTGCTGCTAGACACACTTTAATTGTAAATCTCCTCCGAGAAAACTCATATACATGAGTTATACACTGAGTTAACTGTATACAGATATGTATACCCAGGCAATGAGATGATGATGTGCTGGAAGATATTTTCAGTTCTTTTTGCCATTCTCATTTATTTATAGAAAAGCTCTTAAATGCAGTAAGAGAAACACTGTTTGTAACATCTGTTTTTTGTTTTTTAAGTGTTCATGGGGCCATATTATGGCATCTGATTTATTTTGAGAGAAAATACTTAGTAGAGTATAAAAGACAAGCTGCAGTTCCTTGCCTGTTCTTTTGATGTTTCCCACTTTTTTCTTTTTTAATGGCAACGGAACAGAGCCAAACAGTTCCCCTTTGTGTAGTTTATTAGGTTATCTATCTACCGGACAGAACAAAAGCAAGAAGGATAGTTTTGGTAATCTTGTCAGTTATGTTTCTGTTAGCAGACTTCCAAAGTTCACCTCATTGGATGCTTATCAAAGAAATGTTCATTATTACTAGCTCGTAGTCATGCCTCTGAGTCAAAATCCCAAACAACTTCCTTTCAGGGGCCTGAAGTGCCCCATTCATGCAAGTTCTGATCTGTACATTGCCTTGTTCCTACAAGGAACCAGAATGGGGGTTGTGTGTGTTCTGTTTGTGAGCTCCAGTGCTTTTTAGAAATAGAACACACTGTCCTTCCCTTTAAAAAGAGAGGTGTTTTTCTGTTTCAACTTTACCTTACTTAAGTAGGGCAAAACCAAAGCACTGTCCTATTTTCTTTTTATGTTGCAGACAGAATGGATTTTGGTATAGCATCTGAGTAACTTTTCATACAGTCATAGAAATGTGTTTAATTGGTATTTGATTAAGACAGAAGATGAAAGAAGGAAAGAAAAGAAACTGAGCTTGTGGGGCATTTTAAGGCAGAGCAGTCCTTAGGGAAAAGGAAGGGCACAGTGTTTGGTGTACTAAAATAGGACTTTGGTAACCCAGTTTCATTTCTGTGCTTCCTGTTTAGGACCTTGAACAGAGTCCCTCTGGGATGTAGCTTGTGTTTCAGTGAAAGTCAAGGTCTGAACTACTTCCAGGGATCTGGCTAACTCCCATTGTAATCACTTAGTGTTTCTTGTTAGCTAGCTCTAAGCCTTCAAAGCAACTCAGCAGACAGAGGACACTTAAAAGAGTACCTACATGAATTTTTTCACCTCTCTGCCTTATTAGTCCTATGTCACAAATGGGAGATAAGCATTGTCTTACTTCACTGAGGTACAACAAGGATCAGTAAGATGGTGAGGCAGTTGAATGATACACCTATGAGTCCACAAAAAATTCAAAGGCAAGATATTTGGGAGAAATCTCATTGACAGAAATGGCTAAGCAGATGTTCACTATTTCTGTTATATGATCGACTTCATGGTGTCTGTCCGTGCACACACTATGAAAGGGTATGTTTGAACATGCACACACAGTTATATACACTTGTGTATGTAGATATTCATGTTTCTGTTATGCTTTCCAAATCAACTATTATATAGCCTGTTCTGTAGGCACAAATCTGGGATCTATTACAGTCAGGAAAGTCATAACAGCCTTGCGGAGTAGAATTCTCCATATTTTCCTCATGTGGTAACCACTGTGTAAGATTACTTAATTAATAACAAGCAGGGAGTAACCATCAGCCAAAATAAAACAAGCCCTAAATGTGAGTTACCAACAGCTTCAACTTGCAACGGGAAGTTTCTTCTTAATGCATGTTTGTTTGTTTCAAATAAAGTACTTACAGTGCTGCTATTTTATTTTCTTTTAACCAGGTGAATGGAGCGAAGCTCTTTATCCCTTGCTGACAACACTCACAGACTGTGTAGCCATGATGAGTGACAAGGCAAAGAAAGCCATGGTCTTTTTATTAATGCAGGACAGTGCCCCGACAATAGGGCTCTGCCTGAGCCTTCAGTATCGCAGAGATGTTGTCTTCTGCCAAACAGTAAGCAAGCAAATATGGGTGATTTGATTGCACTTTGACATGTGGTGGGGTCTGTATGAAATCTGAAAGATTACTGTTTTCAGAATTTTTTGTACCTGTTCTACTCTCATGTTTAACACTGTGACCTCATAGAATCATAGAACAGTTAGGGTTGGAAAGGACCTTAAGATCATCAAGTTCCAACCCCCCTTCCATGGGCAGGGACACCTCGCTCTAAACCATATCACCCAAGGCCTCGTCCTCTCACAGGAGATCCTGTCCTTACTGGTCATTTACATGCATTTGACAATATATAACTGAAATGTCCCCTTGGACATACATTCACTATTTTAAACAAAAAGTATTCCTATATACTGTTTTGTCTTCTAATGCCACCAAACTAAAACCAGAAGATGGAAAGTGTACTCCCTCAGTTACCTTTCATTGGTTTTTGCATTGAGAAAACCAACAGGACCTGTAGTAGCTAAGGAGAGAAGTCTAGCTACAGGGAGGGAAATGAGTGCTGGGTTTCTTTTCCCCAGAAGTTCTGTCCCTGGGCCTGCTGGGGTTTCTTTCACCGAGTAGCAGATGACTGCACTAAAAAGCTGTCCACATTTCTTCTGCCCACTACATTTCTTTAGTGTGTCTACTTCCCTGTGAAATCAGTATCTCATTCATTTCTTTCAAAGATCTTATCTCTTGGACATTGTTTGGTAGGGCTGCTGTCCAAAAATGTGATGTCTCATAGAAATAAATTCAGGGATTTTTTTCTATGCAAAACCCACTTCATAGTGCAGATAACTTTTAAACTCAGTGCTTTGGTTATGTTTACCCATCATAAAATGAACTTTATTCCCTTATATTTAATTATGTAACTAAGTTGTACACCTGTGTACATAGTATATGGCAATCACCTGGGAAATTCCTTTGTTGACAGAGTGACTTAAGACTATTACTAATCTTAGACCTTAGTATTGATCTAGTACTGGGTCTTCAGGATGTTGTCCTGAATATCTTGTAACACTAGAGTTGGAATCTTTGCATAATGCAGATACTGCATTTTAAAGCTGTCTTAAAATGGCATTTAAAAAAACCCAAACCAAACACATTTATTCATTCTATCAAAATCCATGGCCTGGAACTAGCTGTGGTGCTTTTCTATCTGTAAGTAGGACAGTTCTCCAAGGAGACTTTTTTGTAATTCATATGTTGTAGACCCTAATACAAGTCATTGTATCCAGAAAACAAACAGATGCAAGATCAACAGCATTTCCATTTTGGGAGAGCTTGCAACATGAAGGCAGTATGCCCTAAATTTGGTTTTATGAATGTTTTGGGCTTTTGTTGGTCAGTTGTCTCTTTTCAGCTGTAAGGGAAAGAAGAGTGACATTGAAGGGAAAAGAGCATCAGTCTGACAGATTTTATGGCACTTCTTATATGTGATATTGTTTCTGTTTGGGGCTGAAGAGCCTTTTTTGTCTTGAATAATTTCACTTTTGTGTGTTTTCTCTCCCACAGCTGACTGCTCTCATTTGTGGTTTCATTATCAAGCTGAGGAACTGCCTGCATGATGATGGATTTCTAAGACAACTCTACACCATTGGCTTGCTGGCACAGTTTGAGAGCCTGCTGAGTACTTATGGTAAAGGCACAGGGCAAGTGGGTGGTATTAGCTGTTGAGCCAGCAAATTCTGCATTAAATTGGCAGAATACAGCAGAATATGAGTGTTTTGGAGAAGCTGCAGCTCAGCTACAATATGATTTTGAAAATTGAAACACAAAAGCACATTATATCTAAAGCACTTAATTAGCTAACAACTCTGAAGTTCTTCACATTTAATTGAATTACTTCTAAAGAGAAACTATACCTGTTTTATTCCAACCCTAACTATTCTATGATTCTATAACGTCAGAGGTTTTAAAGAAATAAAATTTATCTCAGTGATTCTTTTTTCAGGAAAGAAATGGATTAAAGTTCTGGTAAACTGGGAGAAACCATGCCCAAAATAATGCCTTTTGAATTCCCTTGGCCTCCTGTAATCTTACAGCACAGATTAAGATTAAAGAGAGAATACAAAAAGAGATAGTACTTTGTTCAAAATGTTTCAGTCCTGTGTCTGAACAGCCATGTGGATGTCAGTAAGGGAATGCTTTGCTGAACAAATGTGGAATACCTTGTAACTTTTCCAACACAAAGGATATCATGTCTGTGGCAATGCAGAGAAGTACTTACTAGCATCATCTAAATTGGAAAATCAGCATATATAATCTACTTGAACAACAGTAGTCTGGTCTGTGCTAGATAATTGGTGTTTCCCAAACTCATAAAGTCAGTGATGACATTGTCTGCAGTTGTAGGTCAAGGTGAAAGCCTGGTCTCCAGAGCCTCTTTGTCCATAAACCTTTAAGAGAGCGGTGACCTACAGTTGTCATCAAATTGATAAAGGGAAGTTGTACGTAATGAGTAATTATTACGATTCACTTTTTCTTCCATGATTTAGGTGAGGAGCTGGCAATGCTGGAGGACATGAGTCTGGGAATCATGGACTTGAGGAATGTAACCTTTAAAGTAACTCAGGCCACATCAAATACATCTACTGACATGCTGCCAGTCATCACTGGAAATCGGTAAACAAAGCAAAACAAATATACTTTGCTCTTCATGAGTTGAGGATGTACCAAAATTTGTCTCTTTCTACCCAAGTTGTAGAAGACCTGCAATATTAGTGAGCAGAACAAAATCAGCTTTGTTCAGGAAACTGGAAATCTGATTGAAATGTCCATGAGAATGTAAAATCAACACTACAGGTTGTGGAGGCTTGCTTTTGAACTAGAATAGCTTTTCTGATTAGGAGCAAGCTGTGGCAGTTCTTTGAAGTCCTCAGTTTTGACTGATGCTTTTTTTAATTGTATTGTGTTCCAGATGTTATCTGTCTTTCCATAAAGAATACACTCTCAGAATGTAGCATTTTGATCTTCATGTCTAATGGCTGTTTATTTATTTGCAGTGATGGATTTAATGTGAGGATCCCCTTGCCAAGCGCCTTGTTTGATTTGCTGCCGCGAGAGATTCAAAGTGGCATGTTATTGAGGGTTCAGCCTGTTCTTTTCAACGTGGGCATCAATGAGCAGCAAACCCTAGCAGAGAAGTATGTATTCAGTCATGCAAGCTCAACCTTAATGGCAGCTCAGCAATCTCCTGTTCTGATGGAAGAATGTCTCTATGCAGTCACAGTGTTGCGTTATTAACAGTGATTCAGTTTCTCCAGTACACGAACAAGGGAATACTAAATGAAGCTGTCAAGTACAAAACAAACAAAAGGAGGTCCTTCTTTATATGGCGTGTAGCTGTGGAGCATCTTGCCTCATGGGTTTGAGTCTAGTCCAGATTTATGTGGTTCAGAAGTGAATTTACAGGCAGGGAAATCTATCATGAGCTGTTTAATACAGGGAGCTGCTTGTGACTTTAGAACTCTGTGAGTGATGGATCACTAAGTGCTGAGAAATCATTCTGAGTATTGCTGTGTATTTGCCCTCTTGGTTTTGCAGACTCTTGTGGCTACTGTCAAAAACTGGATAATGGTCTAGATGGACCTTTGTTTTAACATCTCCTTGCAGTACTTGTGTAATGCAACACTGTTTTTATAAAGCTGAAATATATAATTATATAATTATACTTGCTAGGGAAAGAGCTACCAGAGCTTCCCTCTGTTATGGCCATATCCTGTAAATAATACATTGACAAATCAATGCTCTGATGGAGAACTTCAGTGAGATAAGGCACATTCATGTTTTGACAGTAGCCTTGGTACCAGGGTAGACTATAGTGGGGGATAGCTAGCAGTTATCCAGCAGTTACTCTTGTTCTCTATTACCTGTAATTGTGACTAACATAGTTACAGATGTCAGTACTCTTGTCTGTTTATCTATGTATGTAGCTATAGTTAGCTGAGATGCATTGGTGACAGTATTTATTACATTCATGGTTTATTACTCCTAGATCCATATTTCTCATTTACATTTCTGAGGTCAAAGTTCTCAATCCTGTCTACTGATGTTATGATTACTAATGGCTTATGAACTAAACTAGTAAATCCATTTTTAAATGTTTGACCTTAGGTGAAACGATTTACCAGAGAGGTATTTAATATTGAAAGGATACACAAAAGCCAAAGAATTTTAAATACTATTTCGTACAAGATTTTTCTTTCACCTTCCTTCCCACTTTTCACCTCACACTCAAGTATTTTGTTTTTCTGTAATGAATCACTACAACACTTCTCTGTTACACTTTACTTGGCATTTGAATGGTTAGGAATTTCATGGGATAACTCTTTAAACTGTTTTCTAGTAGTCATCTTGCCAAGTGCCAGTGTTTCAAAGAAGAGGAGAAGCCTTTTACCTTGGGCTTACCTGTTCCGTTCTTCATCTTTTAAAGGTTTGGAGACACTTCACTGCAAGAAATAATTAACATGGAAAGCTTAGTGCGGTTGAATTCGTATTTTGAGCAGTTCAAGGAAGTTTTGCCTGATGATTGTAAGTATTTGGTAATTAATGACAAATTTGGTTGAACAGCACAATTCAGGCTGGTTTTTGCTTCATGTTAGTTGCTAAATGTTGCATTAGTTACTTCCAAGAAATCTCTTTTAATACTTCAGTATTAAGTAGAATAGATTCAAGAGGTTTAAAGGTCAGTCTGATTAAGTTTCCTTTTTCAATTTACTTCTACTTTATATCTCTTTCTAAGTGTCATTATGTACTGTATAAACATACAGCTAGGGAGTTAGACTGCCATGAGGTAAAGGCATAAAAATGACAGGTTATAGCAGCAGCACTTTTATGTGCAGTTTTTGGTCACATTCTCTACATTTATGATAATCTACAGAGAAAAAAACTTCCTGTTTTTAGGAACTTAATCACTTTCCCTCTGCTTATCCTTTGGCGCTTTCCTATAGTAGTTGCATCTGCAGCCACCAACAGAGAAGTCTAGCACCTGGAAGAGAGATAATAGCTACAAACTTGACTTTTACTGGTTGCACAGGAAAATTTCTTGCTTGTTAATGTGTTTTTGGAGACAGTGCCATAAATGTTATTTATGTGTGACCACACATGGCAAAAATTCATTGATTTGTTGTTGTTAGTATCCAACTTCTCGTAAACTAATTTCATGGGTCCCACAATTGTAGTTTTATTGCAGAAATACAAATGCAGTTGCATGCAATGGGATAGTAAGAATTCTGATGTTAAAGTACATTACTGTACTTCCAGTTATCCTTGATTTTTTTTGATGCAGCTGAGAACAAAAGCTGTTTCCCCCTTTCCAGGCATTCATAATCCTGCACAATTAATTCTCTGAAATTTTTACTCTGAAAATTTAACTTTCTATTTACAATATTCTAGTATTAGACTTTTTTGTGAAATTCAAAAGTTAATCACTTTAAAGTGATTTTTGTTCTACTTTTCTCTCAATGACTTCATTTCTCTTTCTAAACTTAATAATAGTTCCCATTCAGCTCCTTCCTCTCCTCTTTGATTTTGCTTGCCTTTTATTTTTTCTTCCTTCAGTCCCTTCCCTTGTCCCCAAACCTCTGGTGTGGATCCAATAGTCTTTTAGCTTTTGCTTTTTTTTTTTCTTGAAACTCTGTTTAACCCTGCAGTCTCGTTTGTACCCGGTCATTTGTTCCTTCCCATTTCATGTCTTTAAAACTGTTTTAATTTTATACTTATTTTCCTCTATTTTTAAAGAGCAGTGGTGCCGTGACCTTGAGTTTCCCATTTGCCAGTAACATGCCTTATACTAAAGGTTTTTCTTCAAGTAACTGGAAGTTGTGAATAAGGCTGGCATGCAGTGTTGGGCAGGTGGCATTAACATACTTCTTAACGGTGAAGGAAAACAAAACAGTCTTGTGTCCATCTGCCTGTTCTCCCTTACTCTGATTACTTGTCATTACATTGATCCCTGCCACGTGAAATGGATACCACAAAGAGGGAAAACCCACCGTATGCCAAAACTTCCTTCTGCTTCAGTGTTTGTCCTGGGTAAATGTAGACATATTGTATCTGGATTTTGCAATCCAGCTTGGACAGATGGTTTGTGGTTACAAAGGTTTAGCAGGAGTTTTGATTAAAGTATGGAAAAAACCCTATACTGGTGTCCCCACCAGCAAGTGTGCTAGAGATGCTCTGTGGACAACTGAGACAAACTGGGGCTCTGCTTGTTATAAGGAAGGTCTGTGGGTGTTTTGTGTCTCCTCTGGGGCAATATTTATGACGTATAAAGTGAAACACACTTTTCCATAAACCCTTGTCAAGAGAGAATAACATTTTACATTTAACTGTAAGACAGGTGGTTATTATGACCTGCCAGCAATGTAGTCTGTGGTAAGTAGAGGAAAAAGAAAAACCAAATGGACTATTCTTGGGGACAAGAGGCCTAATGAAGTATCTCCTGGCAGGTTGTAGGTAATGTTCATTTCAAGGATACTACAGAAGCGAAGTTGATTCCTGATCCACTGTCCTCTGTGCTCTTAATTCTAAGTCAAGTGAATTACTGTCTTAGCTTAATTAGCTCCTCATCTTTAGAAATACCTGGGGAGATGATCTGTGTCATGTTTTTGTTTGCAGGTATTACTTTCTTCCTGGGTGTAGAGCTCAAGCAGAGCAGACCAGTATATGCACAATATTGCTAATCATAGAACAGTATCATTTAGGCTGAAAAAGACCTTTAAGATTATCAAGTCCAACCATTAACACTGCCAAGTCCACCACTAAACCATGTTCCTAAGTGCCATCTCTATACGTCTTTTGCATACTTCCAGATATGGGGACTCCACCATTTTCCTGGACAACCTGTTTCAGTGCTTGATAATCCTTTCAGTGAAGAAATTTTTCCCAGTATCCAGTCTAAAGCTCCCCTGGCACAGCTTGAGGCCATTACCGCTTATCCTATCACTTGTTACCTTGGAGAAGAGACTGACCCCAAACTCACTACAGCCTCCTTTCAGGCAGTTGTAGTGAGTGATAAGGTCCCCCCTGAGCCTTCTCTTCTCCAGACTAAACAACCCCGGGTTCCTCAGCTGCTCCTCATAAGATTTGTGCCCTGTATCCTTCCACCAGTCTTACTCCCTTTGTTCACTCTGTTATTATATTGCAATCAGATTCTGAGCCCCTGAAGTTTTAAATGAATGTGCTTTTCCAGTTGATTTTAATTAAAATTGAATTTGTTTTGTTGGTGGTAGTAAGTAATTAAGAATTGAAATACAAAACTTACAAGCTTTGACTGAAGGAAACATGACTGCATTTGCAACAGGCATGTAGGAACACTTTGCACGTAAATTAGCATGTGGAAGTGTTGAATACAGATAAGTAAGTGGAGTTGGTTTTGTTTGTTTTATAGGTCTACCTCGATCTCGTAGTCAGACGTGCCTGCCTGAACTGTTAAGATTTCTGGGACAAAATGTACATGCAAGGAAAAATAAGAATGTTGATATCCTTTGGCAAGCTGCTGAGGTATTTTTAAATCTAAGCATCTCTGCATAGTTCAGCTGATTTTCTTTATGCATACGTATTTTCACCTTTTTTGTTACTGATATGTTCCAGTTTTTTTCATTTGCTTGCACAAAGCTTGGAAATATTCACAGGTTACACTTCCTCTAGAATAAGATATGGTGGGATAAAATGTATTTTCCACATCAGTAATTTCCCTACAACTCATGCAACAAAGCTCTGCTTTCTCAAAGATGACAACTTTTGACATCAGTCCTATACAACATTTGTGTCTTTCTAAGGAGAAGTACAGGTGTGTTCTCTGACAGAAGATAATGCATGAGGAAGGAATAATGAATTGTATATCCATTTCTAGATATGCCGCAGACTAAATGGTGTTCGATTTACAAGCTGTAAAAGTGCCAAGGATAGGACTGCCATGTCGGTCACCCTAGAGCAGTGCTTGATCCTACAGCATGAACATGGAATGGCTCCACAGGTCTTCACTCAGGCTCTGGAGTGTATGAGGAGGTAAGAGTTTGACTTGTGTCACTTATTCCTAAATGAAGAACCATGCAAACTGCAGAGGAGCAGAGGTCTCTGTTTCTATCAAAAGGGGGAAAAAAAATGAAGTAAAAAATCTGCAAAACTGACTGCTAGAATTCATCCCTCCCTTGCACATATTAGTGAGTTGCATATGCTAAAGCTGGTTGTTACCAGATTTGCATCACATGGGCTTTAGTTGTCAGCAGTGAATTGGGGTTTTTCAGAGAAGCATGTAAGAATGTGTTTTCAGTTAATGCTGAGCTTACAGAACAGAAAACTGGCTCTTCTTTGAATGTTGTTTAATGATGGGGTTACATTAACAGTGATAGTACTGGGTTTCCTAGTTCTAGATTAGGCAGGTTCCTCAGGGATGATCTTTTGTTCTTGGAAACACAGACACCTGTAGTTTGCAATGGTTTGCCGTGTGTATTCTTTAGCAGTGAAACACTGTTCACTGGGTGAAATGTCAGTATGGGTGTTTCACGATACAGCAACCAAATTTCATCACAATGTGTCAGTGTGCTGTTGTCATATCGATATAACGATGTTCTGTATTCTGAAGCAGCAGAGGTGTTTGCAGAGTTAAATACTGTACTAATAAAAAAAGAAAATCTGTTTACTGTTGTTCAATGCCTTGTTTCAAGCACTGCTGGAAAACTCCGTAACTCACATACCAAAAGAAAGGATAAGAAATACAGCTTTAGTCTCTTCTCAATGTAGTTCAACAATGCTGTTCAGTCCTGTTTTTCAACATTCACTCTTACTGAATGTACTGTACTGTGTGTCTTCTCACCAAATTCTCTAGAGTGTTCAATTCTCTTATCCTTTCTGTATGTTTTTGCTGTTTGACCCTTTCTTACTCTTCAGTTACCTGGAAGGAAAATGTCTCATGTAATAAAACTTGCAGCCCCTTACACTAATCATTTGGGTGTTACATCTACATCTGACTAGATGTCACTGGACTTTTTTTTATTTTCACTTTTTTCTGCATCATTACAGTGTTAGTACAGTACATGAAAACTGCAGTCAGAGACTAATTAAACCTTGATAGTAGCAACAAAATGGAATGGTTTTGTGAGGGAGAAGTTGTTCACTTAAATGGAGTTAAGCAGCTCTCAAATAGCTTTATTTAAATTATGCAACTTGTCAACTTAGACATCTGAAAGAAAAAAAAAGCTTTGTTGCACAGTTGTTTATTTAGAGTGAGAATAAAAACTAATTGAGTATAATATTAGGAATTTTGTGTCTTTAAATTTGTTACTGAGTAAATGTTGTTTTTTGAATTCAGCTATGGACACAGTAGAGGCAGAGATTAATAACAACATTGTTTTGGACTATCAATTTAGTGTACCACAGGATCAGATAAATATTGATACAAGAAAGCACTGCTTTATGTTGACCTACACAGGGATATTGGATGAGGGCAAATTTAATCAAAACCTTGGGCTCATGTGTTCTAGCAACATCAGAGACTTGCCCTGATAGGTGAAAGATGTGACTTTCTTTCTGTTAAATCTTTGACTGAGAGATTGTGCAGAACAAATACTGACTAGTCCTGAAGGAATACTAACATTAGACTATTCTTCAAGCCCATCACTCTTTCTTCCTCACATCTTATTGCTCTTTCGGGTAGGTGGCTGTGTTTTTAAAATTATTTGCCAGTTCTGCTCAGAACAATGGCACAGAATTAACGAAGCTTAATGAGAAAGTGAGCATTACAGGACAACTATACAGGAGTCCAGCTCCACCCAAGTCCATTTCAGCCTGGACAGGGTGATCTGAGCTAGATGACAGACATAGGAAGTGAAAAGGTAGCGAATTACTTCCAGGCATTCAGAAAACTTTCTTTTAACTTTGATCTTTTTATTGTGCAACCGCTGGAAAATGAAAGGCTTGTTCAGTCTTAACAGACTTCCAAAATTTCTGGGGCAGTTGGAAGGACAGGAAAAGTACTTAAAGAAAGTGGGACTCAATGAAAGCATTTCACCTCTTCTCTATTGGTAACTTTCCAAGTAAGAAAAGCATCATTGCTTATACTCTTCTTGAAAAGTTAAGAAAGCACCCTCTTCTTTATGTGATGTTGGTCTTTAGAGGTGTTAGTTCCCACTTACTTTTCTCAGGGACTTCCTTTCCTTCCCAGCCTTGTGATAATTATGTATCTGTGATAATTATGTTCAGCGAGGAGGACATCAGGCAGAGAACATTGAGTACTCATTGCAGATTCTTGCAGAAATTCACAGATACAAGTTTGTGGTTTTCACCTTAGAAACAAATATTCCATTAAAATAAACTCAGTTTTCTGTTAAATAAGTTGTGGCTTTTTCAGCCCCAAATCAAGTATATGGTAACTCACAGCCTACAAATAGTAAATCATGCTGATATGTCTGGAAGTTCAAGCTACAGAGGAAATTACTACCTCGCTGGTAAGGCAAATCAAAGGCAAAGTCCAACTAGTTCACATAGCCTCTTCCATCTGCAGCAGTGCCAACACTCCCCCCTAGACCTGTGATTACCTGACCTCCCTTTCCCTTCACAATTACTGGCCTGTCAGATACACCAGTGAAGCTGTTTGTGTGAATATGTTCCAATCCAGTTTCAGTCAGAATCAGCCTGGGTAGCAAAATCTTTAGACATTCAAGATAGCCCAGCTCATTTTCATTAAATCAATTAGGAAGTTCAGCCAACAAAGAAAAGCTGTCTCTGATAGGGGCTCTTGAAAAGCAGTTGGAAATGGGGTGAGGGAAATGATCTCTTCTAGCTGCCATGGAGCCAGCTAAGCAGATGACATAATGAAGCCCTGACAGCTGTGTTTGCATATAATCACTCACTGCAATAAAACAGCCATGATAAACAGCTTGGTCGGATTTCTTCAGTGGTTGACCTGTTTTAAGAATACAATTGTGATGAGTTGACCTTGGCCACCTGCCAGACTCCCACCCAGCTGCTCTCTCACTCTCCCTGCTCAACAAGACAGGAGAAGATACTATGAAAAACCTTGTGGGTTGAGATAAAGACAGGGAGATCCCATGCCAGTTAGTGTTACAGGCAAAGCAGACTTGACTTTTGCCAATAGATTTCAGTGGTAAGAAACAAAGACAAAAATTACAGCACCTTCCCTCCACAACCCCTTTTGTCCCAGGCTCAAGTACTTCACTGCTTCATTCCCAACTCCTCTGCCTCCTCCCCATATTGAGCAGTGCAAAGGAGGTGATCCTGCTCCTCTATTCTGCTCTTGTGAGATCCCACTTGGAGTATTGTGTACAGTTCTGGTGTCCTCAACATAAAAAGGACATGGAACTGTTGGAGCAAGTCCAGAGGAGGGCCACGAGAATGATCAGGGGACTGGAGTATGAAGACAGGCTGAGAAAGTTGGGGCTGTTCAGCCTGGAGAAGGCTGCGTGGAGACCTCATAGCAGCCTTCCAGTATCTGAAGGGGGCCTATAAGGTTGCTGGGGAGACTCTTCATCAGGGACCGTAGTGATAGGGCAAAAGGCAATGGGTTTAAACTAAAACAGGGGAAGTTCAGGTTAGATATAAGGAAGAAGTTATTTACTGTGAGGGTGGTGAGGCACTGGAACAGGTTGTCCAGAGAACTGGTAAATGCTCCATCCCTGTCAGTGTTCAAGGCCAGGTTGGATGGAGTCTTGGGCAACATGGTCTAGTATGTGGTGTCCCTGCCCATGCAGGGAGGTAGGAACTTGATGATCTTAAGGTCCTTTCCAACCCTAACTATTCTACGATTCTATGGGGAATGGAGGTTTGCAGTTGGTCCATAACAGCTCCTCTCTGCTGTTTCATCCTCCTTCACTCTTCCCCACTCCAGCATGGGTCCTTCCCATGGGCTGCAGTCCTTCAGGATAAACTTGCTTCTGCATAGACTCTCTACATGCCCAGTTTCCTTCAGGAAATATTCACCTTCTCTACTACCAGGCCCTCAATGGGCTGCAGTGTGGATATCTGCTCCACTGTACTCATCTCCATGGCTGCAGGGGAATCCCTGCTGCAGCACCTGGGGCACCTTCTCCCCTCCTTCCCTGACTTTTGTGCTAATAGGGCTGCTTCTTACATATTTTCCTGCCACTCCTCACTGCCATTCAGTGTTTTGCGTTTTCTTATATACACTTTGCCAAAGGCACCACTGTCTTGGCTCAGGGGCCTGGTTGTGTCTGCGGTGGCTCCATTTGAGTTGGCTGGAGCCAGCTGTGTTCAACACAGGGCCGACTCAGCTTCTCCTCACATAGAGGATTCCCATACACATGCTCTATTAACAGGGAATTTGGTTCATCTCTTTACCCTGGTCCTCCCCTAGAGGTAGTCTGCTGAGGAATGTTTTAAGACACTGTACAATTTGTTATGTTATTTCCAAAGGTGACTTTTCACCCCTCAGGTGGAAGCATCTACATGGGCCAACAGTGACAAGGAGCACGCTTTCCAGCTCTTGCCTCCATTTGCACTGTATGTGTCTGTGCATATGTCTTTGTGTAAAATTGAATAGCTTGATAGCTTTAGTGGTACAGATGTGGCATGTGATGTTCATAATGTCTTCTTGCCATTTTAAGCCTTTCTTCCTTCTTGCCCTCTCCCATTGTTTTACTTCCTTATCTATATCCTAAACCACTTTCTTTCCTCAAGGCTATTCTGTTGGGCCTTTATCCACAACTTTTCAGTCAGCATTAGCTTTCCACATACTGCTTCTCCTGAGCACTTGCACACATGCCACCATCCACACCACTACAAAGATAATCAGGATTTGTAGGCATCACAGATTCAATCTGCCCTTATCCAGTATAGGCAGCAGGAGGTGAAAACATTTGCATCACCAATTTTGATGTGTTAATCCAGAAGAGAAATACGGTTGGTTTAGTTCCCTGCCCACCTAATTCCATTCGACTTGAAATGGCACCAGCTTCTGAAGGCTTTTTTTCCCTTTCCACCACATCTAGGGTATCTATGATATCTTCCAAGACGCTGTCTGTTGGTTACCTAACCTTGCTACCCAACCAGCAAGGTTATGTACCACCTTTTATGGATGGAGTGAGTGCACTTGTTCTAAGTGCAACACAGGTTGCATTTAGTTGTTGCTTTATAAACTAAACATAGAGTTGACCTGGAGAGGGTATAAGAGAAATCTAAAATGAAACACCATACTACAATGCCTCAGGTTACCTGAAGAGGTGTTCTCTACTGTCAGTCTTTGGTGCTCAAAGCAATGTAGGAAGCAGGGGCATATGCTCAAAGCAATGTAGGAAGCAGGGGCATAATGAGATGCACTATATGTCTTGCCTTTACATGCATATATTGAGGCGCTTCAGAAACATGCATTTTAGAAAGCATATCAATACACATGTGAATTCATGTTGAAGCAGACAACTAAGTGGGTGGTTTGGGGGTTTTTTGTTTACATATTGAGCAGGTAGTTAAGAGGTTAAATTATATCACTGCAGCCTAAGTGGAAAGATGTTTGAAAGGGTCAAATACTATAATGGTTATTCATGTTCAGCTTGCTTTTCAGAGCTCCACTTCTTTGCAGCATGCAAAGGCATGGCAGAGCAGCATGGGATATTATTGCTTGGCAATCTGAAACAACGAACATGAAAAACCATTTATATTCAACCTACATGTGTTTATTTTTAGTGGACTACAGTACTTCTTTCTTATTTTTCTCTTTTATTCTCTTTCCCTCTCCTTATTTCTGTAATTGTGCTGACACATATTTTTGAGACGTTCTCCCACTCTTTCTTTACTTCATCTTCTGGATTTTGTTGTGCTTTCTTCCATGTTTTTTCATTTTCTTCACCACCTTGTGTTGCCATCTCTTTTTATACATTCATTTGCATGTCCGTCTTCCTTTATGTTTTATTTCCCTCCTCCCAACCTTCTTCCTTTTCACAGCATTGGAACACGGGAGGTAGTCACCCAGAAGAACTTGAGTGGCTTGGTGCCCATCCGTGATTTCAGACTAGATCCCAGCCTCCTCTACTCTATTCCTTTACTAGCTCTGAGCCCCAATTTACTAATTGTGTGGCTGTTTCTGAGCATAGCTTACCTGGTGGCCAGATTACGTTGCAAGTGAAGATAAAGTTTAAAACAAAAGCAAAAAAAAGCTTGAATGTGTATTGCCACTTGGTACCTGCTGGACAAAGGAATGTGTCATAGCATTGTCTGCCAGGAATTATTATTATGCCTTACAATTTTACGTTTCTATTGTACTAAACTGTAAATACACATCAAATTATTTTATCAAAAAGAATTGTATTGAAACTTTAAATTCTTGTTCTGCTTTCAGTGCTTGTAACATAGTCTGACATTGGCCTGTTACCTCGTTACTTTAGCCGGCCTGAAGATCTCTTACCAAATATAGTTTTGTGTTACTTGTTTCATGTATTCCAGAGAAAGGAACTCTGTCTGAAAAGAATTTGTATCTTTTGTATATTTAAGGTGTATGCTAATCTTGCCTTTCATTTTTACGAGGTATGAAGAGAAAAATAAAAACATGGGTGGGGTTTATAAGAAATTATAAGTAATTTATTTAAAGAAACAAATTTCTACCTTCGTTTCAAACGATAATATCCAAATTACATTGCTGAACAATTTGTAGAGCCATAGTCTTGTTCCTTTCTCATGGTTAAGTATGTTCTAACAGACCAGTGTACCCACTCAGAAAATGACTTGCAGTGCGCTGCACGTAGAATTTGTTCATTCTATTTGTAGATCTGCATTTTGTAATGTATTAAAGACATGAAGTGAACGACTTGCGGTTAGAAAGAGGATGTAATTTGCATTGGCCTGCTAATGGTCCATTATCTGTTTCAGGTGCTCTGTTATAGAACTTATTCTGAAACAGGGTCATTCTCATCCTAGAAGTTAAAGATACCAGTCTTTAATATTTCAGGCAAGAAGAGGGAGGTGTCAGTTAGCTCCTTTCGTAGGTGGGTTCGAGGTTTTCCACTGCGCTTTGTTTTAATTACACTAGACTAAATATTACTGTTATTTCCATTTTTAAGTGTTGGACAGCTTTAATCTGATGTTGATAGTGGCTTAGAGATAAATGAATGATGGTAAGTTAGCATTTATTTAAGTGGTGAGACTAAAGCGTCTTACCTAGTTTAGTCACGCAGAATAACTGCAGATGAAATTTGGTCATCGTTGATACAACATCAACCTGGAAGAGGCCTACTAAACGGAAAGATTTTGTTGCTGCAGTTGTGTGGCAGAGCTTGTCAATAGCAATAGCTGGTTAAAAAAAACTAACCTCATTTAATGTACTTTGCTAAATTCTTGAAGGAATTTACTTCGCTTGGTGCCTGAGATGACAGAAAATTGTGCTTTTGAGGAGAATTCTCCTAGTACTGTGATTTCTATTTTCTACTATTATTAACTTGCTTAAAAACCATAGGTAGCTATAGCTTTTATTATCAGTCTTAATGGAATTTGAAATTACCTACTGAGAGAGGTAAGATTAAGAAAAGAAAAAAAGCACAGTTAGAGTAAAAAATAGAGCAAAAGCCTAAATTTGGTGAATATTCTAACTAAAACCAAAATGGTACATGGTTATATTTGAATCTTCATGAAATCAGACTGTACAGTACACTGTCTCCTGGTAGTTTTCCTCACTATTCTTCCAATTTTCTTTAAAAAAAAAAACAAAACCAAAACAACCAAAAAACAAACCCCAAACCAAACAGAAAGCCATACATATCTATCTGTATTTACATATAGATATTTAAACATCCTATTTATTTTTAGTTGCAATGAATTTAGGTAAATCCTTACTGCTGATGAGATTTAAAATTGTGGTTTGATGGTACTGGACACATCCACACCCTGTGCTGGTATCTGGTACCACTGTGTCTCTTTACGTATAATTTCTTCTTCCTGGTTCATTTGCTATGGGTACCAAAATCTGCCTTTTTACAAAGTGAACAAATGCCAGGTTGGACTGTGGTTTTGATCTTGTAATGTGATGAGTGTCATGGGCTCAGTTTAACAACATGTGAAAGTAATTTTAGTAGGTGCTATCTCCACTGAACTCCCTAAGATTATTAATCTGTTTAAATAAAGTGTAAAGGGTTTGCTCATGACTATCACTAGGGCTTTGCAGTAAGTTCACCCTTAAATTTATCTAGAATAAAACCCCAGGATTTCTGAAAACACTCTAGTTATTTTCTTATTTTCTTAAGCTTTAGTGGGAACAAGTTTTCATCTTTTTTATTTTTAGCTTGGTCTGTGCTGTCATTCAGGCATTCAGATTTAAAATGCTGTAGTGCACACTGCTTATGTGCCTCCAGAAGAAACACAGCACATGAGACGGTGTGTGAAATACATCTTTGTCACCATGTAATTCTGTGATCTCTGTGGCCTCCTTGTGCCATGGAGGGGCATGTGCAATAACCAGATGCCGTGGGATGAATTATGAACAGAATGATTCACTTTGGAGTGAAAATGTTCATCTGGTATCGCATATTTGCTAGTTAACCACTGTTTTTATTAGTACTCCGAAGTATAATTTCTGCCTATTTTTGATTAATCTATTTGACTGCAACAGCCTCTGGAGGAGGGGTTCCTGTAAAACACAAAGTAGTGACATGAAAATAGTGTCATCACGTACAATCCATTCTACAAAACGCAGGCACAGAATGTGCTCTGGAGACAAATTTCAAACTCACTTAAACTT
The DNA here is from genome assembly GCF_033783945.1 of Neopsephotus bourkii. NCBI lineage: Eukaryota > Metazoa > Chordata > Aves > Psittaciformes > Psittacidae > Neopsephotus > Neopsephotus bourkii. Next base: position 2,683,438 of record NW_026902234.1, on the reverse strand, counting down.
TGTCTTAAAGCAAAAAGTTACTGTATTTTACAAGGTCGATCTAGGAGGTACATACAGAACACGGTTCTGGTCAGCTTAACTAGCCAAAATTGGAAGAACAGTGAGGTCAGTTTGAGACAGAGAGCTTTTGAACTGAATGGGAATCTAAACCCTCCTTTTCAATCAGATGACCACAGTTTCTCTGGTAGATGCTGCAGCATCTCCAGGACAGGAATAAAGTGGTATTTCCACCATAAGATGCTGTACTGTACATTTTGTCATGAAGTTCTAGTATTTGTTGTTTAGCTTTCAGTCCTCTATCAGGGAAAGACATTCTCCTGCAAGCCTAACTTGATCTATAATATATATGTAAACGATAGTGCTTCCTCTTTGTATGTGTGTTTCTGGATGTAATCAAAGGAACTGTGAAGTAGATTTATGAGTGTAAAGAAGCCTTATAACTGGAGTAGTTTTTTATTGTAGCACAGAACCTCTTTGTAATGTGGGGCAGTTGCACCAAAGCATTGAGTGAAAATGAAATTTCTCCACAGCTTTGTTTCATTGGAGTGATGACTGTCAGTGCAGCCAATCTTTTTTGCTGCCACACAAAGTTGGTGTTTCATTAAGATTTTTTTAGACTGTGTTGGTTTTCAAGTCAATTTATGCATGCAGAGATTACTGGGAAGTCATTATTTTTGTATCAGCTCTAATCTTTAAGTAAGTACTGATAATACAGGGAACAATAAAATTACTTCCAAGCTCTTATTGAGAGATCAGCAGTTTTTCTTTTGCAGCTTAATGTATTAATAAATTAGCAGAACTGCTTTTAAGCAATCTCTTGGGATCCCTTGTGCAAAGAAGCGGCATGTGAGCTCCTGAAATACATGAAACCATTGATGAAAGAACTTTTTTAAGTAGATGTGCTGCTGCTTTTTAGAAATGCAAAACTAGCAATCTGACATAGCATGTGTCCATCCTGTGTGCTTCTGACTGGCATTGTATGATGAGTCCTCATTTTTAATATTTGCAGTGGCAAATCAATTAAGCACTCATTAAATATAACCAACTTTTTTTTCAATGCTATAAAATAACCAATTCATTTCATCTTAGTTTAAGTCTTCTTTATTTTTCTTTTTTTCCTTTTTACTGCTGTCATTTTTTGTGCTTGTTTTTTTTCCCCAGTGAGGGTTGTCGCCGAGAAAATACAATGAAGAATGTTGGATGTCGCAAGTATGCATTTAATTCCCTGCAACTGAAGGCTTTCCCAAAGTATTACAGGCCTCCAGAAGGAACTTATGGAAAAGTTGAAACATAAGCATACTATGTCCTTTAATGGCTGTTCCATTCAAACTTGTGGATACTCTAGATTAATCCGTGATTTTGTCATCCAGAGGAGATAAATCACCTTTTTGTACGTTTCACTAGGTTATCCAGAGCATGTTACTTACAGAATTGGAATCTCTAGTAACAATTATTCTGACACCTTAGCTTGAGAATAGTGTGATAACGCTCTGCCCGTTTAAATAGCCTTCAGTGTATGTAAGACAACCAGATATTGTGCTATTTCCTAATTATCTATATGCAAATAGCTAGGTACCTCCTGGGTGGGCAAGGACTCTAGGAATGGCATTGGGCAGCTGTTTCATGTCACATCTTTTTATACGGAATTGAATTTGAGAATGAGCTTTTCATAAACTTTTTAAAACTGCGAGTAAAACTCAAAAGTTGTAAATAAAAAGGGATTGGATCCTAGACAGTCTAATAGCTGTAGAATGCATTGTTACAATCAAGAAAGAGAAGTTTAACTTAAAAAGAAAAAAATCAGAACAATAAAAGCCAGGAGTATAATTTGTTTACTGTATATAGGATGGTATCTTCATAAACAAGATTAACAGTACAGAAAAGGCCAGGCTTATGAAGTCTGGTTTTCAGTTCTGTCCAAATAAAACAAATTCCTGCTGCCTTTGGCAAGTAAGGACTTGGGCACACATCTGATGTTAAGAACTGTTTTGGAAACACGGTGATGCTTAATCATTAACACCAGCAACAGTTCCCTCTGTCCTTCCCCACGACAAAGCAAGTGCGACAAGCAGGTTGCTAATGTTGCCTGTGACATGTTGGGTCTCTCCCATGGTGTCATATAGTAATTAACACACTTTTACGCATGAATTTTTATGTCAGTTCTGGATTTTAAGTATCTGGGGCAGGGGGTGGTGGTAATTTTTTTTTATTGGTATTTGCTTTTTTTCTCTCATGTCAATTTTGTATGTCAGTACAAAAATGCTGAAAGTGCCCAATGCATCCCTGCTACTCCATAACCCAAACTGGTTTCTTTGCATTTTACCTGGGCAGGTGTTCAGAATCCAGGGAGGGGGAAGTATGACTGTTTTCAGGGCATTTCTGAGGAAGGTGGCAATGCCTCATGTTGGTAGAAAGGAACTGTTCATGTACTACCAGTACCGCGCTAGAACCGCAGGTGTGTTATAGCTTATGACAAGGTGATCAGTTTGATAAGTGATAAAATATATTCAACAGGTCTCCTCAGAAGTAATCTCCTAAAGAATGCCTTTGAAACTATGATACCTTTTTAAAAAGCAGCTAAACCTTAATTTCCAAATTTGAACAAGATTTTAACAGAATCCCTAACAGCCCTTGCTAGGTTCCTTCAGCACACTGTGCCCTGTTCTTCTTAGCTTCTAAGAATGTCAATTTTAGAATAGAAAAGTCTGCCCGTTTATACTTGTGGAAGTAGCAACAGCCAGGTAAGTATACGGCTGTTTTCTGGTTCCTTTCTCCCTCTCACTGATGTTTGTCTGTGCTGTCACTGCTCTCTCAGTCAGTCATGTTCATTCTGCTCCCATGCAGGTTTGGGGCTTACAGGTCCAGCAGTTTTTGCATTTTGCTTGTTGCAATAAAATGCTGAGCAGCATGTCAGAGAGCCAGGTCAGAGAGTGTTCTGCTGAGCGAGGATGTTACTGTTGGTTCTGTCTCTCTCAGATAACAAAACACTGAATTGTGTGCAAAACCTATGTATTGTACCTGTCCCAGGTGTGAGCAAATCACCTACAGTAGAACAGTCCCTTGTAATTTTACCAACCCTGTTCACCATAATAAATAAAGAAATGTTGGTTTGTATTTTTTTTGCTAATGAGGAAACAAATACATGGTGAGAAAACTTTTCAATGGGATCTCTTTGGACAATGTTGCTCTATTAGTTCTGCTCAACCTTCAGTCCCAGGCCCATTATTAAATGCTACATTTATTTTTGTATAAACTATACTCTTTGTATCCCTTAGTTTTTATGAGTTGATAATTTTATTTTGTATATTTCAAACATATTATATTCTAAGTCCTGTATTGTTACACTAAAAATATTGTGATGTTCAGCTTCAGAAGAGAAGAATAAGAGGTCTGTTGTAACAACAGAGCCACGCACACTGTGGCCAACAATCATTAGATCTGCTCTCAAGCTTAGTGAGATTCATTTTCTATACCAATGTAATCAGAAAAAGTGGCTGAATTTTGTATGTGCATGGTTTTTGCTCATCTTTTCAAAGTGGTGGAATACCAATCTCAAGTACGGCGTTATTTGTTTAAAATATCCTGATTTCAGTATGCTTACATGTAAAACATGGCTGTCCAGCTAACATTTTATATATACGCCAGTGTCAGTACATGCACGTCGATGGGCTTGTTTAAAGGGCACAATGAACAGTAAGATCTTGGGCAGTTCATCAAAAAAGGAAAACTGTGAAACTTGAAATCCACATAGGACGCTTCACAAGGGTGAATTAAGCTTTTCTGTTGCACAGGAGAGGCAAAATTAAGGATTACTGTAAAAATAAGTTCTGTCTAATGGTCTTTTTTGAGTACATTTTTTTAAATTATAAAACATACAAAGGTAAAAAAAAAAACTGTTGCCAAGTATGTTCTGTGTATGTTCTGTGAAAGTACCTACAGCACAGTTGCCTTTTGTTTCATTTATACATGTAAAATTATTGTATAATACAGCACTGTTTTGTCCCAAGACAACTGTATTTGCCAAGCTTTGTGCATTGAAATATTTTTATTTATTTGGTTTTGGGCAGTATTAATATATCATATGGCTACTGTTTTATATATTCTAGTTCATCCAATCCATGTATGCTGTAAATGTGCTAGTCTTTAGGATGAAAACCAATAAAAGAATTGACAAGAATAACAAATGATGGTGTTTGTGGTAAATGAAAAGAAACACTTGGGTTCCTTAACTTGGTAGCTTTATCTGTTGGAGAATACATTAAGCCAAGTTGTGCATGGATATATTTTACACAGACCTGTGAGTCAGGAAGCAGTTCCTTCTAATCCCCACAGAAGTACAGCTGCTATCAATTTTCTGTAGTTAAGCCAGGCACCGGTTTGTCCCACATGCCATACATTCAGCAGCAGTCAAAGAAAGAAACAGTCTGAAATTATTTTTGTTCTTAATCTTACATACCTTCTCTGTGAACCTATGAGACCTTCCTGAGCTTCCTTCTCTTTCACTCTTCCTTCCATTAACAGAATCCCTTCTCTGCTGATGCCTCCCCTTCAGCCAGCTCATCCCTCCAGCAGCTTCAGTGCTGCTTTTCAGCAGGGGTAGCTTGTCATTGTTGATTGTCATTTTTGTTTCAGGTTAAATTAAATTTTATATAATAGCATAACAGAGAATAATCCAGAGCATTCTGATTCCTGTAAAATATGAAGAATAGAACATAAGAACATAATTCTGCTGTCACTGGATATTTGACAGCTGCCAATTACACTTTTGTTTACATGAGAGAGGACTGAGGACCACAGGTGGGGCTCGGTGAATTAGTTTTCTTAGTTACACAGAAAGAAAAACCATACCAGAAAAAAAAAACAACCAACAAACCCGCACTGCTTTCATACAGAATGCAAAGGGGAAGATTCTTGACAGGTGGGAATCCCTAAATTGCAAATGCAAAATACATTTACATACATGTGTGCACATATACATATCTGTATTCCAAAAATTTTTAATTAAATGTAAAAAATGTACCTACCAGTGTTCATTTTAATATAAAAAGGTGAGGTGTTTCAAAGATGGTTAAAGTTTAACATCTTTAAAAGGCATTCCTAGCTACTGGAGAGATTCTCACTTTGAAGCTGACGTGGGTGCCTATGTAACGATTGCTCCATTCAAAACCCAAGGTGACTGTGGATCCGGGTTGCCTTAGAACTGTAGCTGTATGAGGGTTGTAAATGATGCTGTGGGGAGCTACAGAGAACAGTAATGACTGCATGCCTCCATGTGAAACCAGAACTCGTTCCATCTCTTTGCCATGACTTTTGCTATACAACAGCCTTCAGGCAGAACTTGAAGCTCTGGAACAGCCTTCTGCGTAACAGGCACAGACTACACTTCAGAAAGGCTTGCCTGATATCAGAAATGTAACATCTTAAAGCTTGAAATGTACTCTGACAAAAGAGAGGGGGATTTAATAGATGCTTGAGATAATAGAAAAACAAGAAGATGACAACAAAAAAAATAGTAAAGCTCTTGTTTAAATCAGAAAAGGAGTCCTCATCAGAAGAAACTGTAGGTAATTTTGGTGACCAAGAGTAAGCTTTTTCAGTGTTCTGTTTGTGAATTCCTAAAAATTTCTGAGACCCACCTCACACAGACCACCTGTGTCTACGCTGCTGCCAACCACATATGGGTTTGTTTAAAATAGCTCTCCCTAATGAATGACAAGACTTTCAGGCTATGAATGGGAAAGCTTAACAGCAACCTTTTTTCCTCACATCATTTTAAACGTCAGGCAAACCTTCTGCTCCCAGTGAATGAAATATTTTCCCTGTTGCAACTCCCTCCCTTTGGCGGCATGACAGTGACAGGTGGAGCTCAGCCGTGTTCAACGTGATCAATTGATGGCATGAAAACATAAGTTTATAAAAGCCTGGTAGCCCTGTCAAACTCCCCACTTTTTTGATTTTGGTGGGTTTTTTTATTATTTAAATTGTGCCAATATTAAGTTGTTTGTTATTTGCCAGTCTGGTCCTGTAATTTCTGATGTTTCCTGTATTCCATGCAGCCTTCAGCATCAAGAAGTTCTTATTTTTTGCAGTGGCTGTTGTATTTGTACCTATACCCCAAGTATTCTGCAATGTGAAGTTCTGCAAATGCGCATTTTACAGATTTTACAGCAAAAGGAACTCACAATGCATCCCCTATTGTAATTTATTGTGAAGTTTGGGTCCTTACAGTCAAAATATTTGAGACAATGTGCTGGTTTTATTATTTATGTGTATTGTTTTATACCTAACCCCAAATCATTATGCTTGCTGTTACTGAGGGAGCAGGGCAGAGGGAGTCTCCGATAGTAACACCAGCTGTAACCCCAGACTAGTTCCCAAGGTCCAGAGTCGGTCACTGCCCATCAGGTTCACTAAATGTTTAATTATTCATAAAGTTGAGAAGTTAAGAGAGATTACAACAGCCAATGGGAAGAGCACGACCTGGAATGTGAGCAAATTACACTGTGGCTGAAATAAGAGATCTCGGGGTGGGGGAATGGTTTTGTTTATTGATGCTCCCATCAGAATCATCGGAAACCTTTTCTGCTGAAACTACACAGGGATTCCTCGGAAAAGCCACTGAAAAGGGAGTTTGAAACTATGTCCCAATTGGATGGTGTGGGGAAAAGGGAAAGATGTTCTAGAAAATTCTCAGTCTAATGATAAGGACTACAGAACTGAAATATAAAGCAGTTAATTACCCACCGGGCTTTCAGATTGTGATAACTAACTGCTTCAGCCTGCTGCTTCACACAAGCTTTTTCAATCAGCACATCACAGCATCATCCATAAGGCTCTGACTGCCGCCAAGGCCCCTCGCGAGCCCTCCAGGTGCAGACCAAAGCCAGTTTAACCCGGTTCGGGTTGGTGCCGGTCCCAGGCCTGTTCGCGCCGCGTCCCGCCCCCGTTTCACTCTTCCCAATCCGCGCCGGGCTCGCGGCCCCCCCTCAGGTGCCCCTCGCGCCCAACCGCCACTCTCCCGCCGCGCGGCCGCCTGACGGGAGCGCTGTGCCCGCGGGCCGTAGGAGGAGCCCGGAGCCGGGCGCGGGAGGACGTTACCTCAGGTGAGGCTGGCGGCTGGGCCGGAGGGGCCGGGCTGAGCGGAGCTGAGCGGAGCGGAGGGAGGGAGGAGGCAGCAGCCGGCGCTGGAGGCACTACCTACCTCGGTAGGCTGCAGTGGAGGCCGGTAGAGCCGGTACAGCACCCGCAGCAGTAGCCGCCCCCTTTCTTTCGCGGGGGGCATCAGAGAAGGGAGGCTGTTGCGGAAGGTGCGGCGATCCCTTGTTGTAGAGCTCCCGCCTCGCATCCCATAGAATACCTTAATTTCACAAGCAATACATGACCTAGGCTACCTATCCCAGCACCCTGCCCAGCCGAATCTTGAAATTGTCCAGCGTTAGGGAATCCACAGCTTCCCTGGGGATATCATGTCAATGGCTTGTTGTTCTCATTGTGAAAAATTTACCTGTTGCTCCCAATTGCTATTCCTCATGAGCAAAGACTGCTCATCTGTGTGGACTGCTCCCTCTCCCTAGCCTGTGGCATCTCTTTCAGAAACATGGTAGTATTCTTTAACAGGATTGAGAACCCTGTTGGAGTGATTGTTAGATCCTGCCCTTAAATGAAACTTCTGAAAATGTTACTCTGGTAACTACTTATCTTTTAGATTTCTATTCACTCGCGTATTGGTGATGCTTGCAATTTCCATTTTGAAATAGAGGCAAGTTGATGGTTAGAGTTCATAAAATACTGTAGCAATAAAATATTTATATGAAGAAAGGATAGCTAAGTGCTTTTAATATTGCTTAAATTGTAGCCATGTCTTGAAATGCTGCCGTTTGCCAGTATTGTAGATTTGAGAAGGCCTGAAAAGCAAAATTGAAATAATTTACTCATTTATTTATTTAATTTTCCAAGACATTTATTAAGTTGCCACTGATTGATGTTGGTACTGGGCAGATGATGGCTCTGGCATCTAACATTGGAATCCTGGAGATTACCTGCTGCCATGGAAATGTTCTGTTTGAAAGTGTCCGTGACAAAGCCCTCCATGTCACAGGTTTGTACCAGATATAAGGTGATATGGCCTATATGTGCAAGAGACATCTATCAGGCCTTGAACAGCATTTGTTAGCTGTAACAGGGTATAGTCATTCTGATATTTCTTTTTTTCCCTATAAATTCTTTCTGCCCTCAGAACTTTGATTCAGAGTTATTCCTGCTCCATTTTGTTCCGCTAACCATGACATTCTCTTGCACGTGCTTCATGATGTATTTTCACCAAATTTCTCTTAAGCTTGACAGGACTTTGCAGCACATGAAGTTATATTTTTCAACTTCAGTTGCATGAGGGAGTAGGTGTTCCTTGAAATGCTGTGGCAGTATGCACAGCTTCATGGTCTGTAGGCAAATGGCTGAAGATATCCTTGACTTTTCTCAGTTCCTTGTCAGATTTAGAATAGTTTCCTGAAACTTTTTAGGTCTTCCAAAAAAGTGAACTTTTCATATGAAAAATAAGGCTTTGTAATACCTATGTGGGAGCAGTCTCTGGGAGTAGATAACACTGCAACACCACTTTGAGATGTGACTCATGGCAGGAGCTAGAATAAATCTTGCTGAGAAATATTAGCTAATTAAAGCACTTTATTGACTTGAAATATGGCAGTGCTGCTAAAAATTGATGAGATTTATTTTCCTCAGCCCCAGCCCCTTTCCTCTAGAAGGTTCATCAGTAGCTCAGAAAATGCAGGTGTACTCCCTGCTCTGCCAGGGGGCAGTGGCGTCACAGCCCTTGTGGGAGGTGAGCATGCAGGAGGAGCAGCCTGTGGTGTGGTATAAAGCAGCACGGTCCACTTGAGGCACTGGTGGAATTTCCCAAGTCACTACGGGAACTGGCATCTCCTTAGTTGTCCTTTTCCATGGCAGCAGTGTCAGGGGCTGCCTGCAGAGCTCATTGATTGCAACTTCTGTCTCCAGGAGCTGATGCGAAGAGAAGGTGTGGGATTTGTTTTCCCTCGTGTCAGGCTAGTGTGATTGAGTTCCATGTGTTTGCACCTCTTCACTCGAGAGCAGTTGTTTTAAGATGTTCTGCAAAGTGCAGGGAAATGAGAGCTATCAGATATTACGAAAGGGAAGAGGAAGACATATCAAAGGAAGATGGGAGGTTTGTTTATCTTGCCTTCTTCCCCTGTGAGCAAAAAAGGGAAATGGGCAATGTTTGGTTTTACTATGTGTATCTAAACTGGCTCTGTACTCTAACATGGGCTGACTCAGTACTTGAACTCCACATTTCATCTTTGGCTCTGTGTGCTGGTTCTGCAGTGAGTTGTACATTACAGATTCTGTCTCTGCTGCTGCCATCAGCAAAGCTTTGCAGGAGCCACTTTGACTAAATCTGCAAAGGACGCTTGCCACCTATAGCTTGCCTAATTTGTAGTTTTTGTTGTTGCCTGATGTGGTGTTGGGCTTTTTGAGGCTTTCTTTATTGGTAATTGCTAATGAGGAAGTTTATTGCTAAGACTCACCTCAGCCTGAGCTTCTTTCTCCAACCCCACTGCTGGGAGAAGAGCCAGGGCTTTGTACCTCCCAGGGATAGCCACAGCCTCCAGCTGTGTTTGTCACACCCAGTTAAGTAACCCAGCTTGTGGAGAAAGTACTCCTTTGCTGCTTGCACCCTCTACTCTTGCTCTGCAGCCCCACAGAGACCAGTCACCAGCGTGTGCTGCTTTTCCCCTCCATATCCTTGTTGCAGCTCCACTGCATGAGCTGGTAGCACAGGATGCTGGAAGATGAGCTCTCCTTTTTCTCTTCTGTGCCTCTCACTTTCCCCAGTCATCCTCAGAAGACTACTCCAAAAGCACCAGATGGCTTTTTCAGTGCATGGGCTGTTATCCAGCACAGCGCCTTTCAGTAAGGCAGTGAAATGCTGGTGGTTTAGGTTGTGCGAGCTCAGTAGATATTTTACTGAGCGGAGAGACTGAGAAGTAATATCTCGTCAGGAGGGATTGTCTCTGAGGCAGGCAGGCCAAGTGCCATGGGGCATTTCCAGGTGCAAAAGGTTTCCTGGAGTGAACTGAACCGAGGTTACCTACCTGTTTTTCCACAGTTTGGGGTGAATGCAAGAAGCAGCCTCTTGTTTCTAATTCCATGGTCTAAATGTTCCCTGAGTAAGAGGGTTCTTGCAGTTAGGCTTACATTTCAAGAGCAGTGCCAGTCTTGCTGGTGTTTTCTCTGCTCCAGGAATGTTCACGCTGATGGGGCTCCCCAGGGTCCAGAGAAATGCTCATTTTCTGGGTCCTGCTGGGGCTTGAGCAAACACAGAAGTAGTTTTATGTGTCTTAAGAATTACTTAATTAAACAGGCAGTTAATAATAGGTAAGATAGAAATGCTAGCTAGATTTGAGGCTTACCAACCTAAATTAGGAACCTCAAAACAGCTGTACTTTGTGATAGGAAAAACCAGCCCAGCCTCATGTCCTGTCTCTGACAATGGCTTCTACCTTATGACTGTGGAAGGACAGAATTGATATAGTGTGGGATTTCCAAGTGTATTTGTACAGTGTTTTTATGACTTGCATTTTTGGAAGTGTCTGAGGATGTGTTTTGCATTGTGTCACACCATCTCTACTTCCCCTTCTCTGGGTATCCATTTATTTCTTTCTGGGCTGTCATAATTTGAGTCCTCAGACAATGAGGATAATGAGGTATATGCAGGTTGGGCATGGAGTTCCTGAACTAACCTATGAATTTGTCATTATGGTGGAGGCTGGTAACCAGAATGTTGATGGCTTGTCAACCAACTGTAGCTGTTTTGGTTGTTGGTTTTGTTTGTTGGGGTTTTTTTGTTTTGTTTTGTGGGGTTTTTTTGCATTTTATTGATACCTTCCTGTCTCTTGTCAGACTATGGATCAAGCTAGATAGTAATCTGATCATTATTCTTGTTCTCATTCTTTAAGTCAAAACTGTTACTAAAAACAGAGGGCAGCTTTTCCAAGGAAGGAAAACTTTTGAACTCATGGTAGTTTCAGAAAACTGAAAGGATTCAACTGCTATTCTGGTTCTACCACTTACTCTACCAGCCTGATGAAAGATTCAGTGGAAGTCTGTACTTGCAGAGATTGAGAATGACCATGTGAGGGAAGCTCAGGGTCATTCACACTGAATACTCAAGTGCCACTTCAGTATCTGACATGCAGGGCACTGTATTAACACTGTTGGATGGTTATTGGCAAGCAAGGAGTCAGGGCTAAAATGGAGTAGAAAAGTGATACTTAGAAGGGCAGAAGCTTTGAAGCTGCTTAGACATAGGATGGGTTTTGCTTTAAAACATTTGCTCTTTAATCAGTATTTATTCATGCATTTTGACATGTAGGTAACTGACAGCGATCACAGTTCTGCATGGGGGCAGCATAGGGCTCTTCTGAATCTCTATAAGGAAGGCGTAACAGCACAGTGTAATAACATGCCATTCTACAATGTCTCCCACCAGGCTCCCAATACAACCTGGAAGTGAGCAGAGCTTTGGTACTGAGACTAGCTAGTGGGAAAGAACAAACAAAGTGAAATACTGAAAGGGGAGAAAATGCAGAGTGGATAAAGTGGAATGAAAGATGAGGATGAGGGAGGATAAGGGAGTGGAGAAGAGCAGAAACCAGTGTGTTGGAAATTTGAACAAAAATACAAAATAACTGGATAAATCCCTGAAGTAGGGGTGCAGAAACGAATTGTAAAAAGGTTCTGTGTGAACTGGAGGAGCTGAGTGTCTTGAACAAGTACAAGACGTCACAGGTTGAAAGGGTTTAGTAGTGGGGAAATAATCTTTTTAGGTGAGCAGGGAAGAGATCTGAAAGATGTAGAAGGAAAAAGGGGAATGGTTCATTTGTAAATATGTTGATAAAAGAAATATTAAATACAAGAAATAAATAGTTTGTACTAGGCTTGTCTGGCAAGTTGTGATATTGCACTTGAAGATAAGTAAAAGCCTGGTCTGACTAACCGTGTGCTCCAATGTGTTGACTTTCACCATTGAACTGCACAAACTTACCAGTTCCTCTTAGCTTAGTTTTGGTGCATGAATCTGTTGAGGAACAATAGCTGTATAAAGTGGCAGTAGGGAAAGTAGTGTCAACTTTGCCAATGTACAACTTTTTTAAATGCTACTGCTATAGCCAGGATTTTTATTTATTTATATTCCCCCCCAGGTTTCAGGAAAAATCAGAGGAAATTTTAAGGCCAGGTGGCACTGCTGTGATGTCCCGAATGCTGTTTGTAGCCACAGAGGGGTGCTGTTTATCTAAATAGTAAGACTCCTAGTCTTCACTTGTGCAGTGAGGAAATGGCATTACTCACGTTTATTGAGTTAGGGGAGAGTGTTTCCGAGTTTGCTGATTTAATCAGCATTCCTGAAACCTACCGGGACCTTATCCTGTGAGCTAATATTGCTGTGTCGACTAAATAGGTGACTTTTCACAAGGAGGCTCCATTTAAAAACAAAGCCAGCAGAAATGCTGTCCATTTGCTGAAACTCTCTGGTGCTGAACCTGCTGACTTCAGGAATATTCAGGTTTTATTGTTCCAATAGCTGTATCACATAGATTTCTGCATGTGGTTGGTCGATGCAAGGGCCCTAAGTCAGCACACAATTTGCCTTATTCTCATTCCACATTCCTGGAACTGTTCAACTCACAGCCAGTGGCCAGGTCCCACATTTGCACATCTGAAATTAAGCTCTGTATAACAGTGAGACATTCCGTGTACTGCTTGTTGTAGCACTGGAGATTTGCTTTCTGTTTGAACTGTGAGGAGTTTGGAGCATTTCTTTAAGCTGTTCAGCTGCTTCAAAGAAAGGAACCCTCTTTATCCTGCCTTCCCTCCTCCCTACCTTTTAAGGTCAGCTGATCCAACTGGATCAGTTCTTGGATCTGAGCAGCCACCTTTATACACTTCTGCTCAAGAAAATAATTTTGTCCCAGATAGTCGTCATGTTTCAGCAAATACAGTGATATTGGGGTTTTCATTGCTTCTTAAGATTCTGGTTTTATTAGTCCCCCAGAGTTTAGGCTAGTGCTTCATTATATTTACTTCAGCTTCTGCAGATGCTTGAGGCTTTGCTTTCTGGTGGTTTAATTTCTTCTTTTCTATATTAAAAAGAAATCATGTTCCACTTGCTGGTGGATCACACAGCACCTAAGTAAACTAGTAGTAAGTCTGGTTAGCTGTTGTGTTCACAGGGCTGCTGAAGAACATGCTGATCCAGTCATCCTGAATACTGCTTTAATATTTATGTGACTAAAACATCAGTTGACCATAAAGTCCATCCTTGACTGGCATTAGATGAAAACAGGCATTGGGCAAAAGACTCAGTTTTGAAGCAGAACCTGTTTAACATGAGGTGACTGAGCTCTCTTCCAGTTGCTGCAACCATTCCATAGAAGCTGGGTTATTTCCAGTCCCAGCATGTGGCTCTTCTAACAATCTGACTCATTGTGAGCTGAAGCCATCACTGTTTCATGAGGCTGAAACACCAAAGCATAGAAAACTTGCTCATAATTGCAGGTTGGGAAAACAGACAAGGCCCGTCAAAGCTGTGTTTAGTTTAAAACCACTCTAGGCGAAACAGTTCCAGTGAAAGATAGCTTCTTTCCTCATGAAGGCAAACACTCATGCCCTCTCAGTTCTACCTATCATTATGGTGGAGTGGGCAGCTTCAGCATGATTTGATCATGCTCTCCAGTGTTGAGATCTACTGTTCCTCACATTCTGGAGCCTGTTTTGTCCTACTATTTCCCAGTTCAGGCTGCCTCTTGCAGAACAGTGGCCATGCTACACTACATGACTCTGCTGACAGCTCTGTGGCAGGGCCAGGTCCAGGCCTGCTCATTGCTATGTTGATTCATTCCAAGTCTCTGTATCTGAAACAGTAACTGTCCTTTCACTGGGATTTTATATCCTGTTCTGGTCTTAGACTTTTAACAAAGTCTCTAATGTCTTTCAAGAACTTTTTGAACTAGAGTGCACGCTAATTAAACTGATTTTGTATGTTGGGGCCATACTTACCTACTTATGGCTTTCAGATTTTAATAACAGGCCAGAAACTTTTCAGACTTTTGAAGTCTATTTGTTAGAGTTGGCAGAATAGAACTACCCTTTAGGAGCACCAAAATAATTACCAAAATCAACAGTAATTGTTTCTCTTCCTTGCTGGGAACTTTGTATTCCCAGTAGCTTCCAGGTCTGGAAGAGAAGAGCTGAGTCATGACAGTTTGGCCCTGATGCTGCTCTGAAGAAATGTTTTAATTATCAGCAGGGCTGTGCGCTTCCTCATTTCCAGGACAGCCCATCTTCCAAATGCTTTAAGCTGTTTTTTCCTTTAGTCTTCTTACTGGAGATGGAACTTCCCTCATGGTCTGAGCTTCAGTCTTGTTCTTTCTGCTTTCAAAAACACAGTTGCCTCTTGCTTCCCAGATTGTGACTTACTTCTCCCTGTGTTCTTTTATCTTAAGTTGTCCTTCCAGCAGGCTGCAACATTTTCAACCTCTTCTGGATTTTTATACAAGACTTGACTTCACATGTGCTTTGCAAAAAAATCCACTTCTGTTACTTTTTAACCTCATCATGAGAGGTCTGGTCTCTCTGTTACTCTGTGATAGCTGTGGAAGCTTCCAGCTCATTCCCCCAGTTTTCAGCAATTTTAAAAGTGTTTTCAGTGCACATGAAGGGTGACTACGCCATAAAATTGGCAAGCACACACCTCAGGTAGAAAGCAGCAAACCCTACTTTTGCCCAGGTTTTATTTCACCTAAATTCTGTCCATCACAATCAGGACTTCTGTTTAAGGCAGCTCTTTGGCTTTAACTAGTCAGAGCAGAGTGCAGGTGCTTTCAGAATAACCTCTGAATAGAGGGAGGGAAGAAAGGACACTCAGAAGTAGAAAGTCTTTAGGCCTAGGACCTTTTTCCTTACAAGTCCAGGGACAAGGACATGGTTTTTCCTCTCTTTGGAAACTGAAAACTGTGTGTCAAAGATCTTGATAGTTGAGGTTGTTTCACCCCTGGAACTCCAGTAATATTTAAGTGATGCTCAAGAGGAAACCTCTTTAAAAGCAAGAGCTGATAATATTCTGAAGGTGGCAGAGGTTATTTGCATTAACACAAGGGAATAGCTTGTATTTTTTAGGGAAAAAAGTCTAAATTACTTGTCTTGTTCAAAGGAAAGTGTTTTTAAAGCAGAAAATTTCTCCTGTCCTCTCAGCTGCTTAAACCACTGGAGGACTTCTTGTATCTCAGAATTCACTTCTGTTTCTATCCTCCATGGAACCAATTGTATATTAATATAAACACCTGCTGGGAGAAAGAGGAGGCATGTTACCTCAAGCAGCCCCATTCACCTTGAATAACTGCAGGTTACCTTCCCAAGTTCCATTTACAGAGAAGCAGGCCCTGGCATGTCAGTATCTTACTACTTACTCTTTTCCACGAAGTTAAGAGACTTGTTTGCCCAGTTACTCAAAAGGAAACTGCATACAAATCCAAGCTGAACACCTCAGGACCTTGCATGATTCTAGAAACAGCCAAATTTTAAGAACAAAGGAGTTCCAGCAGGTTCCTATTTCAGATCTATATCTTTAAATTTCTGCTGGTGGCAGCAGCAGACATGAAGACAGCAATCTGACAGTTGTAAAGATTTTGTTTACATAGTGTGAGCTGGAAGAGCAGTCAGTCTCATTTATTTAACCCTCTTATTTTGTTGCACACAATATTCCTGGTGGCATAAAGGTTTAACTAAAATAGAGCTCTTACTCTTTGAAAGGATGGATTCTGATAAAAATCTGTTGTAAACTGTAAATCAGTGCCACTGAGTCATAAGTGAATTTATGTTGCTAGTGTCTGTTAATATTTTCCTGTAATGGAAGGGTTTGGTTTTACCTGACTTTATGAATGTATGTAGTCACTAGGGCTTGCCTTCCTGTTAATGAAGGGAAATAGACACCTTGAGACAGTTAAATCCTACCTAAAAATAGAAAAGTTCTTGTTCAGACCCATACAAGAAAAGTGTTACAAAGGTATGGGCATAGCATAAGCAGCAGCAGCTGCTATTATGCCTGGTATGTGGAAACTTGAACAGTGTGGACATTTTCCAGCATTTTGCTATCCAGAACATTTTCAAGCGGGTGGCCCTGTGTAACCCGAAAACAATTTCTAGTGCTCCACTACTACACAAACCCATGCTGCCAGATCGCATCGGCAGTTATGTTTCTGTTAACATAAAGCCCTACACACAGTAGGTTTTGGCCTGCAGCTCCCACTGCAAAGTGGATTCATGCACACACAAGTTTAGAAAACAGCAGAATAGAATTCCAGCAGACAGATCTTGAAAAAAAGCAGTATTTATTTTAAAGTACAACCCAAAGTTGTATCCGTAAGAAATGCACAAGATATCTTGTTTCTTCCACAAGTCTTGGCTGTGTGCATTTCAGTTCAACTTAAAAATGCATTCAGGTTTACAAATGTACAAACAGCACAGGAAGTGTGTTACAGTCTCAACAGAATGCGCTTACATTCAGCCATTTGCTCCTAAGGTTGTGTGTTGGTTTTGCTGTTGTTTTTCTTGATTTTTTTTCCTCTTTTTTTAACATTCTTAGAACCTGTGTTAACAAAGACAGCCTTATTTTAAAAAAATACTCTGCATTTTAGCACAAAGTGCCTTTTGATTTTAAATTAGAACTTGGAGGATAATACTGGAAAAAATTTAAAAACCCAAACTTGTACTTTTCAGAAAAGTTTTGCATGCCAGGACTGCTTTAAAGTTCAAATTATTTCCTACAGAAAGATGGCAGATGGTAAAACATGAAACCAGGGAAACTGGTGGGATTTACAGCTTTGGCTGCAGTTGGGATTTGTGGCCGCACCCAGACTTTTTCAAGCTTATCCGCAATGTCACGCTACCATTATTGCAGGACAGACTTTAAAAAAGAGCAAGTGATGAAAGCAGGACGTGTGGGAGGTGGGGAAGGGGGAGCAATGACCAGCAACAGCCCAAAAATAATGTCTCAAAAATTTGCATTCAGAATTATATCATGACCTGGATAAGAGCTCTTTCATTTTGCTTAACTTCAGTTTTCATGAGGATAGTGTGAATTAGACCAAGGATCTGAACTTCTTCTTCCAATTGTTGGGCTCCAAATTCTCCAAGGATTGTAGGTCTGTCCCATGTCTTCAGCAGGATTGGCAACAGCGGCAGCAGCAGGCGCAGGAGGAGGAGCAGGAGAGTTTTCACTACCCATGAGATCGATGCCTGACAGAGCATTTGTTGGAGTGGTGAAGGGAAGGCCACTGTTGAGGTTACTTGACCAAATGGAACTGCTGAATGGAGTAGTGGACCACAGGCCACTTGGGTTGCCTAGGATTGACTGCAGTAAAGACACAGCCAGGTAAGGAGCAGCTTGGTAACTTCTATTTTCACCCTGTTTACAGCCCCCCCCAGCCCCCCGTGAAAGAAAAGTATTGAAGCAGCAACACATGCTGTGGAACCCCTTCCAGCTTCACTGCAATATGGAGTTCCAAACTTCCTTCACTAGGGCATGCCCAGAGGAGCCAAACTACTAACAGTCACCAAACATGTCTGGTAACTGAACAGGCTACAGAGTGCGATTACATTACAGGCTTTTAAGCTGTTTTCATTTGAGCTTGTACATCCCTGTACCATTACTAATTTAAGCACTACTAGTATCCAAGCTTAAACACATAAGAGCCAGAAAGCTCCAGCTTAACTAAACTAGTTAGAATGAGGCAAATAAACATGGTTCAGGTCTTCAAAAAACCAACAAAATTCCAGTTGTAATGGAAGGTAGCAGTGAAATCTATTCCTTGATCCTTTTCTGGCTGTTTGCAAGCTTATTTCCTCCCATTCAGGCAAGGGAATCTGTTTAAATTGTATGCTTTGGATGAACCTACCTGTGCTGAGCCCCCTGTATCTTCCCATATTACTAACGTATACTTTTCCCCCCATCCAAAATTTCTCCAGATGAAGGGAGAGGGCATTGAAGAACTGGCCATTTATCACAGAGTTCCAGTAAGTCTGTCCTGGTTCAAGACATCTGGAAGTCCCTCACAAATGGTCATGGTGCAGATGCAGGTGTGCTGCTGCAAGATGTCACAAATGCATTTGGGATGCATAGGACAGGTAGCAGCAAGCATAGAGAACACATGCAGAAATTAACAAGGCCCAGGTTTTGTCCACTGTTTTATTAAAGCCCGAACAGTAGCAAGCAACAAGCAGGGGAATCTATCCCATGGTGTGGTGGAAAGTGATATCCAGAAGCAGACAAAGATGGAGATGAGAAAGGTAGCATAACTTTCAAGCTAATATTAGCACAGAACCTGCTACATGTAGGCTTAATGCAACTACATACCTCAGTGCCAACAGATTTAGTGTACATATGCTGTAAATTCAATTTACAAATATACAGTAAACACGATACATCCAAAAGGCAGTGGACTTGTTGAGTAAGTGCTGTAAGGTATAAACAACCTTATGTTTGGATTTACTGGGTGGAAACAGGGCATCCCTTCCCAAAATCTCTGCCCTCAGATAATGCATACTAAATATTAACCAGTATCAGTGTACTCGGCATCTGAAGATGAGAATAAAAATCTCTTTAGAAAAGGAAAGAAGGTAGACTCTGAGAAAAAGTGTTCCTTTCAGGGTTTTATTTACTTTTCTGGAATGAAGAAGATATGCTCTGTCAAATCATACCTGAAACTGGTTGGACACTAATACATTATCAAAGGGTCCACATAAAATTTGATACTGAGGGCTGGGCAGGGGTTTTCAGCATACTTAGGTTGGCCAGGCCAATGCTGTTGGAACTCTCCAATGTCACTTGGAAGCAGAGCTGAACTAGGGTCACACTGTAGTCCTGTTACATAACCACATGGTTATATTTAAGCTACACAAACATTAGGCTACTGAGCCTACAGCAGGAAACAGTCTGCTGCTCAGACATCGACCCTAACACACTAAAAGTCCACCCTATTTCCTGATGTGGGCAAGACCCAGGAACTGTTCCTATGTGTGCCAAAAGTGTTTGGGAGAGCTTAAGAGAAAGGCAACTGCTCATAAAGTAGAAGCAACCAGGAGAGGAGCAGCAGAGAAAAGTAACTTAGGTGAGCTCTCTTTCAGGGCTGGTGGAGGGAAGTAAGAAGTACCTGCAGCCAGTACGCTGGCAGACAAAACTACAGGCAGGAAAATGGAGTAAAGGGAGTGCAGTTAGAAACTTTGGAAGAAGTACCTGCAGTGCAGCAAGGCCTGAGGGAAGACAGGACCCCAAAGTCAAATGCTATTTAGTACAGAAGCAAAGTTATGCATGAAATGTGAAAGCAAGAGGAATAAGAAAGTAGGATAATCAAAATCAACTCCCCATGAAACTTTCTAGAAAAGAGGGTAATACAGAAAGCACTGTGTAAGTGTGGTTTGCAGGAATAGATTTGCTCTTTTGCCAGAAAGGACAGTGCTGTGGCCTAGTACCTACTCTCTCATCTAGCACTCAGAGCAAGGAAGTCCAGTAACAGAACAGCCAGGTTTTCCTGTTCTGGCTTACCATAAGCACTTGTAAAAATATCACTATCATTACAAAGGCTTGAACATTTCAGTCCATTTGCTGTTTCTGGTTTATTAAGTGATCTCTTTGAATAACCTCCTTAAAAGGATTTTCTCCTCTGTCCATGAAGTATTTAAAGGGAGAGACTGACAATTCTTCTATACCATTTGTCTGGCTTCCACCTCGATGCTTCCTGAAGCACACTTCCAATTATCTTTTTCAGAAGCAGCCAGGAAATAGAAGTTGGGAGCCAGAGGACTGTTCTGGTGGTCCTCAATCCCTCCTTCTGGCAAATGCTGAGAAATCTGCCCTCCATGTGACCAAAAAGCAAAACTCTTGCCTGACAGTTTTAGTGAGACAAGGGTGCCATCAGTGAGTGTATTTGTAAGAAGCTGTGTGACCTTCTTCAGCCTGCTTGCCCTTCCCCCCCCACTCCATCTGAACTGCTACCAGGTGGAGTAAACACTGCCTCTTACTCACTACAAAAGCATTTTCAGAAGACATGATGAATGATTTCAGCTGGCACTGAAGACAGCTGTTGCAGTGTAAGTTTAATCCTGACAGACAGAGGCACAAGGATGGGAGAGCAGTGCTACAATCTGTGTAAAAGTTGCTTTTTCTTCTTCTTTGGCTATGCTCTAGATCTCCATCAGAATTAGTGGACATTTTAAAGGCTTTGCCTTATGCTCAGCCCTTTACTGTTTTTTCTAAACTGAAAATAATACATCTGCAGGCTTTTACATACGGGGTTTTTCTGACCTTTTGTTAATTTTAATTTACAAGTTGGTGCAACACTGGATTAAGGAAGCAGAATCGAAGTCTGAAAGTTATTATATTGGCTATTTTGCAGCTATCCCTAAAACTGGAAGTGACAGCAGCAGTGCGCAGCCACGGCATGGGAGGAAAACGGCTCTTTCTGCAGTCCCAAAAAACATGGGAATGAAAAACTTTTGTAAGTGCTGCAAGATACTCTTGGGAGAAATATTTTATGTTAAGCAATTTATGTGGATTCCTCATCCACAAGTGAGCAGACTACTCAGTCTCTAACAGCCGTGTCAACTTAACTGCACAGAAATACAAATACATGTAACTTCCCTTTTCCTTATTTTTCCCAAATTTAAAAAGCCTTTAAATGAAATCAGATGGGAGAGACAGAACAGGTTGGTAACAGGAATAAAACACTGGATTTGGGCTGAATACTTACTGCAGTTGTATGAGTCGGGGAACTTGAGCTTGTTGGCCAGGAGGGTACAGAATCTGTAGCTGAAGGATCCCAGATGGATGATGGAACATTACTGAATTCACTCCAGTTTCTCTGAACATCCTGCCCATAAGCAGATCGAGCTAAACCAAGTTTGCTAAAAACCTCTAAAAATAAAATGAAATAAAACTGAGTACGTTACTTTTCCTCTTTTTCCAAGAACTACAGCAGACTAATACTATTCACAGTTATTTCCCATATTTTTTCTAGCAGGTCCTGATGCAGCATAAGAACTGAGATTAGGAAGCCACACACAGTAATACAAACCTTGTGTCATTTGCCCTGCACTAGTTCTTCTAACAGGTAAGTTAGCTCCAGGTGGAGCAAGCAAAGGTGCTGAAGGTACCATAGCTCTCACTTGCCTTGCAGCAGTTCCCCCCTCCCAGGTAGCTCCTGGTACAGAAGGTAGCACTGGCTGTGCCCCAGCCCAGGCCCTGTCCATGTTCTGGATAAGGGGAGGGCAGCATCAGCACTTGTGGTTCACCTGGTCCCATGCACAGAACTGACCCCCAGGCATCTTACTGACAGCTCCCAGAGTTGCTGGTGCTGAGGACTGCCAATGAAGACCAAAGAAAGACCCCGCCCCCAGCATTTTTCCATAAACATCCAATTTTTTCAGCAGATAGCATTATTTTTAGTAGACATACATCCATTTTACAAATGGCACATACTACGTTTGCTTTGCTTATCATCTTTTATAGACACCTTAAAAATTACCATGCATCCTCAAGCATAGTATGCAAATCTGTGTAAGCAGTTACACAGAGAATCCATGCCCTGCAATACAGCCTACCTGCATCAAAGCCCATCTCAGTAGTCACTTCTGGAAGGTTTACCCAAATACTTAAATACAGGAATTAATTGCCAGGTTTAGCATGCATCAGGTCATCATGCAGCTATACAAACATTAGAGGAAAGCAACACAAGGGATTGGCCATTGCTTCATATATACAGCAATGGCTTTATGCAGGTGTAAAGTGCTCAGGTGACCCTTGGGCTGGTGGCACCCTTTTGAGACCTACAGTAGAGCTTCAGGGGGGAAGGAAGACTAGGGAAAAAAACAAATGTAGTTGAAACAGAGAAACTTCAAAAATCAGTATTTCCAGCCAACAAACACTCTTTTAACAATTTCCATTAACTCTCTGGGCTGAAACACTGGCTACACCACCAATTTTTTAATACACCTTCCTATGCAGTCATCTTTTTGGGGGACAGAGATGGGAACATTGTAATTAAGATCAGAATTTTTTACCTGTATTCGAATATGGAAAAATATTTCAAAACAAAACCTCACCTCCAGTTAAGTTAAAAGAATTGCCAAATGCAGAAAATGAGTTGAGAGGTGTGAACTCAGGACTGCTGGGGCTGCCGACAGTACTCCACAAACCAGAACTAAGTATTAGGGAGAAACAGGAAAGCAATACATAACTCATTAACACAGTACCACCAACAACTTTAACTTACTGATCTAGGTATACATGTATATGTGCAAAAGTATGTGTGTATATTTAACCTAAAGTTAGGAAATCAGGTTGGCTTTGTTTTATCAAGAGATTTCAGTGAAATACCATCTTCCTGTGTATATACACCCACTTTGGTATATATACACACTCCTATAGGCATAATGCTCTAATCCACAGACTGAACTCCAACAGAAACCTGAGAGTAGCTCTTTTGATCAGTTTTTCAGAAAACTTACTTACAGGGTCTAAGCTGTAGCACAGATTTTTTGACAAGCAGCTCAGAGGGGTACAGATGCTCCCGCTCTGGCTTTTGGGCAAGCTTCTTGAAAACACAGATGAGTTAACTGGAACTAGCGATAAACATTTACAAACCCAAATGCCACCCACAAACTTTGCTCACAAAGGCAATTCCTTTGCGCACTGAAACTTGAATTCAAGTCTCTCTCCTATTCCAGAAAGATTACAGGACACTCACTCACTGCTTTTTACAACTGAGGCAGCCATGCACTACCAAAATATGTCGTAAGTACAGCATGCCTCGAAGTACACGACTGAGCACAGCTGTATTCTGCTCCTAGTCATAACACAAAACCCAGTGACAGTTCTGGTCTCAGTGTTAAAATTGGGAGTGAAAGATGCTGCAGTACGGCAAAGATACTCTGCCTGCAAACTATTTCAAGTGACTTTGGTACACACTGCTCAATACCACAAGAGCCAAGCTGATTTCTCAGTATTTGGATGCCCAGGAAACACAAGATTGTTGGATTACTTGGAACAAGCAGGAGAAAGTCTCCATCATATTCAGTACATCCTTCTTTCTGCTTCTGAGTCACTCTCAAGTTCCACATTTTTCACAAGGTGAGAGATGCTGCACCCAGGCTTTGAAAAGCAGTTCAAAACCCCAAAGGAACAGGACTGAATTCTGTCACTACCTTCAAAATGCCATTAACAGCTTACAGTATTCTTTTCTAGGGCCCTATGTATCTGCCTAGAGAATATAAAAATTACCTGTCAGAGCCATCATTGTCAGTGACTGTGTGGGAAATGCTGATATTGCTGGAAACATCTGTCTTGCTCAGAGAAACCTTCGGTAAACCACTGCCACCTGCAAGAATACAATTATACATACATATATATATAAAGTTACATTTAACAAAAATAAAATAACAGAATATTCAGGAAATACTCATAAATATTTAGAACTACAAACTGGTTCTAGTACCTGGGCTCTTGTCATAACCTGCAGCTACAGCAGCAAAAGTGGGGTTACCATTCCTGCCTGGAAGGGAAGCTGCCTTTGCCAGCTTATGCTTGGTACCATTAGGCTGCTTGCTTTTCATGTCACTTAAAGAAGAGGGGAAAAAAGAAAAAAAGTAAGGTTTTGGACTTGATCAGCTTGATAAAAAAGCAGTAATTTAAGCGAGCATTCATGAAGATGTTAACAACAGTTCACGTAATTTGCACATTTTTCCAACCTACCAAGTTGTCAGAAACCCCAGAACAATATAAATAGCATGGTAAGACATGTACAGTAGTGTCTGCCAAAAAGGCAGTTTCCATGGGAAAAGGAAATGGGTGTGAGAAAAGGGAGATGCACCCTCTGAAGCACATGGGTTCTGCCAGCATTCTGCGCTTGGGAAGTCAGTGGGAGGTACAGATTTGGACTCACTGGCTGCAGCTGCTGTTCACAATGCTGCTGTAGGTGCCTCCTCGTGGCCCAAAGGCAAAGGATGCAGGAGGAGGAGGAGGAGGAGATGGAGAGGCGGGTGTTGGAGAGGGCTGTCGCTGCTTCAGGAAAGCATCTGCATTCAGGGTTTGCAGAGAGAGTTTATAAAGGTTGTCTGTGGCTGGAAAAGAAACAAAACATCTTCCTGTAGTACCTACCTTACAACAAGGCTTCCCAAACTTCTGCTATCCCTTCTGTTCAAACTGAGGAATTACAACAAAGGCTGTTCCCATGTAGCAGCTCCTTCTCTATATTTACCTGTCATTATTCAGGTTATATTATACTACCTGTTTTCAGAGAGACTATATTGCACTAAGAACACTGATATGATAAACTGATTTGTACAAAAGTGAGTGCTGTGGAGAGGGGTGACTTTATGTACACATGCAACCAAGAGGAAGGTGATTTAGCTCCCACTCAAGGGACTTATAACACAACCAGAAAGCTTATCGCAGTGTCCCACACTAACCACTTCATTAAGGCATTTTCTCTCTCAAGGACAAATCAGCTAATTAGCTTCAACTTTAGCTCCAGTGTACTTGACTTGACCAAGCAAAACCCATCTGCTGTAGAAAATACATTTTGTTTTTGAGTGGCAATTCTTATTTCCTCAGTTCCCCTAGGAGCTTCTGAATCCTGCTCATCACTGAAGAGCTGCAAGACGGCCCATGTTCTGCTCACACTGTTTTCAAAACTCCCAAATCCTGCCGTGTGCTATCAATATGAGGCCTACAGCAGAAAACAGGAGCACTACACAGTGAAAAAAAGACAGGGAGATCTATTGACAGACCAAGCCTACCTACAGATGTTTACTGCAGAAGACCAATTCTGTCATCCTGTACCGATTACTTACAGCTGCCAGCCTTGTGAAGAGGCACAGAATCCCACTCTGGTGGTGGAGAATCCTTTTCCCCTTCAGAGCTGCTGGTGTTTCCTAGCTCCTGTCCAGAACCACTGGGGAGAAATTTTGCTAATACTGATGGCCTGCTCTCCATTAACTTACTGTTGGGACCTATTAAAACAAGAGAACAGAAGCAAGTCCGTGGATAGTAAACTGCACAGCTTCCTTCACACACCAGACACAGAATTAAACACTGAAAAGTGATTACAAACAACCAAACAAAACTCCCGAGGTATTCATAAATAATAGCCTTGTACTACCTCTCGTTTTGGGGAGGTTTCTTGATTTAGACCCATTCGTCAAAAGGTGCTGTGTAGATATCTTGGATGGAAAGGTTTTGCGCTGCTTGTTTTCCAGTGGGGGTGTATAAGATAACTCCAAGGAACTTAATGAAAACAGAGATCCATTTATTTTCAAGCTCTCAGAAGCACTGAAGAGATTTCATATATGTACACATACATTTTATATATATATACATACACATACATTTTATATATATGCATGATACAGTTTTACAAAAGACTGGTCTCCTGTGGCTGTCTCATGTCAAACTTGTGCTCATCTTCAAAGCTATTGGTAAGCAGAGTTTTGTATTTTTCCTACATTCAACTCCACCCTTCTTAGCCCTGGCTCATTTTCTATCCACACTGTTCAACACATTCATCAGGGCTCGCTCACTTCCAGGAGAAGCTTCAGCCTGGAGCTCTCCAGGATTACAAAACCTATTTGGATATACAGAGGCAAAAAAATACAGCAACTGCCGTTTTTCTACTCTGCCCCCTCTCGCTCTTGTTTGATCACGTGCTCCTGATGATACACTATTGCTCTGAATGTACAGGGTCATCTTTTAATCTATAGCACAGAACTGTTCAAACCCACCACTGTTCTTTCTCTCCACCTCCAGATTATGTCTCTCAAACTTTCTAGGGAGGACCTATTTTACTCATTTCTAGCAGAAGAATTCCAAACTGGCTCTCATTGTGGCCTTCAAATACTGTCACATGTAATAAACTTGTGATTCATGCGATTGATTTATAAGACAAAGGAAAGTAGGTAAGAATAAATGAAATAAGGGGGAGACTTTGGTAGGCAATGTTTTCAGAAGAAAATTTATACTAACTCCTAATCTCAGTTTAGCATTAATTACAGCAGCAGGGAAAACAGAAGCCTCAGTTTGGTGAAGTTTATTTTTGTGACACTTGGATAACTGTTTTCAAAATGAACTAGGTGCAGTAAGATTAAGGTCATTCCTTTTTCTCTTTTCTATCTAACTTCTGCATTCAACCACCTGCCAGTAGGGGAAAGGGCCAGGCAGTGTCAGCAACCTCCTTTAATAACACGTCCAAGACTGATCCATGATACAAAAAAGTAAATTGCATACTGTAATTTCACCAAGAACAACTACAGGCTTGTATGTTAGCACTGGCTTACTCTGCTGCCACTAGAATCTCCTGTAGAAACATTAAACCTATTTTGTGTATGTGGGCCCTGTTACAAAAAGCTTAGCATTGCTTAACCCAACTTGCTTCACTAGATTTGGTTTTCATTTATGCACCATATCACCATTAAATCATTTATCATTTGCAAGCTTCAGATATTCCCTGATATCAGGAAGGAAGAAGCATCTGCTCAAAAGTACCTGCT
This sequence comes from Neopsephotus bourkii, assembly GCF_033783945.1. Lineage (NCBI taxonomy): Eukaryota > Metazoa > Chordata > Aves > Psittaciformes > Psittacidae > Neopsephotus > Neopsephotus bourkii. Next base: position 2,656,807 of record NW_026902234.1, on the reverse strand, counting down.
GTTGGCATTAGCCACATTGACAGCCGCAGCAGTCAAATACACAGATTTTTATCACTCCATCTTCCTTTCAAGCATGATGCCTTCCCTACTAAAAAGCCTTTGTTGTGCTTACCTGGTTTTCACATCTACAGGGATTTCTTTCTTGACACTTGTTAGCAGTTTTTTAGTTTTCTGTTTTACTTGGACTGTTTCATTTTCAGGTTTTTCTGGTATAACTTTTCCCTTTTGTTTTTCAGGTTCCTATAAAAGGCATTATAACAACTTGTTACTGTCGAGGAGAAGTGAAGTCCCTCTTGCATCACAACATATATAGTGTAAGCAGGGCTGAGGAAAGAATGCTATTTGAACACATGAGCATTTTTGCAGCTCAGAAATTATTTTTTTACTCCTTCGTGAGTATACCTATAAAGCGTGGTAACTGGGTTTTCCTATTTGGAAAAGGAGAAATGGAAATAACCAGCAAATTAATCTGTTCCAAGCAGATTTGGTGTTTGCAAATACATAACTCCTCAGACCATGGCCTCTGAGTCTGCTTCAAAAGACCTATGCTGCACTTGTTGTGCACAACCCTGGCCATCTGAAACAAATTCTTCCACCAAGCAAAGAATAGGAGCAACTTCACCACCCAATTTATTAGCCTCTTTAACTGCACTTCTAAGTGCACTGTCAAATAGCCATCCCGAAAAATCCAGTGTGACTTCCAAATCACCTTCTAAACCATAACTTTTAAAGGATACTACATGGATTCCTACACCACACCTCCCAGCTTTTCCCAAGCTCAAATTTAAGACATGTTAAAAATTAGGGTTGGTATTCTTCTCTTTGCTATTACCTTTGCTTTGGTTGGTTCCCCTAGCACATGATTTAGGATGGCACATTTACAACAACCTGACCACCACACAAATTCTTAGAGCTTTAGTCTATTACTTAGAAGCATGTAAGCCAAATGAGTAATATAAAGGTAGGGGTACTGTCAAAAGCAAGTCAGTTACCTACCTGCTGACAAATTACTACCCCTGAATTGACCCTTTGTAACTGTTGAAACTCATGGCTTTAGCCTGCACCTTAACTGCTGAGTAAAATTGATGTCTTTATGTTGGCATTTCAGTCTGCAAATAGAATAGGCTAGGAGTGTGCAGAGAGACAATTACCCGATGCTGCTGACAACCAGCAGCTTATTGAAGCCAGTCACTCAGGCATGTTCAGTCCTCAAACCGCATGATTCAAGCATGTTCACACTCACAGATGAACAAATCTTACACAGAAGAAGTGAGGGCGAGAGTTGGGAGAGGTATTTTTAAATTTACATTCTTCCTTTGCTAGGTTTTATACGAAAGCTGGGGGTGGGGTGGTGAGAAGAGACTGTCCCACCTTTAACAAGTGACCCGCCAGCTAAACAAGAGCCTCCTCTTATGAGCAGTGCCATACCTCTTTGAGAAGTGGTTCTGTATCCGGGTTGGAGGTTTCGGTTGTGGTTGAAGAGCTGTCATCATCTGCCAAGGAATCCTTCAGTTCATCCTCCTGTTGCTTTCCTTTCCCTCTTCTGTCCTTTTCTTCCCGCTTCTTCTGTGGCTTAGCCTTGCGCTGAAGCGTTTTCCCTTTCCCTAGGAAGGTAAGGATGCTTCAGTTTTCAGTAGCAGTACTCAAGAGATGGGCTAATTCGCTTCATTTTGGAGGTAGACCCACATGAGTAAGCCTCCGAAATTCATCAATACGCCAACCATTTACAGCCACCTCAGACCAAATGTGAGAAATAGCATCACACCTGAAGAACCCTGATCTCCACCATCACATTTATGCTCCTAAGCCCCACCTCTGTTGCCTCTATAGACGGTGGACACACCTGGCTACTGTGATTCTTCCCTGCTCTGATCCTGGCATTCCTTTTAAACACCTCAAAACCCAATCTGACAGTTTAACTATGTAAGACTAGATTTGAACTGCAGAAGCTGGCACAAGCTTTATAATCCAAACACATGAAGAACAGAAATCATTAGCATGCTTGTCAGTTAAAAAGAAAAACCAAATCAAACACAACTTGCAGTAAAACTAGAGCAGATGAGAAAAATCACTAATAGGATTTTAGCAAAGGCATATAAAACCCCAGCTCCCCAAACCTGAAAGTCTCCCACCCAACCGTACTTTCTCCCCTTGACATATGTAATTTTTTCAGAGCAGGCTATTCTAAGAGGTATGAATAAGCTGACTGTGAAATAGTTTGGCTTGACACAGTAAAGTGTTACTGCATCTCCAAGTAGGGGAAACAATGTGTTAAACACTCCAGGGGATGTTTAACCAATTTTCTTGAACAAGCCCCATACAAGTAAACAAAGCTACTGGAACAATTACGTTTTTCCTTGCGATTTCTACAGGCTAACTGAAACATAGGATAGGATAAGCTCAAAACGCAGAGGTTTAAGAACCTTCCAAATTAAGGTCCTGGCACAATGATAGCTGTGCTATTTCATTTGGCAAAACGTCCCTCAGGTAAAGTTTATACCAAAACATAAATTTGCCTTCAGTATTTTGTCAAATACCAGATACATACCAAAGGGAAGTGCCTTCAAACTTTGGGTTTTTTTCAGACTTAATGTTTTAACTATCAACAACTACAAAAATATCAAAGATAAAATATTCCTTTTAGTGTGAATACAAATAAAAGTGTAAATACAAGTGGATATTTGTAGGGAAATGTTCACAAGGTCAGATTCCAGCTTATTGCGGGCACTGGGGATTTGCCTCAGAAGGCCTCGTTCTAAGATTTAATTCAAATATAGTCTACATTTGGGTTTGCTAAACAGTTTAATGTTCATCATTAGAAAACCTATGTAAAATGTTATCATGACATAAAAATGTAACATGAAGCAGCTGTTTGACAAAAAACTAATCTAGCCTCCACAGCAGTCTGCTAGGATCCAAGTTTCAGGAAGCTGAAACAGAACACTATGGAGACAGGAATCCTGCATGGGATGTTGAGACAGGCAGTTGTAGTCCAGAAGCTGCTGCTTCTGCAGATGTCTGTGAGCACAGTTCTAGTTATTTAGACAAAGCCAGACAGCAGTGTGGGTATGCAGATCCAGACAGATACCAGAACTTCCCCTGTGGTTTTACCTTTTTAAAGAGGGCAAATGGAGATGGTTTGGTTTTATTGGATGCACAGAGCTTTTGTGAGTCAAGTTACGGTTTACAGATAGTGTTGGGGTTTTTTTGTAATGCCTGTCCAAAAAGCAAGCTACATGCATAAATCTGACTTATTGATCTAAGGTGATGAAAAGGTCAAGAAAACTATCTGACTGCAAAATGTAACATTCATAACGTATTGTGCAAGACAGAATATGTTTAAATATTCGGCATACCAGCACGTCAAAGCTAAGTGAAGCAAAGCCTCTGTAACAGGAGAAACCCCATGAATTTATCTGAATGAATCTGTAGTTAGAAGAAAGTTGCAAACCAGGAAAGTCATGCCAAAAAAGGAAAAAAAAATGGAACCCCTGCATTCTCACATCCACTCTGAACTGATTTAAGAATTTTCTGCTCATTGCTGCTTAACAAGAGTGAAGCTTCTGTCTTGGTAGTATGTGATCATACAGGTGCTTCAGGGTTTATATGCCTTTCCACATTCGCTTTCTTAACTTTAATAAGGAACACAACACCAGCACTTTTCTGTGCAACAGAGTTGTTAGGGAAAGGTGAAAAATTCATTAGAATTGAACATAAATTTATAACGACAGAACCCTAGGACACACCTGAAATAGCTATTACAAGAAGCACAATTGGAAGTTCTACTCTAATGAAGGGTTTGTAAGAAGGAATATAACTGACAATTTTATAAATCTGGACGTAGGCAAATCTGAATGTAGATAATGTATGAAACGCAGCACATTATTTTAAGCATTAGACAACTGAAGAGATGCATAACAATTCAAACGAACCTCATGCAAAGATGAATGCTACTTATAAGCACAGGTGCCATATATTCATTTGCTGTCCCCATGTCATCAAGGATTTTTTACAACTGCAAGTCTGGGCATGACGAATTCCATTCCCAAGCAATACCCACATCTCTTTCTCCCCTTCCTCCCTTTCTCCCCATCTGTTTTCCTAACACACTAGGGTAACTCCCGTTTCGTTTCCTCAAGCCCCAAGTACAAACACTGGAGGTATGAGGAAGCCAACCCAAAGACAAAGGAATAGCAACTAAAAGAATCTTTCTTCTTCAGAGTCAGATGCTTAAATACTCACACCTGCTTTCATCAAAACATTCCAAAAACACTGCATGAAGAATCATAAGCTAACATTGTAGAGAACGTCACTGCCATAAAGTAAAGGAACTGTTCAAGACACGGGCACATCCAGCAGGGTAGGGAACAGCTGAGAAGCTATCACTTTCCACGCTATGAAAACATGACCTTTACAGTTGATTAAATCTTGTTCTGTGGCTTATATAATGAATAATCCCATTTAAAAAAAAAAAAAACCAAGCAGAATTGCATTACCTTTGTTTTTTGCTAGTGGAGATGGGGGCTGCTCTGTAAACACATCTGGGGGAGGGGATTCTGGGTGGTCAAAGTCTTTTTCCATAGTTTCTATGAGCCCCGTTAGATCTGAGTCCTCTGAGCTGTGCCTTCTGCTCCTGACACATTCGCTATGAGGTGGGCTGAGGAGCGGGAGCTGTGGCAAAGCACCTTCAGTCTGCTGCTCTTGCCCAGGTGCGAGGGGTTGCTGGAGGGGCTGCTCTGCCAAAGCTGCTGCCTGCTGCTGCATCGGCTGCTGGTTCTGCCTCGTCCCCTTGGCTCTTTTGCCTGTGGCATGAATCTGAGCTGCGGCACCCGAATCCAAAGTAAATGGGCCCCCGGCTCTGTTCATGGACTGCATGGAAGCTCCTTGTGCTGAAGTCCTGTTAGGTATGCTTGAACTGGGTTTGGATTTGATGTTTTCAGCATCAGGTGCACTTCTATTGCTGTGAAGGTGTGCTGTTGCATTGCATTGTTTATGACTCCCTGCACTGGATCGTGAAGATGAACTGCCTGCTCCATAGATCCCTCTGGATGAACTATGATTAGAATCTGATCCAAGTGTATTCAAGCTGGAAGAGCAACAAGTGTTTAAATATACTCTACATTGTTTCCAATCTTCCACATGAAAAAAAAAAAAAAAGCCACTATGCCCAATAGAAACCTTGAACTACACTGTTCTTGGCATATAACTGGCAAAAATGCCTAGCACTCATTTGTCAAGTCAGCAGCCTTTGCTGTTTCCTGTGTGCTTGCTCACTGTACATATGAACAAAACTCCAGTACAATGACAGTCAATATATATGTTTGGAGAGAACACTGAAAGGAGAAAGTAGTTTTTTAACCTAAGACACCAAGGGTAGGAACTTCTGGCCTGCAGTGTATCTGCAGGGTACACCTTTCTTTTTGGAGAAGATTAACAAGAAGCTTGACAGGATTTGGTTTCAGTGGGTTTTTCTTCCTTTTTCCCCAAAAGATGAGTATTTCTCATAATCACAAAATCCATCTTTTTATCCAAGCCATCTTTTATAAGTAACTGTGAGGATCTTAATTTATTCACCTGTTCTAAGGTATTACTTTCTTATTGGCCTTATAAGTAAGGAGGAAAAAAAAGAAGAAAACATTCCACAAAACCCCCAAACATATACTTACTTTCCATCAGATGAAATTCCAACTATTCTCCTGAGATCAAGTGGCCTTCCCATATCAAAGGGAGGGTTTGAGGCCTCAAAGGACAAGCGTCTCCTAAATGGCTCCCAAATTCCTTGAGCTTCCAGATAGGCTGTTCCAATTACCAACAGAAAGAGTACACTGCAGAGAAGAGAGGCAGTCATCTCAGTATTGCTTCGTTTTGAGCATTTTAAGGAAAATGAATCTAATCATGTGAGGCAAAAAGATCATATCTAGTACTGAAAATTGCATCCAAACCACACCTTTGTCTGACAGAAACGTAAAATGCACGAATCTAGCATGTTATTACACATCACTGACACTGGGAATGGAAGCTAGACGCAAATCTGACACGCAGTTGCCAAGAATATTAATCCAAAAGAAAAAGACAGATACATAATTAAAGCATTAAAATGGCTTCCAAGTGGTCAGGTCTCGCAGCTTGTGGGCGCAATCCCATTTAAAAGCAGAGACCCTCTGCAGAGAGTTGTACTGCTGTTCAGGGAAGTAAAATTCCAGAGCACTATTTCAAGGGATTTTACGACTAACTGCATCTGCTGCAATACCGTGTTGGAGTTCTGCACTTACATAATGCACTGCAGTGAACTACATTTTTGAATGAAGCAATAAAACCACTGCAGAGACCTTCATCGCACTGCTATCGCTTTCATCTTCTAACAGGTGGGTGGAGACACACTGACGATGACTAAAGCTTGCCTTGCCTATTACCCTAGAAAGTTTGTGAGAAAAGAACTTTAAATTAGCAACTTCAGTTTCTGTTCTCCCCCCTGTTCTGACTGCCCGTTTTTAAGCCAAATGTATGAGACCCAGCATCAATTCACAGAAACGGATGAGGTACCTCCTGCTTCATGTTATCTGAAAGAATCTACACCTTTTAACTATCACCAAAAATACAAGCAACCCTGGAGACCAAGTCAGCTGTTAATAGCTGGTTATCAGTGCTTTTTTCCCCTGCCCCAGGGATTAAAAAGGATTCTAGATGCAGAACCAGATGAGAGAAGGTTGGAAAGATAACTTTCATCCAAGATGTTAATAAGCAAGAGAAAAGTTAGATAAATAGGGGGATTTTTCAGACAAGCTTACATAAACTGTTACTCAAAGGAGTAATTCTCGCTTTGGGTGCCATGCCATCAAAACTGGAATTATCTTTGGGATGTAAGGAATAAGACATAATCTCTTTCACTTTTTAATTGCTAATCCATGATGCTAGTTGAAAGTTTTCCAAGACTGATACCAACAAGAACACCATACCTCTACCACCATAGTGCTACATAAGCTTGGAATGGAGTGCACAGTTTTGGTGGACTGGGTGGCATCTTACCCTCAGCCCCCTGGCACCCCCCTCCATGGCATCAGCGCTGGGCTACGTAGAGGTTGTACAGGGGAGGCTGCAGCAAAAGGTCACCTTGAGCTGACTGTTTTTTGTTTCTCCTCCTCTGCCACTCTCTGGGTAAGGACTCCACTCCCTCTGCTGAGGTCAACTTTGGTGTTTGATACATGAATATGAGCTTTGAAATCAAAAATGGAGCGAATCAAGTTTTGCATCTTTTTAACTGCCCTTTCTGGTGTTGGGCTGGTGGGGGGGGAGCAGCGGGGCTTTGGGGTTTCTGACTTCAAAAAAAATTACTACTGAAAAGGAAGGGGAAAAAAAAAAAAAAGAAGAAAAGTGGAACTAGCCTGAAGTGTTCAGTCACTGAAATGTCAAAACAAATTAGTGTGAGGAACACCACACAGCGGGCAGTAACATGGTCTACACACCCAAGAATGATCTTGGTCCACCCCTCTTCCATCCCACCCCCACCCACCCCCAACATGGTTTTATCTTGGAGCACACATATGCCCAGCTGGCAAACTCTTCACAAAAAGGACTGGCTCCTTTGTTGCATTTCTACATACCCTATTAAGTTTGACTTAAAACCCTGGAGCCACAAGTATGGTAACAATCCAAACCAATAGTGATTTAGGGAAGACAGGAATAACAATATGAACTAGACAAACTAGAGTCGCTCATTCCTAGAAATTAAGGACAGCTTCACAACAATCTGAAGTATTGTTTTAGGGGCAACTAGCAAACCCCTATGTGATAGCATCCTAAAAGTCAGAGGCTGTCTACGCACAAGATCCTTGGAACATTATGAAATAGTTACACCAGGTCTCTTCTCTAGTTTGCTGTGAAGGAGGAGGTTTTGTACTTACAGGAAAAAGATACAGTGAGGGAAAGGATCAGTGTTCTGTATTCTTTTGTAAAGCCGATTTGACACATACAGTACGTATAAAATTACCCACGTAAGCTACACCTGTAAACTGACAAGCATTATTCATGCTATCAATACACTAAAGAGAAAGTAAACTTTAAAATTTCTAGCAAATGTCAGAAGAAAGCCACTTACTCAGCACTTTCCTAAGTAACGCAGTATCAGCGAGGAAACAGTTACCTAAGCGGACAGAATCTTCCTGTGACTTAGGAAAATGCAGTTTCCTATCGAACACTGCGTTACTTAGGAAAGGGCTGAAGAGTCAGAAAAGAAAATGTAGCAGACAGTCACTTCCTTTTCTCAGTCCCTGGAAGGGAACAAAGAGCCAAACTGAACATCAGTGCAATACAGTACACCAAAAACACCAGAGACAGCATCTCAGTGAAGGAAAAAAAAAAGCAAGACTAGTACGTGTCTGTAATAATGCTTTGGATCTGCAGCACACAGAAAGACCCCTTTTTCATCACAGGCATCTACAGCAGCAATCAATCTCACACTAAGATAGAAGCTTAAGGCTAATGACAAAGGAGAACAGCATTTGTTGTTACTGATAAGTAACAACTTAGCTGCTAAGTGCCTATGCCAGGACTTTCTCTGGGTAAAGAGTGGGGGAAAATGTCTCTCATCCAAGAGGCGAGCAGGGACACACCGTTTATAACCTCAAATTTCAAACAGATAAAGATACGTAGAGGCTAGACTAGGAAAATGCAGTGGAATTTTCAACTCATATTTCAACCAGTCATAGCTAACACGTTTGCCTGCTGACAAAAAACTGCACTAATATGCTACTACGTAACCTCCTAGTGCACAATGTTGCAAACAACACCCTTCAGTTCTCAGAAATCCCATTATTAGTATCACCAGTTGCCTGTCACATACAAGCGGCAGCAAAGTTTATAATTCATCCAAGGCATCTGCTAAGCTCATTACAGTCATTGCCTCCTATCTCTCTAAAGCACAATACTCCAGAAGGATGCTTAAATTCCTATGGGAATTCACTGTTAGCAGTGCTTTGATACTTAATTCAAGTTTGGCTTAATTCATCAAAAGCCCTACACATTACCAGAGTAAACAGGAGCACATACATCACTTTAGGAAACAGACCCAGGCCAGAAGTGAATTATTTTATAGTACCATAGAAAGGTTTGGGTCTGAAGGGACCTTAAAGCTCATTCAGTTCGAACCCCCCCGGCATGAGCAGGGACACCTTCCGCTATACCAGGTCCCTCAAAGCCCTGCCCAACCTGGCCTTGAACACTGCCAGGGATGGGGGGGGCAGCCATTTTGCCCTTGGTCTGGGCAGGGAGTCAGTACTTCTCAGCCTTAATCATAGAATAATTAGGGTTGGAAAGGACCTCAAGATCATCAAGTTCCAGCCCCCCTGCCATAGGCAAGGACACCACACACTAAACCATCACACCCAACACCCTGTCCAACCTGGTCTTGAACACTGCCAGGGATGGAGCATTCACAACTTCTTTGGGCAACCCATTCCAGTGCCTCACCACCCTCACAGTAAAGACCTTCCTCCTTATATCCAATCTAAACTTCCCTGCTTAAATTTTAACCCGTTACCCCTTGTCCTATCACTACAATCCCTAATGAAGAGTCCCTCCACACCATCCTTATAGGCCCTCTTCAGATACTGGAAGGCTTCTATGAGGTCTCCACGCAGCCTTCTCTTCTCCAGGCTGAACAGCCCCAACTTTCTCAGCCTGTCTTCATACAGGAGGTGCTCCAGTCCCCTGATCATCCTCGTGGGCCTCCTCTGGACTTGTTCCAACAGATCCATGTCCTTTTTATGTTGAGGACACCAGAACTGCACACAGTACTCCAAGTGAGGTCTCACGAGAGCAGAATAAAGGGGCAGGATCACCTCCTTCTACCTGCTGGTCACACTCCTTTTGATGCAGCCCAGGATACCGTTGGCTTTCTGGGCTGCAAGCGCACACTGAAGCCAGCTCATGTTCATTTTCTCATCGACCAACACCCCCAAGTCCTTCTCCCCAGGGCTGCTCTGAATCTCTTCTCTGCCCAACCTGTAGCTGTGCCTGGGATTGCTCCGACCCAGGTGTAGGACCTTGCACTTGGCATGGTTAAACTTCATGAGGTTGGCATCAGCCCACCTCACAAGCGTGTCAAGGTCCCTCTGGATGGCATTCCTTCCCTCCAGCGTATCAACCGAACCACACAGCTTGGTGTCATCGGCAAACTTGCTGAGGGTGCACTCAATCCCACTGTCCATGTCAGCAATGAAGATGTCAACCTTTTAGTTCACACTCAATTCATGAGTGTTTCTCTCTTCTCCTTTGTGACCTCACCCTGTTGGGGCTTTTTCTACACCAATAGTTTTACGCCAGTACATTTTACACCAATGGTAGTACATACTGAACACATTATCTCCTTCTCTATAACCTATATGCAAGCAGTGGTAGCTTGTGTGCACATACTAGTAAAAACAAACACACACACACACACTACCTCATTATTCCTGAGATGATTATGTACAGTGCCAGTTCCCAGTTGGGTCTGGGTAGTGCTTCTGCACACGTTGCTAACATGTGATATGGAAGAGATGCGTTCAAGATAAATACAAATTCAGAGCCTCCTGCAGTGATGAATTTTAATTCCCGTATAACTCTGGAAGCAGTGAAATCAGGTGTAAACCTGAAAACAAAATAAAGCACGTTAGAACGTTTCATATGAACACCTGAAAGTTTGAGGTAATTGATATTAATCACAAATTAATACAAAACAAGCAAGCAGCTTCACCAATTACTGCCATGACTAGCATCCCAATCAAATATTTATAACAAGCAGCCCTATTAGTTCAACAAATAACCATCCTCACAATTAGCTCAAAAATACTTATGTCTTTCAAATACCTCAAGATAAGCTTCACTAAGTTCATAAACACCTATACTTAACACATCTAGATTACCTCTGATACAGGATATGAAGCTATAAGAACTGAAAATAAGTTTTGACCAAATCTGTTACAATAAAGCTATGGATGCAGTAAAAAAATATTAACAGCAGCTTTAAGCAAGCAATGGAACTGACCATTATGTGAGCTATGAAGTTTTTAAGCACTTCACTTTAAGTCACAACAGCATGCCTCTTCAAAAACATCACCCCTACATTCCTGTCTCATCACAAACTAGGATTGGTGCAAAATCCTAGTGAAGCTTCACTGCCTGCAGTATCTTGTACACCCTCACAGAACGGAAGCATCTCCTGAACTGTTTAGATACTGTACTCTGAATAGTTAACTTTATATCTAAGCAGTTAAAAAATCAATGTTAGGTGTAGAGATCTTTTACAATAAAAACTGACAGAGTTAAAGAATTATTACCCTTAAGGCAACAGACAAAACATTTAAGACTGAAATGCTGTGCAATAGTTACAATGCTTAGACTAAAGGCTCTTTGCCATTTACTGCAGCCCACCAAAACCACATGTAAATCTGTATCTCTCACTTGTATCTCACTTACAATATGACAATGTCTTTAGAGGCATTGGCGCTTAGTGCAAACTCATGACAGTTAACTACTTTGAATCCGTATCCTTCACATGTGTAGCCACTGATTTCCATGGTTTTCACACTAATCGGCAGCTGCCCTGTGTTTTCCACTTTAAATGTTCTTCTCAGTGTGAAATTCGGTTCTTTGTATTTTATTTCTAGGAACAAACAGCAGAAAGTGGTTAGCGTTGTGCTCCATAGATATCCTTCGCTAATTCAGATTCTAGAGCAGAAGAGTCCTGCCGGTACTGTAGCAGGAAAGGGGCTAGCAAGGCCCATGGAGATCTTTACGTAACCTGTGGGAATGTATCTCTGCAGCCAGACTCTCATCATTGTCAAGGTAGGGAATATGTGCAATTCCAGAGCACTCTTACTCACTGGGGACAAAAGAGAAACCTCCAAACCTCTGACAGCACTGCTGCTTCACATTAAAAACAAACAAACCCAAAGCAAAACATCTAAGCTGTAAAGTTCTTTGACGTACTGCTCAGCAGCCTGGTACTCTGTGAAAAGTCAGAGCATGAGAACTGAAGCTTACTCTTTTGTGTCTCAAAAATAAAATCCATGGCTGAGATACTGTCCTGGTTTTGGCTGGGATAGCATTACTTTTCTTCCTATTAGCTGGTGCAGTTCTGTATTTTGGTTTTAGTTTTAGGATACTGCTGATAACACACCAGTGTTTTACTTGTGGCTAAGTAATGCTTACTCTAAATCAAGGACTTTTCAGTCTTTCATGCTCTGCCAGTGCGGAGGGGCACAAGGAGCTGGGAGGGAGCAGAGACAGGACAGCATGTCATGCCCAGTATATAAACTGCGGGGAGTCACTCAGAAGGCCCAGATCAGTGCTCGAGTCAGGCTAGGTATCAGTCAGCGGGTGGTGAGCATTTGTATTGTGTATCACTTGCGTTTTTTTCACTTGGGTTTTATTCTTCTCCTCAATTCTCCTCCCTCTAATCATTATTATAATACCTCATTTCAATTATTAAACTGTTCTTACCTCAACTCGCAAGTTTTACCTTTTGTCTGGTTCTCTTCCCCATCCCACCATAGGGGGCAGGGGATGGGGAGTGGGCAAGCAGCTGCACTCATTAGCACACAAATCCCTGAACCACAACATGTGGCAATGACTAAGCTCTACCTGAAGTTTTCTTACTGATCCTCAAAAATATGGATATAATCTCAAATAATAATTAACATGGCACCTTACAAATATGCCTGGAGAGCTGCAAAGCAGCAAAAGGAGAAACATCTCCATATCAGATACAACTAAGCCTCTTTTACCAGTTCTTCTGGTAATATAGGTACTCTTAGCTGACCTCTCAGAAGCAAGCCTGTGGCCACAGAGCAAAAACCCCCTGACCCCAGAGTACTCTTGCTGGGATTTAATTTTCATCAAGGAACATACCCTATCTTTTTCCCCATTGGCTACGTGCATAAATATTCTGAAGGTGTGAGGGAAAAAGAACATGCAGAAAGTTACATCTGTGATCCAATTTGCCTTAAATTTAGGAACTGGAGATTATCCTATTAAATACACTAGGATCTTCACCTCCTCTCCTTGAATTTTAGTGGATGAAGGGCTTTTGTTTCCTCTTTCCTGACGTTCAAATTAAACAAAAAAGCTAAAATACTTATTTTTATGCCTAGAGAACCAATTTTAATGTATTTAGATGATTTAAACTTCTAGGGCACTAGAACAGGGAATGTATTTCCACACATTGCAAGTTGTACGTGTAGAATGCAAGTCCTTTTCTGCTCAGCAGCGCAGCCCAAGAAATACTCACTTTCTGAACAGTCTTTTAATAATGCTTCTGTGATTTTAAAGCGTAAAGAACTTCCTGGACCAGGAGGTTTGCCTGCAACCTTCAAGCTCTCGGTCGTTCCTTGTCCTTGTACCATTATGGCATCTATTACAGTCAAATTATTTCTGTGTACAAAGAAAAAGGGGAAACATTTATGAAAGGATTATGCAGTCTACTGATCCTGCAAGCTTCTCCACAGACTATGAAGTTACATCCCAAACCTAGAAGACAGCAATATAAGCAGTTCCACACTTCATTCCCCACAGTGTGGAAGGAAATAGTGGGGGTCTCAAAAGCACAGTGTTTGCAAGACAAAAACCTAAGAAATCACAACATAGCATACAAATACAACCCCCAATAAAGTACTAGGTAAAGGTCATATTTCAACATTATATTAATGCATCATACCTGATGCAAAAGTTATTCAAACAGAGCTCTTTACTAGAAAGACTGAACTTACACTGCAGCTTGATCTTGCAAATGGCATCTATGACTAGAGTCCCTACTTTCAAGACAGCACAGAATGTATTTAAGAATTCAAGTCTCCAAATACTGGTGCACGAAAAATTGAACATGAGCCGGCACTGTCCACTTGCAGCCCAGAAGGCCAACTGCCTCCCGGGCTGCATCAAAAGGAGTGTGACCAGCAGGTTGAAGGAGGTGATCCTGCCCCTCTACTCTGCTCTCGTGAGAGCCTACCTGCAGAACTGTGTTCAGCCTTGGGCCCCCAAATACAAGAGGAATGTGGACCTCCTTGAGTGGGTAACAGATCAGAGGGCTGGAGCACCTGTTTTATGAAGGCAGGTGAGGCTGTTGGGGTTGTTCAGCCTGGAGAAGAGAAGGCTCCAGGGAGACCTCATTGAGGCCTTTCAGTATTTCAAGGGGCCTTATAAGAAAGACGGGGGCAGACTTTTTAGTAGGGCCTGTTGTGACAGAACAAGGGGTAATGGTTTTAAACTGAAAGAAGGCAGACAGATTATATACAAGGAAGAAACTTACAATGAGAGTGGTGAGGCACTGGCACAGGTTGCTCAGAGCAGTGGTAGATAACCAATTCCTGGAAATATTCAAGGGCTCTGAGCAACCTGATCTAGTTGAAGATGTCCCTGATCATTGCAGAGGGTTGGACTCGATGACCTTTGAAGGTCCTTTCCAATCCAGACTATTCTAAGATTCTGTGATGTTGGTCATACATTTATATGTACTGAATACAGTTTAATTACTATAAAACATACCACAATTACATTTATCTTTATCCAAACACATATGGTTCTGTACCTATTGTTGAAAAAGCAACAGTTTCTCGTTAACAGCTAATCATGAGTATGATATTATGTAAGTGAAAAACATCAGAAAAACCCCACTCATTTTTTAAATATCTATCATACCTGATAACAATTAACGATGAAACAGTTTTATTAAGAACTGGAGTGAACTTTACTTTGACAGACTTTCTCTCACCAGGTTTTAGTATTAGGCTTAAAACTGAATGACGAGCCATTCCCTTTGTAAGTCCTGCAGTGCTTTGTAGTGGCTGTACCTTAAAAGAGTAAGGAAAACAAAATGACACTTTTAAAAATAGATATTTTTTTACATATAATTTGATAGAAATTACATTATTTTAGTTAGAAAATTGGTTTTGTCATAAAGAAGTGTACTACCCAATGACATAATGGCCTTTTCTAACCAGAAGGTCTGATAGTACATGTATTCCCTGCTTACTAAGTAAACTGTCTGTATTTATTAAGAAGCAGAACACAGCAAGACAGAAGTGAGCTAAACTACACCCTGTGGATTCATAAAGTTCTAGTAGAAGAGAGAGTTCAGAAGTTCTTAAATGTGCATTTAAACGCTAAATTAGCATTAAGCCATTATGCAACACTTTCTATCCTCAAAATTTTCCATTGTTAAAATATTTTGGGCACATATAAGGGGGGAAAAGCAAACAAAGTAGAAGAACTATTGAAAAAAAGTGTATTTTGCTAAATTTGCCTTTAGACACTGTAAGCATTGAACTGTTAATCTAAACCAAAGTGCAAATAGAGGGGAAAAGGCATGTACATTGCAAGAGAAAGTGTTCAGGATGTGGCACGCTCTATATGAGAGAGTATGCACTTAAAGTTGTCCACAAACCCTGAATCACCTGAAGAACAAAGCAATGGAAAACTCAATACCCTGCTAATTTTAGAACTAGCAACCACTACACTGAAGAAAATAATCTTGTATCAGTAAAAGAATAATTAAACATAGTTTTCCTATAACTTCTACAACTGTATTATAACGTAAGCATACAGAAAAGTCACATTTTAACTGCTACATCTAAAGAAATACATTTTTTTTTGCCCAATTTCCTGAGAGCACCACATTTTTCACATTTGAAGACACATACAACTGAACTCTTATTAAAACATAAAAAAAACATTAAACGTTTAAAAATATAAAGAAAGTATTGAAATACTTACGCAGTTTCTGAAGACCTGGAACTCTAGAGTCTTCAGGTTGAAATTAGGTGGCTTACTCAAATTAAACCTGAAACAGACGTACATTTTGGTTTTCATCTGCATCAGGGAAAATAACGACAAACTTGCATTCGTGGATTTCACCTACCTATGGTAGGACTCAAACAATATGCAGCTGAAAGGACCATTTTATTTTTTTTTTTACATCCCTCCCCCATCCATCAAGTTAAGGAAGAAATCAAACAATTTTAGCTCAGCAAAAAATACAGATGTGTGTTCAATGGCAATCAGCCTAGATTCAGTTCTCAACTGACCTCATGATTCAATTCTAAAAGTGGCCAACACTGTAACTGCCAACACAGCTGCCAAATACTGCACGCAATTTTGCAAAACGCATTTGCTGCAGAGTGAGAATGCCCAAAGTACTCTAAAACAATACTTACCGTTCCAGCATCTTATCGACAAAAGCGGATGGGTTAGAATACAGAGCGATAGGAAGGAACTGAACATGCACAGGAACATCAGCTGGATTCTCTAGAAAAATTTCTTCTTCCTGTTCATAAACACAAATTTTTTAAGTTTACATTAGGATGAATACAATTAGAAATACTTATTAAAATGCAGTGCCTACAAAATGATACTATCAACAAAATAACTTACTGATGAACCGTTAGTGTTGGTAAGAGGGAAGATTAGATGGCGTGGTGAGCTAAGTATGGACGGCCATGCCATTTCTGCTGTAATTTTCAGCTGGACATCCTTCTGGAGATCTGTGTCTACTTCAAATACGGCATTCAGTCTGGAGAAACAGTTATAAAACTTACTTTACAGGAAGAAAATAGGAAAAGCCTGGAAAAATCTGAGGGTTTAAAAGCACTCTGACAACATCAGTTTAAGAAAAAGCACAATACATTATATTTATAGCACTTCAGAAACCCACTGAGCTCTGCCCATATGTATTGCTACTAAAATGCACAACAGAAATCATCAAAACATGCTATAGGAGTCCAACCCAAAGATTCTTAAGATGCTCTCTATGAAGTGTTACTGTCAACATCCATTCATTTATTCCAGGTTCTGTTATGGCCTTTTACAGATAAAAGTGAGCAGACAAATATGGTAGGGCTTATGCACTGTATCACAAACATTTTGGTATTTGTATTTCTCTTAAATCACTGCTCTCTGGACAGCGAGACAAAAAATGCTCTCTTTCATTAGAAAGTCCCCAGCTCCCGCTGTTGCAGAAACAGATTTTGATAACATAACTGAGATTCAGATCAGTATTTTTCAGTAAGAAAATAACCCAAAATGTGTTTGATAACTTGCAAAGGCATAAGCGGTAGGAAGGAAAAACATCAGTCCTGCTACAGTCTGCTTTCAACACGTTATCCAGACATCCATTATCCAGAACATGTATTCTGCCTGCGCATGTGTAATGTAATGGATACATCCTCTCCATCCATGGAGAGGAGGGATGCCTTCCAGTGGGACCCTGACAGGCTTCCTTGGTGGGCCTGTGCACCCATGCTCATGGCAGAAGCTTGGAACTAGATTATCTTTAAGGTCGCTTCCAACCCAACCATTTTGTGACAGAAAGTGCCTACACTCCTGCCTAACAAATCTAAAGCAAAGCTGACCCAGTCACACTTCATGACAGCTATTTCTGTCAGTGAATGAAGTTCTCTGCTATCAACCCACCTCTGTAACAGACTTGGTTCCTGTTCTTTCCTATAAGCTCTCCACCATGAGCTGAAACAAGACTAACAGTATTGAGTTCTCCAGTCAGCACAACAGATGAAATGCTAGACTTCAAACCTAGAGAAGCAGTCTGGAGACACTTCAAATGAAGTCAGAACCTCTCTGTATGCAGAAGGAGCAGTTGCTCCATTGCTGGATGCTACGTTGGTTAATTTTAACTCTCTTTAAAAGCATTACATATTTTAGGTTATATGAATAATATTAAAACATTGTATATTATTCTAGCTAAAACTGCTACTTAATCAGTAGTTTTTAATAGAATTGTCCTTCACTGTCCTCTTACTGTAGGTAATAGGACATCCTTCAAGTTAAACAGATTTCATTTAGATCAAATTTGTTCAGGAGTTACCAGTATTAGAACAAAAACTGGTAACAGAGGTATGCTTTAGTTACTCTATTTAGCTATGCACAGTCTTTTTGTTTCTCCACAAACACATTTTTGGAAAGGCAGTCTGGATGTTATCACAGAAGACACATGCCCTCCTTGTTAATGCCAACTCTGTCTCTTGGAGATTAAATCACCCTATGCATGAGAAGGCAGATGTTTAAAAGGTATACAGCAGCCTACAGAGTTTAACTTTTCCTAAATATTAAATAGCAATCGTTAATTACCTTCTATTTAGCATACCTCAAGGAAGAACACCAGGCAATTTGATCATTCACTGAAATGCAATAATCTTAGAATAGTAGCAATAGGAAACTTTATAAAATATTAGAGGGACATTGAGGTTATTACTTTAAAATGGATTAAGCAGGGACACTGTATAAAGATTATAATCTGATTTTGGAAATTTCTGCACAGCAGAGACTGCCTCACTGCTGCCACCTTTGCAACAACTGCAGCATAATCCAGTGGAAAGTAACCCCGAGCATGGTGTCTGACTTGCAGAAATGAGTACTGCTTTTTAAACTTCTAAAACATTCCCATTAGAGGTTTTGCAGAGAAAGCCAAGGAACTCCTTCTTGACCCCCTCTCAAAGAGCACTGCAAAGTTAAGGAACCTTGTATTTTGTAAAAGCACACATACACAGAATTATCTTGTGATTTAAGGCTTGAGAAAGTAACAGGGATAAAACACGTACCTATGGCTTGAGTTCTCTTTAATTTCTGTCCACTCTTTGAATAAGTTCTCATGCAAATCCCAGTCAGAATCCCATGCATCTTCTTGCATTGCTATGCTGTGCTGAGCTTTAGATTCCGCTTTAAGAAATAATATAATTTTAAACTCTTCACGTAAAATCATTGCTTACAGAGAAATCTTTAAGGCTTTTATTAAAGTTGAAATGGCTTACATTTAGATAAAAAAGGCAGTCCTACATAACAACGATCTCCACATTGCAAACCAGGATCAAAATAAATATTTGCAATCTGCAAAACAGGTAAGAACAGATCAATTAAGAAACAGCACAGTAAATCTAATGACCAAAGGAAAACAAAAGAAATAAGATTTCTGATGACCAATGAAGCTTAACATATGGTATACATAAGAGAGAACTTGTAAACATGTAGAAATGAGGCATAAGCAAACCTTTGACTTTTTTCCGGGCTCTAGATCTTCTTTATTGCTTCTTAGCCTCTTATAATAAAACCTTACATCTTCTGTCAGGGAACGTATGTGTTGTATTTTCACTTTCTGAGAAAAGGAGTTCATGATGTTCAGACTGTGGTGAACCACTTTCCCCTAAAGAAAAGAAAGGATGAAGAAAGTCTGCAGGATATGCATATGTATTCACTTCTGCAGGCTGGCAAAGATCACTGCAGAGGGAAAATGTTAAACTGAGATTTTTTAATTATGTTATCTTAAAAAAAAAACAAAAACAAACAAAAGCCACTAGTAACACTCCAAGGTAAGTTTCTGTGAAATTGTGTTCTCTCCTCCATCTGCTTCCGAACACAACTCATCCCTCTTTCAAAATTAAGTACACCTTAAGTGTCTCAAAGAGCTGCAACATGAGTTCTGCTTAATCAAATCATGTTAAAAAACAGCAGAAGAGGAATGGCAAAAAAAAACTTCTGGTTTCTGAGCCTCCTATTACAAAAGGGAAACAAGCTTCTTGTAAGAGATCCAGTACATAGTTGTTGGTATTTAGAAAGAACCTGAAGGGAATTTTAGTAGTGACGCTACAGTTACAAACACTACAGGTGACCGAGGGCATTTAAGAAGACAGGTAAAACCCTCTTCCTCACTCCCATAAAACACGTAGTTTAATTGTTCGTCATGATCAGGAACATTACAATGCGCAAGCTCTCTCCTGCTCCCACTTGTAAATCCATGATTCCATGGCCATGTTTTTCACCTAATCTCAAAACCAAACCCTGACAAGTAGAGAGTAAACAATAAATAAAAAGCAAACCAAACCAAACAATGGAAATGCAAAACTCGGGACCATAAATCAACAGTATTTTACTAAGGCTCTTATGCAGCTTTTAGACATGATACAACACATAAGGGAAGTCCTTACCCATCAGTAATAAGAAAACCAGAACAAAGCTACTTAACATACAGGTCCTCAAAGATGAGTTTTGATCAGGGAAGAGTTGAGAGGTAGCGCTGTGAACTAAAAATGCCATTATAAAGCACAAGTCAGTGCAGTTAAGATCTGTTTAAGTCAAGACACTGCTCTTTACATGGCCTGTATACACTGTCAGTGTACTGCTGACAGACTTTGACAGAATACCAGGAATCACACTTAGGTGCAAATACACTAAAATTATAAAGCCAGCACTGCGAACTGGGCAGCTGCAAGAGGATTACATCCCAGGTACAAACTGAAATCAAGTGTTACTGAAATTGTAGTGCCTAGTTATTCCTGGACCTTATAGCTGTCAAATGCCTCTTCCAACACTGAAACAAGAACTGATGCTATTTTAGGCTTATTGTCATAAGTAATGGATGCATTACAAAACAACTACATGTAAGAGTATCATGAATTCAGCGATCACAAGTTTAGTTTTAAATGAATGTAAGAAAAAAGAAGACTGCTGTCAATGTCAAATATCAAAAGAGCTCATAAGTAGTAAGTGAAGCTGACTGCTCTTGAAAAGCTTGGGGCTTAAACAAAGAAAACAGTCCACAATCTTGTCAAAGGTGATAATTACATCTGAATCTATACCCCCAAACAAAATACTGGAAGCCAAAGGTCCCCGAATGAATAATAATGTGCAAACTACTAGAAAAGAGCATGAAACCAATAAAAACCACAGCAGTCTGGGGATGAGAAAGAATGACGACAGCTATGGCTTAGGGGCTGAGAAACAGGTGCTCTAAGTAGTAGTACCTGTCAAAACAAAACAAAACAATCAAGCTGACCAAGACCTTGGGCATATACTAAGATACACTGAGAAGCTCTTCAGCAATTCCAGTTAGATCAAAATAAAGCAAAGATTTAAATAAAATTACTTCCTTGTGGCCCAACATGGAACAAAGTATTTTCATGTGGCATTCAAGAGGCACAATGATTTTGCCAGGAATCAGGATATATAAATTAGGATACAGAACATAGAAATTGTTCTCTTTTTAGTGAAAGGGAAACAGACTTTTAAGTTATTTCAGTTTATGAAAGGCTTATCAAGCAACTCATAGATCAGGTTACAGATACAGTAGTCAGTGCAATAAATATTCGTATAATGGTAAGGCCATATAGTCAAAGAGAAAACACAGTTCCTCAAGATAAAAAAGAACAAGCGATCTTTGCAACTGTGGGCATGAACATTTGATCTTGAGAGTAGCAAAAGACTTCAGAACAAACTGCGAAGCGGAAGCACAGAAGGGAGATAATGGGGCAAATGCAGCGACGATTTACTGAAGTTCTGCTGTCTGACCTATCTCCCTCCGATGAGATTAGTGTGTTACTTTGTCAAAAAATTACCATTTATCTACTAGACATGAGGTAAAGCATTTAGTAAAGTGCTAGTAAAAAATTACTATCTGAGAGTGCACAAATTGTAAGATAAGCAGGACATACTGAGGAGCTACTGGAAGAGGAGGTGAGAACAGGGTGCTCTACAACAGACAGACTATGCAGGCCAGAGAGGAAGCAAAATCCATTTCCATCATGCATGGCGTTAGTTTTATCCTTTCAGAAAAGTGCCATCTCTTTTTGCTACTTCCCTCTCTCCCCCCAGTTTTCAATCTGTTGATTTTCCTATTATTTTCCCTATGATTTTCTATCATATTACATTCCCCACTAATCAGAAAGTCACAAAGTTCAGACTTCAATGAAATACCAGCTGCAAAGTCAATATACCTTGACTGCCTATGCTTCTATGGTTATTCTGAATGCCAAGTGAGAACAAGTATTATCTGGTTAATAACTTACTGCCTGCATCTGTAGCCCTGAGCAAAGAAGCTGCTTTCAGCACTCACTGAATAAACACTACTGCAGGAGCAGGCATGAAAATAACCATTACATATTTTGGCAGAGAGCTGCAGACCCACATGGCTTGCTTGATTTCTTGTTCATGTACTTTACCATGCACCCTCAAGAGATCTGCTTTCAGAGTGGAAGGACTACAGTAATACTTCCACAGAGACCAAGGACTTCTTATACTAAGACACCAGTTAATTAACTGACTTTGTTGTCTTTGGTATTACACCTGAATTTGAAAAATGCATTTGTGCAATTTAATTTCTCTCCTACTCTTGGTGCTAAATAACACAAAATATTAATAACCTGTGACCTCAGCTATGTCAGAATGAAGCTGCAAAGAAATCAAGTTTGGGATCATATCAGTATTCCACAATCCCATTCAAATAGACAGTAGAGAAGACGTAGGGACAGCTCATGTTGGGGGGGAATAAAAAAAACCAAACAAACCGAACCAAAAAACCAACCAAAACTAATGACAAACTGAACCATAACAGTTCAGTAGCACAATCGTTCCAGCAATCTGGCATGAAACAACTCAAGACAGTGGTTTCTCTTGAAGAGAACAGATACATAAGAACACAGCAAGGAAACATGAAATGTTATGACCCAACCCTCTTACCGGAAAAGAAGGTGGAAGAAAAACATGTTTGGGGGAGCAGACCAGTGAGCCTACAGCAATCACTGCCTTCACTGGTATGGTTAAAATCTGGGGAAAAAATAATAAATTAGTTTAGAAAAAAAATATTTGAATTTCAGCCTTTAAACATCTCTTCCACTTTTAAACTGCACAGAATAACAAACCCCTGAAATTCTACAATTTTTGCAGTCTAGGTTTATATACACATTTAGAACATGAAGATGTGATTTCAATCCATCATCATATTCAGAACAGTCACTTCATATCACCAGGAGGCACACTTTTGCTCAGTTATACTTAGCACCATTCTATACAAAAAACAAAAGCACAGTTAAAACAGAAGCTCCCCAGTGGGGCATTATATAGGTCTCACTTGAATGGGGCTTACTTTGTTGGAACACAGGAGGATAACATCTTTAAACTAAATGAGTATAAGTAAAGAAGACAACGTAAGTAGTCATGGTAAGACTGCAAAATAGATGTAGGCTTAGAAAAAAGGAGAGTGAAAGGGATGGCAATGAGATCCTTTCTGTGTATTATTAAAGCTATATTTATATATCATACATACATATATATATATAAAGCTATATAAATATAGCTTATGCAGATTCTACAACTGAAGGGTCACATACCTGTATGAGCATATTTAAAAAAAAACAAAAACTTAAAAATCACAGCTAACTGGCAGAAATTGGGAATTTCCCCTTTTTTGTAGCTTCATCAGAACCATACAATAAGTTACATAGTTTTCTGACTTCATAAGTCATGTCATTTTTTTTTCTCCTACCTGTATCACTCAAGAGATATTTAATACAGACTCCGTTATGTATTAGAATCTTCCTTTTGCAAAATAATTTATTAACAAGGAAGGCATAAAAAGTCGAATATTTACTAGTTGTTCTTCTCTCCCCTATTAATGTTAGTGTAAGGACTCTGTTTTATCAACTGTCATCAAACTGCAATTTCTCCAAACAACTTTCACATTGGGTTTTGACATAAAAAAACCCTCTGAAATTATATCTCAATTTCAGTAAATGATAACGTACCCAAAAGTACATTGTCAGCATGTGTTATGCCAAAAGATCCATGCATTGATGCTTTGAGCATGTGTCAAGTCATTGATGAACCCATGCCTCAAAACACTGGGTCAGATTTAAATGAATATTTCTGAAAGCCAGATGAAAATCATAATGAATATCATTCTTTATTCCTTCAGAGAAGACACAGCATAAGTAGAATTACTGTTGTTTGATACGAGGTTAACTCGCAAAGATAACATGATCTCCAGAGGTTTCTTTCAACCTAAACTTCTCTCTATATTGCAATTTGTTCACTAATACAAGTCTTAAAACTTCACATCTACAAACTGGGCACTTAAAAATCATATGAGCAATGCTCATGAATATACAACCAATATACCTCATAATCTGTCGTGATTTGTACAGCTCCATCATGAATTCCTTCAAGTTCTTTTGCTATTAGTTTTACTCTAAACACGGCATAATAACCCGATGCCAGTATCACCTGTAAACAGTAGAAAAAGAGTATTTCATTAAACGGAAAGAAAATTCACTAAAACCCATACCCAACATCACCTTATTTCTTTTAAGTGAATCAAAATCCAACTGAAATAACTGTCAGTGGTAAAAAAAAAAATTCAAACATGTGAGATACTAGCACAAAAATTATCGATTCCTTGAGGTGATAAATTCTACTCCTCCCAGATAAATGATGAGCATCATCCGAGGGTATTAAAGTTACTGTTTCTGAGGCTTCCCCTTTCAAAATCCAACCAAGCTGAACATAATATTGCTTCCTAAAAATAAATCATTAAAATTCTACATGTTTTAGCATAGTCAAATTCAGACAAAAATTAAGAATTCATATCCTCCCTCCCCTGATAAAACAAAGCTACAAGCAGTTGTGGAGATCTGTGTTTATTTCCCCCCCTCCTAAATCTAGTTTTAAGGAATGATTCAAAGGATTACTTACTGAAGACTGATCAGATGCACTAGCATTTTGTAGCTCATGGTGGTTTGCAATTATTGTTGTTCTGTTTCCCTTTTCAGTGGTCAGAAGTTCTATGGCCAAACCATCCCCTATAATATGCCAACTTTTTATAGCCAGCTTAAAAAGAACAAAAGGGAGTGTTTTCAGTAACAACACTGACGTAGATTTTTTTAAACAGCAAACTAAAAATAAATCCATCCTTACCTCTATTGGATTGCTGTTGATGACTGCAAATAAAATGCTCGTAGCTTCTGTTGCACTCAATATGCCAAAATCTATAAACCGTTCCTCAGTTTTTGGAGACAGTACAAAGTACTAGAAAAAGTGATAAAGGAATTCTAGCATAAGCTAAATAGAAAAATGTGCTCAAACACTAAGCTCATTAACAAATGCATTAATAGATCTAATACAGCAGTACTGGGACAATCCCAAAATCCTGTACATTGTGTATGTAAAACTAAAGGGAACAAATGAAGAATTTTTCAGCAGTAACCAAAGCTGTTTGAGGAAAATTATTTTTGGTAAACGATTGGTAAAATCATTTTGCAATTAAAAACCCCATCCTCCCATAGAAATAGAACAAAGAATTAAAACAGTCCTATAAAGTCTGCCTCTAATTAGACTAAAATACCTACAGAAAAGAAAAATGGAAAATACTTACATCTAAAAATCCTGTGTATGCTCTGACAGGTAGGTGAAATTTAGAAGCATTGGTGATAAGTAAAATATTATTATCTATATGAACAGATGATGTGGAAGGCATAAAATGAAGTGTAAAAATATATCTGGATTCATTAGGTGGAATTAAGACCGGTTTACTGAAGTTCTGCACCTAGATCAGTGAACAATGAAGATCCATGTTACAATTTAACAAAGTGCAGCACATTTAAATATTTACTATTAGGTAAAAAATGTTCACTGAAATGGGGCTTACTTTAAACATTGGTTTTGCTTCTTCTGGTAGCACAACATCATGTATAAGGACTGCAAAACTGAATGTGTTTGTTAGATAGATCAGTCTTTCCACGGAATCAGCAGCACTGTCACGGATGTGAAACAGTGTGGCAGCATGATCAAATCCTAAATATCTATTCAAAAAAACAGTAGAGAAAAATGAAGGATTTCCTCAAACATGCAATGTTTTTCTTGCACAAAAGACTAAAATTCAATTAATAAAACAGCAAAAAAGGTACATATCCCACTGCATGCTGAAGCTATATTAGCATTACAGGTACATTGATCATTCGGGAATTCAAACAAGATAAGAAAAATACATCAGCATATTAAGAAGAATAAAAACAAGTGTTTAAGTATTAAGATAGTCTGCAAATCATGCATATTCCTTATTAACCAAATCAGCCATCTGCAACACAGAAATTTTGACAAGTAAGGTTTAGTTTGTTTGCCTTTAAAATACTCTGTCGGTTCTGTTGACAAAGTTGCACACTGGATTTCATCAATATCTTACAAGTCAACTTTGCCACACTTCGTAAATAAATATCAAAAATAAGGCAGCCCTGACAATTCTTTTTTGATTGAAACTATTTTCTTCACCCTTATTTCATAAAGTGATAGAACAGCAATTGCAAAACTGGAAAAATTTCCAATACTACATTTTGAAACTGTCCCACCTGCAGCCTTAAACTGCTCTGAAAAAACAACTCACTAAAGTCACTCTGAACCCAAGCCTTGAAACTAGCTTATGCATTAAACTAAGACTACCTCACCTTCTAGCGTAAAACCTGAAAAATCCAAACAAGTAATTGCTCTTCTAAAGGAGCTCCAGATTTAGAAAACCTGGGTATTCATTCTTTAGATCCCCTCTCTCCCTTAAATGGCTAGATTCCCTGCTACATCTGCTAACATACAGCATTCAGTTTTTGGACTATGCTCAATTACTGTAATCTTACCCATCCAGCACTTCTGCTTGATACGGTATTTCAAGTTTAGAGTAGCTCTTCTCTTTTGCTTTAACAGTTATTTTCCCAGAAGACTGTGATGCCTTTTTTGCTTTTGATGCTGTACATGTA
This sequence comes from Neopsephotus bourkii, assembly GCF_033783945.1. Taxonomy (NCBI): domain Eukaryota; kingdom Metazoa; phylum Chordata; class Aves; order Psittaciformes; family Psittacidae; genus Neopsephotus; species Neopsephotus bourkii. The sequence continues at coordinate 2,630,258 of NW_026902234.1, read as the reverse complement.
AGAATATAAGAAGTTTGTCAAAGCAGACAAGAAACAAAAAAAAAACAAACCCCAAACCAAAAATCCATTAGGTTAGACCAGCATGGGTAGAAGAATAAAAGCACAAAGCTAGCACAGAAAGAGAAAAATGGCTCTTGAGGAAATTTCAGTATGCAACTGACATGGAGTAAGTCTAGGAAGTAGGAGATCGGAGTTCTGAACTCCTCCCCTTTAACACCAGTTAGCTGATCTGCCTGAGTAAGTAAGCAAGCTTATCTATGATAGCAAAGCCTGTTTGTTTCTGTAAAATATGCAACTTGGACATATGATTCTATGATGCTATGTCCAGAGCATAACTCAGATCCCAGGTGAGCTGAATTCCCCACTTAAGGGTATGAAATATACCTCTGCTAACATAAACTTGAGATGAACGGGCTCCTTACTTAGAGCTACCAGATGAGCAGGACTTTGGGAAGGGCATTTTAATTACAAAGAAATCAAAGACATACTAAACTTTAGATAAATACAATTGGAATCCATGTACACAAGCTCCTCCTTATCCATACAACTTCTAAAATTATGTCTGAAATGAAAACATTGCCATCTATAAACTTCCATTTTTGAGCAGTCCAGGCAGAAAAACTTACAGCACTAACAAATACCCTGAAGCAGTAACATCATTATGACAGCTAATTAGAACACCTATAAAAATGGAGGTCCCTTTCCTAGAAAAGGTCAGCATAGTGTTTTAAACTCACACTATACAGGAGGAAAATGACACAACACTTCTTCCATGAAGATAAGTGAAAGTCAGTATCAACATGCATAACATATTTTTGTAGAAAAGGTACCAGTAAAAGGTTTTTCCACCTTCACCTCCCTTTTTCTTAAACATGAATTCAAGATAGCAAAATAAAATAAGCCAGCTTTCACAGTATGGTTCTCAAGAGCACGACAGAGCTTTTTTTCCATGGGCATTCCATCATAAAATTTAGAAATAAGATTTTGGATTCTTTTTTAAACTTCATAAGGATCAAAGGGCAATCTCTTCCAATATGCATTACTGTGAGGAACACATCCTGGTTTGATTTCTCAAAACTAAATCCCTATTTAGACTAATATTGTATTTTAAATAATCAGTGTCTTAACATAAAAAAAATGCTCATTATTTTTAAAAATAGAGAAATTTTTTTAATAGAAGAATTAAGAATTCCTTCTCTTCTTACCAGTATTTACCAGTCTAAGTTGCCTGCTGATTATGATCAGACAATCCCTTCAGATATAACTGAAGGCAGAAGAACTGTAAGCTTTTTTCAGGTAGGAAAATTCCATTTCCTTTCTCAAAATTATAAATAACATTTTGTTAAGGGAATGAAAATAATTCATGACATTTCAACAAGTTTTAAGAATCATTTGAAAAGTTCTAAGACAACAGAAGTAGTACTTACCATCAAAGCTAATACTTGCAACTTTGGTATATTTACTTTCAGAGGCTTTTAACGTAACTGGCTTGAAATGTACTGTAATAGCTTCATTCTGTGGTGTAGGTCTAACACTCTGCAAACAACCAAAATATGAAGCACCTGTAAATTTATCATCATTAACACACTATAAAGCCTTCGCATATCCTTCAAAGTGATACAACTGCAACTAGTTTTGGCTGAGTTCCTACAGGCCTGTCTTTCCTATAATAAAGCAACATTATAAGAGGCTTTCAAACTTCTTTCAAGTTCTGCAAATTACTCAGTCTGTATGCAGTAAAGTGGGCAACAGAGTTCTGCTTGGGAATGCAGGATGAAATGAGAATATAGCCAGAAATATCTTAATAAAATAGAAAACAAGCTTTATTTAAATTAGTATTTGTTTTTTTGTCTTAATGCTGCAGGGTTACACTAGCTAGACTATTTGCTTCTGGTGCACACATTAACAAAGTTCTTAACTTGGGTAATTACTAGTGCTGATACAGACATCTACCTTGTCTCTGATCCCATGCTGTCTGCAGAGCTGCCACACTAAAAAAAAACCCAAGCCCCCAAACCCCACCAAACTGCATAGAGAATGGTTTTGCAAATCTGAGATGGCACTCATTCTATACCAACACTTTACAAGATCACCTTTTGTGTCTGAGGATTACTGTTTTAAACTAAATGAAAAAGGTAAATCGGCCATTACTAGAATAGCAATTGTGTCAGTTATCAGGCAGAGATGATTTGTAGAGATACTCATAACCACGCAGCATGATTATGGATTCCATGTCAACATTTGAAAACTCTATACAGAGCACTAGCAAAATATCTAGATTCCATGGAGAGAATCTGGGCACAGAGCATTTAAATACTCTTGTTCTTGTTTTGCTTAAAATTAGGATGGCTGCCATGACTTCTCCTCCCCAGATGTCTTCTGTGTAAGAACAGCTCAGTTGCTTATGCAGCAGCTGTTAAGCTGCCACAAATTACAGGATGCTGTATTAGGGAAACTAAAATGAGCGCTGGTTTACCTTACTCTGGGCTACAGAGATTTAGCACCTACCTCATAAGCAACTGAGCCCTTCTTGGTGAGAAAGAAGCAAGGGGAAAGCTAGTGACACAAACCAGTAACAGTTCTTTAAGCTGTCCTTGATTGTAAATTAAAGCCATAAAATCATGCATACATAATTCAGTTCTGCAGACCACATGATCCTTAGAGGAAACCAGCAGCACTGCTCCTGCAGCTAATGAATAATCTCTGTTAGCTCAACCAGAAGTTCTGTATTTTGGATTTATAGCACTAACCTTTGCCAGCCATCTGCATATACATAGCGCAAATATTTGCTATTTCTCTTAATGAGGCAGTTCATAATTATCACCATTTTCTTCTAATGAAAATCCAAGCTATGTATCTGAGACCTTGAGGTATCTTTAAAAATAAAAGCTCTTAAAACAGATTAAACCAAAGCTGCAATCAAGTTCTCAACTTTTGCATAGCAGAAAGCATAACATTTCTAGCTCTTTTCATGCAAAAGCCTGCTATTTGATTATTGAAGTTTGAAATAATGCTGATTTCATTTAGTAAATCAAATTGAAAATACTCACAAGGACAGCCTGTTGCCAGAAACCTGGCAGGTTTCACTTAAACCACAAGTGTAACATCCTAGATGTATTTATCCAAAACGTCTACAGCTAATGAATTTAGTTAAGGAAGGAATTTACACTGTTTTGTTGAAAATTTCGTAACTGTACCATGCACATTTCTCATTTGCTGCCTGACTGCATGCTATAAAAAGAAATACAGAATTAAGACAACTAAAAGTAAAACAAACATCCTTAAGAATCCTTTCAACTTCACTTTCCCCAAATTTTAACCTATATCAAATAAAGCCCAAGCAAAATCTGTCCTGAGATGTGCCTTAAGAATTATCAGATGTGAACAGGTCATGAGGCTACAGGCAAAACAAGTTCCATGAAGAATTTAATACCATCAATTCTCTCAGAAAATCTCCTAACAGCAACATCTGTGGGGAAGAAGGATTTAAAACAGGTACACTTCAGTAACATCTGACTCTCCCACGGAGTGCATCCCAGTCAAAACTCCTGACCCTGCTGTATGAAGATGCAGTCAATATTTAGCATAAAACCGTAAAATTATGAATTTAAATGATCTTGGAGAACAGCGAAGGGAAAGAAAGCCTTGTGCTATTGCAGCAGTTACTGGGAAAGACTTCAAAGGTTTAAGGACTTTCAGACTACACCTATTCTAATAAACTAAATAGGAGAAGAGTATGGGTTGAATGGCACATGTTCATCCATACTGTTTACCTGTCAGCAGGCCTCTGAAAGTAGTTTTGTCTTGCACAGCTAGCATGCTGCTCTAAAGACTGAGCAGGCTGTAGACTTCTGCTTTACAGATAGTAAAGACACAGCTGCCCTGTTGCAAGAGGAAAAAAGCCCTGTGGCTACAGGCAGCAGGCTAAGGCTGATTCCGTTTGTGTCAGAATCACCTCTGTATGGTTTTATTTGCTTTTACAGACAATTATTTTGTCAGTAATAACTTAGCCTTCAGTTTAAACGGGACACACCTAACTAACTAAAGCTCATTTTCACCATAAAGCACAATTTAGAACAGCCACTACCTCCTAGATTTTAATCCTTCAAGGTAACTTTCACTTGGTAACTTTGAGACGCATGCAGACTGAAAACACAATGCAGAAGTAAACTACTTCTTGCAGGCTGATGAAGAGACATAAAAAATCTACTCTGAAGTATGTGAATTGTGACAGATTTATGTGAATACCTTCTTACACAAACACTTTTTTCAAATCAAAAGAACTCAGCTTCAATACATGGCTGTCCTGAAGTTCCTGGGTCTTATGATTCAGGACCTCAAATTTTGAAGTGTGCCTTAGCTTTTAATAGTCAAATGGGCTTAAACTGCCCTAAGCAAATACAAGATTTTCATACTAGAGAAGATATAAAGTGCTCAACAATCTATATTTACTAGACTTTTGACAACATGGCCTAATTACTGCAGCACATTCATCCATGCTGCAGCAGTTCATCGAGTCATGAATAAACATGATTCTCCCTAACAATGGTGAAACCTACAAAATGCACTTTAAAAAGTTTGGGTATTTTTTAAGAGTTTTAGAACTCAAAAAAAAAAGCAATTTGAGTGACTTGCTCTTATTTTCCTCCACCAATTTGCTGGACCACAGCATGAGTAACTATTTAACAGCAGAACAACTACAACTGCAAGTCCAGCAACAGTATTAGCAGTCTCTCATACACAGATGACCTGACGATATTTAGTTCCTCCAGTACCCAGCTTAAATATATGCTAAATATAGCCTTGGCCTTTTCTTCTGACATTAAGATGAAATTTGTCACAGAGCTTTGTCCCACTGCTTTTAAACCCTAACTCTAAAGGGTCAGAAATCAATTTCTCAACCTTTCCTAGAAATAAGCTACTAACCAGGCTCCTTCCAAAAATTCTTCACCCTTGTTTAGCACTTTCTAATTCCCTGATTGGCACAGCAGCAGAAATTCATACCATCACAGTGCTTCAAATGCTAGGAAGGTTACAAACTTACAACAAAGTTGTATCTTAATGAGAAGAGCAATTGACTTGATGTCCCATATGTGGCACACTAAAAATACATCATATCTGAGCCTTATCTGCACCACATTTACTGCTTTGATAGACAGAAAAAGAATAATTCACCTGGAAAAGTTCTGTCATTACATGTATAATGGTTATCAAATGACAGCCAGACTGCAGTCTGTGGTTCAAAGACCATAGCTTAAAAAAAACCTGGGTAGTTGGGTTTTTAAATAGGGGAGTACGAATTACACGCTATGTTACATTAGAAGTGATACTGATGGTTTGAACTTAGTTATTTGCACTCCGGAAGTACTACACATTTTAGGGGGGAAAAATACCACAGGAACATAACCACAAAAAAAAAACCAAACCCACAGCCAACAAAAAAAAATCCACCCAAAAAACCAAAACACAAACCACAACACAACAAAACAAAATATAACCCACAAAATCCCATTCTTGTGCAAAACCCTGGCAAACCTAAGATGGACATGACATAGGACACCAGACAGATGGAAAAATAAGGAATTTACCAACTCTCTAACCGTAAAAATCATATACAGGAGCTTTTTTTTTTCTCCATTAAAAACCCTTCGTGAATGGCCACAAAAGACCTTACAGGATCATCTGACCTCACTAATGCCATACGCATTAGAACTTTGATGAAGTAAATTCTGTTTGTGTTACACTGCAAGTTTCTCTCCACTTGAAAATTATTAGTAAGGAACAACTTAGCAAGCATTGCAATGGACTAGTATCACAGTGGCAAGTTATCCTCATTACTAAAAGAGTGTGCTGTTTCTAGTTTAAATTCATCTAGCCTCAGTTTCTACTACTTTATTGTTTTTATTAGACTTCTTCTATTAAAATACCCTTCCCTACAGTTACAGCTATAAGCTTTAGAAACACAGACATGTTCTCCAAGAGCTCAGTAAGAAACTTTTGCCAATCCTTTAGTCATTCTTCAGGCTCTCCTGGTTTCAACACTTCAACATTTTCTGAAGTGCACTGGGACAAGGTATAGCTAGCTATACAACTAAATCTGGAAAAAAAAGGAAGACAGGAAAGGAAGAAGTGAGAAAAATAGTGGGCAATGAGAAAAATGACACAGGAAAAAGGTATGAATGAAGAAAGGCAGACTACCAGACTAGGGCCAAAATTCTGTAATAGAAACAGAAAGTAGAAAATCCAAAGCCTAGAATTCTGAAGCTGTCTGCATTAGATGTGCAGCTGCAGCGATCTCACTGGAAAGGGCTCTAGAGTGTCTGCAGTCCTTTCTTATTTCAAGCTACAGAGCAGATAACCTCAAGAAAACAAAGGTACTTTACAGTCTGCTCTTGAAAGCTACTCCTTGCTCATTTTAAAACATAACGTTGGGCAATCACTTTATACACTCTCATGGGAGTGTGTGAGGAGGACAAAGAATCCCACAGACTCTGCATTCATCTCTCACTCACCGAACAGGAGTTAAAGTTCTCACGTATAAAAGCTTCCGCAGCCTTAGGTATTACAAGCACAACCCACAAATGCCAGAACAGCCATTTGAAGAAAGGTATGAAAAAAAATGTATTTTACCGTGCATATAGATTATTTGGCTTACTACTAAATTACATTTTCAGTCACACATGACCTATCTTCCAATTCTGAACCTTACATGGTGAACCTGTGAATGATCAGTTTTTAAGAGAAAGTAAATTCAAGCAGAAAAATTCAAATGGAAAGGAAATAAAACTTACTGTAATTGGCACATCTTTTGTTCCTGAATTTAATAAATGCAGATTTAAAATTTTTGGCAGATCTGTTAAAGAACAAAAACCACACGTGGCTATTAGGGTATTTTAACATAACTTCATACAAAGTCAAATATACTAGCTGGTTTCTCATAAATCTGTTGTTCAGTGTTAAAAAGTTAGACTAACATGACAGTACAACCAAAATAGCTAGTCTCAAGAATGACAAAGCTGCATTTTGGTGTATTGATAGGTATTATATGCTTCAGCTAACCATTTATATTTCTAACACATTAAGGAATGAACAAATAATTCTAAATTCAAATATACAAATACGGGTAAAAAACACTACAATGAATGATTTTGCCAGATGCACCAATACTCAGCAGAAACTAATCTTACTTAAAAATTTTTACATGTTAAGTTGCAAGAAGAAGTACTTCAGAAGCTACCTTTTTTTCAGCTGAAAGAAGATACATAGTGTTTTTCTTTGGTAATGAGTCCCTTTTACAGTTTCAAAAGGTATCTTCAGCTTTTCCACTTTCTGCCACATACATACATATTTAGTTTTATTAAGTAAAATTAATTTTAAATGTAAAATGTTAATCACAAATGTTTGTAACACTTCAAGAAACCGGAAGATCTTATCATAAGAAATTTGATTCAGTTCACAAACTTTCACTATTCCTGTGTCTGAAAATTATTTAAACTTAAGCATAGGTAAAGCAATCTTTGAAAAAAGTTCACAAATTAAGTAAACTGACAATGGTTTTCCGTTTAAACCATGTGCAACTGTGTAAGACTAATGTTATTACTAGACTTACAACTGGATGTGCAAGCTACTGCTTGTTTGTACACATCTCAAGTATACTTGCAGAAGAATACATTTGTGCACTATTCTAACACTGTTATCCAGCTCTTGAAACTCTGGCTTTTAAAAAGCATTTAAAAGTTTGCTGACTTTGCCAGAGGCAGCCCTAAACAGCACAAAGGTAACAGGGCTTTCTCCTCCCCACCCTGTTCCTTACAAATACTTTGAGAACTAAAGCATAGTTTACCTTGTGTTCGTAGTGTACCAAAATCTAGCATTTCTGTTGATGAATAGATTCCTGGTGCTTTAAGAAAGAAGAAACAAAAAAAAAGAAAAGTTACAATTTTCTTGTTATACTTGATATACTTAATTAACTCGAAAGTTAATTAAGCTGAATAACTAAAACCAAAACCACCCAAACCCCAACAAAACAGCTAAACAAAAAAAATCAAACCCAAGCAACAAAAAACCAACCACTTTTCTACAAACCTGTTGTAACTTCTACTTCAACAGGGAGAATGATAAATTCTGTGCTGTCTGAGGCATTCGTTTTTATTCTAATGAAGGCTGTATGATTATCTGCTTCTCTTGAAGAAAAGCTGGCTCTCATCACTCCTTTTGTTTCATATGGAGGTATTTCCTGATAAATAATCAAAACACATCTATGAGAGAGCAATAATAACGAAAAAAGCTGCCACACACACACACAAAAATTACAATAGAAGTATTCAGCATAATTGCATTAAGAGCAAAACCTGCAATACCAGTAAGACATTAGCTACATGTTATTAAAATTACCATTACATTTAGTAAGGATAGTTGTAATCACCTAATATGATGCTGATTAAAAATTGGCATATGCAAGAGGATTTTCACACCCTATTTGATTATATTTTATGTATTAAAATCATGGTCAAATACAACAGACTAAATTGACAGAATTTTTCTGTTTGTTTTTTACTTGAAGATGAAAACCTCAATTTGAAATTTGGAGCTACTTCCATTTTAAATCCAAATAAATATGGCAGAAAGTAGGAATATTTGATGAGTAGTCCTTGTATCAATAGAAGCTGTCAACTGAAACTGTTATTTCATTTGACAGCTTCTCTTTTTTTGTGCTTTTGCTGAAGGAAACTAGACAGGGCATAACCCATATAGGGGCTGATCATATTATATACATCTTCTGGGCTTTCTGTAGTAGAAGCTTATATCCATCCATTCTGGAGGTCAAGCTGTATTTTCCATAGCACAATGACTATAGATGTATTCTTTGAAAACTGTTGAACATCAAACTAACTAGCTTCAACCACTACTACTTGGCAAATCCCTAAACTAAGAAGCTTTTAAATTCTGTTTTCACACTCATCCACAGACCCAACATAATGCAGCCATTCATTAAAAGTTTGAAAGGCTGTGGTTTGTCTTTTCCATATGTGTAACCAGGGATTCAAGGTTTGTCAGATCCCTGAAATGACTTTGAACAGTGATTACAAAACTACTCCTACATATGCAGACTGCTTAATCCAATCATCTAAATATTTGGCATCAAAACAATTTTAGATGACGTGTTATCACCATATTTCAAATAATTTCTTCTACTTAGCAGCTTTTTCTAACTGAAGTGCAGCTCTTGATATAGCCAATACAATAATGTATCTGGGTGTTTCCGCCTACTAGTTGCTACAGAATTCAACATTCCTCTGGAGTTCTTTTGACAACAAGGAAGGGGTTCTCTTTAGAAGCAATGCCATTTGACTAAAATGGTGTCAAAACACTAGGATCTTAATTTTTTAAAATCTATTTTAATGTTTCCTTCTAAACCTCAGCATCTGTTCACTCTTTCCACTGCATTTTTTAAATGCTCATACTCTGTATTCATACTCACTTGTTTGCAACTTTTGTATTTAGAACTAAGATACTGCTATTCTCATGGATTTTCTCCGACAAAGCCGGGAAGTTTTGTGATTGTCCTTCTTAGCTCACTTAGAAATATCTTGGCTTTACTTATTACAACAGATGCAACTGTCAGTGACTGAAATGATACACGTGAGCAAAAGACAAGTTTCAGAGCTCAGTAACTTTAAAGTATCTCCAGACCAAAAAAAAAAAAAAAAGTCACCAAAAAAAGGAATAATTCTAATTAATGAGCAAAACAGGTTTTGTATCTAGTTAGAAATTCCCAATGGTGTGATAATAAAGCACGGAGCCAATGCTTTACCTTCAAGGTGCTTCTATAATTTATTTCACCTAAAGGTATCAGTATGTTATACTTCAAAAATACATTCAGTGAAGACACAATGAAACATATTTAATGGGCCAGACTGAGTCCATCCAACCCACTACTCTGTCCTCAGCAGCAGACATGAGAGTAAAGAGTAGCTGCAGGGGATGCATGTGGAAATACTTTCCAGAACAGTTTCTGGCCACTCTTGAGTCATGATCTATGGCCATCAGAAAGCTTACATTGTCCTGAACACTCAGGTAGGTGCACTTATTCTACTGGGAATCATCTTATTCATTTCTAAAAAGCACAGCTCAATACACACCACTTCTTTCAATTAAAACTTTTCTTCAATTCCTAGAACAGACAACTAACAGACCCTGCTATAATTTCAATTTTTATGGAGTATTTTTAACGATAACATGACAAGAAATAAAAGTGGCAAAAAAAAACCAAAACCTAAAATCATGTCAAAAAAGCCCTCCCCAAACAAGTACAATAAATGCTGCAAGAGATGACTACTCACCCACAGCTTCCTTGTACCTCCTTGCTGGCCTGTTGGAAGCTCTAAATGGAGATCACCTCCACTGGAATACATTTCTACAACCTGAAGTGGATAACAGGAAAATGTCAGCACTCAACTTCAAAGGGATCCTGTTTCAGTTATCAGGTATTACAATGTATAATGGCATGACTTAGCAACTATTTGACCACTGGAGTGTCTTATTAATTCTCTTCTAACAATGAATGTACAGACATTAATCCTGCCTTTAACATACGAATGCTTGTCAGCATCACATACTAAGGTAGTCCATAAAGACACCTTATGCTGTGCAAAACAAGCAGAAGGAAGCAAAGAGGCATGCCTGGATTAAAAGGAAAGGATCTATTTTACTTTGCTTCAGTATTTTTCTTTATTACCAGTGAAGTTTCTTTATTTTGCAAAATTACGACAGTTTTAGAAACAGAAATTTCATAGTAACTCCCCAATTTAGCAAATTAAGAGATCTGGGAGCACAGTCTACAATTTCTACAACAACTGATTTGTATTTATAGGGAAAAACTTTCATACAACATGAAAGACATAGCCTCAAATAGCTTCGAAGTTCAAACAGAATTTTAAGCAGTACCAAAATAAGCAAAAATTCAGTTGATTACTATAAACATGAGAGACCATTCAATGATTTTTCTCTTAGGCTCACCTGCAAGGGTTCACTGTGAGGGTTATGTATATTTATTATAGGAGAAAAACTGCTATTTACAGGAACTCGTGCCCCAATAAACGGGCGCAATCGATAGGGGTTCGGTACTCCAATCCCAAACACCTGATTCAGAAAAAGAAACAAACTTCAGTAGCTGTAGGTAACTGCTGCAGAGCCTAACAGATGTGCACCGATTTTAGCAATCTACCAAGTACTCTTTTCAATTAATTTTAGACTATACTTCTAACTGAACATTTACACCCAGCATCATGCTAATAAACTGGCTTAGTTTGCTCCTAGAGGGTATTTCTCACAGCTACTGCTTCCTTACACTGACATATTTAGAATATGGCAAGTCAAAAAATACCTTCCCTGCCCTCCCCCCCGCCCCGATACTTTGAAACACTACATACCAGCTAAAGGTTAAAAAGATGTGAAACATCCTTTAATCAATGCTGTTACAGAACAGACTATCCATATGGGACTACCCATTTTTGTTGTTGTTTTCAAAACACTGCCAGGGTAAGACTCATATTCTTTCAACAAGAGGATTTCTCTCACTTTTCAGGCTCTCTCATCTGTCTGGTTTATCTTTCTGAATCTCAAGTAATTTTTTGCCAGCTTCATGAATAACATTGTCTTGTCTCTGGATCAGATAAGCAGAGAGCTAAAGAATGAACTAGATCACTGCAATGAGCCACTAAAATAACACACACAAACAAAAAAGTTGTTGAGATTTTAAATCCTACATAGTTTCATCAATCAGTCTTGCAGTACTACCCTACAGATATTTACACAGGTATACCTCTGTGTTACAGCAAGCAGCGGGGATGGAAATGTCTTCACCCAGGCTGATTAACACCTGCCATTTCCCCCCACTACTGTGCAAATATATTTAGATGGTTAAGCATGCCATAACATCCTTTCCAACCCAAACCATTCTATGACTCTACGATACTTCTCTGGTTGATTCACACTTTCTGAAAGAGTATCATTCTCTTACCTGATAAGTAAATACCCCATGATTAGAAGTGTTAATAAATAAAGTGTTCTCTACATTTCCCACTACTCTTGCAAGGAAAACTACATCAAAGGATGTATTCCCTCCTGGAAGAATTTTCTGGAAAAAAAAAAACAACAACATAAAAGAAAGCATGCAGAAGAATAAGTAGACATTATTGAAGACATTCCACCCTGCAGATGAACAATAGTTTTTGTGCTACAGAAGATCTCCATATGTTCATTATGGAAAGCTGAAGTTAGAAAGTCTACTGGAGATTTGGAAAAGAAAAAAAAAAGTAGAAGTTTCAAATAAAAATGTGTAAAAAAAATAACAGAAATACTAACATGTTACAACTGTTACCTAGTGCGGGATCATATTTAATTGTATCTTTATGTTGAATTCTGACCTTAAGAGTTCAGATTAACATGGATATATTTTAGACCGACAGTTTACAGAACACTGGAGAAAGGCAGTTACCATAACACTTAAGTGAAATAGGTTCCTTATAGATAGGTTTCCTGCATTTTTCAGTGTTTACATGGCCTCTCCTGCTGAGCCACAGGCCCTGCAGACAAAACTGAAACTAGGCAACTGTATCTGACAGGAATGTGGTTACAAGTTAACCCTGCTAACACCATGCTTTTTTAAGTTCCAAGTTCCTGTAACAAGATTGCAGGAGTTTTAGGTGCTTTGGAGTGACTCCTTCTCACTAACAATTTTCAGAGAAAAAAAACTAAGAACAGCTTGTTCCTGTATGCATTCTAAGGCAATGTACACAGTTGCTTCAGCAACAATGGAGATTTGCTGTTCAACTGTCAATTACCATTTACACTTCCAGTGTAGTCAGAACCCCTGTGCAATATTTCATTCCCTCTCTTCTATTAGGGTCTGTGTGGGCTTCTGTGCCCAGTTCAAATTTGCTCAGTAACTGATAGGGGATCAAGAACTGCAGTATCTTAAAACTTTTAGGTATGTGGTTATTGCAGTAAGTAGCTTATCCAAAGACAGAAGGGAAATCAAGCTCCCATTTGAGAGAGGAAGGTAAAGCTAATTTTAAGAAAGTGGAATAACTTACCCTATTTTGAAAAAATGATGCATGAAAATGTGATGTTGTAGCAGATATTGATACTAATGTAATTGTTTCTTCTGAGCTAGGGTTATGTAGGTAAACTTTTTCCATTTTTGGCATTCCAACTGGCCTGTCAAAACAGAGAGAGAGATTTTTGAAGTGTTAGAATTCCAGAAAATGGAGCACTCTGCTTTGTCCCATTAAATCACATAGGAACATACCAGTAAACTTCGCATTAAATGTTTTTTGTTTTTTTTCAAGTAGCATCTGTAAATTCTACCTTGAAGAATTACTTAGTAAACGTCTTTTCCATTATTTTGCTGATGACTTTTCCTGAAGGCTTACCCAACACTTTATCACCCACTGAAATGGCTCTTACCCAAAATGAAATTCTATTTTTCAGGTTTTTACTTCAGAACCAGGAAAGGCGAAGTATACTATACCTGTGCTAGAACTTCTAAATAATTATCTTAAGAAAGGTTCACAAAGGAACTTAAAATAAACAGAACACACCCTAGGCAAAAGCAAAAGTCTAACCAGACTGGGTTTTTTTCCTGATAAGACTATGTAAGTAGTCTTACCCCAAACCTAGAACTTTTCAGGAATTGTATCTTGTGATCTACAGAATTAAGTACAGAGACATGTGCAGCAATAAGTATTTTTTTATATTGCATTTGAATCTGTATCTTAAGAAAAAGAAATGCTTGAGAGAAATTCTAGAATTTAAGTTGCCTAAAACACAGAAGTCAAAACAGTTGAACAGCAGCATGCATTTTCAGTAACAAGACATAGAATCATAGAATAGTTAGGGTTGGAAAGGACCTTAAGATCATCAAGTTCCAACCCCCCTGCCATGGGCAGGGACACCTCACTCTAAACCATATCACCCAAGGCCTCGTCCAACCTGGCCTTGATAACAGTTTATTCCACACAAGCATTAGGCTTGTTTCTCTTTGCTTACAATAGCTGAGGTGCCAATAAATTCCTCAGTTTCACCAATTATTTTTCAGACCAGTGTCTCTTCAGAATGTTTTCCATTCCTTTTAACACTTGTTAAGCATCAGCACTAAAACACCGCTAAAGCATGTAGATTATAATTCGCTTCAAATTAAATTTTGGAATCCAAAACATTTAGCTCTTAACTTTCTAGACACACTCCACATAGCATTCCCCCCCATGTCACCTGCTCCGAACATTGCAAGGACTGCAAATCTATTGATGAGAATTGCTATCTGTAGTACCTGAAGCGATGATGACCAATAACAAGCAGTTTTTCTGCCATCCTCAGTTAACTTTAACACGCGAAATTAATAAGCACTACTGTAGTTGCACATTTCTACAACTTGGAGGGGAAGGCGGGGGGAGATGTGTCTCAACAGATAGAGCAACATACATTTACTGTAAATTAGAGGTTGCATTGAATGAGGATCTAGTAACAGTAATCAAACTATACCACAATTTAAAAAGCGACTGCAGTTAAGAGACAGGACCTGCTACTTATGAAAGGTGGGCTAAAGAGATAGATACTAAAGACCATGATATTAATTCAAAGACACAATTATTAACCTTCAGTAAATTGTATCGTCACTCACAGGAGACTATATATGCACTCTACAACTGTAATTATATCAGCTTTGCTTGCTGAGTCCTCCTAATTTCATGTCTCCATCAGCAAATCCTTGTTCTTGCTCCTTCTTTCACCATCAAAAACAAATCTTATTTTTACTTCTCTAACTTAACAAGTATTTAAGACAACCATTTTAATCATTACCTTTTAAAACCTGTACAAAACACGCAGTCTAAGCCATAAAAGTACTCATATCTGTTACAAGTATACAGGGGGATATTAGTCATCATTTATAGAAAGCGGTCATGCCTTAAACAAGTTCTCTCTGATTCTACCAACACAACAAAAAAATGGAAAGAAATCGAGCAGAGCAGTTCCCACCAACCACAACAGCAGGAAGTGAGAGAAGATGAGGTAGATTTTAAGCTCTGTATTACATGTGAACAAAATACATGATCAGTGCACATCGCCTGTTGTCTCTACAGAGAACCAGTTCTGTACTGAAAACCTAGGATCAGAGTTGACTGAAGTGACACTTTTCTGCTGCATAATGTATGAAATACCACAAAGCCAAGAACCCCATGTTGAATGATTCTGTAATAGTTAAGTGCCAGACTGTTGCTGCCAGAAAGGCAGTTTGGAAGTAAAACTCCATACCAGGAAATGCTTCAAATATTAAGAATCTCTTACAGCCCTCATGGTTTCCTGGTAAGAAAAAGAAGGAAATACAAGACAATATATTTGAGAGGCTAAAGCCTATAAAAACAACTAGTAAGGAACCAGCAAATGCAACAGTTCACTAATTTCAGATTCCACACTAGACCACCACAGTATCATTATAGGTGATAAAGGCAGAAGTCCGTAAAAAGGAATTATGTTGCTTATTCTTTCTGCCACCAGACATGGTAAAATCCAGGTAGAGCACTGTGCACCAGACACCCTTATGAACCTACATCCCAAGCAATAACCACATACAGGATGCTTCTCCAGGCTGTGGATTATCAAGCTGCAATGATCTGCACAAGTATAGCGTTATGTGGTGCCAAATTTTACAGCAGAATTTCCTGGAGCACTCTCAGTTAGCACTTTTCATTGCAAGAAACTGGAACAGACACACACCTCCAGGCAAATACGAACTGTCAAAGCATGTAAGATTTTGCTCCTGATCTTTTTGTCCCTGCATAATGCTAGGTCCACCTACGCTGATAAAAACCAAGATACCACAACCTAAATGAGAAGATGGTAATTAACAAGGGTGAGGTGCCTGTTCAAATGGGTAAAAAAGCCTGCATTAATGTTCTTTACTGATGCAACTCAAGTCTTTCTGAAGTCTGAGTTAGTAGCTGCAGTGTACTGTCAGCATGTCCTTGTCACAGAATTCATTGCTGCTTTAGGGATTGATAGACTCTTTTAACATAGGAAACCAGTGTCTGCATATAGACACCTCTGTAAAATGCTCACTTAATTTATGAAAACTGATACAAATCTATTACTGAAAAGCAAGAGATACAAATTCAGCAGATAAATTCTTTCTCTTCCACCTCCTTTCTAATGAAACTGGAGAGACAACTGAAGTCAACCAAAAGCTTCCTGCTTAGATTTTGTTATGCTGGGAATACAGATAAATATGCTCAAGATTTATTTCAGATAAAACTCCTAATGAATTTGAGAGCTTAACAAATATGTCTTCCCCTAAGTATTTTCTTCTTTTAGAATCTTTAGCAACTCCTGAAACAATTGTAAGATCAGTTGTCGCACCGCATAAAAGTTCACATGGGTTAAACCAGTATCCAGTGTCAGACAGGAGAGAAAAGCAGATACCTAGAAGACAAAAGGGTAATGTGAAAAGCATACTAAGTCAGGTGCCCAGAAAATTTTCCCAGCCTCTAAATACATGCAGCTTGAGAGCTTCCTGAACCAATGCAGATGCTTCTCCAGTCAGAAGATCAGAGGGAGTCAGTTCCAACAATAAGAATTTGGGTGTTGACTTGTAGTGTATCCAGCTACTGTTAATGAAATGAAATGAGCTGGTCTTGCAAGGTTTCATCTCTAGAGACTAAAAGGGAATGCCTTTTGTACCCCCATTCTGAAGACAATGCTAGTCCCTGCACTAGAGAATTAGTGACTAGAGCATTCTTCCTGTTTCACATGAGCATTGTATGCATCACTGGTTGAGTGACATAGACAAGTTACTCTGACTTCAATTAAAGAAGCAACTGAATCATCTAAGTTTGAGAATTTAAATGCACCTTGAACTTCAAAAAGCAAAAGAAAATAGAAAGGGTTTGTTTTCCTACATGTACTAGCCTCTAAACCAATTGTTTCCCAGCTTCCAGACTTCACTGGCTTTTAACAAACAAATAAAGTTCTTTTAACAGCTCAAATGCCCCATTTTAAGTTAGGAATCTAACTTAGATTACATACAACAAATCATACCTCTTCCAAACAGTTAGCAAAACCCCATCTACAAAACACTAGTAATAGAGTTTTAACCAATCATGTTGTCAACTGTGATTTGAATGAACTGAAGAGTGTAATAAACTATTATTTCCTTTGCCAGCATTTTGCAGTCTATCATGATATGCTAACAAAACCAGGGGGTAGAATCTGGACTAAACGTCAATTTACTGTCAACAGTTTCTTGCATTTAACAAGCTCCAATGGAAACGAAAACTTGATTTTGTAACATTTTTTAAAAATTCCAACCACTCTCACACATTAGATGTGTATCAATTGTAGTGTGCAAACCTTTGGCACATTATAGATACTTCAGAGGTCCTTTCACCTTTTAATGTAATTGTTTGAAAGCTACCAACCCTAGTGAACTGGATGAACACTCTAGTTGCTAAAATTCTCCACTACTTACTGTTAAAGAGATCAGAGTTCCTGAAGAACGTAAGTTAACATAAGTTTAGGATAATTAGCTAAACTTATGCTAACGTTATGTTACTTCAAGTAACATAGTTCTTGCACAGTTCTGAAGACCTGCAAGAAGGTCACAGATATTTGAACATTTCCAAGAAACTGCTTTCAAGGCCTGCTCAAGCCTTCACAGAACATCCTGACATATACTAGAGCTCACAAACAAGCATGAAAACATTATAAAAATACCCGGAGAAAAACACTGCAAAGGAAATACAAGGTGAGACTGTTTATCAACAGAGAAGTGAAAGTCAGATTTTCAGAATACTGTCCTACCAATGAGAAAACTTTGCAGAATGGGACCTTGCTCAAATTGAGTGAGGCAAGAACCTCTGTTCACCACAGAAACGTATGTTGATCAAGGATTAAAATATCACTTTTGCTAAAAGTGTAATTTCATACATTGCCAATCACTTCTATGAAGCAGGGGTAAGATGTCAACTTCATCTTAAAAAGAATTCCACATTTCTAAATTTTTACAGTAAGCAGTTCTAGCTTATGTTAGTAACCTAAAATACACAACATCCAAGTGCTCCATTACCGAAATCTACTTCCACAAAAAATCTATTGTGAAGATTTCACAAGTTTACTTTTGATATAGTCAGAGCTGAATTATCACAGATGAACACAATGTACCCAGTCTATGAAGATTCAAGGTATCCCACAAAGCAGGTACAAGAACTGAATACAAAATGCCTTGCAACAGTATTCTTTAGTCTTCACCCAGATGTGACACTTGCAAGAGCTCAAATGGGAAGACTTGTCTTAAACACAGGAAGCCATATAGGTAGACTGTTCTGCCAAAACAGCCACAGAGCAGCCAACTCCCAAAGCTATGGAAGACAACTTAATGGCTGTCTATGTGTTAAGACCACCTCATTTATTTCATTCCCATTTAATAGCAGAACAGAGTAAAAGACCAGAAGAGATTACAAGGAACAAAAAGCAAGTAAGAATAAAGGGAGTCAGTTGTGGAGCTACTTTTGAGTGGAGGGATTTATGCATATTCATTTTCTTTAAAGCCCCAAATCTCTGATAGCTAACGTGGCAGAATTTGCTCCAGGGGAAGACTGGTATTGCTTCAGAAACACAGGCAAGCAGCTTTCATATTAAATAACCAAATCAGTATTCCACTTACTCCAAGCAGCCCCCTGGAGCAGTGATATGGGAGAACCTGCCTCTGCTCCACCTCATTCCCAGAGGCTTTATGTATACAGAGAACATTTGCGATCTCTTCAAGTGAGCTAAAGATTTACATATCCTAACATACGGCATACATTTCCTTTGATAAACGTAAAATTACCTGGCCTGCCTTCAAAGTGGTAGAATATGGTAGCATTTTTTTTATATTAAAACAGCATTAGAGAAAAAAAAGAGAGAAAAAAAGCAACTACAAACTAGGAGGTATAAGGCCACTGTAATCTCATCTCCACCTGGAACACAGGAAGCATGTCTACAGAATCTATTTATCAACTTAATTCTGATTTTGATTTTTGGAAATCCACAGATAAAGTAACTTTTAATACTATTCCTGCTCAAGTTGGCATGTTTTTGAAACATCTGATTAAACCCACACATTTAGCAGACCAGAAATGTCACAGGAAGAATGGGTTAGCTTACAAATGAAATTAAATATTGCAACTTTCTTTAGCCTAGGAATGATACATGCATAAACATGAACTTTGAACAAGCTTGCTCTGGTAATTTTTGCATGCTACCTATTAACAAAACACCATTTAGGTGCAATATTTATTCAGAAACTAAATATGCATTTTCTGCTTTTCCTAAAATCCATTATTAACAAAGAAAGAAGAAACAGAATTTGAATGTGAAAACCCTGCCTATTTTAAAAGGCAAAAGAGCTGAAAGCTTAAATCTGCATCATTTAACTTCCAAGGTGCTTGGCACCTACAGTTTGTTCCCACCATAAGGTTGAGTTACTCAGCATTTCTCAGAGTTGGTTCATTTTTAGTTAAATGCCAAAGTACAGATTTTAAACTGAACTTTGGAGCTTCATATCTAGACCTTTTCTAAAACTGTTTCTGACATCTTACAGAAGTTTTAATAAATCAGAATATGATCTCTGCTCAAGATTATAACCTAAAGTATAACAAACACATTAATTAGCATCTACTGTCAGAAAAAACAAACATAATGAACCAGGATCTTACATACAGGTTTCCTATTTTAATGGATAAAAGGCAGCAATCCCCCAGTACACTTCTGTATTTATTGCACAGAACCCTTCCTAAAACAATCTGCACTACTTTAGCAGCGCAGTAGGTCTACACCCTCTTTTCAATGCTTTCAGCTCTGACAAGCACAGTTTATATTAAAAGTCAAAATATAATGAAGAACAGCTTGAAGTATTTATGATAGTGCCTGGGATCTATATTTAGCAAGAAAATTAAAAAAATGCATCTTTGGAAGCCCACAAAGCAAAGAAGCAAATGCGGCTTTCTTCAGATTAACACACAAACTAAGGATGACAGCAAAGCAAGGTATTTCAGAGCACATCAACAAAACACTTTATTAACAGTAGAAAAAGGTGTATATAATACATTTCAAGTGTCAAATTCTGCGATTACCACAAACTGAAAACCTTTATAATTTAAAATTACTTAAAACCAAATCGATATGTAAGGTTACAGTAAATCTAAAAAAGACCAAACAGCTTTACAAGTATAAGTTTGTACTGCACTCACCAGTGTGATTTGTAATCTATAACCTTGCAGCAACCAGCTGCAAGGTGGAGCATGGAGCTGGGTTCTTGGAGGCTGTTCTCCTTGAGGCTGTGTTTTCATAAGCCTACATTACTTCCCTAATTACTGCAGATGCACTGACAGCTTTTTTGCCACCAAAGCAATGGTAAAATGGACACACTAGAGTAGATGCTGACATAGGTTATGTACAAGCAGAAAGGTAATCTTACCTCAGTACGTTAAGTTCTACACTTATAACGCTTTCCACTATGCAGAGCAGCTGTACAGGTACCTAAAAGTAAGTACAAGTACTTACACTACCAAAAGCATGGCAACTTGTAAGTCGCTACATGATGTTTAAGACTGAGTACACCAGCTCTCTGCAACAAGTTGGTCAGCTACACTTACAGATAATCTATCAATGCAATTTGTGTATACAGCCTTCTCTGTCAGGTTAAATGCTCTTGAGATTTTTTTTCTATTTGTCTAACCAAAGAGATCAAAAGGCTTCAACTTACTGTTCATGGAAATCCAGCATCGGTGGCTCAAACCGGAGAGGTCGGCAATTTCCCCGATATAGGGATACACTGCAAGAAAAATTAAAATGCTGTAACAGATACTGTTAAATTACACATTTTTGCTCCCTTTTGATCTCAAATTGCCCTTTCTTAGTAAAACATTAATACTAATAACAGAACAACTAATTTAAAAGAAGAAGCAGCCTGACAAACTTGTCCAGTCAGAATACCTTAATTTTACCAGCCACTTACACGGTTATGTGATGTCTCCAAGTAAGATTATGCAAGAGTACATATCTTGGAAATGGACATAACTGAAGTGTTAGTTTTCCTCTATACAGTAAGGGCTAAGTGAAACAGTAAGCTAAGTAGATTAATATCATCTTTCATAGCAACATCCAAACATCTTCTTCAATGTGTAACAGTAATTTACGTGCACATCCAGCTACATCTATACTAGTACATAATCCTGGATCCGTCTGATGGTACTGAGGCCACATGGAAGAAAACAACCCATGTCTATACTGTTAGAAACAATCTCCAGAAGACAGCGACTCTTCTCTAACAACATTCCTTTAATTTGCCTATACTAACCTCCCACTGCAAGCATTCTAGGAGAATGTTAGTTGATGAAGACTAAAATACCACAATCCAGCAGAGAAGGCAGCAAAGAGTCTGGAAACATTCTCTGCTATTGCTTAGTTTATAAGTTCAGTTACATAGAGCACAATCAATAACCCACAATGTAAGTTACAAGAACAAGTACAAAGCAGTTTCATTGACTGAAACATTTTCTTATTCAGAATGATGCGACTGTGATCACACTTAAGTATCTCCATAATTCAGGAACACTTTATTTTGGCCTGAGTAGAAATCATATCCTTGCAATGAAACATAAAACATGGAGACAATAACATGAAAGAAATAAACAGGAAAGGCTAAAGAATTGCTCAAGACCAATGGCTTTCTTTTTTTCCTTAAATGCTTTTGTGTAGAATATTTGTTTCAGACCTTTGTTTTCTGACTATTAAATCCTAGACGCCCAAAGACAGGCTGCAGCCACATGTCCCAGGCAAGCAGAGCCGCTTCACAAATCCAGCCAGGGCAACAGAACCACCCAGTTCTGTCTCAAGTGAGGGAGAAACCAGGAGATGGAAGATACCCTCAAACAGGCACATGTAGCTGAGGCCATGAATTCAATCACTATAATTCCATCCAGCATACTTCCAGTAAAACTAATTATTGCTCAAATTCAGATGTCTTTCTATATTCCAGAACTACTTCAACAAGGAAGCTATTTACAGGAGTAGAAATTTAAGAATAGGGTATGAAATCTTAGCTGCATTCTCTAACAGCACAGATCTGGGCAACAACAACACTACAACAAATCAACAGCTTTTTTTATAAAAACACTATGTCTCACTGACTCACTCTAGTACTCCACAACTACATAGTAACATCTCAAGTATAATACATGTGTAAGAGGGAGATCTATGCATACTGATCAATTTACAGCTCTCTAAGTTTGGACGTCCAAGCATCTTCAATAGTACTTAGAGATTAGTCATTAAAAATAGCTTCATTCAGATAATATAAATAAAACACTATTGGGGCAAGAGTAGGCATATTACAGACAGCTTTAGTGCAAACTTATATATGTATGTATATACATGTGTGCATATAGATATCACAAAACAATAGAAATGAAGATGTAATACACACTAATAGAAGAACGGTATTCAGGTCTACAGAAAATTACAATGTCTGCTATTAATTGCTACTGTGACTCGTTAACAGTTGTTGAATGAGAGGCAGCTTGTGTGGATACTTTCTCAGGCTTTGCTGAACAAGTGCCCAAAAAAATGAAGTCTACAGAGTCACAGGACATAGGAGAAAGTTGGAAAATGATATTAATAGTGATAAAAGGATAAAATATGTTGGTAGTAAGTCTTCAAAGGATCATCTCATATGTCAAAGTTTAGGGTCCAGTTTTTAATGCCTTTTTAAATAGAAAAGGACAAAAAGATCACATACCTCCATTGTCAAGATAACACTAAACAGAAACAACCCTACTTTGATAATGATTTTTAAATAGCTTTGTCAATTCCTTCCCAATTTAAAAACTGAACAATGAGCCAGAACCTCTTTTTTGTTGTAATGATTGGTAAAAGGGCATATTACTGATGCAAAAGTTATCAGAAATATTGACAATATTTACAAAAGTGATAATGAAGTTCCTTATTTCAAACAGAGTCAACAATAACTTGACCCAACTTGAACCATCAAGACTTACACAATTCTTCACATATGTGAAAAGTTCAAGCAACATTTTTTTCAGCTATATTGTCCTGGATAGCCTTTTAGGCAACACAGGATTTTTAAATGGATGAGGTTGGTAAAGCAGTTATATCATAATGAATACCATCTGCTATTATAAAAGTAACAACTGTAATAAGGTTCAAATGGGAACAAGCAATACTGGGATTCCCAAACTTTGCGTATGGAAAAGCTCAACATGAGTCAACTTGCAGGAGACTTTCAAATGATGATAATGTCTGCTCTGCTGGGCACTTGCCCACTGAAGGCTGGATACACCCATGGGTAGGGCAAGTATATACCATAATGACATTTAAGTTAATTACTATTGTGTGCATGTAGAGCTATGGCTCTTTCCCTACCCCTCCAAGTTCTCTAACTTTCAAAGTCAAGAACAACATGAAAAGGAAAAGATGCATTTGAACTGAGAAGGGACTACCAATATCTGCAACAAGCTCCAGCAGACCAAGAACAGGCCAGAAGTCATCTGGACCTGTGAAGTTCCAGTAATGACTAGTTCTTGGCAGGGATTTAAGATAGTCCCAGCACTTTTTCCCTTCAGTGAGAATTCTGATTAAGAAAATAAAACAAAACAACAAAAACAACTCAAGAGTGAATTACAAACAGTCCCTGACATAGAATCACAGAATCATAAAATAGTTAGGGTTGGAAGGGACCTTAAGATCATCAAGTTCCTCGCTCTAAACCATATTACCCAATCATTACCCTCACCATACCATCCAGTCATCCAAGTTAGAGGGCATCTACCTCAACTATTAACTACTGTACTGCTATCACTCAGAAGAAAACTACTACCAGATGCAATTCACTGAAGTGCAGCTTCATGTCTCAATGAGGTTAAGCACAGATGCAGTTATAAAGATGGTCAATATATCGATGCCTGGAAAGACTTTAGGTGATATTGATGTCCAACTGTGCCGAGACATAAATTTTCTTCTAAGGACATTCTGCAGCATTTCTATAATGTCTTCCTGCTTATTACAAAGTACTCACAGGCACTCAATTTTAAATAAGCCATGCACATCTCTACATTTGAGATGAAGAAAATCCTTGTAAAATATAATATTTAAAGATATCTGCAAAGCTGGGCAGTAACTGTTTCTCTGTATCCTTGTTTTACTTTTCTAGCTGTTCTGGGATTTCTGGAGGATGTCTGTGCTTTGTGCAATCTTATCTATACCATCTTTAATTGCTACTGTGGAAAATTCAAATTTAAGCATTGCCCTACATGTATTTTTCCCACATTACTAGTTGTTTAAAGGGGTTTATTTCCTCTCCTGTGCCATAAGTCCTCAAGAAATAAAGACAACAGCATTAAACTCTCAAATAAACTGTCAATAAATAAAAAGAACTTATTTAGCAACAAAAACTCTTAGAAAGCCACCACTATGTTATTCCCATTGCCACAAAGTAAACCAAAAGTGTGTCTAAAAATAACCATGTGAACTTTTAAAATGACAAATAGACTTCACAGTGGGTACTTTTTGTGTCAGAATGTCCTTGAAAGTCACCTCAAAGACAGATCATTTTTGGCTAAGAAAAAGTAAGTAACCAATCATATTTCAAGTGCATGCATGACTTGTTAATATTTAAAAATAAGGCTGAGCTGCATACATGAGAAAACGTTTACATTTTTAAAGTCAGAATTATTTTAGAAATATGGGTATTAAACACAGCCACAGTGAGAAAGTGAACTTCCACAAAACATTTCACCTTTCTGGTATCTGGCAGTAGCCACTGCTGTAATTGCAGATGAATGAACAACTAGCAACAAAGGTTTTTCATAAACTACACCCAGCTAGTGGTTGGCTCAGTTATGCCAACATTATGCCTGTATCAGGAAAAACATAATATCAAACACTAAACTTCAAAGCTAACACTTCCTGAGGGGGCTGTCTGGGGAAAGGGTGGGGAAAGAACAGGGTGAAGCTTAAATAGATGCACTGTAACATGACCATGGGCAAGAACAAAACTGTTTAATTTGCTAGTTAATTTCTCTCCTTTCCATTAGTGCTAAAAAGCAAACCAAAGAACTGAATAAACTTTCTAGATAGGGAAGAAATACCTCCAAGTTATACCAAGCAGCAGATACTATAATTTCTAATAAGGACAATGAAATAAAAATACAGAGAAGTTAAGCACTGGACCAGAAACCTAGGGGTTTTAGCAACACCTTTAGAAAAAAAAAAGAAAAAAAAACAACAGAAACAAACAAAAACCCAAAAAAACCCCAAAAACACCTAACAAAACCGCCTAGAACAATACTTGAAAGATCCATACAAAACCAATACCAACAGAGAGAGAGAAAGAGACAGCAAATCAGGCATGTACTTTGCAACAGGGCTTCTTGTGATACAGACCTTTATCGTACTGCGACTGAACCCCAACTAGGCTAGCGCTCTTAAGTGCAATGGACTATTCATCCTTGGCAAACCTGGAGATATTTCAAATCTGTAAACTGGTGTTTTATTAGAACACAGAAAGAAATCATCTTAGATGAGAAATGAAAATGAAAAAACCCAGGAAGCATATTTAATCCATGGCCTCAGTCTCATTCTCAAGGACTGTCAAATTCAGTTATTTCCTGGGAGACAAAAAAATTACACATAACCCCTAGGTCCCAATAAAGTTATCTTCCTGCCACTGAGACTCAATGACTGAAACAATATACTATTCTGTTTAAGCTATCTCCAGGAAGTTTGACTTTACCCAAAACATAACATACAGTGATCGTGGTTTTCATAAGTTCAACTGCCATTCCTATGTTCATGTTTTGATACTTGCAACCTGACTGCAAGTATCAGTCAGATTCTATGCACCACATAGCTACAGCTGTTTAAGCTCCTATCCACAGCTGTGTCCCCTACCATTCTGCAATCCTCTAGCAGGTCTGGAAGAAGGAAACAAATACCCACAGCACTACAGCTCCAGTTTACAATCCACGTACAAACCCATCATCACTGGCAGGGTAAAATAAGTCACTGGACCACAAACTGCAGCAGCTGAGCCACAGGCCTACATACCCACTTTCTCTGTCACAGGAAAAGAGAATCTTTGGCAGGAAGGGCAAGCAAACAACAACTGGAGTAACTAGCTTCTTAAAGGATTCATGTTGTTTGTGAGTTACAAATGACCAGAAGTCAACCATCAAAGGGAAGAGAATACAACAATCACTTAGTTTAAGCTACTTGGCTTACAAGATGATGACCAAGATGTTATGATGCATATGATTGCAGCAACCAGGAAAACTAAATTCACATAACTCTAAATGCAGGGTAACTTTACATGTGGTAATTCATTATCCTATCACAGTACAGTTACACACATGGAGGTGTATATATAGCATGTGTAACTGCTTAATAGGGAAACTAGTACTAATACATCTTTAGAAGTTACTATGTGTGGGAAATGCATGTTCTGCTTACTTAATCCAATGTTAACATGCAAGTAGAAATCAAATAGTTTAGTAAAAGCACCAGGTAGAAAGTTTAATTTGAGAGACTTCACAGATAAGAAGAAATAAATGGTCAGAAGTCCTAAAGGGTGGGGAGAAGCTTCCATTGCTGGGTAAGGGGAAAGAAGACGGGTTCATGGAAGGTACAGCAGCACAAAGTTTCAAATTTTATGCAGAACAAGATAAATCTTTTTAATTAAAAAAACAAATGAAGAGTTCATATAACACAAGTTTGACAAAATTCACATTACCATAATACACAAACTGCTTCAAGCTTCAGATCAAAATATAAAGTAATTGCCTTATTTCAATACATAGTAACTCTTTAACATTATCATAATAGTGTGAACTTATGTTTGAATTTCACCTTGAAGTGAAAGACTTGCCACATCCTCCTAAGATTCTTCAGCACCTTCATGTTCCCTCTTTCCCCTGGATACCCTGAATTTCAAGCATACTTAGAAACCTGGTACTAGGTAAGCCAAAGTCTACAGTATTTTCATACAATCCAGGAGATTTACTTCGCAAGATTTAGGTCTATATCTAATCAGAAAGCAGCACAGATTGATGACAAGCGATACAAACAGGATCAAGGTTTTTAAATTAAAAACATTGCCTTTTTTCCCCCTCCAGAGATTTCTCAAAACTTGTTGCAAAGAGAATGCTCTTAAGCCCATGTTTAAGCAACTGTATGCATAGTAAAATAAGAGCTTTACATACACTCATCTGAAATGAAAAAAGAATGGTCATTTTACTACATTTCCTGGGAAGTATAAGGCCCGTGAAAAAAGCTAGCTGTATATACTGAAAACAAGCTACGCTTTACATGAGTCGTCTGCAGAATGCTATTGTATAAGAAACAATCTTCACTATTACTGCTCAATGTATTCACTAAATACACAGGAATATTTCAGGAGCTCCCAGCGAAAAATTAGAGGCTACTTCTTTTTCTTCTCAGATACTGTATATGTAGAGTTCTTTGATAACAGGTTAGATCATGGGGAAGGAGAGGCGGCACAATGGGAAGGGGGAAGAATCTATTGAAAGTAACATCATGAAGTTTTCCTTCAGAAGGACTCCAAGAACTTTTGAAGCAGGTCAACAAACCTACTGCTTTCACAAGAAAACTTCAGTAAAATGACAAAATAAATTGCAAGCTAGGTCTCAGTCTGCCCCCTCTTTACACAGAATTACTCTACAGTATATATTACAAAGTGAACTAGAGAATCATTCCATTTCTTATCCCATATGTGAAGTGATTTGGCTGTCCAATATTAAAAAATATTTTCAGTTTAAATTTCCTGTGTATGAGACAAATAACTGAAAAATGACATGCTTTGTATTTTATCTTGATTACACTAAAACTTCATTATTAAAACTACCACAAACCTCACAACAGGATGGCTGTATTAAACTTTCAGAAAACCATGCTTACCTCTTCTGTTGATATGAACTGAGGCCTATAGTTGTCTCAGTCTGTAAAAGAATAAAAAATAATGTTAAATTTAAGATGCTGACAGCATTACACTTTGGGGGGGGGGGCGGAAGGGACGGGACAGGACAACAACCCAACAAACGACTTAAAAAAAAAAAAAAAGAGGAGGAAAAATGTCCAGGAAATTTTAACATTGTAAGAAGCAAAAGAAAAACCCTGCATAGATGTAAGAACCAAATTACAAAGAAAAGAATATAAACCAAATAAAAGTCAAGCAATTATCTCACTGGTGTAATTTAATGAACTAGAAAACAAAGAACACTATAACTGCCATTTGATTAGGAAAAGTCATCTCCTTCCCTGCTAATCATCTTCTACCCTCTATTATTCATACCTTTACTACCACTCTGCTGGACACTACAGTTCATGACCTGAAAACAAGGTGACTACATTGTCTAGGAAATTACAGCTAGTTTACCCTTGCCTATGAAATTCTAAGTGGTTTAGAAGGCTGCATATGGAATGTTCTCCTGATCCACAGAATTTGCGGATCAAACTGAGGATTTCAGTCCTTCTCTCATGGCCATTTCATGGTCAAGATGAATATTCATCTTTTGGGAGCAGGAAGAAAGCTTACAAGTATGACAAAGTCTATGGTGCACCTTGGCTGATCTGACACAGTTCACCTGTAATATAAGGATGTCATTTGTTTGCATGGGGAATGGGAATTTTTCATATCTGATTTCAGAACTAAAATCAAGTCCCTTGGCTGAGCACTTCACTGATTTCTATTTCAATTATTTTTTACTACAAATTAATTATACTTAATTTTCTTTTTTTTAATAAGATGAATGTATTTTTTCTTAAAATGGTTTTTAAAAATTATCTTTACTTAAAAGATAGACTTTCTAATTAGAGGAATTTTTATTTTGGTTTGGTTTTGGAGACACTTGTTTGAAATTTTATAATTACTAATATTAAATCATTTAGTCCACAGACATGAATATTTTATTCATTTCAAGGATCAACTCTGGACTGTAAATCTAAGTAGTGTTTCAGATTTAAAATAAAATTATTTCATTTATCCACCCTTCAATTTGTAACAAACTAGAGAAAGCTGGAAACGTATTATTTATCATTGTAAAACAGACCTAATTGCAAATAAATCCTCAAGTTATAGGATTTATTAAATGTCAAGGCAGAACGTCAATTTGCATTTTTGTTTAAAAACTTCTGAAATCTAAAGAATTTAATCAGGAAAAAAAAAAAACAAAACCAAAACCCCAAAACAACCAAGAATACATCTCTGCCTTCTGTACCTTATTTTTATCTCAGACTGGAGAGGTGAGAGCAAACTTCCCAATCTTAAACTACCACCAATCAATTTCTCAGCTTAAAAACTAGAGAGGAAACGGAGTCAAAGTGAATCAACTGAAAATATTTTCTCTTCATCCAGAAAGGACCTGTGCTGTCAAAAGCTGGTTCAGTACTTCATACAAGCACTTGCCCAAAACATTAAGCCAGTGATTTCCTCTACTTCACTCTTCAGCTCTGCAGAAAATACACACTGCTTGCATATTTTAAAAATGGATTTAATAAGTTTCAAACAGCTTCTTATAATTACATATGCTTATTCTTATTATCTACTTTTCTATCAAAAATCTGACAACCATGAATCACTGTCTGCCTTTCCAATTCTCTTTTTCTTCTTTTATTATTTTAAACTATGTAACTGTTGCCTGCAGCTTGCAGATGTACCCACTCTCTAAAAGCACATCAGACTACACCTGGCGCTGAGGGCTCTGCAAGAGATGCTGCACAGCCTACTCAGTAGAAACTTAGTGCTAACTTACAAGCACTAAACAGCCTGAGGTTTTTGACTGCAGCTGAGAGATGCTGATCTTCACCAGTCTGCTACCATTGATCTAGGCTAACAGACAAATTGCTCGGTAAGTCTCAGTATTTATGAGCTTTCTACACATCTATGACACATGTAGCAAGTGGTATACTCCAAGCGCTGATGTTGAGGAAGTTTTGGATGTGGAGATCTATGCAATACAATCAGTAGTGCAGATGTATTTGGGTCGTTATTGGGTACATTTTAAGTGTTATCTCTACTGCTGAAATTATCTGTTATTCCTCCCTACCAAACAACTCCATATAACTCTTTTATTACTAGCACAATCATCTAAAGTTACTCTCCTCATAGTTTTACCAGTTCCGTTCTTCCATGTTGTGCATTCACACCACTGATTTTCCTGCCTAGTGGAGAGAGACATCTAATTGCTGATACAGTGTTCTGTGAAAAAACTGTTACACAACCACACTTGTTTTGGCTGGGATAATTTTCTCCATAGTAGCTACTATGGTGCTGTGTTTTGGATTTATTCTGGAAACAGTGTTGATAACACAGAGATGTTTTTGTTACTGTTCAGCAATACTTACACAGAATCAGGGGCTTTTCTGCTCCTCACCCTATACCACCAGCAACTAGGCTGGGGGTGCACAGCCAGGACAGCTGACCCCAGCTGACATACCATAACATATGGCATCATGCTCAGCATACAAAGCTGGGAGAAGGAGGAGGAGGAGGAGGAAAGAGGGATGTTTAGAGGGATGGCATTTGTCTTCCCAAGTAACCATGACATGTGATGCAATACTCTGTTTTTCTGGAGACGGCTGAACACCTGCCTGCCAATGGGAAGTAGTGAATGAAATCTTTGTTTTGCTTTGCTTGCATGCACAGCTTTTGCTTTACCCATTGAACTGTTTTTATCTCAACACATGAGTTTTCTCATTTTTGCCCTTGCAATTCTCTCCCACATCCCACTGCAGGGGAATGAGTGAGCGGCTGTGTGGGGGTGAGCTGCCAGATGAGTAAACTACAACAACAACCAAGCTTACTCTATGAAGTTAACAGATGCATAAACACCCGGTATTCCTTACCAACATCCTTCAAAGTGCATTAATCACTACAACTAAATACAACTTTCCTTTCAGTAACTGATTTTTCTTTAGAAACTTAACTAAAGCACATCATTAAATTACCAGCAGTTACTGAATAGTCAGTCAGGTGATGGAGCTAACAAGTTCAGATCCTATGACAAGGCAGTCACAATAGTTGTTACCAGCACTGTCCCATCTCTGACAACTAGCTAGGGAGCATGTTTTATTAGTTTTAAATTATTCAGTAGAGAAAGTTAACTGTTATCTATGCTCTCAAGCACCATAACTTGCAGCCAATACCCCTAATATTTAGTATACTATATACTATTATACATTATCCAGGCCAACTTACAAAAGGCACGGGAGATCAAATTTAAATCCAGAAAAATACAGAAGCAAATCGAAATACGCATCACAGACAACTGCTCAACTACCACATAGCTATGGCTGCAGTTAACTATTGGGAGTTAAATTCTCTGGCTGATCGTACACTCAGGTTTTCCCTCCTATGTTCTGAAAGTACAGATTTGCTACTGAAAATATCAGTCTAGTAACTATACATAAACTTTGAAAACACAAATTACTTCGATAGGACACCACACACATGAAATATATTTAAGAGCAAAAATCCATCAAAGAGTCACACTTGTAAAGAAAAGCCTGGTTTCTGCTAAATACAAGTTAAATGACAAATTCATTTCATTAACACTTTCTGCTTTGAGAAGGAGGTTGTTCCTTTTTTTGGCTTGTTTGGAGGTCTTGTGGGTATTTTGTTGTGTAACTTTGGGTTTGTTTTGGTTTTGGGGTTTGGGTTTGTGGTTGGTTTTTAGCCTTTGTTTTGGGTTTGTTTGGGGTTTATTTGGTTGGGTTTGGGTTGGTATTTTTGTTTGTTTTGTGTGTTTTTGCGTGGTTGGTGGCTTTTTTTTAAATCAGGGTCAGTCAAGAGAGAAGAAATGGCATACCAACTTCAGCAGTTCATCAACCATGGCATCATGGAACTAAACCAAAAATAAAACTCATGTGGCAGTTTCTATAATTGCCACTCATTTTTATTACATTCAATCTTTACAGTCATGCAGTAAACAGAAACATACAAATGTTATCACTGACATGTTCTACTATTTATTTTTCAATTTGATCCTCAATGCAGTCAGCCAGCACAAGTTTCAAGACTTAACAACCATTCCTCTTCAGAGGCTCACATCCACAAGAAAGATATCACAGAGAACCTGTACCTGAAAGCACACTTTGCAGACTCAGCACAGCTGGGGAATGACACCAGACAACAATCTTGTGCACACAGATAATCAAAACCCACACGCAATCTTAAGGCTGTCTCTATAAAGACACAGCCATGACGGTTAACTTCAGCCAGAAAGAAAAAAAACAAACAAACAAACAAAAAAAAAACCACTGCCACCAAAAGTTATTTTAATGTGTCACTAGTTTGTTGTAATAGTTATTCTTTACTTCTTGGTAAAAGGTCATATTACCTAGCACTACAGTCAGTCATCTAAACATAGGCATCTGCTGCCACTGGAGAGAAATGTCCTAGGGCAGCTTGCCTGGTCTCAGACTGACATGCAGAAAGGCACAGTTTCTCCTATGCCCTGTGTGATATCTGCCAGGCTCCTGTAGATGTCTGGGACAGCCTAGGGCATCTCAAATAGCACTTGTTACCTATGTTTAAGCAACTGAATTAAAGCCCCAAAGGCTTACAAAGGATGAAGGAGGAGGAGGGGCACAACAAAGCAGGGAGACTGCCTTAATCAAGACCTGAAGTTTCTGGACACCATATACAAACACATTTCCTGAATTTTACCAGCATTCTCAACAACCAAAGCATTCTGTTTTCCTACACAAGAGTAGCCACCCTAACTCAAGACTCTTTCAGGCTGAAACTTTCAGTACATTTAACATATTGTTATTCCCTAGTAATGCTAGTTCCTTCTTGTAACAAAGCTGTATGTTGCTTGCAACTGAAAGTTGAGAGCTACAAAACCAATATGTAGATGGCAACTTAAATCTTTATTGCTCCATTTATGAGCTCTATGCTAATAAGTAGGATAGTTAAAAGAACCATAATCAATGATGAATATTTTGCTAAGTTAATAAAAAAAAATGAATGATGTAATCTGAAAGTGGACTGAACTGAGCCATTCTTGCCATGCCATGCGCTTTCGTTACACAGATTCATGTATCAAAAACATCAGCAGACTTTAACCGATGCAACATTTGCTATTGACATTGGCTTTGCAACAGTCACTTAATCCTGGGCATAAATTAATTATCAATTAATTATTAATTATTTTTAAACTAAAGCCTAGGGATGACAATTCTTCCTGTACAAGAAGTAGAAACTGCAATTATTTTTCCTGAGCAGCAGCAGGACTTCAGGTGCCCACAAGCAATGGCAGTGAACTGAGATGACTTTTACTCTTCTGTAAAATCACATGCTGGAAGGAAGCTCCAAAGACCATCTAGTCAACCCTTGCTCAGAGGAGGTCTAGTTAGTGTAGGCTGCTCACAGCTCAGGGACACAATTCTGGGTATCTCCAAAGACAGAAATTCCTACAACTTCTTTAAATAACCTGGTCCAGTGTTTAGTAACCCTCAAGTCTAAAAGTTTTTTCTTAGATGGGTTTGGAATATCCCATGCTGAAATTTGTGTCTAAAGCCTCTTATCCTTCCACTGTGCACAATGAAAAATCTGGCTCTTTGTCAACTCTACACCACTCACAGCAACTAGTTTTCTCGTTGGTCTTCTCTAAAGGCTGAAGAAAAAACATGTTAACTTGAGAAGCATTCCAGACCTCTGATCATCCTTGGTAATCCTCTGCTGTGCTTTCTTCAGTGTATCAGTGCCTTCCTTGTACTGGGCGACCCAGACTGGATACAGTATTCCAAATGCAGCCTCACAAATGCTTAAGGGGGGAGGGGAAGGGTGGAATCCTACCCATTATCTTCTGGCTCCACATTTGCTAAACAGGCTGCAAGGGCACACATCTATCTGTTTTCCACAAGGTCCTCCCAGTAGGCCTCTTTTCTGCAGTGCTACTTACTAGCCAGTCACTGCCCAGCCTTGCCCTGTTAACACAGGGCTGTTCTCTCCCAGGTGCAGGACTTGTATTTGCCTTATCTGAATGTCATGAGCTTCCTGTCAGCCTGCCAAAGTCCCTCTGAATAGCAGCCTTGCCTTCCAGTTGCTAATTTGGTAGCACCTGCAAACTTACTGAGAGTAGTCTATACCATCATAAAGGCTGCTAATGAAGACATTAAGCAGTACTGTCCTCAGTATCACGATCCATCATGGATAACTGACTACCAGCTGAACTTTGTACTGTAGAGTATACCCATTGACATCAACAGTCCAGCTACCCTATTGCCCAATTAGGTGATCTGTATCATACAGTTTGGCTGTATGGGTATCAGTGGAGATCATGCAATCATAGAATGGTTTGGGTTGGAAAGGACCTTAAAGATCATACAGTTCCAACTCCCCTGCCATGGGCAGGGACACCTTCCTCTAGACCAAGTTGCTCAAAGCCCCATCCAACCTGGCCTTGAACACTGCCAGGGATGGGGTAGCCACAGCTTTTCTGGGCAACCTGTGCCAGTGTCTCACCACCCTCACAGTAAATAATTTCTTCCTAAGTATGCTTTTTTTATGAAGAAATTTTTACATTTCAAAACCCTTTTAAAAGCCAACACACAATATGAAAACTTGAGGTAATAAAAAATACAATTAAAATTTACACCATGAAAACACTATCACTGATACAACAGAAATAAGTTGCCACTTCTATTAAGATACTTCTTTACCATGCCATATGGAATGAAGATCATGCAGAAAATATTAAATTTGTCCAGTGAGAGATCAGCATTGCTGATTCCCACGCATGTAACAGTCATGTAGCTTCCCTGTTGCAAAGCTGCTGCAAAACATGTTAAGTTTCCAGCTGTCTGATATTTAGGACCATTGTAATTCTCATTACCAGCTTTTGCAACTAGCAGTTTACAGCAGCTTATGAGCAAAGACAGAAAATGTGTTAAGTATATATAACCACACAGGTTTTTTTCCTCTATTTTAGCTATTCTGCAAATCAGTATCAGTAAAACAATTTATAGGAGTTAACCTGTAAAAAAGCATCTCATACACTTAAGATTACTGCAGTAAGGGTAAATGTAGTGATTCACATTAAGAGAATATGACTGAAGAGTCTTAGAATTTTCCTTTTTCACTTTAAGAATATGCTACTTTAAAAATACCACTACATAAGCAGAGTATTTTCCAAACACTTAGTCTGCACAGAAGATTGCTCACTGTGGAAAACAGTGGCTCTGACTACATGGTACAGAAAACATGAGATATTCAAGGCAAGAGCCCTTAATAAATACAGTGACTTGGGAAACAGGCCTTTATGAACTAAGAGCAAATGAAAACCTTGCTCTGAAAAAAATTTTACTTTGCTGTTCAAAATAAGGTCCTCAAAAAGTGAGACTGTATGTTGGCTCAACACGAAAGGATAAACGATTTAAAATAACAGACGTAGTTTATTTCAGCACTCCTAATATTTGCAGATTACAACACTGGCAGGAGCTTGAAGCATCTGTCAGGTCTGAACAGGGGTTCAAATAATCAGGACATGCGGAGGAGATGGCCTGACACTGACAAGGCAAATTTGAAGGAGAAGCTCAAGTCTGAAAGCTGAAGGAGATCTCAAATCTGAAGCTGGGAATAACTGACTAAGGGTAATACACAAAAGAAAAGAATGTGTTTCCAGAGCATAGTGAAATACAAGCTATATGAGCAAACGAAATGCTGTAAAAAAGTTCCAACTAATTTTGTAATTACTAAAGCAAGTGTTATACAGGGAAGCAACTACTCTGACCTTGCTCAAAGCCTCGGAGCACTACTTTCCCTATTAAATGCTACACTTAAGTCTGTGTAGACAAAAAAATCCAGTAAAGAAAGTTATAATGGGTTTTTTAAAGTTTGCATGAAGAGGCTGTAGGTGTCTTTTAGTACAAAACTATCAGCATGAAAAGGGAAAAAAGCTAACAAAAGAAAAAAAATCAACTGAATATGTGTTGGAGAAAGACAAGGCAAAAACAGCTTAGGCATTAATGAAATACCGTGATGGAACTTGTGAAAGTTACTTCTCTAGAGGTTTTAAGAACAGAAGAGTCAAGCATCTGCCAAGGATAGTCTGTTTACACATACTAACACCTGAAGAAAGTACTAGGTGATCTCCTGAGCTCCATTCCAAACATCTATGACTCTGAAGTGCCAATCAATTATATAAGCATCTGTAAGTCACCTGCTACTGAAGAAAAAAACCAAACCCTGCACTGCACTGAGCAATGGACAACTTACATTAATACAATTCTTACCCTATGTTCAGGATATAAATAAATAATTTGAAGAGCTCAAAAAGTTGTTGAGTCCTTAAGGGAACTGATTCATGTGAAGAACAGACAGAATTAGGAAATTCTCTCATTATTGTAATTTCATCCATAGGCAGAAGTAGCATAAATTTATTCAAATATAAACCCTTAAGCATATATTCTAAAGAAAAAGAAAAAAAAAATCTCATTTTTTGCTCTGTTGAAACACAGGGCAAAGATACATGGTGCAGCACCTTCCAACCCATGTACTGGAAGTCCATACCCAAAATGTACAGTCTCTACTTCACTACTCTTATCCCTAGTACGAACTAATGAAATTTCCATTGCCAGCTCATTTTTCCTAGATGTAAGGGGGTTTTACTTCAGTATTTAAAGATTTATGCTCTTTCAATAACTAACTGCTTTAAGTCAGCCTGGTCAAACATAATTTTCAAAAACATTTCATTTTTGTTTTTCAACAGAAGCCCTAGTATGCCATTGAAACACATAAAAAGTGTTTCACCAACAGTATGTAGCCCAAGTAAGAACAAAAACAGTACCAAGAGGATATACTCTAACTGGAGGGAGGTGGGAGGAATCCCTATGGATTAAATTATGTAAGACTGAGCATTTGATTCACCTTACTTGGAAAACAACTCCTTCAAACAAGAAAAGGGCTTGCTGCCACTGTGAAGATATCAAATTTTCTGAGGTAAGGAAATAAACCAAGACTGGAAATGGCTTTGACATTTCAATGATTATTAACCACTTTATACATTGGTTATTTTTTTCACATTTAAAAAAAAAATCACCAGAAGGCTACATAATATTAGACAATACTGAGTTATTAGAGCATAAATACAATGATGTAGTAGTGATAGATGACCTACAAACAACAAACTTATGAAAACCTATAGAAAGCTTGAAAGAGAAACATTCAGTGACATTATGCTAGGTTTAAAGCTGTAGTGACTGCCCGTTCACAAATGTAAATCTGTTTTTACAACAATGTATTTACTTTGGGTTTAGTTTTTAATTGCAGTAAGTAGTCATGAGAGGTCACCAAATTGAAATCTACAAGAAAAGAACAAATGAATTGCAAAACATGCTGTATCATTCTGATTAAAAGGAACTGGTTTAACTTATGTAGGTATTTTTGGCTTCAGAGCCACAACCATAACATAAAACATATAATCCATTTCTTAGAAATTTTGTCTTGCTTGCTTTGTTTTAAATCAAATATTCAGGAGCGTATTAGGATAAATGGCAGCCAAATGCAATCCAAAGCACTGCAAAGTTTACAGTGCAACAGTGAGAATTGCTTGACTTTGTCCCACCATAATATTTAAACTGATTTTCCTGTCTCTGTTGCATCTTGCAATAAAGTTGGCATGATTAACAATCCATCTTAATTGTCATCTTTATATGAATTAGGAGGTGGTTCACAGCAGTGCCATTACTTTCTAGTCCTGAGAACTACAGTGATCAATGGAGTGCCAGATTTTCACTATTTAAAAAAAAAAAACACTAAAAAAACCACCTAAAATATGATTGAATTTGACTGCACAATTTTTATCTTAAATATTGGGCCAATGCCTGTCTGCCATTTTTAAGGCACTCTTGTAGAATAAAACATTCCTATAGAATAAGTAAAGGAAAGAAAGCAAGCCTAGTGATTTTTTTTCCCCTCACATTTTACTGATATGTGGTCTCTCCATGCAAGTTAAATTCCAAGTCAAAAAACTGCAATAATTGATACTGTAGCCACGATATGGAAAATGTCCACCATTTTACTCTCTCAATATCCAAAAATATGCTTACATAGTTATGTATTATGAGAACATCTTTAGCACATGGTATCTAAACAACTGTTTAATAAGAACCTGGGCCTTTTTTGTTTGCTTGTAGGGTGTTGTGGGGTTTTCCTTTTTTTATTTTGGTGGGGTTTGTGGTGGGGGGGGCATGTTCATTTGTAACTGCAACCTTTTCAGTCACCAGTTCAGATCATTTTGAAGTACCTCACCCTTGTACATCATAATCTTAAAACCTATAGCATTTTTGAAGTACATTAAGGACCAAGCAGTCAAAGGTAAAAAAAAAAAAAAAAAAAGAAACAACAAACCCATACAACTTAGGTAGGTGGGGGGAAATCTTCATAAATCTGAAACAAATAACCTTACCACCAGGCCAGAACTATACAGCTTTTACATTTTTTGCCTCTTCTAGACTAGACTGAAGGTAGGAATCGCAAATCAGGCACTGAACTGCTAGTAAGCACCATCACATGCCATGTGATCTAATCATATAAACAACTAACTGCTTTCTTTTTTCTCCTCTCCACCCTTCTCAACTACCAGGAGTAACATCATCAAGGAATTTTAAACAGAAGATATTCACAACATAAATACAATCCACAAAACACATGTATGAAATCCTAATCAGCAGAAATTCAAAACTGTTCAGCAGTATCAAGTCATGCTGCTACGTATTTCATCCCAACTACCACCACCATCTCAAAATATCAGCACACATTCTTTAAAGTTTAACTTTTTGTCTGTTTTGATTCACACCAAAAGAAAACTGACAGGAATGCAAACATTATACATTAAAAATACGTATTTGTAACAGCTATTACCTCACTGCAGTAATTTGAACTTCCTTTAAGCCCAGTGGCTACTTGGTCCCAAGGGCCACCTTTGCATTTAGTACACAAGGTACTCTTGTACCTGTGGTACCTGTGAGACCATGGAGAGGACATAAGGAAGTGCGACAGAAAATCTACTTTGACCTTAGAGGCACATGAATTGCAAGGAAAAACAATCACAAATAGTGGCTCTTGAGGAAAGTTGCTGCTTCAGTCTCTGGTGGGAAGTTACCCAGAGTGGGAGAGCTAATTTTACTCCTGATCCTATGGGAAGTAATTCTAATCTGTTTTTACAGAAAGGAGGAGGAGAACCCTATCAGAAGTACTAGGGGAGCCCCTGCCTTCAGACAGGTGGAGGAAAGGGGCAGCTGTGTCCACTAAACTGTGTGGATCCAATGGCCTGGCATGCCAGAAACACAGGAGTAAAAGGAGACACTGGTGCAGAGTGTACCCTAATACCATCAAGTCATCAGGGGGTAGAACCCATTTGTATTTCTGGAGTGACAAGAGGATCCCAGCAGCTGACTGTACTGAGGCTGAAATCAGCCTGACTAGGAAAGAGTAGGAAAAAGCACCCCATTGTGACTGGCCCAGAGGCTCTGTGCATCCTTGGCACAGATGATGTTAAGAGAAAGTATTTCAAGGACCCAAGTGGGTACCAATGGGCCTTTGGTATAGCTGCCTTGGAGACAAAGGAAATCAAGTAGCTGTCCACTTTGCCCGGTCTCTCAGAAGACCCTTCTCTTGTGGCACTGCTGAAGGTTGAAGAACAAGTGCCAATCACCACCACTACATTATTGCCACCGGTGCACTAGTACAGTGCACTAGCAGCAATATTGTAACAACTGAGATTCCTTGATTCCCATCCATGAGCTGATCCATTCAGTGGAGACCCAACACGCGATCAGCAGGACCCAATCACCCTTTAAGAGCCCCATATGGCCAGTGTAAAAGTCTAAGGGAGAGCAGAGACTAACAGTAGACTATCGTGGCCTGAATGTAGTCACACCACCATCAACTGCTGCGGTACCGGACATGCTAGAACATCAGTATGAACTGGAGTCAAAGGCAGCTTTTACTTGGAGGGGTGTCCAGTTCACTTGGAACCAACTGCCCCAGGTGTGGAAATACAGCCCTACTATCTGCCATGGACTGATCCAGACTGCAATGGGTCAGGGGCATACTCTAGAACACCGGCAATGCATTGGTAACATTATAATGTGGGGCAATACAGCAAAAGAAGTTTTTGAGAAAGGGAAGAAAATAATCCAAATCCTGCTGAAAGCTGGTTTTGCCATAAAACACAGTAAGGTCAATGGACCTGCACAGGAGGTTCAATTTTTAGGAATAAAATGGGAAGATGGATGTCACCAGATCCCCACAGATGTGACCAGCAAGATAACAGCAATGGTTCCACCAACTAATAAGAAACACAAGCTTTCCTAGGTGTTCTGGGATTCTGGAGAATGCACATCCCAAATCAGTCGATTGCAAGCCCTCTCTATCACATGATCTGGAAGAAGAACAATTTCAAATGGGGCCCTGAGCAACAACAAGCCTTTGAACAAATTAAATGATAATTCATGCAGTAGCCCTTGGACTATTTCTGGACCAGGCAATATGCAAAAAAAAGTGCTTTATGCTGCAGCCAGGGAGAATGGTCGCAAAACGATCACTAGGCTGGAAAAGATCTTTAAGATCATCAAGTCCCACCTCTCTCCCAGGACTGCCAAGTTCACCATTAAACCACATCACTGAAGGCCTCATCTACAGAGTTTTCTAACACTTCCAGGGATGGTGATTCCACCACTTCCCTGGGCAGCCTGTTCCAATGCCTGATTACCCTTTGGGTGAATAAATTTTTCCCAACATCCAACCTCATTCCCAAACCTCCCCTGGTGCAGTTTGAGGCTGTTACCTCTTGTCCTATCACTACCTATTACTTGGAGAAGAGATCAGCCACCTACTCACTTCACCCTCCTTTCAGGTAGTTACAGACAGCTGTAAAATCCCCCCTTGAGCTTTCTCTTCTCCAGACTAAACAACCCAAGTTCCCTCACCTTTTCCTCAGGTCCTACCTGGAACCTCTGCCCAAAAGCACCAGATGACTTGAGGTCAACCCCTTGGCTTTTGGAGACAGGGATACACAGGATCTGAGGCTCAGTATATTCCAAATGAAAATTACCTCACTGCAGTAATGCAAAATTTCTTTCAACCCATTGGCTACTTGGTCCAAATGGCTGCCTTTATGTTTGGGAATCTTGCAACACTTCCTCGTTGCTCTAGTTGTACTATCCAATTGCATCCCAACTCTACATCAAGATGAATCTTAAACATGAAGCATCCCCCGTTTTTCTGAGGGGAAAAAAACCTGGACAAAATGGCCAGACAAAGCTCTACCAGTTTCCCAACACACAAGCTGTGGAAACCAGAACCACAAGACACACTAAAGCATACTGTTGAAAATAACTCTAGAAGGTCCAAAAGTTTTTTGATGCTTGCTTATTTTCAGAAGCCCACTCACCCATGAGTTTCAAAAAGCAGATGTCCAAAAGATGAAACATTGCTAGTTCAGGTGATTTACTCAGGCTACATACCTGCAATAGGTCTCCTTCATCAAAACGTAGCATTTCTATTATGCCATCCGACTGGATGAAAGCTGCAAATAAAAACAAAAAAAACTAAGTAACTTAACAGAAGAACATTTTGTTAACATCATTAGATTAGAAAGAGCAACTTAAACATCTAAAATCTGCTGTACCTTATTTTGCAGACAGAGCTGTGACAAACCAAAATAACAATACAGTCTAGGAAAATACCAAACACAAATCTGTGATACTAATCTTCCTCTCAGCTCCAGTTCCAAGAGGTTCATATTACTATGAGTAACACACTTCACCAATCAGTCTTTTAGCATAAAACTAACTCCAAAGTGAATAACTTCTTCTAGGTTGCCTAAAAAGAGTTGCTGTGCACCAAGCTAACTCAGTACTTGAACCAATATGCCATACTGGGTACCTAAACAACTGAGTTTAATACACAAGGTATTCCGATGGTTATGAAAAGAAATTCAGTTTCATTTATACACATCAAACCTTACCTGCACATCTGGAAAGCCTTGTCCATGCTGTTCCCTAAACCTCTGTGTGGCAACAACTTTCTATCTTGACAGTAACATAACAAGATTTGAAATCATTTAGAAGTGTTTGCACCATATGACTAAACTCGATGAAAAGTTCATGTCTCAGTCTTCTATAAGATCCTCAAATAAAACATTCCTCCTCCACTCACTTCCTCTAAATACTTGATCAGGCAATTGTTCTTCAATTCCTCTCAAAATGTAGGGAATGCTACTTTCTTTTAAAGGCAAAGAAATAAAGGCATTGCCCTCCCTGCAAAATATAATAATCTTCACAAGAATAAACATGAGTTAAAGAGGAAAGAAAAGTTCAAAGAGGTTTAATTTTTACTCCCCAAAACACTATTCACATATACACACACAAGAAAAGCGCAGGTATTTAGGATAAAATACAGTAGCAACTTCAAACTAGAAAGTCATACTAAAAAAAAACCCAAAAACAAACAAACAAAAAAAAAAAAACAAAACCACAAAACCCCACCACCCTATATAGAATCATAGAATAGTTAG
Organism: Neopsephotus bourkii; assembly: GCF_033783945.1. Lineage (NCBI taxonomy): Eukaryota > Metazoa > Chordata > Aves > Psittaciformes > Psittacidae > Neopsephotus > Neopsephotus bourkii. Next base: position 2,587,605 of record NW_026902234.1, on the reverse strand, counting down.
GGTTGGAAAGGACCTTAAGTTCATCAAGTTCCAACCCCCCTGTCATGGGCAGGGACACCTCACACTAAACCATCTCACCCAAGGCTTTGTCCAACCTGGTCTTGAACACTGCCAGGGATGGAGCATTCACAACCTCCCTGGGCAACCTATTCCACATTTACATATACCACCTTTTCCCATTACTGCCTTTACCATTCAGCTAGCTAAAGTTGAGAGAGCAATAACATACCCCTTTCCACAAAGAGGAACAACTTCAACAGGAAGAAGTTACCTATTTCCCAGCACACAGAAGCATAGTGTATGCTTCTGAAAGATGAAGTTTGAATCCCAGTCTGGGATTTAAACCTTCTTCTCTCACTTTGAAGATCAGTGTTCTAGCAAGAACAATTATTATAAGGTCACCAACACTGCCACTTGCCCATACAATGTTTTAAAATAAAGTAACGTTACTTTCAGAAAGCAAAAATAAGAAAAAAAACACTCTTGGTAGACAGGAGTAAAGGCACCTTCCACATAGAGAAAGACTATTTTTGAGGCGTTGTTTTTTAGGGTTAGGTTTATTTGATCCATTCATTTCCTCACTGGCTGCTTAAGTGACACCTCAACTCAGCACCCAAAACCTAATTTGCTATGTAACATACCACTGTTTGCACATCCCATTCTGCACCCCTGAATCCCCCCATATTTTGATACCTTCTCTAAAAAGGTACAAATTCCACAACCTTGCTTTCATATGACCAAAAGTAAAAGTTAAGATAAAACAAAGATTGCTGCTGTCATCTCCAGAAGTTACTTTTAGTATGCAAAAAAGGCAAACTAATAAACAAAACCTCCAAACCATAAGATATTACAGAATTATTATCCAAGCTACCACACCTCAGAATTCTAACGTTTAATGACACAGGCTGAGAAAGTGGTACATGGAAGTGTGCAAATCACTACAGAGAAGAAGGGAGGGCTCAGATTATAAGTAATATGCCTATCCTGCAATATTAAAAGTGGCATGAGCAGTACTAGTCAGTCAGTATGTCAGCAATATCTTGGACATATTTTTGGGGATACTTATTAATGATTTCCAAACCAAACAAAAGCCATCCTTAATCCAAGAATCAGAAGCTTGGCCAACAATTTATATTGAAGAACTATACAGAACATTGGGAAAGAAATTAAAACAAAACAAAACAAAAAACCTCACCATTTAAACAGCTGTTATGAGATCAAGTCCTACAGCTTATGAAAATCTGGGCTCTTAAAACTTATATTACTGGAGTAAGTCTAACAGTTTAAAGTTTAATCCTAGAAACAAAGAACAAATGCATTCTTCTCAATTCAACTGGCAATACATATGCAAGACATTCAAGTCACTATTTTTGTCTTTAAAACCACTCGAACAAATCTGTTAAGTGAATTGCAGGGCTAGTTGTAAGAGGAAGTTTTGACATGCTAGTTTAAAAAGCAAAGTATGAAAGTTAACCACATTTTCATACAAATGCCATGGCTATCCTGCCTACCCTCTGTGCAAAAAAAAAAATCACAAATTATAGATTAGCTAACATGGAAGGGAAATTCTCAATTTTTAAATTTAAGAATGATAATTTTTTAAAAATACATATTTTTTTTTTTCAATACAAGCACATTTCCTAACAGTCGAAAGGAATTGCATCTCTGAGGTTGTGATTTTTGGCATTCTTTTATTTTCTAGCTTTCTGCTTTGGAAACAAAGAATAAACAGCACTTGATGGGGATATCAGGCACAAAGAAAAGTTTCATTAGAAAACAGCTTTTTTATATTCATAACCTATCAACAACCAGTACAACACAAAACGATATTTCATCAAATCACACATTCTTAATATTTTCCTGAGGATTTTTTCCCTGTTTTACCTATGATAACACTGTAGATACAAAGAGCAGAAAGCAGCAACAGTTCTTCCATGAGCATAACACAACCAGAAGCTCACAGTAACTAGCTAAAGCTTTCTACCCAAGCAGCCTGAAAGCAGGCAGCCCTTCTGTAAACTTTCTCAGACACTCTTCAGTTATTTCATCTTTGTTGCCACTTACGAACAAAGCAACAGATGTTACAGAACATTTTGAGTGGATGACACTGTTAAATAGAAATGCTATCCATCATTATTTCATTTAAGAAATGTTTTCAGAGCAGATGACAGTTAGTGCCAGGTGAAGTCATATGCACTGCAAAGTTTGGCTGCTGGCCATTTCACAGCGATCTCTGATGAAGTTTCTGTGGTTATACCTCTTATTTTGCTTTAGATTAACTTTCAAGCCTACTTTATTGGTTAGTTCATCAAAGCAAAGAAATGGCAAGGAAATACATACACCTCTGTGAGATAAAAGCTTGGGTTTGCAACTGACTTCAGACTCCCGATTCAGAATGAAGCAATGCATCACCTCATTCAAATGAAGCAAAGCCAATTACACCTTAAAAAAGCTCCACTGAGAAGTCATAAAGAATCACCAAAATCCCTGTAAGAGCAACTCTCAAACTGGCCAGTATGGACCACAGAAAGGACGAATACATCTTCAAAGTGAAATACACACTGTGCCCAGAAAGTAGAATGCTTCCTTCTGGGTATTTGCCCATTCCAAAATTAGAAGCAGCTGCTCACCATTTGCACTCGTACCACCTGAGCTAAGGAAGTTCACAAACTTCAGTACAAGTCCAAAAATAGTCTTTACTGCCCTTTTACACTAAATATGTATGTCACCCAATGCCAAAAGATTCTGCAAGCAATTAAGTATGAGATCACTTGGGCATGCTTCACTAGGTGAACCATTCCTCAAGCTACAGAGGAAGATGACTGTTTCTGCAAAGTCCCTAACAATTTCTCCTGGAAAAACTTGCCCAAATCTGGGCTGCTACCACCATGCCCCATTATCAGCCTAATACTGTAGCAAATACCTTCATACTCTGGAATAATAAAGTGCAGCAAATTAAGAACTGCCAACTGTGCCACTTCAGTCACCCCCGCCACATGACTGGCAACTGCTATGAGAGGGGCACAACATAACATTTAGGGTAGGAAGCATTTCAGCTGTCACTGCGTGATCTGCCACTGCACAAATCAGCAGCCAAGAAGCCAAATTACACATTAGGAAAATAATTCCTTCCTGATCCTGCAAGCAGTTGAAGCCCTGAAGGCTGAATATAATAGTTATTAGTCAAACTTTAAATGTTATTAGCATGTTCACAGCCCAAAGAAGGAAAAGGATGAAGACTCATATCCACAGATTTCAAGCCCAGAAGAATCACAGGCTCCTTTCCTCCTCCCCTCCTTTCACCTATGCAGAGCAGAGGATTTTCTTCTTAGAGGTATACACAGACCCCTCTTGGCAGAAAACCATCTTTTCAAGCTCCCACAAGAAGCAAATTTATCAGATTCACAAGAATCCGAGACAACTTCAGTCACTCTCTCTACCAAGATATTTAGTGATTTCAAGGTTAATTTTTTCCAGCTTCTAGCTCACATATCCCGATTTCCTCTTTTCAGACAGTAGGTTACTATTAACAGGAGCAACATAAGCAGCAGAACACACTAAGAATACCCTAAGTTTCATTTTCTGTTTGTTTTCAAACTACAGCCTTTAAAATCCACCTGCTTTAAATCAGCTTCTCTATGAAAAGCCCATAAAAGATATCACAGAAAGATCAATGCAAGTCTTTCCACTTGCTGCAATACACTTTTCCTGCAGAGAGCATTTTCTAAGCTTTCCCAAACTCTTAAAAAAATGACAAAACCAAACCATCACTGCAGCCATAACCCCTACCGCCCAAACCACAGCTTTCTGAAACAGTACAAACACTATCTAGGCATTATTGCCAATAGATTTCTAAATGCTTTCCCCTGACTTTTCTAACTTCATCACAGTGCTTGATGGTAAACACCTCAAGTAATAAAACTAGAAGCAACACTTAAATTTCTCAAAGTTTAAACAGCCTTTTATCACATTCTTATATATAGCTAGTAGCTAAATTTTGCTCAAATACATTCCTATTTTAACTGTCTCTAGTCCAAGCCCTTTGTATTTGAGCTTAAAATAAGTATAGACTTATAAAGCATCAAGTAACAAGAAAAATTTAAAATCCTACACATGTTCAAAGTAAGCTGGAATTTAATATCAAAATCACTTTAGCCAACACCAATCTTCAGATGTGCCCAAATTACATATAACAATAAATTTGCATGTAATGGGAGATCACTGAATATGCCAAGACTCTTGATGTGCAAGGACAGAAAAATTCTCCATGGTTCACAGGTTATGAGGCCTACTCTGATTGAGAGCTGATTTTTAAGGTGGCTTCACAAATTTCTCTTCCATTTAGATACTGCCAATTTTTTCATTTCAATAGGAATGGACACTCTGGCACATATGCATATAAAAACACTATTCTGAAATATTACATAGTTCTGGAACAGCTACTCCATAACACAGTGCTCACTCATTTTTATGTTAATCATCATTATATACCCTCTCACATGCTTTTAAGAACTGTTTTCTCCCTTAACTCTTGTCCAAACCAGTTTTCTAACTTTCTTATAAGCTGTACTTACACAATCCAGTATCATCTAGTTTATGTATTTTCTCCAAATTCTAGACATAGTGTTCCAATTTACTAATATAGGGCCAGATTATTTAAATCTCTCCTGGTTTACATTTAGTTTTGTACAAGTCCAGTTTCTAACCCTGTCTTAATGACTAAGCAGATTTTAAGGAAACTATAACATGAGCCAAATACAATGTGTTAAATGTCATACACTTCCATGTAATGTCATTATGGCATTTTTATCACTACCAGTTAAACAGCACAACTGAAACTGGACGAGCTGGTTTTAAAGCTTTGACTATGAATTAACTGCATATACAAAAAAAAAAAAATCACACAATTTTAATTTTCCTGAACATTAGAAAACTGAGAAGCATGTGAAATACAGGCAGATGGATCAAGAATGACAAACAATATTATTATGAAAGAAAAATTACACTGTAAAACAAAAACAAAAACACACAGATAAGGAAAAACGGTATTATGCTGTAATGCAAGCAACCCTTTTTATCAGCTTCAACAACACAAAAGTCTGGTTAGCCTAAAGAAACATGAGCCAGCAGTGTGCGCTCACAGCCCAGAAAGCCAACCGTATCCTGGGCTGCATCAAAAGGAGCGGGACCAGCAGGTCGAAGGAGGTGATCCTGCCCCTTTGCTCTCATGAGACTCACCTGGAGTACTGTGTGCAGTTCCGGTGTCCTCAACATAAAAAGGACATGGATCTGTTGGAACAAGTCCAGAGGAGGCCCATGAGGATGATCAGGGGGCTGGAGCACCTCCTGTATGAAGACAGGCTGAGAAAGTTGGGACTGTTCAGCCTGGAGAAGAGAAGGCTGCGTGAAGACCTCATAGCACCCTTCCAGTATCTGAAGGGGGTCTATAAGGGTGCTGGGGAGGGGCTCTTCATTAGGGACTGTAGTGATAGAACAAGGGGCAATGGGCTTAAAATTAAACAGGGGAGATTTAGGTTGGATGTAAGGAAAAAGTTCTTCACTGTGAGGGTGGCGAGGCACTGGCACAGGTTGCCCAGAGAAGTTGTGGCTGCCCCATCCCTGGCACTGTTCAAGGCCAGGTTGGATGGGGCTTTGAGCAACCTGGTCTAGTGGAAGGTGTCCCTGTCTGTGGCAGGGACATTGGAACTGGGTGTCCTTAAGGTCCTTTCCAACCCAAAGCATTCTAAGATTCTTTGTCCCAGTTCAGTGTTCAACACAATAAATGGTGTTTAAAGAAAGCCCTATTATTTGAGTTGGAAAAGTCAGTGTAGCTATCAACCTGAATTTCTGCCTACATTCCAAAAAGTAACCGCCAATGTAAAAGATATTTCTATTATGGGCCAGTGAATCTCAGACAAGATGCTCTTAGAATCACCAGCGAGCAGCCTCCTCTCCAGCCAAATCCTTTTGCACTTATGTAGCCAGTCCCTTGTTTTTTTTCCAGTAGTCCGTAACAAAGGGAAATCGATAAATTTTCCAAAAGGCCACAGGAAAAGCCATCACAGCCAAGACAGTAAATACACACCAAGTAGTAAATATCACATGCAAAAATAACTCACTTTGAAGTATTTTTACATGGAAACATATTCATTCTTTTTCTTTATAAAAACCCTAATTACCATTTCTCAAAAAGCCAGCTTGGATTTTTTTGTTTTCTGTTTACATATTAGAGAGGTGAAATAAAAACATTCCCAGATGCACTTTAATCACCACATGAAGCTAAAAGCAATATATTAAATTAAATAACAGAAAGACAGACTTCTCATTAAAAACCTCATTTTGTACTGCTGATGGTGAAAAAAATACTTTTATGACTTTGCATAACACATACCCAAGTAAGCTCATATGCTCCAACCTACGGTCAAGTTAATACAAGCTAAACTGAGACAGCAGATCACTTGCATTACAGTAGCTGAGCACACAACTCGCTATTCCATAGTGGTGGTGGGGGAAAGGTCAAATAATTTGTATTTTACTGCACACAATAGCATAGATTTGAGTGTATACAGTTACCCAACTAAGTCTGCATATAACCTTTTGAGAACTTACTTGTGTAATTTCTAACTTTACATACAAGACAAGCTTCTTTAGACAGGAAGGCCCTTCCTTAGCAAGGAGAGCTGTCACACTGTGTTCATCCACGCATCTCTCTTCCCCTTAGTTAAGTCCGATGTAGATTTTTAGGAATTCAATGATCAATTCAGTCTTCAAAGGCAGCTGCAGACCAGAAAGTAACAGCTCAATTCTGATTCAAACACAGGCCCCAGACAGACAATGAAGCTACCACTAAGTCTGAGAAAGGAAAAAAGTGGGTCTCCATCCTGAAGATGCCAGTTCACATATCTGGTTCATGGCATTTGTTTCATGCTCCAGAAGATGGTGCAGCTCCTTGAAGGTTTCTTTTATGGGGTTTACACTGATTGCATGTGTTGTGTAAAAGATACATCTCTGCAACAGAACTATAGGAACATACCTAGAAACAAAAAAACCTCACTGAAAGTATCACATACTACACCTGGTATTCTGCTTTTGTTTTTCTAATAAAACTACTTTTAATTATTTTAGATGGACAGATGACAGACTCATACATTATTCAAATACCTTTATTCTCAACAGGCTCATTCTGCACTCTGCCTGTGTTTCCACCTTACATACACTTGAATTTTCATCCACTTCAGCTAGAGCAATTTTTATTCTTCGTTTTTTTTTTGTAATAAGAGTTTAAAAGGTTACCTGCCATTCATCAAAATGGTCTGTTTCAGATGGTACCAATATCATCAATCTTCAAAACTTAGAATAAATTACAATAAAATAATCAAATAAAAACAAAAACTACTTTAAAAGATGCTAAGCGCTCTAAAATACCTATTAAAAGTATTTGAAGTTGATGCTTTAAAACATTTTAATAATTTTATTTGTTCCTCCAAAGGCATGTAACTGATGGCTCCAAAATGCTTCTCAGAAAATAATTCCCAATTCTAGTTTTTCACAAAGATTTCATAGGGAGTATGAATAAGAACATTTATTTTTAAATGCAAATAGAAAATTTAAAAAAAAGAGCAAGGAGAAATAATTCTGTCATCTGAAGAACTTAGCCAAAGAGGGCAATATTTCTGACACTCATGGAAATTTACCATAAATCATTTAAAGAGAGGGAAAAATGTAAAAGGAACTTAAAGAGAAACCAACATCTGCAAATAGCATCCTTCTTTCTGGCTTTGGGCCACACAAAGTGTGGCTTTTTATTCTTTCTTAAGATGGCAATTTTAAATATTTCAAATTTTCAATACGCTAACTTAGGTTATACCCCTAAGCTTGTTGTTACTGAGTTCGTACAGACATAAAATTAACTGGAATTAGCCTTAAACAAGAGGACCTGTCCTGCAACAAGAGAGGGGCAAAGCAGCAGCCCCTCCAAACTATTCCTAAACCTTCATCACACTTCAGTTCTCAAATTTTAGGTTAGAAATTCTAATTGTGGCCATAAGTTTTACTGCTTACGTAGCACTGCATATTGATGCGAGCACATATAACATGGTCTTACTGGAATTCTAACATTTTCAGCATACAGAAACATTTAATATGTAGCTTACAGGAAATTACAGTCAGTTCATAGATTCTGCAGCCTCAGGAGAACAAAGCATTAGCTGACAATAATTGTAACCATTATCATTAATGTCAGTCTTCCAAACTTGCACTCTTCTGAAATTAGCCAACCACAAAACAGACTTACTCAAAAAAATGGATTGTGCCAACACAGTGCAAAGACCTACTTAATAAACTTACATTCAGGCTGATTAATGACCTTTAACAAACCTACACAGAGAGCAAGAATTGTTCTCTACACTGAGAGAAGAGGAAGGAGGATGGGATTTCAGAGTTTCCAAAAAACTCCACAGAACAGGAAGACAACACTACCAGACAGATACCTTCCAATATCTAAAATGTCTTGCTGGCAACATGAATACAACCAAGTAAGAACTACAGCTTACGCTTTGTGGACAATGATCAGTTTTCAATCCTTACTCCTTCCTACCTTGCTACAGAGGATTCTCTGTATCACATGTCTTCACCCAGTGTTATGACATAGAAACAGTGGCCTACTGAGTTATAGTTCTGCTCTCTTCCCTGCCCTCAACATCCCGTCCTCCCATTCCCCCTTTTTTTAGTCCCCCTTTTTTTAGTCACTTATCGGGGTGGAGCTGCACAAATTTCTAGAACAACACCTGGACAAAACACTGATTGAGATTTTGCTGCATAACACTTGCAGCTGGGTTAAGACTAAATTACAACTGTAGAGAAGAACCATTGGCAGGAAGCTGCCAGTTTCTCAACCCTTTCTGTGCTCCTGTAGCAATTGTTACTCAAGTGCCCATTGGAAACAGCTATTAAGTCTGGAGGACAAGTAAAAGAACAGCAAGATAATGCTTCATCAGCTACTATACAAAGTCTATAAATAGAACTAAAGATCAACAAAAGGTAGAATAGCCTAATGATAAAGCCCTAATGTTAATGATGTAGCAGTAATGCTACTTACTGATTGTTTAGCAAAGCAGTCTGTTGATTTGCCATGTGGGAACACAGACCAGAAGGAAAAAAATAGCTGTGATGTCTGATAAAGTCAGAAAACAAATGGGTGGAGAACAACAACTGCAGGAAGTTTTGAAAGAAGGTGAAATATACAGCAAGAAGAATGAAACAAAACAGGGAATTCCAGTTTTGGGGGGAAAATCTGAAAACGCTAATAATAAATTAAAGGTGCTAGTAGGCTATGGAAATGAAATTGTTCAGTATGTTTAACTGCAGAAATTCAATTCAGCTACCCAAAATACCTTGAAAGCAGTTACCCCTCAAGTAAATAAACAACATCTCCTGCTCAGACTTTCAGAGACTACTATGATGACCTAGGTTAAAACCCTGCACAACACAGATCCAAGGCTTATTTACAGAATATGCTTTTGACAGATATCTAATTCTCCTTCAAAGACTGCAACCCCACTAAGTTGCCCCTCGACTAAGGTAACAGTCAATTATCTTCACTCAAAAATACCTCTCATTTCTACTTTAACATGCCTAGCACCAAGTCTCAACCTAAATATGCATACTTTTGATAGATAAAATGGCATTCAGCATTAGAATGGTTTTTGCCCCCCTACACAGGTACTTTTAAAGCACAATTAACTAATGGTAAGTAGATATTTTTTAATTCAATTTAATCAAAACAAGAACTCATGGGAGTCATCAAGTATTGGAAATCTGATGAAATTTTCCCTGATAAACAGGAAGTTTGTTTCAGTCTTCTCTCCATCAGATAATGACATTCAGTAGTACTAATAGGCACAGTGACTTCACCTGTTTAGACTCCATCTCTGTCAATGACAATCATCTCTCCTTCAGCATCAGATATAATCAGGTTTCCCTCCAAACAAGGCATTTATTCATCTTTTAATTATTTTGGAAGATACAGTTTAGCCAAAGCTATCTGGGTAGATCATGATCTAGTTGAGCTACATGGAAGTACATAATAATATAAAAGCAGATATATCATAATACAAAAATTCCCCATGCACACCTTCCTTTTAATATTTAGGAGAAACAACTTAGCGGGCAAGAAGAGTCTCGTTGCTATCACTGAGTAAAGTAGCAGGATGGCTGGGGGCAAAGCTGTCACAAGATAATGGTCATTTCTGGTACCTCAAGACTGCCGATCGCTGGCTTCACAGACTGGAATACACAGAGATTCAAAACACCAAACCATATATACAAGACAGAAATGGTTTGTAGTAACGATCGCGTACTCCATGCCCCCCTGCTGCAAGAAAGGAACAGCCAAACCTGGCAACGTTCAGTATCCAGATCTCTCAATATCTCCTCAGCTATACCACTTGCACAGATTGTTTAGTATTACTTTAATACATCTTGTATATTAACATGTCAACCACAATCCAATTTATTGTCATATTACCAGCAGCCAGAAAAGTTGGAAACTAATGGCTATATTATGCTTTGTGTGAAGTATGGCATACAAATATTCCTCTTTTAACAAGTTTTTCAAGAGAAAGAATGAAAACTAGGGGACATATAAAGCCTGTGCGATGCATGACTATAGAAACAAAGAATGGCCAACAGGGTCTTTTTATTATTCTACGATCATATTTCTTTAGTGATGCAACATGTTAAACTTTCCGGATCCAATTCCATCTCCACTTCTATCTAAATTATATCTGTATTACTACTACCATAGCACTAATTTCACTACGGAGTTATGTAGAAACCCAGAATTTCCCTGCCTTATGGATATTCCCATTAGTTGCAATGAAAAGACCCAAAACAGAGAGATGGAGCAATTCAGGGTGGAATGGACCTTAAGATGTCATCTAGCTCAACCTTGTGCTGAAGCACAGTGAATACTGAATTTGGACAATGTTCCTTAGGCTTCTATTTAGCTGGGTCTTGAAAACCTTCAAGGTCAGAGATTCCACAGCCTCTCCAGAAAATCAGTTTCAATGCCTGACTGTCCTCTCATCATGAAATACAGTCTCTATGTCAAGCCAGAACGCTGTAGAGATCCTGACTGGAAGATGGTAATACATCAAGGAGTCAGTGATTCACACAAGAAACCTAAGTAGGCCTATGCCTGTGCTGCATGTACGGGCTGGCTTTCAGGACTGTGCTGTGCTCCCACATACCCCCTGGCTGCAGGGTGAGCTCAGCCAGCTCACTGTAACAGAGGAGCCTGCAGGCAGCTCCCACTTAGTACCAGCAATTATGCCACCTGGGTGGCCCTGCCTTTCTCTAGAAGTGAAGCTAGAAGTTCTCATGTGAGCATGCTTTCTGCTTGACAGCAGAAATTATTAAATTGTTTTCTTGTAAGGAAATCCAACAAGAGCTCCAAACAATTCCAACAAGAATCCAACAAAGGACCAACACAGGATAACCCTTTCCATGGACAGGGTCTGCACGCTGCACCTGTTTAATGCTGCACAGCTCAGGATTCCCAGCATCAAAACAGATGTAAGATTATCTGTACTCTCTTTACAGTGTGGCTCTGATAAACCGCATTTTCAATGATACTTTACGTTGTCTGGGTGCCTTTCTTATTCAGACCATCACAGACCAGCATCTCCCTGGTACAAAACAAACTTTCCCTGTTTTACTTTGACCGCTGTGTCTCAGGGTCCTACCATGCATCTGAGGAGTCCATTTTCTTCCTAATGTCCACTGCAATATCGGCCAGCTGCCACAAGTTACCTTCAAAGGTTCATCTCCACGCAGCTTTGGATCCCTCGTCTTCTCTTCATAGGTCATGTGCCCACAGACCATCTCTGCAGCCTTCCAGTGGGATGGTGGAGAGAAAAACTGGATGCAGTGGTTTAGGTGTGGTCTCTTAAGTGCTGAGTAAACAGGAATAATCACTTCGCTCAGTCTAGTGGCTACACTCCTGTACACAGCACGGGTACATTGCTGACTCAGGTACAGCATTTCCAGCTTGTATTCCCCACAGGTGGTTATTCTGTCCCACATGAAGTACTTCCCATTTATCTTTTTTTGATTTCATGAATGTCCTGCCAGGTCATTCCTCTGTCGTGCTTAGATCTCTCTGAAATGCAGCCCTGCCCTTGAGCATACTGACTGCTCTCCACATTTGGTGTACTCCAACTCCAGATCAGTGACAAAGATATTAAGCAGGACAGGTCCCAGAATAGAGCCAGGAGGAACTCCTTGTAACCAGCCTCCAAGGCAGAGCATGAACCACTGCTGGGAATAAGCCAAACCCAAACATGCTGCAGTTTATCTAGTTGCCTCAATAGCTTCTATCATTACCTATAAACTCCACCGGCAAATATTTGTACAGAATTCTGGTATAAATCACTGATTCGTTAAGACTTTTTCTGTATTGCTAGATAATTTCAGATTTATTTACAAGTTTCAGATAACCAGTTTTTAAACTCACTTGATATATCAACATCTCAAACGGAGGACCCAAAAATCCCTTAGTGGAAGCAGATGTCATGAAAAATAGCTTATTTCTTTATCTTCATACCAGTATCTTCCATCATCTTCAATCTGAGCCAGACATTTTAAATCTACAGCTTATCCACTACAAAATAAATTTCCTAAGCTAGTCACATCAAACTGTGCTGAAGCCATCCAATTTCACACTGAGGAAACCACCTTGAGATGTTTCCAACAGAGTATGCCTGTAAGGAAACGAAGCTTTCCATGTTCAAAAGCTAAAATTCCCTCTTTAAAAACCTTCCCTGAGACCTTTTCTCAGTCTTTTTTTCTTTTTCTTCATTACTACCCTCCTCTAAAAGGCCCCCATTCTATTTCAGATCTATAGATCTAGAAAGTCAAATTGATAAAACATGGATATGTAAGAGGTTTCGTGAAAGCAAGAGTTTATTTCAGTCAGTACCATGCTTGTCTACAACTTTGTATCCTATCATCATTCCCTGAAATGGTGATTTAATCTGTTTACCACCACTATTAGCTGTACTCCCAACTTAAATAATTTAAAAAAAAAACCTATAACCAAGGTTTCTTCAGGGTTTTTTTTAAGTTTATCTTTTAACAGTCTGTGTATATTCTATTATACACAGTTTGTACACTCAGATCAAGATGCTGAACTGAAAAAAAACCCTCAAATTTGTCTTAAAACATCACTGTTAATATAGATTGCTTTATGAAGAATAGTTAATGGATGTACTGATTAAATCATTTTTGAAGCCCAGGCATGTTGTATTAGTCAGTTAAGCAGCTCTATTGAATAACATTTCTACAGTAACTTTCTACAGCACACAGACAGAAGGAGCTGTCAGGTACATAGTTTCACTTCCTGTACACCTCCTTACATTAAATTTTATTCAGGTATTCCTAAAGGCAGCTCAGTAACTACAGTAAAACTCCAGTGGTTCTCAAATTGTTCTCTACTGCTACGCATGCCAGGCAGTAGGAGGAGAGGTATGAAAATCCCTTTATGACAGTCTTAGTGAGAAAAAAGATCTAGTAAGTGTAGCAGGAAAACCTCAAACTGGGGGTGGGGGTCTCCTTTTCATACAGTGGAATTACACTGCAATCCTTCACCTCTTTGCTATTTTCCCATAACATCCAAGGCTTTTAAAAAGAAAGGGAGTGTGCAAGTGCACACAATCGTGCTTTAGCCTTTTTTATATTCCAAAATACAAGTTATTCAAGCCAACTTATCAGAAAATTTTTGAAGCAGATTTAAAGTGTTCAGTGCAGATGATGCATCACATCCTTCTTGCTACAGCTAGTAAATCGCTGATTATTCCATGTAGACAGTTCAGAAAACAGGAATAGCCAACATTCCTGCATCACTTGTTAAAATTTTACCAACTGCCTCTAACAAACCCATATCTGACAGGATTATTCTTTCCTTTATTTATGACTAGAAAGATAACTTTAACTCTCACAGTCATTAATTCCTTTGGTTTCCTAAATTAGGCATCTACATATTCAGTTTACAAGCTTTACGAAATGGAAAAAGGGAAGTTGGTGGCAAGAATTACTGCCTCCATATCTGGACTGTTTGTTAACAATCCCTTCATATAAGAAAGGTGGGTGGCAGTGAGTAAACTAAGTTGAACTATGTTCCTATTTCCAAATTAACAAGCTCCATTACTAATGCCAAACAAGTCAATCACAAAATAAAGGCCATTCCAGCAACATGCCAATACACTCCCCATGCAAGAAGAAATTCTGCATCCCCTATCTGGGTATGAATAATTAAAAATGCTGTAATACTAACACAAACTTTTAGAAAAATACGTAAATGATTTTTTAAGATAACTGTAATTTAAACTCAAATAGTCACAAATTTGGCAACTACCACAGGTAGCTTCTTCTGTTTATTACAGAGCATGCAGTGTGCTCGCCTTTTGTTACAAGGTAAGATAGGCTGGAAGTGACCCCAGAGGCCTCCAACCCAACCATCTAGTCAGAGTGGGTCCATTCAGAGCAGGCTGCTCAAGGTATTACCCAGTCTAGTTCTGAATACCCCCACTTATTTCCATGAAGAGTGCAGATGTACTTCAAATGCTGTTCGGGGGGGGGGGGGGGCCCGGCAGCGAAAGACTTCTTCTCAGAGCTTGCGTTACACCCTGGTAAGTTCACGCTGTAGACTGACAGTCAGACACACCACACTGAACAGCAGTTGCTAGCAAGAGAAAAAGGCAGATCTTTACTGGCTTTTCTTCTTGCAGAACCCACAAACATAGGAACAAACCAAAGCAGTTGCAGCCTGTGCTTCACACAACTTTTACTGCTGAACCACAACATCACCATTCACTGATGAGCCCCCAGGTGATTTACCAGATTTACAGTTTGAAGGATTCTTTATATTTAACAAACTTAGTAAATTATACCATGGAATCTTAACGTGTATGGCTTTAATCAGAGCAAAATGGAGCAGTTTTTGAAATAAAGTGACACACAGCAAATGCCCAAGCTCTACTGCAAACAGCTGAAATTTGAACATGCACAAATGTATCCAATTGACTCAAAGTAACCCCTACTGCAATACTGTAAATCAAACACAAAAATCACAACTGAAAATTCTGTATAAAACAATGCCTATAGACTTCTGCCAGCCTTGGAGCAGCTTCGTCATGTTAGGCACTAGACAAACGCATAGCAAGTTGCTTCAAGAGTTTACAATCCAAAGCCCTGAACTGAAGCATACTGTCCTTCAATAAAACTCTACAGGTGAGGGTACCTCAATCTGCCTGACACGTGCAATATAACTGACGCCAGTGAGGGAGAAAGAGATGCAGAGGGGAATAGCAACCATTTCAGCATTACACAGAAGGCCACAGAGAACACAGGGTCTCAACTTTCTGACCATTGCATTATCATTTTTCCTTACATTTAATTTAGCCCAAAGATTCTGCAGACAAGTATGAGACCTTTCAGTCCAAGCACACTGTTAATATTTATCATTCACGAGAGCAAAGACATAGTACAAACCTAATCAGCTCTTCCATACTTAATTTTCAAAACAACAGTGAGATAGCATGCTCAATTTTTATTCTTGCTGTTTTCTTCATGCTGTTCATTATTTTGATGTGCTACTTCAGCAGCTAGAGTGTTTTTAGTTCTATTGAGGTCATTCTTTCTGTATTTAAGTCAGGGTTAAAAGATTAACATTAAAATAAAGGGTAGCATGCTATCTGTTAGTTCTGACAACAGGATATGACAAACAAGCAGCATATGTGAAGAGATTATTTTATATTATTTGAGACATAAGCCTCACCTTCCACATCATCTTACAGCATTAGTCTACTTTTGATACTCATATTAAATACCCTGGATTGACATTTTAGATACTGGTAAAAAGCCAAAAGGAAAAGATACTTGTCTAAGACAGAATGACAAAACTGGAACCAGAACTCCAGCACCCCAATGCACTGTTTTAATTACACCTCCCTTCAACTCCATGATTATTTTACCTATCATTTACACTAATGTCCTGGGTTTAGCAGCAGCAGTCATTTTTCTCGCTCTTGGTAGCTGGTGCAGTGCTGTGTTTTGACTTTCGGCCTGGGAGCAGTGCTGACAACAATGATATTTTGGTTTGGCCAAGGACTTTGTGGGCCTCATGCTTTGCCAGGGAGGAGGGAAGCTGGGAGGAAGGGGAGACAGGACACCTGACCCAAACTGACCAAAGAGGTATTCCATACCACAGCACGTCGCGCCTAGCACGTAACGGAGAGTTACCCAGAGGGGCTGGGACTGCAGGGTTGGAGGAGGTATCAGTCGGTGCTTGGTCAGGCCAGGGGGTGGTGAGTTATCGGTCGCCTGGTGATGAGGTGTTGTATTCTCTTCCCTTGTTATTTCCTTTATCATTAGTATTCTTGGTGGTAGCAGTAGTGATTTGTATTATACCTTAGCTACTAAACTGTTCTTATCTCAACCCGTGAGAGTTGCATTCTTTTCAATTCTCCTCTCTGTCCCTCCAGGAGTAGGGGGAGGGCAAGAAGGGAGGGAGTAGTGAAAAAGCTGTCTGGCTGGGCTTAAACCACGACAACTGTCTCAGTTTTTAGGATATTAGCAGAGAATACATCAAGCTTTAGAAAAAAACAAAAAAAAAATTGTATTTTCACTGACCTGTCTTATATCAGATCTTAGATGTTTAAATAGCATTTTTTCACAGATCCAGCACTAAGACATTACTTCAAAAGTTATAGTTAGGGATTGAACCTAGACTAAATATCAACTTTGTTCTAATTGCACCAATCTTGTGAGCAGGTGGTTAGGTAAGAGAACTACCAACATAGTGCCAACAGGCTTGCAGTCAACTGGCCAAATAAAAAGTGATTTTAAAGAAAAGTAGATTTCTGTTGTATAAAATTAAGACTTTTAAAACATATAAATTAATATAAATAAAGGAACAACCACAAAACAGCTCTCAGGTAAAAAAACATGCTGATGTTAGACATCTGTCTTCAAAGCATTTTACCGTAACGTTTATGGGATTACTACAGCTTCCTGAAACCCAAAACACTGTTTTGCCCTGAGCCCCCCCAAAAAAACTAAAACTAAAAAAAAAAAAACCAAAAACAAAAAAAAAAACAACACAAAAAAACCTAAGAAAAAAAAACAAAGAAAAACAAAACCCACAACAAAAACCACACCCCCAAATACAAACTGAAAGTTGCCCTCAATCCACGTGGCAATATAGAACACGATAATTACACTAGGAAAGGATAAGCCTACAAAAAGCCTGAAAATCATATATATTTGCAAAAGAAACCCTTACATTATTTTTGCCCTTCCTAAATGACAAGTGGCTCTGAGACTGAATGCAGATTTTTTTCCCCTACCATGTCATTCTTTTGCTATGGGTTCACAGATTTCCTAAGTGAAAAAAACAAACAAAACATTTTACAACCTCCCCAGTCTTACTCATTCCTCAGCAATACATGGGTACTGAGGACACAGCTAGACACAAAGAAAAAAAAAAAAAGGAGAGAGAGAAAAGTCACATAGCAGTGTTTAGTCTGAAACTGATGGATTTTGTCTGGTCCACATGCAGTTTCCTCTGCTCTCAGATTCATTCAGATATCAGATACTTCCCACAAGTTCTATTTCTTTAGCACAGAGAGAGCGTATAGCAGTATCACTGTTCCCTGAGTCTGATTTACAGTTTGTCTACACAAAGGATTTCAGTTTTGCTTTTTGCTGTTAGATAAATGGCAAAGCTGCTTATGTTATAATTTCACCCTCAAACTCTTTAACTCAGATTGGGGACTAGAAGCAATCATGTCAATCTGGAATATTTCACCATCAATCTTCTTTCTACTCACAACAGCTCCATAAAGAACTGCTTGCTGCTTCTTCTCCACAGAAGTATGAAGCCAGCATACTTGGCTCCATCTCTCCCCAGTGTCTGCTTATGTACATGCAACATAAGAGGAAAAGAATGTCTTCCACCTTCATTTTTCACTTTATTTTGCAATATTCTGATCTATTCCTCTGTCACTTCTATCATTTCTCTGTTAACAACTTCTCTGGAATATATACGAAGCTTTGTCTTACTACAGTCACCTTCCACTAAGCAGTGCAGAAATAGCACAGAGCAAGAAGAATGCACAACCAATTTCTCTCCACAGCTTCCTTCCTGCAGCTGCAGTGAAACATGTATACCCACGTTTGGGAGACGTAAAGGATATTCCTAGCTATTTCCTTACTTCCAGCTTTTTCTTTTTAAACTCTGTCTTACTATGTTTAAATTGACACAACCCGGCAAAAGGCTAAGGCAGTGAAGGACAGAGCCTGAAGCACCTTTTACCCGTTCATTTTGAGCTCCTACCTTGGCCTAAAGGGCCACTGTCCAAGCTGGTCCATCTTTTCCTATGCTCAGTTACTGCCCCTTGCAGACTGGCACTTAGACTGTAGTTTAAGATCAGTGGGAGTGGATCTCACAAGTCACTTTGACTTTGTCTTGCTTTAAAACTCCACTGTTCTTTTACTCAGAGGATCAACAGAGATTCCACTCAGCAAAAGAAAGGCTCCAAGACAAGTTTGTGAAGTGTGATCCACAAATGCAGATCATGAAGGAATTCTGAAGAGTTCATAACAGATTAAACCACCACCCCCCTCCCAAAAATCAAAACCAAAACCACCAAAAAACCCACAAGCAAATTAAAAAAACAAAAATCTAAACCAACAAAACCCCAAACCACCAAACCAAGCCTTAGTGAGCTTAAATGCACCACTTGTAGACTACACTCAAGCAACAGAAATCCTGGGAAGAAAACTGAGTGTTGGAAATCAGAAAAGGAAAAAAAATATATACATATTCAAATTGAATGCACTTTTTGAAAACTACAGAAGTGTTGGTAGGATAAGTTTTAAGTATTAGACTGTATCAATTGAAGGAAATGGTTATCAGTACAAGCTAGTCCGTTCTCTTGAAAGACTTAATCACATCCATTCAAACTCTGTGAATCTAAACCTGCCTTCATTTATTTAGGAGTGCCAAGGAAGCACATAGAGAAACACACTACCTCCTTCACAAATTAACAAAGCCAAGCCATGGCCCCAGCTGTCACAAGTTTTAGGGCATGAATCAACTCCATCATACCGGTATATGACATCACTGATAAAGTTTACAAGCTACGACCTGTAAAAAATGCTATCAAAATCAGAATAAAAAACAGGTATTTCTGAACCATGTGAACTTCTAACACCTCAAGACAGTATAGTCTGAACTGACTTACAAATTCTAAGGATATTGTATCTTCTTCATGCTGTTTTCTAAATGTTACATTTTCTGAAGAAAAATAAAGAATGGCTGTGATGCAATTTTACCATCTTAATATCAGCATCATCATACCCTTCTTACTCTTTTTTTTATTCATCCTCTCAGACCTCATCTGCCCTGATACACTTCAACCGCCCTCCAATATACCCTCCTCCAGTGCAGCAACTTGCTCGAAAAGCAAATCCTCGTGTCAGGCAAAGTAGATCTGTTTCACCTACTTCTGAAAAACATTACATTTATCTGCTGCTTTTCAAACACCGCCACACAGACACAGCTTCAAGTAGACCGGGAGCCTGCACTCTGGAAATGCTTTAATGCCGTTCTCAGCAATGGTACGGAATATGCTTAGGTGTTTCGCTCGGGGCTCTTTTTGCCTAGTTAAACCACAATGAAAAGACAATGTGCCAAAATCAAAGACGCTGCAAGTTCACAAGTCCCCGTCTGACTTTCACTAGAGTTTGGAGAAAACGCCACCGGCCCGGGGAAGGCGTCAGACACCTGTCAGAAGTTCGGGGATGCAAAGGGGGTCCCACTGTTACTTCCGAGCCTGCATTTCTGCCCTTTCTCAGCCAGGTCTGCCCGCCTGTTTGCCTTGGCTCGCTCTCCTACTGGAAGCTTGCCGCAGGGAAACCAGCTCAACGCGAGAAAGCGCTTGCCTTTTTCTTTCTCCCTCCCCTTCTTTCCCCTCTCTCCTTTTTAAAGGGCAGCTCCAGCTCCATCTCCACCGCTGTCAGGGAGGAGAAACCCCATCGAGTTCACCACAGAGTCAGCAACCCCCACCACACACACAGACCTGCCGGCGCACCACGGCAGCCGCGGTCGAGAAGAAGGGGACGGGGACGACGGAGGGACACGGGAGCACACGGTCGGCGGCTGCAGGACCCGGCAGCTCCGCCGAGGGGGAAGGGGCGAAGAGGCCGCTCGCCCCACCAGCCGCCCCCCCACCCAGACGCGCCCGCGTCGTCCCCTCCCCAGAGCCACAGCCGCTGGAGGAAAGACATAAAGGAAAAGAAATCTGGGTCTCACCTTCCTTCTCGGCCCGGGCCGTGTGGAGAAGCACCGCCAGGGCCAAGCGCAGCGCCGCGACCCGCCAGACAGCCGCCCAGCTGCCGGCGCGAGGGAAGGGGGAGCCGGGGCAGCCGGGAGAACCGGGGCCCGCTGCCGCCTCCCGCCGCGCCGTCATCGCACTGCCGCAGACGGTGCGGGTCCGCCGTGTGTACGGCCGGGCCGCGGCGCGCGCGCGGAGGAGCTCGGGGAGGGGAGGGGCGGGGCCCGGGGTAGATGGAAGGCTGGGGGTGGGGGGGGGGGCGGGGAGGGCACCCCACAGCGCGCTGCGTCTCCTGACGCGTGTGTCACGGGGCGGGGGGGCATTCCACAGGGGTACGCGCGCGCACGCACACAGAGGCGCGTATCTTGCTGCCGGGGGCGGGGCTGCCAGACGACGGCGGAAGCAAGTGCCATTTTAAGTACGGGCAAGCTGCCTGTTTTGGTTGTCTATGGTAGAGAGTTTGGGCAGTGGCTTGTTTTGTTTTGTATTCAGTTTTATTTTCTAATGTAACCTTAGGTCTCCTGTGGGTGCTGGCTGTTCGTGGACGGGTCATTCCTCCTCCTCAGTAATCTCTTTACCCTGTCTTTTGAAGAGTTGGGGTGTCGCTGTATTGTTTCCTTACCGAGAGTAGCGGGGTTAGTCCTGCCCACATCCAAGATGGCGGCGGGATGGTGGCTGAGTGCAGGGCTGTGGCGGAGGGAGGCCAGCTCTCCACGGGCTGTGTGCGGCACCCTACGGCCTCTCGGCGGAGGCGTTTTTGTGTGTTGGTTATATCCTATTCCATGCCTTAGCCTCCCAGCCGCTCCTCTGGAGGCTCGGGGTATTGAGGGGCGCGTGTGTCCATAGCTGTACCGGTGTGAGAATCTGCTGAGCCGGGGGTGGTCTGTCCACACATCACTCTCACCGGCAATAGAAGTCAGAGGTGTTGTGTGCCTGAGGTGTAGTGTGAGGCCCTCTGCTAGAGCAAGGTGTGATACCACATGGTAGCCGCTGTTGAGGAAAGATTTGTACCTGACACTATGTTTCTGCGACTCGAGTGGCCATAGGGACTTTGTGAAATGCATGAAGTGAATTTGCAGTGGGGAGGAAGGCATGTTGTTACAAGTAGGAGGTTGATGCCTGTCAAGTGGGTGTGCTGGCAAACGGCCATGTTTTGCCAGTGCTGAAAGGAGCTGTGATGCCAGGCATGCAGTGTGGCTTTGCTGCTGATAAAAGAAATACGAAGCACAGCCACAGCTTAGCCTGGGTGTCATCTGAGATCAGGATTGTTAACTGCAAAGTCATCTGAGATAAAGCAACAGAGAAGTCTATAGTACAGGTAGTAGTACTGTTGAACTGGTTTAACTTCTAAGAGTAAAAAGCTTTTTGCATCCATGCTCTGTTCCTTTGTCATTTGTTTCCATACATGATCAACACGTTCTGTTAGGTTTGAAGTGCTTGAACACGTGGTGGAATTTCAGCTGTCACAACAGTGTAATAGATTGGGGTAGTGTAATAGATCCTAAGTCTCTAAGGGACTGACTAACGCACAGCCTACCTAAAAATAGTAACATTTATTATGGCTCTTACACAGTCATAACATACACTCTTCTTTATTTTCAGAATGCCCTAAGGACACCTTGAAATTCTGGATACTGTTGTGTCGTTGAACTATGGTCACAGCACCAACTAGGTTTATATTAAAGGGAAAAATAGAAAGTGAGAACTGTTAGGTCAAAGCCTTCCCCAGCAACAGTGATCATTTCTGTAAGATGTATGAAGAGTCAAGTTAAAAGCTTCTTACTAATCTTTCAAACTTGCATAATCTTTTGACCACTGCATTGAAAAAGGGTATCTATGAATCAGTGACTTAGGCACATGAGTCTCTGTTCACAGCTCTTGGAACCACCTAAACCACAGTAAACACAAAGCCCAATCTGCTGTGAGACTTCTGTGGGGGATAGACATGTACATCAAAGAGCACAATCAAATCTAAGCAAAGGACTAAGAAAGACAAACAGCTGCTAGTGCTGCTTATTTATTATGGTGGGCCCTGTAAGAGTCTGATTTTGCCTTCTTCACTAGACTACTGCAGTAAACACACTATTTTTCTGGGAAAGGAGTCAGCTTTTTTCTATTTCTTGTATTTCAAATGCAGAGTTGCACAACTGAGCTGCCAGACTTTCTTGCTGTAATTCATGCTGTAGAGCATCCTACCCACTAAAATGAATGGGAACTCTAATGAAACTAAGATGTAAGGATGGCAAAATCTGCCTTGGAGTAAAAATGGAAATGCCAACTGTGCTATTAAAAAAAAAGGCCATGATATAAATGAGAGAACAACTGTGAGTCCTACCATTATGGGATGTATGATTCTTAAACCTTACAGCATTAAAATATGGGCAGTTTTTAATTGCTCTGTATACAGAATGTCTTTTACAAAAGGTATTATTAGATGTGTATGAAAACAAATAGCTCACAATATGTATTCTCCCTTTCATCTTTGTCCAGAACTCCCACTGTTTTCTGTGCAGGAAAAAAACAATACAATATGGTTCAATGTCTGCAAATGATAAAGCAAAAAGCATTCTGTTAATTTATTTCATACTGTTCATTTATTTCATGTTTGAGGCTATTCAGATTGCTTGGTTTATGCATGCAGTGTGTATAAATATCAGCATTTGGATATTGCAGTAGTGCTTGACCCTACTGAGCAGTTTTTTAAAAAAAACTTCCTATACTAAAAAAACTTCAACCTTCTTGTAATAAACTATAACAAAACATAGAAATAGTTCTTATAGAAATGTACTTGTGTTGATAGAAAGAAATCACATTAGTGTGTACACACTAAAGTTCAGCAGCTGTCTCATCAGATGAAGAAATCTCCTGTTCTACTGGAGAACACATCAGAAAGGCTTTGAAATGGGGAGCCGTGCTCTGAATTCTGCAGCAGTTTTGAGCATTGTTAGCATGGCTGCTAAGACAAAGTAAATTTAACACCAGAAGAGGTATGGTGGGTCTGCCTTCAGTTTTGCCTGCCTTAAGTGAAAAGGTCTGTACTTAAAGACGGCAACATTTCCTGAGCTACAGTAGTGTAAACTATCCTCCTAAGCACACCCAAGTGCCAGCATCCAACTGTAATGTCACAGAAGCCGTTGATGGTTTATACTTTTTTCTGTGCAAGGAACCAGGATGTCTAGAATACAGGTGTGTGGTTTCTGTCCTGCCACCTTTTGCTATCGAAGCAGAAACTTCTGGGAGGGTGGCAGAACAGTTAAGTAGAAGCTATAACCCCTTAACTGCTGGTACTCATTAGAGGTGATCTGCCTGACACACTGTAAAAGCAATAATCAAATGTTTGAACCACATTGTGTGTCATGCATGGGGTTACCTCTTCTGTGGTACATGAAACAAATCCAGGTGATGTTACACTTTAATAGATGAGAAATGTTCATGGGGTCCCTTTCTCAGGTTCAGCTGGGAGGAACTCATGGTGGGAAATAGGTTCTTAAACTGGCATTGGTGTTCCTGTCATGAATGTGCTTCAGGTTACTTTCTCTTTGCTTTTACCAAATGTTGTACATAGTCAATTGGTAGAAAATAAACGAAGCAAAGAAAGAAATGTGGAGAGAGGAGGCTGTTGGATTAGCCAATCAACTTTCTGGCTAGTACAGACTTCCTCCTGGTGGCTTGTTTATTGGTATTTTTCAAATTCTTTTTTAAATAACTAATGGAATTCCCAACCACTTCCTCTGAAAAATTTGCACAATCTCTGCTCTTCACTGCCAACAAGATTTCCTGATACTCAGTCTTTCACCACCCTCTTTTCATTTACTCCTACTTGTTCCCGTATGTATAAGCCCAAGTATTTCTTCCCCATCTTTAAGGGTTGCGTTACTTGACCATTTGCTGGCTGGAGACATGCCTGTATCTACCTCTGCTTTAATGAAACTAGAGGTATTAAACTCTTTTAACCTTTCTATATAAAACCATTCTTCCAGATAACTCTTGCCGCTGTTCCTTAAATTGCCTCATTTGCCTTGACGTTATGATGGATTGCACAGAAACTATGCATGTACCAGTGTTGAGTCTGCTGGGGAAAAGTTGTCCTTTCAGAAATGTTTCAATAAGCTGGAGCTGCCAGAACGGGTTTGCATCACTTCAGTTTTTTGCATTACTTGGATACACTTTTGAGCACCCTAAAACTGGATTTTCCAGCCTTTGGATCTGTGGTGTGTCTTTTAGTTACCAATACTTTGCAGCTCTGGTACTTGGCTAGACCTGTGTGCTGAAGGCAAACCTGTAAGCAGGACAGGTGGCTCAGGGCTCCTGCCCTGCTGCAATGTCCATAACAGCTTCAAGTCATTGGAGGGCTTTGTTTCAACATTTGTGGCATTGTGAAACTTGTGGATGGAGAAAATAGCAGGTGCGATACACTCGGGTTTTAATATTCAGGATTGTCTGCAAGATTTCTTTTCAGTGAACCCTCATTAACTTTTACTTAATGACTTTATTTTCTAAATATACAGTGGTAAATTTTTATCATTTGTTTACTTCTAGTTTCTGTTTGCCCAATCATGCATATGATCATACATCTAAATTAAAGTCCAAGGTGTGTCTGATTTTTGTTAACCCACTGAGAAAATATATCCTTAACTTTAAGAATTTTACATTTGATGAACTAAATGTAATGATCCAGATGTTACCTTCTCAGAGAAAGGGATGACTTCTGATTGTGCTCATTATTTACGATACACGCTTGCCTAATGAGAGCCAGCTTTCACCTTTGCCATGATAAAACCCATGAAATTCTGTGTGGTTTTGGGTTATTGGTTTACACTAATAAAAGAACTGATGCAGTATTCTGCTGGCAATAGTACTAGCTGTAGTATCACTCTTATGAACTATGATGTGAACTGTTGCTGTGGATACATACCTGGAAAGTTGCATGCAGTAAGCCTCATCCACTTGACCAACCTCTCCACATATCCCCACTGCTATATCAGTTCATGCAATTGCCGTATTGTAATCTGTCTCTCCTACTGTGGTCCTGGCACCAGACAGGTCTGATCTGGGATCACCTAATTATCTGTGTCTGGCATATAGGTTGGGTATATAAAAGGTGAAGGCACACAGAGAAGGCTGACTAAGAATAGGTGTTGTGTGGCAGTAGTTTAGTGACAAGAGCTCTCCATTCTGATTGACAAATTACTGTTACTTGACCTAATGCATTATTAGTGTCCTCATGCCTTATCCCATGTGGTGCCACACAGTGGGACATAGCAAACTTGGGAGATAACAGCACAAAGAGCTCATTCCCGCCGCAGAGTCCAACAGAACGGAAGACTTCAACACAAAGTTAGGTCCATGCAGAAGAGTGCTGTCAGTGAAGGGAACTGGCTCCCATTCAGCCATGTCTGTGTTAGATGCCTTGCTCCAGACTTTCCAGATTCGTTCCCCAGGGGTGCAGCAGTCGGCCCCCTTTTGCTGCCAGCAGAGTAATATTGCCTCCTCAGTGTTTTGACAACCTGGCACAATTTCTGGTATAATTAATAGGTATTTGGTGTAATAGCAAGACATGTGGTATTGATTCCCCTCGTATTCCACACTGATTCAGCAATGCTGGAACTTGGTAACACAGGACGCCTTTCAATGGTAAGTCTGGTAGAAATCAAGACTGCTGAAATGGTATTGAAGTGTCATACCCTCTGAACCATGCTAGATAGCTGCTAATTGTGTTGTAAATTCTGTGTGTTGATTTTACTGCTGGAAGAAGAGGCATTTAGTGTAAAACCACCCTTGACTGCAGAAGCAATTTGCTGGTACATTAGAAAGACAGAGAAAAGAGGAAGAAATAGAAAATGAATGAGCTTGAGCAGAGTGCTGACCAACCAAATACCCTGTTCACCCGAAAGATACACAGATACATTCTTAAGTTCCTAAAGCTTTTCTGAGTGTTAAAACTTTATTGTAAATCTGTTTGTTCAATTAAATGGGATTCTACCAAAATGGTGGTATATTCAGCTATGCATATCTTTTCTGGTGAGCACA
This sequence comes from Neopsephotus bourkii, assembly GCF_033783945.1. Taxonomy (NCBI): domain Eukaryota; kingdom Metazoa; phylum Chordata; class Aves; order Psittaciformes; family Psittacidae; genus Neopsephotus; species Neopsephotus bourkii. The sequence goes on along the minus strand of NW_026902234.1, from coordinate 2,561,179 downwards.
TCCAACAACACTGAAATGATGCCCCAGTGACAAGGGGTATCCATCAGTACCTAGGTGAAAAGGTATTAATTAATACTCAGACTGCTGAAGTGCGAGTGATGTTTTCATGCCAACATGAAAATGATCAGCATGCTTGGATCATTTATCCATTTGTCTCCGTGCAGATATAGAAGCCCAGCCACAGACACCTCCCATCTGAAATCACTGGCCACAGTTAATTCAGCCGCAGATTATCTGCCAATGCACATTGTTCAACAACCTTGTCGGTGACATGGCCAGTGGGATTGAGTGCGCCCTCAGCAAGTTTGCGGATGACACCAAGCTGGAGGGAAAGAATGCCATCCAGAGAGACCTTGACATGCTTGTGAGGTGGGCTGGTGCCAACCTCATGAAGTTTAACCATGACAAGTGCAAGATCCTACACCTGGGTCGGAGCAATCCCAGGCACAGCTACAGGCTGGGCAGAGAAGAGATTCAGAGCAACCCTGCAGAGAAGGACTTGGGGGTGTTGGTCGATGAGAAAATGAACATGAGCCAGCAGTGTGCGGTCACAGCCCAGAAAGCCAACCATATCCTGGGCTGCATCAAAAGGAGTGTGACCAGCAGGTCGAAGGAGGTGATCCTGCCCCTTTATTCTGCTCTCGTGAGACCTCACTTGGAGTATTGTGTGCAGTTCTGGTGTCCTCAACATAAAAAGGACATGGATCTGTTGGAACAAGTCCAGAGGAGGGCCACGAGGATGATCAGGGGACTGGAGCACCTCCTGTATGAAGATAGGCTGAGAAAGTTGGGGCTGTTCAGCCTAGAGAAGAGAAGGCTCTGTGGAGACCTCATAGCAGCCTTCCAGTATCTGAAGGGGGCCTATAGGGATGCTGGGGAGGGGCTCTTCATTAGGGACTGTAGTGATAGGACAAGGGGTAATGGGTTAAAACTTAAACAGGGAAGTTTAGGTTGGATATAAGGAGGAAATTCTTTCCTGTCAGGGTGGTGAGGCACTGGAATAGGTTGCCCAGGGAGGTTGTGAATGCTCCATCCCTGGCAGTGTTCAAGACCAGGTTGGATGAAGCCTTGGGTGAGATGGTTTAGTGTGAAGTGTCCCTGCCCATGGCAGGGGGTTTGGAATTTGATGATCTTAAGGTCCTTTCCCACCCTAACTATTCTATGATTCTATGAACTCAGATATCCCTATGGCACAGGGAGGCATTTTTGTGAGGTGCTGTTGATTTCAGTTCACAAGCTGAATAAAGCAGTAGTAGATGAAGCGTGCAAAGAGGTCACACATCAGTTGCTGGAGATTCCGGTTGCTGCCTAGGCCCTTGATCCTTAAAGAAGGAGACCCAAGTCAGAGATGTCTACGCATGAAGGTTAACATGCAGGATGAGGCAGATTGAAATTCTGATGGTAGAACTTGATTAAATGCCTTAAAATTTGAAAGCAGCTCCATCTGCTTCTTCCTGCTTTATGTGCTTATGGTGTGTCTTCATCTCCATCTTAAAATCTCTCTTCTGGAGGAACTTGAATAGTTTGACGATTAGCAGCTTCTCTTTGCCCTTCAGACAGGTCCAGATATTTTCTCCATCTGAACTGAGTCATATGCTACACAGTCTGAAAAATGAGTAGGTGGAAGTCTGGATTTTCCTGGCCTTTCAGGTAGCCTGTGTTATCATTAGTACTGGCGTTTTGGGTACAGACTCTGCAGTTTGCTCTTTTTTGGTCATCTGCTGTCTCTTTCATTTCTGTTTCTGGGTTGGATTGTATAAATGATGACTTTTCACTGTTGTCCAACTTCCCCTTTGTTGCTGTGGCTAAGCACCTCTTTCACTTCTGCATGTTAAAATGGGCATAAATAAATAAATAAAACGATGAGACCAAAAGCTCGGGTAGGCTGTCATGGTGCAGCTTTGTAGGCTTGGAAACACCTTTCCTGGTATTTTTATTGGTGTGGACTGACTGACATCACTTTAACATGTCTCCAAGTGCTTATTATCTCATCTCTCACACTGGGAAGTAAGGTCTCTCAAGAAGTAAAACAGAGATATTCACAAATGAGGGTTAGCCCCAAAGTCTATAAAATATACAAGTATCATCTTTCATGGCTCTATTCCCTCAGCTTCCATATTTGTGACCTCTGCACCTTCTTTTAAAATGCTCTGTGATGTCCTTTTTGTGCTATAGGCTCTGGGGGCAAGAGTAGGGTCTGTGGAGCTGAGGTATGGAGCACATGAGTGTTTTACACTCCCTTTCACCCTTCTGAAAAGATACCTCATCTGTCAGGGCAGAAAAAAAAGAGAAGTGGCACCAGCTGAGAGGGACAGGAGTAACACAACTCTGCAAGAGGCTTCAGTAACAGTGTGGGGCTGAGCAGTCCCACAAATGGGATATAGCCGGTGCTTCAGCATTTGGCTGTAGTCCCCAGTGCTGGATCATCCTAACTAGGCCAGCCTCACACTGTCCTGCAAAATTGTGCCTAGTGTCTATCAAATCCCTGAGATATGGCTGAGTATAAGACATCCCAGTCTTTTGTAATACACCAGAGTACAAAAAGGTGGAAAAGATGAAGTGCTGCCTTGGATGAGCTGTGGCTAGGTTAAAGCTTCTGAGGCTCCTGAAAAAGTAGTGTATTGGAGAAGTTTATTTCTAAGAAGAGCCAGGTGCACTTCCAGGTACTGCTCTCCCATTGGCAGCACAAGACCTATTGGCCTTGCCTGTCTGAACTGAGGTATAGACATCTGGGCATGCACTAAGACAAAGGTGGAATTTCATCTAACACAAAGAACGAGGGAGAATTAAGAACACAGATAAGACAGAGCATTTGGGAACCAGTCTCTTCTCTGGAATATTAAAAGACATTATACATACCTCAGAGGTTACGTCTACATGAATGGGTGTGAGAGTTGCTTGCCTGCTCTTATGCTTTGAGATCCCAGGATGCAGGCCAGCTCTGATACGAAAACTGAAACGCCAACAATATGACACTGTGCTCATCTAAGTGCTCCCTGCAGGACGTAACAACACAGCTCTGAACTTTTGGTTAATGCAAGTACCTGATAGCCAGACCAGTCTGGCTTATGTCCAGCTAGCTCTGACCACAAGCAACTGCATGCACCACTCTGCATGAACACTTTTGGTTAGTTGCAGTAGTTAGCTCTCACAATGGCTTCTGCAGCAGTCATAACACAGATACAGAGCAAATTGCCAGTCATTGCGCAGTGGAAGCAAACTGGTTTTGTGACAACACTACTTTTAGTATAAAATTTCATATTTCATAGTACATAATTCCTTTGTATTATTCAAGTAAAATGTAAGAATGACAATATATTGAAAACAAAGAAAAATTAATTAAAACCAGAGGAGCTCTAAACTGACGTATTTAAAATTACTTCAAAATGAAATAAATCTTTTCAAAGAAAAATAGGTTTCATGTAGGTCCAAAACAAGCAGCAAGCAACAAAATCCAGAATTGTGCAGAAATGATTTAGGTAATGAATGGAGAGGAAATGGTCAAACAGGGCTGAACTGAATAAAGTACATTTGCAAGTTCTTGAAAAACCCGTGTAGGAGGGAGTCCGGCAGAAAATCTGTAAACTGAGTATGACTAAACTTGATCCAGATAAGGGTTTCATTGGAGAATAAAAGACAAAACCTCTGATCTCGGTTGCTGTTAGAGAAAATTGAGTAATAAACAACAGTTCTGTTAATGTCTTAATCATAGCTTATACAGAATTTTCTGTTGCCAACATTCCTCTGCTTCTCATTGTACTTTGAGACAGTGTGGTTTGTGTGAGTGTCTCAAGTGGTCACAATAACTCTTACAGGAGGAGGCCTGACTCCTTGTAGGCCACCAAAGCCGGACATGTCAGAAGAAAAGGACTAGATGAAAAGCAGCCAAAGGGTCTTCCTGGCTGGGGATTGTGCAGCCAGCCATCAGCCTGCTTTCATGGCAACACTAGTAACAGAAACATCCCCAGAGAGCCATTTGGGCAAACAACGACAACAGATGGATCTTGGGAGTCCAGCTTCTCCCTTAAGCAACATCTGCTGATGTTAAAAAGTACCCAGAAAGCCACACCACACTTAAAAATGAAACAAACCAATCTTCAGGAAGAAGAACAAACCAAGATAAATTAGCTGCCAAAGTGCATACTTGTTGCGATAACCTGCATTTTATCAATAAAGCTGCATGAAAATGTTGCATAGCAGCAGTCATGCTAGATAGAGAGCAAAGATCATTCGGTATCAAAACCAAGAGTCTGAGCCCAGCGAGGGCTGGTCACGTCCAGAACTTGCAGATATCAAACTCTTGATCCTGCTCAAAACGGTTATTTACTATCCCTTCTGGTTTACCTGGATATCCCTCCTAAAATGTAAGGAAGGAAAGCTTTGTTAGATTCTTGTGTGGCTCTTAAGTCTTGTGATCTGTTTCAAGTCAGAAAACTGAGAAACAAAATACGTACACTGACTGAAAGGTGGGAAGAGGGAACACCAAAGCTTCACATAGATAACCTATACATTTATAATAGAGATGGGAAAGCATATTTTTGAAACTACTGCCCCTAATTAAAAACAAACAACAAAACAATAGCCAAAAAAAGGCCAAACCCCAAAACCCAGCGCTGCAGTGACATTCTGTGAAATTCTCAAACTTGGTACTACATCTGGTCATTGATAACTAAGCTGGTAGCCTGGTGGCTACCTATACAGAAAGCTGTGCAAGTTTCTCAAGCACAAGTGAAAACTGAGTAGTTTAGAGTTCAATTTAATTTCATTTTTCATAACATTTAATTTCTTTTCATGTTTCGTATCTTTGAAACCAGTGTCATTTTTAGCTCTTCAAAATACAGGGGCACCAGTTTCATTTTTGCAAGCCTACATATTTAAAGGAGGGTGTTTAAACAGTGCTGGCAAGTCTGTATTTCTAAATGTTAGTGTTCTGCGTTTCAGCTAAATAAAGAAAGCAGGATTTGCAGTTGAAAAATTAAGGTTGTAAGCTCAAGAAAATATGGTTAGAAGAAATATGCGGAAAACCAAAAATGCCAATTAAAAGTGTCTGTGTTAAAAATGGACCATAATGCCTGCTGCAATGGTACTGTTACCGACGCAGTTGCTGTAGAAAGCAGAGCACCAGGAGCAAGTAAGGAAGCACAGGAATTAACTTCTAGCTACTCCAGCGGGGCAGAGCCCAGTGAGTCACACTAGGAAGCACAGATCAAATCCTCTTATGTAAACATCATACAGGGCTGGCTGGCACTGATCCTCCATGCACCCTAGGAGGACTGCTGATGTGGCATTCCCCAAACACACATTTGCTTTGCGTAACTGTGGGCAGTCATTCTTGGGTACGGGAGCCCTGAGCGTAAGCCTGCATATTATCTGCTCAGGGTGAGCAAAAATACACGGGGAAAAGTAAACTGAACATGGCTTTGGGCTCCCAAGGCCACCTCATATGCCTCTTGTGGTCACTGTACTTCCCAGACATAAGATATCTTCCCCCAGCACACCTATGTCCCATGCCTGTGTTCAAGCCCATGGAGACCTGGGTGGCCTGTCCCAGTCCCAGGTCCTGCTGGATATCCAGAGCCATGTTCCTGGCATTCCTTTAGGTTTCCCAGCAGTTTTACACTTCTGTGCAGAGTGCCGAGAGCCTGTCTTCTCTTTCACACCAGTGTTTAACTTGCTGAATCAGGACTCCGTGAACTGATTCAGACCTGGTTTCTGGTGACTAATGCCAGGCACTCCCTTCCTCCTAGGCAGTGGTAGCTCCACGGTGCTCCCAACCCCGGTTCAGCCCGTCAGTTACAGGGTTGGAGACCAGATGTGCTGCTTCACCCCATTCAAAAGTGGTGACGGATACGGCCTTATTTCAGATGGCTGCTTTTTATTTATACAACAATGTCAATTTGTAGTCTGAGCATTTTTGTTCTAGAATATCATAGTTATATGACCATAAAGTATAATCTCTACACAGATGGATCCTACAGTTTACAGGACTGATCTTGTGGGTGGGGTACTGTGAAATTCCTGTTGTTGCTCTTCTCAGACAGCTGGGATCAGATGTGGCATAAAGTAAATATCTAAGGAGTACTTTTAGCATTGAAGACTTTATGATAGGCATAACTTTATCTATGGAAAGCTGTCTTCTAATAGGCTGTTTTATCATTCACACTTAGAAGTCTTAAGACTTAGAGGAGCACTCAGTAAAAGCTCTGGCACAACTTCCATTAGCCTCTACTCACCCATCAAACACATATTACACCAAAGTGTAATATAATACAAACAACTTCCAACCAAGACAACCACACGGCATCACCACCAGGCTTTCTCTGCAGCTTGTCCCTGTTTTGTTAGCAAGAATTTTTAAACATTAGCAGTTTAATCACTGCCGTGATCTCTGTGGTTGCAGGAAGACCGCCAGTGTTCGCAGGTTCCTCCAGCATGAGACTGTCTGGTCAAGTGTTGGGGATACCCCACATTCTTCATTCGAGGTTACTGGTGAGACAAAAATGTTTGTTGCGCTGATCAGGCCCATGCAATGAGTGCTGTTTTTCTCTTGAAGGCTTCAAGTGCAGGAGCTAAAGACATCCCCAGTGGGTTAAACCTTCTTAAGTCATTTTCTAAAAAAGCCTCAGAGATCCTTTAGCCTGGGGTGGATTTTCCTCCTGTGGGTTTTCTTGGGTGCCTTCGGTTTTCATACCCTGAGTTAGATAATTTCTCATCCTCTGAAATATCTCTGGTGTGTGCATGAATACAAAAGGTAGCCTGCAGGATTTGCAGTAGTTTGTCTTAATTTGTCAGTGTCAGTGTCACTGGACGACCCAGACTCCCATTCTGCTCTTGACTTCAGGAGTGTCCCACTGTTTTGAGTTGAATTTCTCGGAGTTACTGCAAAGCTGTGGCTCAGGCAGTTGTTGAGTTTTATCTGTTTGTGTTTTTTAATTTAATAGTTGCCTATGGGAAGTTCAAGATGTTGTAAACATGGTCAGGCCATTTCCCACCTCCAGATGTGATCCTGCACAATTATCCACTATGACAAAAAAAAAAAGGTGCAAGGGTACGTTGTGGCATGTCACCTCATACTACACCCATTTGCGTTGTTCAAATACTTGCAGATCTAAGGAAAATGGGTTGTATTAGAGCATTAGCTTCTATTCTTTGCCTTTTGTGAATGTTTCCCTAATTGCTAGACAAAGTTGGATGTTCCACACTCCTTTGCCATGGCATGCTGTGAAACATTTGTCTGTTGTCCTTTGGGCCTGGTAACATCAATCACATTTTTTGTTCTTGCTTAGAGATCGAGTTTTGATGCTACATGAGGCAGCATCCTGACAAGAAGAAAACCTGATGGCACAGCTGTAGTTTCAAATACTCCATCAGGTTCACTTAGGCGTACTATTGCACAATGACCTAGTTTAGAGCTATCACAGGGAGCAATTAATCTTTGCCACTCCATACTCATTCTAGAAGCATCTGAAGCCTGGAGAACTCCCTGAAGCCACATCTCTTCCTGTCAGCTTTCTGCAGAGGGGCTCAGTTCTGCTTCAGAGCACATCTACTTGCTTCAGTAGCCTAGAGCCACTCCAGGGTCCCTAGATGAAGACAACTCTCAGTACAATAGCAACAGAAGTACTGGTTACACATTGTAATCCACTGACTTCTCATACACACTCCAAATTTGATGGGGGGTTAATTTCTTTTGGTGTCTGCATCAGTCAGTCATTAGTAGCTCCTGGTGTTACTCTGGCAGTATGTTTTCTTCCCCTTCAGCTCCTAAGTACTTTTTGTGGATCATATTTTCTCCAAATCACATCCCTTTTCAGCTGTTGATTTCTGCAGAGAGCAGCAGGTGCCTGAACAGCTCGTCACCCATGTTGCTCTAATTGTTGTGTGCCAACATCTCTGCAGCTCCTGCTTTCCTGTATGAGGCTTCCTCCCCACCTAGTTTGGAGAGCTCCACCTCCTTTGGCCTTTGTCTCTACATCATATGCAAATACCTTCTGGCCCCCCTTAAGCTTCTTTCATCTGACCCATGGGATGCCTATGAATGCATTGCATTTGGGCCTCCTCCAACTCTTTAGTCACTTGACTAGAAATGATTCCTTGAAATTCTGCATCTAGTCTAAATGACTCACCCTGAGGCTGGGAATTCACAGCTGATACCTTTGAAAAAAATACCCTAAATTTCTGTCTCAGTGTTTCGAGCTCCGTAGGTAGCCTGATGGTGTTATCAATGGCGTTATCTTCTTGAGCTAACAAACTATGAGTTGCCTTTGTGCAAACTCTCTTTAAAGTAAATGGTCATATAGAGTTTCTGATGGCCTTTCCCTGGGCATGCAGCCTCCCTGTATTACTCATTCTGGATTCAGTACATTAAATTCTGCGTCACTTAAACCATTTTCTGACCAGAAGTAGAGGGAAACCCCCAGCAAAAGCTTCCTCAATGCAAATAATCGCCTCTGTTGAGGTTGCCCTACTGATACTTTTTGGTTTGCTGTTTATTTGGGATTTCCAAGAAGCCAAGTTTCTGCTTTTTTTCCATCCTGCACGTCAAGAAAAGTTTTATAAGACTCTACTTTGAAAGATTTACAGCCTACATATTCAAATTAGTGGCAAAAGGCTTTGGCCCTGCCATCCAGAAGCACTGTCAAGACATTGTTCTGCTTTCCCTTTACCCTCAAAGAGTATTAACTTACTGACTGGAAAGCCTTCCTCCTACTCAAGGCCACCAAATGTCTTCATAGAAGAAATGCTCTTTCTGTGTTGAGCCCACTGCTGCAGGTGCAAAGTATGCAAAGGCTACCAGGGAAAGGCAGTAACGTGCCCAGAGTGAAAAGCAGCATTGCCTTCCTTCACTGCTGCTGGCTCAGAGGCAGCAATTACAGTATGAAGCTGCATAGCATGTTATTAATTAAATAGAGCACCATCTCTTAGAGGGGGCTGTCTGGCCCAGTCATTTTAAAGTATTAATTCTCTCATCTATCTAGGAGTGATCAGGGATTGGGGGCTGCAACCAAGAGGCAACTGAGCTGCCCAAAAGGTAATGGTTGAGTTAAAGCTGTGCACAGTTTTTGTGCAGTGGAAAGCTTAATTCAAGTCAAGGTGGTGATGAAATACTCACAAGACTCCTCTGAGCCTGAATCTAGCCCTTGAACTGGGAGCCAAACCGGCAGAGTCCTGCTTTTAGGTGATCAGCCTTGCTGCAAATACATTTGTCTTGGTAAACGGATAGCAACCGAGGCAGTTTGCCAAAATGTGTTGTCCTCGTTATCACAGTGAAAGAATATTGACTCATACCTCTGCCAGTTCAGTTTAGGGTTGTTCTGTGGTCAAAGATTAGTAGGGTGATCTAAGGCACTGATCCAGGTGGATTACCAATACCTTTGCAATAAAACAGTTGTTTAAGAATTTGTCTCAAGTAAAATATATGTTCTTAAGAAGATTAACATTAGAATCGTACATCATGGGGTTTTGTTCTCTTTTTTTCCTTATTCACAAAAAAGAAAGGCCTAGAATAATTTATTACTGTTGTGGCACAATCTCATTTAACTTTACAAGCTCTGTAATGTGAAATGACTTTCATATAGCACAACAGCTGACATGTAAAGATAAACATCATTATTTTATTATATGTGACTCATTTGACATCCGTCCACATTTATTCATACTTTGAGGAGCCCATTAATGGGTAGAAAATTTGTTTTAGTTACCAAACAAATGAATATTTTCGTTCATTTTATTTATGGTGTATATCTACAACTGTAATAAAATGCAGACATTTAGGGCAAAAGTCCTTTCTGAGGCCCATGGCTTGTGATCTCAGATTTGTAGGCAGCAGACAGCTGTTTTTTTTTTTTTCATTTATGTCTGTGAGGGAACTGGAGTTAGTAACGCTGGTAAAATAACAGCTGCTGAATGCTATTTCCCTACAGTCCAGCAATTATAGCACGTGCCACCACCTGATAACTTATTCTCTTGCACAGTCCTCACTCTGATGGTTTCAGATATTTGAATTCTTTCTTCTTCTCCCAGGGTATCAGATGGCTCTAAACAGTGAGTGTGGTCTAATAGGCTCTATGCAGGAGGGTCTGCCTTGTTTCTTTCCCTGAAGAGGAAGTTGCTTAGTAAGCAGGTCCTTCGTGCTCATGAACAGAAATACGGAACATGTGGCTAAGACCCTGCTATCTGTGCTGTCTCCTTCTTGCTGAAGGAAGGGCAGAGTTTTTCTTTTTTCCCATCATTCTGAACGTGGAAGTTATTGATCCCCCGTTGCCAAAAAATATCTGAGATCTGCCCATCCATCTGCTGTTAGTGTGGGACTGCAATGCTGTGCCTCCCATCCCCACAGTGTGACTCCAGTACTTCCCTTATGCACAGGAGGGAGATGGTCCTTTGGCAGCCTCCAGCTCTGATCCCATCATACCTGGTAATCTGACTGCCTTCCACTTACCTAGCATATTGTAAACGTTTTCTTACCAGTAAAAGTCTCTAACAAAAGAGGAACCCAGGAGGTGATGTGAAGAAAAAAAGACCCAACTATAAGAGTACTTATTTTCAAGGTGATCATGAGATCAGCCATTACTCATTCTTCCAGCTACTAGATAGACACTTCTGCAAGTACTATATGAAACCAATAAGCAGCTAAATGTTTTATACTGCTCAAGAATTTATATATGCATGTTTCACTTCTTCAATATGTTCCATTCCTCTGATGATTTTTTATATCTATCTCCATTGTCCCACTACTTCTTGTCTTGGGTTTGACTGCTGAACAGGTTTTGGTTATGGGCTTCTTTTGACTAAGCAGATACAAATAAAGTTTTCACACTGCCTGAATATTTTAATTGGAAGACTCGAGGCAAATATAAGAGGCCACCAGATTGCTTCCTGTTACCTGTAAATAACTTGCAAAGACTACTCAGAGTGCTGTAGACATATCAAGTTTTCAGTAATCTCAGAAAAAGAGAGGGAACATCCTAATGTAAATACCAAGTAGTATATGGTATGTGTCATGGGGGGCCAACATGCCAATCAGACTGAAAATGTGCTCTTCAGTAGAACACTGCTGCAGCTTTAATCAGCTTTAGCTATTCTTTTCCTCTTTTTTTCAGAGTACCATATTTACCAAACTGTAGGGCAACCTTGAATGCAAAGTAACTTCTCACTGCCAGTTTTAGGAGGAAAAAAAATCAAATATCATCACGTGCTGAAAACTCCCTGAGTTATGATTGCAATCCAGAATGATCCTATCTCTGACGAACCACCCCAATGCCTGATAGGGATCAGAATTAATGTGGATCAGAAGTATGCTGGTTTTAAGGGCTGGGCTTGTTCTCAGACAAGGCAGTTGCTGGTTCCATGTGCACTCAAGAAGAAGCCAGCAAATAAAAGTTGTAACTCTTTAAATCTTGAAGGTTATTTCCAGGAGAGTTTCTGGAGAGAAGTGTACAGAAATGACAGTAGAGACTTCCTCAGTAAAGAGCATGTGGTTTTGTGACTATGATACACGGATAATGACATAAATGCTACCTGCAGGCAATTATGTAGTTTATGGGATTCTACAACATACCCCATACATTGGTGGAAATAATTGTATCAGTAATTAAAGGTGTACCTTGTGTCTAGACCTGGGATCAACAACTGTGGGAAACCACAGCAGGTTCAGTATTGGGTTTGGTAGCCAGAGTGTAAAAGAAGGAATCATGAACTACAGATAATCCTTGCCAGCAGTAGAGCCTTCAGCTGGCATTTCAGGATGTTTTTATAAGCAGTACTACCTTCAGAGATGCTTTTAAAACATTTGATAAAGTTATAAAAGTAATTACATTTTTATCCAACTTTATCCAGGAAATAAGTCACCTGGAGACAGTGTGCCTTTCCACTATGCAGCCAGACAGATCCCATCAGAAGAGCTGCCTTGTGTTTCTGAGTGCTGCTTTGCTTTCTGTGCAACTTGTGATTTCAAGGCTGAGATTGAATTTGTGGCATAACAGCTCAGATGGAAAAGTGCACATTAATTTCAGGGGCTGGCTGAAAGTCCTGAACATGGTACATCCATCCCAAACTCTACACAGACTGAGCATTTCAGCACTGGAATCTCTTATGAAAATTACTTCAGTTGCTTTAGTTGATTTATGATTTAGGCTACAATTTATTTGGGAATCAGATCAACTGTGGTTAAGGACTGAATGCCCAAGTTTCCAAGGAGAAGTTCTCTCTCTCTCTCTTTCCCCCACCCCAGTTCCAAAATCTGGAAGAAAAGCCCCAAAATCATTAAGGTTTATAGATATATTTGGCTAGAAACAATTTTGCTGTACTTAATAACAGGTTTGAACAGAAAGAGTTTTAAAACTTTTGCAATTCTTGTGACAGATCCAAACTTCCCGGAAACTGCTGAAGACACGCTTCAGATATATGGTCCTGATTACGCTCATACTCACATGACTGCGTGGATTTAGCTGTAGCATTCAGACTTCCAGCTTACAAGAAGTTTGTTGGGGGTGATTCCCAAATGTTTCCATTCATTCAGCCAAGCAGGGCATAAACTATACTCTAAAACCAGGGAAGCTGATATCAAATTATTTTGTTTGGATCTGTATCCCAACATTGTGCCTGGTTAAAGTGCTCAGAGGCACATGAAAACACAGCTTTGAACCACAGGAGAAAAAGTCATGGCTCAAGGATGTATTACACATACGTGAGGACTACACGGATGACTTGAGAGCTTACAGATGCTGGGGAGGAATACATTTCAGGAAGGCCAGGGCCGTAGATCATTGCCTGGCGTCTCTTCAGCTCTGTAAGCTGTTCTCTCCGGGATCAGGTTTCAGAAAGGAATGCCGTCATGGGAGATTTTACACCATGACTAAAACTGCTGACTTTCCAGCAGGATGTTTAACCTCCCATTCCAGGCTCAGTGCTTGCTTTATTTACTAGTGCAGCTCCTAGTTGTTACATGGTGGAAGAATAGGAGTAAACGCTCTGCCTTGGGAGTGCATTTGAGAGTGAGAAAGTACCACCCATCAACCCAGCATCGTAGTCTCTCCTCTGAAACTGGGAAGAGTCTGCAGTCAGGAAGATATTACAAGGAAAGAGCATAAAAAGGAATTAGAGTTCACTGTCAGTTCTGATCCCAGCAGAAAACTTATCTGTAGAATAGAGCATCCCAGGCTGTGATATATCTTCTGGTACATTCTCCATGCTGGGAGGGAGGATCTGGATAAGGTCCACTGCAAAGCCAACAGCTGGAGGAAGGTTTCATGGCCACATAATTCTACTAGAAACATGGCAGTTTGGTATCAGGAGATTGACTTTGGACAAACCCTCAAAACATACCTTTTGCTGTATAGCAAGAAACTACCAGCCAGGGGTAAAACCTCTACCTGCAGTCACACCAAAATATTATTTTTGCTGAAATAGTGGGTAGTCAATTATTACTCTGAAATATCAGTAATACTGAAATGATGACAGTTTCTTAATGTCACAGAAATGCCAAGACCAGGGTTCTTATTTAGCTGCTTTTTTGTAGTAACAAAAATACACCTCAAAATACAAAAGTTCAAAGTGGGAAACCTGTTAAGCATTGCTAACCTGTGCTGTGGGATTGGTTCAGTCCCTGCCAATGTTCACACATTCTTCATGAGTAACAAGGTTTTATCTTGAACCCCAGCTTCCCGAGTCATGGGATTTTCTGAGATTCTTCCCTCTTGTCCTTCCCCTCCTATTGGCAGCCATCATGGAAGTGTTTGAAACAGCAGGGATCCTGAAGCCTGGAAAAAAAAGAAAGCAAATAAACCCACCTTTAATGTGTATATACCTATGTATGCATACACCCGTATACCCATAAGTATATGTATATAGAGTATGCATGGGTGCCTCCATGTGTATCTGTCTGTCGGTCTGGGGGGAGGGAAGCAGACACATAACCATCTTGTGATCTTTGTTAAGGTAAGGATTTCAGTTTTTGGAAGGCAGTTGCTGGCACTGCCAACCCTCTAAAAAAAAAAATATCAATGAAAGTTAGGAGGTACATAGCTGATTTGGAGGGACTCAGCACACTGCCAGACTAGACCCTTTAGGAGGCAACACACTATGGCTTGGGTCTTGCAAGCGCTTGATCCACTTGAGCAGTTTTTCACATGGATAGGGATGGTAGTCAGCAGGGAGCGGGAGCTACCCATGAAGGAGCACAAGCGCTCTGGCTCTTTCATCAGGAGATTCCAGTATCCTGATACTGCACTTAGTTTTTTCACTCGTGGTAGTAGTTTGCATCATGCATTGTGAGGTCAGAAGCTAAGGATCCAAGAATTACATTCTTCCTCATGAGTAAGCTCTAGCATGATCTGGAATGACTCACCAGGTTAAAGGGTTGTAAGGCTAAGCCGCTTATGAAAATACACTGTTAAATATTGACTGAGTTTTCTAAGAAGGTATTTTTTGTATAAAAAGCATGAAGTGCCTCCAGTAGGTACTAAATATTTAAATACAGTTTTTGTCAAGTTTCATAATTCTATATTCTGTAGACTTTGCCTCTTTTCTTGATCAAAAAATAAATTTTAAAGAAAAAAAAAAAACCCAACAACAAAACCCCTAAACCCCATAAATGCCAGCAAATCTTCTCACCATCCAGTATATTCAGACTTATTTAATTAACTTGACAGGCTTGGTTTTTACCAAGCTCTTTCTGTGGCTATGATAAATTATGTCTTCCAGATCTGATTATTCATTAAATGCCTACTGTGAATTTCAGGCTCCCTCATGCTTAAAATAAAGCGCGTGCTTAATGGGATTAAGAATTAAAATATGTTTCTTAATTTTATTTAATGTATGACTTAAAATTACAGAATTTAAATTCTAAGGATGCCTCAGAACACATCAATTAACTGTACTGAGCTAATTAGCTTTTATAATCATTTTTTTGACTGCAGCACATATATTTTCAGACCTGAAAGAAATGACTGGACTGTTTATTCCTGAGATTAGCGTAAGAGCCTTGTTGTGATTTCAGTGGTGGGCGCATTTTAATCCAGTTTTGCAGTAAATAATGAATGACTAAATCCTCATTGCATTAATCAGAAAGATTGAATGATTAAATTAAGCTTTATTTTAGAGTATTGTTCCCCACTGCTTCTTGAGTGGTGTAATAAGGTCTTGGAAAGCTTGTTGCAGGACTTAGAAGACATGAACATCTCACTGCCTTGCTATAGCAGTCTGCAGAAATTTAGCTCTCCTGCAGTTGGGGAGCAGGAATAGAGCTGAGATTCCTAGTAGCTGCTGCTCAGAAACCCATGGGCCTGGTGCAGTGCACACCGATGGCTACAGGGAGGTTACCACAGCTTCCTATAGATTCTGTCTTAGATGGGTTAGAGCTGTGCTGCACTGCACACATGGCAATGGGTTCATTATTTTTATGTGCCTGTTTCTCTGGAGAGGGTTATTTTATTCTTTTTGTCATGAAGATGACATATAACTTCTTTTTTATTTCGAATGAACTGCCCCTGTATGGCTGACTTTATTTTATCCGTTCAGAGCTGTAATAGAACTGTAAGCACAACCTTGGGTAAAATTTGCATAAGAAATTATTTGCAGCATGCAGCCAACCGCCACTTCATTATATTCACAGGAAACCCCCTCCCCTCTCAACAAAGCAAAGATTTAAAAATAGGACTCTGCCTGCACAGCCTGATGTTATTGCTGCTGTCTTCAGCTACAGTCCTGTCATTTATGACAGCCATGTAGTTTGTGCAGCACAGGCTGAGAATACACAAAGACAAATGCAATGTTTATGAAAATGCCCTTCAAGTAGTAAATAAGAAGGAGGATGCAGTGTGAAAAACAAGTCTAAAGGATGACACAAGCTTCTCAGTCATCCCGATAAATCTTTTAAACTGTCTTAGCTGGAAAGCAAAATACCCCCTGGACAATTTGCCAAAGATTCCTTCTTCACAAGTAACTTCAAAATCAAAATGACAGACTTTTCCAAGAGATATTTTCTGCTTCAGCTACAGTTACTGAGCTGGGGAATGCATTAATTCAAGCAAGTCCTACAGCTTGCAGTAAAAAAACCTAACTAACTGAACTGAAAATCAACAAATTGTGTCTTACTAGGCAAACACCCATCAGGAAGATTAAGATTTAATATCAGCAGGTTATATTTCTTGCAGCCCTTTGATCTGTGGTATCTGTGAGTATACCTCATTCTCTGCTTTCCCTCCTGTAAGTTGCTCCCTGGCATCCTCTTCTGCATGGAAGAAGCCCCCTGAGGTCATCTCATCTTCCAGTAATGTGTTTCCAAGTCCCCCTTCTCCTGTGGTGCCTGTAAGAAAACAGCTGGTGTTTAACAGCTCGAGAGAGGCACTTGTAAAACAGGAGCTACATTAAAAGCGTAAGAAATGGTGCTGCATGGGTTTTTACATTTTATAGTCTCCCCGCTCCAAAATGAGTACGGGGCCTGTTCTTTTAGACTCTGATCTATGAAGGGCGACTCAAGTGCAACATGGAGCATTAAGAACCTGTGCGAGGTTCTTATAAACATTAATTAAATATTTAAAAATAATAATATGTACACCCAGCCCCAGTTAACTGAGGCTGGTTACACAAGCACCCATTTTGCTGCTGGTGGACTTGCTTCACTGCTTGGCAAAAACAGATGGAAAATACGTTTTTCTGATTTGTTAGACTACCATGTGCCACTGCCAGTTTCAGAGAGTCATATGAATGATGTTTTACAGTCCGAGATGGAAAATCTGCTGGAAGCCATAGTAGGCAACAAGCACTGACTGGCAATAAAATAGTCCTTAAATGATAGATGTTCCTCAGTACTGGATTGAAGTGGCTGCGTTTAAGTCACTGTCTGGCATTCACAGTGTTCAGGGCAAATTTTGCTATTTGTTTTTTGGGGAAACAAATGAGGTCAGTAGTTAGGGATGGTTTCAATAGACAGCAATTAGTTTATCTAATAGATAGATAGTTAATAGATCACAGCTTGCTCAGCATTGCTCAGGAGGTAAGACAGTGCAGAAAACCACAGCAGGAGTGTTCAAGGCCAGGTTGAATAGGGCTTTGAGCAACCTGGTCTAGTGGAAGGTGTCCCTGCCTATGGCAGGGTGTTGGAACTAGATGATCTTTAAGGTCCCTTCCAACCCAAACCATTCTGTGATTCTAGATGATTCTGTGATATGGCAAAAAATCAGACACTTCTTTATTCCGTCTCTGGCCCTGCCATGGCGACTCCACGTGTGGCCACACAAGTTATTTGACTCTGGGCAGAGGAGTTAACACCTACCTCTCCACACTGCCATGAGATTGACTTCATGTTTGTAAAGCAATTTTGCAAGATTAGGAGCTAAGTGCTATTTGGGAACCCCATGCTCCTGCCTCTGACACCATGTCAACACCCACAGCTTCAGCAAGCCAGCAGCAGAGAGGTGCAAGCAGCCACCCTTCTTCACTTATTAATGTATGAAGCCACCTCTGTGGGGCTACGCTGTGCCTGTCATTTCTAATATGCAGCTGTATATATTTTGTTGTCTTCGATTGGTTCTGTGGTTATACTTATATTGAGTGGGATTATCTTTTGTGCAGCACATATCAGTACAAATAAGAAAATGTGTTAAAAGTAGAAGAGCAGGATTGTTTTGTGCTTAGTGTCATTTCTCAGATGTTTTACTTGCCCGCCTCTGCTCCTCTTGGAAATAGGAAGCGTCCTTTCTCTTTTTCTAGGCATCTATGATTTTTCCTGTGCTTGAGGGAAAAGCAACTGGACAATGACCTAATTCAATGCAAATGAAAGGGATTTCCTAGCAAAGGATGGTAATTTGCGCAGTGCTGCAGGTATGTGAAAGCACTGAATAGCCACCTGTGGGTACTGAGAAGGGAAGACCTCTGCCATAACAGAGCTATAATCACTTTGACCTTTCCCTCATTGCCAAGAGCTGGAGCTCTGAAGTGCCATCCTATTTTTATATAAAATCTATTATGTTTCTACCTCTTGGCACTTTATCCAGCTATTCCTATCAGCCCTCATTATTGCTGGCCCTTAGCAGCAAGTCTTGAAAACAAATGCAGTTCCTACAGCCTTCCATTCATGGAACTGTTGGTGGTAGAGGACCCTGTCTGTAAAGAATGAAAAGGAGAGAACAGCTTATAACAATATAATGAAATGGGCTGTAAGCCCAGCATCCCTTCTCAGAATGAAACCAGGCATCCTCTTCCAAACACAATGCCTTACCTCAGAGTAGACTCTTAGGTATCTTATCGCTGTTACTCTGTGTCATGAGATGCTGACAGTCACTCCTGCTTACATTTTCACGTTTTTCAGCAGACTGGTCAAATAGGCAGGTTTTCAGGAATAGGTACTATGCATTGTGGTTTTGTAACAGGTTCTTCATTCTCAGATGTTAACTTCTTCTAAAGCTTTCTTTTATCACTTAACACTTTTATCAATCACTTCCCTTCCCAATAAATTCCGATGATATATTTGTGCATTCCAAGTATAAGTTTCTTCAGTGGTAGAAATCACCAGACAAGGTAAAGCAAAGCAAATGTAGTATCAAAACAACCAAAAGAGAAGATTCTGTTAGAGTAGTGCAAGATAATTCTGTTTTCCTTGCTACACATGAAGATCCATCCAGGTATGTGGGCTGCAGAGGAGGGGAAATGTGCTTTTATGTTGTTCTGGGCTCATGGGCTGTTCTCATTCAGCTTATCACTCATGATCCCTCAGTTTAATGTGTTTAACCAAGACTATGGACGTGGTTGTTCTGCCTTCTGTATTCCAGGATGGTCATGATCCTTTTCAAAACCAGATACTTTTTGTCAAGGTTCTGGTGCTGCTTTTTTATGCTTTGTGTCCAAAAGTGGAACAGGGCCTTCTTCGAGTCTGATTTGGGAAGACCTGAAAGAGGAAGGCTGCTGGAACCCCCATGAGGAAAGGAAAGCAGAGCTTTCTGTAGCAGCTTACTCAAAAAGCATTTTGTTTGCTGTTGAAGGCAACAGCATTTTCTGTGTTTCCCATTGTCACAGGATGACAGTATCAGACATGAAGCTACCCAAAAGCTGTGCTCCTGTCACCATGTGCTTGTTTAAATACTTGTAAAAGTAAATGATTTAGCAAAAAGAATATGAACTGTAAGTGCCAAAAACCTTTTGCTAGTTCGCTACATCTTAAACTGCTTTTTGTGCTTGCTTTTATGGCTAAATTCAAGACCTTCTTTGGTGTTGAGAACCCTCATTCTGCTGGCATAGACCACAGATTGTGTACATAGTGTGGTGACAGCTTTATGTAAATACTCATTACAAGACCACTACAAGAGAGTTGAAATTTAAGTGCAGCTTCAGCCAATGTAGGTAGCTGCAGAAAATGGAGTCTGATGTGATTATTGCTTGCAAATGTCCTGGGCAGGTGGAGGACCACCTGATGACACCGGTTTTCTTGTTCAAGTGGATCTTTGGTACATCATTCACAGTTTTTAGGTTCAAAATAATGGAGGGGCTTGTCACAGTATTTCCTTAAATAAAGTAGAATAAAAAGCAAAAGACATTAGTTCTGAGTAGAAAAATAAACACAGTCTTTCAGATAGACAGGCTCCTTATTTCTCTCCTGAAGAGTGTTTTGGATAGCATTTGAGGAAAGATGAGGAATGGTAATAATAAACTGATGATAAACTTCTGTGAACTAAGAAACAGGACATAAAGTTATGAATTTTATGGATGAGTAAGAGCTGAATCACCACTGAGACTTGAATTGGCAGACTTTTTGAGTCTGCATTTCAAGTGAAATTCCAAAATGAGAAGTCATTCCAAAACAAAGTAATAAACTTTGAGATTTTCCATGGAGGGAGATTTGTGAATATATATATACATACATATATATATATATACACATATATATATATATATATTGTTGTTGTTGTTTTTTTTTTTTTTTTTTCCCCAGGGCAGCATTCTAAATGACATAGTTGCTTGTCCTTTATGAATTCTTCCTCAAGGTCTTTGAACAGCTAATAGCTCTGGCTCCTTACCATGCAGTGACGTGGGAAGCTCAAGAGTGAGGAAACTGGAAAAGCCCAAATTGCTCAGATTTTCAGACTGTTGAGAAGCCCAGCTCTTGGAAGTCCTCGAAAAACCTTCACATGTGCATCTGGTTTGGAACCTGGAGCTGGGTTACTGTGGGATAATTCATACAACGACACAGACTAATCACGAGGGCCTTGTCATTTAAACACTCTAATTACTTTTTTTCTGCAATACCTGCTGCTCTTCTCCACATCCCACAATGCAATCCAGGGACACTATGTTAATTGGAAGTGTATTCCTGTGTGTGGACTTTAATTAGCACCTAAGGGGCACATTCTGGTGTCCTGACTCATGTGGCATGGAGGCGTGCCTCAGAGTCACTCCATCACAGCCTGTGGGACTGCTCATGAAGAAAGGTGCTTCCTGGACCAGATGAAGGCTGGCTGGGAAGCTCCGAGTCACCTAGATGGGACAAGAGGCTCCACTGACTCTCCAGCATGCAATGCCATGGCCTGGGGACCTACAAAACAATAGTTATACTAATGCTTCCAATTATTTTGCTTGACTAGTAAGTAATATGAATGGCTCCAGATCTTAAGTCTGTGAGCAATGTAGGAACACTGCAAAAATTGGAATTGCAGGCAGTATTGTAATAAATTAATAACATCAACTATTACATGAGTCATCTGTGAAAGGGGGCCCTGAGTTATGAAGACAGACACCAACTGCGGGGGTATTATGGAAAATTAAAATTAATGTGGCATAATACTACTTCAATTGCAATAAAAGTGCTGCAGCTGGAAGTGATGGGAAAAGTGGGAGGGGCATAATTATATCTATGCATCTGGTTTCCAAACACAAAGCAGAATTGGTTTCAGCTTAGTACCAGCACCTCCTGCCAGCCATGCAGTGAGACAGCCGTGAGCAGACGTCCCAGCTCCTGCGCCACGGCATGAACATCACAGCCAGGGTGGAAGGAAACAAAAGGCACTGATTAAAACAAAAAGCCTTTGCCAGTAAATTCCATGATCAGTTTATAAAAGGTATAATAAGTTGTAGTTTGTTTAGGTTTTTTTTCCCTTAATGCTATTAATCATCTTTCAAAGCCCTTACAAAATGCACTTCCCTGATGATATAAAACATTCCATCCAGCACCACTTCCCTGGCTTTTTCCTTATTGTAAACCCATGTCACCTGAGGACCGGGGGTGCAGATGTCACTGAATACAGCTTCTTTGGTGGTTACTACAGAATTATGTTTGTCACTGTCCTTTTCATGAACATCAGATGAAAATCCTAGCAGGAGTTGTTCAGGCCATGTTATAAATCACCTGGGCAGTGTCCCAGTTGCACTATCTCTAAGAAGCATGTCCTGCTCATAATGACAACTTGGGATTAAAATGTCAGCAAGTACTTCATGAAAGTTGGTATCTATGAATTATTTCATAACTCTATAGAGTATGAAAATATGCTCTAAAGAGTTATTCAGATTTGAGAATTATTATCTTAATTGTGCTTAGACTGGAGAAATAATTACGAAGCACTGAGATTACTGATCTCTCCTGAATAAGCTCAGTGGTAGTGAAGTATTTTAAAATGCTTTAAAATGAGGACAGAGCTGAAGTCATTTAAACACAAAGTCCAGCCTAAAAGTATTCTAAGCAACATGTCTATCACAAATGTAATAGACATATATGAAAACTAAAATTTATTTATTGCCTGTTTATTTTCCTGTAGCATTAAAATGTTGTGCAGGATTTCATCAACACCAAGTATATTTTACACTGTTAGAAGACAGTAAAATGTAAAACATAGCATTAATAGATTTAATGTCTCCTGTAGAACCTGGCGTAATTTATATAACGTGAAAAGACTGTTATCTGCCAATGAAGAGAAAGCCAATGCTTAAAATTCTCTACATTTTGCAAATTATGCACTAGCTATTTTTTCTACACAAAATAACTGTCCAGTGTACATCCTCCTGGGTAAAAAAGTGTCATCTATTATATATTTCTTTTGGCCAAATAACCCTTAGCATGAATGAATGTAGAGCAATTTATTTATTGTTCAAAACACAGGTCTTAGTATAAACACAGTGACTGGGTATAAAGGCTCAGTATTCAGGATCAGTATTTACTATCTCTCAGTGATTGTTGTTGGACAGATGCTGCATTTAAAAATGGAAACAAATCTTTTTTATCCTTTTTAATGGCTAGCCTTGCAATCTCAGTTTATGATTTTGGAGACAGCTTTGAAACCTTTACTTTTGGCACAAAACCCCCCCAGCTGCGGGGCCATCACCCATACTCCCAGCCCCATCTCCCCTGCAGTGGCAAACAGCAAGCTCCTTGCTGCTAAGAGCACAGACCATTGCATCTGAAAACAGGCTCCTCTCTCACTGAGACACACTAAGGTGTGTCTATCTCAGCCAGTCACACCAGTCAGAGCCCACTGGCAGGACCACACCTGCCCATCATTCACATCATTTCTGACATTGAAGAGACTGTGGACATTTCCTACCTGGCAGAGGTGCAAGTTGGTGTATGCTCAGCCTGAGCAGCCATACATGGGAATGGGGAGATGGCCACCCATCTCTCTTCACTAACTCATCAAGGAGGGCAGGTGACTAGCTCTGATTAATCACCCATTTCATAGATGACTGAAGCCACATGAGGCAAATACCTTTCTGCTACCTCCAATTCTCATCTCCAGTCATCCCTTTTGATAACACCACAATACTATACTCTACATGAAAGAAAGAAATACTATTTAGCTTAAATAATTTTTCAAGCTGATGCACTGCCCTTTGCTGTGTGTTTGATGGTTGAAGGGCAGATGAGTTCAGATCAACTTTACCTAAAACGGAAAAAGCTGCTTTTACAGTTGTCCACATTAAAATACCCAACCTGGTCTATGCTGGAGCAGCTTACTGATGTAGGCTTTCACTTGCACATTAAAGAGTTGAATTTATTGTTACACAATACTATACACCTTGCAGAATGGTAGCAGGATATTTTGAGGCAGCTCCCATTCCTCTGGATTCTCCTCCTCTGTATCCTGCCATGCTACTTTCATCTGTAGCTGCCTCCTGATCATCCTCACATCAATCTACACATGCGGCAGTCATTCATTTGGGGACTTGGACTTGTTTTCTTCAATTGGTGCCTCTCTTACCCCACCCTTGCTACAGTTTTGGCAGTAATACAACAGTATTACAACATCTCTTGTCTAAGCCTGATTAGACAATCTTAATGTACCCACTTTGATTTGCTGTTACAATGACATTTCTCTGTTATCTGCTACACAAGATGGGCAACTTCTTAAAAAAAAATTCTGATTTTTAACAATTAATGGTCTTTTTTCTGGCATTCCCAATATTTCCTGCTCTCATAGGCTTAGTCACTGCAAAAAGTATTTCTAGTGAATGCATATTTCTCTATAGAAGGCAGACTACATGAAAGAAATGTATGTAACTATGTAACACCCTTGCAAACACTTAAAAAACAACATGAAATTACAGAATTCCTTGTACATATCTTGATGGTTTGATTTGAGTATGAACGGTGGGATCACAGCACCGCAAGATTACTGTGGATGCAGTGTGACTCTAGATATGTATAAATAAAACAACCTGGCTTTCATAAAGGCTATTTTCATTGTCGATGAATGTCCTCTGAGTTAGATTCAGCCTCTAGATACTATCAAAAAATTGCCTCCAACCTGGCTGGGATCCCAGGAACTCTTATGTGTCTTGGTGACATTGACATATATGACCTCTCTCCACCCTTTCACACCAAATGCTGCCTAAAAGATTTTGGTTGTTTCGATGACACTCGCTTCATTTGCACAATTGTCATTTGTTGCTGAACTAACACTGAATCTGTTGGTTTGCACAAACCACTGCACAGCTTATCACTGTTGCTCCAGAGTGCTTATGAGGAAGACAAGCCTTCCCTTGCTGGAGGAAACTCTTAATTCCACATCTTGCCTTGAAAGAATGAACTTTTAGCTTTAGTTTATCCTAGTGCATTCAGCTTGCTAAGTTATTTACTAGCTTTTAAACCATTCTGCAGAATGTTTATTAGAATTTTGAACTTTTCTGGAACCCAAACAATAGAGGCATTGTCAGTATAAACTTCTGTCACTATGTGTATATGCACAGCTTGTTCCCCAAATGTCTCTCCACATTCAGTGTTTTTATGATGGTGCAAAATGAGTGTTTGAACCCAAAACACATTTTAATAAAAGTTATACTTGCTCTTATTTAAAATACTCCATTGAAAAATTCCCCTCCAGTGCAAATTATTCTACTCCTTCTTTCTTTCTCCCACTTTTCCTCTCTCTCCATTTATGCCTCTTCATCCTCTTTCATTTTATATCTTCCATTTAGCATTTTTGCTCTTAAGAACAGAGAATAGGCAGGACCTTCTTGGTAATTCTGGTCCCATGTATACCAACCTTTTTTAAGCTGTTTGTGTCCCACCAATACTCCAGCTTTAAGTCTGTTCCAGGTCCTCACTGTTAAACTATTTCCAGACTTTCCAGGGGCCTATGGTGTTCCATATCTTCCAGGGTGTATATGCCCTGTCCTGAGGGTTCACAGCCCAAGGTTTATCAGTGAGCAGGCATTAGTGGAAGGAGACAGAGACATTCTACTCGTGTTAACTAGAATCATCCTCTGATGGAAAGACAGATGGGAAAATGATGGAGAGAGATACCATGGCAAATGAGATGATTCCTCACTGGAATAAGAAACCAGTTCCATTTTTTCCACTCCCCTTAAAAAGAACCCCTCAGTTCAAGAATAAGTTGTAAACAAGAGTGACTTCAGAAAGGGGAAGAAGCACATCACTCAAGATGGACCTGGGGAAGAACAAGACCTGCGAGAGTTTCTCCTCTATTTGCAGGGGAGGACAAGGAGCACTTCCACACAGCTTATGCCTCATTATCCTTCTTTCAGTGTAGACTCTCCAGTACGGGCACGATGCCTGCTATCATGCTTTAGTGCTTGTGCAAGCAGGCTACCTGGAAATAAATTCATGTGATATAGGTAAAGGCAGTATCACCCCAGGGGAGTGAGGAATCAGCAGCATTTGTACCTTTCATTCTCTGTTCCAGAGATACAAACAAAAGGGAGTAGCAAGCCTTGATGTGCAGCGCTGGTCTTAAACACAAAGGTCATAGAGCACGGCTATCTTTTTTATTTTAAATATTATTTTAAATTTTGATCAATCCATTAGGCAGTGTTTAAGTAGCATTGCTTCTTCAGTGACAGTCTATCTTAACTCCATTCATACCTGGTCATGCTGCATGTAATAATTGGAAGACAGAAATTTGCCAGGATGGAGAAGTTTCTGTTTATTCCTGTCAGTGTGAAAACACTTGTAAGTGAAGTATAGGTCTAAAGAAAAGTAGAAGGAAGAGAAAAAAAAATAAAAGCCACAAGATGGTATGTGCATGTTCAGCAGCCATCCTTCTTGAAAGACTGCACACAGAAGATTCGGGAAGCAGCACGGGGTGACTAAATAGAGAAGATAGATATGCACAGTTCAAAAGCATGGGTGGATTGTTAAAGACAACCAGTTGCTGGCTTCTGTTGGAAGTACATCTCTCTTTCCTCAAGGCCTGCAATCAGATTTTTAAACATGGGCACTGGACATTCACAGGAGAGGTCCAGCTTCTTCTTATTATTCTATGGCTAATGGTCTGGTCCTACAGCTATTACAGTTTGATTAGACCTATGTGCAGTGACATTAAACTCCTACTCCTGTGCCTTCCTTCTCCAGTCCAGTGCTTCTACAGCATGGGACTCATAGTTTATTCAGTGCATCCAATCTGTTACGCAGATAGTGGGGAAAAGGGTAAAAAGCCCCTATCCATAATCACTTCTACCATGCCAGAGTCCAGCTTTTCCTGTTACGTATATACACATCTTTAATGCGGATCCCACTTCTACAGCTTGAATTCTTGCTTCTCCCTGCCATCACACATCAGTCTCATACCCTTTAGATCTCCTCCTGTCTCTAGCTTTTCCCCCTGAAGTTTTAGTTTATCCCCATTTCCCATGCCTCTCTTCATCCTCCACTCTCCCACTGCACAGTGCCTATTTTTTCAGGTCATGCCACCTCCATACAATGTCCTTGCCAAAAAAAGTTTGTTTGCTTCTTTCTAAGTTCACATTAAACAGACTAAGGTGCCCATGGGCTACAAGTCAGTCACAGGCTGTAGATTGCACAGTTCTGACATGCAGAACTTCAGTTAAAAAACTGAAGGAATAATTTAAGAATACATATTAATTTAAAATACTTCTCTTTGGGTACAGTGCAATGCCATACAGATGCAATTGAGCCTGCTCTAAATCCAGCATTTCTTTGCAATGCTCTGTCCTGCCTCATTTGCCTGTCTTCCTCTGAGGAACAGGCAAAATCTCACACTCTATGTCACTATGCCACTGCAGATACCCAGTTCAGTTCTTTTACCGCTAGTTCATTTACCTTTGACTTTTGCAAGTATACTATGAAGAATTCTTCTAGGAGGCTCTGGAAGGGTGAGAACAACATACACATGAAAGGAGTATTTAAAATATTTCACTTCTTTGACTTTCTTTGGATAATTTTTATGTTCTGCTTGCACTGCTGAACTGCTTATAGGTGTATAAATTATTTTTTTTCCAGACAATCACTGTAAACTGTGTGCCTAGTAAGAACAGCATTAACTCAGCTTTAATCCAGCTTGCTTTTGGTTTTTTCCTTACCCCTTGCTACTGATTCCCATCTCTTTGAGAGGGAGTCAACAGGAAGCATGACACCATGGGACAGGATGTGTGACAGCATTAAACTTCCTGGTGAAGCTCCATTCTTTGTACTATCATAGCCATAAGAAACCTTACTGATCCCATGTATAACTATAATACACTGTCTCTTCCTCAATACAGTAGGAGTTAGAGTAGATGAGCCATGTACAATGCTTTGCATGGATAAAGAAATACTGCAAATTTATGTTAAATGCAGCTTTAATTATTAAAAACCCCCAAACAGCAGAGACTATGGCAAAGAGATGTGTTTTTTTAAATGGAAGACAAAAAGAGTGGATTGTGTTTATATTTTGGTTGAAGAAGAATCATCATAAAAACCAAGCCAACAGTTTCATGTTGTAAGCACCAATATAGAGAAAATGTTGACAATACTGATTTTTAACCATAAGAAAAAGTGACTAAATATATTTCTTGATAGGTGAAATATTCTAGAGTCAGGACAAAGTCATACTTGCTAAGGCAATCTCAGGCCCATGCTACAATTTTTTCTAATGAATGACATAATAACATCCTTTCTACCCATCAATATCACTTCATCAGCCTAAAGGTCAGATGAGAGAATATCTTGAGACTGATTTTTATCATCCCTGTACAAGGACTGAATTCCCACTTCCCAGTTCCTTGGATTCCCACCTCCTTTATTATTCAGCCTTGCCTCATTCAGCAGGCAGCATCTGGAGAATACATTGCTCATTTTCCACACCAGTTACAGGGTGAGCAGTGGTCAAGGCAGGGCTTCCATGTGAATGAGGAGCAATATTTGTTTGATGTGCAGGGAGCATTTTATTTTCCTAAGAACTTTACCCAAGAGACAACAGCCAATTGATCATGAAGCCTATGAGAGCTGGAAGTAGCTTTGCCTTTGCCCTGGGCTTGTTAGGCTGTTGTACAAGCCCTGAAATTCAAAGCATTGCAAGGAATGTTTCCTTGCAACACTTTTTGTTTAGTATAGCCAAGCCTCTCTTGAAGGTTTCTGGCAGACTCTATGCATAGGAAGTACAGTACATACAATAATTATCTTTTTTCTTTAAACTCATAATTACTACATTTACAGACATTAAGGCATGAGAACAGGTGGACTCATTCTGTATAGTGCAGAAAAAACTACCTTAATGTGGCATTTGGGGTGTTTGATAAAAAAACAAATGAAGAGATTGACTAGCTTGATTTTTGGGCATCTACTTAAATATCCATTGCATTTGCACGCTCAAGAGTAATTTTAAAAGCCCACTCCCCTCCTCCAACCCCCCACCCCCCCGATAATATGAGTTTCTAAAGAAGCTTGTGCTATGACAGTTGCGGTGTCTGAAAGGATCCAGAGAACATTCAGTACCTACTATTTTTAATGATGGGAAACTGTTTCATGCCTGAGAAATAAATGCCTTTTCTATACCTCAGGGGAAGAGTTGTGCAATACTGAATGACTTGCCATGCCCAGGCTAGTCTTTAAACCCTTGCTTCCAACTGTACAAGAAGCTGGAGCTCCAAAAAGCGACGTTCCCATCCAAAGCATATACCTTATAAGGAACTTTTCTTTCCTATCGCTGTTTACCAAGCCATCTCAGAGAGAAGACGCCAATGCTTTGACGTGCCGCAGGACAGCCCCATCCATGCCTATGGGTGTGTATTTCCATCTGAAAGCATCAACGCGTAGATAAGACTGACCCTATAAAGCCACCTATCTTTTATGACTTTTGATTGTCTAGTGAATTGAAGCAAAACAGAGAAAGTGCAGAGCTCAGTGCTCTCTTTCTTAGCTGGAAATTATGCTTACAAACATTTGCCCCACAAATACTGCAAATGTAAACCTGGGTTTCTGGCTATCAGGCCTCAGCTGGAGCTTTTTAGTCACAGAATCATAGAATCACGGGATGGTTTGGGTTGAACCTTAAGGATCAGCCAGTTCCAACCCCCCTGCCTTGGGCAGGGATGCCTTGCAGACCAGGTTGCTCAAAGCCCTGTACAATGTGGCTCTGAGTTCAGGTTTATGAAGCACATCTTTTCCTATCTTTTACTCTGCTAGGATAGTTTCTAGTTAGGCTTCTCCAGGAGCAATTCCCCGGTAGTGCATATTGTTCCTCTGACTTAAACAAAGGGTGCTCAAGGCTGCTCTTAGTATAAATATTGTCCATGGCTTAGGCTAAATTAAGATTAAGAAGACCAGAAGCCTGGAATCCACTATATATAGATTTCAGTGACTCTTCGAGTTGGTTCGTGTATTTTTGGCTCCCACAGACATGACGACGGCCGGTCGTTGCTGTGGCGTCTGTTGACAAAGAATTTATTCCGCATGTACCTCGCTGCCGGGCAGAAGCCCTTGCCCGTCCCCGTGTCTTGCCTATTTCCCACCCCTGGGCAGCAATGCCCTCCCGCTTTCTGCCCCGGCCGGGGGGGGGGGCGTGTGACTCCGTGCTGTAGCAACCGGGCGGTCTCCAGGTCAACCGCGGGACGGCAGCGACGCCGGCTCAGGCGGGAGGGGAAGGAGGCGGCGGCGGCGCAGCCGGAGGCAGGTGAGGGCCGGGGAGGGTCGCAGCGCTGGGGCTGGCGGCGGTGGCGGCTGAGCAGCGGGGTCGCTGCGGGGCGGCGGGAAGCAGCGGCGGAGCCCCCAGCGCTGCGGTTCCCCAGGTGCCTCGCCGCAGGGCTGTGGGCTGCCCAGCCCCGGTGCTGTCAGGCAGGCTCGGGGGGTGTGACCCCGACCCGTCATCCTGCACCTCAGGGGGCTGGGCTTCCGTTCTTCACCCCATCCGTTTGCATGCAGTGTATCGGGGGTGGCGGCTGTGAGGGTGCAGTGCAGCTACCACCTGCCAGTGGGCAAGTGGTGTGACCGTGCCTCAGCATGAGTGGCCACGGTGGCCAGTCAGGCCTTGCCCTGTGCTCCCCCTCTTCCTTAGGCCCAGCTGTAGTTTTCATAGAATCAGCTGGCTTGGAAAGACCTTTAGGCTCATCAAGTTCAAACCATCACCCCAGCACTGCCAAGACCACTACTAAACCACGTGTCACTAAGGGACTCACCGACATGGTTTTTGAACACTTCCAGGGATGGTGATTCCACCACTTCCCTGGGAAGCCTGTTCCAATACCTCATGACCATTTTGGTGAAGAAATTTTTCCTAATATCCAACCTAAACCTCCCCTGGAGCAGCTTGAGGCCTTTACCTCTTGTCCTGTTCTGCTGTGACATGCTCTGCCCACCCCAGGCCTCCACACACCTTGTGTCTGGGGTTCAGTGCCCTGGGTGGCATGGTGTCTTCTCAACCTGTAAGGCATGTGTGCCTTCCTGAGGTGTTCTGGTGTGTGAAGGACAGGTTGGCCACATAGCCTTAGCAAACACTGCTGCATCCATTAAGAACTCAGAGCGTGTGATGAGTGAAGGCTTTAGCCAGAGCAGAAGGGTAGAGGTGCCCAGATGAACTGTTGTTCTCCTTTTAAAAATAACCTGTTTTGATTCAGACTTCATGCTGAAGGTTATCCCGGCTGTCATTGGTTTTGAATTTGCCTCTCCAAGGCTTGAGGTAAACTCACTCTTCTATCGGAAGTCACTTTGTCTCCTTCCAAATGCTACTTTTCATAATGTGGCGCCAGCATTTCACATCCAGGTGCTGGAGGCTAACACAAGGGAAAATCTGTTGCCACGCCCTTGGGCATCTGGAAAATGAGATGGCACTCAGGATTTGTTCTCTGATGCAGGCTGCTGCTTGAAACATGTCTTGACGAGTATCGTGAGAACGTTGTGGCACTGTTTCTGCAGCCTGAGGGAGAAATGGCACAAGTCTGGTGGCTTGCTATGGCCACTTGCTATGGGCACTGTCTGCCATGGCTTCCTTCTGGCAAGGGCTCCTTTTGACTGTACTGACACCAACCAAGCCCAGGCTAGTCAGGGGTTGTGCTGCCGGCAGGCATCTTGTGCTCAACACCCTGCTTTTCACATTGTTTGTTCCTTTCTGCATGAGCAGGGCAAAGACTGGAATGGTTTGTATGTTTCTGTATGGGTATTCAAACCCATATAAGAGAAATAAATATGTTGAGTTCTGCAATGAAGAGGGAGGAGGCTAAGTCTTCGGGTTATTATTTTATCCCAGTTTTGCTTTTCCTGTGTGAAAAACTGCTTGATGACAACATCTAGCAGCTGGCCTGCTAGTGATTCATAAATATCCCTCATTCATTCTTCTTGTTTGTTAAAAGAAGAACCAACTAGATGGCAAAACACCATGTCTGAAAGCTATACCCTCAGACAATCTAGCCATGCTACCTTGCTTCCTCTGGTGTTTTGTTTTCATGTATTGTGTCTTATTCACGGTTGGGCCTTATACCACATACACATTATATGCACATAATTCTCTTTCTTTGTGAATCATCTTGTAGTCTTATAGGCAAAGTTATGAATCTCTTCACAAAATTATGTCTCAGATACTCCCAGGTTTAGTCATAAATTGGATTATAGCAAAGGTAAGGTATAACGCAAAGCAATAATGGAATATAATGCAACTGGCTGACAGCGGGCCAAAACACCACAGTCATTTTTCTAGCATGTATGTATGGAAACTTCCACATTGGCTCTTTCTTATGGTAATTTAGAGTGAAGGAAGGGAAACCATATTACCAATTTACCACTTTCCCATTTCTGAGTATGGGGCTCCCTGTCAAATCTAACTTCAGCCTTTCTCGACATGTGGAGTAGCTATTCTT
Source organism: Neopsephotus bourkii (assembly GCF_033783945.1). NCBI lineage: Eukaryota > Metazoa > Chordata > Aves > Psittaciformes > Psittacidae > Neopsephotus > Neopsephotus bourkii. The sequence continues at coordinate 2,529,673 of NW_026902234.1, read as the reverse complement.
TCTCATTTATAATATTACCTTCCTTCAGGAAAATCTTGATCTCAGCCTTCTGCAGTTTACCATTGGCTGGGCCTGTGGAGCTGGTCTCCAGTTCTTACATTGACCTGTGCACGGCAATATTTTAATTTTTTTAAAACATGATAATTCCTCAGGTTTTTAAGAAGAAAGAGAAGAGGAGCTGCCAATCAAGAGTTCTGTCATGACTGGCAATCCGTGTAAGAGACTTGTTTGGAGTGACTGTGAGTATTTCAGGACTATTTCTACATAGATACCATGTTTTCCTGGATAACTTTCAGTTTCGTTTGCTGCACTGTGGTGTGCAATCTGCTGGCTGTGTACAAGCCATTCCGAAGCCATGCCACACCTGTGCTGTGCAGGCCTTTCTGTGTTTTTGGAAGAGGAAACTGGGAATGACAGTCCAAGTGACTATAAACAGTGCCTGACTATGCACAAAGCTCAAACAGCTGCGAACCTTCACCTGTCTCTCTAGAGTTAACATCTGTCACTACTGCTTCTGTACTGAGCAGAGGAGGAAGGCTGGTAAAATGCCAACCCCTACAGTCATGCCAACCCCACACCCTGCTTGCAGGACTGGTAACTGTGAAAGAGCTGGTGCCAGACTGCACCATATAGAAGCCTGCTGTCACTGAAAGATGATTTCTGAAGATACAGACTCATTTCCTGTATGTATTATTAACTGAGAAACAGTCTATCTAATGAACCTTTGTAACCAGGTCAGTTGTTGTAATATTTGATCTTAGCAGAGAGTTCTGATCATATTCCAATCTAGACTGAAGGTTATTTTTCATTAATCAAAGGTAGAAGTACCATTCTTTGTATGTTGACCGGTTTGATCCATGCAGTACATTTACAGCATCAGAGGACTGGGATACTCCAGATAATGTTGATGCTGAGGAAAATGGACAGAAATTTAAAAAGTCCAGAAAGTAAACTAAGATATAGCAAGGGTATTTAATCAACTAGAGCCAGCTTAACTCCTGCAGAGTATTTTGGGAATGAACAGGAAATAACAAAGACCTTCTAGAACCTCTGCTGAAGAACAGAGGCATTACTGTTGTCATTGCTTCCATTTCTGCCTCAGCCACTCTGGGATCTGGGCTGCCACTGCTGCCGGTTGCAAGTGGAGCTAGCCAAGCCAACTATACATCAGTGCTGAAGTATCTTTCTTGTTCTCTAGAACTTCAAATGAAACTGGACTTTCATGTCCATGATCTCCTGTGCATGCACATGATCCATCACAGCCTGGAGCAGATACTGCCAAAACCATCATTTACACTTGAGGTCACATTTACACTGGATGGGTGCATGCAAAGAGTTGTAGCCAACTGCACAATGTCCAGCTGGAGACCAGTAACGAGTGGTGTCCCTCAGGGATTGGTGTTGGGACCGGACTTGTTCAACATGGACAGTGGGATTGAGTGCGCCCTCAGCAAGTTTGCCAATGACACCAAGCTGTGTGGTTCGGTTGATACGCTGGAGGGAAGGAATGCCATCCAGAGGGACCTTGACACGCTTGTGAGGTGGGCTGGTGCCAACCTTCTGAAGTTTAACCATGCCAAGTGCAAGGTCCTACACCTGGGTCGGAGCAATCCCAGGCACAGCTACAGGTTGGGCAGAGAGGAAATTCAGAGCAGCCCTGCGGAGAAGGACTTAAGGGTGTTGGTCGAGGAGAAAATGAACATGAGCTGGCTTCAGTGTGCGCTTGCAGCCCAGAAAGCCAACCATATCCTGGGCTGCATCAAAAGGAGTGTGACCAGCAGGTCAAAGGAAGTGATCCTGCCCCTCTACTCTGCTCTCGTGACACCTCACCTGGAGTACTGTGTGCAGTTCTGGTGTCCTCAACATAAAAAGGACATGAATCTGTTGGAACAAGTCCAGAGAAGGGCCACGAGAATGATCAGGGGACTGGAGCACCTCCCGTATGAAGACAGGCTGAGAAAGTTGGGGCTGTTCAGTCTGGAGAAGACAAGGCTGCGTGGAGACCTCATAGCAGCCTTCCAGTATCTGTAGAGGGCCTATAAGGATGGTGGGGAGGGACTCTTCATTAGGGATTGTAGTGATAGGACAAGGGGTAACGGGTTAAAATTTAAACAGGGAAGTTTAGATTGGATATAAGGAGGAAGGTCTTTACTGTGAGGGTGGTGAGGCACTGGAATGGGTTGCCCAAAGAAGTTGTGAATGCTCCATCCCTGGCAGTGTTAAAGACCAGGTTGGATGAAGCCTTGGGTGAGATGGTTTAGTGTGAGGTGTTCCTGCCTATGGCAGGGGGGTTGGAACTTGATGATCTTTAGATCCTTTCCAACCCTAACTATTGTATGATTTTATGATTCTATGATGTGAGGAGAGAGTTCACCAACCTTGCAACAAAGTCAGAATCTGCTGTGGGTGCTGCTATTGCTTATGGTAGTTCAACATGTAATTGTTAAGAAACCCTTGTTTACTGCATAATGCTTTTAATGTGTGTGTAGTGATGGTCTGGCAATCTTTGAATGACTATTATGAGTTCTGACTCCTAAGACTTAGGAGAGATGTCTTAGGAGCTGGGAGAATTGCCATTTGGCAAACTGGACTTAGATTCAGGGCTTGGATTTCAGCATAGAAGAAATATTTTCTTGAATAAATGGAAGGTAAAGACATAACAGCAAGTAGATATGTAGGACTGAGAGCAACTTTCTGGATAATAACATTGTTCAGTATAACAAAAGGAGACAGGAAGTGAGCTACATGTATGTATGTACTTCCGTGTGTGTGTGTGTGTGTGTATATGTATGTACTTGTATCACAGAATACAGATAAAGGAGGTAATTCAAGTGAATCGTTTGGTTAAAGTATAAATGTTGTGTTTCCCTTGTTTCTCTTTATAGCAGATGTTTTTGATTCAAGGCACAGACAAGATCCTGAAGATTCCCATGAGGCCCACAAGCAGAAACCAAAAGAGAAGGAAAGGAGACTGGCTGTGAGTCAGTGGGACGTGGATGTACAACCCCTTGTTTCATCTTCTAAATGGCTTCAACTTCATGGGCTCAAAAGAAACAAACTGTCCCTATCCCAGATTTTGTCACAGATTGGATTCCAGCACAGGAAAGGTATAGGACAAGTCAGTAATAGAATAATAATAAAACCCCTGACTTTGAAGAGTTTGTAGGGTCATGCTCATTTTGCATTCCATTATACACAGCTGAGATTTTCACTTTGTCTCTTCTCTTATGAAAATGGCAGAAAGGGAAGCTGTATCCACAGTTGCTGACATTGCCACTTCATAGAACTGAGGAACTGCATGTCCTTTTGATCTGAGAAGGACTTAGGATCTGAGAAGAGCTTTTCTTACTCAACCATACTGTTGCTTTACCCTAAGCTCCAGTTCAGATCATCTCCAATTTAGCTGTTGCTGGGAAATGACTCGTGCTGCTGAGGCTGTTAGTATTTTTTCTGCAAATAATGCACCATAACATCTCTGTCCATTTTTAGAGAGCAAATATAATGTGTGCTGTGCCATAATCTGTGATCAGCTAGATGATCATAAGGGCTAGCCAACCTGCTTGGGAACACTATATTATTTCCAGGGATCCGGCATTGAGGAAGAAGTTAAATTTCATTAGAATTCAGGCTGCTTTTCATGCAGAGTCAGGCTATAGAAAAATGTTCCTTCTGCAGTTATCTGACAGCTGGAGAGGAAGAGTTTGCTAATAATTATTAACCATTGCCATAATAGTGCTTTGCAGAGCATGGTAAGATATTCTTTTATTTGAACAGCTTGCTGCCTGAGAAGTTGGGATTGTAATGTATTGCAGTTGTTCTAGGTCGCATAATTTAAGATTTTGGCTGGCTTGTGTCCATGGGGCATTCAAAGATCAAGAGCGCAGATCCTGAAATCCTGTATGCTGTAGATGAAGAAGAAGCTGTTGAGCAGGGTTAATGTAGTTACAGCATAATTTTAGGAGCAGAATGTACCAGTTTAGCAGGATAGCATGCTGTACAGAAGAGCTGCTTTGTGACGTTAAATATTCCCACCCCTCATGTTTTCCTATCAGTGGAGATCCTGTAGAAGATTTCTAGCTACTGAAAGAGCAGAGTGCAACCTTTTCCTTAGTTGCGCTCACTTCTGCACCCATTTAGTTGTGTAAGAGAACAGCATTATCTGTACCAGATTTTGTATTTTGTTTGATGGACAAATATTTGCAAGTCCTGTTGTGAGGTAAATGGATAATACAAAAGTGTAATTGCCTAGATGTTTCATTTATTGCATTTCCATGTAGCTTTTTTGGCCTATAAATAATTAAATATGGGGTTTTTCCCCATTTCTGACTAAACTGACAAGGAGCAGCAAGAGCAGGGCTGCTCCATGGGGGGAAACTGAGGCACAAGCCAAAGGGGACTGCAGGCCAGGCAGTGCCTTCACTGACCATCTAAGCACTGCAGGCAGAGCAGGGTGCTGCTAAGTGTTCACAGACAGTTACAGATGGGGTAAGGTGATGAACTATGTCTAAGGTCAGTCAGGGACAGCAGCCAGGAGCAGCAGATGGAGCCAGAAACAAGACTGGAAACAAGGCCACAGTATAGGTCTTAGAGGCACATCTGGGAGACAGAACTGGAGACAGGGTTAAAATGTAGGACTGAGAGGTCTATCCATGAGAGCGGTCCACTATCAAACTTGACATAGATATACCTACAGCACAGCTAAAGCAATGACTGGGTGCCCAGGCTGTCATAGACATAGCCAGAAGAAATTGTAAAACAAAGATATAATTAGAATTTCTCTCAAGTTTCTTAATGTCAAGAGTTCAGTACAGATGCATGTGCCTCAGACATGAATGGTATGCACATTAACCTGAAAAATATCTGTTTGAAGTAATCCTTAAGATTAGCAACTTGATCTTTTGTAACCTTTACTGTAGATTATGTGACCATCCTGGGGAAATTTGTGGCTTCTCGGTATGCAGATGGTCTGTTTCCTCAATACAAGGAAGCACAAGATGGGAACGTGTACAATGTAAGTGTGATTTACCTGTGGTAACTTCCCTGTACACTTAGAAGTTATTATCACTGCAGCAAAATGATGTGACTAAAGTGTCTCCCTATGCCATGAAATACTTATATTCTTTGTGAGAACTTTATCTTTTGTTCATTTTTTCTCTTTTGTCAAGCTGTCAGTGATAACAATCAGTGACAGAGAAGCCAGTTTTCTTTTTTCTTTTTTAACTTGCAAAATCTATGCCCTTGCCTTAGTGCAGCATTGCAGTAAATCTTTCCAGACAAAACTGCAGTTTCTAAGCAACATTTACCCTGTCTTGAAAGAGGGAACACTTAAGATGCTTGTCTGAGTTAAAAAAAAAAATAAAATCGTAGTCAATAAAACAAATGGGTTGCTGAAATAAGAAGACATAATGTGCTGTCATTGCTGATGCAAAGTGCTGCTTTGCTTAGTGCCAGTGGGTCACAAAAGGCTCAGCCTACTCTATAGAGACAGCTAGCTGGATCTCTGCCCAGCCTCATGTTCTAAGGAATGTCTTAGCAACAGCTGCCGGCGGCCCCATTGTTAAGAGGATGGATTCTGATTGAAGAGATACGCATGTGAACCAGGAGGGGAGAGAGTTAATTCATAAAGGATTTTATAAAACCAAATGTGTTCACATTTTTTTCTGATAACTTGAGTAAGTTCTGAGGCGCAAGTATTAAAAATGGGAAATGAGCTATTTCAGGGGGCCCTTCCCCCTTATTTTTTCCCATTAATTCCACATGAAATATCTACATAAAATCATAGAATCATAGAATAGTTAGGGTTGGAAAGGACCTTAAGATCATCTAGTTGCAAGCAGTAGGAAAGACATTTCTGGTAGCATTAAGGTAACAATGCCACTATACAAGTTCTGTTGAGATTTCATTTAGGATGTTGCGTGCAATATTTTATACAGTTACCACAGTTTGAGAAGAAGCAGTTCAAGCCAGAACAGGTCCTGGAAAGAGCTAGTAGGATGAACTGCAGTGGAGTGCTGATCTTGTAAGAGTGCTTGTTTGTTGTTGACTTATGTAAGACTGAAGAAGACTGGCAAAGGGCAGCATTATTGCTTTTGAATGCCTACAGAAAGGCAAATTACAGGGATAGGGGAAAGCTATAGTTTTCTATGCTAAAAGGCATGCTAGTCCAAGAATAGATGAGTATGAACTGCCACGAATAAATTTAGGCTGGACAGTCAGAAGTTTTCCAGCCCTCAGAGAAATGGGAATCTGGACTGGTCAACTAAAAATGAAGGGGTGGTGTAAGAAAATGGCTTTATTTTAAGATGGAGTTTTATCTGTGTACTGCAATAAGCTTCTTTGTATGAATCTGGCTGTCATAGAAGAAAACTGGATTTTCTAAGTGCTCCTTCCCAGGCCTACTGTATTCCTTTGGCAGACAGCCTGAGACTGTATCTGGGAGGCACATTACAGGGCCCTAGCTGACATTAAAGAACAGAGAAAAATACAAATGAGAGGAACACGTGTGCAGACTGACACACAAAATATCTTCTCCCTGAGAAATGTTCTTGTTTAAAAACATTTGTATCTCAAAGGTTTTGCAGTGAGTCCCAGAAAGGTGATTAGAGGTTGAAGGTAACTGATAAATGGACTCTACGAGTGGCAGATATACTGCGGGTATGTTTTTACTGGAACCAGCGGTGAATTTTTAAACCCACAGATCCTTTTGCATCAGGAACATGTCTACATATATCCATAAGGAGGGTCTGATGGTTTTAATTTTAATATTGAACCTAGGTTTTTGCTCATTTTACTGATATGGTATGGGAAGCTTTAGTTGTTGATTGCAGTTGTGTGAATTAAATTTGCCTAAGCACTTACCCCCCAGACAGTTAATCTGTTAATGCTGGCCATTGTTAGTGAAATAATAGTACAAACAGGAAACATTTTACATTTTCCTTTCAAATGCTAAAGGAAAGATGGCTATTGAAGTGCCCCAGAACAAAACCGTACACTCCCTTGTATGGCTGTACAAAATTTTAAGAGCCAGTCAAAAATGTAGTCTAAGAAGGTACAAAGTTTCTGTGTCCTTGTTTGTTCACCCATCTGCTCTGCAATCTTTTTACATCCTAGCCTGTTTTCAGCTCATTCTAATTACTCCAGTCTTGAGACAGACAAGTCAGACAACCCACTGGCACTGTCCCATGCTCATATAAAAAGATTATGAAAAGCAATTAGGACAAAATGCTGGGTCTTTTCTTTATAGCTTAGATGCATTTGTCAAGTATTTGCTCTTGAAATAGTGGAAGAAAAATGGGCTGTTTTCAATGCTACCTTGGCTGGCATATCTGGCACTTGCAAACCAGCCATTGCAGCTGTGCTAAGCTTGGGGCTGCATTTGTATTATTTGTTTTGATGTTCAATTTCCTTCTCTCCCTTATTTAAATAAAGCTGACAGCCAAAAAAGAACTGATTCTTCATTTTGTGGATTGTCTAATGGGAGCTATTGAGCTATACAAGCAGCGAATGGAATGGTTAACCAGTGAGAGCCGACAGATATTTGGAGTGATTCAAGAACGGTCCATTGTCATTGTTTTGGATTTTGGCACTGTAGCTCCAGCTGAATTTGATCTATGTCGGGATGCACTTTCTATGGTACTCATGGAACAGGTGACCCAAATTGCCAAATTCAACCTCATTCGGTAAGCAGAAAGAATCATAGAATCAAAGAATCATAGAATCAAAGAATCATAGAACGGTTTGGGTTGGAAGGGACCTTTAATGCCATCTAGTCCAACTGCCCTGCAATCAGCAGGGACATCTTCAACTAGATCAGGTTGCTCAGAGCCCCATCCAATCTGACCTTGAATGTTTCCAAGGATGGGGCATCTACTGCCTCTCTGGACAACCTGTTCTAGTGTTTCACCTCACTCATTTTAAAAAAAATATTTCCTTATCTCTAATCTAAATCTCCTGTCTTTTTGTTTAAAACCATCACCAACATTGCAACAGGCCCTGCTAAAAAGTCTGTTCCCATCTTTCTTATAAGCACCCTTTAGGTACTGAAAGGCCACAATAAGGTCTCCCCAGAGCCCTCTCATTTCTAGGCTAAACAAAGGAGTCCAAGTCCATCCTTTGTTGGAGAATAAAAGGATTCGCATATTCTATCGACAAGTGTTTGTATAATACACTTTCTGTAGTGGAAATTGTTCTGATTCATGTCATGATGTATCTGTAGATTTTCCAGTAAGGTTCCCCACAGTCATGCTAAGCTTGCTACTTGCATTTAACAGAAGACTGTTGTTATCTGAAAAACAAAGACTAACAGAACCTAAATACTGATATATGCCTTCTACAAATGTAGCACAGAAAAACAGAATGATAAGGGGGACTTTGCAATAGCAGTAGCACTCTACAGGGTTCTAAGTATTACAGAGTGAAATAGTGAGGTCCAACTGACTGCCCAGGCATTCTTGTGTCTACAGTCATTACATGTTTCTGCCTTACAGCTAAATGTACACTCCCACAAGTGCCATAGGCACAGGCATAGTCATTTGTATTTCTATAGATTTCCATGGTCACCAAACTCAGCAGCAGAACTAGGAAACAATACTAGATTTCCATAATAAAAGGCAAGTGCTTGTTCACTAACATGAGTAAATGAATTTGGGATTAGTTAGAATAGAAGAATAGAAGCAGCTATTAAAAATTATGTATCTCTGCAGAAATTCTCATATATGCATAAAGGTTTGAACACATAAGCTTGGGTTTGGATAGATGAATAGAAATTTGTAACTATGAGAAAAAGATGCACAAATTAGGTCATATAGTTTTAAAATTGGCTCCACAGTCATAACTTACGGCTACAGTGTGATTCTTCAAGATGTTTTACCCAAGCTCTGTCCTACAGATTTGATTCTGGTGCCCTATCTTAATCCTCTAGCTTGTGATACAGCTGAGATTTGAAAGTAGAAGATAACTTCCATAGCTTTTGAGAAGCACATAAACCATTTTCTTTGAAAAAAATCTGCAAAGCCAGGGTCAAAATTGAGGCACAGTAATTGTGTTCATTGATTTGTCTGCTTTTGCAGGAGGGAGACAAAGGATAATGGAGCATATAAGTTATTAATTTAAAATAATCTTGAAAACATACTTGTCCTTCAGATTTTCAGGAAACTCTTCAAAATAGTGCTTAATGGAATGTTACAGCTACTGAAACCAGTTGGTTTTTAATTTGCTATCTTTTTATGTGCAAATGCAGAAGCGTACATAGTCATATACATTGTACTTCTGTACTGCCAGTAAGACTAAGGCCTTTGATCAATTAAAATGCCAAAAAGCTTGGCATTACAAGTTTTATGTTGGTGGGTAGATAAATATCAGCCCTGCTGCAAAAAGAGTGTGTCAGTTAAAATGGTCTAACACAAAGGTCAGGCAGGAAGTTGTTGAAAGAGACCTGTGGAAGCCAACGGCTTTTTCCATAGATATTAAAAAAAAAAGGTGTTTTTATTTGAAGGGGACGTATGAATTAGGAACTGTTTCTAAAGTACTTCTAAATTCTCTTAACCTTACTTTGGAAAGAGTTGTCTCAAAAAAAATTCTCATTAAAATTACAGCATTTTTTCTCTACTGCTTTTATTGCAAGTCTAGATTTAATATCTGTGCTTTACTATAATTATTACTTACAATATAAAATAATAGTAGCAGTAGCAGAGCTTCACTCTTTTGCTCTGACAGCATTATTCTCACTATTTCTGATTTATAGTTAATGTTATTTTCAGGGCTGCTCAGGATCTTACGAAGTGGCAACAGAAATCTACTCCTGTGTCTAAGCATACTATAAAGTCTGCTGTTACATGGCTCTGGAGGCTGGACCATATGACAGCTGCCAGCCATACCAACTCTGCTGAAGCTCTGCTAGAAGCCATGAGTGATGAGGCGGTAAGCTCATACATCTTTTCAGAAGGCTCAAGTAAATCCACGAATATTCATGCCAGACTGGCTACTGTGATTTGCCCTGATTTGCAATATTCATATTGCAAATATAAATATTAATGACAGCACTTGAAAAGTTTCTTTTTCCCCAAGTGTAGCTGCATACTATGTTTACTGACGTTCTGTTTATGTAATTGTGCTGCATTTTGAATGCAGAAACTTGTTTATTTTCTACAGTACACAGAATAACATAGTCAGTCATGAAGGGAAAGAGAAAACATATTCCCTTTCACTTTCTTTGCCATTTATGTTTTTCAGGGCTTCAAGTTTATGAGAAAATTGCTAGTACCAACATTATTGATGACAGCGAAACTATTTTTATTTTGTATCTATCCAAATCCAGCATAGTAGGTACAGAGATTTATTTAAGCATTAACCCATGATAAGGGTATGCAAATCATTTTTCATCAGCCAGGTTATAGATAGAGTTTCTTCCAGGACAAAAAGACAAAGCATGCTCAGAAATTGCTACAATTAAATTCTATTTCTGAAAGTTTGTTTGTTATAGCAGAGTCACAAGACATAAAACATATATGCCATCATTTCAGGTAGTCACTTGAAACTTTTGTTTTAAAGAGATATTTTATGAAATTTGCTTACAGTGCACATTGTTTCAGTTCCTTAGCAGCAAAAATTTTAATGGAAAATTTGGCCTACTGTGTGTGGACTAGAATCGCTGATTTTTGCTGCCATTAAGATCTGTTCATATGAACAGATCCAATCCTAACTCCTTTGCAAATCTCATTCTGAGACATTGTTCGAAGTAGAAAGTAAATTTGGCATGAGTTTCCTTCTGGTTCCCTATGATGGTGGAATCTCATCTGTATGAACCTTGATATCTGGAAACTGATAAAAGGAACTGGGTGAGGCACAGATTGTGCAAGAGATATTTTATATGACTGCTTTTTTAAGTATCTCCTTCATAAATTTTATGAACATTTTCCATTTGCAGTGTATTACTGATTTCTTGGTAGGAAATAAAAAAGATTGTGTTTAGATTTCAGTATTGTGTGGGTGAAAAAAAAAGAGGCTTGTTGGATCTGGTGGATCCACATATGAATAAATAAAATTCAAAATCTGTCCAACAGTGAGATATCTATTTTTTTTTCTGGATATTGGTAGGCTAATGGGCAATCTGGAGGAGTCAATTGTGGCAGGTGCTCAACATGAAACAAACTTCAATTATTTCTGAATACAGTCGTTATCATTCGTAACTGACAGTTCACTTGAGTACAAGCTTCACTGTACTGGGGGTAGAGGCTGGGGAAGACCCAGTTCAGTCCTAGGCAAAAGCTGCATACTCACAGAACTGTCCTAAATGACTCATTGCTCAGAATTGGCTTCATCAGCAGAAGTTGCTCCGTAATAATAGCTCTTTTTTTCTCTAGACATGGCTTTTCCTGTCTTTCCTTTAGCTTATAGCCCAATGCATGAGTTCTACCAAAATTACCTACCAGTACTCAGCACAGGACAGTGCTTGAGTAAGTACCAAGCATCTATGTAAAACAATTTCTTCCAATTCCCATTTTTATTTTTTTTTGTTTGTTTAATGACAGGCTGAAGCTGTTTATTACTTTGTTGTGGGTGATGTGCCAATGGACACAAAGGAGCTACTCCTTGAGAAGGTTTCTAATGGCCCCTGTGCAGTCCACACTGTATCTTTCAATGCAAGGGAAGATGAAACTATTTTTTTTCTGAAAGAGTTGAGCCACTTGGCCTCTGGCAGGTATGACAAAGAAGAATCACGGTAATGATTTCAGTACTTGTAAAGCGATTTGCTGCTAGGGATAGTATTGGAAGGCATCTGAATATAATCCCTGATTTACTCATGAGGAAAATGAGACAAAGTAGTTCTGTAAGCAATCCGGGTAAACTGGGGAAATAGTCCAAGAGGTATGGTTAAAATGCAGGACCTACTTGAGCAGACCAGCTTCTCTCAATGTATGTGCTCACTGGCTTGGAGAAAGGCCATTCCTTTCTTATATCCTAAATAGTCTGTCGTCTGGTCCTCTTTGAAGTCTGGAAAATTGTTCAGGGAAAGGGTCACAACATAAACTGAAACAATTTCCTATTGTATGGCTTTGTACTCTGCCAATATCCGCAGGCACCGGCAAAAGTTCTAGAGTTTTGCTGGATCAAGCGCCATACAGACATGTACTGAAAAGGTGATGCCTGTCCTTAAATGGGCAGTTCCTGGAACAACAGAAAACTGATGTGGTGTTATCCATCATGCATGGTTGTGCGGAAATACAGTTCTGTACCATTCCCTCTAGCATCTATTTAGGATGATTGTGGAAACTGGTATACTCCACATGGCTTGTTGGATACTTTATCCTGGGAATCAGCTACGTAGTGAGAATCAGCCTTCAGGAGAGAGAGATAATAAAACTTTAGTCTTGATTCTGATATCAAAATAAGCAAAACAAATGAACAGACAAAAAACCTGCAATGCCAAATTCATGTTGAATAGCAGGTGGGCAGTATAAGTCAGGAGGTGTTTGCTTAACAGAAATCACAGTACAGTTAGAGAGCTGTGAAACTGCTGCTAGTTCTTTCTGTTTCACCGTTGTTTGTGCAAGAGTGGGAAGACCTGTGACAGTACAAATCTCCCAAATGACAGCAGAGCAATTGGTAAGATGGCAGCCTCTTAGTTCTTTTATAGCCATCTGTGTTTAGAAGTAGCTTTTAAAAGATGGAGCATCTGCCAAAAAAACAGAACTCTGGGGAAGTGTTGTTTGCTCTGGTCTGATGTGTGTCTAAATTGATGGTGGCCATTTAGAACAGTGGTACCTCCATGATACCAGGTACATTGTCCGTCACCAACCTTCATTTTATTTTGGCAATGTTTTTACCTCCTTTATAAGACGGAAGTGAATGTTTCTTGAGTGGTAGAGAAAGGCAAGAAGGCTTGTGGCAGGGAGCTGAGAGGAATTGTTTTGTTTGATATGATTCTCACAATCTTGTTTGTACATGAGTCTAGCCTCGGTGCAGAAAATCATTAGGCAAATTAATATCTTGTTGGTAGGTATTTGCCCAATAATCATCAATAAGTTTAGTCAGCTTTCCCACAGGAATAGCCAAGTTCATGTGCTTTTCTTGGCTTGAGCCTGTTTCTGTGTAGTTCTGCTTTAGAAAGGCACCTTTTTCCTGTTCTGATAACTTTTCTGTTTTGACAATGAGGGTAAATGAAGTCTGCTTAACTTCCTGATTTGTATGTCAATAATGAAATAAATGTTCCTGTTGGACTTTCAGCTGGGAGTATAATATGATAAAAAGGTGTTAACATCATCTCAGACATCTCAAGTGACATGTTTGCTCATCATGTTAAAAGCATTATTAAAAACAGATTTCCAGGAGATTGAAAAGGAAGATGCCTTACAGTAAATGATACCAAAATAAAGGGATGCTCTTCATGAGAAGACTTCAGGATGTACATAAATGTGTATGAAAGGTTCGATAATATTAATAGTGTCATAGTTGAAGGTTTAGATATCTTGAATAGATAGCAAATAATTCCAAAGTTGTATACCACTATGATCTTGCATGTGTGACATACATCTTGTTAAAATTAGGTAATTTGTATTTATGTATTTACATACTGATGAAAACTCATTTTGTCTTACAGATTCCATGCTTTTGCTGAGAAGAATGATTCTAGAGATGCTGCTGGACCTGAACTAAAATGTGAAAAGGATGGAAAAGGTCTAATTGTCCTGAATACCAGAAAAGTGAAAGGGCGAATGCCACTAGGTAGATAATATATGAACCAAGATGATACTGATTTTCTCAGTGAGGTTTCAGAATAGAAATACAGGAACTTGCTAAGTGTAAAATCAAAATAAGCCTTCTGCAGGCATGGGTGGGGTGAGAACAAGACTGGTCAAATTCAAATTCTGTGTATGGGAAAGAGAGGGAAAGGAAAAGACAGAAGTGAAGATAGTAGAGGATGTGCAAGTGAGAATGAAAGAGAAGTGAAAAAGTGTAAAAGAACATTTATTTAGGGAGATGAAGAATAGTACCGGTGTGCTTATGCCAGTGACCTTGTGGAAATGTATACAGAAATGGCAGAAAGAACAAGAAATAGTGTGGAAGACTGTGTCATACAACAGCAAATCAATATCAGACCAAGTTCATATGTAATATAATGGCATTAAATCCACATGAGGTTGACTTACTTCTCTCAAGATCTGAATTTGTCATAAAGAAAGGCAACAAGCATAGTAAAAGAACCATAGAGAAGAAGGTGCAAAGGGGGGGGGGGGCAAGGGGGGGGAATTGATAAAAAAAACCCCTAAAATCGAAAACAAACCAATCACCCCCCCCAAAAAAAAAAAACACAACAAACAAACAAACAACAAAAAAAAAAAACACCAAAAAAAAAAAAAACCAAAGAAAAAAAAACCAGAAAAAAAACCAACAATTGGAAACAAAACAGAAAGAAACAGTTTTACTTGGAGGCAAAACAGGGTAGAAAATGCTCACTGTGTTCTTACTCGTCACAGCACAACTTCCTCTGGGTAAGTCAAGTCAGCCTTACCGTTCAGTAGGACTGGACTGGGGTTTCAGCTGAACTGAGAGGAGCCCAGCTTGCGATGTGATGTGAGGCTGTGTATGTCAAGTCTGTTTTCTTTATCGTCAGGACATTAAATAATAATTAAAAAAATATTTAAAGTATCAAGAGGCATAAGACCTCTTTATTCTAATGGCTTACTACCCCATTATGCTGGGGGGAATTAGTGTTGCTCAAATGTAGAATGGTGTTACCCTCTTCTTACTGCTATGGAATGTGTGACATTTAGTGATTCACCTAAGGTTGTCAGTCTTGGACTAACTGGCCCTTACTCCCTATGTTATACTCTAGTTCCTTGTGGACTAACCTATCCTTCACTAGGACTGTGATTGTAACAGCATGAGAGAACTATAGTGAGGGGCCAGAAACAGGAGAGTGAGGTGTCATCTGTTTTTTCACTTCGTGAAGGGACGCTCAAGCCTCACCCATGCAGGGTTTAGAAAGCAACAGCAGAGTATGCTGCAAGCCCTTATCTCTTGTTTCATGCTAATTCAGAGCTGTATAATAATGGCCTTCAGTCTGCTCTGAGGGTTTCCTTGATGGACCCCATATGGGGGGGTGTGGAGGGGGAGCAGGCTTCCTCTTGCCCCGAGCAGTCCGCCTATTTCAATAGATGGGCTAGAGCTCCTGTATGACTGAAATTACTTCCTCACCACTGTTTCTAAAACTGAAAGCTGAACAGCTTTAATTGCTCAAAAGGCAGTAATCCCCTTGAAGTGCATTGTCTGTGTGTCTTATTGGTATTATGGGGTAGAATTTACACATTAAAAAGGAACACAATTAGCTTTCTGCATTTACTGGGTATTATAAGCACAGTTGTGACATCACTGGCAGCCAATCAGACTGTGTCAGTTGTATGCAGAATCTAAAGTCCTTTCAGAAAAGAAAACACTTTGGATATATTATTATGGTCTGTGTCTGATGTCTCTTGTTTCAGAGACTCCTTCAAGGGTGTAGAAGGCAATAATAATAAAAGTGAAGATTACTCACTAATGGGCTCTGAAACTGGTTCTTGGATGTGTGGCATAAACTATACAAGGAAATAAATAGAGAATGAATCAGAGATTTAATCTTCCAAATGTGGTATTTCTTGAAAATAAGAGGTGGCACAGGAATATTTTGATTACGTTTCTTTTTGCACTGCAAATGCAACAGCTGGAAACTGAAACCCATCATTATGTTTTACAGACTGGAAAAGCTGTTTTAAGGCCATATGATAGTTTTCTGGGTATCCGCTGTGTAACAGCATTTTGCAAATACAGGATAACTTTGTGTTCACTCTTTCATCTGCGCAACCAAAACAAGTTGGAAGTGAACGGTTTAAAACTTCAGATAAGAGCTCCATTCTCCCCTGTTTTGCATCTTGAGCAGTCATTTAGAAAGCAAGCATGAGAAACTGCCAAATTTGAATTTTTTTTACACTAATTTTGAGTGGGTGCTTGAGATCAAAACAGGTGTAAGTCAGTAAAGAATTAAAGTCCTTATGTTGACAGACTAAGATTTACTTAAGGCAGAGAAATGCTTTCACATACAGCCTAATTTCATCCTTGTGGTGGTATCTCCTCATCCAGCACTGATTTTCCTGTTACCACTTTTGCCTACTTTTTTTTTTTTTTGTAGCTTCTTCACCTGCAAAAGCTGCAGAAATAAGCAATCCTGTTATGTAGTTAAAATTATAAGTGGAAAGGAGGTGAAATTTAGAGTGGAACTCAGAGACATAAAGGGCAAGTGATGAAGGAAGCTGTGGAGAAGGTTCTTGCCAAGAAGAAGTATACTTGTGTCATCTACTTGGAGTGACAGGGAGATAGGTGCTAAACACGGCTTGAAAAGCATTGGCATTTTGAACAAGATCCTGAAATGAAGAGTGGGTCCTTGTTGGCTGAAATAGAAACAATAGTAAGTCTTCATGCAGTGGTGGTATAGATGAGCTGGTATGTGTAAGGAGAATGCAAATGTGCTGAAATCAGGATTTGACTGATGTGACAAATCCAGAGGGATGTGTCTGATCTCTGCATGAATAGTGTAAGACTGTATTCTTAGGTGTGTTTGATTTTCCACATTTACCTGAAGGTCACAGGGAAAATTTCAGGTTACTGTGTATAAAATGGAAGTACAAGAGATCCAGCCTCCTGTATGACATTGAAGTCGATGAACTCTGTACTGTTTATGTACACAGACATGGGAGAGACTGAATCCTCCCTTTGGAGAGCCAGGATAATGACTTAAGATTAGCTACTTTGCATACAAGCTGTAGCAAAGATCATTGCCTCTGCTTCTTCCTTCCGTGGGCTTTGTCTGGTTTTAGGAGCTTAACCTTGGCCTGGCAACTCTTTTTGCTAATGTGTAGTGAGCAATGCAGATATACCATACCACATGGGATACAAAGTTCATTCTCTTTGTCCATTTACCCAGTGGGAAAGGGGCAGGATGCGGCGGTTTCAGTGCTGCTTGACCTGGCAGGTATACAGGTACAGCTGTGTACGCTCCTCCTATGCTCCTTTGTAACCTTCATTCGTCCCCCTTTAACTGAGGATTGTACAAATCCACGCTTGAGGGAATATTGCTGTGTTCTGCTGCCACGTAGAGGCTGAGGCAGGGACCAGCAGTGAAAAAACGACATTGCCCATTTGCCTTGCGGGCACATGAAGTTTAAAATAGACCTTATTCTATTATATTTGGATTTGCTTACCTTCATGGTCTAAGTCAGGTAATCATAGGTGTAAGAAATGCTTCTGTTTTCCATGAGCTGCATGGTATTTGCTTGATGTTTCAAAGATACTGTAGATTTTGCAGGATTATTATTATTTTTTTTCTTAGCAGGTTTTGTGTCTTGAGTCCAAAATGAAATGGGTTACAGTGACTTGTCAAAGTGGATGACTGTCTGCTGGGAAGTAGGTGTGGAAAAGCTGCTCTTTCAAGATCGCCTGACAGTGTTAAATAAGTGGGAAATGGAAATGAGGGTGGTTATGAGCTTCCGTGTACACATGCAAGTGCATCTGTGTTTTTTGCTTAGACCCATCATCTTGCTTCTCAATTCCCTGGTGCCAGCAAAACGCTTCTGCCCTGTGCCTCAAGCGCACCCTGCACCCATCCCCACCCTCTTTCTCTTTTTCAGGGCTTCCCTCCTCCAGAGCAGAAAAACCATTTAACCCAGGACAGGCCATATCTGAAACGTTACCCAGTGTGAGGTGCTCTGCAGGGTCGCGACGGCCGCAGTGAAGGCTGAAAGTAACCGACTGCGCTCCTCAGCGCAGACCGGTGCAGGCAGCGGGGCGTTACTGCCGGCTCCTTCATGCATGCCTGGTGGCCGCCCTCTTGCCGTTGCCATGTAGTGGTGTTTGAATCGGAACCAGGGGGTCCCCAGGGGTCTGGCCGTTAAACGGCCAGCCAGGGCGGTTGGGCGGTTGAGGGGGGTGGCCCTTCAGGGCAGGGTGTCAGGGAGGGCCCTTTGCCCCTCGGGATAAAGCGATTATTTTAAGACAAGGTCTTTCCAGAGAAACGGGTGCCTGAAGGTGTGCAAGAGCCCGTGGGCCTGGAGCAGTTGAGGACTGCATCCCCCAGGGGGGTGATGTTCAGCTGCTTTTCAGTTGGTGGCCCCCCAAAATGGCATAGCTGAGGTGTGAGAACAGGGGATTTAAACTGAAGAGAGGTTAGTGCTTTCTTGGTCATTTTTCACTGATGAGCTTTGAGGAACAGGCTGCAGGTTGAGAACCACACCTGGAAGATACTCTGTGTTGTATGGTGTATGTATATTTTGAGTTTGGGGCTATGTTTCAAAATGTGTCTTTTCCTTCCCACTGCTCCTTAGCTGGAGAGGAAAAGAGGCTGAGGTGAGCCTCCTGTGTGAAGAAAGTTGTCACTATAGATGTCAGTGTTTGCAACCTGCTCTCCCTGTTGAATCCAGGGAAAACTGTTGCCAGCTAAAAGGTTTTCTAAGCAGCTTGAACTTCACAATGTGCAGTTGTTGATGCCTGCATTTTTCCTCTATAGTAAGTGTCATCAAACATGCTTGCTTTGAAAGTGCATGCAGATTTACTTTATAGTGCTGCAGCATAAATGAGGGAAATCCCCTTTTGTGTGATACCAATTAAATACGCATACCTTGCAACAGTATTTGTGTGAATTTGATGAGTCCGTAACATCAATTTCAGGGGAAATGAAGCAACACAGTAACACTGGTATTGTTCTAAAGGTAGTTGAAATATGCATAGTTCTTTCAGTATTTTCAAATGTAACATTAAAAACATTCATAGAATTAAATCTGGATCCCAGCATTTGATAGCTTATGGAGGATATCTGGATTTAGTGAGAGACAGCTTCACTGGAATTGCATCCTTAGCAGACTTAAATTTGGAAATATGTGCATGTGTGGTGTGAATGCATATCTTTCGTGGTTTTAACTGTGACAACAGGTGTATGCATATATATATATATATACACACACATATATTCAATGGCTGACTACTCATCAGAAATTTTCTAGCTCCCTACTTGCTGGAATTTTGCCAATGCTCAGATTTTGTATGTTTTGTATTTCTGGGAAAGCTCATTTGTAGAAGAAAAGTTGACTTCTTTCTGAAGTATTTGAACAGAATACTTGAACTTTAAAAGTAATGAGAACAGACTGAGGTTTTTCCCCCTTTTGTATTTTATGTTGTGAAATGATCTGCTTTACTAAAGCTTTTTTATTTTTTTTTTTCCCCTTGATTTAAGAGCTGTTGATCTTTGTCCCAGTGGCTGAAACAGATGGTTTTGAAATGCAGGAAGGTCCCAGGAGATGGCAGTGTACAATAACACTTTTCAGAATATTTACTGGAAACTAAAAGAATTTCAGAATTAAAACTGAGTTGTTATTTTGTAGAACTTTCATATCATTCTTTCAGGGAAGTTTATCAAAGAACAGAGTGATCAGGTTTGTTTGTTTACTGATAGCCTATTTTAGTAGACAAGTTTGCATGTCTTATCTTTTATACAGTGAACCACCACTGTATATTAATCAAACCACTACACGATAAGGTACAGTTGCCTTGTTCAGTATCTTTATGTGCAATTCATAATGCATTGTAATCTGCAATGGGTTGTAGTCTGTGTTTGTTGTTAGGATAGCTCATTATTCAGTTTATTTTATATATTTACTGCAATACTACACACAGTTTTTGTGTATTCTGCTATACTGCAAATTAAACTCTGAGGATAACCTAATTTAACTCATCTTTTAATAGTGTCCATACTACTTAGGTATACATGGTGCCTCAATTTTAATAACTGTATTCTACTAAATAAATATATACTTTAAAAATCAAGACAAACATATCTTTTGAGATTAATAAAATCTTTTATCAACTCCATCTTTGGATTTTCCCAAGTTTTTTGAGACTATATCCTCATAGTAAAGCACTTTATTTTGTAGGATTTATTTATGACTGTTGAGAAGTGTTAAGATAAAAATAAATTTATCTTTGCAAAATTTCATCACAGACTCTTCAGGAAAAGAAGTTTAATCTTAAATAAAGGTATTTATGTACTTTAAGGGAATTGAAATTTGAGTGGAAAATGTCTTCTCTTTAAAGTTTTAGAGTTGGGTCTAACATTTGGAGGCAGGTTTTTCAATGAGGCCCAGGGGACAACATGTGAATTTCTTTGTGGAGTTTGCTTATTATTATCTGAGAGCGTTAGAAAGGATTTGCTTCCATTGTGGGAAAAATCTGTGGCCAGCTCTGGAGGTTACTTCAACCAGGCTAAGCACCTCTCATATCCTATTGCCGGCTTTGAGCCCCCTTTTGAAATATGTCAAAAAACCACTTTTGTGGTCCAGCAGTGACCAAGAAAACAAGGCCATATGGGAACATCTGACCAATGACTTTGTGGTAATTGAGGAGTTATAAAAAACAGAAATTGTGTATCAAGTATCAAGTTCTATTTATGATTTCTTTTGCAGTAGCTGGTGTCCGTGAAGATGTCTTTCTGATCTGGAAGGAATTAGAGGAAGCCAAGAGTACAGCGAGACGAATTCAGAAAATTTTATCAGAATCTGACCAGTTTGCTTCTCAAGATGGTATCATTTATGTTTCTTTCAAGACAGTTGCCATTATATTAATGATCAGTATTTTATTTGTAAACAGTTTTGATTACATGTCAATTTTGGGATGATTTTCTCAGAAATGCCTATGTACAGGTAGCACTTACACTTGGCATCTAAATTTAGGGTTGCTGAAAACTTTCCATTGCAAATCTGTTTACTACTGCTTAAACCTGCTGAACTTTAACAGCTCAACCTAAACACACCATTTTTAGTTCACCAATGATTAGGTTTAGAAATTGCCTAGGTTTCAAGATAGTGAAACTCTCTAAAAGGGAAGAAGTGTGGATTTGAATTCTTATAGTCAAAGGTAGAGGACTGAAACAGATTCTGGATGAGTGCTCTGACAACTTTTGTTTTAAGAAACATGGAGGAACACCTGCATTTGTTCATTAAACCAATAGTTGCCATTATGTTTGGCCTAGAACATGATCCATTTGTTCTATGCGTACTGATTGGATTGAGCCCTACTGGAGACAGAAGCAACATATCTGGTTTCTGAATCTCTGGAAGGCTTAAACAGGGGATGGTGAGAAGCTCAGCCTTGCTAAGATGGAGGTGCTCTGGGCAAGCTCTGGAACAGAACTATGACACTGACAAGACTTAAATACTGAAAACTCAGGAACCTGTAGATTCTAGGCAGCTTCAAGTGTTGGACTGCAACTCAGGGGGTGGATCTTCAGAATTATAGCTTTGATTGTAGGTACCTGTATTCTGTGTTAATCCCTGTTTTTAACATATTTACATGCTGTCTGGTGATATTTGTTTTCATAAATTGATACAAGATTCGGGTTGAATTAGCACAAGGCATCAATGATTTTGTGTGTTGTTTGTGCAGTGCAATTGCTTTTGCTTTAGCTAGGTGGAGGCTGGGGCCAGACACTCTTTTCTGGATCACCTGCTGAGGAATGATTTGTACAGTCAGTTTGTCAGTCACTTGAACTCTCATCAGTGTGTTGAGTTGTGTGACTGGGGTGGTAATGTTCAAGATTTGTAGTGGGGAACTTTGCGCTGAGTTTGAACATCTGTCAGTAACAACTCTGCAGGACTTAAGCTTGATTTTTTATTTCTACTGTGAAGGCATAATACAGTTCTTTACACTGATAATAGCATCTTATGAATGAGCAGGACTTCCCCTATGAAGTTGAACAGCTATACCATAATGCATATGAACAAAAAGGCCACAATAAAGCTTCAAGGGCAGCCCAAATTTCAGTGTTTATTTATGTATTTCTGACCACGCAGCTTTAATGTTCTTTTAGTGTTTGCCTTCATACACAATCACTTCATAAACAAATTAAAATAAATGAACTTACAGTGTGATTTATTTTGTCAGTTCTTCAGCATTGTTTGACTGTTTCCCATTGATCCAAATAGCTTCAGTCTTTCTGTCTGTCTGCATTTCTTCCTGGTTTTGTCTTCCTGATCTGTTTGAAATGCTCTGCTTCAAAATGTAGTTTGTTCTGAAGATTGCAATGTTCTACAGGAGAAGAAACAGAAAAAAAGAGATACTTTTTTTCTGCTGACTCTCCAGAAAGTGCACTAGTTAACTGAAATGAGATGTGGTTTTTATATAAAGCATGTGGAAGAAGGAAAACAACAATTTTCTTTTTAAAATTATGTGTATGCATTTGTGACACTTGCCACACAGGCTGTTCTAAGGACCGCAGGCAGTCAAAAATGTTTCCACATGAACAGGTCTGACTCTACACCTGCCCTGATGCTGGCTCATCTGTGTGTGTGTTAAGTCAGTAGATATCTCCATGGGTTTGTTTACAGGCTTAGGATCTCAATACTGTTGTCACTGTAACTGTATCTTAGTAAAGTAGATATTTATACCACCTAGATTCACCAAAGTTGGAGTGTGACAAAATAAATTCACCCTGCTATGAGATCCACTGCTGGGACCTTTGGTTTAGGTGTGGTTTATTGAGCTAATGACAAGTGACTGTAGAGCCCTCTACCCTATTGCCAGTATCTAGAGGTATGCAGTGCCCAACCTTTAGATGGTCCCTAGAAAATTTCTAAGACATAAATGATATAAAAGGGTAACATAAGAACTGTCATACCAGATCAGACAGAAAGAATACCCTGTTTCTTTCAGTATCAATTAAAAATGCTAGGAGGGTGTAGAGCTACCGAAAATGAGTTCGGATGGCACACAAGTGATTTGTGGTTTGGGATACATGGTGCAATACTCAGCCTCTAAAAAAGCAATATTGCAGAGAAACACAATAAAATATCTTCCAAAGACATTGTAGTTTGCTTTTTACATTAAATGGTCTTCTCTGAAAAAGACCAATGGCAATGTTAAACAATATTCTTGACTGCATTTTCAATTTTATCTTCTGTTGCTTCATTTTCTCAAACGATTCTCCTTGAAGTTAGATATGTTATAAAGGAATCCCTTCTGGCATTTTGTAATTCAACTAATATGAAGGTTAAGCCAACCTTCATACTACTAAGAATATTCCTTTTATATGTTGAACTTGTAGCTATTTGTCTTCTTTATTCTCTCTCTTCTGATGGGTTTGTTCCAGTTACAAAGGAATTTGTTGCAAAGAATTGTCTGATAAGGAAAAGGCCAGCTACCAAAATAAAGAATATTAAAAAGCAGTCAGAAATGTCCACTCACTCCAATGCTGAGTCAGTGCAAGCAGGACAAGTTTGGAAATTTTGACTCCGGTATCATAGTCTGTTTTTGAAAATAGCTTATCCAAAATGAACTGTGTTATACAGGAGATTTTGTTTGGTTTATTTTCTTTATTAGCAACCAAAGGTGATCATCCATTACAAAAGCATACATCTGACAAGTATTTGACTTCTGAGAAGTGGTTGCAGAAGTATGGCTTGAAAGCTCAGAAGCTCACACTGTATGATGCACTTGCTGATTGTACTTTTCGCCATGCAGATGGGATTGTTGACATAAAAACTAAACCAGAAGATGAGTCTTCACAAACTGATGCTGTGGGTATTGTTAATTTTCCGTCATGTCCTGTGAGTTGCTTGGTTTTTCTTTTAAAGCTTGGAAATTTGACTAATAGATGAATTTATAATTAAGTGTATGGTCTATTATTTTGTAGGTTTTGTTAAAATCAGCTTACTAGTGGGCTGGGACAAAGGTGTTCATAAATAAGATTGTATCAAAAGGCCATTTGAAAATTGCTGTTTCAAGGAGTCTTTCCTGGTTCACATATAGTTTGCAAAGAAGAATCAGAACTGGCTTAAGCAATGCCTTGTTTTGCTATGCATTTGTGTGGGGTAGGTCAAAGCTTGTAATCTTTATTTTTCCTTAGAAGTGTTGGTCTCAGCTGCTCCAGTATTTGCAAGTCTTTAAACAAATTTGGATTAATCTGTGCTCTGTTTGTTTTCTCAAGATTTATCATTACACTATTTGGTAAGCTTCTGTACTTGCTAGCTACAGGAATAAAACCAGTTTCTACTGCCCCTGTCCCTATCTTCACCTGTTCATGTGCAACAAGCATGTACCTTTGAAGTTTGTTCACTGGTTATTAGTGCAAAATAATGTGTTTTGGAACATAAACCATGTTTTCTTGGCTGTAGGAGACAAAGAGGAAGGTAATTCATGCAAAATACTGTGACAGATTTGTACATACCTTCTGGAAAGATGGGTCTATGGTTCACCTATATGTTAGTACAGAAAAGTATAAGCAGTATGAAGAGAAAATGAGGACAGCTCTCAGACAAGTGGAAGGAAGGTTAGTGTTCTGTCATGTAAAATCAGTTTGTATTATTTTATGTTGGCGTTGAAATGTTTGACATTTACTGTCATAAGAAGCTTAAGTTGTTGGTAAACTGCCAGTACTAAGCAGAAATCTATTTTAGATCAGAATCTTGTGTGTAGGATTTCTTAGTAGCCACGTGAGAAAACAGATGAACGGTTTTATCTTTTGTTTTTCTGGAACACAAATGTGAGTCAGTTTGCACATTATTAAAATACTGCTAAAAGTGCCAAAAAGCATCAGGACATAAGGTGGCAAAGAACTTCTGGAATCATCAATGAAGCTTTATAAAGATTCATCCTGTGTACATCCTTGTGATACCTCTGACACCACGTAGCACAACTTGGCTTGTGCCCATACTGATAATGGTTACCTGTCCTTTTTGCAATTTTGTGTTGAAGACAAGTTTGAACAGTCTTTATCAGAGTCAAGGCATGAGCTAATAAGGCATAAGATCAGAAGTTCAGTGGCCAAGCTATCTCCCTATTTTACATTTCTGCAGCCATGTAGATATACTCTTAGATTTTGTAAGACATCTACCAAAAAATATGTAATCTGAGGGTGTGATGCATCTGGCCTAAAGATGCCCTCAAGTAAATTCGCTTTTATACCTACATTAGGAGAAGAAGGAAACTTCAAAAATAGATACTGTAAGAACCAAGAGAAAGAATAAATGTTGTCCTCTGTTTTGTATATTAGATTCATGGAATGGTTTGGTTTGGAAGGGACCTTAAAGACCATCTAGTTCCAAGTCCCCTGCCATGGGCAGGGACACCTTCCTGTAGACCAGGTTGCTCAAAGCCCATCCATCCTGGCCTTGAACACTGCCAGGGATGGGGCAGCCACAACTCCTGTGGCTAATAAGTTGTATCACTGAAATCACTGAGTCATTGTCCTAATGTCTCACATTAGGACAGTGAGAAGTCTTGCTGAAAAAAGCAGGATGAGATTTTTTGTTTTATTGCTGCTTCTCTACCAAAGGTATAACAGCTTGATTACATCTGTCGAGGTCACAGAGAGTTTTGTTATTCCTTTCAGTTTATCTTAATTTTGCTGTATTTAGGCTAGTAATAGCATACTGTGATAGAAAAAATTGAGGTGAGGGGTTTTGATGAGTACGTAGTTTTGAAGTCCAAGCCAAGTTTATGGATTTGCTGTTTTGAATGGTTCATCTAATTGTTAAAAAGTGTTGGTTGACCTCATCAAACACTTTGGGGAAAATAACTGATGGCAAAACAGCTCTCAGTAGCAAATGTAATAGGATCTTCAAAGTTTCCATGACGTCATTTTTTTTCCTAGGCCCATTTTATTCCGTCTGTTAAATGTCTCTGTTTCAGAGTAGACAAGTAGCTTATGACTCTCAAGGGAAATCAGATTTGGACCTGATGCAGCCATTACTAAGGAAATGTTCTTGTACACAGCAGTATGTATGCACGTATTTAACTGGCAGGTATGCTTCAATCCCGTTTAAAGTGTAAAACGAATTCTGTATTTAAGACTCAAGGTCAGCAAAACATTGAAGCATCTGTATTATATTAAGACTCTTCAAAGTGCTTAAGTTCCTTGCAGAATAGATTCTCAAGTGGTTTCCTGAAAAGGGAGGTGGATTAGCCTATGCTTAAATGATTTCTTGAGTTCATGCTGGAGAACGGTTACAGGGGCAATAGTTAACAGTTACTTTCACATGGAATTTTCCAGCTCAAAGTACCCAATAGCTGGCTTTATAAAGATGCTGTATTGCTTTGTCTGTTTTGTCTGTCTCTAGAGTCCTACAGAACTTAGAAAATAAAAATGCCTTGTGTTGTTATGTAGTGATGTAGGATTGGTTCATCAAGCCTAATATACAGCTTCTGACAGTGACTAGTAGCAGGTGCTCCAGGAAAGAGAATAAGAAGTAAAGGAGTGGTAAAAAGATCCTTGCTGTTAGATTCTAATGAGCAAAGCTCTAAAAATCTTACAGACCAGGGTTTGATTTATTTTTTTCTTCCCAAGGATTAAGTGGCTTCAACAAGGAAGTAGAGGGCTCTTTGGGAATGTGTTTGAAGATGATGTCTATATTCTCATTGATACATCCCAGTCTATGAAAGACAAGTTGCCACTGGTGAAGGAGAAAATATTTCAGCTCATACAGGTATGATAAAGTGATGATTCTGAAGACTGAGGAGCATTTTAGAGTAGGCTGATCTTTCCTGGATGGTTGTTACTCTAATATTAAAAAATATATATATTAAAAATAATGGCTTTATAAAAACATTTTTAGCTTTCTTGATGTGATAACTTTTTTCAGTTAAAAATTTGTATTTTTCCCTCATTTGTACAAGCATTTGAAAAAATCTGGAGAAAAGAAGGCTTAAGTAGTTCTTATTTCCCTTGAGTCACCTCCCTCCTAAAAAAAACCCAAATCAACCACCACTCCACCCGCCCCACCCTCCCCCCACAAAAACAAAAAGGGTATGCAATGAAATACCTTCTGGCGTTTTTATTTGTATTTTTAAGCAGTTTCATCTGATTCCACTGGCATGTTGTGATTTGTCACATGTATTCTAGATTCAGCATCATACTTTTACAATAAAGGGTGTAGAACGTTTTGAGCTTGCTTGTATCTTACAGTGACTCAGAACATCACAAAGTGCACAAGTACCTCAAAAGCAGTGAGTACTGGGAGACACACCTAAGAGATAGTTTGTTTCACCTAGTTTTAGAAATCTACAATGATGTTACCTAAGCTTACATTAATATTTGACAGAAGCAGGCATTATTTAATCTTAACTTTTTATAACTTTTTCTTTTTTTTTTTTTTTTTTTTTTTTTACTTCAGGGGTGTAACTGACACAAATTCTATCAGTCTGGCATTCATGGTAATCATTAGTAGGGCTAGAAAATTTATAACTATAACAGGGAGGTTTTTGAGCTAAGTGCACAAATGCCATGACATAGTACGATGTGGTCCTAAAGGCAGATCACTAGCACTAGAAATTATTAGATACTGTGCCAGGAAGTTTCACAGGCACCTGCACAAAAATGGAGATGAAAGGGAGACAAAGATTCCAGGCTCCGAAAGTTTGTGTTAGCTTGCATAAATCTTCCCCTCCTTATAACTTTGGTCCAAAAGCAACTTCAGCAAATTCTTAATTCTCTCCTGCTGTCCTAGTTCCCCTTGCCAGTGCTCTACTTCTGATTCCCATTTTCCCCCTCTAAATGATCTTACTTTGTTTCTGATTTCAGTTTCCTTCGGTAAGCAGTAATAATCTCTTTCGTACACCAGTCTTAATCATTTCTCACACCCAGTTTTGCGTCTGTCTTTCTTGCCCTCCTAGACATTTGCTATTCGAGTAGTTTGAGAAGTATGAGTCAATGGAGGCTTATACTGGGAAGTTCTAGTAATCTTAATAATTCCAGGCAATAATTGTCTCTGTCTTTATATGTCTCTCTGTACACCATAACTGAATATTATCATAATTTATTGTAACCATATAATCAACTGTATATTAATTAAAATAACTCCTATTATGCAGTATTTCAGGATGCAAGTATTCTTTAAGACTGAATAAAGTTCAAGTGCTGTATTTTGCAGGAACAACTGAGACACAAAAAGAGATTTAACTTTGTGAAATTTAGTGCCCAAGCATTGGCATGGCAAGAGAAACTTGCTGAAGTTAATGAGGAAAATTTGCAAGATGCCTGGCTATGGATAAAAGGGCTTAAGGTAACATGGCAACTAATTATCACAAAGCATGTTTGTACAAAGTTGTAGTTGTGTCTTGTCTTTCAGTATGGCTGGGGGATTTTTGGACTAAGTATTTGACTTGAGTAAGCTGAAAATATAGATGATGATGACTTTAGTATATCTGAGTACTGTCAGGTATAAAAATCCTCTAACAGTGGACTAGTTTATAAGGTCATATTAATTCAACTTGCAGCCTGCTATGTTTAGTAGGCACAATGCAGACACTGGCCTATATGATTTCTGTAGGAACCATGACAATGATCAGACCCTGTGTCTGAATTTGTCACTCCTTCTGCAGGGCTGCTGCAAAGATGAAGGCTGTGGCTGGCAGACTTGCAGCTCAGAGTTGATACAGCAAATTGGTTCCAGTGAGCTGGAGGAGCATTTGTGCATAGATAGCTGACTTCAGCCTTCATAGGAACATGAGAACAACCATACCCAGACCAAATATCTGTCTACCTACCCAATATTCTTTCTCTGACAGTGGCCAAAATCTGAGGTTTTTTCCCTGAAACAGAAATGCTTGTGGTCAGCCACAAGCCACAGCAGCTTTAGGACCAGTTAATGTGTCAAATGTGGACAGCAATGTTATGAGTACAGGACTGAAAATGAGTAATACAACAATGCAGATATAGCCTATACTGTATCTTCTAATAAAAAAAATAATAAATTTATTATTTATATAATAAAAGAACATTATGACAGCTCTTCCTTAGACTTAATGAAATGCCTGGGGATGAGGGAACTGGGGAAGCTACATAGTGCCTCTGAGACTACAAAGCAAGATAAATAACTTGATATTCTCAGAAAAGAGACAAATAGATGGAGAAAAGAAATTATTAGTGTGGCTTCACTGAGTAGTTGGTGACTACTTATAACTGAGGTTAGTAAACTTAATTTTACTGTCTTCCTTGAGAGTCAAAAAGCTGGCTCTGTTTAAACCATATATGTGGTTCAGCATCATGCAAATTCAATAATACTTTGAACTACTATAATTTGATACCATCTTGTATATGTATTTGGGAATGGCCTTTTTCATCATTATTCATGAAGTTGTGAATTGTTGATTATAAGTTTCCTTCTAAGTTCAGATCCAGATATCTGAAATGGTACAAGGAATGGTACAAGAACAGTTTCTTTTTTCAAGCCTGACATCTGCTGCTGACCTTTTAGTCTGTTTAAAGCAGTGCAAGCATAAGTCGGAGATCAGAAAGCTGGCTTTATAGTGAAGCTGAAATGAACAGAAGATTGCTCTGGAATATTAATCAGAGTAGATCCTTTGATCTCATTTTATACACTTTGGTCCCAGGCTGTTAATAAGGAAGCTGAGCTGGAAACAGTAACAAACTGTTCCTTATAAGTCCTTCAAAGGTGACAACATTTAAAATTTTTTGGGGTGATTATGCCACCTAGTTGAAGCATGTCAACCTTGTTTAAACACTGATAAAACCATTGTTCATATGTAGTAGTAGCAACTGAGAAACTAAAATTAACAGCTTTTACCATAAGGTACATAGTTATTTCCTTTAGATTATCATCCACAGTATATTCCCATAATATAGTGGAAGAAGTTGTTTTGCCTCAAATCTGATCAAAATCATGTGCCATTATTGAGAAAAGCCAGGATGGCTATTTTACATGTAATAATGAGTGATGTGTACCTAAAACTTTATAATGCTTACAAAAATATTGGGAATAATAGATATATTTAACACAGATAAAGTGGCTCAGGCTGGTTATTTCTTATGAGTAGGTACTGGTAAGGATTGTTTGTGAATTACAGGATAAGATTCTAAAGTATCCATGCTATCTTGTTGCCTGGCTCATACACTCTTACGCAGCCATACAGAGGCAGTCTCAGAGTGTACTTCCTATTACATTTCACCTGATTTACTTACTTTGCCCTTTCTAATATAACTGCTGGAGGGAAGGATTGGAAGAAGTTTTAACACAGTAAACAAGACTGAAGAAGTAATCATGGAATCATAGAATGGTTTGGGTTGGAAGAGACCTTAAAGATCATCTAGATCCAACCCCCCTGGCATGGGCAGTGACACCTTCCACTTAGACCAGATTGCTCAAAGCCCCGTTGCTCAAAGCCCTGTCTAACCTGGCCTTGAACACTGCCAGGGATGGGGCAGCCACAGCTTCTCTGGGTAACCTGTTGCTGTGCCTCACCAGACTCGTAGTAAAGATTGATATCTGTTAACATGTTTTCGCATGTATGGGTCAATGTTAAGGGTTTGTATTTATCTTCTGTAAGGGATTATATAAGTGGATCCTGAGTCTCTCCTCACAATCCTCACTGCCCTCCGGAGTGGTACTCAGGTGTTATGCTAGCTTATATCTTTTCATGGATTTTTACTTTGGCTCTATTAAAAGATTAAGACTAACACATGATGAAACACTTTTCCATACTGATAAAACCTTACCTTTCCCTTAAATATGGAAGGTTTTATACACTAAATGTTTAAAAGGAAATCTGAAGACGCGAACTGTAGTTTTTAGGTTCCTGTAAGACATAAATGAATTTCTGTCAGTTTAGGGTTGCATTTAGTATAAAAGAAAAAAGACACACCATGATTACTACATATGCGAATGGTACAAGGAAAGTGCTAGTATTACTCAAGTTGGAACTTTTAGGGGGCACAGTATTGCTTTACTGGATATGTTTTGTGGTTATAGCTAACTTCCGTGCTAAATAATAAATGATGTCTACATTGGTGTGCCAAGAGGGTAGATGGGAAATAGTTTGGAAAAAATGTTGCTCAGAAAACCAGCAAGTCCTTTACTTATTTTTGAGAAATAAACTGGTGCAACCTTTTTGTGGAGCTTTTGAATTATTTGGTTAAGTAAAATATGTATTTCCAAGGGAGTGTGTTGAGTTGGCAATCAGGAGCAGTAGTGGGAAAATATAATAGAATGTATCTTTCATTTTAAATCTTCCTACCTGTTTATGGTCTTTCAGTGATTGCTTCTGCTTTTACAACTCATATTTCTGTTGCCAGCATTTTGCTTGTGTCTTTGCATAAGCACTGAATACCAAGTTGGTACCAATTCATGCTATTTTGACACTAGCTTTGATTTTTCTAGCTATATGACATAAATATTTTCACCATTTTATTACTGATTTTGTTTCTGTAATATCCTTTAAATCAGTACACTGTCATTATGAATTTAAGAACAAAGAACTGTTATTATTTATAGCTGTCTCTTTATTTTTTCTTTTTGGTTTCTTAGGTTGGAGGTTCCACAAATACACTCAAAGCTCTCCAGATTGCTCTGGCTGATACTCACACACAGGCAATTTATCTCTTGACTGATGGGAGACCTGATCAGGTATTTCTGAAGTTGGAAAAGAGAGAATGCAGTATTGCGGTGTCAGAAGGCTGAAGTATGAGATGAATATCATACCTGCAGAGCTGAGTCTCTTGGAATCTGTCAGATGTTGTCATAATATTGAAAAATGTTATCTGAGAAATGTACTGTTTGTAAGGGGTTTTGATTAGAACTTTCTGTGCACAGTCCAGTCTTTAGTGCATGATAATTCATGATATTTCTCATGAGTTGTTTTAAGGATCTGGTAATGGATTAAATAAATGGATTAAATGAAATGGATATGTTACTATCAAGGTTAGAATTTGTGTTAAATAAAATGTCTCTATAACTTAGTACAAACACATCAGGAATTAAAAATAAAAAAAATAATGACAGTCCAATGATATGGCTGGATTTAAATATTAAAAACCTGTAATCTTGCATGATGGCTTGAAATCCTAAACGGAAAATTATTGCTATCACCCCCCCCACACTTGTTTATGTTCAACATTTTCCCTCAAAGAACACATTAAATATATAAATAGGCACCTTCTTACTTTGTGTTGCAGAACTTGCACAAAGGCCATGCCATTTTTGAGAAGGACCTATTTTTTTTCTCATATAAAGGTGTTACCACCTTAATATTATCATAGAATCATAGAATTCTATTGTTCCATTATGTCTCTGTATGATTTTCATTTTTTCCTACTGAGTCAAATTCGATCTCATGTAGGTGCAATTCTGGAGTAGCAGCAGTCTGGAACTGCTTTACGTCTAGTTTTAAGTGGATAATGAAATCAAAAGTATGTTTTTATTTTTGAATATGTTGCTACCATAACTTTAAATGATGCTATTTCATGTTATATCACCCTATGCAACACCAACTAAAAACTGTAAAAAACCAGTTTCAAGCTGTAATGCCTGGTGAAAACTAGCCTGTATGCTGAGAATGGCATTTAAAAAATACTTTATTTGCCCTTGAAAATTTCCCTTGGTTGTAATAGCAAATATGCAACAAAATCCTGACTCGACTTAGGCAAATAGCTGGGCTGAAGACCACATGAAATTAGCTACTGAAGAATATTAAATATATCTAGGGTTCAGAAAGTACCATAAATTGCATAAATACTTTATGCCTTGATAAAGAAGAAAAAAAAGAAAAAAAAATTTCTCCAAATGTTGGAGAAGAGAGTCAATAATTTTTTTCTACTATATTCGTCAGCATTTTTAGATATGGTACATCTTGTGTTTACTCACCTGATTTTGATTTCTTTCTTGGAGTAGGAACACTAGGTTTCCTGTTTTCTCCACCTCTATTTTGTTTCCTGGTGTTGAATCAGCTTTTCATTGAACTAACTTATCTTAATATATCAACAGTTATATATGTCAAAAAATATTATGATATACATCTAGTGATACTGAGCACCAATGTAGTAGTTTAATTTCCTATGCTTTAGTAATTTGCTTTAAGATTTCAGAAACGAAGAGTACTGATTTTATTACAACTAACACCTTATTTTATTAGAGTATCCTATGCCTTAATGCATTATCAGTGTTTCAAATTCAGTTTTCAATTAGCTCATTTTATTTACTGTGAAATAGCTATCCATATAAAATGTATGCTTTTCACTGCTCTACATCTGTCTCTAAGCAACACTATGACTGATTAAATACTTGTTCTCCATGTTTCCATAAATACATTTCTAGATATGTTTAATATACATTTTTGATTTACAGCCCCCCCCAGTAATTTTGGCTCATGTCCAGATTCACTGTAAAGTTCCCATCCATACTGTGTCTTTCAACTGTGATGATATAGAAGCTAATAAATTTTTGCATGAACTATCTACTGAAACAGAGGGACGGTTCCATTATTACAACATTTATTTGACTGATTCTGATGCTGCAGAGTTTATTGTTGTGAGTATCTGAAAATAAATGTTTGTGTCTTCATATCATATAAATATCATATCATTCTATTGAAATAACTATGACTCACATCATTGTGATTTCATGTAAGAGATCATTGAAAAAGAGGATTTATCCTACCCAGATTTGAAGTGATGTGAAAGCAATGTCTGACATTTTTTCTTATGAGCTTGTACTAGATCACAACAAAAAAAAAGCCCAAATATCACGCAAAGTACATTTGTAGTGCTACTGTTGCAAAAAAACCCCAACCCTTGAAATCAAAACCTAAAACACGTATAGACCAAATTAAGTTCTGGAAGAAACACATATGATCTCTGTGGTCTCAAAAATCAGTTACTTTTTAAAATAAAACTATGGTTTGTATCATACCAGTAAATGAAAGATATCAAGGCTGAATTTGAATGATGATGAAGGAATGATTCTATGAATTTTGCCTAAAGTTTGCTCTACAGTAGCCACTGGGGAGAGATCTGTAATAAGTAAAATGACTGTAATAGCAGTGATCTATCATGTGTGACTAAGCAGCTCAATCTAGCAATTCCCTGTAGGAAATTTCTGAATAGACTATGAGAAACACCCATTTAAAGCATATTCTTTTTTTTTAATTAAGGTTGGAGTTAATTAGTTCCACAACTTTTAGAAACGGTGGTAGTGGAACAATGACAGCAATCAGGAACAAGACAGTAGCAGGAGATGTAGTGAAAATACTCCAGCTCTTGAAAGGTATTAGACTGTGTACTGTGCAGTTTCCATGATTCTGCTGGGAGAGGACTGTGTGAAACTGAGCATATTGGAAAGATGAGGGGCAGTCTGTGTTCTCCAACTCCAGACTTCTGGCCCTGTGGGAGTTGTAAAGGGTTCATTGTTGGAATTTCCTTCCTGTTTCCTCCTGTAGTCCAAATGATTCCTATTTAGTTCCATTGTTTACTTGAAGAGTGTGTTTTTTACTTCTCATTTATCAGGGACAGTATGTGATACAGCTGTGATTTGTAGAATGACAGGACAACATTTGTAATGTACATATCTTGTATTATATTTTACTTATTTACTTGTTTGCTTGCTGGGAGTGAGGGGAGCTAGTGAGGATTATATCTCTTATATGTTCGTATTGTGATGATGTTCACATCTCAAGGAATAACTGGTTTGTTAGGGAATGTTCATCCTTTTCCTAAAAAGGAAGGGTAATTTGGAAGTCTGTATTGCCGAGTATAAGAGACTACCTGAAAAAGTATACAAAATTTTGCAGCTGTCCTGAGACGTTATTCAGAATTATTATGACAGCTTGCATAGTTTCAGTTTTAGAAATGAAGCATGTTTAATAGTAATTGTAATAGAACATTTGATTGGACTAGATGACCTTTGAAGATCCCTTCCAACACAAACTATTCTATGCTTCTCTGATTCTGGGATTCTGGGATTCTATGATTCTATGATTTTCTTTTTGTTAGAGTGAAGACATACGTCTTTTGAAAAGAGAGATTGAGCAAGGAGAAAGAGACCTGGAGAAAGTGAAGACCTTTCACGCCAAATGTCTGATGATGGATTGTTGTAATGGAGAAAATGATTTAGAGAATAAGTATGTCCTCATACTGCTATTATGTTAATAAGAGATAGGAGCTATTTGTCGCATTTCTCCTTTCTCATTGCCATACATTTTTAACCTCTGACATTCTCCTCTTTGAAAAAGAAAGGTTCTCTGTTTGTTTGTTTTAAACAGTTACAAAAAAGACAGGAAATCACTTTGGTACTGTGATGTCTGAGCCAAAATTATCTCAAATATCTGAATAGTCTCAAATTATTAGGAATAATTAAAGCAAAAAGGTGAAAATATATTTCTGTCTCCAGCATATGGTAAAATACTTCCCTCTGAGAGGATACACAAAAAACTATTGTCCTACAGGTAGATCTGGCCTGGTACTTCATGAGTAAATTGCTGCTCATTGGGACACACTGATTGAAACATAAATTACATATATATGTATTTGTTTAAAAGACAGCAAAGACTACGAATGAAATTCAGCTTCTTTTCACATTTTTGATTTTACCATGTGAGTCTGAATGTCCATGCCATATTTACCCTTGCTTTGTCATCATTAAAATTAGTTTCATGTTCAGCATCAGTTGAAAAACATGCTGAAAAATTCAGGATGCCAAGAGCAACAGTTAAAAAAATGGTCCTTCTACAGCATATTGAAGGCAGACTCTTGAGCTACTGTGGAAAAGCTTTCTGCATGTCTGATTATACTGAGTTTCTGTTTTCAGAACAAACACAGACCTAACTTTCAATATGAAGTTACTTGTAATCTCAACAGGAGAATAGCCTTAATAAAAAAATAGTTTCCCCCCCCCAAAAGTATATTTAATAATGCCTAGATTTGTAAGACATAAATCTATTAAAAACAGTAAGTTAAAATTATTAAAAAGATAGTAAAATATATTGAAAGTGAAAAGTGCTGTGGAAAGATTCCATGTAGAAGGGCAGGTGGGTTGTCCAGTGTGAAAATGTAGATGTTTATTTCAGAATTTGCATATTTTATATTTTATTCATGCTGGGTCATAGGTATAAATGTGTGTGTATATATATATACACATATGTGCATAGATAGATAGATAGATAGATTTGTGTGTCAGTTATTTTCTTTGATGATTGTAGGTTTATGCTTTCCCCTCAGGACTCTAAGTGGCTATTATGGAATATTCTAACCTATTAAAAATATATGAGGGTATTGCCTTAAAAGTAATGCACATCTTTTAAACAGACTAAGAAGTTACTTTTAAATAGTTTAAAAAAATAAGAATATTTTTAATGTTTGAACTCCCCTTTGAAATGCAGACTTGGGTAATAGAGAAAATATTTTATACAGTTTGAAGCATGTGAAATTAGTATTCAAATTTCCAGAAGACTACAACTTAGCAATTTTTTCAACCAGTGTCATATGCTTGAAGCTTTTTCCTGCTTCTTTCTTCTTTTTGTCACAAGCAGAAATCACAAGCAGATATATACTGTGTCATCTGTAAACAAACATGTTGAGGAGCTGAGTACTTTTACTCTTAGCAGTAGGACGTGCTGTGCTTCAGAAGAGCCAACACTGACACCACATCAGCAAACCTGGCAAACTACTGCTGACAGTCCATCCCAAAGGAAGAAAGCATTATATGCAGGTAAGACTAAAATGAACTGTAGTTACTAGCAGAATTCATTCATTAATTTGAAAAGATTCTGTTAAAAATAGCAAAAAAGCACCCTTGTAGGAATAAATAAATCCTTTACTGATTTAAACAATCATCCTTCTGAAATTCTAACTTTTGTAATTTTTACTTTTTGGCCATCTTACTTATTTGGTCCAAACAGGCAAACAGATGTCTGCTCACTTATGGTTCGTAGCAGGCACTGCAATGAAAAAAAATTTTGACAAACTGTTTTGAAAGCTCTTCAAATAGTTTTTTTAGCAGTAATTATTAGACCCTTATCTCTTTTTATTCTAAATAAGTACATCATTGGCAAGAATGAAGACCTGATCTATGTTTCATTAGTTACAGCATTGCTCATACTAATATTTCTGCTTATTACACCTGGAACACTAAGCTTCTCTTTGAAGTATGCTTTGTATGCAGTCTGAAACCAAGTTTACTCAGCTGATGTAAAAGTAGTTTTCATCCTCGGAAAAGTACAAAGTACAAGTTAGGACTGATCGTGCTTGAAGTCTTGTGTAGGCACTCCCTTAAAAATTGAGACTGAATAGCAAAGGGGAGCTCAAAAATCCCAGGCACGTATTTGAGCAATAAGTTAGCTCTTCCTTTCTTTCCCTTTCAACACCTACAGAGCAAACAAAGACGAGTCTGCTGCGAATCCTGAGGAAATCTAGGGAAGAAAGCGCAGAGGAAGGAGTATCTCCTGAAAAAAAGAGGTTTTCTGTCAAAAAGAGTGTGAAATGTACCACCACTTGCGAAGGCAAGTTGCCAGGACAGGAGTCTGCCAGAACAGGTGGGGCAGACAATAACATTTCTCCTGCTGCATTTGTAACTAATGGTGCCTCCTTTCAGTCAAAAGCCTGCGCAGAAATGCAGCACAAAGGATTGGAACACAGATCAGATGGAGAGAGCTGGACTTGCAGAAGGATATTGTAACAAGGCCCTTACATGTGCGGCCAGACTTCTGCCTGTGCCCAAACTATTAGGTTTACAACAGCTTAGTCATTTCCACAATATGAGGCAGCAGTGATACAACTATGCCTTACACTGCTGGAAGGGTATCACAGTTGCTTCTTATCAACAGAGTAAATACATCTTGAGAATCTTGTTATACACTAATAGATTGTTGAGATACAGTAATTTGTAGTTACGTTCAATGCTGAGGTTAAAGCTGAACGGTGATTCAAATTCTTTGGTACCCCTGTAAAAGGAGGTTGCACTTTATTAGTATGCTTAGACTTGCAAAAAAACATGCTCTCTGGGATAGGTGCGTATACAGAGACAAAAGTATTTCCTGTGGGGCTTGCATATACATCCAGATAGTTTTCTTGTCTCTCAGGAATTCATGGAACTCTGAACTTTATATTAGGTCCTCTAAGTTGTTCTAAAATGTCACCTATATACTTAAAGATGTTTGACTTTTTTTACATTTCAGTGTGTTATTTCTTTATATACCTTTTATGCAGATTTTCATAGCAATATACCTTAGGTTAGCTACTCCCTGCCATCTCGCTACTGGTATCACTAGTATTGGTATCACATCTTGAAATGGGAAATAAACCAGATAGTCTTTTTCTTGTCGTTGTTGTAATAAATAAACACATATCCAGTTTATTTTTCTTTTAAATTAAATTATTCCCCAACTATTTTATAAATGTCCTCATTGATTAATTAGGGCTTATGAGTCATCTAGTAGCATTGTTACTATTGATCAAGCAACAAGAAACACAGGAAACACAATTCTTATTGATTAATTTAGCATTTTAATTAGACATTACTGTGATTACTGTATCGTCTTTGGGACACTGCTAGTAAGCTAAAATAAAAAAAAATGCTGCTATTATATGTCAGTTTATATTTGCATACTTTTCTGTGCACAAAAGTTGTGAGCTAATGAAATGCAAATGTTTCATCTTAGATCTGAAGCTGCAGAAATCTGTGAAAAGGGCATCTAAAAGGTACGTCTGGGCACATATATACATACATCGCACAAATTATTTATATTTTTCTTCTGTAATTTCAAACTTCTCAAATGTATTTCTACCTTGTGCTACAACTAACAGTCTCTTTTTTTTTTCTAGTTCTTTAGATATGTCGTCAGCTCTTTGGTTAAAGACCCATGGCTTGGTTGCTAGGCGACTCACCATCATGGATGCCTTAGCTCCTACAGCTGTTCCTCGTGGTACCAAATACATCCCAGTTCTGGACAAACATGTAGTTTCTAAAGTATTTGATGAGGTAATGCACACGCTCTTTCAAATCAAACAAAAAAACTCCACTTAATACTGTTTTTAGAAAGATGTTTTTATTAATTTCTATAAATGTCATAATTGCATTCCCTAGTGTTTATTGTGGATGGTTGATGTCCACTAAATGTGTAACGCATATCTGAATGTTTATTCATACATCAGTAAGAAGATAAAATGATAGTTAATAGTATTTCTTGCAGACTTGGTAGTTAAGTTTTAGAGCTAAAAATTTTTCTTTCCCAGTTACCAGTTGATGGCAGTGTGCAGCCATCAGGTATCCAGCAATTTCTTGAGCACCATAGCCTCTACTGAGACATATTAATTCACTGGAGTATTCATTTTAGGTCCATAAATCCATTTGGAAAACTTTGCAGGTGCACAGTTCATGTATCTGTGCATTCTCAAGGTTTACATGGGTCTGCTAAGACCTTTTGAAAAATATTGGAATTCAGTAATTAAAATTTAATTCTGATAGGTGTAGGCAATTGTGAGACTGTAAAATTTACAATAAGTTGTGTATCATGAAGCTCTAAATGCCATTCCACATAGTATTTCAAGTTTACTATTTGCTTAGAAGACATTCCATTCTGCTTTTACTCTTCAATACCATAATAATGTGTTTGTGTTTGTCTGCCCCTCATATTCTATTCAAAGTGTTTTATAAACTGTATTAAATATTAATTTTGCAAGTGATGCTGTTTGTACTTGGAGTTACTCTAGAAATTTGTTAGGAAATGTAACAGCGGGCTTCTGCATGGTAAAGCCCTGCTGAATTTTTATTAACTTGGTTTGAGTAACATAGCAGACAACAACCATGGCAATATGAAACTGAAAGAGAGGTACTCTGTTTCTTGCCTTTCAGCTTTCAAGCTCCTCCAGAAAATGACAGGTAGCGAGATTTCATGGCTTACAATTCTGGGCAGAGATTTACCTCATCTGTCTCTGGCAAGATACTTCACACTAACATGTTCCCATTAACTTTAGCTTCTAAGAGATCTCAACATTAATTCAGTATTAGGAACTTAGATGTGGTCTGGCACTGATGTGACACAGATTTGTTAATGAGAGAAAAGATGTCTTCAGAAAGAGAGGGGAATTTAAAGTCATATGAATCT
Organism: Neopsephotus bourkii; assembly: GCF_033783945.1. Classification (NCBI taxonomy): domain Eukaryota; kingdom Metazoa; phylum Chordata; class Aves; order Psittaciformes; family Psittacidae; genus Neopsephotus; species Neopsephotus bourkii. The sequence goes on along the minus strand of NW_026902234.1, from coordinate 2,489,776 downwards.
CATGGGTAGTTATATATATACAAGAAATATAAAGTGCTTCTGAAAAAAATGGTCATACTACAGTAATTTGGAATCCAGCTAGGCTGTAATGATTCAAACACAAATAAAACATCCCTGAAAAATGTTCTCATTAAAGAAGTCTTTTTAGTATTTTATTTTCTGATTGCTTCCCTTGTTCCCCCAACAGGGGTTTTAGATTTATTTAAATTGAACCTCCTCCATCTTTTTGTCATCTATATCCTGGTCTCAGACAGGCACTTGGAGAAGCTTCCCACTTAACCATACGTGTTGGCGGCATTTCTGGGGAGAGTAACATTCCCCATCTACTCCATTTATTTCTTGGATTTCTTTCTGTTTATAATCATTATCAGGACACTGATGTATAAAAGAGTTTTTTGTCATTGTTTAACGCCAACCACCAATTAAGTACCACACAACTGCTTGCTCACTCCCCCTAGTCATAAAATAGAATAGTTAGGGTTGGAAAGGACCTTAAGATCATCAAGTTCCAACCCCCATGCCATGCGCAGGGATACCTCGCACTAAACCATAGCCTTGAACACTGCCAGGGATGGAGCATTCACAGCCTCCCTGGGCAACCTACTCCAGTGCCTCACCACCCTAACAGGAAAGAATTTCCTCCTTATATCCAATTTAAACTTCCCCTGTTTAAGTTCCCCTGTTGAGTCCTCCCCACTGCCTTGTGGGATAGGGGGAGAACTGGAAAAACACAAAATCTGCAGATTGAGATCAGAACAGTTACATAATTGAAATAAACTAAAATATAGTCACAATAATAACAAAACAATAATATATTAGGAAAAAAAAGAGGAGTAAAACTCAGGAAACACAAGTGATGATCAATACAATTGCTCACCACCTGCTGACTAATGCCCAGCTCGTCCCCAAGCAGTGATTGGTGGCTCCTGGCCAACTCCCCCAGTTTCTATACTGAGCATAACATTCTGTGGTATGGAGTATCCCTTTGGCTAGTTTGGGTCAGCCTTCCTATCTCTACTCCTGCCCAGCTTCTTGTGCCCTTCCTCACTGGCAGAGCATGAGAGACTGGAAAGTCTTTGTCTTAAAGCAAGCACTACTGAGCAACAACTAAAACATCAGTGTGTTATGAACATTGTTCTCATACTAAATCCGAAACACAGCACTGTATTGGCTACTGAGAAAAAAATAAAACCCTGAACAAAACAACTCGATCCCAGCTAAAACCAGAATACTTTTCTTACATGAACTGCTGAGTAGTTTAAGAGGCTGAATAGTGGTGGGACTTTGGACGGACAGATTGAGAAAGCATCTTTACTCCTTTCTGTCATCCTTTTCTACCTTTTTCTCTGCCTTTTGAAGATCTACTTGTAAGTGTATGATTTTTATTTTGTAAAGAGGTTGACTTATGTCAATGTTGTATTTTGAGATTTGAAAGGTATTGAAGTTCCTGATTCTGCCCAGGTTGGGCAGAATCAGTCTTATTCCTAAGTCTTATCAGTTCCTAAGTCTTATTATGGTAAAGTAAGACTATTTTCAGTGAGCAATATCCACCTTGTTCATTCTTTGGTGATCAGTGCAATGGTTAAAAATGTCTCTCTTCATTTTTAGTACTCCAGTTCCTTAGAAAATATGGTCCTCCAGAATAAGAGTATTAAATACATTAAAAAAGTAACTAACACACCTGTATGCTAGAATTAGATACTAATAGAGTGTTGTTTTAAAGCAATACAACCTGGAATATGGTTGTGCTTCAGACATTCTTGTCTCCCTTCTGACCAACCCTTCCAATATTAAAGTGAATTGTTTAGCAGTACTGATTTAGTTAGACTAAACTAGTAGTTAGGAATCTTAATTTGCAACTTCTACATAAAGGGATTGTGTAATTTCAGAAGATTTTATTAGGGGGCTGGAATCTATGTCTTAATTCTGTCATTTCTTGGGGTGCTCAGATCTTTCTGCAGCCTTACAGTTGTCCCTCTGGCTGTTCTGATCCTTAGACATGGTCTCATAGGCATTCAGTTATACTGGTGGAGGAAAAGTTGTATGATAAATGAAATTTTTGTCTTTTATTTTATAATAGATCCTACCATTGGCCCACATTAGCAACAACAAGAAGTGGATCACACTAATTAATCCTCAGGCAGTGAATCTTGATGCCTATAAAGAGAAGCTGGAACAAGCAATTAAATCCTATGAAAGGCAAGTCTACTCATCAGAAATTCATCAAGTTTGTAGTCTTATCTCAGGTTTTTCCTATGTAGTTGATATTCACTCACACATGCTTTGCTTAATACTGGTAATTCTGCACATTGACATACTTTAATCCACCATCTACCTGTAGAAGGAATGTTTGTTTTCTTAATCAAAAAAAAAAAAAAAAAAAGTAGGATTAACAGACCCAGATAATAGGCTAAGAAATAATAAATGTTCAGTGCTAAAAAAATTAAATCATTCTTTGACTTTCTGTGAATAAACTTGACAGCAGAAACCCCTAAGGAGGAATATCCCCCAAACATACAGTGGTACCCAGGCTTTTAATTTACAGTTAAGCTCCTAAATCCATAGACTGACTTTTAAATTAGTGGCCTGCTCTTTGCTGCCAGCTGCCTAGCACCAAACTATGGATGCAAGAATGTAACTGAGGCACCCTTAAGATACAATTTTTTTTTTTTTTTTTGAGAAAGAGAAGTATGAGAGATATTAACTAAATGTTAGTAAAAACACATCAGAAGTAAACAGGACAAGGACATTAGATCTCTAAGATATTTCTTTTCTTGGCCTAACTTTGTGGATTTTTTTTTAAGTAATGCCATTATTTGACTACTACTGTCATTCAGTAAACTTAGGAGAGCTTTGACTAGAATTGCTTAACTAAATAAGATATATCTTTTTTCAGACTGTATTCTAATACCATTTACAGATGTAATTATTTTAGATGACAAAAAATAACATCAATGATAAATGTTTAGTCTTTATTTTTTGATTAATTCCACTGAGAACCTTTAAGGTTTTTCTTCCCTCTGTAGCTCTATGATCATACCAGTTCTTTTCAAAACATGTAATAGCTCTGTTTTTCAGTCCCATGTCCTATTTCTGAATGTATCCATCTTTTGTGGTAAAAATTAAGAGTTATGATTTGCGAATGCTGCTTGCTATATCTAATCTTAATGAAATTCGGTGAATAAAAATCTTCTGGGTTTGTGTGCTCAGTCACTGAGACAAAACTGTTATTATCAGGCTGATGAAGAACTCAGGAAATCTCAGTTTTTTATTCACTTTGATAGAAGGATCAAGTGGTGAATTTTTTATGGTGGCTTCTGAAAAAATATTGAATTTTTCTTTTCTGTGCCATACCATTGCATATTTTACATTTACTGGCTTCAGTTCTGAGGGAAAGAAAAGTGTTTTCTGGTTAAACTCTGATGATCTGACAGCATTTTACAGTCTTCCTATAATTTTGGTGATTTGGAGTACTGCTTACTTATGTTTACTTGTACAAGTCAATGAATCAGTGCATTTACAATAGTAAATCGGGTTCAGTACTTCTGCGAAAAAGATGGATAGAAGAGAGATCTGCCTGAAGGTCCTTGTAATTGACAACGTAAAAAAGAGTTCTCATGGCTTTTCCTCTACATGTGAAACAACAACACAATCAAATTTATTTTGCTCTAAATGCACAATACCTTTCCAGTAATTGAATTTGCAGAGGCTGCAGTTCAGCTTTGTGAATAGTGATTGGTCACAAATTTATTCTGACATCTATAGATGAGACAATATAGCAGGGCATGCAGGTTTCAAGAACAGAAGCAAGCATAACAGTATCTCCCCTATACATAGATTGACCATAGCATCAGATTTAGTGGGAGAAAAGTGGCAAAGGCAAAAATTCTGTACTCTAACAAAGTGAATATCCAGTACTTCAGGAGAAAACCACTGGAAGCTTCAAAATATCTATGATCTATAGCCAAAAGCTTTTACAAATGAGTTAGTTACGAGTGCGCACATTAAGAAGTTTGAAATAAGCTTAATTTAATAAGCTTAATTAGTGCATGCTGAGACTGCAGACTGTGAATGAACGAAGTGATTTACATTCTAAAACTGCTGGGGTTTGGTTTCTAGTAGATAAAATCAATCATTGGAAATTAATATTAAAAATCTGGTGTTAATAAGCTTTTTTGTACATGCACCAGTAAATCTGGCAGGACTGTTAAAAGTTTGATGGTTATAATCTGAATTTTTCCTAACAATGAGTTTGTTCTTGTATTTCCAAAGGAAGATTGGAATTTTTTCTACAATTACAGCAATCTCAGTAGAGGTTTATTTCTGTAGTATGAAATGAAATAATTGAGTGATGGCTTAATTATTTGAGATGTCAACAGTGAAAACTGCAAGCTAAATGACCCAATGAGAGTTTATAATTTATGTCTAAAAAGCAAAAGCAGAAAGTTTAGTTGTATTTTTAAAAGATCTCAGAACTGCACTGTTTTGGGATAATCCCTTCTGTTTTCCTGTCAGTAGATTTTGTTCATATCCAGAGTTTAACAAAATAGAAACCTGAATGGCACAACTGAGAGGTTATCTTAGCAGGAAAACAATCAATAATTAAATAGCATTTCTCTCTGTGTGTCTCCAGGATACAGTTTTCTGAAACTGTTTAATTGGAGGAACTGTGTTTAGATTAACTGGCATTTAATCAGTTTTGTTATTTGATTTAACATGCTGGTGCTGATGAGAACCATCCACAGAAAATCCTGGCAAGAAGCAGCAGTGATTGCCATTAATCCTTCTATGACCCTGAAATAGTCATGCTTCTACTTGATGGAAGATGCTGTTTTCCCATCTTCTCTTGCAGTTGATAATTTCATAGCTGAATGATGAGGGTACAGTCTGATGAAGCAGTGCTCTTGGAATACAAATCAATGCAGATATCATAAGAAACTGTTTATTAGCTAGCTTTGAGATGATCGGATGCACAAGGAACTGTATTCCCTCAAAAACGACCTTCTTTTCTTTAATAGGCGCCTAAATATATTTATTTGGAGAGCACTCCCTCAGGAGGAAAGAGACAAGTAAGTTACCACCTTTCAGTTTTCTAACCTACCTCTGAAAGGCTGATCATAAATATTTGATACTTTTTATCAATATTTCTGTAACCAATTGGTTTTATTTTCAAATATATCAGATATATGTATACTTTACTTTCACCAATGAATATGTGATATGGAGCAGTATTAAACTCTGGACATTATTCTTGCATTGCTGATTATTTTTAAAGGAAAAGACTTGCATTCTAGTTGAATGTGCTGGTCTGTTCTTAATCAGTGTCAAGTGGCAGGGCCTTGGGAGGGCAGCATATCATTGCCTTTGGCATCAAGTTAAATCTCTCATCCTGTAAAAAACATTTCAGTGACTGGTTTGTAAAGGAATAATAAGCACCTTTACAGCATGAGCTGGAACTGTATGTCACACTGGAATTTTTTACTATTTTAACTAGCTAATTTCCATATATTGATTTAGAAAACTAGTGACAGTATAAATAAGACTGACATCAGTGAAGTTAGATTCTCTTTACTTCAGAGAATAAAGTGAATAGGCATGAGATATTCCTAGGTAGAAAAATGGTATTGAAAATGAGAATGTTTTTAAGACTACTTAAGCTACTGAGAAAAAAATACACAGAGAACTAAGAAGAACTAAAACCCCGTTCTGGTGCAGGGAGAAAGTGAACACTGTCAAACAAAAGAACATCACAGAATTAAAGAAAAAAAGAAGTAGATGTCTGTTGATAGACAATGAGTTGTAAAGTATAAGAATTTGACAGGGTGGTATTGAAGACATTTTATTATTGGTAATATATGGCTAATTGTGTACATAAGAAAAAAAAAGTCCTATCAATGATTGTACAGTCTGTTGCTAGAGAGACATATTTAAATCATTAATAGTAGTGCATGGAGTTGAAATATTTGGTGTATTTCTCTTCCAAACTTACAATCTGAATGATCATTTTCAGGTACTAGAAAAGGATGACAATATACTTCCAAATCAGTAATCAGGAAGGAAAGAATAATAAAGTCTACTAACTCAATTACAGTAGTCCAGAAATAATTGATTGAGGAGCTTTCTGGTTTGCTAGTATGTATTTAAATCTTATCTCAGATGCTGAGGAAATTAAAATTTACTAGAGAAGTGGTAATTTTGTGCTTGTGTTCAAAATGCTTGGGGAATACAATTCAGGAGGTAAGTTTGCTTGACATTGATTATAAATTAATAATGGATTCAGGTAATAGAGAACAAGATCTAGGTAAATAGCTATACTGGTCAGGTTAATTTCAATACAAGGCAGTTCCTAGAGAGGAAAGATAAGCAGTGCCAAAGATTAGGGAAATGTGGTAGGCATCACCATGGATGTATGTGTTGATAAGACAGACACTTAAATACTCTCCCCAGTTCTAGGTTTCACATATTTTAAAATGTTGGCAAAGCTGTAGAGAAAAGCCTCAAAAGAGCTACTGTTTAAGTACTGAAAAGAAGTCTGTTACTTCCAATTGGAGATGTAAAGAATTCTACCTCTTCTGGATTTTGGAGTTTGGTTTTTATCAAGTTGACTGTATCTAATTGGCGTTTTGGTTTATAAGTACCTTCAGTATGTATCTTCAAACTGGCTCTTTAATCAAGTGGGCATTAACATAATCTGAAGCATGGATGGAATCACACTCCTGATTGCTGAATATGACTGAGCAGTGCAAGACTGGCGGAACAATAAACAAAAGGAGATTGTCTCTTTTTTATGTGGTCAGTCAAGAGCAATGTGGCAAATCGAGACTTAGTAGATGTCTTTTGCCATTTTAGATTGCCTAGATGCTTCCAGTTCACCATAGCTGCTGCTTCAGAAAGGCCAGGGATTTCCATGATTTCTCAGTTGTAACTGCAAGCTCCTTATTGATATATTTATTCTATGTTGAATCACATGCTCTAGGATATCTAAAATGGCACTGGATGATATCTAATGCTCAGCCATCTGAGCATTAGATCTGTAGATGTCTTTCTATGACACATGGTTAAAACAGATGTGATTATTTGACAAACACAACAGTAGCTAAATGAAACGCAAGAACTTGTGGTATACAGAAGATTGATTGAATGAATTTGATGTTTTATTCTGCCTTTACCCTTTGTGATTATATTTGTAAAGTATTGTTAATTCTTTTTCTGCTTGTGATTATTCATTTTTTTGAACTTATATTATATTCAAGATTTAAAGAGGATGGGCCAGTCCAATATATGCAGCATAAAGAAGCTTTGCTGGAAGCTTTAGAGAATTTGGAATGGCCAATTTCCTATGAAGATGTAATACTGTTAGAAAATGAGATACTGGCAGCATTAACATATATACAACAAGCCTCTGATCTTCAGGAAGCCGTCAAAAAGGAAACTGAGAAAAGCTCAGAATCATGCTTAAGAAACAATAAAAAGGTAATAGATTGGAAATTGTTTCCCCTCCACTCTCTCTCCCTCCTTCCCCCCTCCAAGATATCAATACATGCTTCTGGAATAATTTTGTTCCATGTTTATAGCTGGTAAAGCAGGCAGTTAGCATACAATGGACCAAGGAAAGAAGGTAGTTAAAAAGAGAGCAAGCATTCAGTGTTTTTTTTCTAAGTATGAGGCAAGTGGAAGTTCTGAAGGTGGGAGAGCCACACAAATCAAGCCTCTTAGAAACAAATCTGAACAAAGTATCTTTCTCTTCAAAGTCAGCAGAGGTATATATGAAAGAAGACAAAGAAGAGATATATTAAAGACAGTATGATATAAGATTTGTGGTTGAGTTAATATCTGATAAATGGGACTAAAAAATCTTGTAATATTGGAGTAATTCACTGTAAGCTTCCATGCTATCTTTTTTGGAAAAGATGGAGACAAGAGGCTGGATTCAGCTTCATATTTGGACACTCAGATTTAATTGTCCATAAAATATAGGCTTGTATGAGCTTGTGGCTGATCTCAGTATTGTGAATGGAGACAGTGGCATCTGGATTTTATCATGGACATTGACTTTTGGTGAGTCAGAGTGCTTTCTCCACTCCATTAATACATTAGGAGAAAGTAGTCTACCTACTCTGAAACTGTGATTGAAGTTTGTGGTTTTTGATCGAGATATATATATACGTTTCCCAGATGATGCTCTGATTTTACTTGGAGTGCTATTGAGCAGTTTAATGAAATGCATATGAAAATATATGAAGCAGTAAGTATAAAAATAATGCTAGTAGGTTATTTTAGACTGCCCTACTGGGAGAGTATACTTCTTCATCTTTGCTTTTTCTGTTGAGATATATACTGTCAGAGAACATACCATTGGTGACAGTGTTGTATACTCCTGTTATTGTTTTCACTCCTTCAGAACATTCTTGAAAATCAATTGATACCTCCTTAGTGGTATGAATTCTCTGGGAAATGAAGAACAGACATAAGCTTTTAAAACTGATTTAACCTTCCCTGATGGAAAGATTTCTGTAAACACTAATGATGCTTTGAAATTCAAAGTAGTTACCTCTGAAAAGAAACTCTAACAAGTTCTCGTATTTAGTTTCAATTAAAAACTTCATCAAACAGTGCTTCACTGGGAGTGCTGCTGTGCCTCTGCAGGACTGCTGTCTAGGTAGTGTTAGAATAATATCAAAATAAGCTCTCTAGGAAATGAACAAGAAAGAAAATATTTTCCCAAACTTATGAATTCTGATAGAGGATAAGTAAAAAGAAATAAGAGACTTAATCAAAATGCTCATATATTAACGTATTCCTTTTCTTGTTCATTGTTTCATATCATTGAGTGAGGTAAACTACTCTTTGACGGAACTTGAAGGTGTGGTTGGTCTAGTTTCAGTGAATCATAGAATCATAGAATAGTTAGGGTTGGAAAGGACCTTAAGATCATCTAGTTTCAACCCCCCTGCCATGGGCAGGGACACCTCACGCTACACCATCTCACCCAAGGCTCTGTCCAACCTGGCCTTGAGCACTGCGAGGGATGGAGCATTCACAGCTTCTTTGGGCAACCCATTCCAGTGCCTCATCACCCTTACAGTAAAGAACTTCCTCCTTATATCCAATCTAAACTTCCCCTGTTTAAGTTTTAACCCATTACCCCTTGTCCTGTCACTACAGTCCCTAACGAAGAGTCCTTCCCCAGAATCCCTATAGGCCCCCTTCAGATACTGGAAGGCTTCTATGAGGTCTCCACGCAGCCTTCTCTTCTCCAGGCTGAACAGCCCCAACTTTCTCAGCCTGTCTTCATACGGGAGGTGCTCCAGTCCCCTGATCATCCTTGTGGCCCTCCTCTGGACTTGTTCCGAATGCTGTATTATGTAGGAATCATACCCAAATGATCATAATAGTGGGGGGGTTTGCCCTGATGTATACATGTCTATGTATAGAAGTATGTGTATACACACGCACACATTAATGTGAAGAGGTAAGTGAAACTCAAATGAGCACAGTACAAACATACTCAGTAATGAATGGGAATGTACAATTGAAATTATAACTGTAAATTATGCCAAGTATCCATATCCTCCACTTACCAGAGTATAACAAAAATCTTTTGTTTTATTTGACACTTCTTGACTGAGATATACCTCTGTTTTTGCCAAGATCAACAATAATTTTCACAATGAGCTGTGGCCTTTTACATTCTATGACGTAAGTTATAAAATGTTGTTAAATTGAATAGAATATATTATGATAGCACAGGCCATGAAAATAAGTGATTATGGAAAGGATCATATTCAGTTTTCTGTATTTTTTGATATTTTTTCCATTAAGTCTGTACATTTGAAAACATTTTAATGTCTTCAAAACCCAGATGATCTTGATTTATTTTACATTAGTCTGAAAATATTACATTGCTAATGTGGCTATTTTTACTATTATTTTACCTCTGCCATACACTGTCCCAGTATAAGAGCAGCAGAAACATGTTCACGTTTCATTTGTTGACTGTAATTTTACTGTTGCCTTGAAACAACCACTGTGTGCTCTCAGACATGATGTGATTAACATTGTGCAATCACTTATCCTGAGTCAACCTGCTTTAGGAGCCTAATCAGAGTACCATCTTCAGTAACTGCTAATCTGCAACTGAAAGGCATTAAGAGTGAGAAGCAGAAATGCAGATGTAATTAGAGTTCTGTTTATGTGGTGGAAAAACAGTAAAAAAAAAAGGGACGCTTTTAAAAATGCTGTCAAAGGTTTTTCCAACTGTGATGTCTATCTACAAAATGAGTATAAGAAAATAAACTGCCAGCTGAAATACATTACAACAAGGAAATAGCTGATACTGCACTGAATGAAGATTGCGATTGTGAGATGGTAGAAAAATCACAATTATCCTTGGAACTCAACAAAACAGTCTTACATTTCCTGCTATTTTATTTTTTTCACTAAATTAAAAATACGCCCACTTAGTTTTGTAGCTTTTAAGGGTTCTTAATTACCTACACAACTTCTTAAAAGAATTAGTAATCCTTTTTGGATGTCCTTGCTATGAGAGCTTTCTGTTTAAGCCTACAATTGAATTAATGACCTGGTTATCCTCCCTCTGTGTTCTGACCTTCTCTGGTATTGTGTGCAGGCTGCTAGGTTTGCATGTATCTGTGAAAGGCAAGGTATGCCAGTGTCTGCCTTATTGGAGGAGGATGAAGTAAACATCTGTCTGCACAGGACTGTGAGATGACTGAAGACCTTTAGTAATGCAAGAAGTAAATGCTTTGGGAAATGAGGAAACACGTGCGGTTTTTATCAAGCAAAATATAAAACACTGAACATTTATGATTACCTAATTGGGAGGCTAATAGTAGACTGTACTATACTCAGTTTATTCAGTTCCGTAACAGTCAGACATAATTTCTTATTATGTCTTTTTTCACTGAATTATAAAGCTGCTTGCAACATAATGTTACCTAGTAAAAGGAATTGCCCAGAATGCCTTACCCACTCCTCGTTAGACAACCTCAGGTTACTGGAGTCATGGCATTACTGTTCTCCAAGTATGATAACTTCCAGGAGAGTTTGGTGTATTTTGTTAATGACCGACATTTTCACATAATTTCTTTCCCCTGTATTATAATCTGGCCTTTGAGAATGATGGAGAACATTTCCTCTCATACTAAATATTTCTGTTTCTGCATATGAATGGAATTCAGATCCTGCAGAGAAATAAAGCTGCATTCATTGCTAAGGATTAATTCTCATTATGAATACACTTTTTAAAGTACCGTATTTCCCTTAAGATGAGCTGAAATGAGCAGGGCTTACTTTTCTTTGTGACTGTACTGAATGGTCATCATGGACATAACAACACCCCCCCCCAAATAGTTAATAAACATAATGTGTTTCATAAAGCATGTTTATTTTGGTAGAAAGGGACTTCTAGTGGCTCACTGACTCTATTCTTTCTGAAAAAATGTATTTAATGTGTAATTGATTTAACTATTCCAAATTAAATCTGTATAACTAGGACTCAATTCTTTACAAGAATGGAAATTCTGGATCTCCCTTGGCAGTTTCTTCTATTTCCTGGTAGTCTATTTCTTACACTTCTCATTCTTCCTCACTGTTTAATGATCACTAATCACTGTCTGTTGAGACCTTTTTTGCATTCATGTTTCCTAAACAGCTTGGCATTGCCTGCAGTTGTTCTTGTATCTCTTTAGGGAGAAAAGGCAAAAGAAGAATCTCAAATAGTGCAACAACAAAAAAATTATAACTACCTAGAAATGTTTAGTCAAATTTTCTATTGTCATCAGTGAAGTAACCTGCTGGACAGATATTGTGTATCTACAAGTTAAGTACTTTCATAAAACTGGACCTTTGTCTACATGGAACAAGCTTGTTGCCACTGAAAGCCAGGGAAGAGCAGGGGTTGCTTGGCTCTAAAGGTATCAGGACTGTGAAAAGCCAAAGTTAGAACCAAGACACATGTAGATCTGTGGGTAGTCTGCCTATCCATTCTTACATATAGAAAAGTAGAGACAAAAATAATGTTTTTGAAAAGGAATTTAAAAATTCATCAGGTATGGCAGAGAAAGTGTCCTTTACCTCCTGTGGTTTAATGTATTGCCTTCAACAGAAGCAGAGCTAATCAGGGTGAAAATCCCTGAGAATCAGGTCTAATCAGTAATAAAAGTACTGGAGAATGATATCTCAGAAATGGACACTCTGACAGTGGGTCAATTGTGCTGAACACCTGAAGACTGTGTGAGAAGAAGAGATGGAATTGCCAGAGATGGATTGTCAGAGCAATCCCAGGCACAGCTGCAAGTTGGGCAGAGAAGAAATTCAGAGCAGCCCTGCGGAGAAGGATTTAGGATTTTGGTCACTGAGAAAATGAACATGAGCTGGCTTCAGTGTGCGTTTGCAGCCCAGAAAGCCAACCGTATCCTGGGCTGCATCAAAAGGAGTGTGACCAGTAGGTCGAAGGAGGTGATCCTGCCCATCTACGCTGCTGTTGTGAGACCTCACTTGGAGTATTTTGTGCAGTTCTGGTGTCCTCAACATAAAAAGGACATGGAACTGTTGGAGCAAGTCCAGAGGAGGGCCACAAGGATGATCAGGGGACTGGAGCACCTCCCGTATGAAGACAGGCTGAAAAAGTTGGGGCTGTTCAGCCAGGAGAAGAGAAGGCTACGTGGAAACCTCATAGCAGCCTTCCAGTATCTGAAGGGGGCCTATAGGGATGGTGGGGAAGGACTCTTCATTAGGGACTGTAGTGATAGGACAAGGGGTAGAGGGTTCAAACTTAAACAGGGGAAGTTTAGATTGGATATAAGGAGGAAGTTCTTTACTGTGAGGGTGGTGAGGCACTGGAATAGGTTGCCCAGGGAAGTTGTGAATGCTCCATCCCTGGCAGTGTTCAAGGACAGCTTGGGTAGAGCCTTGGGTGAGATGGTTTAGTGTGAGGTATCCCTGCCTATGGCAGGGGGTTTGGAACTAGATGATCTTAAGGTCCTTTCCAACCCTAACTATTCTATGATTCTATTTGAATTTAGGCAGTATTTCTGAGCTACCTGAATTCTGAAGGACTCAGTGCCCTCATCGTGAATTTTTCAGGAAAAAGTGCAGTCTTTAGTGTTTGGATTAATGCGGAGTGCTGGAAGTCGCCCAAGTTATTAGTCAAGCATTACAAATTAGTTGATAATAAATATTCATCAGCAGCTGTCTCTTTGGAGGCTGAGGAATTAAGTAAATGGTTTACCCAAATGCCTTTTTGTGTCTGTGGAGCTGTATGTCTCCACTCAAATCAGCCTTTGTTCGGTTGTACTTCAAGCAGGCAGTTAACTGCTTTGAGGGAGCCTCTGGTTCAGACTGATTCTGAAAAACAGAACTGTTGATATAATTTACATTCTGTAGTGGTAAATAATAAACTAGAGGAACCCCACATATCTCCCATTTAAAATATCTCTTTGCCTTTTTTGTGTTTGTCTTGCTTATTTTTAGGACTTTTTTTAGGGCTGTTTATGACTTTTGCATCAAAGATTGGAAAAAAGTTAGTGACAGTCATAGTGAAACTGAGAGCAAACAATTTTGTTATTCCCATTCCCATCTTTTCCACATTATTACCGAACTCAAGTCTCAAACAAAATATATCTTAGCAGGAAGAAAAATAACATCTAACAATGAAGCAGATCATACACACCCTGGCAAGCAGGGGTGTTTAGGAGTCTGAGTTATGGCTGTATTTCAGAAGAGTGTTTAGATCTGTGGAAAAGTTTGAGATTTCAAGCTGTGTGTTTTTATGATTCAAAGAAACCGGATGTAAGATGGGTGCTTGCAAATTGTTTTAAAAGTTAATGGGAGAACTGATTTATTTAACATTGCCCTTGCTTATTATTTATATTAAAAAACATTATTGTGAACAGTATGGAGAAAATAATAGACTTTTTCAAGAATTTGCAATTGTTGCAGTAAATATAAATTACAGTGTTATCCTCAAGGATTATTAAAATATACTTATGAAAATACTGGGATTACAAAACCACTGAAATTACAAACTTTTCAACAACAAAGAAAACATTGCTATGTTACCAGTTTTAATGAAACCTTTTCAGGAAAGCAAAATGTGAAGTGTTCTTTCACATTCTGACATTTCCATGTAATGCTCCAGTCCTCTCAAAACTTCCTGTAAGAGAGATGTCCTTAATGGGAAGAAATTATTTCATCTAGAAAAAAAGTGTTTCAGGAACATAATTTACTTTAAAGGCAAATAACACTGAGACTCTATGTATTTTAATGTGAGATATAAAAGGTTTTAATATGAAAGAATGTGGTGACCGTAAAGTCAGGTATGCAGAAACTCAGGCAGCCCAGCAGTATGTTTTTACACAGATCCACTTGTTATTTGTGAGTCTTGACTATTTTTCACATACTGTGATAAATACAGCCCCCTGCCTCAGTTGTGGTGTGAGATCCATCATGCTTTTTGCATTCTTCATTCGATTACTACTAATTGCAGTCACTGACTTCAACTAGCAGTTGGGTCAGTCCACAGGAAGCCAGCTGCACTGGTATTTCTATGCTTACCATCCGGTGCGTGGTCCCCCAGACCTATTTACGAGCAATTCAGAAGTAAGTTCCAGTGTTCTGTATGTGTGTGATATATTACAGGAGCTGCAGCCTGTGAAGCTGCACCACAAGGACAATTAATCTATGAAGAGCCCAGACTAGCAGGGCTGAATGAGGGACAGTTGCAGTTCTGGAAAATGTGGTGTAATATTTTGCTAAGATGGAATGTTTTAAAAGGGCTGAAAATTTTAATTTAGAGTTTATAGTTTGTAACTATTTTTTCAGACACTTCAAGATTCATTTTCTTTTAAATTTTGATTCCATATTTGATTTTTTATCAGTCATTCTGTACAGTGAGGTACTGTCAATGAAAATAAGATTACTGTGAAGACTCACCTATCTAGATAAAATTAAATGTGTATAGCACCTTCACTTATTCTACAAAATCAGTTGATTTTTCGTTACCTCATCCTTGAAAAAGAATTGATTTTTTTTTTTCTAGGAAAATGGCAGCCAGAGCAATAATTCATCAAAGTAAATTTCTTCCTGAACACTTGAAAATATAGGTATTGTTATCACCATGTAGAACAGGGTTTTATAGTGAAAACTCTTAGATGATCTTATCTGTGAGTAGTTTCTGTAGCATTGTTTCTTCTGCTTACAACTATCTTAAGTGTTTAAAATAAGCCCAGTTTACTGTGGATTGTAGGCAGAGGTCATAACATTACATTGCCTAAATTTTTAGTCAATTCTAAGGGATAGATTGAGGCTGACTGGCTTAGGTGTTGTGAAAAATATAATTGTCTCAAATTACAGAGACTTGAAGAAGAAACTGTGAAGTCAAAATCTAAAAAAAACAAAAAAAGCCAAGTATTTGTGACTCACAAAAGCCAAAAGGTGATTGCAAGATCAGACATCACAGGATTTTATTATCCAGGTATATATTTTTGTCCACATTTTAAATACCGTTTAAAGTTTCTTAATTCTGATAAAACATGAGTTTTGCTCATAATTAGCTACTTCTACCTTAATAAGGTTTAATATTACATGTGCATATGCATGAGAAAGTATATGTATCTTGTGTATGCACATAGATACATTTATAAAAAGACATATCTTTTGTAAAGGTAGATGCATTTATATAAGAAAAGTGCAGAAGGAAATCCTTTTAAATGAGTATCTGAGAGTATCCACCTATACCCCTTTGATGTTTCCCTAAAGTGTTTTGGGAAAACAAGCTTTTGCATGTGTTCAAATAATTCACTAAATGCTTCTGCCTTTTTATTGAGTTTTGAATCAGAAAGATAAGTAGGTAAAATCATGTTCTTTCTTTTCATAAAAAAAGACACGTGTGTATGTGTTTGCTTTTGTGTTACCTTTACTTGTTTGTTTGTGGGTTTTGTTGGTTTTTTTTAAATTACATATCTTTAACTGTGGAAATAGTTTCATTATGTCAGCTATCACCCACCAGACCAACTTACACATTTCAGACCTGGGCTTGAAGATTATTCTTTGTTTTACTTTTATGGCATTATTAAGAATGGTTACTAAGACTCTATTATTTTCTTAGGTACAAATATCTCTATTGCCCTGGCACAGCTTAACTTAGCTAAATGAAAATGAAGAGTGTGTAGTATAGATGCATTTGACCTCAGTGATAAAAGAAAAAACCTTTGAATATTTTATTATGTATTTTTTAGGAACTGTGGTAAAGAATATCAGTTCTACCTGTGCACTTGTTGACTTAAACAATGGGGAGACCTGTACCGTACCTGTGAAGTTCATTATACCTGTGGGAGGTGCTATGCCATGCCCATATCTGCAGGTGAAAAATTGTATTTTTTTATGACAGCAAATATGCATTTTTAATTTTAATTTAATTTAATTTTAAAGGATAGATTTAAAAAAACCCACTTTTATATAAAACTATTTATTTTAAAGAAGAGTTTTTAGTGATAGTAATAGCATGCTATTTTCATCATGCTACTTTTTAATTTGTTTGGAGGTTGTTTTCATTGCAATCCTATTCCTTTGTTTATTAGAATTCTGTATTATTTTATTTCTAAAAAATGAATATTTGCCTACTATAGAAGAAAGGCGAGGGAATGATTGTTTCCTAGCATAGGGATTACAAATCAAGGAGAGCCTTTTATATACAGTGTGATGAACAGCAGGTTATAACCATTTGTTTTTCACAGCATATTTTACATTCAGCAAACAACCTCATATTAAGGCAAACAACAGTAACAGAAAAAATTTCATATTCCATTTCTGGTTTTACTTAAAATTTATCAGCTGACTATTGTAATCACAGTTGTTTTTTCAGGTGATTCTTATTTTACACAAGAGAGATGATACAAAAAGGACCCAGAATGGATATAGTTGTTTTGAATACAAGAAACATTTTTGTAACTTCTTTCTTACACTTGAAACTAGAGGCATGCTTTTTTTTCCTGTTTGATATCAAGGCAAATCCTGATCTAGAGGTTCCTGGCATTCCATAGGAAACATTCAACTCCAGAGATCTTCCAAATTTGATAGAAAGTTGTGACTTTTATGTTAATTTTTAAAATAATTTTTTTATAGGATAGTTATATACGGAAGTCTCTAAAATTCCCAAGGTTGGTTTAAAAGCTCATTAAATATGTATAAATTTGCATAAGGTCTAAGGGAATTAGGAGTTGTAAGTTTCCTCATTCAGTTTGACTTGCTGGTTGAGCCCTGGTACATTTAGTAGGGCTCTGTCATTCATTTTTGTTTAATGTTCTCTCCCTGATTCAGTGGAAATTACAAGTGATTGGTACGTGCAAGGACCAAGTTCTTGCCTTTTAAAGATCTATATTAAAGCATGGGAACATGTTAGAATGATGATTCGTGTAAAAATGTTTTCATATTTACTTTTTGTGTCTTGTAAAACTCATAAGTTACAAAGTTCTTGCAAACTGTTGTTTTCCTGATGTGCAGGTTGGAGACTATGTGTTTGCCAGAACTGGGACACAGACAGGAAATGAATATTATGTGCCTGCCATTGTCATAGCAACACCAAAGAGCATGGAAATGGGTGACAAACTCTACACAGTTCTGATGTTCAACAGCAGGAATGTAAGCAAACCTAAAAGATTATACCAATTTGGCAGAGGTATTACCATTGCTCGATTTTTGATAAGGCAGATAAAATTTTCCAGGCTAATGAACTCACTGTTCCAATCCCTATCTCCAGGTAACCAAAGCAGATCAGATTTCAGAGCTCAGTCGATGAAGTGCTCATGTAATAGACATGAACCAAGAAATTCTGTCAAATAATTTCTTCTTAAATCTTGCTCTTCTTATAGCTATGATCAATTTGGTGGCTTTCACAAGCTCCATGCTGCTAACATGAAAAACATACGGAGTTTTATCACGGTCACTATAGTCTTCAATTAATTTAATTATGTTTGTTTGCAAGCCACCATGATGACGTTACTGTGGTTTTTGTAGTGCAGAAAATGTACATTTGTACTTGAAATTTTTATCTTTATTATTTAGAGGCTGATTACAGTTACACTAAAACAGTTGAATTTTCTACATATGTCTCTTCATTGTTTCTGAGATTTTGATTTAAATTAGGTGAATGTTGATTGTATTATTGCAGGAACACTGTGTAAGAAGTGAGCTTATTAAAATCAGCCAAATGAAGTATGCTTTTTCCTGTCGGTATATCAGCATGGTGCAGATGGTGGATTGTATGATGTGAGTATGTTTGAACCTAAAAATAGAAAAGTTATTTTGCATGAATCCTAAATGTTGTACTTGGGATTCAGCTATGGTGTCAAGATTTCTATATGTAGTACCCTAACAACAGTTGTGAACAGGCTTGCTCTACACCTCCAACCAAGTAATTTGACCCACAGGTGTGTGAAGCAGAAGAGCAGAAACTGTCCGTCATACCATTTTATTATCTGGCAATTTATTCCCCTATTTTTGTTTTGGAAACATTGGTGGGACGAGATGGTTTGAAGCTTAGCCTCAGGAAGCTGTTAGAGGATTGTTGAAAGGTGAAATGGATTTTCTATTTGTTGTAGACTACTTACATCTGGTCACTAGTGTTTTGAAGACACCAAGGCCCAAATACATAGAGGGACATTGTGGGACCCAGAGCAGTAATACTTTGAGCATTTGACAGCTCTGAGAGTGGAATTTAGGTGCTTTGGCTCCATGGATGTATACTGTATGTCAAGATTTATAGTGCAGAGTGCAGTGAAATGTGTAAAGTGTAAAATCATTCATAAATGATGAAGAGAGCTGAGCATCTGAAACTCAGATTCTTTTAACTTACCCACTTACATCCCTAAACTGGACATATTTGAAATTTCCAGGGTTTTGGGATTTCCAGGGTCCTCTGTTGACATTGGATAACCTACATAAATGGTAATTTTTAGCACATAGGCAGCATAGACCCTACCCACAGGTATTCAGATGAAGTGCATTGGTGTGCCAATAAAAACCTTGATAACCACTACTGATCTACAACATTCCACAATTTGCTGCCAGAATCACAGAGCCTTCTTTTGCACATTTGCAACTTTATCATCTACTTCAGTATATTTTTTTTCAATCTTTTTCTACATCATGTGTCATGTCTGAGGCTGCTGAATTTTTAGTCTCTTCCAAGAATTAATCCTGGTACTGTTGAGCTTTTATAGATTAGAATCTTTGAAGTTTCCTACTTGTTGGATCTATAACTTTACAGTAAATTGTAGTGTAAGACTTGACAATCTGCTTACCAATCTAGAATATTTGTCTTTTGCTTTTTGCTAGCATCTGTTTGGGGGGGGGGGTGGGGGTGGGGGTGGTCCTGCAATCACAGTAAAAAGAAATAATTATGGCAGAACAAGCATTCTGCAAATGTAACTAACAAATTAAATATGCAAAGTAAAACATTATGTGCTCTTAGCCCATACCATAAAAGACAATTATTCCCCAAATTCTTTTTGTAGTCATAAGAGGTAGACAGAACTCAGGTTCAGAGCTCTGTTATAGGCTATTCTTTACTTATTTTATAAATAAAATGGAAACTGAATTTCAAGATATTTATAGCCATGTCAAATGGTAAAGAGTGTGATAAGTCCTTCACTTTTCAGTACTGTGAGATGTGGGAAAAGGTGATATCTGTCTCATGTAAAGAAGAATTTTAAATAGTGTAAGATATATGTGCTTTTACCTCACCGAATTTACTTGTCTGACTTTCTAGCCTGGACAGAGAGACCACAAAGCCCTATCCTCACTCATCTGTGGAAGATGAAGGAGGAAAAGAAGAAAAGAAAAGTGTTGTGAAAGAAGATAGGGAGAAAAAGAAAAAGAAGAGGAGATCAGTAGACAAAAGAGATCCCAGCGAGAAGATGTCAGACTCTGATAATCTTTTGTTTGTCTCCAGAAGGGAAGTAAAGCAGAGAGGAAGAAATTCACTGCCTAGCAATGAAGAAGAATTTGGAGGTAAAGAAGTAGCTATGGAAAATGATAAATATTAGATTAAACAGATCTGATGGCCCTTTAGTTAATCCCCACACAAGATGGTTTCTGCATTTCTGGGTATTAGACCAGTCTGCTTTGCCATGTCCTATGTGATGAGGTTCTTTCACCTCCTTTGGAAATCATTCTTCACACTGATGATTCTCAGCATGCGTTTCCACGGCAAACGGAAGAACTGAATAAAGCATGTTCCAGAAGATGCTATCTTAATTTTCCTAACATTTGTAGTAGCAGTGAATATGCAGTAACACCAACCTTAGTATCTGCTTATAAACAGAGTATATATTCCAGTGCTTCTACTGTTTGATACTTGTTAGAATAAAGGTATATCTATATTGCAGTCATTAAATTAATTGCATATGGAGCTAAATGCTTCACAGGGTAAATTGATTTTAGAATCTGAGCTAGCTCAAATTAAGCTGACATCAGTATCTATATTTCATGTATACTTCCTCTGCAGCAGAGACCTGGGCTAGCATAGGTATGACATTACATGCCACAGTCAGCTCTTCATTTTAGAGATCCTATTTGCAGTCTGTGGAAAGATAAGAGAATTTTTATCCATATGTCCTACTTATACCTCTTGTATGATTTTAAATGTTTTCAACATCCTCCTTAATTATTTACTTCAAGAAGTAGTGGATTATAGATTCACTCTATCATCATATTGTTAGTCAACTTGAACTTTGTTCTGTATACTCACTCGTGTTTTATACCTGAAGGGGCCGATGAGAAATCCAACCCTAACCATTCTATGATTCTATGATTTTAAACATTGCCTGCAGATTCCATTTACATCACTTATAGTGAGAATTATTATGCCACTACATTTTAGGAGGCCTGGTCAGAATTATATGAGTGCAGAGGTGCTGAGTTTGTCCTGTAGCTGTGTGAGAGACCATGGCTGCCCACAGTCAGGGCTACTTCACTGGAAATGCTCAGTTATTCCAGACTCCTCCCTCTTGGATATCTTGGATATCTGAGGTGCAAATGCTGAGTGAACGGGAAAAAATGCTAATGATATCAGCAAATCCTTTTACTGATTCCATTCATGCTGAAGGAAAGATTAAATGAGAGAAGTGGCTATGTACTTAAATTGTGCCTAGGTTTACCAAATAATCTCACAGTACTCCATCTAGACTCTAACAAGACTTTAAGGTGGTATGCAGGTCAAACTTTCTAAAAAGGGTGCCCTGTCCTCTTCTCATGGCTTTTTTGTTTTGCTTAAATATATGTTTATTTACATATCTTTATGTTTTTTATAAGAAAGGAGAAAGACTGCTGCTGAAGATAAATAAGACTATATAGTCATCCTCATAGGGTTTCATCAGATATATCTTTATCCAATCTCTGTATGTGATGGTGTATTCACTCTATTTTGGTGTAGATATTTGTCCCATTCTCAAACAATGCTAATGATTTCATAGCATTTTGTGTATATAATTTTATAAATTATATCAAATGTATTACTTGGCCCTGACATACACACCTATTTTAACTGTGTTAATACTGGATTTCATTTTAAAGAGTGAAATGAATAGAGAAAACAAGTTTGCCTGACATTGTTTTTCCTTCTGCCCAAGGTTCAGGTCTGATTGGGTTAATTATCTGATTGGGTTGTGTTTTGTAACTACTCCATGTGTTAATCAATATTTCCCCCTATGGTTTTGTTGATTTCATGTGTATATTCTTCTGTTATATGAGAAAGTAAGTTCACTAACTTGAATGAATGTTGTCCAAGATAGAGATGGATTTCTGTGTTCTCCAAGATAACGTGGATTCAAATACCTGGCTCTTACATGGGTGGTTGATGTAGCCTTGTATTTTCATGAAGTCTTATATTTCCACAGAGTTGTGGGCTCTGTATTAAATTAATAGAGCATTTGGAATGCTTGTAGTTTGGTTTGTGCTCAGCTAAAATATTCCTGATTGTTAGGAAGAATCAGCAACTCATTTCTATTGTTCCCACTCAGGGAAACAACAGAAGTAAATAAAGATTAAGCAATTCTGTTAGTTATTTAGTGTATATTAACTTCATTATTGTGTTGATGTGTAATTTTGTCTTATTTATTCCAGAACTATTATCATAGAATCATAGAACAGTTAGGGTTGGAAAGGACCTAAAGATCATCTAGTTCCAATCCCCCTGCCATGCTTGCTGCTCTTATTTTGTTAGCTCTGTATTTTTATAAAAGAGTGAATGAAGTCCTGGCAAATTCCCACTGACTCTTACTGGGCTAAATGATTCTTTGTCTAGGTAACTCGAATAATACTATTTGATTGAACAATATCACAAATACTTGACTCAATCATTGTCTGTTGCAATGATTGCTTTTATAGATACTTTAAAAGACATGTATTTGTTTCTATAGAAAAATTCTTTTTCCTGTCTTCCTAGTCTTCTCTGTTCTGTGATGCCTAAAATCAACGTTCATTTCACGTGACTGCCTTGTCGATTTTCCAAAATGGTGATCTAGTGAAAACCTAAATCAGAAAACAGTTCAGAGTGAAGTACAGGCAATACAAAGCAGTCGACTGTGTTGCCTGATTCATTAGCAAATGGAGCCCCAGTCTCCTTTTAAATTTATAATGAGATGTGACTTGAAGCAATTACACCGATAATTACTGTAACTGCCAATATGGGGTCAGTGGAAGACCTCTGAGAATTATCATTTTCTACCGTTTTCTGTGGAAAATCTAGTCCCTCTGAATTGGGTTCAAGAGTGTAGCAGCTGTGGCACCTGGCAGTCTAGTGGATTGGCTGGATTTCCCACAGTAGGATTTCACATTTTTAGCACCCACTTGTTTTCCATTCTCATTTTCCAGATAGTTCGTTCAGCATTTGGAGAAGGCTATCGTAATGAAGCAGTGTTCCCATCTGTTGGTCATGGCTTGTTTAATAAGCAGTTGATGGCAATTCGGCAATGCTTGCATCTGTTACTTACTGCAGCTGTGTGCTGTTGAGGGCTCCCCAGCAGCCTCCAGATTTAGCTTTTGTTTGTCTCTTGATACCATGTTACAACTTGGCCAAAATGACTCTTCTGTCAGGGTTGTTTGCTCATCAGAAAAGGAAGGTATGTTAAACTTTCCTGCTCTTTTCCCATAAAGAATGAAACATGGAGATGTGCAAGGGGAGAAAGTGCTGTTCCAGTGGTGTAGGAGGCATGTGTTGAGGTATCTGAAGGTGGAGAGCAAGCAAAATCCTCTCCAGATTTGGGGAGCAAGACCAGAGTGGTTTCTTTCAACATCTTGGGAAGGTACACAGAGGGCACGAGCACTGACTAAAGAAAATAAACAGTGTGAATTCCGTGTAGTGGGGAACATTCATTTAACAATGCATCTTTCATTTTATTGAAGGTAGCAGTACGGCTACAATACCTTTCAGTGGTTTAGTCTGGTGATGTTTTTGTAGTGCAGACAGGTACTGTCAGCTTGTAGGATACAGCCAAGAAATTTCCTGACCCTCACACAAATGACCTCTGGACTCCTGTCTCTTTGGGGCCCCAAGGAGAATCAGAACATTCGTTTTGTGTATCTAAGTTCAAAGATGTGCACTTATAAGACAATTTTTAAAGGCACGCTTTTGATTTTTAAACTCTCAGCTTCAGATTTTTCAGTGGATGATCACCATTCCTAACAGTAACCATATTCAAATCTCATCCTCTCTATGTACTCAGTCTGTGCTGTTGTTCCTTCTCTACCCTGCATATCTCGTCTTTAGCCTTCAGATGCCCCCCACAGTTTTGTTTTCTACTGCACGAGTATTTCTTACATAATCATTTAAAACCACCCCCCACTCCAACACCCCCCCCAATCCCCTGGAGATATTTGAAGTAAAATAGAGTATGGATTTGGTTTGCTTTCTTTCTTCCTATTTTATTCTCTTTCATTTTTCCTCCAGCTTCCAATCTTTTGCCATTCATTCCTTATGTTTGTCATCTTTTTGTGCCAGGAAGGTGCCTAGTACTTGGTGGTCTCATTTGATATGATTGTAAAAGCTGAATTTTCTGTGACACAGTATTGTTAATAGCAAACCAGAGAAGATAAACATGGTTCTGCAGGATCAGACAAAGGTCCATGTGGCCCAGACCCTCTTCCCAGCAGTGGCTGGAAGATGGTTCCTGAGGAAGCGTAAGAACAAAAGTTGGCATGCAAATAACGAAAGCTACGAGCAAGAATAGTTGACAAGCAGACTGGTTTGAACTTGTGACGATGAAAGCATAAAGCAGTGAAAAGCCTCTACACATGACTATTGCTGTTACCATAGGCATGAAGTCATTTGCTGCATGATGAATTTCAGGGTGTGTGTTGGGGGGGCTGTTGAACTCATATATCCAAGCTCATGGTAGGTCAATATTTCCTCTCACTAAAGAGTACCTGCTCTCCCCTAGTATCTTTATTCTCCACTTCATCATCCTGGATTTCACCAAGGTATCAAACTCAGCAGTCACAGAGTGCTTCAACTCTCAGCTCACTAACGCGTCCCTGTTGCTTGCACAGTCCTGACAGAGAAAATTCTCTGCAACCTGGTAAAACCAACATCACTGAAGTTATTAGAGTCAACATGGAGCAGAAAGGATTGGCAAGACAGCCTCAGAACCACTGCACAGAGCAAACAAGGCCCTGTTAAGGGTACATTATGAGGGGGCTTGTGAGGAATGGATGAGACTGCGGATAGGAGAGATTTTTATCACCTATAACTGTGAAATTTTATTACTCGCATCAAAAATAAATTGTCTAGTTAAATTATTTATGATTTTGCAGACTTCAGAGGTGTGGAAGAGAAACACTGTCAGAGCTTCAGCTGTGCTGCTGAAAATTATCAATATGAGAAGAGAGAACGGTAAATTTTATTTGTCAGAGTATTGTTTGTTTGCAGTAGACATGTTTGATTTATTAACTGTGGGTCTTTCTTACAAAATGCTTTCTTCCAAAACTCCTTTATCACAGACTCAGTCTGTAAGGCATCTGGGAAGACCTGCTGTAGGGAGCTTACTCAGTTTTCCCCTGTTGACGACTTACACGTGTATTTGTTCTAAAGCTTTTCCACTCACACAGACTGTCCTATGAGAACACAGACAAGGTGTTTTGCCCTTGAAGACTAACCTCTTGGTAACATAGGCTTAGAACAAGGGCTGAATTCTCTATGATGTACAATATAAAGCCGGTGCTACTCTGACTACTCAGAAGGCAGAGGAATTGCTTCAGTGTTATGGCATTATAAATGAAAACAGAAATTGCACCTAGACAATTCTAGGAGCATTTCTACTTTCAGCTCCCAAATAAAGGATAGGTGACTGAACCCAGTTAAAAAAAATATAAATCCAAACAAACAGTTATTTTCTGTGTCTCACAAATGTGACATGATATTCGCTGTCCGAGATACAACATTTGAAATGGCACATAGTCAGAGGGATGTAGTATGTTTAACATGGAAGATTCTCACCTCAACCAAAATATGACTTGTGGATATGGTAACACAATTGAATGACTGTCTAGGGCTTTCTGTCAAGAAGGTAAAGACTGATTCTTAATATTTTTGGCATATCAAGGTGCATGGACATTAAAGATTCTCACAAGCTTGACTGTAGATACCTATGCATTTTCCAGGCAGTATGTTTTCATGTTTAGATTTGAGGTAAAGTGGAGTTGAAAAGCTACACTTAACCAAGTAGAACAGAAGGTGGCTAATTAAGGTATATACATGTATGCATTGTAACCCAATGGTACATTTATATTTGGTGAATTCCAGCTTTTATGATAGCCAACTTTATCACAGACCTTTTTTGTGTGCCAGATACATGACATATTCATAACCAAGTCTGACTGCTAGGATATTTTTCAGCTTTGACATAGCAGTAATATCTCAGGTCTTTTCCTTTACTACCTCCTCTACACTTTGAGTCTTCTCTTTTTAGATGTTCTTAGATCAGTATTACATTATTATTACATTCCACATATCTTCCTGAATGAATTATCAAATTTTAAACATTGCTGCATGATTAAACAAAGGGGTAATAGAGACAATTTCACCTTACAAGACAGGTTCTGGCTGTCCAGGACCTTCTGAATATCCGGAGCATAATCATTACTGCACATTTGGAAACGACAGTGATAGGGGTGCTGTGCTAGCTGTACCCAGGGACTCCAGGGCCCTGACAGAGCCTGATGCAGTAAATCAAGGACATCTCTGCATCTGAGCATAGATTTCTGCATGTTGTTAGAGGCTTTAGCATAGATATGTGAGAAAATTGTTTCCATCAGTGACAAAATGAGTGGGACAGAAATACAGGAGACATCTCCTCTGCTCAAGATATTCTAAGTTAGGGTTGGTGAGAGCCAAGGCATTTTACCATATGGCTTCACTTGTGGTCTTTCTATGTGTTTGTCTCTGTTTAGAATAATACTGAGGAAGCTCCTTCTTTGAGTGCCGGATTTATTGCATGCAGCCCTCTTCTTCTAAGCACTAAATATCTCACTTAGCACAATGTAACCATGGTCGCATGGTGAGAACCTTGGCTTTTTGGCCCTGAAATATAAAAGTAACATATCAATGAACAGAAGACATCCCAACATCATGAAATGCTCAGCTCCCACCAAAGGTTTTTCCATGTTGCTAGTACATTGCTTTTGTGAGGTAAATTCCCAGTACAATGGAGTGGGTGAAATATTCTCTTTTGATTTTACAGATGCAGGACTGTTATGTTTGGTTTATGGCAATGCTGGTAGAGACTTCCTAGGTGTGTTGCCTACCAGGGGCACAGATCAGGGATGTGGCAGAGAGGCTGCCTGCTCTAGTAAGCCCCACAGACTATTACCCACTTCTGGTGATACATGTGGGTGCTAGGGATATAGATAGTAGTAGCCTGGGGAACATAAAGAAGGACTACAGAGCCCTGGGAGAGGTGGTTAAGGGCTCTGGAGCTCAGATTGTCTTCTCATCTATTCCCCATGATACAGGGGAGGACCTAAAAAAAGCTAGGAGGATTAGCCAGGTTAATAAATGGTTAAAAGGGTGGTGTCACAGTCAGGGGTCTGGGTGTCTTGAACATGGGACCCAAGTTTGTAGGCCAGGTCTAGCCGGGGCTGGTGGAGCTGGTCCGATAAAGAAGGGGAAGGGCAGTTTTGGTAGGAGGCTTGCCAGACTGGTTAAGGAGGCTTTAAACTAGATGTGTTGGGGGAGGGGGCATCATTCCATCCCAACACTCCCAGTCAGTTGCCAGCACCTATAATAAATGCTCGGAGCAATGCAGAGATATTCCGGCTGCTCCAGCCAATGAGCCAGCTTCATTTGGAGCTCGGCTCAGATGCCTGTATACAAATGCCGTAGCAGGGGGAACAAACAAGAGGAATTAGAGATGTGTGCTCGTCTACGGGGGTATGACATTATAGGCATCACAGAAACATGGTGGGATGGCTCCTATGACTGGAGTGTTGGAATGGAAGGTTACAGACTCTTTAGAAAAGACAGGCCTGGCAGGCGCTGAGGGGGAGTTGCCCTTTATGTTAGGGGTAGGCTGGAGTGTATGGAACTCTGTCTGGGGACAGGTGAGCAGATAACAGAGAGCTTGTGGGTTAGGGTTAAAGGGAAAACAGCGATGGGAGACATTACTGTGGGGATATGTTATAGACCACCTGATCAAGAGGAATCTGCGGATGAAGCACTCCATAGGCAGATAGGAAAAGCCTCACTCTCACAGGCCCTCTTTCTCATGGGTGACTTCAACCACCCTGACATCTGTTGGAATGACGGTACGGCCCGGCACAAGCAATCCAGGAGGTTCCTCGATTGTGTGGAAGACAACTTCCTTCTGCAAGTAATAGAGGAACCGACAAGGAGAGGTGCCATGCTTGACCTTGTGCTCACCAACAGGGAAGGGCTCGTTGGAAATGTGGCACTCCAGGGCAGCCTTGGATGCAGCGACCACGAGATGGTTGAATTTGAGATCCTCAGGACAGTGAGAAGAGCGTGCAGCAAGCTCACTGCCCTAGACTTCAAGAGAGCAGACTTTGGCCTCTTCAGGAACCTGCTTAGTAAGGTTCCATGGGATATAGCCCTAGAGGGCAGGGGGGCTCAAGACTCTTGGTTGATCTTCAAGGATCACCTGCTACAGGCTCCGGAGTGTTGCATCCCAACTAGAAGGAAGTGCAGCAGGAGGGCCAGGAGACCTCCTTGGATGGATAAGGAGCTGCTGAGGAAAATTCAAATGAAAAAAGAGTCTTATAGAAAGTGGAAGCAGGAACAGGTGGCCTGGGAAGAGTACAGGGATGCTGTGTGGGAAGCTAGAGACCAGGTTAGGAAAGCTAAGGCCCAGTTAGAATTAAACTTGGCTAGGGATTATTAAGGATAACAGGAAGGGATTCTACAGGTACATAGCAAATAAAAAACAGACTAGGGAGAACATAGGCCCCCTCAGGAAGCTCTCGGGTGAACTAGCTACACAGGACTTGGAGAAGGCTGAGGTTCTGAATGACTTCTTTGCCTCGGTCTTCTCTAGCAAAGGCTCTGACCGCACCACCCAAGTCTTGGAAGGCAGACGCAGAGACTGTGAGAATGGAGACCTTGGGCCCGCTGTAGGAGAGGAATTGGTTCGAGACCATCTTAAAAATCTGAACGTGCACAAGTCCATGGGTCCTGATAAAATCCATCTGCGGGTCCTGAAGGAGCAGGCAAATGAAGTTGCTAAGCCGCTGTCCATCATATTTGAGAAATCATGGCAGTCAGGTGAAGTTCCCAACGACTGGAAAAAGGGAAATATAACCCCCATTTTCAAGAAGGGGAAAATGGATGACCCGGGGAATTACAGAGCAGGCAGTCTCACCTCTGTGCCTGGCAAAATCTTGGAGCAGATTCTCCTGGAAGGCATGCTAAGACACATGAAAATCAACAAGGTGCTTGGTGACAGCCAGCATGGCTTCACTAAGGGGAAATCCTTCCTGACCAATTTGGTGGGGCCTTCTATGATGGGGCTACAGAACTGATGGACAGGGGTAGAGAAGTTGATACCATTGATATCATCTACCTGGACTTGTGTAAGTGTTTGACACTGTCCCACACGACATCCTTGTCTCTAAATTGGAGAGACATCAATTTGATAGATGGGCCACTCAGTGGATAAAGAACTGGCTGGATGGCCGCACACAAAGAGTTGTGGTCAATGGCTCAATGTCTGGCTGGAGACCAGTAACGAGTGGTGTCCCTCAGGGATCGGTGTTGGGACCGGACTTGTTCAACATCTTTGTTGCTGACATGGACAGTGGGATTGAGTGCGCCCTCAGCAAGTTTGCCCATGACACCAAGCTGTGTGGTTCGGTTGATACGCTGGACAGAAGGAATGCCATCCAGAGGGACATTGACACGCTTGTGAGGTGTGCTGGTGCCAACCTTTTGAAGCTTAACCACGACAAGTGCAAGGTCCTACACCTGGGTTGGAGCAATCCCAGGCACAGCTACAGGTTGGGCAGAGAAGAGATTCAGAGCAGCCCTACGGAGAAGGACTTGGGGGTGCTGGTCGATGAGAAAATGAACATGAGCCAGCAGTTTGCGCTTGCAGCCCAGAAAGGCAACCGTATCCTGGGCTGCATCAAAAGGAGCGTGACCAGTAGGTCGAAGGGGGTGATCCTGCCCCTTTATTGTGCTCGCATGAGACCTCACTTGGAGTATTGTGTGCAGTTCTGGTGTCCTCAACATAAAAAGGACATGGATCTGTTGGAAGAAGTCCAGAGGAGGGCCACGAGAATGATCAGGGGACTGGAGCACCTCCTGTATGAAGATGGGCTGTTCAGCCTGGAGAAGAGAAGGCTGTGTGGAGACCTCATAGCAGCCTTCCAGTATCTGAAGGGGGCCTATAGGGATGCTGGGGAGGGCCTCTTCATTAGGGACTGTAGCGATAGGACAAGGGGTAACGGGTTAAAATTTAAACAAGGGAAGTTTAGATTGGATATAAGGAGGAAATTCTTTCCTGTTAGGGTGGTGAGGCTCTGGAATAGGTTGCCCAGGGAGGTTGTGAATGCTCCATCCCTGGCAGTGTTCAAGGCCAGGTTGGATGAGGCCTTGGGTGAGATGATTTAGAGTGAGGTGTCCCTGCCCATGGCAGGGGGGCTGGAACTTGATGATCTTAAGGTCCTTTCCAACCCTAACTATTCTATGATCCTGCAGCCAGGATACTTTAGTGTAATGTGAGAAACAGTGTCAAAATTTCTGCCAAGCCTTGTTCAGGGAAGCCTCAAACCTGGGGAAAGCTAGTTCTGAAATTATCTGTTCTGGAAGTTTTAGTTTTGATAGTTTATGTCACTTTCTGTTCTGTAGGTCAGGCATCTCAGTTACTCCATGATGTCCTGGAGTTTTCTCTTGGAGAATGGAGCTAGCACACACACACAGAGACCTGATTATAGGGAATCACTGGGGATCTGTTCTACCCAGAGGAAAAAATAAGTGTTATCACTATACCACAGGATCCATGAAATTTTAGGACAGGATAGCTGGAAAGAAATATTTCTACTGTGGACATGATCACTTTGGTTTTCTGAAAGAAACGGCACTACTGATTGATTGGTGGAAAAGCCCGTACATTTTGTAGAAAAGATACTTAAATGAAAACTTCATTGAACTGAAAATCTACTTTTGCCCCCAAGAATGGCTTTCAATGACATGGACTTTGGACTCTACCTGCTCACATTTTTAACAGAAGTTGTGGTCCAGTTAGACATGCTCAGCATTGACACGATCATTTTACCTGTGTCTCTTGTCATTGTGTATTTGAGGCTCAACATGTACAGTTCTGGTAACATGAATTACCAGGAGCATGGTCCAATTTTGCATGTACATGATATTAAGTATGTGCAGCTGGACTGTGTGCCATGCCACAGTGACAAAGACTAGAATCCCCTTCAAAAAATGGCTGAAGAAAACTTACCTTAGTGTTACACTGGGTGCAGTACAAATTTGTGAATAATACAAACGAGAATGTTAACCAAATGCAGAATCAAAACTGGCAGCACAGATAGTCTGAATGGTGAATTTTTCTTTTGCATAAAGGCTGATCATTAATCACTGCTGGTTCTTTGAATAAGCTACATTTAAAAAGTGATATATTACAGAAATACACATGGTGATGGATGAGTTCCCTTTTCATTTATTATTAAGGATCCATTTCACTGGTGCTTTCTGGATGTGCAGTCTGACCTCAAGGAGCACCTGACATGGGATAACATTCTCCCTGCTGTGGCCCACAAGTCTTTTTTCCTGCCTAAGTTTGGTTAAATGTTTCATTGCATTCCTTTGTATTAAGCCTGGGAATTGTCAGGATGGTATATTCTTCCATCCAAACATTCCTGTTGACCCATTTGCACAAAGCGTGCTCTGTCCTGAGTTCCACACCATGGTGCAGATGTGCAGGTTACATTTTCATACGCTTGCTTCTTTCCAGTGATCTGTTTTAAAGAGGCAAGTAGTATTATGGTGGTCTGTCAGCAAGATGAATTTTCCAATTAGATTTGCCAAATGGCTGAGCTTGATTGGGACTGCCTAATTTCAGTTTCTGTCAGTAGAGCATAACCAGATTGCTGAAAACCTGGGTTGCTGGTTCCTCATGCTGCCTTGCACAAAGCTGGCAGTGGTGGGGTTCGGGTTGCCTGTCTGGCTTTGGGACTGGCCAAGACTGTGCTCAGATTTCTTCTCTGTGATTCTTTTACAGCTACTAAGGGGGTACTTGTCCTGTTTCACTCCCCCGTCCCTTCTGTTTCTTTTTGATAAAGTAAGATAGCCTGCAAAACAAAACAAAAACCAAACAAACCAACCCCCAAAACCCAAACAACAAAAAAGAAGTCATTCCTCACCTGCATTTGTCATTCTGAATCATACTCTAGACCGAAGGGTTGGGACTCAGCCCCCGGCATTCAACATTATATGCATTCATTGGTACTGCACAAGGTAAAAAGGAAATACTTCATACTGGACTGCCTGGTTGTGCAAGAGAAAGGCATATATAGGAAGAGAACACCTGCCAGTGTTAGCTGTCAACATTATAGTGTAGCTGTGAAACTCCTTAGGTCCAAGGGAAGTGAGGATCAAAAAGGATATTAGACTGAAGGCTTTTATGAGACCAACTGATAGAACTAGAGTAAGTGGAAAAGCGTTTGAGATTGAATTCCTTTAGAAAGTC
Source organism: Neopsephotus bourkii (assembly GCF_033783945.1). Classification (NCBI taxonomy): domain Eukaryota; kingdom Metazoa; phylum Chordata; class Aves; order Psittaciformes; family Psittacidae; genus Neopsephotus; species Neopsephotus bourkii. The sequence continues at coordinate 2,457,545 of NW_026902234.1, read as the reverse complement.
ACCAGTAACATCTTACTCAGTTATGAAACCATGAAATCAGATCAATGTCCTATCTTCCAAGAAAAAGGGCAGCTTCATGGAAGAAGTTTGTATAGAAAACTTGGACTCAATTTGCACAAAATCTTTTCCTCCATGGCTGTTTCCTTTCTTACCTAGTGAAAACACTGCTAGCTTGACTGCTGCATACAGTTGAGCTCCTAGGGCTCAGCCCTTTGATAGAGAACAGTGTAAGAGATCACATGGCTGCTCTTCACCACACATCCTCACTGCTACAAGTGGATCTAGGATTGCCTGTAACCACCTCCTGTTGATAAAATGAGGGTGTTAGCATAAAAACTGAGGTTTTCCTGCAGCTGTGAAGTGCTTTCGGGAGGAGAGGGTGATTGGCAGAACAGGGTGCAGGTTTATGCCAGCTGCTCTTGAAAACAAAGCACTTAGCAATGCCAGTTCTCACCACACTGCCCCTGAAGCCAGGTCAACATCATTAAGCCAGTGCTGTCCCTAACCAACGCACGAGATGAGATCTGCTGATGAAGCCTTGCTGCTTCTGGAGAGACACACCTCAAAGTGGCTCATTACTGCAGAGGTTCCAGTGTAACAGAAAACATGCTGAAGGGCAAAAACTGTGTGAGGGTTGATTTCAGCACATTGTAAGCTCAGTCTTCTAATTACAGGGCTGTAAGGAAAGAGTTAGAAGCAACCAAATATAAATATATCTGTGGCCTAAACTGAACATCAGCTCTTTTTGGCCAGTTCTTCCACTCTGATCACTTGAAGACACTTAAGGTTGAGGCCTCAGTATTGACGGTGCTACCCCTTCCTCTGAAAGCTGCCCCACATCTCAGTCCTTAGAAGGTTTAGAAAAGGTAATCATCCATCTCCAGTGGCATTCCCTGCTCCAGACAATCTTCTCCATGGGTAACTTGGATCTGAACATTGAGGCATCTGTGCAGCTGACACTCTGCCTCTCTGTTTTCTACATGATCTTTAGCTGCCTGAGGATTTTGTAGAAAGGTTGTTAGAAAATTCAGGGGACAGGCTGCAACATGTAGTCACAGCTACCTGCATGCACTGGTCTTGAGCCCAGTTTTGTAACTGTAAGCTGACTTTTCTCTCTGTCAGACTGTGCTGAGGAGACTGGAGATCCCTGCACACCTCGTCCTTGGTTTATGTTGTGTGTCTCCAGCAGAGAGGAAAGCAGCTCACAGAGAGATGGAGATTTAGTACAGGAGATGCCAGGAGGGACAGGACAGGAGTTTTCAGGGTAGCTGATGAGATGGGGATATTTTAGAACTTTTCCTCAGACTGCTCATGTCTTCCTCCTCTGGAAACAGCCTTTCATCTGGAGAGAAATGATGGTTATGGACAGGTATAAAACATTTTCCAGAAACCCATTGTATGGCTCCGCATAGAAAGAAGTACAATGGTGTTATTACAGGGCCTCAACTGCCAGGATCTTTTTTTCTATTACTTAGTGCTTGCTCTTAATCTCATTTATTCCTCAGTATCTGAGCAGTTCCTCTGTGACATTGTGTTGGCACTATGGCACTAAACCTCAGTTTCAGTAGTTTAAAAAAATAATTACTGTCATTGAATTTGACAGGAGTGGTTAAGGCAGGATTAGATGGAAAGCTTTTGGTTTTAGGACTGTGGCTAATTCCAGCACCTTTAGTTCCCCAGAGGTAAGCTGTGAGTTTCAGGCTCAGCTGAGCTCTAAATTTCATGGCTAACCTGAACATTCATGAAGATCTTCCCTAGTTTTGCTATAAAGATACTGACCAGACCAGACTTATTCAAACCTCCACCAGCTTTGTTCGCAGGAGCTCATAAGCTCCACCCAAGCTCTCCCTAATCATGGAATGTATCTTGAGTTCATGGCATATTATATTTGAGTTCACATACCACTGTTTTTGACTGCTGCTTCTTTTTAACTTCTCAGTCAGATTTCTTCTGCAAACAGCTTTGTCAGGACCCTAAGTCAATCAGAAACCACACAAAGCCACATGGCTATTGCAGTACTGAGCCTGCACTGATCAGCCCTGGTGATAAGCAGCCTGAACTGGTTTAAGATCTACCCTGCACTACTGGAGCTACGCAGCTGCTAGTAGGCTCAGAATTAAAGCAGAGTTTGGTTGCTTGTGCTTGAAAAGAAAATCTGGGTCAGCAGTAAGTAATAAATACGTGTGGACACTGACTTGTCAAGCTCAGCATTCTCCACAGATTAGATCACTAACATTATTTCCTTGGATTGTCCTGTTAGCATCTACATTAAGTTGTAGTGGTGCAGTATGTGGTGCAACAGTGCCACTACTTTGCCTTTGCTCCAGGTACTGCACTGGCTAGAGCTATTGTAGGTTTAAGCTCTGCAATACGGGGTGCTTTGGTCTTTGGGACATTAGTCTCCCTGCTTGCTGAGATGATGTGGTACTGTGTGTGCTAAGAACATGAAGTGTAATTTCTGCGCATGTGGGGAATAATCTTCTTACATCCCAGCAATTTGTAGAATTACCATCTCTCCATGCTCCAATACAACATAATGTGAATCTACTCACTTTTCATAGCTAAAATGGAAAACCAAACCTTTTACCATGAAATGTGTGTGGAGAGTTAATTCAGGCACTGCAATGAATACCGATGGGTAATATAGCAGAATATGTTTTGTTTTCTTCCTACTATTCCTCATGTCTTTCATCTTCTCCTCCTGTATGCAGAGCCTGTCTTTGTTCTGAAAGTCTTTTCATATAATGCATTCATTCACCACCCAGATGCTGCTCTTTATTCTTTCCTTTTGTTTTTATTTCTCTAACATGAAAGTCACCTTGAACTGAAAGAGCTTTGCACTTGCGCTTGCATGCAAATTATTAAAATATATAAATATAAAGATAAGCATACAAAATACAGGGTCTAGGCAAGTTTTTGTAGGGATTGTTGTAGGCCATGGATACTGAATCTGAGTTGTCCGTTAAAAGTCAAGATGCTGTTGAATTGGATAAATAACCCATAGAATGATGGCAGACTTAAACACCAAGGCAGGGATGTTATACCTTTATTTTGGGATCCATTTCTTCGTGAGCAGAAGTACATACTGAACAGTTTTTCATCCCAGCTGCTTTACAGATGAAGGAAACTCAGACCCTTCCTTGCCAAACAAGAGGCAGCACTTCAGCTTAACAGCCTGGTAGTGAGTGCTTAAATATTTGTGGCACATGAATTTAAAGATATGAGTTGGGACAATCACACTGTGAGCATGCCTGCAGTGCTGGCAGCTCAGAGTTGGTCTGTTCCTTCTCTTAGTTAAATAAATGGCTAAATGCATTTAGCCACATTAGTATTGGCTGAGACAAGCGGTGCTGTGCTTGCTAGTCCCATGTAGCTCTGCCAGCCCTCATGGTCAAAGAGCAGCTACACGCTGTCATTTTATGCTTTCATCCTGAGAATGAAAGCTGCACATAGACTTCCTTCATGTCTTCCTGACAAAATTAGTATTAGTTGCCTCTTTTTTCTTATTTTTGTAGCAGGGAATCTTTTAGCCTCATTCTGGTTGTAAGAGCAGCAGGAGATTGCATATTTTAATGCCACAAAGAAATGGGTTACACACAAGGGAAAAGCTTAAGAAGATGTGCGTTTTAAAGGCCATGAAAGAGCAAAGACACACCATTTTCTGTACTTGGTGGGCATTTGGGGCATCCTTTCTTCTACAAATTTGTGACACTTTGTGCAGGATGGAATCTGGTCCACCCAGAGGAACTTTTCTAATGACAAGCTGGCATCTGATTAGTAACTTGTGGTCCATTTTTCTCTCTTTTCCAAGCCTGTATTGCTTAAAAAGAGATTAATACCTTCAAATGACCAGTCTTACCAGTTTTAACCATAATCTGTACAATCTGAATGCAAAGCCCTTGAAATTTACAGCACGCCAAAGCACTGGACACACTATGCCTTACATGTCACCATTGACTGTCTCTGCCATTGAAACTTTTGTTTGTGTATATATGTGTCCATGTGCACATGGGGTTCATATGTGCTTTGGCAAGCACTTTTTAACTTTTAAAAAGTCAGGGAGAAGATGAAAGGTGAGCTCCAGAAACTGGCAAAAAGATCTGATAATACTGACATAGTTGGATCTGGTGAAGTAGGTAGTTTTCTTTTATTGTACATTTTACCTACATGCACACTTGTTGTTGTTTGGCCTTTTTTTTTTCCCCTTGACTTAGATTATGAGTACTTCTACAAGGGCTTGGGTCTTCTAACCAGCTGTGTAATACTAAGCTCAATGGCGCTGCAGTTTTGATCTTTCCAGATCACTTTGTGGAATTGTTGAGCTCCAGACACCAATGTACATGACTTCAGTTAATTTCTATAATATTCACCTGGTAATACTTCTCAAATGTGTCTCATTTGTGGCCTAAATGGGGTTTTATACGCTAAAATGTATACAAGAATGTTAGCCAAGTCAGTGGTAATACCCACACTTGACAATTTTCATCTGAGAGATGAAATCTAAATGCAAGCACTTGGTGAGGAGCATATGTGTGTCCAGAATATAAATTTAGCATTTAACTGGCTTGAGTGGGAGGAAAATCCAGTGATTCAGGATGTAGATGTGATGCTTATGAATACTGTAGCCACAAATATGCTTCCTGAGGAAGTCTAAATAACTGAAGGAACTTTAAATCTATATTTTTATTTTTTTTTAAATCTCTTTAGACACATAGAATTGAAAGGAACAGGTTAGAGTCCAGCTGCCTGGACACATCTGTCCAGTGCTATCTAACATGTTTAAAGTTCTCCAAGACATCTGGTTCAGCCTGGCATGTATGACGTAAGACTTATGGAAGACTCATTTGGTCTGTTGCTAGATGCTGAGTGAGATAATCTGCAGCACTTAAAATAGCACTGAGCCCTGCCAATGAAGTCATTCCATCTGGTGAATACTGCAGGAGAGGCTTAGGTTTGTCCATTTATATCCATTACTATTTATATCTGCTTGATTATGTGAAGAGTGAAAGGAAACATTTTCCCTTAGAAAGTTTTAGAAAACAAAGGCACACCTACTGATACCAGGGCATGCCAGGGAAACAAATCTCATTAAAAACATTTTCTGAGCTGCTGCCCAGAAAGTCATTAAGAGAACATTTACATGTTCTGCAAAGTACATTGAAAAATCACTCAAGTCTAAAAAAATAGTCATAATGACATAAAAGCATTAACATAACTACCATCCTGAAACGTGCTGATTGCAAAGCCAGATCTGTCAGCTAGACAGCAAAGAGAAAGGCTGCCTGGCCCAGGAAACAGCGCCTTTGTAAATCTGTTGCAACCTACAGGTGGGTTTAACTGTGCATGGAGTGTCCAGCTCTGTCAGTGCCATTCTTCCTGGCCTGCTTTTGTAGTTGACACATTTGCTCCTTGTGTTTGTTCAAACAGTACTTCACTAGTGGAAGAAAGAAGCCCCCATGGCTCTTTTCTCCTTTCAGCTGCCAAAGAAAATGAAAAAGGGAGTTTGTCTCTTATGTGAGAGCACTGTCTGCCTGCAGTTGCATGCCCTGGGGTGCATCAAGGTGCCAAAAGAGACAGGAACTGACAGAGACATTCAAAAATACTTATTTCTTGCTGATTTAAGTGGCTGCTGCTGCTAAAAACCCCACAATATGTGTAAATAATACTAAGTCTCTGGCCCAGGGCTCACTCCAGGGTTGTGTGGCTTGAAGGTGCTGATGATGTTTGCACAGTACCTAGCATCTGGCAGGATCTAGCCCCAGGCTCCAGTCAGGACCACACTGTCTGCCTGAGCCCAGCTGAAGCCTGAGCTTGCCTGCTAAATCATTATAATATGAGGGGACAAACCCCCCCCCCCCCCTTTCCTATCCCCAGCTGGATTCTCTTTGGACACAATTTGTGAAGTAATATTTGAGGTGGGAAAATGGGTTTATTTGGAATTCTTTTATTTGCTTTGGTCTTTAAGATGAGGTGATGGACAGGTTCCCCAGTGCCATTTACACTGAGCCACAGCCGTGCTTCCCAGCACCTGATATTTTTTGCTGAAAATTGTAGCAAACAGGAGATACTCCAGAGAGTGAACTCGAGTTTTCCTTTAAAATAACACCCTCTACTGTTCACTCCTGTATACTATACATAAACAAACTGTAGCCACAATTGAAGTGACTACTCACGTCTGTGTGGCACTGTGATTTCTAGAGTACTGTCCTAATTTCATTTACATTGTTCGTGGAAACTAGTACAGCAGTGATTTAGTCACCTGACCTACCTTGTAGGTTTTTCAGACAAGGTAACATGCAGCAGTGTCAGTTTTCAATAGTTTGGGGATTTATTTTTGAATGTATCCTGCTAAAACCAAAAGGATTAAAGAACCTGTAGGTTTTCTCTGTAAAAGTCAGCTACATGGCAATGGAAAAAGCAGAAGAAACTGCTGAGCTCTCCTGCCCAGTCTATCAGTAGCAAGACAAGTCCCTGAAGCTAATTTTTAGTCTCTATTTCTGCATAACGACACTTAGCTCATCATGCTTTCTAGTATGCCCACCTCCCTTGGCAAGAAAAGGGTTTATGGATAACTTAACTTCAGGAAAGCTATTCTCAAGTGGCATGAAACTTGTCTTTCAGTGCTTGTTCTCCATTTGTGGGGCAGTAAATAGGAATCTAGCAAAACATTCCTTTCCCTCTCACCATTACCAGCATGAAATCAGCCAGTATGTGTGGTTCTGTGTGTAGGCAGGTGCAAGCATGGTTAATTCTTATCAGCCACAGGAGTTTAGCAGGATTAATCTCAGGAGTTCTGTCTTACTGCCAGCTTCTGAAGCTGTTTCAAAAAATCCCCTGGGTCTGTCTCCAGCCCTCAGGTTTGCTGACCTGCCAAGTTTTCCCTGAGCTTCCTCTCTACTGAAAAAAAAATAAAGGCACCATCCTGGGAATTCTCTTCTCCCCATGGCAGCTGTGTTGCCATTTCTCATTTGACTTTCCAAGAGCCATCAGAAGATTAGCTGCGATCTATTTGGAGGTGGCTAATCCAGAGCACTGTATTACAGTGCCTTGTTGCCCTCTGAATATGATAATAGGTAGACAAAAAGCAGAATAGTGTTCACAGATGGCACAGTGACATAAGCAAAATTATATTGATACTCCTCCCTTGAGTCCTGCTGACATAGCTGTACACCCCCAAGGCAATCGCACAGGTCTACTCATGCCAAGGGGCACAGGATGAGGCATAGCCTTCTTCATTCCTCTCTTATAGGCACCATAAACTTGCAAATTTATGTTTTGCTGATAGTTACTGCTACGGAAAGTCTTTGATCATTGTTCAGGATTTTTAATTACATTATTAGTTTACTGGAATAAACCTCCTGTTGGTATGGAACTAGGACAACCTGGCCTGAAGCTAGGATGATTTCACTGTCTTGATGAATATACGCACTCTGATAGGCTATGTCAGTCTATGGTAAGTTATCATACCTTAATCGTGGGTGTGTTTAAGTTAAAGGGAATTAGGGCATAGGTAACCTACTGCTCCTTGTGTAGTATACTCACACTACAAAAGATATTTCATAGTAATCATAGAATCATGGAATGGTTTGGATTGGAAGGGACCTTAGGGTCATCTAGTTCCAACCCCCCTGCCATAGGCAGGGACACCTTCCACTAGATCAGGTGGCTCAAAGCCCTATCCAGCCTGGCCAGAGAGAGAAAGACGATCCATCTAAACAAGAACCTGTCTCTCCCACCAAGAGAGTAGTGAGAGCCAGTAAAATGCTCTGTTGAGGTAAGTCATTGAGGGAGTGCATTAATCACTGATCCAAGGTCTCAGACCTTGTTTGTTTATGCAAAGCTTGAATACAGTATGTTCTCACTTGCAAAGATTTCTGGTGTTTTTGACATTGTTGTCTGTAGTCAAGCTTGATACCATAAGACAACAGTTTTCACCACCTCAGGCAGTGATATTTGCTCCTTAAAAGCATTTCACCTACTTCAGCATTTCACCTTTACCTCATCTAATTTGTGTGACCTGGAACTGCTCATAACTGCAGATAGTCTGTATGGAACCATGTTGGAGTGCTGCTGTCCTGATTTACTCTCTGGTAAGCAGAAAGTCATATAAAGATATTTAACAGTGCCAGATCAATGAAGGTTCAGCAGGGCTCAGCATTCTGATGAAATACTGAACTTTTGTTGCATTTCCAAATGTTTGCTTTTAATGGCTATTATTAACACCTGTATTTGCAAGGCATACTTTGCACCTTGAGCCTTGTAGACATTACATGGAAATAAATAGTGTTGGCTAAAATAACTCCAAAGCAAAATAAAGAGAATAGGATTTTTTTATTCTCCTCTTTACTCAGTGGTTGAGGTAAGCCACTGCTTTCTGATGGGAAGCAGCAGACTGCTCAAAGTGCTGCTGAAATGAGGGTCAGCACATGGACACTTGGAGCTGTGCTAACAAGCTACCCTGGTATCTTTCCCATATAATTTCTTTAGTTTCTTTAGTTCTCAGTTTACAGCTTGGCACAGTGCTTATGGAAAGAGTAGCTAGAGAGCTACTAGAAGCAGTTAGAGACCTACCACTCATCACCTGTCTCATGTATCTCAGGACACAGTCCATCTTGGAGTCTGGGCAGACTGGTGCTAGATCCAAGTAAAGATATTTATGACTTCATGAAAGAGACATCTTTAATCTGTGACTACCAACATTTGGCTGCAGACCATCAGCTGTTTCCTCAGACTCACCAGTGAGACCCAGCAATGACAGCAACTGCCTTCATAGAGCATGATGAGAAAAGGTTTTAAGCCATACTTTATAGTTCACGTAAGTGTCTCTCTTTCCTTGTCCTTGCTTCTAATGAACCACCGTTATGTGACTGAAAATGCAATTTACTCTGTTGGAAGAGTTGGGCTGTATCCCTATTGGCTGTACCTCTATCAGGCCTGACTATCATTTTGCTGAAATTCCCCTGGAGACAGCAGGATAGTTTTATTTTCACTAAGAGATAGGATTGTCCCGAGAAGCAACTTAAGAAGCAAGTATTCTTGTGCATATTTACTGTCCCAAGCTAGCCACCTGGGGAAACATTAACAAGGCTGCATTTGCAATCACGTTTGTTTCAACACAGCAGCATGAAAAATCTCCTGAGCATCTGGAGTGCTCCTGCACAGCTCACTGAGTCTGTGTCTTCAGGCGGTTTGAATCTCACAGGGTGTTAAGGGAATTCACAGGTAGGCTCAACATGCAGCAGGAATTTCCACACGTCTCTAAGGCTGATCCCTGCTGATCAGTGACCATTTGCTCCCCATCCCTCCGGGCTCTCTTCTGACAGAGAACCGCCAGGCAGAGGCATGTACTTGATTTTCTGTGAAATGCTCTACAAAATGGCAGTGCTACATAAAGGACCCAGCTGAGTGCTTGCTTGGGCAATGGGCAGGAAGGTTCCTTATCTACCTGTGCCCTGGTCTATTCTCATGCAAATGTCTCTATTTGCTGTTGAAGGAACACCAAACAATATTAGAGGCTTACTGTTCCTTCTTTGGGAAGTTTAGCCTTTAATGTCTTGTCTTGTGATTTTGCTTGTAAAAACGACGGGCTTTAAGCGGATGCAAAGGCTTTCATAGATATATAAAGGATCCAATCCTGTTACACCAAAATGTGTGGGATGTTTTCCATTTATTTCAACGGAACACAGCAGCTGCTATGTATTCAGCATTTTTTTTCATTCAAACCCAGCATTTTGGTTAAAAAAAGAATTGCACACAGTCACATCCTTCCCCCTTACTGTATCTTCCCCTCCAGTGGTGAAGGTTAAGGTAAAATAAATGGAGTTTATTCACTTATGATTAGGGTAAGATGGTGCTTACAGGGAGAACATTAAACAGGTATGTGTGCTTTTTTTGCTTTTGTTTATCAGGAGATGCCTCTCTTCAGTGGGGCTAGTTTCTTAGCTTGACTTGGCTATGTTCAGTTTTCTGCAATAGTCAGTTCCTCACAGAATTAGGCTGTTTCAGGACTATGAAAATACTTGTGATGTAGATTTCATATTCCCTATTTGAATGATTCTATTCCTTGTTTCTTTTTTGTCTATATTTTGATTTTGTCTTGCCTTTGCACATATGCAGTGCATGGGTTTGTTCAACTGAGCTCCCACTCTATAGATTGTTTCCAGATCATAACTCAGAATGCTAAAATACAAATGGCTTTTTAAGATATATCTAATCAGTGTTTCTCTTGGGAGCAAAATCAAATGAGTTTTCATCAGGTTTACAATTCAGTCCAATTATTGTACAGATCTTTGTTCGTTTAATTCCTCTGAACTGGAGCAATAACAAGAAATGGGTCAGAACTACAGTGCAAAACAGGAAACGATGATTTTTCAACCTGAAGAAAATGAGATTTTAAACCACATTCATTCATTCATTCATTCATTCATTCATTCATTTTTAAAGCCTTATTCTTCTGTAACACATCCTGGTGGTACTTTACTGGAGAGGATAGCAGTCTTTGGAGAACTATTGCAAGAATGTTAATGCCTCTCACAACAGAACCACACAGCCAAAGCCTCAGATACTGTAAATCAACTCAGCTCTGTTGGTTGCCCTGGACCACCACCAGTTTAGAGCAGCTGAGAACTTGAAGTTCGCCGGAGTGAAAGGTTGAGGTATCACTTTTTGAACAAAGTCACTACATATGATATCATAAATCACCGAACAGATTCAGAAGGGGACTTCTAGCAGTGCCACTAAACACTTACTCCTTTTTGGCAACAAAGAATGATTATATACCAGAATTCTGTTTTGGTTATTGACCGTCTTCCCATAGGGCCTGACTCTCAGTGTTTTGGTTATGCATTATAACAACACATGGTCCGTGAGCTGTACTGCTTCAGGTGACTGAACAACTGGGGTTTATGCTCCGATGGCTAATGCCAGGAATTGGCCTCAAGATGTTGAAGGATGGCTCTGATATAATGCCTGCTTCCAGCTTGGGGCCTGATTCAACTCTGTGAAGTCAGTGAAGCTGAACTCCACATCAATGCTTGGAGCCCATGCTGGCAGAGAGCACAGCAGATACAGAACTAAGGTCACAAATCTCAGCTGTCTTAATCCTCTCCTCAAATCTACTCTGCCTCACAGATTAGACATGCTTCAAAATGCTGTCTTGCTGCTGGATGCAGAGAGACACTGCAGTGTATCTTCCAGCAAGTGATGAGTTTCAAATGCATCCAGGCTGTCATGGGCTCAGGATTTAATTTTATGATAGACGAAGGCGAGGCTCCAAAAACTCCTGTTGCAATGAAATCATTTTTTTCTGGTGCGTTCGGGAGAAGTTACTGATGCATTATCTGACTTTATTTTTTCCCTTTATTTCTCAGAGACTACTGATGATTAATCTGAAAGCTCACAAGCCAGCTGGTCATGCAGTTAAAGGGAGCTTCAACTTGACAGACTAACTCTGGAGAAATGGAAAGCAGCCGCAGAAAGAGAACTGTGCGAAAATCTTTCTTTCTTTCTCAGAAGATTGTCAAAAGTGCATGTTATAAAAAAGTGCAATTTATTTATGGACTCAATAATTGTGATTTTTCCCCCCAGTTTTGTTTCTTTGTTTCTTTTTTTTTTTAAAGAAAATAGCTCAAAATTATGTATAATTTTATGGACATTTAGACGTTTTGTTATTGGCAGTATTTCTCTAATGCTAATAACAAGGCAGGCAAATAACAAGACAGGCAGTGTCACAAAACACAGAAAAAGGCTGTTTCCCCCTTGTCTCCCCTGAAAACAGTCTAAGCCATGCACTACAACTAACTACAACTAACTGAAGACAAAGATCTCCTAAAAAGTATTCTTTGAAAAAAAAGGATTAACGGGAAATATTTTGAGATGTATCACCTCACCTCATCAGCTATTTTCTAGCAGCTATGGGGTTTTTAAAGCACAGTCATTCACTCTGAACTGGTGTTAGACACGTTGTACTTTTTATGTTATGCTCAGAAGAAAGGGATACTGCAAAACCAGAATGGGAGAGCTCTAAGAAGCAAAACTTTTCAGGGGAAGCCAAGGGAATGTGGACCCTTCATCAGATTCCTTGGCTTGGTGCAGAAAGTTCCTGCAGCATCTGTTTTGCTGATTGATAAGAGGATAAAAATCTCAGCAAGGTCTTTTGACCAGAGGCTGTATGTTGGGTCTGGCTGAGATGGAGATAATTTTCATCGTAGCAGCCCTCCTAATGCTGGGCTTTTATATTGGTAGTTAGAAGGGTGTTTTGGCTTCTGCTGAGCAGTGCTCACATAGCATCAAGGCTGTCTCTATATCATTCCCTCTCACCAGCCAGGACAGCTTACCCAAACTGGCTAAAGGAATATTCTGTACCCTATGATGGCTGATCAGAAAGAAAAGCTAAGAGAATTTCGTATTAGGATGTTTGTCTTCCAGAGCAACCACTACCCATACTGAAGCCCAACTTCCCAGGAAGTGGCTGTAAGTAGGCTGGAAAAAGAATAAAATGAGAAAGCAAGCTATGAGAGGGAAAACTGTTTGATAACTAGGTAGCTGAGGACCAAGGTGTGAAAGACTCTAATGTAAGTGGTTGCTTTTTCTTTCTTTTTTCCCCTTCTCTTTTCTATTTTGAGGTGCTGGAACTCCACTTTTTTCCTTTGTTATTAATTGTAATTTCCAGCTGCAAACTGTCACTGATGCTTTGCTTAATTGCAGAGTGGAACAAAATTGATATTTAATTCACATTCAAAACTACAAAATACTTTGTGAAAATTAGACATGTTAATTCATGGTTGTGTTTCAAGGGGTGTCTATCAGAGAACAGTAATTTGAGGTCACTGAGTTAAATCATCAGTAGTGCCTTGCTGAACCTAACTGTTTTGATGGATGATGTCTTGCAGCTGTCAATGTGTTGAACGTCCTTGTTGATGGCTCTCAAAGGATTGGTTTAATGATTGTACAAATAAAACAAGAGCTAAATACAAGTGTTGGAAAGAAGGAATATTTGTTCCCTGCATAAGCATGTTTTCAGTTATATCTAACAATTCAGAAAATGGAACAAGCGAAAAGGTATTTCTTTTTTTTCTGTCATCTTCAATACCTGAGCGACTGGCCAAGTTCTGCCACCAGCACCTTGAAACCTGAAAGTAAATAGGCCTGAATAAGAGCATAATTAGCATACAGGAATAGATATGAGAAATGGAAAATATTGCCAAATTTAACTAGGACTTGGGATGGTCTTCTGCCTCTTAGTGCCTACTACTTTGACAGTGACTGATGACAGTAAACAGTAATCAAACCTTTTTGTCAGTTTGCTGTGCATACTTCATGCTGTTAGGCAAGTATGTTCAAAGTGTTAATGGTTCTGTATCAACAGCTCATTTCACTGGTGTAGCTCTACATTTTGAATGTATTTGTTCAATTCCTTTGGGGGATTATTGGGCAGAATTAAATCTGTGAGCTTTGCAACTAGTTACATTTCATGTTGGATATGATTTCAGTATAATTAGTAGCCACATCACTAAGGCTGCCTTTGAAGTTACAGTCCTGATACCAATGTTTGGAACAGTTACCAATAGAAAAGCAGCATAGGTAGCAAATCAGACTTGTTTTTGATCCAGCATCTTTAATGAATAAGCTGAATGTTGTGCTGCTCAGGAGTTGCACAAAGACCTCAGCAGAAGTAAAAGATGCAAGAGGATCAGTGGGAGGGGCCATTGGTTCAGCAGGTCCCTGATGCTCACTGGCTGCGCCATGCCAGAGCACAGCGAGCGCTGGAGTCAGTTTGGCTCACTGTCACCCTGTGTGTGTCTCCAGCACACACTTTATATGTGTAGTGGAAAAAGGCTCTTTTGATTGACTTAACATGTAACAGGCACATGTATAATAAGCCTTCTTAAAACTGCAGCAATTTTAAACCTTTTGTGGCCCTTTTCAGGGGGTTTCAATGCCTGAATGATGCTTTATAACAGTGTATCTGTTTCTTGCTGTAAGGAGCTTAACAGAGAATGATGACTCTGGGAAGAAGCCAAGGGAGAGGAAGGAAAAACAATCAGTGGAGACTATATATTTATACACTGAGAAATCAACTACCACTTCTAAAAATTATGCAATTCAGATTAACCTAAAAATTTGAGAAATAATCCTACATTTTGTAAAAAATTTTCATATTGACAATGCATTACTTCCTTGAATTGAAAATAGTCTTTTTAAACAAACATCATGTTATGATGCTTAGATAAATTTATTTAACATTGTTTTCCTTTGTGAAACATCTTTTTTTCTCAGAGATTTACTTCTGTAATATAAAAGATTTGAAGAGACTTGCTCATCTGATTAAGGGAGGTAAACTAACGTACTGTGAAGACATATTGTAAATTTAACATAGTATTTTCTCTAGAATTTCTTACACCAGTACTGCTGATCACTATGACAGACTTTGGAAAGTAATGCATTCTAGATGTGGAGATTCGTTGTTGCTGACCTTTGGAAATACCCACAGCTTTTTCCAGGATTCTCGTCCAAAGCTTCCTTCACATAGTAACCAGAACATGGGGGCAAGGTGTAGAACTACACCTTGTCATAGTAGGAAGTCTCTCGGGAACGCAGTCCAGCAGGAAAGGAAGTAAAAAAGCATGCCCTTTGATGCTTTCTGCCTTCCCAAGCTTTTCGGTTCTGATTGCCCAAACCCCTGTTACTCTGAAGACTGATGTGATAGCTGTGTGAGAAAGAGACCTCGAGTTTCTGATGGGGTTTTTAGAGGTGGCCTTTTCCTCTCCTTAGTGCTTGTTGTGTGTTGTGGTTCGTCTTTCTTATGTAAAATAGTTCTTAGCAAGGAAAGAGAGGTAGCTCTGCCTCTCCATAACCCCAAGCACTTGAATGCATTTCTACTATCACGTTGTGTCCAGTCTAACTGAACTGATGTTGCACAGCAAAGTGCAGTGGCCTATCGGGGTGACATGGCTTTTACTGACTCTTTTTGCAGATGAAGAATCGCTTTATGGTGCTTCCATACACTGTCCTTGTTTCCAGCTTTTCGGCACCCTTTGAAAAGCAGAATCAGGATCGAGCAGGTTTAAGGGAGAGTTAAAGCCTGCTGGGAGCTCCAGTACAAGATGCTGGAAGCATGAAGGTGAGCCTCCTCCAGGAGGTCAGCGAGAGAGGGACAGAGTACTGAAGAACCCTACTCAGCAGTACACCGACGAGAAACGCCTCCTCACTAAGGAGAACCCGCCGGTCCCAGCAGTAGTGCGGTGACCGGCTGCGGGCTGTCTCCTCACCGTATCCCTCAAGTAAGGCAGGGCTTGCTCCCCTCAGCTGGCAGACACATCCCCCGCCCACCTTCCCCTCCTGACGAGGCGCCGCTCGCCGCCCGCCCAAGCCCGCTCCCTCAGCCCCAACGGCCGTCCCCGTCACACGAAGGCACAGGGAGCGGCGTGCGCGGGAACGAGGCGGCCGCGGTGGGCTGCGGGGAGCCGGCTTTCTGTGGCTGCACGGAGCTCTCCTCCCTCCTCCGGCCGGCCTCTCCCCGCGGCATGGACCGCGGCGCGGCGGCCAAGGCAGCCGCGCAGGCACGAGTGGGAGCGGTGAGTGCGGCCGGGAGCTGGATGTCGGCGACTGCGGGACCTCGCCGGGACGAGAAGGACTGAGGCAGCGAGGCCGCCAGCCCTGCAGCGAGGGAGGGAAGAGCGTCCGGGCGGGCGCAGCTCCCCGCCGCAGGTAGCCAGTGCCTCGGAGGCCGAGGCGTGTGTGGCACAGGAGGGTCACATCTCTTTTGCTGTCTCCGCCCGGGGCTGCGGGTCCTGGCTCCGGCAGTGGCCCCTGCCCTGCCCTGCCCTGCCCTGCCCAACTTTTCTCGGCGTGGCAAGAAATGTGCCGGGGAGCCACCGAGCTGCTTTGACGTCTTGATCCTCCCAGAGAACTTAACAGGATCGCAAAGCCCTCCGAGCTGCTTTCGCAGATGAGCCGGGCTTAGGGCGCGGGCCGCGGCCGGGATCCGCCCGCGGAGGGGCGGCCCTGCGGGCCCTGCCCCGCCGACCACGCCGGACCGGGCCAACACGCCGGGGAGGGCCGCCGCGGCCCGGAGCGGCGTCAGGAAAGGGGAGAGTTGCCTCTTTATGTTGCTTGAGGATAAGGGCCCCGAAGCGCCGGACAGACAGGCAGTTTCTCTGTTGGGATACTGAGGAGGAAAGCTTGGTGAGTCTGAAGGAGTAGGCAGTAAGCCGTTGTTTCTGTTATTCCCGTGAGAGTGGTATCATGTCCTGCATCCGACTTCAGTTCTTAACTCAAAAGATTGAAATGGGAACGTAACCTATGAGCTTTGGGGTTTTGTTGTTGTTTTTTTTTTGTTGTTTTTTTTTTCTTTGTCCTTTTTCATTATTAGTGTTTTAAGAGTGTTAATTTGACAGAGCTCTGTGCATCCACAGTTAAGTTGGATGAGAACACAAACCCGTCTAGAAACAGGGCGGAGGGGATTTGCCTCACTCCTGTTGACTGAGGCTTAGCTTTACGAGTTTGATCTGCCTGCCTCTAACTTCTCTGCTGTCTGGTGGTACAAGCATCAGGTTGTCAAACCCTACATAAAGAAAATGCTAGCAAATGGTACAAACTCAGTGAAAGGAAATAATCTTCCTGGGATTCCTGGTGCTCCTGCTGAACTGACCTTGTTTTTAGCAATGTGACATCTTTTGCAAAACTTGTGTAGTGTAAAGCAGGCCATGGTTTACATGCCTAAGAATGTGCAAGATACAATAATGATAATAAGCACTGTTTTTCTCTAATGCATGGTCCACTCACTTGCTAAGAGGAAGAGGCCAAAAGAAGACAAGAAAAATTGATATGAATGTTACTTTAAGTCTCTGGAGAAATGATGTTAAATGTAACTGCTGGTACCTATTAGTAGTGGACAACTTTTACTGTATTTTGTTTCCCAAATTCAGAGTTGTTACATTCAAAGCAAGTAGTAAAAGGGCTATTGTATTTAAAATCTTCAATTTTCATTGTTACAAGTGAGTAGATTGTAGTTTCAGATGTTGCAGGCTTTGAAATATTAGGCCTTTGCCTTCAGTCGGCACATTTGTGTTTCTTTTTTTTTTCCTCTGATATTTTTATGTCGTTTTCTTTGAGTACACATGCTGAAACCAGCTCGTTAGAAAAATACATGCTGCAGGTGATAATGGGAGTGTCAGGATGTCTAATCAGCAAGGGTAATCAGAAAACAAGCAGTGAGCAACTTGAGGGAAGAGCACATCAGCTTTAAAGAAATTATACACCATCGTTCCATGTCAGCATCTCTCAGCTTTGCCTTCTGTATCTCTGTGCATCCCAGCCTTTGTCATCCAGTTTGTGCCCAAGCTCTGTTCTTTCAGTTCAGCACATTATCCTGCTGCCTTCTCCAGTGTTGCCATCTCTTTTCATTAGCATCTCTTAAATCCTCTTTGGTTGAATGGCTTGTTGCTGCATGTGAAATGTGATATAAATTACTTCTCATGTGTTTCTTCCCTAGCCACGTGGGATGGCTGTAACAGTTTACATTAAGTGGGTAGGGAGTGAATTTGAATGGGTAACATTCACATGTATGCACATGCACATATGTAAACATATTAAATATTTTATAGTCACTCAGAAATGTAAACCTTCTGTGTTTTAGCTGTATTCACGTCCTTGTTATGTTCACTTTTAAGAATTACCCTGTCAAATGCATGCACTGACAGAAACTATGAAATCATAGAATAGTTTGGGTTGTAAGGGATCTTCAAAGGTCATCTAGTCCAACCCCAATCCAATGACAGGAGACATCTTCAACTAGATCAGCAACTACTCAGAGCTACATCCTGGCCTTGAATGTCTCCAGTAGTGGCACATCATTTTAGACAGTGGTGACAGAAGTCTTGCACAGAGTATTTGCTGTATAGAAACATGGATACCTGCATGATGTTAACCCCTACTAGCAATAGAAACCACATGATGTGACTTGGTTGTCCACTCAACTGTAATTTGTAGTTTACTGTGTTTTAATTTACAATGTTATGTTCAGTATACACAGCTAGAGTCTCCTGAACAGTTTCCAGTCTAAAAATGATACATTCATAGAAAATGGTCTGAAAAAAAAATAAAATTGAATCTTAGATCCTTGAACTGTATTAGTAATAGTTCATAGATACAGAAAGGAAACTCGGTACAAATAATTCAACTTACTTAAAAGGTTCTTTTGCTGCTATAGGGTTCCAGGGACTCGACCATCAAATGGATGAAGGATGATCATACACATTTCATTATAAAACTATAAATGATGCCTATATGAATATGCAGTAGTCATTAATGCCAGCTGGCAACTTGCCTATTTGTTTGACAGATCTTTAGTACTGTGTTTACTAAGTACTGTGTTTACTATAAATGATGCCTATATGAATATGCAGTAGTCATTAATGCCAGCTGGCAACTTGCCTATTTGTTTGACAGGTCTTTAGTACTGTGTTTACTAAGCTATGCATATAAATTATGTGCATTTTCAGGAGATAGCAGTGCCCACAGGCTATGGGGCAGAGATGTAGCAGTGAGTAATGAAATTTGAAAAGTTTACTTATTAAACTGGTCATAGGATGTAAGAGTTGTTGCTTTAAACTATTATGCATAATGATGCAGGATCAGATCAAATCAGCTAATCAAAGCTGATTCCCATGAGAATGTGCTGGAGTTAAATCTGCAGGTTAATTGACAAACCTCCAAACCATTGCAGAAAAAAGTTGTACCTTGTGTTCAAATCACATAGTTGCTTAAAGATCCAGTATCCCACCTTTGATATATGTTTGTGCCTGTACTGCTTGATACGTTGGAAGTGTAGACTGTAACATGTAACACACACAGTGGTGCAGCTGAAACACAACTATTAAGAGGTGATGTAACAGGGATCATGTAGGTGGAGGTCAAATCCTAAAATAAGTCCCAGAGACTTACCAGGGTTGAACCTGAGAGGCTCTGTGAGGATTTGGAATGTGTCTTAACTAAAATGATATAAGTGATCCTATGCAGCTTATCACTGCTTCCACAGCAAGTACCAAGATGTTGTTAAAAGCCTCAAGAGTAACAGTATATTACCCACCACACAAATACAGAAGATCCATTATGAAATCATATGTAAGATCACCTTTTGCTTTGTGACAGTGATACGTATTTCACCTTGAGAAGCTGTTTTGTGAATTCTATCACAGTTTCTGTCTGTAGTCCTTTTATTCTAAATAAATAAGCTTTAAGACTGTTAAATGGTGGTATAAAGAGCTTGCTCTGCCATCATTGCTTGACAACCAACTATGTTTACTTCATATCAGAAATATTAGTTTTTGTTTGGTTAGCAATTTTGACTTAAGTTAGAGTTAACACATTGTGCCCAACACTACTAGAGTAGCCCAATTGTGAACTCTCAATGCTCTTGAGAGGGAGACTATAGTTTTTTGCTACCAAGCATATGCCAGATTGTCTGAAAACCAAACCAAGGAAGCTGTTTAGAGGCCTTGTCTGCAGTGGGTGCTGAAAACAGTCATTCCTGCTGCTGAAGGTATATGTTCCCAGAACCCTTCAAACCCATGGGAAAGCAGGTCTGGTGGTAAGAGATTCTGGAGAAAGGGGGAAAACCGTTTTTAGCATGCTTAATTTGAAGCAGACTTGAAAAGTGTCTCATTTTTGAGGTGGAGCTCCAAAGCACAATGCAGTTTGCTGCAAATAGGTAAATAGACTTGAGAAACCAAGTTAATGCCTCTGAACTGAGTGCTGCCTCCTTTTGACATGGAGTTAGATGCTGTGTTATTTTCAGTCTCTGGTTTTAGCTTCAGTCATTTCATATTGGCTAGAGTATGTAGCTTCCTTCTTAGTGTCTTATTCCTGGATACCTGGTTTTCTGCCTGCCTTCTATAGGAAATTCACTGGATGCTACAGCCTCCTAAAATTTAGACACTTAAGCCTTTGTAAGTCTGGTTCTCAGTCTTTAACGTTACAGTTACAAAGAGATAAGTAGAACCTGATTTTCAAAATTGAGAAATGCTTATGTGAGACTGATGTTTTTGTATGTTACTTTAACTCTTGTTTTCAAACAACTGGCTGTCTTGGTAACACAGGTCTTTTATACCATACAGTGCATATAAAATAACTTGACACAAAATGTCAGTTGCTACTGAATCCAAAAGGAGTAATATAAAAGAGGACTTAAACTATTTGCATTTGGAGTAGGGAGAGCTATCACTATAAGTTGTAATATTTTTAGTAGGATACTACATCTCTCATTTAGCTCTAGTTTCAGTCTCTGAACGAATCACTGAAAAGCAATTTTCCTGTGAGAGGAATTATTATTCATCTCTTTGATTGGTAGCCAGGAAATAAACAACGAGAAAAGATGTTAAAAATCTGCTTAAGTAATTGGTAAAGATGCCATTCTTTAAGAGCTAGGATTGTTTCAGATTAAGTTCTGTTTTGCTGTCTGCCACTGGAAGATTCTTCAGCCTGAGGCAGTTTTTGTTTTTCATAGTTGCAAGTTAGCAAACTTGCTGTACTTAAAGATAAGTCACTTAGTTCTGGAAAATTAAAAATTATAATGATACTTCAGTGATCCAGTTTGGTTGCCTAAAACTGAGTAACTGGATTCAGGCTAAGAGGACCATCTGCCAGAGCAGAGATTCACAGGCAGCCCATGGGGAGGACCATGCTGGAGCAGATACCAATGTGGAGGACCCCACAGCGTAGCAAGTAGCTATTTTCTGAAGGAAACTGCAAGGCAATGGAGAGGAGCCATGCAAGAAAGGGTTTTCTTGACAAGAACTGTGGCCCATGGAGGACCCATGCTTGAGCAGGTTTATCCTGAAGGACTTCAGGCCATGGAGTGGACTTAAACTGAAGCAGTTTGTGACAGAGTGCAGTTGGTGTAAAGGACCCACACTGTAGCAGGGGAATGGTGTGGGGATGAAGGAGCAGCAGAGGGGAAGCATTGTGGACTGACTGCAACCCTCTGTACTGCTGGTTGGGGTGGGGGAGTTGGGAATGTAGGAGTGAAGTAGGATCCAGGGAAAAAAAGAGGGAGGGAGGTGTTTTGTCTTTATTTCTCACCTTTCAACTCTATTTTAATTGGTGATAAATTAAATTAATTTTCCCCAGTTTGAGTCTGCTTTGCCTGTGTTGATAATTGGTAAGTGATCTTTCTGTCTCTATCTGACCCATGAGCTTTCTCATCTTCCTTTCTCTGCTGGACAGCTAAGGAGGGAGTGAGAGAGCAGCCAGGTGGGTTTCTAGTAGCCAGCCAAGGCTAACCCACCACACTACTGTAAGAACTGTTTAAATACAAAGCTGAGCCTCTACCGAGTTCTTAAAACTGTTTTCTAAACATCAGCTCTCCATAGCAGTTCTAGAATTCTAGATCCCAGCTAGTTGGAGCTGTTTCTCTCTGGCCCTGCAAAGACTTTTTGGGAGACCTACGCTTCTGAAGCACTTTCCTGCTGATTGACTCCTGATAACCGGCTCCATGCTCTTTTTAAGCTGCTCCATAGTCAGTTGCTTGCCAGATTTTGGATCTGGCTTTGAAATGCTGATCTCACTAGCTCAGTAAACACATTTATCATTAGGAATCTTGGAGGCTTAGGAGGAGCAAGTATTTCTTCTGTATCGGATAGCCAGTAATTTGTCAGAATTCTGTGTGCTTAATGCAGGGCCAAACCATGTTCAGAATGTTTCACCACCTTCACTGTACCCAAATTACCTCTTTATTTATTTCTACCAGTCCTGTGTTCTGTCTTTCTCTACCACAGGTGGGTATGCACAGCACAGTTTAACAGTGAACCTTCATCCACTGTCCCTACCTCTTTCCAAAAATATATTAGTATATTTTATTGTTAATAGTAGAGTTGTATTTCTGTGAGATTTTTACATCCTCCTTTCCACCAGTCTACTGCAGAGCAAGAGTTCAGACCACACTGTGTACTGAATTTGGATTTTGAGCTGAAATAATTGCAAGGGCTCTGAAATTAGCACAGATTTTGCCTCCATATTCTTATTGTATAGCTTCTTATTCTTTGCCTTTCTAGGGTGGGCAAGCCCTATTTTCTATGTCCTTAATCATTCTTTTTATGCTTTTATTCTGCAGTATCTTTCTGTTTAAGAGAAGGACTAATAGTGTTCCAGATAATTTTCACTGTTGTTTCATGGAGCAGTTCTAGAATTTGCTGTGTCATTACCACTTTCCATGTATACGTTGTTAGCTATTATGTCAGCAAGCCTGCCCTGCACTGAGCAAGGCATTTCACTCAGCTGTACATACGTAGTGTTCAGGTTCCCTTTCTGAGACCTTCAGATGGTTAATTTGGAAGCACATAAGGCAGTAGGTTACATATTTTTCACCTGTATTCACTGATTTCCATTTGCTTACATTGCATGTTGCTTGCTGTCAAACTGAGAGATTGATCTACTTGATATGGGTCACCCAAAGGTTCCTTGCGCTCCTTTTATTTGTCCTGCCCATAGTACTTTTGCCATCCTGAGGTCTTGTTTCACTGCTCTTTCTTTTTGTCATCATCATTAATGAGAAGTTTTTCTATGGAACCCTGAGGAATATTGTTTTTAAACTTATGTAGTGGTAAAGGTTTAATTCCATTCTTGCTTTCTGCCTTCTAAGAAGCTAATTTTTTTATCCAAAATTGTGTTTGATTTCATATATCCTATGACTCTTTTTGTTTCTTTAGTGGTATAGTTTTTGGAAGTCTACTTAAGTTATACAAGTGTTTCCTGTATTCAGTGCTCCAGTGGCATACTTGAGCCATTCCAGGAGATTTGGAATATCTAATACTAGTATCTATTAGTCGTGTCTAATTCCAAACTAGTAATATCTAATTTCAGGAAGTCAGTAACATCAGAAGAAACTATTTCAGTTTGAAGTTTAAAGAAATACTGTACTTCATGTTTTTCAAACAAACTTTCAGAAATGGATGGAGAACTGTCAGGCCTGGAAATTCATATGTCACACCTACAGCGTTTGAAATATAGAAAGGCATCGTTCATTACTCTCCATGTTCAGAAGCAATGTGTCTTTTCAGGGAGATAATACATGTTGTTAGTAGCTAGTTATCTACATCATCCCTAGATTTCAGAAGGTTTTTATTATCTCAAACTTTTATTGTTTAAACAGTGATTGAGTTTCTTGGAGGTTATAAATTCTTAGACCCTTGTCTAAGAACTGCAGTAGACAGACATCAACCTGATTATGGATCACCAGAACGAATGACAGGGTTATTGTGTTAAATGGCAGAACTACTGAAGATCTTAACTCAGTACTAACTCTGTGCTGGAAATACATACTTAGGAAAAAGTTGACGCTTTGTTACTTTTCTTACAAATCATTCTTCTTTGTCCACCATCAAGCTTTTGAAACCTTGAATAAAGTGGAAGTTTAATGGAGATACATGGGGAATACATGATACTGTTCAGTGGAAGAGTAACAACTCCTCTCTCACTCCTGCAGTGTGGTAGAGAATTGTATTGTGATTATGAAAACCCAATGCAATTATTTTGTTGAGCTTTAAAGGAGAGCAGGTTCTATACAGAGCAGTAAAATCCAAGCAGCTTATGCTGTTGTACTCTTAAAAGTTATCTTTTGTGATACTTGATATAGCTCAAAGCAGTGGAAATGAAATAGGCAGCAAGAACAACAATCAGTAGGAAGGAACAATTTGCTGCTGTGCCTTACTTTCTGTATATGCATTGCAGTTTATCAGCAAGAAGCATGCTGCACTGTTTTTAAATCAAGTGTCTATGACAGCATGGCTGCTTGTAGTTCTGTTGTCAGTTCAAGTCTTAGAACCTGGGCAGAGAGACAGTGTAAATTGTAGGCTACTTTTGCAGATTTTGGTAAGCTGACCTTTGAAGTAATCAGTAACAACAGAAGGAAAAACATGTTTCCTTTTTACCTTGAATTATGTTCAAATTAATATATGAGAAACAGGAGTTACCTTAATACTGTCTGTTACGACAAAATAAATGTCCTAATCACCAAAGCACTATTGCATGTCATCTATCTAATTCTGTGTTATGGTATGTGTATAAGCACAACTCTCTATGTAGCAGAAGCAGTAATGAAAACTAGTATTACTAAATATAGCTAAATAACAACTAAATACAAAAAAAAAAAAGATGAAAATTTTTCCTAGAGATGAGATACCTTTGGCACATATGTATTTTGAAACCAATTCATTTGACTCGTTTGTTTATTAATAACAACATTTGTCTCTTAAAGGCTGAATAATTTTGAAAGACATGTCCATTGATTTATAATGGATATACATTAACATACATATAAATAATTTGGCAGATGTTTTTTGAACAAACTTCACCAGTTAACATTTTTACTAATTTAACATATTTACTAATGGGAAATACTAATCAGATATGCAGGTGTTAAATGCCTAAGGGCTATTTCTACACTAATTTCATTTGTTCAGGATAAGAAAAAATGAGTTAATGTATTTTCTATTTTGATACATGTTAAATTTTTTAAAAGTTATATATGATTGCCTTTAGTTCTCTGGGAAATGCATGGAGGGTAAATCAGGTATGTGTTTTTTAAGAAACTGGATGCATAACATAATCATGGATTGTGAACTTTGCTTCAGAAATAATTCAGAGCAGAATGTTAACTTCTGTAAGGTCTGCATCTCATTTGCTGCTAATAAGGAGTATTATATGGTCAGTGAGACAAAGGATTACAGGTGAAAACAGGACAGCAGATGGTCTGAGGTCACTGAGTGATCCAAGAGATTTTCATTCTAGTCATATCTCAAACAAAAATGATTCCTGCATGGAGTTTCAAAACCTAAAAGCATTTTTCAAAATTCAAAGCTTTCAGTGAGTCTTTCAGTCTCTCATTTTTAAGACACTTGTCTTGAGTCTTAGAACCTGTTTTGCAGATGATAGATGTGAAATGAATTTGGTAAGGCACTGAAGACCAAATCTGGAAAGGAATTTAGGTCAATTTCCTAAATCTTATAGGAGATGGGCTACTAAATATCTTAACAGAACTTGTCTTTAAACAGCATAATAAAAATGACATATGGAAATAAATGGGGAAAAAAACCCTAGTATGTGTTTTGTGCAGAGTTTAGGTAATACAGAATTAATCAGTGGCATATATTAAGCTGAAGGATACATTTCGTTAATTATCTGCTTAGTTAATATGTATTTTTTTAATTAAAAAAAATCATAAAATAGGTGAAATTAGCACAAAGGATCAACTTAAAGTGGAATTGGTTGTCCTAGCACATGTATTACCTAACTTTTTTTTTTGGTTGGCTTTCTAACGAAAACCTTATTTTAATGAGATTTTAAATGCAATTGCACTGTGGATAATAGGTATGATAGTGTAGGTATTCAGAAAGCTGAGAAACTAAAATTAATATAGTGTCATGCAACCCTTTTCTTCGTTCATGATGAATTTTATTATACTTTTACTAGCACTATTCTTACTAGTGCAAATAAATCAAGGAACAGGTATCATACTGTGTGTGTAAATATCACTGCCTAGTCTTCAAATGCTTGAAACTGCTTTTTGCTGTTCCACTGTTTAAATAAATCACTCTTTGAAGTACTGAGCACATCTCTTTTGCAAACTTCACAAAATGTTTTTTTTTCTTCCCTGTTTCAGCTGTCATTTGGATGTTGATATGTAAAGCAAAATGGCAAAAATCAACACCCAGCACTCCTACCCCGGTACACACAGGCTGTCTGTCAGAACTACTGATGACGATGTTGCCAGGATTGAAAATGGCTGCATCAGGTAATATATTCCTTTCATCAAAGTCAAGAGGACAGATTGCTGCATAGTTTGTGGTATTGCACTAACTCTGCATTGTGGGAATGTTACATCAAGGTATTGTTGACCCAGTGCACTTAACTGACTTACCAATGTATATCCAAAGTAGAGAAGATACAGCAATGGGAAGGTTGTCATGACTTCCAGTTTTGGAATCTGTATTACCTCAGGAATAAAGCCCATTTTTACAGCACAGGAAATTACACCAACTCATTAAAGAGAAAACTCTTTCTCAAGTCACCATGCCGATAGCAAGGTCTGTGGTTCCCCACAGAGACTCTGTGGGATTTGGAGAAAAAAGGATCCTCCCAGTGCCATGCAGTGAAAAGCTGTAATAGGGAACATCTGTGGTGTATAAAGAATAACAACATTTTCTTACCGGATTTTCAGAGTCTCTTTGTATGGTGGAACTGTAACAGTTCTTTTACATTCATCTTTCTCTATTTTGATAGTTTTAATGTGGCTTTTAAAATGTGCCACTGAGCTTGCACTTAGATTTTACATAGTACCAGTCATTTGTCTAGTCTAAGCAAACCTTGTTAGGCCTGCAGGGAGGTGTACAGCACCTGTACAGACTGGAAAAAGTGTTCTGCTTTTGACTTGTTGCGGTCACCCACCTCTGCTATGTGGACCTTGTCAGACTCTCTTGTTCAAATGTGTACCCAGACTAGAGCACTTAGAATCCCACTGGACAGATAGGACTGTCTGGGTTCCTGTGTTATTATAATTTTGGATTGCACGCCCCTAGCATATAATATAGGTGGGATCCTTGTGCTGTTTGGACATAGAATGATAGAATAGTTAGGGTTGGAAAGCACCTTAAGATCACCTAGTTCCATCTCCCTGCCATGAGCAGGGACATCTCACACTAGATCATGGCGCCCAAGTCTCTGTCCAGTCTGGCCTTGAACACTGCCAGGGATGGAGCATTTACCAGATTTTTGGGCAATCTGTTCCAGTGCCTCACCACCCTCACAGGGAAGAACTTCTTCCTTATATCTAACCTGAAATTCCCCTGTGTAAGTTCAAAGGTCCTTGTTTAAGGTCCTTTTTTTCCTTTCTGCTTTGCTTGCATGATAGCTTCTGTCATGTAGGTGTACCTACACTAGTGAAAATGCTTTTATCTTGCACAGTATGGCTTGCTTGAATTAGTTATACCACCCCATGATCTCCTTAGGGAGATTTATAAGAGCTGTGTCCCTTTGTGTCCCTTTGTCTCTGTTTACAGTCATATCTCAGGAGCAGGAAAAAGCATATCAAAATGTTAATACAGCCTCTGTGTATCCTTTTTTAAATGTCTTTTTTTTTTGTAGAGGATATAAGCGATTGGCAGCTCACAGAATGGCATTACTGTCAGGGATTTGGGAGTGTAGTAGTAAAGGTTTAAATGTAGAATTAAATCACTGCAGTCATCTGCAGTTTCAGAGGCAGTGATTTGCTTATGACAGAGGGACTGAAATATGAATCACACTTTATCATGATGATGATGGTCTTGAAGAGTCATTTATTTAAAAGAAAGTTAGGTGTTAGCAGTATTAATTACAGTTCATAGATGAGTAAAAAGCTACAATCATACTCTGCAAGAGATATATTTAAGGTTTTTGTATTGCTGAAGTGATTTCTAGTAGGTGTATACAATACCTTTTTAATACCACTCAAAGAATTTTGATACATGTCTTTTTAATTCAGATTTGTTTTAGAATATGTCTGTATTGAAAGATAAGATCAAAGCCAGAATTTTAGCTATTTTTTGACTTGTATCAAGATATGACTATAGGCATTGGGGGAAAAAAAAAACCCAAACCAGGTTTTCTGGAGTAGCAGCATTTCTCCTTTATCTTCCTCCAGCTTCTGTTGGCTATAGTTCAACAAAGCAATTAAGCGCACTACTTATTTCTCATTAAAGTCAGTGGACGTTAAATTTATGCTTAATGCTAAGGATATGTTTAGGTGCTTTTCTTCTGTGGAATGAAGTATTATCAAGGAAAAGCGTTCACTGCAATAGTTAACAGAAAGCTACTACTGCTCTTTAAACTGTCATTCTCAATTACGATGAAGTCGGTGAATCCTGAGCCCATATTCTTACAGTGTAGTGTGCTATAAAGTTACTCCATTTTGTTAAAACAAAACCCAACATAACAAAAGATATCTCAAGAATCTTCATTTTTAAAATCCAGGCTCTGTATAGCAACACCTCAAGTAGGACAGGCAGCGCATTAGCTTGTAGACCACAAGCTAATGATACTTTATCTATCAAAAAATCAGAACTAGGATTCAGCTGTACCTTGTAGATATCTGTATTTCAGTATGAATGAATTGAATATGAGCAGGTGTCTTAAGTTCTTACTGTCATCAGTGGAGATGTAGTCGGTACTAATAGTGGCACCTGGAGAACTGTTCAGCTTACCCTGAGGCTCAATAGCTCTTCAGGCTTGTTTGGCTCTGTTGATTATGAGAGGTATTTAGTTGCCTAAAATAGGCATCTAAAACTGATATATGATAGAGGACCTGAAGCATTTTGCTAGGGCTAGTGGGTTTGATGTGAGACCAGTGTGCTCTGGAGGGGTCAGATAAAGTATTTTGAGGTATTCCAAATGGTACTAGACTCCTATATAGAGGCAACTGAATCAAGCTTTAGGATGGCAATTGACTGTAATAGGAACTTAGATGCTCAGCTTATATTAGACACCCTAATTTAGGTCACTGCCATCTGAAGTCAGATCCTGCACTTCTGGCTTATAGTTGTTATTCAAAAGGGCTTCAGCATTTCCTGTTTAACTGATCAGAACTTCAAAGCAGTTACTACTAAATGAAAATTCTGGATTATTTGCATGCATTTTAGATGAAAATGGTCTTCTAGTGTTTCTAGAGGTAAAATAAGGCAAGGCAAGGGATGGGTACAGAGTAGATGTTGGTGTAAATATCCTTCCCAGAGCTTACTTCTAGATGCCATGAAAGCTAGGAATAAATTGGGCTTTAGAGAGCTGAAGAGGCATAGAGTAGGAACCTCAGTGTCAGGGAGTTTTCTGTAAGACACAGTGGTGTCGCTACCGCCAGGGAAATAACATATTTTTCAGCGTAAGTGGAGGAAGCACAATCATCTGCTGATGTTTCTGCTTTGTAACCCGCTATTTCATGGCATACTGTATTTTCTCTTCTCTTGTTGATGTCAGACTGTGTAACAACCTTGGATAGTAATGGCAATGGTTACTGTTTGGCAAACATGATAATGGAGTCCAGAGGGGAATGCATCTGTCTTTGTGAAAATAAAGTTAATGCTGTGCCACATGCACTGAGGGTGTTACATCAAAAGCCCCATCTGTAACTGTACCTCTGCATCAATATAAAGCCAACTGACAAAGCCTCTTGTATTATCTGAGCAGGGTTCAGGAAACTCATGACTGAGTATGTGAGTTATTATAATAGGGAGTTATAATGATGGAAGGAAGAGTTCATTTTAGATTTACTTTTTGACTTGCATTTGTGTGAATTAAAGTGGAATGTGTTTGTAATTGCTGTGTAATATTGAACAGGAGCTTTCATAGGAGTTGCCTGTAGGAGTCCTGTGTGTATTTTTTTCTGATCCTGTTGCAAATACACAGAAGCTGTATTTGCAAAAGTGGAATACAGGCACTTTAGCACTGTTTCCACAAAATGATTTTGGTTTTACCAAGTGGTATACGCATGTTATTCATATAAATTTTTTTTATGAGATAAACCTGAATTTAATTACAAATGGTTATATTTGGTTATAACATAAACCTAGTTGTCGAAATTCTTGGTGCACATATAGAATAATCAGAAGATTCTTTTTAAAAACAGTCAAGCAACCAAAATAAAAACATAGACTAAAGATTTCACTACAGAATTCCTACAGAATATAATTTTTTCAGTGAGTGTGAGTGACCAGAGAGTAATTTAAATAATTTGAAATTTTTAATTGATTTTGTAGGAGTCTAGATCAGATTGGAAGATGTTCATACCAGGTCACATAAGCATGCAGTTCTCTTTCACCTAGTTGAAAACATTTCTTCAACTTACTTCTGGCTCTGGACACCAAAGGCCATGCCCTGGATGGAAAACATTAGGTTTTAGATGGTGGCATTAAGTGCTTTGTAGTTACTGCTTGCAAGAGGACAGAGAGTTGGTAAAACTTTCGATGTTACAGACACACGGAGTATGATAAGCCTGTGTAGGTATAGTGGAGAACAGCTTTCCACACTGATGAGGAGTACAGAGTTGATGATCATGGGCACAAAGCTCTTAACAGATGATGTACTTGGCAAGTATGACTGTGCTGATAAGTGGAGCTAGTAGAACAGTATTACTTTTGGTACCTGATCTAGCTTATTTAGAACTCATGCAGGTATCTCTAAATGATTCTGCATTGCCTTTCTGCGCATTTACTCAAAATGAGCTGAACTTTTAATTCTCAGCCTTTTATTTGTTGTCAGCAGGTGCCCAAGCAGAGTCAGTAAGAAGGGAGACCGGCACTCCTTTCTTTTGCAAAAGTTTACAAAAAGAAATAAGAAGGGTATTTAACAGTGCATTTTGGATAGCAATTTTCAACTGCTGCTTGGAGGGTAACCAGCACAGTTCTATCAAAATAGAACATTGCATGGTGTACATTTTATTTCGCTATGCTTATACAGGCTAATAAAATTGAAATATATCTCCCTCTGAGACTTTAGATTGGACTGATTTCCTGGGCCTGTGTAGAGTTTTCTTAGACTGATGAAGAATGCATTCTTATAATCTTTTTTTGTATTTTAGTTTCTACTTGAATACTTGAATAAAATACTAGAGTACTTTAATACATGTTTACTTTGTTTTCAGTATTATTGTTCATTTGTTTATTTTCTGACCCTTATAATTAACAACTTACATTTAGGGTAAATTATAACAGTTTAATGTACAGTCACTAAAAGCAGTTGCATTACTGCATTTGAGCTACTCCTCATTACTGGAGTCAGTAATTGAACCCAGACTTTGAATCTATTCAAATATGAAATAAAACATTCTGGCTTAAGTATCCATGAAAACATGTCTGTTTCTGCAAAATACTTTCTTTTTTTTTTTTTTTCACATCTGAATTGTGACACTCAAAATTATTTTTAAAGAACTTGAACTATCTTCTTTTAAAAATATATTTTCAGGACTGAAAAGTAGTAATAATTGGTAAGTAAGCACAGAAGTAGCAATATTAGAATTTACTGCTGTCTAAGATCACATAAAATGTGTATTTATCTGTAAAAAGGAATAGAAGCGCTTAAACCAGCCATAGCAGTGCAGTCTAAAAGAATGACTAGTTCAGTATTCCTGCTTCAGCAGGGCTGTAGGCAGATGCTTCAGGAAAAAGGGAAAAAACAAGTGGGCAAACTGCAAGTATTTGCAATGCACTTCCCTCTAATATTGTCCCAGCATCCAGCTCAGGAGATTTCTTGAGCTGAATGCAGACTCCGTGTATCTGGTAATCCGTAATGGATTTCTGTTCCATTAGTTTGTTCATTCTCCCCTAGAAGCCATGATAACTTTGATGTTCACAGTATTCTCAGCACCCACAAAATAAACTAGGTTATAAAATTGTCAATACTAATCAGTATCTATTGGTGTTTTCTAATTAGAATAGAAGAAGAAAACAGTTGACAAGTTGAGAATTCTGAGACTCCAATGATATTCCTCCTGTAGCATGGTTCTTTGTGTAGAAATAATAAGTTTTAATTCTCTGTTTGTCAGTTTCTCAGCTATGAGTATATACAAAACTCAGCTGCCAATTATCCTTTTGTGGGCATTCAAAATGTTGCCAGTTCTTATGAAGATACTGCAAAGTATCATTATAGTCAGTGTTTTCCTGGCAATACAGATTAACAGACTCATGTGAGAGTTCTTGTTTGCATTACAAAGGCAGAAGAAGTGATCCTTAATGGATGTGATGAAGTTTCATAAAAGTGAATACTGAAGAATATAAAAGGCAGAGAAAACACCAAGAGTCTTATACAAAAATTCAGAGTGATCCCTGGTAATGTCCAGGTTCCAGTGAAGTCAATTTCAAAACTCCATGGAAAGATGAGGCTAAAATCTAATGTCATTTTCTCAAATCTTAATTATTTTGGTGCTAATAGGTAGTCTTACAATGGTGGGAACTCACAGGAGTTGGCATGACACTGCATGTGGCATGGCACTGCAAGTAGCTTAACTTTACAATCACTGTGCAGTTGCGTGGAACTGGGCTGTTTACAGTGTTTTTCATGTGTGGCAAATAGCCTCATGTCATTGCTGCTCTGAGGTTCTGTAGCCTGTTTTGCTATGCAATAAGTGATGTGTCTGTTAATGAAGTGAGCAGCATTAGGCCTGCAGCTGTGCAGCTGGCTGGTAAGAACAGCAGTGTCAGTGCTCAGGACTAACTACTGTAAAATCACCATGTTGCCTTACAGTCCAAGCTGGAGTGAAAGCAAAAAGACATGTGCGTTTGCTTTGAGTCACAAATAGGAACTGCACTGGTACAAATTCCAGACTGTTAATCCCCAAAAATGTCTAGGAGAACAGCACTGAAAAAAGCAGTGGGCAGTCACTTTAAACCCCTGCAGGGATAAACTCCATGAGCTTGCTGGAATGGATGGCAGAGCCTCCACTGACTTCATTTCATGTTGGATGGCTCCAGGGAAGTAGGAATATAGGCTTAGCTCTATGTTTGTCAAGTGTATGCCATATTACTAGGAAGGGGACCATTTGTTGCATTGCTTCCTGATGTAGAGGTGGAAAGAATCAGGTGGGGGGAAGTCTGCTGTATTATTATGCTGAAATTATTAAACAAATAACTTGCTTTTGCAGAACCCATTCACTGTGTGATGATGTGTCTTCAGAACTGCAGAGAGTCGTTTCTGTGGGGGGAAGACATGCATCTGAGTCCCAGACGAGCTCATTCGCAGGCAGGGGAGCAATGGCAAGGTAACATGCTAATATAATTTCCAGCATTAAATTTGTTGAAAGAGATTGATCACAATTTGGAGGCAAAGTAAGAAGAACCATCACTTTCCAAAGAAAATGGATGCAATACCTCTGAAGAAAGACTTTAAAAAGTAACAGAAGCTGCTTTAGACCTTGATTCTGAACTCATTGCTTACTCATTCCTAGTACAAACCTTAGTATCCTTGAGATGCTGAATGAGCTCACATACGTTAGTCTGAACACAAAGAAGTAAAGCATTTTTTACATGATCTGATCTAAAATATATTGAATGCTGAGGAAATGCATGATATGAGGCCTGTCTGTATGGTTTCCTTTTGAACTTGGACAGAAAATATTTTCAGGATATGTAATGTGAATTTGTGGCTAGAGAAAAAGATGTATAAAGATACCATGATAAATGAATTACATTATATCCTCTAATTCTGTCAGTCCAGGATTCCCCTATCATCACATGTCAGAAGCTTGTCAGAAGTTAACTGCCCCAGCTACTTTGTTTGCCCCCACTTCAAAAGAATATTCTGTTGCTTCTGCTTCTCAATGATGTGTGAGATACTTTCCTGATCCACTGGAAAAGGTGATGTATGAAATTGCTGGAAGTGACTGGTTTCATGCAGTTAATGCCTGAAGTTTAATTTTGTGGCAGGTGGAGAAGTGGAGAAAAATCCTCCTGGGCTACTCTTTGTGGGGACAGTTTAAGGCATCTGATGATCTTGTCTGGTTCAGTCAATGCTGTATGTCTGTTCCATGCAGGCTATCACGATTTGTCGTATCTGTGAGGTCATGGGCTACAAGACATACACACCATGAAGACCAAAGACCTGATTCTTTCTTAGAACGTATCCAAGGGCCAGAGTTCATAGAGGTGTCCACTCGGCAAAGTAACATCCGCTCCTTTCTGGGCATCCGTGAGCAGCCTGGGGGAGTAAACAGGTAAGAAGATGGTTTATACTTTAAACAAAGACGTCCAAGGTTATGGTGTTTTCTTGGTGATTAGGATGGAAGTTTTATTTTAAGAAGAGGTTAAGGAGCTTAGCACAGGAGCTAACAGAGTATCTAATGCTGCCCAGGAATCTTCACATAACTCAAGTATTACGGCTTTCAGCACACTTTCTCTTTCCCCCTCAAATACACTGTGGCAAGAATGGGTTCTCAGAACTGGAATTTTATGATATTATCTATGTATCTCTTCTAAGGATGAATGCATTTTTATTCGAAGAATCTAACTGAAGAATGCTAACTGTGGCTTTTTAGGACATTAATGTTATGCACATTATCTTCAAGTGTTAGGAAACTCCAAACCAGCAGTTGTGCAAAATGAGCCATTGCTTTGTTACACCTACTCAGGAGTTCAGCTGTTAACATTAAAGAAGGCTTCTGATGCAGAAATAAGAAAATATTCTGGCTGCCAACTTAATATAATGGCACATACTCATTAGTATGTGCTAATTAGCACACTCATTAGCACATTGGCACTTACCTAGTCTTTGGAGTGGAAGGCAGGTTCAGTCTTAACCTTAAAATTTCTCCAACAAAGCAACAGAGGCTTGGAAGAGAAAACTTTGTGTTTACTGTCTTTTGATTTGATGAATTCTCATTACTTTATAAATACATGTTCTAAATTTAACTCCAGCTGAAAGAAGAAAATGAAGTCCCAAGACAAGAGTTGACTTTCTGTTTGGCATTATGCTTTGAAGCATAGACTCCCATATTTTTTTGCATAGCTGAAGATTGTTAGGCAAGCAAGTATTAAGTTTTTTTGTTTCAAAATCTCAGCTGGCAATTCAGATTAAAGCAAGAACCTTTGAAGGGCTGTGCGTGATACATGTTATCTTCATCTGTTGTGGTCCAGCATAGCTTACTATCTTCACTTACCTACCCGTTAGAAAATTAGCCCAAAGGCACGTTTTATTGAATTAGCCAGATTGTTGTATGATTTTTTCAGCTGTTGGATCAGTAGCAACTACAGATTTAAAGTAGTTAGAAATGACAGCATTGATCATGGACCAACAAACCTCTGCATAAGGCTCTTAGGAGGAATGAATTTGAGAGCATCCATCCTTGCCTTCTGCGTTTTACACTAAGTGTCAGTAACTCCACAGCAGTGGTAGGTATGCTGTTACTTATCCACAAGCCTTGACAGTGCATCTGTGGAGGAGACTTGAAAGGATTGAAGAAAGCTCAAAATAATGGCCAAATGAGTATAGGGCTAAAAACTGTGAGAATGCATGTTGCTGTGCACTTATATGCCTGTGAACAAGCTTTGGACATCAGATGTGGTCACAAATGTGTATGCCAAGCACATGGTAAAAAGAAACTGGTGCCTTGAAATACTTATGCAAAGGGGCTTATCGTGGCAGTCAAAGTTGACCTTTCTAATCTCATCAGTGCAGAAGTGAGAAGCTAGTAAGTCAGTCCCTCATGTCAGTAAACACGTGTATGAAATACCAATAGTCTTTACAGTCTTTAATGTGTTTTATTTAACTTGCTGCAGCCGCTGGCCCTTGGCCAGGTTTAATGTCAACTATAGCAACAACACTAATGAAGAGTAAGTATTGATAACTTCCAAACACCTTTAGACTACTAGCTCCTTCTCTTTTTCCCTTTCCAACCTAGTAACATTTGTAGTATAAACTCCTTACCTTTTCCTAAGTCTTTCCTAAGAATATAGTTTGATTATGAAGAAAGATTAGTTTTCTTTGAATGAAAAGCATCCTTTGTGTCTCCTGTGAACTTCTTTTTGTCTGAAGTTACTCTTACCTCTCAAGGAGTGAATTTGATGAAGCATTTAGTCCCTACCTCCTCTAGTTCACCTGGCTGATTTTGCTGCATTGCCAATTGGTTTATTAATTATTCAGTTTTTAAATGAGATGCGTGTATTAATTTTCTAATAGTGATTTTTCTCTTTTAACATACTAGTCCTTCTTGCAAATCAAGTGCCCCAAAAATTTCAGGTTGTCAAATGAGAAGCGGATACTGATCAGGATACCAAGAAAACACTCAGTGTGTACAGTCTAAATGAAAACTAACTGTCTTTTTAAGATGTATGCTTCAGTTCAACTGATTGGTTGGTATAGATGTAAAGAGATTGACAGGTAACATAATCAGGCTTGCATTGCAACAGAAGCTCTGACAGAAGCTAACTATCCTTTGGAGTTTATTTTATATATTTGACAAGATCTTTCACAATGTTACACCAAAGAGAATTCTCTGGAATGAAGAACTCTAATTTAGCATCACTCAACACCAATGTTTGTTGCATGTCTTAGACCACAGCTGTCTGAGGACATATCTGCTCTGTAGCATCCAACAGCAGATCTGTTCTCAGTCATGGTGATAGGTTTTTTTTTTTTTTTATTATTTTTTATTGATTTCCAGAGGAAAACAAAAATTAAAAATAATCATAATAGTTTCTGATTATGTCAGAAAAACTTAAAGGCAACTCTTGGTTTTCTCTACAAATAGTTCCACCATGGGCTAGTTCGAACTGTACGTTGAAATGATGCTGCAAACCCAAAAAAATGATGTGCGTATACCTGAACAAGAGGTCTTCTTGCTCCTGAAGCAACTTTTTGGTTTGGTTTGCATAACTTCTATTAAAGAAGAAAATCAGTGTGCAGTGAACAGTGACAGAATGTTCAGAATTTTATTTAGACTGGTATAAAAAAGTGTGAGAAGCCTGGAGCCGAGCCTGCTAGTCAGGGCCCAAAGGGCTGATTAAGATGGAAATACTGCTTTTTTACTCTGTTTCTGACAATGACTTGTGTATCTTGGGCAAAACTTTCATCCTTCCAATGCTTCATTATTTTTAAATGCAGACAACACCTGTGTGTCTACCTGCCTGGCAGTCTGAAACGTACTTGATTTGCAAAGTACTTGACAGATGGGAAATGCAAATGTTGGATCCATTCAAAGATTATGACAGTGTTTTCATATGGGCTGACAAAGACATGTTTTCTAAGTCTGAAGTTGCATGCTCCTTTTAATGTGCTGGAAACACAGAATGGATGCCACTGTACTGCCGTTAAAGAGAACAGTAACAAAACAAGTGCTTTATTAGTTACTGGATTCCAGTTTTCTCAAGAGCACTGGTAAAAAAAAAAAGATGCAGGTTTTTTTTGAAGCTTTTCATTACGTTAAAGACCTAAGAAGTACCTGCAATTGGGGAACTGCAGAACACAGGCTTTTATTATGGCCATCCTGTTCCTCTGAGTGACTCCACCTATAAGTAGGTGGGAGTATGGTAAATATGGAGTTACCACAATAAGGAGATGTGTAGTGGGCCACAGAAATGGAAGAAACTCACTTATGAAACATGCCTGTAGTTGACAGATGAGTTTGTAGATCTCAGAGAAAAAAAAAATTGGCATTAGATGCTGTGTGAGAAAGTGTTTTTTCTCTTTTTAAACACAAAACAGAGGAGGAAGTTTGAATTGTCAAAATATTCCCTCCAAAGTTCACCACCACTAAGACTTCCTGATCAGTTCTCTATCTCAACCTACTTTTCCCTGCATGTCAACATCCACAAATGTACAGTGGCCCTACCCTTTGAAAACTATGTTTACTCATATTTCTTCCTTTCTAGTAGGAATGCCAGACTTTCGAAGTATTGAAGAGCTATGTTAAGGATAACAACAGCAACTGTGACTTGGCCTTCAGATCAGGCACCATGCATAGTAATGTGCAGTGAAATCCTGATGTGTTTTTTAAATAAGAATTAGTTTAGGGGGAAAATTTGAAAAAGAAATCAAAGTTCAGGGGTGTCAGTGGCAGAGAAATAAATACTTGAGTTGCAGTTCTCATTGCCATGTAGAAATCAGCCTTAGTAAGTAAAAACTGTTTCTTTGACTTGAGATGCATGTATAAATAGAAGATCAGTCAGCCCAAAGGTTCTTTTCTCCTCTGCTTATGCTCCATGTTAGTTTAAAAGACCTGTGAGAGGAAATTCAGCTTCATTTAATTGCCATGAAAGCTTCAGACAGTCTCTGTGGGGTTTTGGATCTGCAAAGAATGCTGACAGTTTGGTCAGCCATTTCAAGTTCTTTTATCATTTGATAGATATATTTTTAAATGCCTGAGTTCTATCGAATGAAATAAACTAGAAACATATAAGTAAAATCAACCTGGTACACTGATGTCTGAAGAGATCAAGAAAGTACAAGTAACTAATGCACCGAATCAGCCAGCTGATTACCTGATGTGATAGTGTGGTGGTGTCAGTTTGAGAGGCCTCAGCCAGTAAACCATTTTTACCAGTTGGATCCCTGTCCTCCTCTCTCTGGAGTCTAGTCTAGTTTCCTGTACCTCAGCATCCACCCTCTCCCTTAGCTGCTAGAATATCAGTAATACTGTCAAGCCTTACATTATGTTGTACAGCAAAAAGGAAGAAAAGAAGGAGGTTAAAGAGGAGAAAAAAGAGGAAAAGAAAGAGGAGAAAAAAGAGGAAAAGAAAGAGGAGAAAAAAGAGGAAAAGAAAGAGGAAAAGAAAGATGACAAAAAAGATGATAAAAAAAAGGAAGAGTAAGTATAAAAAATGAATGTGTGTTTGTAATACACCTCCTACACCACAAAGCAAAGTATGGCATTTCATCACAACACTTCCACCACAATTCTTGTTCTGTAGGCCTCAGAATGTTAGCCTGTCAGATCTTTAATATGTTTTTTCCTTTGGAAAGGTGTAGCTGCCTAACAAATTTGTTGCATCTCAAAGGCCTGTGTTTAGGCATGTCATCAACAGCTTCCTAGGCCAGTAAAGAGGAATTCGTCTACTTCTGCTCACTTTGATTTGCTGTTGAAGATCACTTTACTCTGAGGGCTTTTAAAGTCAGTAGCCTGCTTTGCAGATCTGCACAGACTTCTAATTCTTCCAGAATGTCCATAATAATTCAGAAAAGATGAACCAAAATATGGTTTGGACAAAGAGGAAAAGTCTTACCTGTGGAGAATTATAGATTTACTAGTAAGTTTAGTTATTACACTGACTAGCATATTTAATTACTTAATTTGTGCAGTTAATTACTGGTGATCACTAAAGCTTGCTTCTGCTGGTTAGGAGATGCTGTATTTTGCAACTGTCCTGTTTTCAGTGATCCAACAAGATTATTTGAATGCTTTTGACAGAAATGGATCCTGATTTTGTTTTGTTTCCTCCAAAGTTCACCCAAACATAGTACAATTTAGTTATTACTAGTCATATCAGTGATAACATAAAAATATGCATTTGAGTGGACTTTACAGTTAAGGATTATGTTAAGGTACTATACTGCAAGTTTATGTGTATGTATATGGTAGCATGTGCTATGTAGGCATGGGAACATGCAGTTGCTAATCACTCCCAGATGGAATCTGCTTGGTGTCAAGATCTTGATTTTCTTAATCAAAGCTTCATTTGCTTAGCCTTTGCTCTAAGGATTCTCTTTTGGCTCCAATTCCTATGCAGCCAGAGCCTGAGCTTTGCAGAAGCCAAAAGGGTTTAAAACATTTTGGCAAAGAAAACAATCATTTGACGCCTATAAGATACTGTACTCGGTCACATGAAGACCGTATTTCATGGTCACCAGTTTTGAGGTGGTGATCAGTTTTCTAGAGAACATGGCTAAAAACCTGTTGTGAAGATGACAGGTTAAATACTTTTTAGATTAAAGCTGCTTCCTTTGCTAGCATTATCATTTGGACATTCAGGAAGGTTAATGCCAGAAATATACACAAATATGAAATAAATTATCATTACGTTTTAATATATTTACATTTTTGGGGATTAGAAAAAGTCACACAAATACATATGAAGCATTGACCAGTCACATGTTCCCCACACTAGTATAGAGTTCACAGATCATGAAATCACATGTTACTGTTGGAGTAACTTCTGCAGCTGTGGCCCTCACAATCCACTAATACCTATTTCCTTTGATTACATATGACATGCTGCCTCTTCTATATCAACTGTTCTTGTGCTGGGGAAGGCCACTTCTGAGCAAACTCTGCATGTGCCATTAGCCATGCTGCTCTTTAAATCTTTACATTCCAGGCCTGTATGCTTCATTTAGTATCTCTTCATTGTTGTAAGGCTTAGGGAGCCACGACTGTGAATATGTGAACTTTTCTTTTACGTAATAACACGTCTTAGTTCTGGTCACACACTTTATGTGTGTATGCACACACGGAGTCTTACTTGTATAAACATGTATTTCAATGCATAGGTGTTTTACTTAAGTGTGTGGTCATGCAGTCATTTCCAGAACAGAATTTGCCAAAACTATAAAAATTAATCTGCAAAGGAAGGCTCTTTTCTCCTAGTGATGGGCCATAGCCTTCTAGCTGGAATAGTAACAAGAAACATTTAACATTTTACTCTTTTTTGGTGGGGGTCATATGCAGAAAAACTCTGGTTTCCAGCTGTGGCAGTGTGAATATCTCTGGTTTTCTTTCCACTCATACTTACTTTTTCCAAAGTTAAGTCAAGCAAATAAATAGAGCACTTCAGATGGGATGAAGCTAATATTTAGAATCTCATCTGGAGCTGCCTGCGTGGACACCTTCTCTTTTTTGGCAGCTGTCAGTTCATTGTGAGATAAGCAGCCTCCAGAAGAGGGAGGTCCAGCAGGGTCACTTTATCACATATCCAGTGTAAACCTGCATGTTTTACTTTCCAGGAAGAAAAAAGAAATCTTTGTGATAGATCCTTCAAGCAATATTTACTACAACTGGCTGACCATAATTGCAGCACCTGTGTTCTATAACTGGTGTATGCTAGTGTGCAGGTATGGATTTAATTTAATAATAATTTTAGGTTTCAAATGTAGTGTCTCATGTTTCCTATGTAAATCATCCTCTTATCTTCCTGCGGTATTTTTTGGGTGCCTTACCTAGAAGAGTTACAGTCCATATACCCTTAGGGATATATGGTATATATGCTGCTAGGAATAGATGGCCGGTATTTTATCTTTTTCTCACAATCAATGTGTTGTAACTTGCAACGAGCATCCTCATGTGCGCCGGCTGTGGCCTCTGTGTGCCACCTGCTGGCTAGATGCAGAGATGGGCTTTGGTCACTGTAGGCTCAGCAGCCGCTGCTAGAGATAGGTCTTCTAGTCATCCAATAGAGAATAGAAGAGAGAGGTCTGGGCAGTGTTGGGCCACTTAAAAACACCAGGCATCTATAGATGCTTGAGGGGCAGGAAGATTTTACTCGAATATTTATTTTCCACTGTAAAAGGTAGAAAACAGTTTGAGTCAATGTAATGGAGTCCTGTGGAAATGGTTAATTTAGGCTGTGTCAGATGACCGGGAGAGATGAGGGTGTCTTGTCACTCAGAAACAAATCTTGTATTTGGGAATCATCTTAATGGAGATATGTATCCCGTGAAATCTGATGCATGTTTAATTGTAATCTGAAATGAAATCTGATGCAATGTTTAATTGTGTGGCATATATGTGTTCAAGTTTTGTTCCTGGCCTGAACACCTTTGAATTCTAAATGATCCCAGTGTCTGTTTAAACACAGCTTTAGTGTGCAGGTGTCTGGGCATGGAGATATGCTGCCTGTAATTTTTCAGTGCCAGTAATGTGCGATAACACATTGCAAGTACTTTGCTTATGCAGTTGGTGTAATTTTTGTGTGTGTGTCTTTGTTTCTTTAGAGCCTGTTTTGATGAGCTACAAGAGGACCACATTAAATTATGGCTGTTTTTGGATTATGGCTCTGATATCATTTATATTTTTGACACATTTGTGAGATTCAGAACAGGTGAGTCCTTCTGGGGTTTTGCAGTGTAAAAACAACATAGATATAAAGGCTGGAAACAGAAATTCCTCGTAGGATCTGACCAGTGTAATATCCTGTCTACAGCAGAACTCAGCAGTGGGGACTTTGGGAAGATGAAGTGTCTCTCCAGCTTGGATTGTTTTAAGGCTGGGCATCCCAACACCTGCAATTCACTTCTCTCTAAATTCAGTTCTATCAGTGCTTGATAGGCATGCCAAATGCTGACTGAACAGCCACTGTAACAGGCTGGCTGAGGGAAGGGAGAATAAGGCACTTTCCATGTCACAGTCATTCTCTGTGTGATATATTTCTTGTGTTCATTAAATGGAGCAAGAAACCAATTGCACCGTACAAGTGCTGCTTTCCTAGTCAAGCTGTGCAGCATCCTGCTCAGAAGTGATTATTGAGTCAGTCAAGCGCAAGACCTGGCACCCATCTGAGCCTCTGGTCTGCAATCTTCTGCCTGCAACCAGCAGTGCTGCTCTTCTGCCACCAGCTGTATTTCCTGCAGCCTCTGTGAGATCCTGGCTGAGGCTCCCACTGCCTGGTGGTGTTACAGAGTTAACCCAGGAAGGTGGTGGTTTGGGATTATCTCCAGCACCTGTGCTCAGGTCTTGCCTTCCTCAAGAAAGCGTGAACCTAAAGGATCTGTGAAGTCTGTGCCATGTCACATGTGAAATGGTTCTCCAGCTTCCTGTTCCTGTTTCTGTAGACCAGACAGGCTGAGAAAATTTCATACTAGAGCCCAGCTGATACAGATTCTAGCCTTATAAGGATATCTGTTTTAAACTAAGTAAGGTCATAGCATAGGCCTAAGCAATGCCATACAGTGATCCATATCATTAAATTGCTACAATAGCCCTTGAGGTACTTTGGTGGGTGCAGTTTGGTCTGTGACAGCTAGCGCTCCCTCAGGGCAGTGTCTGGACATAGCTGGAAGGACAGCAGAGGTTGGGTGTTGTTCATGATGTTATTCTTGGAGGAGACTGTGAGAGCTTGCATGTGAATAGAAGCTGTCACAGTAGCTGGTCTCAGGGCCAGAAAACGTTTCTTGGCTTGTTCTACTTTCTGGTATGGACTCAGCCCCCAAAAGTCCCTTGAAGAGGTCCAGAACCACACTGATTTTTATAAAAATGAGAGTTCTTTAAATCTTCCATTTTTACATTTTCTTTTTTCTTTTTTTTTTTTTTTAATCACGTTGACAGCCTGACATTAATTATGGTTTGTGAAAAGTTGTAAATATAAGACAGAGGCTAAAAATGCTGTCATGCTGGGAAGGGCACAACTCATTGCAAGCCAGATCCTTAAACTTAGCAAGTACCTTGTTCAATACGAAAGTCTGTTTCAGACAGCAGCCTAAATCACAGGACTGCTGTATTTGTGGAGGGATGGAGGGGTTTTATCTTCTTTGTGTAGTTGAAATGTCAGCTCTGCCAACTAGATTCCTCTTCTGCAGTTACATTTGTTATTGCAATGGGAGAAAAAAAGAGCAGAAATTGGGCATATCCAGGCAATGCAAATCACACATTTCCACAGTCTGTCCAGACAATGACTGGCTATTAAAGTGTGGTTAGAAGGTCAGCTTTGCAGGCCTGGATTGGAACTGCAGAATTGCCAGAGACTTGAACGCATCAGTGTAGGTGTCTGCTGCAGTTTCAGGCACTCAAATAAGGAAGTCACTTCTTTTGGGTGCTGAAATCTTCAACTCTCTTAACAACCCCACCTGGCTCTGTGCCTGCTGCCTTTTCCTGTAAGTCTGCAGGGTCTATCTGCCCTGGGGACAGAGGTCATGGAAGCCCTCGGGAAAGAGTGCGACTCCTTGCTGTCTGAAGGCAGAGATTGGCTTTGAACTGTGATCTAGGTAACCCTGCAACTACTATGATCTGCCTAGCTTCTCTGTGGTACAGTCCTGTCCAGCTGCAGGGCCAGTTTTGCTGCATTTCACCTATTTGGTGACTGTGCACTATGAAGCAGAAAAGATTCATGTCTCAGCAGCTGATCGAGTTTAGCATACTCTGCATTTTGATGCTTTTAAAAGGTTTTAATATAGGACTTCAGTTCTGTGAGGGGACAAAAAAGAGTTGAGGGCTTTTATTTCCCTTCATGAGGGAGGTGTTTTCAAATTTAATTGTGAGCCAAAATTCATCTGCCTGGTCAACTTTTCTGTTTAGTTGCATAATTCTGTTAATAAGGGCATATTTGAGCAGCTTTTCCAGCAGCTTTCTGGGAGGTAATACATTCATCGCATAGGAGCTACTTCCATTTGTAGTCACCATCAGTTTGCAGACAGCGAAAGACAGATGCACACATATACGAGGCAACTGTAGAGATAGGCACACTTTCCAGAAACACAGCTGTGATGTGTAGGCCACAAAGACATGCAGCTTGGTTTTCCTCTGCTTAGTAACATTGGACATAAGAGGAAAAGCATGGCTCAGGGAGGTGAAAACGGGGTTTCTTTATCTCAAGGGTATCTATATTGCTTGGAACATATTGTTTCCAACAATCCATTATGCCTACTTCTTCTTGGTATGTATTTAAAAATATTCCACTCTGATTTTACACACGACTGCTTGGCACTTGCTTAATTTTAGTTATGACTCATGCCAATGATTCACAAAACAAAATGACACATTTGAATCTCCCTTTTCTTTTTGCAAACATACCTTAAAGCAAAAGATAACAGCTGTCCCAGAGCAGAGTGGGAACCTGCAGGGAGCATGGTAATCATAGAGTAATTGCTCTTCATCATTATATATCAGCTTTGAAGCTTCATTGAAATATCTGCATTTGCAATGAAATATGTTTCAGTAAATGAATTCACAGTGTACCAGCGTCTGTGTGCAGATCAGTACAAGTGTTGATCTTCTCAGGTATCTGCAGTGTAAGTCAGTCAGTACTGTCGATGGCATTTGTATTCTAACAAGTAAAATATGTACTTTTATTCTTTGAAGGCTTCCTTGAACAAGGCTTGCTAGTTCAGGATGAAAAGAAATTGCGAGATCACTATACCAAAACTTTGCAGTTCAAACTGGATGTGCTGTCTGTTGTGCCAACAGACGTGGCATATCTGAAGTTTGGTTTGAACTACCCTGAGCTGCGATTTAACCGCTTGCTGAGGATTTCTCGGCTGTTTGAGTTTTTTGACCGTACTGAAACCAGGACAAATTATCCCAATATGTTCCGTATTGGAAACCTTGTCTTATACATTCTTATCATCATCCACTGGAACGCGTGTATATACTTTGCAATTTCAAAGCTCATCGGATTTGGAACTGACTCTTGGGTCTACCCCAACGTGTCCATCCCAGAGTACGGGCGCCTGTCTAGAAAGTACATTTACAGTCTGTACTGGTCAACACTCACGCTAACAAC
Organism: Neopsephotus bourkii; assembly: GCF_033783945.1. Taxonomy (NCBI): domain Eukaryota; kingdom Metazoa; phylum Chordata; class Aves; order Psittaciformes; family Psittacidae; genus Neopsephotus; species Neopsephotus bourkii. The sequence goes on along the minus strand of NW_026902234.1, from coordinate 2,412,615 downwards.
CATCGGAGAAACACCTCCCCCGGTGAAAGATGAAGAGTATCTCTTTGTGGTCATTGACTTCCTGGTGGGTGTCCTGATCTTTGCTACCATTGTCGGTAACGTGGGCTCCATGATTTCCAACATGAATGCCTCCAGGGCAGAGTTCCAGGCCAAAGTGGATTCCATCAAGCAGTACATGCATTTCCGAAAAGTGACAAAGGATTTGGAAGCCAGAGTTATTAAGTGGTTCGATTACCTCTGGACCAACAAGAAAACAGTGGATGAGAAGGAGGTTCTCAAAAATCTGCCTGACAAGTTGAAAGCTGAAATCGCCATCAACGTCCATTTGGATACGCTGAAGAAAGTGCGTATATTCCAGGATTGTGAAGCTGGACTTCTCATTGAGCTGGTGCTGAAACTGAAACCTACAGTCTTCAGTCCTGGGGACTACATTTGCAAAAAGGGAGATATTGGGAGAGAAATGTACATTATTAAAGAGGGAAAACTGGCTGTGGTGGCAGATGACGGCATAACCCAGTTTGTAGTCCTAAGTGATGGCAGCTACTTTGGTGAAATCAGCATCCTAAACATCAAAGGTAGCAAATCTGGCAACAGGAGGACAGCCAACATAAGGAGTATTGGTTATTCTGATTTGTTCTGCTTGTCTAAAGATGATTTAATGGAAGCCCTCACAGAATATCCAGAAGCCAAAAAGGCTCTGGAAGAGAAAGGGCGACAAATTCTGATGAAAGACAATTTAATAGATGAAGAAGCAGCAAAAGCAGGAGCTGACCCAAAAGACTTGGAAGAAAAAGTAGAAAAACTTGAAACAGCTCTGGATACACTGCAGACCAGGTTTGCAAGGCTCTTAGCAGAATACACCTCATCCCAGCAAAAGGTGAAGCAGAGACTGGCCAGAGTAGAAACCCGAGTGAAAAAATACGGTAGTGGCACCCTATCGGTCGGAGAAGCAGAGAGTGAAAAACCTGAGGAGGAGAAAAAGCAGTAATGGAGTATTTGTACTTCCTCATTTATTCAGTGGAGAAGGTTGAAGCCTGTGAAAGCCATAAATGTATGTAAATATGTGTGTGCATACACAGACCTGATTATTTTTATATGAACTCAAGAGAATGGGTTTTAGCATTTTTAACTAAAGCGGTATTTTCTTGTAAATAGAACACTGCCATCTTCTTAGGGGGACACTTGGTCTGGCATTTGGGTACTTTTTTGTACTGGGAGTGGGTTTCTTACAAGTCATGCTCAGAATGTTTACTGTGTGTGGTGTGTGTAGGTCCTGACACATTGTCTCTTCCCATCTCTGTTGTGTTAAGCAGGCGTTGTACTTAAAGCAGAAGGGATTGGGTTTTGTTACAAGCTTCAAAAAATACTGAAAGGGTACATGAATAGCTGTACCTTGCTACCTTAATAGCTGATCAAATGCACAGATGCTCACCTGGGCTTCTCAGAGTCCTTGTCCTTTCACAGTAAAGCATCTGCAGAAGTGGTTGGACTACAGCTAAGCAGCAGTATGTACTTGGCCTGTGCATGTGTATGAAACACCCGTGCACACAGATGCTTTAGTCTGATTATTTCTAATGGGCTGGACTCTACACAAAGGGCTGTGCTAACAAAGTAAGCAGTGCTCATTCATGTCCTTTCTGGCATGGTCTGTGACAGCCTTTGCTGCTCTGCAACTGCTTTACTAAGGGGAGAGAATGGAAGATTCACCCCCCTACCTTTTTCAGCACAGCCACATCTCCACTGGTAAAACCCTTACATGGAAGAGTCCCCAAAAGCTCACTGGTGAGAGGCATCTGTAACAGTATGGCTTCGCTAAACCTGGGCAGAGAACAGAGGCCTCAATTGTGTGCAGCTCCTGTACTTGAGTGAATTCCATCTCAGTAAGTGGTTGGTCTCAGAGGGAGGCTGCTGAGAACCTGCATGGGCTGGCAGGACAGGCTGTCCCTGCCTCCGGGAGCTTTCTCCCCCAGGGGGGTTTCTGTGAACATGGAGAACAAACCCTGTGTTCCATTCCTTCCTCTAGGTCTATGTGTTCTTCCTCTTTATTTCATTTAAGGATGCCTATTCCAGCTCCCTTCACTACATACTGCCAGCTTTACTCTGAACTGCCATGTTTCTGTTAGGGAGAACGAAGGCCACATTTGCTGACAGGAGCCTAGTTGTGCTGGTTGCTATTCTGCTCACTGCACAGCAGACAACAGTCTGGATCTGAGATGAATACACAGGTCCGGTCCACTCAGCCTGCTGTGACAGGCAGGGCAGAACAGTACTGAGGTTTCTTGCTCTATCACATTGCAACCTCAGGATTTACCTCTTAGACACCCCTCTTAGCCTCTCCTACCTCACTGCTTCCAGTTTCTTTCCAGGCTCCCCTCCATCCCTCCCACTGAGAGGATTTCTCTCAATACTCTCCCTGGGAAGATACTGGGTGTCATTTTTCTGTACAGTATTTTTCTGCCGTGTAGCTTTCTCTGTGTTACTTTTATCCTGTGGTACCTCACTGACTGACTTCAGAGATGCATGGAGTAGCAGAGGCTTTCAGCATCTATGCCATGGGGGCTGGATCCTCCAGCACCATTAGGTATTACTTAATTCTTCCCTGTGAGTGGGGTGAGGCACTGGCAGAGGTTGCCCAGAGAAGCTGTGGCTGCCCCATCCCTGGCAGTGTTCAAGGCCAGGTTGGACAGCACTTTGAGCAACCTGGTCTAGTGGAAGGTGTCCCTGCCTATGGCAGGGGGTTGGAATGGGATGAGCTTTGAGGTCCCTTCCAACCCAAACCAGTCTATGGTTCTGTGATTACTATGGGCAGTGCTCTGCCTTTAGCTGTCATCAGCCTTGGCTTAGGAGCCCTAACAGCAAATGGGAAGAGGTGGTCTGTTAGAAAACTGGTGAGAAACCCACAGAGAAGAGGGTGGGTTATGCAGGTGATAGTGAAATGGAGACCATTGCTCTGGTGAGTACAGTTGCTCAGAGTAGGCACTTGTCTCTGGGCAAGCAGCTGTCCCCCTCCTGTTGATACTTTTGGGCCCGGTGAGACAAATCTGACAGTGGCTAAGGAAGAGGGCTTTGCCGGGATGCTGCCAAAGGGACCACCAGGTAGTAGATGCCCACACGCAGGCCATGTCTAAACTCTTATCATCAGCCTAGAAGACAACTAGACTTAGGGATCTACTGTAGGCTGGGCTTAACCTCTGTTACCAAAGTTTCCACTGATTGCAATAAGGGCTTCGGAAAGTAGCTGAGACCTACCTCTGGCCTGTGGAGTTCGGGAGTCCTTCAGCTGCATCTTGTCCTTATTTTCACTATGGCTGCATGGTTCTGAGTTACTGGCTGGGCTTAAACCACAACACAGGGGCTTGAGACAATTAGGGGAGGTAAGAGAGGTGCTTTAGGCAGGGGCTGAGCACCTTCCCCACCCTACACTGAGGAAGGCAGGGTTGAAAGTGGGGCTGGGTTGGTGCTGTAAGCACAGGTAAGTCACAGGCTGCTGAACTTGCAGCTTTCCCCTTGTAACAGGCAGGTACCACATGCACCTGGGGCTGATGTTCACTGTCGTGTTACTCTGGTAGGGTTTCACACTCACTGTCATGTTCTACATCAGTCATCGTTCTCTGTAAATATCTACTTACCTACCCAACATCCTACAGCTGTTCCAGCCTGCTAGGAATATACAGATAGACCTGTTTAAAGTATTACTTACACCAAATTTATACCTGTTAAAAACTCCCACAAACACAAGAATGCTTTGTCATCTGATGGATAGAACAGCTTAATCTATCCATTAAATATGTGTTTGCTCTTCCCTTTTCTGTACTTGTCAGGTTTTCACATGCCAGAAAAAGAGCTATTTTGATGTTATTGGCTTCAGTCACTTGGAAACATAGCTTCTGGCATGATGAAATTGCATCCTTTGACATCTATCATCTCTGTAAGATGCTTTTTCCGCTTCTTTAATGTGGCAGCATGTACATTAAAATATTCTGAGTAACATTCAAGCAACTCTGTGGTTTCTCTTACCCATATCCCTCTGGATTTTAGCCTTTCATGAGACTCTCATCGTGCCACTATTACATTGCCCAGAAAGCTTTAGCTGAACAGAGATCTGAAGCGGCAGAAAACCACGTGGGAATGGCGCTGGTCTCCCCTCAGCATAGGGCAGCTGGCACAACACGGCTTTGGTCCCATGCCCGGTTTTGACACCATTGCTGTGTTTGCAGATGCAACACAGGCACAAGAGCCTTGACCCCCACCCTGCTTCCACAGAGGTGCCAGGCCTCATGGGTGGCAGAGCCACCTGGCTCCTGCCTTCCCTTTCCCCATGCAGGGTGACACAGGAGGGATGGCGCCTTGTCCAGCAGAAATAAATGTGTTGGCAGCACTCTGCTACTTGCACACACACGTGTCACCTGCCAGAAAACAGAGAATGGTTTGGTTGGAAGGACCTTAAAGGTCATCTGGTTCCAACCCCCTGCCACGGGCAGGGACACCTTCCACTAGACCAGGGCCTCGGGCAGTACCTGGCATGGGCTTGCCTGGTCTTTCAACCCACCACAAGAGAAAGCCAGGAAGGAGACAGCTCTTAGCGAGCATTTGAACACATGCCCTGAATTTGCAGACAGGGGTCTCACGGGGACAGCATCCACTTCACACGGGTACGGGAGCCAGCCTGTGCCAAAGGGGTGGCTGTGGGGTGGGAGTCTTGGCCCAAACTGCCTGTGCTGAGTGAAACAGCTGATGGGGAAGGCCAGAGGTTCTTGAACATCTGCTGCAGGTGCAAAAGGAGGGCAAAGCTGGTGAAGCAGCACCACTGTGCTCCAGGTGCTGCTTGGAGCAAGCATTTCCAGGGAAGAAGTGCTTAATTGCATGGCTGCCCCATCCCTGGCAGTGTTCAAGGCCAGGTTGGACGTGGCTTTGAGCAACCTGGCCTAGTGGAAGCTGTCCCTGTCCATGGCAGCGGGGTTAGAACCAGATGATCTTTAAGGTCCCTTCCAACCCAAAGCATTCTGTGATGCTATAAGGCCTTGAGTTATAAGCCCTGCTCCCTAACAGCAAATGATTCAAGCCGTGCTGTTCTACAAAGTGCTCTCCATAGCACCCCATCCTTTTTCCCTTGTTCCCTACTATTATTTTACTTCAACAGATTTTACAGTAGAAAGCTCAGCTCTGGAAAATTCAATGAGCTGGACAACAGAAATGGTGGTGACAGCAAAACATCACATGCCTTTGTACAGACTCCCATACATACAGGCAAGGGTTGGGGTTAGCTTAACTGCAGCTCATTCTGCAGAAAGAGGCCAGGGTTTATTTATTTTCCCTTAAGACATCTGCTTTACAGTTTTATTCCTGCCAAATGTTTACAACCAGACAGGGCTCTGCTTTACATTAAGGAACAAACTGGTCATTTTCCTTTCCCCCATGAAAGCATTAGTGCTTTCTGCTTTAGTGCTTTCTCCAAGACTGTCTGTAGATTGTTGGTTTGAAAGACACGTTCCTGTATCACTGCTGACAGAGGGTTGCACAGCTCAAACCTAGTCCAGGTTGTCCAACAGGATAATACAGTCAGACTGACTAAGGAAGAGCTGTTCTTCATCCTGAAGACTGCGGGATGACAGCGTTTTACTTGGCTTCAGAGTCCTGCAGCACTTCCATTGATGTTTCCATCCTAGAGCACACAGAAAGAATTAAACTGTTGTTTACACAGTTTCAGAAAAACCCTTTACCTATCCCTGAGAGCAAAATGAATTATGCACTAAATGGAGCTGGCAAGTCAACAGGCAGCTGAAACACAAGATTCCAGCTGTGGCACCTTTCTTGGGGGAAGCCATCAACCTGGGAACATCCCTCTCCTTGCAGCCCCAGACACAGCCCAGAGCTCAAGAAGGATGCGCCTTTACAGGGAGGATGGGAAGCCCTGCTCCCTTCCGCTTGGCCTTGGGCAGGTGGCGAAGGACACACACGCAAGCCCTGAGGAGCAACCTCTGGGGCTAAAAATGGTCAGGGCTTTTGTTTCTGAGATTCAGACTTTGCAGCCCGTTTGCAGCTCACAAGTGAACGCCCCTCACAGCTTCACTGTGGAGAACGCAATTCTGCTGCTGTGTTTGCAGCCCAACCCCACTGCGCTCCGGGCAGGGTGGGAAACGAAAGGAAGACCCACGTTACTTAAGCAAAAGCAGTTTCTGCAGCCTCAGGAGCAGGACATGGGGTGGCCTCAGTTCCAAGGATGAGCACAAACATCAGCTTTAGTCCAGAAGCAGCAGTAGTTCTCACTATGAGATCTTCACCAGCTCTACCGTTACTGCTTGGCTTCTGCTGAGAGGACAGGGCACAGTGCCAGTGGCCACAGCTCCCGTGCCATCCCTTGCCATGTTCTCCCAAGAGGCAAAGGACAACATGGTCCAGCTCTGACGGGGACCTGTCTTACCTGTAAGCTGGGGGTAGGTTACTAAAACCAGAAGTGCAGAAACGTGAAAGGAATCTACTAATGGTTACTGTTCTACTTTTCTTTCCTTAACATTTAGAGTGGCTGGTACCAACCTTTCTGTAACAGGGCAACTGAAGAACAGTAACATGGAAAACCAGGAAAGGACTACTGCATTACAGACTGATGGACAGCTTGACAAATAGCTCACGATTTATCAGCTTTTTGGCTGTTTTGATATGTCATTTCTTTAGGCTCCTGGCAAGAGAAAACAACAAAACACAAAACCCCCAAAATCCCCCCCAAACCCAACACCCCTCTCCCCTCCCGTTTCTGTCCTTAACTGCCAGCAGCTGTTTCCCACATCACATTGGAAGGAGTCCCAGCACCCAAGCACCACAGCAGCCACTGCACCCAAGCAACCCCTCCAGGTGGGTATCACACTGAGAGCAGCGGCACTGCCTGCCTTCCCAGGGCAGCAGCTGAAACAGCATTGAAGGATTGCTGGTTTGGGCTCAGCTCACCTCCAGGGCCGAGGAATCGAAGGGACCTTGCTGCAAAAATCTGTGCTTTTTAGGAGAATCAATGCCAGTTGCCCACCGCAATACAGATACATCACCTGCAGAGCTACAGTGCAGGTAATTCACACAAGCAGCTTCCGTGGGATTCCTGCTATCTTCAACATTTAGTTACATTTAGGCTGTTTAAAGCAAGCCTCAGGGCTGCTTGTTCACAGGTGCTTGGCAGAAGGAAGCCTCTTAACAGCGACTCTGGGCACTCTGTGGTGAAGGAAATGATCCAGAGGTGAGTTTTTAAATGGATTCTGACTATTGAACCCCAATGCCTCGTCTCCCTGGAATACCACTGCCTCTGACCACGCTTGCATGAAGGCTGGAAAAAAGCTCAGGTGTAGCCACAAAAAGCTGCAGAGCTGTTCTAGGGAAGCACCTCTCACACCTTTCCAAACACATCACTTGGTGCCACAGCTCGTTTGTCCCGTCAGCAGCAGCCGGGACTCTCCATGCGTGGTTCAGACCGGGCAGATTGACAGAGAAGCTGCCCCAAGCAAAACACCTTCAGTTCAGGGTTTCAATTGCTTTGAAGGGCTTTCACCTGCCATAACCTAACTGCACCAGCTGCAAGCAGTGGCTCCAAAGGAGCATGAGCACAATGAGGAAGGCATGAAGAAAGAGCCATGCAGCACCTCCAGGGCAGCCAAAGGCAGTTCAAGTCTGAAGCCAAGAGCAGGGGTGACAAACCCATCCCAGGCAAAGGAGAAGCACCATGCAGCTCAGCTCGCTGCCTGGGGAAGAGCAGCCGTTACAGAAGAGATGCAGAGACCGGGAGAAAGCAGACAGGGAAGTCTCTGTCTATCGACCAGGCAACTGATTCACACTCTGGTGGCCAGCAGAGGCCATGCCAGACTGATGGGCAACAGGGATGTCTTCAGTGGAGCATGGTCCCCACTCCTCAGCCATCTCCAGTGCTATGGGCAGGAGCAGCAGTGGGCAGCACAGCAGTTAGCTGCTCTGTGGGTTTCAGTCCAAGAGGGCTCCATCCTCACTTGTGCAGGGGATTAAAAATGGCAGAAGGAACTCACAAGGTGATGGGACCAAGTGGTGCTGCCGATGGCCACTGGGAGAGTCCAGAGGCTGCAACCACTGTTGGGACAAGCCTAGAGGAAGCATGAAACCAGTAGAATATGGCTGCTGGAGGCTCCCACCTTGCAGATGCTGCCAACACAGCTCATTTTACCACCTGCAGCCCTGCAGCAGTGGCTGAGGCTCAGGGGCAGATCTCTGTTGCTTCTGCAGCTCCAGCATCAACCTTTGCAGCTGCTGGTCTGCAGCAGGATACAGCAGCTGTGTGCTGGCTCCAAGCCACCCACTGTCCCTTCGAAAGGAGCCAAGAGCACAGAAGAGAGAGGGGAGTAAAACCGTCCTACGGGTGGTAACAGCAGTAGCATGTGATCCCAGAGAGTCCCAAACGCAGGAAGCCTTTCCTAGGGCTGGGACACCAAGGCCTCTCTTCTCCAAAAGCAAAGCCAGCAAGGAACAAGCTTGGATGAATCCAACTGCTTGGCCAAAAAGCTGCAGGTTTGGAAGAGGTTTGCCCCTGAGAGGCCCAAGCACTGCCACCAGGAACGAGCTCCAGCCCAGGAGGAGTGCTTGCACCTGGGCTGGCTGATGGCCATTGAGCAGGAGCCTGGGAAGGGCAGAGCCCAGTGGCTGCAGCCCTGCTTCAAGGCAGCTAACAGCCGTTTTGTTATAAATTATATCCATTGGGGATTTTAGTTTGGGAATGTGAGACCGTCCCTGGAGAGATTCAAGCTGAAAAACCCTGGCCCAAGAGCAACCCTTACCAGATGCTTGTGAAGAAGCCTGTGCTGTGTTTTGAGGAGAAGAAGGTATCCCTGCTGGTGAGGCCAAAATGTCACTTGCTTTATGTTAGGTGACTTGCTACAAAGTGCAAGGATTCTTCCTGTGCAGATGACCATTAAAAACATAAGTAAATAAAATCAGTGTACACAGCAAAAGGCATGTTATTCATCTGAAAACACCTATGGAACATTCTAGTGTGGAGCTTCCCATTTTTATTAACATCAATTCTGTTAGGAAACAATGAAACCCCTTTAACTGCATCATATGAGCTCACCTGACCTTTACACCTTGCTGCTCAAACACCGAGTGTTTGCAACAGGAAATGACTAAATCAAGCCTAGCAGCATATAAGGTACGGCATCTCAAAACACAGGACAGATACATTCAGCTTGCTGCCATGGATAAACAGTTACTCGTGAGCACTACTGCTCACACTGTGGTACTACATGGATCTGGAAGCAAAAGGATGCAGTGGGAAAACAGATTTAAGGGACTTTCTCTGTAGGTGACCCCCCTGGCACAGCAGAAATGCACACCAGAGCTTTCACTGACATGAAGCAGAAAGGCCTCACGTCAGCTTTGCACATGACAACAGTTCAGGCACAAACCAAGCTGCTGGGTTTTATCTTCACCTGACACTGCTCAGTTCTAGTTGTCAGCCAAGCCTGTACTAGCCATAGCATCCCTGCACAAGTAGTTGTTCGTAGTTCAGCTGCGCTGCGGGTCCTCCCAAAGGCAGAAGCCAACTCCAGTGATCACTGTCTGACTTTCAGACAGCTCTGCTTTTGTTTTTAAGCCCCAAAACCATGCACAAACCTACCCAGGAAGGTAACACAGCAGTTCCTAAAGCTATTTTATTATCCTAAAATAGAGTAACTATTCCTGCCCTCTACCTGTATCTCCAGTGTCCTTGTCTCTTAAGAAATTTTCACACACAAAACCCCTGAAGCAGGATATATATTGAGCACAGACATCCATAAACACAAGGGTAGCAGGCTGGCTTCAGTTACTTGTCAGGACCACTGGGTGTATCCTACAAATACTGCAGAACAGAACAAACCCATGCTGGTGTATCTCAACATGGCACCCTCTGCAATTAAAACCACCTTCCCACATTCCTTGTCTCCCCAAGATCCCTTACAAGACTCCTTTCAGTTAAGGAAATAAAACCAAGCACATCTCTGCTTCCTTCACCTTCCCTAGCCATTGCCAATCAGGATGTTTTCCAACTGCTTCTCTTCCCACCTAGTTACTTTTTCTGCTGACCCATTCCCTCCTCTCCCATCTCATCCCTCCACTTGCTCCCCCACCAGCCAACACGAGTGACTCCACCAGCCAAGCCCAGCTCCTACCCCATACACCACCCACTGCAGAAGAGGGACTGATGTTTCATACAGTACAGTTCAGAGAAATAGGAATTTGCATCCAAGTGCAATATGTTTTAATGAGAAGAATAAAATTAAAAATAAATGAAAAAGGATTGTGTCACATGAGACAATGCTGAGATGCCCAGAACATTTTCTTGCCAACAAATGAAGGACACCCTGAAAAGAGAGCACCAGCACACTGGCATCACGGTGCTACCTGGGATGAGGAGCCTTATGTCTCACCTGAAAGAGGTATTTCAGTGGCACAGAAGTACAGCTACATTTCCAAGGTCAGCTTTGTAGACCTAAAGTTTGCTAAATGCTGCTGAAAGACTACGAGAGACTACAAGAGAGTTAAAGACATTCCAGTTGTGCCTGAAGAAAAAAAGAACTTAAAATGGCATTTTCTCCAGTATGACAAACATTCCAAGCAGCAGAGGACTGACTGGAACTTCTGCGGGGCAGGAGAGCAGCCTGCAGCTACAAGACTTCAAGATTTATTTACTTTAAACTTTATCAGCTGATGCAGCTGGACAAGCACATCTGTAACACCACTAACGACACAAGGTTTTGATACAGTGGCATTTTGGGGGAGGCAGTATGTATTTAAACAGGAAATCTGTCAATATGAAGTACTTGTATCTTACCTGAAAATGATTCCTTGAAAAACAGCTTATCCTTTTAAAGGCCAATACAATTATGTATTATTTTAATGTTAATGCTAAAAGAAGATAGAAAAAGCATATTCACAATGTCAACACTTCAGTTGGAAGACTGTATTGCTATCCAATGATGCTGTCTGCCCTGGTTTTGGGTCTGTTTAAAAAAAACCAACATGAATTTTATCCACTTGTTAGCTGGGTATAACCACCATCCATAGCTATATCAGAATAAGACAAGTTATAGGGACACAGCTCAATGGCATTAGACTATTGATGTAGTACATACCACACAGCAGTATCATGAGGGGGTTCATACTTGTCACAGAACACCTCAAGGCACTTGGCAAATCCTGTTCTTGCCACTTAGAGTGAAATATGCCCCAAACCTGAAGGAATCTGCAGGCACTGTTGTCAGCTTCCCTACCCAGAGGCTGGTATATCTTGTTTTCCTCTCAAAGGACATGAAATAAGGTGAACATCCAGAACAGCTTGCCCTACCTGCCACCTGCAGTTCAAACACCAGAAGACAGCCAGCACCAATCCTTCTCCAGCGAGGTTCAGTCCCTGTGTCCGGGTTGTCTTGGATTTGAGGGGGGAACATCATTGGACCCCACATCACTACAGTTCACCTCTAGAGAGATTTCCGTACCTGTAACCCTCAACTTATGCTGTACTACAATGTTTTCTAATCAAATAATGTAACATCCAATTCATCAAAGTAAGGAAGTCACTTGTTTTCTTTTTCACTGAACCGTGGTGAAAAAAGGTCACTGTTTTATTCAGCATCAGTCACATAACAGTTGTCTGTTTCTATTACTAGAAAGAATTTATTAAAATAGTCCTGAAAGACAGCTTTTCTTTCTCCAATGATTTCAAAACTATGCCTTTGAATGCCAATTCCACACAGTCACGGGATTGATCGGTAGTAGTCAGTTATAAGCAATCGTCAAGGCACAAGCTCAGCTCTGCACATCCGCTGCAGCTTGTATTGGAAAAAAGAGATATGCCACTTGCATCCTCACTTAAAAACGCATAATCCCTTTGTCATACACTGCAACAGGAGAAATTAACATTAAACACAGACTACGAAAGGTAAAGGATTTATTTCTGATATGATTTGTAGAGTTAAATTAAAAACCTACTGAATACTTTATGTAGTAGATGAACATAACCTTAGTACTTAACTTTCTAACAGTTTAATTAACGGTTGGAAGTGTACAACATGAAGTAGGCCTTACGTTTAATATTGTTCAATTTTGCTTACTGTTAGATGAGATTAAAATACAGTAGCCATCCCTTTAGATTATGTTGCAACACTGATCATGTGCCTTGATAAGTAGGAACAATAAGTCATTAAATAAACGGTGATGACATAACATGTAGGGAAGACTTTGGATTGTCTATTTAAAATGTCAACGTAATAGGCAATTAAGAAGAAAACTTCATTTTAAGTGCACTTCCACATGCTTTGTTTATAATAAAGCAAAAACTTCCTATCTCTTGTCCAAACACTTCACTCCCTACTCTAAAGCTGTTCAGTTGAAAATGCACTTTCCCCAGTAAACATCTTTTTAAAAAAAGTAACTAAAATTTCTACCCTTTCTTATGCTAAGAAATGTTTCCTAATTAGAAAACACAGTTTATTACAAGACATGTGTAGGCAACATATAGTGAAATGAGATTTAATTGTTGTGCTGTGACTAAAGTAAAGTTCTCAAGGCTGCAATTTAACATTCCAAGTTCTCCCTTCCGTCTTTATTGATTCTTAAGATTTTGCACAGAAACTCTTTGGGGGCTAGAACAGCAGTAATTGCATCACACTGTTTTCCAAGACTTCAAGTTTCAAAAGCAAACTCTTCAAAAAGTACAGTTCTTGATTTGATTAGATACAGGGACAAAAATATAGCACATACTTGAAGGTTACATGGTCTACAAATGATGGCAATATTTTCCTTGGGAGAGTACAGTTTGTTTTCTTGTAAATACTCAAAAAGGCTCAACTTCAAGCAGTAATAAACACAAGCAAAAGTGATTTAACCCTTAAAATAAATATTCAGGAAAACCTCTCTGTACATACAAGTGAAAGAATATGTAACACTTTCACGCTAAAAGAAAAAATAAAGATTTTGTTCATATAAGCAGCTGAAATCTGCTGTTCCAGCCCAATGTCCCCAGTAAAGAAGGGAGGCACAAACACAGGTGACTACTGTAGCTCACTATCTTATGGCCTTTTTAGACAGGGACATCATCACCATCATTTTTTAATCCCTTTTTTTATATACTTTTTTCTATTTTGTTATATTCATTACAGCATGCCAAATCCTTTGGCATATGTGATGGCCTTCAATAATCTCTCCTTAAGCTTTTCTTTGCTTGAGTACTCCGGAAGCAAAAGTACATTAAAGCATGTGTGAGATGTAGGTAACCTGTGGGGAAAAAAAAGGGAAAAAGAAAAACAAGAATTCAGATCTGGGAACATGCAGTACTTGCAAAGAAACACATCGCTCTTTCACAGATCCAAAATAATGAATTTAAAGAGAATCCACTTTGCTTAAAGATTCAACTGTCCGGATTTAATTAAGTTAACTTAGAAGCAAATAATTTGCTTCCATTTATAAACAAACAAGAAAAATGTAGACTTTTTTTTCTTTTACCTCTCTGTATCTGGGCCATTTTTGGCTATGATCATCTTTAACTTTCCAAGTCCTCCCACAGGGGCTCTGTCTGTGCCTGTTGTAAACTGTAAGAATAGCCTTTTCTGTTCGTCTGTAAATGAATGGACAATTTCCCAGAATTCCCTATGAAGGAAGAAATCAAGAAGTGAACTGAAATCTGGTATAAATGAGACTCTTGGAAGTAACTGAGCTTTGAATGTTTAGTAATCCTTATCAACCCTAACAGCAAGTTTACAAGTTGCATTCATAAACCAAACCAGTAACTTCTTTACCAATCAAATGCGATTCAGAAGTAGAAATCAGAATTATTACCAAAACACTACAGTGTAACTGCTTTAAAATGTTAATTTGGCTGATAAATGAAGAATATTTGCAGATCATTTAATTTAGGATTCCCATTTCCTAAGGAATTATACTGGTTTCACTACAATGTCCATTTCTACCACCATCTTAAACAGTACAGTAAGCAAACACAGCTGCTGCCAAGGTTTTCTCCCCTAGCAGGAATTAGTTATGTAGTTGTCAAAGTCTAGAGCACTCAAATGCACACTTCCCTAACCTTTGTCTTCAGAGTTCTCTAGTCAAAGGGGACACAAAAGTAGAAACATCAAAACCACTGAATTTACTTGATTTCTAATTAGAGCAGAATGGTTTACATATGCAACCTATCCAAACAGTTCAGTGTGATTTCATTTTTTTTTTTAAACAGTAGCAAAGCAGTGGTTATTTATTGAAACAGCCCTGTTTATACTGGGGATTATTTAACTGTATGGTATGAGACACAAAAACCGAGGGAAAAATCCCTCTTAATCTTTACCAAAGTTCACTGGAAGCTAAAGACAGTACTTACAACTATGTGCTCTTTCCTAATGACAGTAACTTGAGTAAAGCGGAATTATACATAAGACACTTGAATCTCCAGCAGTACAAAAACACTACATGTAACAATACTATGAAGAAACAGCCATGTCAAGTGCTTTTTATGTTTCAGAAATCAGAAAAAAAGTAATTTACCTAATAATAAGAGAGTCTCTGGTATAGCCACCATCATATTCTGTAGTTTCTTCTAGTGCTTGAAAATCTAAATTCTGTAAGAAGATGACATTTTTTAAAATGACCACTAGTTAAGTACTTAGGATCAAAAAAGCTCCACTTTCTGATGCACATTCAGGATTCTTACCCTACTTCCACATATAAGTAATTCAATTTCCTCTGGTCTAAATAAATATTTCAAAGGAGATTCATTGGTCACCATGTGGAATCCTCTCCGAAAGGCCTTGAACTGCTTTTCTACTGATTTATTGAGTATATAGTCAGCATACAGATTGACAAATTCCTGTAAGGAAACAATCCCCAAAAAAACCTTAGTACTTTGACACATGCCACTTGAAGTATCTCCAAAAAATGTAAGACCCCGAAATACATGTAATTTTATGCAGATTACTACCTGGATTCAGCTTCTACTCAGCAATAACACAGAACAAATCTCACATATTTCTCAGACAGGTCAAACACCACATCCAGAAGCTACAAATCCATACATCAATGCTTTCTTTAAAAGGTAAGCCTTTCCTGCTTACAATTATACTGTGCTATAGCAATTAAAAAAGGCTTTTAAGCTCAAGTCAGGAGTGAGACCAAACCTTTGTAGTGCTACACAATTCTGCATACAGTATCTAAAAATTACAGATTACATTAAAAATCATTCAAATGTACCTTTCTATTTTCATTTGTAATAGGAATTTTATCACCGTTTTCCTTTAAATCATGCATCATTGGATTGCCAAAGAGATCCGTGTGAGATATTTGAAACGTTATCATCATATCATCTTCCACACTTCCTTCATACTCTAGCAAGTCTCTCAAGCTCTGGTAAAGAACCTAGAGAAAAAAAAACCCACAAACATCATAAACAAATTTCAGGATTTCACTGAGTAATACCAAAAGGCATAAAATCATCTGCTCAAAAAGGGTTATTGCATTCTGTAACACAAGTCCCCCAAGATCTCCCATGACAGTCCAAACAAAAGTATGTTAACCTCAGTGTTTGAAAGAACCAATAGCAGATATTAAGGAAAGATAAAAAAGAAACATGGCAATGAATGATAAATCCCTTAGAAGAGCCTACCAGTACATAGGAATATTCCTAAACGCAATGGTCAAACCTGTAGCTAAGAGCCACTGATTACCTCTTTACCATTCAACTCTCTTGAAACTGTATTTATTTTTGGCATCCAGAACACGTTACACTAGTAGGTTGAACGCACATGTATTAAAATCAAAGAAAATGCTGTATCTTATATCAGCTAAACTCCAGGCAGCAAGCTTCTGCCTTCTACATCATGATTTAAACCACAAACGAACTAGGAAGCAATCCTGAAGCAACAGATGGGCAGTCATTAAGGTAAGAAAACATTTATGCACAAATTAAAAAAAACCCAAACAATTAAAATCACAAGTTAAGTCAGAATTTGCCAAGTGGAACCTGAAATTAACTGCAAGAGCTTGCTCTATTCAAAGGAGTAACCAGCCTTCCTCCATGCTATGCCTCAAGAAAAGCTCAACACTCTTTCAGAAACCAAAGGCTACGCACAAAAGGAACAATTATTTGGCTGTGGCAGAGGTGCAGGACTCAAGAATGCAAAACAAAGGAAAAGCAACAACTGAGTGCACCTGTATTTTTTATAGTGAAGTAGAAATAATAAATTTCTCCTCAATGTTTCAATTATTAAGAGTTTACATGTAAGCCTCATCCTTTCACTAAATATATCCTTTTGATTCTTCCACAGCACCTTTAAAATACCTTGCATTGACAACGGCTGGACTTGGAACTGCTGGTGTGAGGGCTGGTGAACACCATATCCTCCATGCTCTAGCAGTTGGACTCAATATTAAAGGTCTTTTCAAACATAGCTGATTTTATGATTCTACTCATCTTTTTTGAGTAACTGAAGATTTGCATAAGCACTTATGAAAAGGGAAATGAAATGAACCATTTCAACTCATATTAGCTAGCATGTGAGAAAGTTACTGGTGATTTTTCATTGCAGATGAAGCAGGGAAAGTCACCCTGCACAGCTGCTTCTGTGCTCTAAAACACACGCATGGCTTAGTGCTTTTGTATAGCCACTGGATGGGGAGAGGTAGGGAAGATGGGTACTGATCATTGCTCCCAAACTGTGCAGATATTCAGACTGCACTGCCTCATCTGTCTTTTGCTTTAAGACAAAAAACCAAAACCAAACCCCAAGTGCATCACACCTTTTTTGCATGTCTACTGTTACTTTCATATTTGTTGTAAAAATCTACAAATAGATATAACCAGCCTAATTTTAGAAGTATTTTTGGGAAGATACTATGAATAATAGCTAATGCTTAGTGATATTAAACAATTTAGGTAGCATGTAAAAAAATGTAACAAAGCTTTACTGATGCCCAGCCCTATTTGTTGACTTGACAATTCTTCTTCCTCCAAGCCAGATGTAGTAAGAGATTTTACTGTTTATGAATTTATTTAACAAATACAGAGTCTTTACACAAGTCACTGGTTATTTTGCTTCCACTTCTGACAGTGATCTTGTATTTGCATTATTTGTATTTGTTGCATGACAAATGCATTAATAAACTCAAAGAACATAATGAACTTACAGGATGAGAATCTGCCAGATCACGGAAAGTTCCTTTTTTGCCCATTAGCTTCCTGTAGACAACCATGGGAAAATGTACGTCCAGTATACAGTTATTGTAAATAGCCAGCCCCAGTACTATGCCAATCAGTGTAAACTGACCCTCGGTTTCAAAAGAGGACGGATTAAACCAAAACAGTTTTGTAGATTCATCATATGTGAACATGCCTGTAAGAAAAATGAAGTTGAACAATCATGGCTACATTTCAATAAAAATGACACGTAAAACATACCATTACAAACACATTTGCATTAGAATGTCTCTAAAACACGCTTAGCTTAACATTATAGTGAATTTAATGTGAAGAGAACCTGCCTACTTTAGGGTAATTTGAGCTGCTCAAAATACTGTTACTAACATTACTATTTAAAGTATGCAGGAGACCTGTGATACAACATCCTGCAATGCCCACCAAACCTGTACGTGCACAGCCTTTCATTGCCTTCCATTACTGAGGAACCAGAAGCACATAGTCAACATACACTGTAACTCTTGATAAATACAACAGGGCAAGAAAATAAGTCAAAACACATGTGGATGAAATAATCCTGAAGAACTCCAATTACTACAAAGTGGCAGCCTTTCCTTAAAGGCTTTTCCAGGTCAGTTGAAGCAAAGGAACAGGACCAGATGCAGCCCTATTACTGAATTGGAAGCTATGAGAAAAGGGCATGGATTAACCATCACATATAATCTTAGATCCCCAACACATTTGGGTTTTGTTTGTTAAAGGTACTTGGCAAAGCCCACTGTTGCTGCAGCTATCACGTACATCTGAACTTGAGGAGAAAATGTTAACATGAGACTGTGTTTCACAGGAGAAGATGCAACTTTTAACAGCTTATCACCATTGAAAGCAAAGAGGTTGTGCTTTGTTCCCCTGTCCCCTTCATCTGATTTTCTGCAAGTCCACAAACTAAGTACCTTTACAGAAGTCTTCAACAAACGGCTGAACTGGCACATGCCAGGAGCTACAGGGAGCGGATACGACTGTACAGACAAGAGAAGGATAACCCCTTACTCTTTTGGCTGTAGATTAGCTCTTGTTTATGAAATTCAAGTTTGTGCATAGGCTATACACTATTTAAATGAACCCTATAGTAAAATCCTTTTCCTTACTAGATACTAAAACAAGATAAATTCACACCCCATAGACTTAAGGGGACAAAGAGACTAGTATAGTCACAGTGACCTTTTACAGCTTGATCTCATGATTTCCAGGCAGAGCCTAAGGAAAAGTGTCCAGGCTCCTTCCTCCCAACACAACAGAATTTAGATGCACATGGTCAACAACATGAACTACGTTTGCCACAAGGATTTATCTTGTCAGCTCTTAAAAGATATGCTTATTTACAGCCTATTGAGATGGTACTAACTGATTACAAAGCCACAAACAGAGTCACGGTATTACTCCCAAGTCTAAAAATGTCACCTTCAGCCAACAGATAAAGCCTGAATTCTCATTCAGTGTAAGGAAATGAACTGCAAACTCATTCAGAGACTGGCTATTCCCCAAAATTGAAGATTATTTATCACAGTAAGATACGAGGACAGGGCTAGCTATTAGGGGAAGCACATAAATAACAAGACTAACATCAGGTAAGGAAATCAGAAATGGATAAGCAACACAAACATACATAGGGGAAACATTAAAGAGAACCCTGCATTCCATTTTCTGAGTTGACTGAAGTAACTTCTGGATTACTGGCAAAATAAAAGCAATTACTTGTACTTTCTGGAAGATAACGGAAGAGTTAAACAGTCAAAATAAACAACTCCAGCAAATGTCCAATATTTAAGGATTAACACTTTACCCAGACCAACATCTGGAAACACTTTAATGTGAAATACAGCACTTTATTCATTGACCAAAACTAAGACTATAATACATTAAAATAAAAATGAAACACCAGAATAAAATGGAAGCTTCAATAAGACAAAACCAATTGTATAGCATTGGTTGGAATAGTGTATGAAGTTATTTCTTCTTCCCTTTTACCATGGTGACTGTTGGTCATAAATCTAATTTTGATGAAGTAATTACCTCCTTTGAGTAAAACTTGACAGTAGTTTAATATCAAAATACCTGAAATGTAATGGCAACAAAACTTACAGGTATAAGCATGACTTCACACATACCTATCAGATGATATTTTAAATTCCATTTAAAGGATTTCCTTCATTTTTTCTGGTAAATAAAGTGTTTATGAATCAACAAAAGCCCACTTGGCATATATAGTGTATAAACTGTTAAACTGCAGTGCATATTAACAGGTGCAAAAGAAGAGTATGAATGCAAGCTACATTTTCTGGTTTTGCATATTTATGTCAAAAGCCAATAAATACCCTCCCTTCCCCCCCCCAATTGGTATGAATACAAAAAGTGTACTTACTTTTTACTTTCTTGTATTCTGACTACAGAAGTAAAATATAAACCATGCATGCACACCTAATCTATTACCCATCTTTATACACAGGGAGCATATATACACTGCTGGATCTTAGCTGAATCAGACTTCAGTTACTAAATGGGATTATTTCAATATAGGTATACCACACAACTTCTGCTTAGCTAGACGCAGGTGAAAAGAAAAAGAATAAATGTATTTCACACTGAAAATACACCTCTGTCAAAGTAGTGAGACCTCCTTGTTCTGCTATACTCCAATTTATTCCAAGTAACCTTGCTAATTCAGATTCCAATCCTTCCAAGTTAATGGTAGTATTCAGAGTAAGACTTGCCTATCGATCTCTATTGCTTGTTATAAGAACTACCTTGTGTAATGGTAAGTGCTAAGGTTCAGATCCTGTTACTGATTCTGGGGACTTCCTGTTCAACCTGACAAATTGAACTTTTATGTTTATATTCATCAATTTTCTAAGCTACAAAACCAACAGCTTTATTTTTTAAAACAGCTCAATGAACCCAAATTAACTAATGGCTACATGCTGCTGAGCTTCTTTAAAGGAAGCCTTAACAGGAACTGCAATGTGTCATCATCGTTCAGAAACTATGAAATTAGCATAAGAACCTGGTAGGTCTAATTTCTATTCTAACCCAAAGTATTAGTAACATTTTAAGACATTTTAACCTTCGCAGAGCAGCAGACCAGCTGCATATTAAAAGCAGTACCTCCCTGCATGTATGAAGCAGAAGCATTAGACACTGGTGCAGGGAACAAGAAGGGTAAAATAAAAAATGGTAAGATGGAAATGTGACTGTAAAAACACAGATATAAAACTTCGGCTCTGATATATCAAAATCTCTTAGTTCTAAGTAACTACAATGAAATTTGACATTACTGCTACACTCTGGGTTTGTACCCCTTTTAGATGAAATCATTAGAAGAACTGATGCTATCAGATGTTTTAAGCTGGAGGAAGGGGAGGAAATAAAAACTCACCATAAGTCCTACTCTGGTTTTATTGCAGAAGCTCTTCCTCTTTGGTTTGATTACTAATTCTAGAAGCTAATCACAAAGCAGAGCGAGGAGAAAGGTGAGAGAACAAACACAGGAACCCTGCAAAGAAACCCTATACTACTGATTTATATCCAAACAGGCAGTGGTAGCTTTCACTAGCTATACACATAGCTTTCCATCATTCCTCCTTAGGAGGATGACTGACAACAAAGACATAGTGAGCCTCAAGGGGTCAAATACTCTCATGATCACCAAGAAATCTGGAGAGCTTCAGAAAGAAGCAGCAGCAGATACAGAAAGGCACTGCATAAACACAGAACAGGACAGGTTGGAAGGGACCTTGAAAGATCATCTGCTCCAACCTTTTGTGTGAAAAGGTTGATAAATTAGTAAATTCTTGTAGCACATACCAATATCTGGATTGAAGATTTCTTCCACAACCAGTTGAAAAAATTCTTTGGAAACACCTCCTTCATCTACCCCTTGCTCTCCTTCAAATTCAACATACAATTGCTTCTTCAAGTCTGCAGGATTTTCCATGGCAATCATCTCTAGCTATTGAGTGAACAGACAGAAGTATTTAATTAGTAAATCTGTTTACCAGAAGAGTCAATTGAGTATCAAATAACGAAATCAAAACTACGCTCCAAACTTAAGAAAGCAAATATAAACCTCAGCAGCAAAATACCAGAAACCAATTGTAATGCTATATCACTCTAAGCCTCTATCAGAATTTGGGGATTAACACAGCAAGAAACTTACCACAGATCTGATGTTAGCCAATTAAGACTGTTAGCATTCTCCATTTCTATTCTTTTAAGCACTTATTTAAAATAAGTTAGCATTGTGTTGCACAGAATTCACAGAAAACAGTATGAAAACAAGATTTATTAATGGGATAATCAAATTCATCTGACAATGAAAACAGACTGCAATCTGATCTACGTTTGACAACAAATGGTTTTGTGAAGGGATTACACATACGTTTTCAGAGTGAACGACAGAAGACAAGCCTTTGACTAGTAATTGCATCTCACAGAGAAAGAGCTGAAGAAAAAAGACAAAAACCAGAACACCCCAGAAATTAGAAGACACTAATATTACAGTCAAATTGGTCTCCTTTCCTCTTGACTCTAATGAAGAAGTCTCAGAAATCTCTTGCTTATTTCTTCAGTGCCTTTAAACAGATCTACTGCACTGCTTCCATGAAAGTGAATATTCAGTTAAGGTCAAATACCAGTTATAACATCTCACAGGAAATGACTTCATGTCCACATAAAGGCCATTACATGTCTTTTACAACAAAAATGTATCTTTTCAGTTAATCAAAAGTTATGCAAGAATACCTTGCAGCTGATAATATGCTGCTTAAAAGAATAAATATATTGGTTAAATCTGTGCAACATTAAACATGTCTTTGTGGCAAAGAAGAAAATGCAACAGCAGTAAAGCACAAATGGACCTGTGCATTCCTCTACCAAGATTGTATTACTGGTGAGATTTGCCTCTAAGCCGGACTACTGCAACCTGTACTTACCACCAGGTGTCCTTAACACACCGGAACACTTCTGCTCCACTACCCTACCTTATCCACACACACAAGCCAACACAATCTTTACATCCCAGAGTTTTACTACACAACTGTAAAGGAGAACAGGAACAGAACAGGGAGGATAAAGGTAGCAATAATCACACCATCAACTCAAAATGACACCACCAGTAAGACACATCTTCTCCTGGTAACTGCCAATCAGCCAGCCCATGTTTCAAGCAGCACAGCAGGGCAGATGTGAGACAGTGCTAAAGGTAGTTAGCATTAACAGCTCTGGAGACTCTGAAGCTCCTCATGCAAAGAGAGCATGTGGAGAAAACTGCACAATCTGGAACTGAAAACTAGTGTCGGAAGGAAACAGAGTGTAACTTCAGATCATATAAAGCTCAGGTAAAAAAAACACCACCACCAAAAACCCCAAACCAAAACAAACAACAGGCAAACCATGAAGACCCCAATAAAGACGGCAAGTCAGATCAGTTGATTGGGACTGATACTGTTACAAGATCACCTGGAAAACATAGTTATGTAATACATAAACCATTTGGTATTCTATTGCATACTAGTTGCAGTGGTGGCTTTGCCTTTAAGGAGACCAAATAATACTTATTCTTTGAAATTCACTGTAATTTTTATCAACAATACTTCTGCAACAAAACTATGTTGTGGTGTGCATCCCCTGCCCTGCTATTCTCATCACATGCTTTCCATAAAATGTAATCTTTTATCTTGTAAAATCATGAAAACCTTAAAATTATACATCTTACAGATATGCAAGATCTTTTCTTCCTGAACAGGGCAACAATGGAGCTTAACCCATGTATCAAATACAACTGAGATTTTCAAAACAGAGAAGTAGCATTTATTTTAAGATCCTCAATACTCATTATACATTCAAGCTGGACAGACAGTTCTCCTAGTTGAGTCTCTTCCATTTACAAGTGGCACTAATAATGGCTCGTTTTTTTTTCTCCCCAGTTACAGCTATTGGCTGTGCAGTATACAGCATCAGCAGTTTTCTATTTTGCAATTTTCATGAATTTTGAGGAGTTCTGAAAAAGCAAGTATTGCCTTTGCATGTCCTTTGGGACAGCAACCCTTTGTCGTAAAGGCTCTTTTGAGTCATAGAAATACACTTCTACTAAGAGGAGTTCTCTAATTTATAAATATGAAGCAATTAAAAATATTTCAAAAATGATTTTTTTGCTGAAAACTACCCTGCAATGAGTGATGCAAAAGAAATGCAGCATTTAAAAAAAAGGGGGAAGGAAGCACTTGCAGTTCAGCAACACTGGCTAGACATATTGGAACAGTGCACTGGATGTCTGTGAGGGAGTCAGAAAAAGGATTACCAGAAAGCTAGCATTTTGAGTGAAAGCCTAATGTTCGTTGAAGTAGATTCTATAACCAGGACAATGTTGCTAAGCTGCTCAACTGCAGGTTGTGGGTTTAGCTCCCCTTTGAACATCTTGTCTCAACACTGACATTCCATAAGGAAATTGGAACTGAGTGGAAAACACAGCATTAGTCATGATTGTAGAGAAGCACTAATTTTAGCAGAACTGCAGCAGTGTTTCTGTAGCAAGGACATATGAACTTCAGAAATACATTACACCAATATGACATTAAAAAGCCTGATGTAACACCAGAGTTTGACTACCTTCTTAAAACTGATGGTAGCTGAACTAATTTCTATTCAGTTAAAAACAGTCAAAAACCCCTTCAAGTTCTAGTAATGTAACATAAAAGTTCTCTTTCAGGAGGAATCTTTTCCCCACTAGAAGGCAGAAATGACATGAACACAACTAACTCAATTTTGAAAGTACCAGTGACACGTCATGACAAGTCCATCACTACATTTTTCTGAAAACCAGCATGTGAAGTAATACTTCAAATGACTAAGCAGCACCCTTGCCAGCTGTACTTTATGGTTCATGTATATGCTTGAGTGGGGCTTGCATGTGTCAACACAGTCACACACATTCTGCATGCAACCAAGATGTACTGGTGCTGAGATTTTCAACAGGACACACATACATCACCTTAGTTCTAAAAGAACCAAAAAGGTCCTTAAGTACTTTGTTGCTAATACACTCTGAGAGAATCTGCCTACTAGCTTCAGCTGTCACATAAGAGTTCATGCTTATCAATATATTCAGCAGTCATTTACAAGCTAGAGGCCTGCTGCCTGCCAGCTATCTATGTTCCATGTGAAATTTGTCAAACTGAATTTCTAATTTGTGAGCAAGTACCAGCCAGACTCTGATGAAGGAATCCACCACATTTTCACTTGCACAACTTGTGTGTTGTAGCTCACACCCATTAAATTACTGCTATCTGAGAATAAATCCACATACAAATAGCTGTTGAGTGATAAAAAGGGGATGATGAAGAGTGGATTTAAGGATAAATTTCCTTTCAATACTACCACATCCACATAACATGATGCAGCAGAAGTACAGCTGACCTCTTAAACTTGTTAGATGCAAAAAGGCATATTAACTGCTTTCAAAAACTGCAAACTGAGCTACCAACTCCCAGATGTAAGGGCTCCTTAACAAATATGGGGACTAGCGCTTTACCAATTCCAAAATTCCTCACCCCAATGTCTTTTCAGATTAACATACATACAAGTATACAACAAATACGTAATAGAAAGCAAGCATATTTCATTATGTCCATTTCAATGTAAAAAAAAGAAAAAGTTTCTGATGCAAGTTTCATACATGCAAAGAAACTGAACAATGAATGTGCAAATAGTTTTTGCTTAGATGTACATGTTTCAGAGTGAATTGCGGTTCTCTTAATAACCGACTCTTAACAACTTACTGCATTAAAATGTATTGCTTCAAATTCTCAAGAAAAAATCCTGCAGTAATAATAATAAACATCACTTACCAGTGCTCATATTTGTTTTAATGAAGTACAGTGAGATGTACACACTGAATTCTAGAAGTTTAAACATTAAATATTGATAAGAGAAACCCAGCTTGGTGATCACTCAATTATCTCGATCAATTAGGAGAGAAAGACTGGTATCATCCATTTGCAAGAAGAAATTATACTGATGTATTTGCTTGCAAAATATCCAGCATCAATAAGGAAAATATGAATAAGAATCTCAGCCTCATTTTAATAAATACTCATGAAAATGCTTTTATCGGGAAGTTCTCAGAGTTATTCCATATACAGCCTGCACTGACTGTTCTGTGAAGACACAAGTCTAGTGATCCGAGTATGTAATTACTTCAAAGTCTTTAAGTATTCAAACTCCAGAAATAAAAAATACAATTCAAGGGTAAAAATATTTGTAATCCTAATTACTTACCTGTAATTTAAGCACCTTTAGAAATGTTTTGCCACTAGACAGATCTAAGAATACGCTTTCACTGCTTAAGAATATTATCTTGGCAGTATCTTTCTGATAGTTTTCCCTTCTGAAGTTTAGTAGTGCACCCAAACCCACAACCATTACTGATACAAACTTCCACAGTGTAGCTTTCACTTAGGTTTTATGCTGTCAGTGCATGGTACTATCTTTGACTAGAATCACTGGCAGAACAAGTAACTTTAAGGATTAGTACTCAAGACTGAAGACTTATTTCAGACCAATTAGGACATGGTAGTGAAGTTTAAAGATTACTAAAATCACTTCTCAATCTGCTACAGGAAGCACCTGTAACAACAGCATTCAATTCTTAGATCAGGCACTCACAGAAGAAGCTGTGAGACGATACCATGGAACAGCACTTTCCTTACAACACTCTTCCAGCAGATTTGCAGCCTAGAGACTTTCTGAGGTTTGTGCATTGGTCACAACGAAATACCTATAATGCCCATTACTTTTAGATGGATCTTTCTTTCATAAAAAGCTACAAGTTCTGGGCAAGGACATCCACAATTTTAAGGTAGTCAGGTAAAGCTGCTTGTGTTAAGCCTGCTTCTTGATAATATGAGCAGGTGCTATGAGTTAAGAAAACCAGTATTCCTCATTCCATTTCTTCATGCCATCTTTTATGTACTCTCTGTCATCTTTTTTACCACTAAGAGGCCTTATAGTCTTTCTGAAGAGACTCTAGACTCTCCTAATTCATTTCTATTGCATTGTTTTTGATACTAAAATGAGAAAAAACAAATGAGAGACAGACATAGGCACACTGTAGTAGACACAGGCAATGTTTACTACATGTTCCATTTGGTCCTTTCTTAACTCCTAACACTTCTTCAGGAATACCCAAAAATGTCCTTCTGAGCACCGATACTTCATATCATCAGTTAAAACGTTATCAATAGCTAAAAGGTGACTCTGCAGACCCCTTACATATATTTATCAACACTCTTTTTTCTTAATGCCATCATCTTACAACAGTTACCTTGTTGCACCTGTTTGAAACGGCATATACTCTCTGGCAAGAACAGCAAGCCTTCACTCCATTTTAGTGAGCATTTCCTGCAAGAAATTCTTGGGCTGCACAGTTCAGCTCAGACTACTTGAATTTAGAACAATTTTATCTTTCTCTTTTATTTTCTGTTCCAGAATAAACAGTTTTAAAATCTTACTCTTCTTGAGGCTTTGACAAGAGTCAGATCACCATAATTGAGCATGTTCTGACAGCTTAAATTAACAGCCGTAAGAGGATCCATGGCAACTGCCCAAACATGTATTCGCAGACTGCTAGGCTGTGCAAGGGCTCCTGCAAGGACACCACAAATTAGTATGTTTGAGCTTAATTTGATTTAAATTACCTAAATTTCCAACAGACCAAGAGTGTGCGCAGCAGTAACTGCTGTGACCCCATTGTGATACAGCAGCTGCACTAACTTCATGTTGCCCATGTGCCTTCTGAACAACAATAACATTTTTACTGTCCTCAAAGATTTCAACTTCCTTCCAGAGCAAGCAATACGTGTCCTTTTCTCATATTTACAGATTTTCTTCTCCATCATGAGCATGAAGAGGAAGGTTTGCTTCCTCTCTGCTAGAACAGACATCAAATCAAACATCTCTCCAAAACTAGCTCTTATCCTTTTTTAGCCCATCTTCTCCTAAAGGGATAATACTATCCCTCCCTTTTTTTCCCCCAGTATTTATGTATCAGAAAGCTGAACAGTCAATGTAGGCTCCATTACTTTAATGTGCCAAAACATAACAGGATACAACTGTACTATGGGCCCTGATGGGATGCACCCACAAGTACTGAGGGAGCTGGTAGATGTTATTGCTATGCCACTCTCTATCACCTTTGAAACAGCATGGCAAACAGGAGAGGTGCCCAATGACTGGGGAGAAGATAACAACACCCCAGTCTTAAAAAAATGCAAGAAGTGGAACCCAGGAACCAACTGGCCAATCAGCCTAACCTCCATCTCTGGAAAGGTGATGGAATAGCTCATCCCTGTGATCCCGGATGTCACCTCCAAGTATGTGGAGGACAAGAAGGTTTATTAGGAGTAGTCTGTGTGGGTTCACCAAGGGGAAATTGTGCTTGACCAATCTGATAGCCTTTTATGATGGAATGACTGGCTGGGTAGATGAGGGGAAAGCAGTGGATGTTGTCTACCTTGACTAGGATTTTGACACTATCTCCTGTAACATCCTCATAGGTAAGCTCAGGAAGTGTGTGTTAGATGAGTGGCCAATGAGGTGGCCTGAGAATGGGCTGAATGGCAGTGCTCAAAGGATTATCATCAGCGGTGGAGCCTAGTCAGAGGACTGTAGCTTGTGGTGATCCCCGGGGGTCAGTACTGGGTCTAGTTTTGTTCAATTTACTCATCATTGGATGAAGGGACAGCATACCCTCAGCAAGTCTGCTGATAATGTAAAACTGGGAGGGATGGCAATTCTCAGGAAATAGCTAGCCCATCTGGAAATTCATAGGTACACAGAAAAATCAAGGTGGGAGCTCATTTAGGGCTCTCACAATTGACCTTCAGCAGCAGTTAAAGTCATCAAATTTAACTAAAAGTAACTGAGCTGAGCTGAGAGGCAAAAGGAGATACTTTTCCAGAGTTTCTCTAAACACCTGTCTGGCTCTTCAGCAAGCTTTAAAGCTATATTTGAATTTCCAATTTTGCAAACAGTGTTGTGCTTTAATAACAGAACACAGAAAAATGAGCTTCTGAGAAATAACAGCTTTTAAGTGAAAAACTAGAAGTAGGAAAAGTCCTAAAATTAAAGGGCAGATTTACAGGAAAATTTTCTGTGAAGTATTCTTTATAGTTTGTATCCTCCGTAAGTCCCATCTTCCAAAAATGTGTGAACAAATGGGTTTTACTTTAGGAAGCCAGCATATTCAGAAACAACCTGCTCTCACAGCTCTCAGGTACCAACAGGTCTGTTCTCTTTCCTCAGTCATACCAGTATTTGCACCAAATTGCAACAACTCTTAAAGTGAGAAGTTCTACTTATGCAGGCACTCCACATTTTACATCTCAAAATTCAGAAGTCCACAACAAGAGTACACAACCGAAAAGTTTTAATTCCAATCTCCATTT
Organism: Neopsephotus bourkii; assembly: GCF_033783945.1. Lineage (NCBI taxonomy): Eukaryota > Metazoa > Chordata > Aves > Psittaciformes > Psittacidae > Neopsephotus > Neopsephotus bourkii. The sequence continues at coordinate 2,383,956 of NW_026902234.1, read as the reverse complement.
GAAAAATTCTGCTATCAGAAGATGATCCAAGACACTCCACAGGACAAAGGAAAAGTACCAAAACATAAGAGTAAGTTGTAACTGCAGAATCTGTTAATGGGGAGTAAGAACTATTTGACACTTTAAAATTCCTAAGTCTGCAATCACCCAGAGTAGAAGCAGTTCTGCTTAACATACAAATCTTCAGCAGCACGTGTAAAATTCAAATTTAATATGGTAAAGCTATCTGAGTTTCTTCTAGAGGAAATCTAGTACATAAACCACTGCACACACACAGTCCTTTTCAGTAAGTCAAAGCCCACATAGTTCGCAGTAGTCAGAACCAACAACGTTAAGTTCCATGTTGTTGCATGACTTACCCGGACAAGCGCATCATCTATGATGTGATCACGTCTCACTTTAAGTCGCAAATATGGGTTGAGCTGCTGTCCTTGAACTAAGCTGTAGAGCACAGTTATGCGTCTTTCACTGTACATCCGGATTCTGTTGTCATAATACAATCCCAGGTTCTTGGTAACAGCATTCAATATGAAGGGGCAGGTCATAAAAGAGAATTTATTTTCTGTTTCTACTTTGAAGAAAGTGTAGTCTTTGTCCATTTCTAGAACATCATTCAGTGGTTCATTAATAAATTCTTCAAATGGGATAAGCGGTTTTCTGCAATCTATAGTTTTAACACCAAGTTCAGTTTCCAGTGGGTCCACTCGAGGACCTTTTTTATTTCTTCTTTCCTCACCCAAAAGCTCTTGAAGTGTTAGTTCACTTGATTCTGGGATGGGTTCTTCATCTTCCTCTTCATTATGATCTGTATCCACATCCCCTCCTACTACATTTGCATAGTAAACCATTTTCAAGCACTTTGAAGCAGCAACAACAGCATCATCATCATTCACTAGGTTACGACTACTGAACTCATTGCTTATGACTTTGTAAGTAATAAGTTGCTGAAATGTTTCCATCATTCTCCGAATTTGGTCTGCTCTGTACTTAGACCACAATCTGACTAGTTTTGCTTGAGCTGCAAGGGGCAGTTTGCTCATTGCTTTGCAAAACAATGGTAGAGCCATTTCCAGGTATTCTGGGCTATGAAGATTGCCATTCTCCATAACGATAATAAACAAATTCAGATAGTTAGGATCCCGAGAGTACACATTATGGTAAGTCAAGTCACATTCCACATTAGGTGACAAGTACACAAGTGCATTTAAAAAGGCAGTTTCTATTTTTTCGTTAGACAGTAATCTATCGTAGACCCGTCTGACTGCTTCAATATCTACAGACACTTCATCTGGACCTAGTTTTTGGAGGTTATTATCTCCCTGTGTGTTATCACCTATTCTTGATGATGAAGATGATGATGCACCTGAATCTTCTTCCATAGCAGCAGCCGAACAGGCAGCTTTTTCCTTTTCATCTTCATCTTTGTCTTCATCCTTTCCTTGAAGAGACTTGAGCTCCTCCTTCGTGTGCTGCTTGGCTTTTCGGAAACTCTGTACTAGTGCTTCAGCACTAGAAAATACTCTCCCAATCACCCGGATTAAAGGGGAATAATCCTCTTTCTCCCGACATAGTTCAAGAATTTCATATATCTTGTCTTCTGTTAGAAAAGTCACATCTATAAAAAGACAAAGTATTAATTTTGTTGAGATAAAATACTTCTGATTTGCTCTTAATGTGTATCATCATTAACACCAGAAAAAAAAAACCCAAACCAAAACAGTGTCAGTGTTGGATAAATTTAAGACAGATACTTTATAATTTCATTAGCATGAAGAATCATGATTTCATTCACTATGATTATGTAAAACATCTTATTTATGGATGTCGATCCCTGATAGAGAACATGCTCAACAGTAAAACTGTTTTGCAGCCAATTAGCAGCATTTGGTAGTTAATATTTTATCATATAAACAAGAGCAACTAAATCAATCACTAAGATGTTTAATCTTTGAAAGACTTAATGAATACGACTCTGTGACAACACAGTCTTCTGGTAGGTCTGCACAGTTAATGTGTAAGTCATTAAGCTATATACCAACTAAACTGTATCAATATCTTTTTTCAGACACAGCAGATATGCATGGACTTCACACATTAATTCTCCCTTAGAAGTAGACTTTTAAAAAAAGATCCAATAGTTAGTTTTGTTGAATTTTAATGGGAATATGAGATCTTACTTTTATTTTTAAAGCTTTCTGCAACTGTTTTTATTCTGAACTGATGCCTGAAAATCCTCCCCAAAACCACAATACATGCTCAGAAATTTATGCTGCTTCTAAATTACACAGTTGAATATGTGGGTTATTTCTTTGTACATTAGGCCTCAGAGAGACAAACATCTTGAGTATACTCATCAACATACTATTCAGATGAACCAGCTGGTTTACATGCATCATCTGCATGCACTCCAAATACCTGCCTGTTGCCACCTCTCCCCCAAACCCCTGATATTAAAGTTCTTTCTTTAATATGAAATCTTTCTTCTTTTTTCTAAAGAAAAAAAGATTTATATCTTTTCTATGCTTCTTCTCAAACAGAACCCACAGATTCTCTCACATCAGGTGATGATTTAGAGTAGAATTACCACATGATCAGACCCTGAAAAGATGTTCTAGTTTAAGCAGATTCTTCTGAACTGACACATAATTCAGAGCTAGAACAGAATCTGTTTAATAGCATCTCTGGAGAGCTAAGAAACGCTCATCACAGCACTGTATTCACTAACCATGCTAGATCAACTACCTGTGCAGAAAGAAGGAAGTGTATAATTTTAATAAAGACAGTTCTATGTTAAAAGTATTTTGAAATGTGACTGCCTACACTACTATTCATTCCAAGCAGTCATTAAATTAAAAATACAAACTAAATGATGCCAAGACAGACAACCTATTGATTTCTGCAGATTCCTAAGCCATTGTTAGAGCACATACAACACAGGAAAGACTAAGCTTATGTCACGGTACTGAAATTGACTTCCAACCAATTCAAAGACAGTGAAAAAATATTATGAAAGGATTCAAGCTTAGCGCAACATCTCCTATTTGTACCTGCTGTGGTGCACGTTCCAGAAGCAAACTTGACTAAAAGAAAATTAACTGCTGATACAGATGCTATTTCATGCCATAGCTCTTCAAAATGAGGGCCACAGCCTCAAGTTCACTAACACTGGATTGCATAGGTTATTCACAGCATAAAAATTATCAGCAGAAGTTGACTATTTAACAGTATATTACTCTTCAGATTTCTGTACTCACAACAGGAATTCCCCAGTCATTCTTTTAAACGTTTCAGTATTTAGTATTAAAGAATCTAGCCATGTGCTATTTCCAGATAAAATATTTAGTATTACCATTAGCAGTTTCATAACAGTTCTAAATCGTATCCTTCGACCATCCTCTGAGCTATCAGAAGAGTCTGCCCCATTTTTACTTTACAGTAGTGAGAACAAATGTAGTATAGCACAATACAGCAGCGAGAGAATAACAAATGTATAGTGAAGTTTTCTTCTACCTCAAGTCAATTTTAGTCAACTTGTGTGTGGATATGTGAACTTTTACATGCCTTCTCTTCTCACCCTTCCTATTACAACTAAGCGATCCAGCAAAGTAAGTGTATCTCTTCTGATCCTTGGTCTCAGTAATACTCCATGACAAATCTGTACATGAAGTCACGCTTTAGCCATGATCCTTGACTCTGAGAAAGACTGCATGTGGCATACATACTGCCAACAACACTCCCCAGTTAACAAATTTATTAATTATCTTTTCATTATCCCTTATGGAAACTTTGTTATGATTGTGCGCTCACTGCCTGTCCACCGATGTTCTCTGCTTACAGTTCCACGTTTTGGACAAACATTACTTTCCACAAGTTGAAAAGATTTTCCCAGGTAATAATGACACAGATTTTGAAATGGCACTCTCTCTCTCTGACTACATTTGTTACGCATGCTTTTTTATAGTTTTATGATTTGATAATTCCCTTCCTCTTTTTGGACAGCCATCTAAGATATTACTGACATACTGACAACAGCCTACAGGTACATTTTTCTCCACGTAATAGTCTTAGGGCTTAGCACTACAGAAAAGTAATTTAAATTATTGATTCTGAAGGTTATTTCTTCTGTTTTATTTAGAACTTTCAATTCTATGTCAAGCATAAAAGCAAGCTGCATATCTTCTTCCTTGGCTTAGCTGCAGTTTTCACAGTAACTGTTACTGCAGATGGATTTAAAAAAACCCCAAACAATTCAGAGTGCTGAATTCCTTAGACATCATCCAATTCCAAAGGTAATTAAGAGTCTCCAATGGCCTTTAAGAATGCATTAATGATCTCTGTCCATATAGCTACAAAGACGGGTCAATAATTGAGATGCTGCAACACATCAAGTCTGAGTCACTGCTTCAGACAACAGACTGACTCTGCAAATGGTTTGAGAGGACTCTTAGACATCTATCTTGGGGAGAGAGGACAGCATGATCAGAACGAAGGAGGAAAGTTCTGTACATAGACGCCTCCATTAAAAATACACAAAATCAAGAGACAAATCACAAAACAGACCTAATGTTCCTCTTGCCCACCTCACAATACACTGGCTTCCCTTTCCCCTACCTACTGTTTGTCTCTCTGCTTACTCAGATCATAAATAATTTCAGAACAAATTTATCTGTGCATCAGATAAAGAACAAACAGATGCAGGTAAGTATTGACTGGAGCATCTTACAACACAGTACTATGTTTATTGCTGATTCTGTAGGACTTCTGAATTCTTTCCTGTAAACAGTTTCACCTTCTTTAGAGTGAATGAATCTGAACTTCTGTGTTTATACCACTTACAGCAATGATACTTAAAGGTCTGCTCAAAGGTTAAGGGCTTTAATTTCATTTAGCTTCTGCTTGCACCACGGGTTTTGACAACACTAGTATGTATTTACTATCCTATAGAGTTTAAAAAGCTAACTAGAAGTTATAAAAGACATACAGAACAGTTTTTAATTTTTGTACATTGGCTTAGAAATGACTTTGCTTAATTTTTAGCTTGGTCGAAGTACTGCCTTATCATCCACTGTATCATTTTTTCTTCATCTGTTTCTTAACAGAACTGGAACTAGTTAAAGCATAACCTTTATAACTCATTAACTACAGAAGAGTTGTGAAACTAAAGCAGACATACAACAACATTTTAAAAAAACAATCTCTCCATATTTGCAAATCCAGTTATCTCAGAAAGCAACAAATGCACATGGATTTTAACAGGGACATGGTAAAGATACAGATTTAGAATCAGCATTAATCCAACCATTTTTCAGATTCCACAGTAAAATATCCGATTGCCCAATATTGTATTTTAAAGTCAGCAGAAACCTCCCGCATTCAGCAGAACACCACCACACTGAACTCCGTTATTATGCATATGAAATGTATTTTACTGAAAAATAACTAAAGTAACTTCTTACCTTTAAAGTCATCTCTCGGGCCTTGCATTTCCTTCTTGTTCATTTTTCTGTCAGTGCAGGAATTGTTATGGGCACCTTTGGAATTGTTTTCTAGGTAAGCTGAGCTCGTTCCTTTCTTGGAGGGATGAGGATCACAGAGTTTTGCATTAATCTTATAAAGCTCGAGGGCCTTAATGGCTGCTGCATTGTTATCCATACGGAGAAAAGTTGGACAGGAAGCACAAAATTCATTCGTGCAGGCTTCATTTCCACAGCCCTCAGTTAACTGGTGGTAGTAGCGCTCTATTAGATGCTTTGCAGCTGCTCGCTTCCTGTAGCAAACATTCAAACAGTAAGTACAAGGATTAGTAGAGCTTTCATACACAAAGCTCATTCAAAAGCATCAGCAAGGCAGAGATTAGTCAGGCACCGAAACACAAGATTTCTGTGTCAGAAAGGACACATCAGGAGGGTTTTTAAATGCAGGATTCTCATCTTGACAAATGCAAGTATATTTAACACAATTTAATTTGTGGGTCCTACCTAAGTGGAAGGTAAATCCTACTTATGCAGTTTTCAGCTTTACATTTTAGCGCTACAGTGGACACAATCTTGTTCAGTTCTGAACAATCTCAATTATCACTAGAAGAGAGACCAATTCAGATGCAAAGCAAGGCTTCAAATGAAGCAGAACCGGATCTCACACAGGTGATTAAGTCTGATGTATAGTACTGAGGTAGATTGCCACTGACAGACAGAGGGAAGAGATATGAAATACAAACAATTCAGGCATTTATTTAGTAACACTATCAATACTACACCAATACCATCTAAAGCCTTTAAAAATCTAAACCATTTTTTAAACAAGACTCCAGATGAATTAAGGTTTCAGATATTTAGTCTGTTTAAATCTGTAGGAAAAATATTGCCTGGTTAATTAAACTGATGACAAAACCACAACCACAGATGAGCTCAAGGTTGAATGTAATTCCCCTCGGCTTAATAAGGTATATGGTTCTCAAAAAAGCTATTCACCCAATCCTCTCCTTTCTCCTGCAATTATACATGGCAAGTATGTATGCTGAAAAATTACAAGTGCATTACTATACAAGTCACTGTGCTCAGTACTATATATACACACAAGAAAATTTAACTGGCCAATTACTAAGGTCACAGACTTATGCAGAAACATGCAAATAGTAAAGAAATCACTGGAAAGCTGTAGGTAACTGGGACAGAAGCAGCTGCATGCCGCACCTAGAGTGACATATTTGATCACATTTTGGCAAGAAATGAAGTTTTTGGGGTTTAAGAAAACAAGTTATTAATGAAAAATACCAGATATGAAACATTTCAAACATTTTTATTAGGTGAAACATGGGAGCTTTTTACCTAATTTTAGTGATACGGTACACTATAAAGATTAGAACTTGTGAAGCAAGATTTTAATCAGAAATTATGTTAAAGTTGCCTCTTCTAATGTTGACGCATGCATAAATTCTGCACAGAATAAGCATGAGAGAACTGAAGGGCTAGACCGACCGGTACTGCTCAGTACTCTAGGTCTTAATACTGCTTGGTTAAATATCACGAGTTTCAATGTAGCCGCTTTAGAAGCGAAAATGTCTCCAAGTTCTGAAAGTAACTATCGAGCCATGTATTATTCAGCAATAACACCTTTACTCCTTCCTTTTCACCCTTCAGTATCTCATGAGCCTAGGGAAGAAAATACTTCTTACAAAGAATATCATTACCTTCATGTCTACTTGACCTTCCAAATGCGCCAGTGCATTCCATGACAAAAAAAAAAAAAAATAAATAGGGAAGTTTCCCTGGCACTTTGAGAGGGAGGAGAAAGATCATAAAAAAAATATAAATAAAAAATGCAGCACGAGCAATACCATCAAAAGCACCACTGTATAAACAGGGAATAGCGGCATTCTGATTGAAGGAAAAGAGTTCTAGCCTCTCCCATTTTTATATGTAGACTCAAAACTTGTGTTTCTCCATGTACTCATAAAAATGCAAGGGTTTTCTGATCTTGTCTTTCATACTTCAGCCTTCAGGACAAAGGCTTTAAAAAAACCCACAAAAAACAAACATGTGTTTTAATACAGCTTAGACCAGTACATGATTTTGCAAACATCTATTTCTGAATGACAAGATTCCATGCTTTGATCATTGCAGTCATTCCAGACCTTCAGATTTATAGTGTGAGATATTGTCATTTGTAAGCAGGTAATTATATCATGTGAAAACCTTCCTTTGTTAATACTGAATTTTTACACTTGAGCTATGGCCACCCGTCTCTCCAAAATGCTCCTTATTTACTCCTCTTTCAGTCTCTCCTATGCATACAAAATGGTCATTATTTCATATACACGTTACCATGTTATCCTTCCATCTTACTCCTCCACTGCAGTCTATACATAGATCACAATTTTTTTGCCATAATCTTCTGACCTATGTAATACACCCACAAACATTACATGGATTATTTCTCAGAGCTGTTCTAAGTGTGGGTATTTCTATAATGTGTTGTATATATCTCTGTGTGTGCATGTATAAAAAGGGGTATTTAAGAAGTTAAAGCAGCTGGAGTTGTTATTCAGATCAAATATATCATGAAAAGCTTACCAATACCTTAAGAAGGGAGAACTTACATTTTCAAATCGGAGAAATTGTTAACTCTTGCAGAGGTGTGCACACCTTTCTAGCTTGCTTATCTCGTCTGAATAAAGTTATTTTAATGCATAAACACTGATATATTAACAACAAATTTTAATGTATTAAATGACACTTCAATGACATCCGGAGATGCCAGGAGACAAAGCTAAGCTTTGACTTGTCTCTAACAGTTAACTTCTGAGGGACAGGATATTTTGCTTCCAATATTTAACCACCAATTACTTCTCAAACTGTGCCATGCCTACAATAATGCTGTTTGTACAAACATTTTCATTTTGACTTGTAGCTGCGGACTCACTGCCTCAAGTTCTGTGAAATTCGATCAGAGACAGAAGTCTGCCTGAAAGCTCAGTTTTTCTTTTCTGTTCTTTTTTTTTTTTAATCAGCTAATTAAATGTCTTCCCACCTCTTCCCAGTGGGCTGTTCCACAGACTTTAGCATGGCCTCAGATAAATTTTTTAAGTAAATAAAAAAGGTCATACTCAAAGCAAGGATACAGACCTCAAAAGGTAGAAGGGAATTTACTGAGCCTTCCACAAGAGCTACCCTTACTGAGCTCCATCCATGAAAGCACTTACAGAGAACGCAGCCTGAGTAAGCCAGTGTGTGATTTTACAGAACACTAAGTTACTCCATACAACATTCCCATTGGTACTTGACGAATTATTGTCAGTGGCTGGTGCCACATTTCCTATATTATTGAGAATAAAAAAAAAGAAAGTAGCATACCTTCCCTGCTCTCCAGAGGTGAAAACTTGATCGCTTTCTACATTCCCTTGCTCATTTAGGATGCAGAAAACTCAAGTTCTTAGCTTGAGACATTAAAACTGGGTCATTAAGCAAGGTAACATAAAACCTATCTCTATTCTTAGCTCATGCTACACAGTGAAGACTGCAGCTCCCTTTAAGATCCTATACAATGATCTAATGAAGATTAACTGGTCCCTTATAAATTTGATTACCAGTTTACTGTATGTTAGCACACAGACACCTCCTAGCGTTACTGAGGATTCAATGACTGACTGCCAAGACTCACAGTGCTGTTGCACATCCAAGTATGAAACTGCACCAGTGTGCAGTTGTAAACATTTCACAGGCATATCCTTATGGGCTAAAGATAACTTCTCACACACTGGGCCTTGAATAACCTCCTCAAACAAAGACACACTACTGCAGTGAAGAGGAAAGGCAACTAAAAAAGACATCACCTTCCTTCCCAAAGTCCAACAATTTCATGAGCATCATTTTTCCATTTAAAAATATATTAATATTCACTGACTTACTTTTGTAGTACTTGGGCAAAAAAAAAAAGCCTTTATACTATTTAATTGCTCTTTAACTAATAAAAAGCCAGGTGATAAATACTTTGCATTTGTAATTTAAATGCTGCCGAAACTGTGGAGTATCAAAAGAAACGTGCACCACAGAGCCTCTGCCTTTCAAAATACTTAGGCAAAGGTGGGCTGCATTTTGGGTTGTAAAGTCATTTCCAAATGTCTAAAACCTATACGAAACGAGATGGCATGCACTGGTTCAAAAGTTCCTATGTAATAGCATCGAATTTTCATTTCTCAAATTAAATACAGACAAGTACCACAAAAAGAAAACTATAAAAAGGAAACTTTTGTCACAGAAAAAAGAGGAAGATTTAAACATTTAAGGAATTCTAGAAAAAATGTGAAGCATAATTCTTTAGAGTCCACCTACAAAACAAAAATTTTTCCATCCAAATTTCAAAACTTGCCTGAAATAAAAAATAACTGCATAATTTTAGCTTTAAGTTTACCTAAACTTGAAACCTTCATACATATTTCTGATTGTTTTTTGCTTGGGACATAACTTTTATGTTATTTCTACAAAAAAGTTTGACATCACTCTAAGATGTGGAAAAAAAAAATTAAATAAAATATAACCAACCCCCCCCCAAAAACCCAAACTAATAACAAAAAAAAACCACAAAACAAAACACAACCACCAAAACCACAAACCAAAACCAAACAAAAAACACAACAAAAACATTCATGTATATGGAAACCAGAAGAAATTTATGTTTGTCTTCTGGGTAGGAAAATTCCAGGGAATAGATTTTTTAGTACTAATAGTAAACCAACTTTCAATATATTCCTTAACACAGAGGAGCATAAAGAGACTTCACACCTGCAACAATTATATACTTAGGATATTAAGATGACCAGCAACAGAAAGCTGTTAAAGTGTGGCTTATGGATGAACATCTGTCAAATACTGCTTTCTAAGAATTTCAGTTTCAAACCCTGCATGTTGGTTTCCTGCTTCTGTTTAGTTAAGAACAGCAATGTTAGAGAATATAAACTTCCCGTAAAAGCACTGCCCACACAGACCCTTCGGAGTTGCCTCCACACTGAACTGCCAAACACTCCACCCAGCGTTGGAGCTGAGTCCTCTGTTCCAGCAGTGTTGCAACATCCTTTGCCTGCCTTAGCTACTGCCACTTCAGCGAATGTACGCCTGCAAATGCACATAGCACATGGAGCTCACATTTTCCAAACCCCGTTCTTTCCAGTATAGAATAGAATCATAGAATAGTTAGGGTTGGAAAGGACCTTAAGATCATCAAGTTCCAACCCCCCTGCCATGGACAGGGACACCTCGCTCTAAACCATATTACCCAAGGCCTCGTCCAACCTAGCCTTGAACACTGCCAAAGATGAAGCAGTCACAACGTCCCTGGACAACCTATTCCAGTGCCTCACCACCATAACAGGAAAGAATTTCCTCCTTATATCCAATCTAAACTTCCCCTGTTTAAGTTTTAACCCATTACCCCTTGATCTACCACTACACTCCCTAATGAAGAGTCCATCCCCAGCATCCCTATATGCCCCCTTCAGATACTGGAAGGCTGCTATGAGGTCTCCACGCGGCCTTCTCTTCTCCAGGCTGAACAGCCACAACTTTCTCAGCCGACCTTCATATGGGAGGTGCTCCAGCCACCTGATCAATCTCGTGGCCCTCCTCTGGACTTGTTCCAACAGATCCATGTCCTTTTGAGGTTGAGGACACCAGAACTGTACACAATACTCCAAGTGAGGTCTCACGAGAGCAGAATAAAGGGGCAGGATCACCTCCTTCGACCTGCTGGTCACGCTCCTTTTGATGCAGCCCAGGATACAGTTGGCTTTCTGGGCTGTAAGTGCACACTGCTGGCTCATGTTCATTTTCTCATTGACCAACACCCCCAAGTAGAGTATGGTAAGCCCCAACAGCTGGGGTGCACACCATGAACCCCTTGGACCGCAGTGGCGTCACCCAAGGGACCTCCCTCCCCACCACGTGTCTTAGGTACACTGTGCCTATGGGAACAACATGTGCTGATGAAGACATGGCACTTCCTCAAGAAGGGTGAACCTGAGAACAAAAGAGCTGTTCTTGTTTTACAGAAGAATGAAGACAGACAGAGAGAGAAAGGGTCTATAACACAGCACTTATCCCTCAATCCTGTATCACAGACAAATTACCTTAATACAGTCCTATTAGAAAAGCACCCTTCATTACTGCCCTTTCCTCTTCAGGTTATTAGTTTCAGGACTCTTCAGAAATAATGTCATTCCACACCCCAACTTGTTTCATACTGTGGTTCCTATCTGTCCTTAAGAAGCATTGCAGTGCCCTGTCACCTATGTGATCCTCCAACATTCAATTAGCCATAAAACTGAGAGATGAATTATGCATCAATTACATCCTGGCTTTTCGATCCAAGCAATTTCAGGAAAAATCCCCAGTCCCTGCTGCTCCCCACCTTCTCTAACCCAAGCCCCACAATATTACAGGCCTGAAGCCATTAAGTAACTGATTACAGGGAAACAATTATTAGGCAATTACTATAATTGGTAATGACTGCAGGCATACTTGACTATGTTTTAAATATTACACTCATTTTTACAGAATTAGTACCTTTTGAAAAGGGAAAATATACCCTTCATAGAAAAGCCCATAAATTTATTTAACTACAAAGAAATCTGAGTAACTGCCAGGATAAACATATTACAAGTTGGACTGATTATAAGCTTACAACATCTTACTCTCTTTGAACAAATTTGTTAGTATTTTAAAGAAAAGTATGCGATAGTTATCAGCTGTTAAATTCCCAAAGAATAATCATATCTAAACAAACAAAACATTTCAACAGTTCTCCAAATTTTGTTTTAAATTATCTAGTACAGAATCCTAAACTCTAATACTCTGTACAGGCTGTTAGGCTGCTATAAAACCAATTTTGACTGTATTGGAAAGTAATGAAATGACAGTAACTTCACACAGTTGCAGGAATCCTTCAGCCTTTTATATTCAGGACAAAACTAATAGTGAATACTTTAATCAGACACTGAGCGTAAGACATACTTTTTAGGATACTTTCCCTCGATTAAAGAAGTCCTGGCACTTGAGCAAGTACAATTAAACTTCATGTACTCTACTGAAAAAGCTTAACTTTGTCAAGTATGAAATTTATATCCTGTATTCTGATCAAGCAAAGAAAGGAGATTAGTATTAGCACTGCAGTGAGGTATCAGAAGAGATAGAGAGAGTAACTTGAAGACACTGATTCCAATTGTCTACTTGTGGACCACTGTAGTGTTTCAGTAGAAAGCATGACATGGGAGACAAAATATTTCAGACAAAAATACTGATTTATATCTAACCTTTGCACCACAGGCCTTGCAAAGAGACATAAGTGCTGATCAATCTTGTATAACTTGAAGAAACATCATCATATACAAGCAAATGACAATCACACAACTCTGTTAGTAGAGACTCTAGAACATGTTCAAGTTAGGCTTTCACGGTAGCATTCCTTCATTATGCCTTCATTCTGCATGACGCTGCCCTAGAAAGATGACCATGGTCACGCAGAAAGTAAGTGCAAATAATATGGATCGTAAGACTGAAACACCTAAGTTTCTAGTTTAACAACAACCTACCGTTCATGGATTAGACAGTTCCAGAGAGAATGATCTCTCCTCTTTAAGCTTTCCTTCATCTATTTTTAACTGGTAAATTTACAGCATCCTTCAAGCTCCATGGGAACAGAGGACTACAATACATTTGCTCCACTTATGTCTTCTAGTGCAAAACCTGGAATTCCTTTTCTTTCACTATAAAACTCAGCCAAACTGCACTTCTATAAAACTGCACTTTTGCTCTTGGAAGTAAAGGTAAACCAGACACTTAGTTGTAACTGAAGTAGTTGGTAAATTTAAGAAAGTAATAATTCTTGAGTGGGTCAATGCAGTCTTATTAACTGATGAAGCTTCCTCAGTGAATCACTGTCTGGGTATAAATGACGCATTGCAAGAGGAAATCTTTTCATTCATCCTAGACACACCACAGTACAATAGTTAGGGTTAGAAAGGACCTTAAGATCATCTAGTTCCAACCCCCCAGCCATGTACAATACAGTGCAAAGCTGCAACTGTACATAAAGATATTTCTTACACCTTCTTCTCTGAAGAATGGCAAAAAAACAAGCAGCAAATGCCACATAAATCACCCTATGTGTCAAAGTTTGATACAGAGGCCAGGAGCAGCATGTCCCATGGTTGTCATGCAAACCCACCTCTGCTTTCAGCTATGACTAATTAGAAACTAACTTAAGGCACTCTATGTCTTGAAAGCACTTAGAATGTCATCTGCAATTATGTAGTATGAAACACTAATACTTATACAGTTACTGTACATATTTGTACTGGTTGCAATTTGTTTTTCTGGCATATTTTGCGGCTGCTGCAGAATTTTCATTTTTCCATTCTTTCAAAGGAAACAACCCAAACTATCAAGTCTACTCCACTTTAAATCTCTGTGTGGGGGCGTGTGTGTGATGTCAAATTTCTGATATAAAAAAGGGGGAGGAAGTTTCAAATTTGAAAGCATCCAATCCTCAAAAACAGAAATTAAAGATGAATGCACAGAAAGCCAGCATATCAAAATACCCACCTCTGCCTTGATACATGATGAGATACAGAGTGTAATTACATGAATCGATAAGAAGCCAAGTTATTGTTACACTGAACAACTTAAATTTATATAATTTAGTGCTAAAGGTGTTTTAAGAAAGTTATACCAAATTGAAGCCGAAAATTAACGTAGAACTGTGACAGAATCTTAAAAAATTCAAAGACTTGAATGAATGCTAAGGAAAAAGACTCTAAAAGCTGAGTTAGCACTAAGATGTTCATCATGCATAGAGCCAGAATTTGAATAGCTTTGGATAAGCAAGACTTCTGCATGAAAGAATTTGCTGCTTAAGAATATGAAAGAGGCAGTTGATTTTTTTTATTTTAATTCACACACCTGAAAAAATACATGACTATACTCTTGGTATAAAGCTTTGCAATGCAAAACAAACAAATAGCAATTATGTCAGTCAACTAGAGCAAAACCAACTTAACCATTCAGTGTGCAAACAACAAAACATTTGCTTAAATGCCTATATTTATTAATGAATAAAGGTCATGTAAATAACATTGTAACTATTTTAGCTACACAGTAGGCTTGCAGGTCACACTGTATTACCCAGCCTGCCATTCCATCTGATGTGGCAAGAGCAGCCACGCAGCAGGATTGCAGAAATTCTCTAAGTAATGTACCATCACATTGTGTTGCGGTAAAAAAAATATAGTTTTGAAACTGTACCATGCATTAATATTGTGTAACTACTACTCAAATATGTGAATCCCTACAGCTTACTGGCTTGCATCTATTTTAGACAGACACCTGAAACCTCAGGGCAACTCTGATCATCATTCTGCACCAAAAAAATCAGTTTTCCCACAGAAAAGTTTGCTACTGTAGATACTTTTTCAGATTCAGTTTTAAGAATAATAACACATACAAAAAAGAATTGTTGAATTGATAGAATAATAAAAAAAAAGTTATACTGCCTTTTCCTTCTCATTTTTCATAGGTCCTTAGAGAGTCTTTATTTCATGCCAGCCAAAATGCTTGTTTCCAACACATCTTCCCTTACAATGTGCAAAAAGCACTAGTCCAGCTGACGATATGCAGAGCAGACTATTAGCCAGGCTACAGACTGATTTCCCCTGTTTGACTAGGCCAGGGAAACAAAAGAACACAAAACTAAACTTGCTGCAGGAACAATAAAACGCAATGGAGGAGGGGCTGCTACTGGAGCAGAAGAGACTATGGCAGGTTTTTTGCTCTGCAACTTCTGCCTCTAACACATGTTCACATAGCAACAGCCAGTCACTTCTAAGGTCTGGATCCCTGCAACCTGTACTCCTAAAAAAGCAGCTAGACAACAGTTCTGTAACAGATGTGCATGAGAGGGAAAAGAGGTCCCAGGAGAAATCCCTGCACAAGAAAAGACTTCACTTTAGAGACTTATTAAAAACACATGGGAAAAGCATTCCTTGTTTCCTTCTTATCACTTTTAAGGCTAGGTATGCAGTTTGATGTGGGCACTTCAGCTTTGCTCACCTCCAAGTTGGACAGCTATGGCACAGAAGTCCTTGAACAATTCACACTATATCCCTAAGCCTGCAAAACATCCTGAAACTGGCGTTCAGCCACAGTGTGTAGAATGCTAGACCAGTTGGGGGGAGGGTGTGGAGGAGACAGTTTAAGATCAGAGAAGCTTGTAGGCAGAGAAGAGAAATGAGCACAGATCCTTCAAAGCTTCAGACAGTACCCTAACTAGTAAACTATGCTCTCTCTCTGTTATTTTGGAACTTGTGCTCTAAGCCAGAAAAACAGTTTGTGGTTTCTCAGAGTTCTATGACAGGACAGTTTGAATAGCTAGAAAAGAATTTGTGTTTGCTAACTCAGAGAAGAATAAAGCCTCAAATAACTTTTTTGTTTGTTTTTAATGTTTCTCTCATACCTGCAGCCCTTTAAAATTCGAAATGAAGATTTCAGCCTATCACAATCATGCTTCTAGTTAATCTTGGCTTCTAGGCTAATGAAGACAGACCAAAACAAGGTCCAAAACTGTGAACAAGATGCTACATGAATACTGTTTAGTATTTTAAACTTAGTTAAGAAAGATAGCATTCTGTTTCTAGAATTAACTAGTATGTACATGACAAATTCAGACCTTTTTTAGTCTGTTTAGTTCAGCAATCCATCTGCCACAACAGATATTAGCAGGTATTGTGCCTTAGTACTGAAGTGTCTTCAAACCCATGCAAGATGTTAGTGAACAGCAGGTAGAAATTACACCCCTACTGTCAAGTCTGAAGACAGGCCTGAAGATTTCTGACACTGTATTATGCTACCATCTACTGGTTCACATTAAATTAAACGCCTGAACTTTCAACCTATTCACTCTCAGAAAAAAAAAAAAAAAAACCAAAAAAAAACCCCAAAACCAAAACAAAAAAATCCCCAACCAACCAAAAAATAATCAGTTTCTTAGAGGCTTAAAGCTATTTATTTTTCCATAGCAAAATGTTACCTTGAAATTTTCTACAGTAATTCCACAGCTCTCCTCAGCTTTGGTCATCTTTTTTAAGCAGGTGCAAGAATAATTGTTACATATGTCCAAAACATTTTGAAACAAGATATACCAAACTCATCCACTCATTTACTTACATTCGGCTAGTTTCAATGTTTTCAGAGTGAGGTTCTCCTGGTGATCTGCAAATACAGATAAAATAACAAATAATGCTTAAAGTTTTGTAAGTCATTACAATATGAAATTAGGAAAGGTGGAAAGTGATGATACTGTATTATTGCCAGCAAAAAACATCAACTTCTATGCACTTCCACATTCAGTTTGTTTGACCAAACCCTAGAAGACAATTTATAATGTAAACCCTGACAATATAATTAAGACAAATTTTCTTTAAGGAGGACAGCCCTTTTTCCTCACAGCTTACACAACAGCAGGCATTAGAGAAGAGTTCTGCCGGCAGTACTTCCTTAATCAGATTACATACTACACCACTTCTGCACTAAACCTTCACAAACAATTTTGTAACTAAAACATATACTCAAAGTTTATTATTGATCAACTGTTACAAACAAATTTCTGCACAGCTGGACTCTAAGAAGCAGCAGCTCCAAAACAGGTCTCAACAGAATCTCAACATAAATTTTGTATGTCTCTCAAATTGACTTTATTGAAATAATCTTGCAGGCAGCTGTTTTCTTCCTTCCAACCAACAGGTCAGACAATAATATTCAGAATTAGGTGTTTTTGCCTGGCATTTTTGAACACACAAACAGCACCTGTGTTCAGCTTACCAACCCCCTTGACTTAATTTACAGACTCACTTAAGGGGTATAGCTCCATATTAACTTAAGCAAGGCTAAAATACAGCTCTTCCTTATTCCCATCTTCTTCCTTACGGCAGCACCAATTCAAGAAGTTAACATTTAATAAATTTTTTTTATACTGATTATTTTTTTCCTTCCTTCAGGACTTCTTCCTGTGTTGTGAGTTTGTAACCAATGAGCCAGGAGACATGGCAGCAGTTTTGACTTCAGTCACCATAGCTGCCTTGAGTATCATACCTTAAGAACATTAGCCAACCTTCACTTGGGTATAGACTTTGGTACAATTGCCCATAACTGACACAAAGGATATATTTCCCGAGAAGCGGAAACAGAGCACAGCCATTGGAATAAAACTCTGTAGCTTACATAAACAAAAATGCCTTTCATGACAGCTTTCTTAAAACAGAAGTGAGCTAAAATCTTCAAACAGAACTCACTTTGTAGGTTTCAACAGTTTGCTATGGGGCTTCAGTTAGCACAGCTAAGCAGGCCTTGCCATAGCTTCACTAAGAAAATCTTTGTTTAGAGGAATGGGATTCCTGAATTTCTTTATTTACTATATGACCATATATACGAAACACTCCTGGAAATCTTCACCTGTAGCCTGAAACATTTCTTTTTTTCATGTTTCATTGTGCTACCCTTACTGGGTGGTCCCTCCTAGTAAAGCCTGGACTATTCTCTCAATTCTCTACTAAAAATCTTAGTTCCTTTACCAACATACCAGAGCAACTTTCTGGATATTACCAAACCGTACCACATTAACAGATCCAGTGCCTAGAAAGCATTTCTGGCAGACAACTTAAAAACTCCTAGGCAAGCTGGATACCATGCAGTGACAGCTGAAGAACACAGGAAGTAATTTGTTTATATTTCACTAAGTTATAAAATTCAACTAACACTAGCAACAATTCTGAACTTACCATCCAACTGATCCTATACTGATGCTTAAAATGCACATACCCTCTAGCTGGAAAATAATAAAGACTGCCCAATTTCAAAATCTGGTCTTTATTTATTCCCTCCAAATGATGTTTCCCCTCACTGACTGAAGTTCACGACTGACAAGACAGTTGCTGACAAAAATGCTCAACAGCAAAACAAATCAAAATTTCATTTCCCTTCAACTCCAGTGACCAAACCAGGTCACTAAATTACTTAGCAGAGAGAAAAAACTTCAGTTTAGGGTTTTTTTCTCTAGTTATTCACCTAAGCATCGAAGTGCTAGAAGTCACATGATCTGAAGAACAGTGGAAAGAAGAGTGTTTATTATGTTCATACTCACTAGCTCCTCTATTCACATTCAGGACTTCAGAAACTGATAGTAAAGAGACTGGAAGTTAGAGGCAGTCGTGATCTTTTAGTCATACGACACAATGAAGCTTTGGGTAAGAGTAATGCTTTAAGTTGCTAAGAAAGTACAGGTGAAATAGCATTAAAACACAAACACCAAGAGTATGCTTTGAGCCTTCAAAATATGCAGCAGTATGAAAAATTAAGGGGAAAAAAAAGCAGATTGTCACCTAAACATATAATGTAAAGAAGGTAGCCTGGTAATCTGCAGTACGGATGTAATCACAGCTATCTGTACACCCAAAATCTTTTCCTATCCTTAACATTTGTGTGAGCTTTATCTGGGCTTTGAACAGACAGCACAGTTAGTACATGCTATTATACTAAAAAAAAAAAAAAAAAAAAAGTAAAAAATATATAATTCTGTAAGACAATAATATAAGACACAGTTTCAGGAAAGTTCAGAAAAAAATAAACCTAGCTGAGTCAAAAAAAGGTTTGGTCCTCTAAGGTAAATGGTTCTAGAGAAAACAGGGATCAAACTCCTTCAGCTAATTTGTTTTCTATAGCATGAACAGACCTAGCATAACTATGATTTGTAGAAGTATTAATGCAATTACTAACCGGATTTTAAAAGGTTTCAAATGGTGATACAAGCACCAGATAAAACGAGCTTTCAGTACTCATTAGAACAATGTGGAACATCAATCTAATTACAGGAAATATAATATTTGTTGAGAAGCTATTTATTCTGCAATACCCAATTGTTTACAAACAAGATACCTTGTTATTCCTCTGAGCAAGCAACCGTATGAAGAAAGAACTACACAGTATGGCAAGGTGTCTTTTCAGCATGCTTAAAATCTGAAACAAGAGTTCTGTTCAGAGAAAAATCACAGAGCAAATGCTCTTATAAACTTCAGCTTTGAATTAGATCTTAGATACGGATCACAAGACACTAACTAATCTGAATACTGCAGTATGAGCTAGCAAATTGAAATGGTGGCTCACTTCCAATAACACAGGGAGCAACTTCTCCATTCTGCAAGCCACTCCTTGAATAAGAATGCTAAAAAATGTATACAGAATTTCAGTGTGACAGTATAAAACACCAGACTCAAAAGTGATTAACATTGGTCTTAAGAGGACTGCCACAGAGCACCACAGTGCTCCTATTGTAGAAAGCAGGCAGAGACAAGCTAAGTGAGCTTCGAAATCACTCTAAGCAAGAGCGCAAGTCAACTTTGACAGCTGACTTACCTTAAACAAACAATACACCTTAATGCTATCTATAAAACTAACTTCAAGCCTTACAAATGAAATAGTTTAAAAATAAATATTAAACTGAAACATACTGATCCTGAGAAACAACACAGTACACTTGATACTTACCTTTTACAAGCTGTGGCCATTCGGTGACATCAGGGTGATCACAATTGATTCACTGATTAAAAACGAGTAGTCACACCAGTCCTGTATCACGCTGGGCTAAGCATAAGCTCAACAACTCTAAATAATCAAAAATAATTTAGTTATAAGTCCTTACAAATTATTTTCAGCCAGTCTGCTAAATAAAAACCATAAAATAGAATAAAAAATACTGATGTTAAGCATTGTTTTAACTGCAAGATTAAGACCTACTGCACAAAAAAAAAGTTAATTTCTGAATGGCATTTTAAGACTTCTGGAGTAACTCATTACAGTACACTCAACTGGTGAACTTGAAAATTCATCGACTTATTTTTAGCCTCTCTAAAAAAACTAACATCCATCTTTTGGACAAGTGGAAAGCACCCAACATCAGGACAACAAGCATTTGAAGATCTGGAAGCATACGCATAAATATGAACTGTAATTTCTAACTACAATAAAATTCTGTTAGTTGTTTCTCTGCCACAACTCAGTTGATACTGGTTCCTGATGAGGCTGCGTTTTCCCAGGGGACCAGCATGTAACTTGCACTTTGCCATGCGCCTCTCCCCAAAATAAAGTAGGCTAAAGCTATGTAAAAGTTTCAGAGGAGCAACCCTTACTCTCTGTGGCCAGTATTTTAGGTACCTCGCTCCATTTAAGCCGCATCTACTCTTCTCTCCCTTAAATTTTCAAAAGGGTATTTTACCTGTCAACTGTTTCCTGTGATCTGGCTCCACGGTACAAATTGAAGGGTTGGTCCTTTATTTTGTCACGCAGGTGGCAGCCAGTGATCACCCAGCAATACTCGTGCCCAGAGCGCCCTGGGACCACCCCAGCTGATTACTTCCATGGCTGAAAAGGAACCAGTTAGTCTCTTACCTACTGCTATTATCTACTCTAAACTAAAGTTAATTGAAAAAATATTTCCAAATATAACCCTCAACACTGAATTCAACCCCATTCTCTCTCCCACCCAAGCTCCTAAGTGCACTGGACAAAGTCTGTAAAGAAAAAAAGGCCTCTGATGGAGAGTCAGACCACAAAGCATTATTCACTTTCTGTTAATATAAAGTTTTGATTAAAACTGAAATGTTATTACTGTGTTTAGTAAGTAAAAAGTTATCTTTTTCTAAACACCAGTAGCTATGAGGGCAGACCTCTGTACAATATCAGAGAAGTTTATTCCTGTGGCTCAGTCCCAGATAAAACTCCCCATATCTGAAGGTTGCCATGAAGAAGCCTCACACAGAAGCAAGGTGTACAAAGGCTAGCAAGCTATTCAGGGCACACCCGTAGCTCTCCAAAGTCACAGTGATCTGGTAAAAGTATTAAGGGAGCACATCATACAGTTTTAAATGTTCCAGTAAAGAAAGCTTTTGTGCTTCAGTCCAACCTGTTACAAGAGTCTTCAGTAAAGACTTAGGTTCAATAAGCAATCAAGCATTCTCAATGCTAATTTGTTATCTGTTGACTTATCAGTGATACGAAACCACTTATCTGTAAACAAGGCCCAGGATTTTAAAAAAATTGGCAGAAAAAATGCTAATTTTTGCTATTCTGCTACAAACCCCACAACAGAACAAATCTGTATTAGTTTTGGAATGATGCTTACTAGCTTTACTGGGTACATTCCTTGACATAGGAAAAATGTAATTTCATTTTTTTAACATCAGTTATATTTGTGTCTTCTCATCTAAACACACGTGCAGTTGACATAAGTAAAAAGGAAGCAGGCTACCAAAACCCTCTGAAACAAAGCAGTTTCTCTAGTGCTTACGTTTTACAGGTATAAATTGTCAAAGTTTAACTGAGTCAATGCCAGGAACACAGTGCAACCATTAAGAGTCAGTTGCAAAGGTTCCTCATCTGTCAACATTAAACAACAAACAGGGTAAAGATTTTCAAATTAAAGTTCACTGACCATCAGCTGAACAGAAAAGCAAAAATCAAGACGCTGATGCAAAACTAAGAAGTCTTAAAAACACTTCTTATGGCTTTCTGATTATTGAAGACCTGACAGTGTCTACGTTCAGGCAAGCCTTTTCTCTAAATAAACAGATGCCTATTTCAAGGCAGTGCTTCTTCCTAAAGTTAAATCTAAATTCTTGCTGCTTTCTGAACTGATGTGAAATTGCTCTGTAAAAATGCATGCAGAAATTAACACCGCTTCTAGACCTTTGCCTAAGTAACTTTCACCATGCGGGTCAAAGAGGACTGTGGTGTAATCTCTAATTTCCTCATGTGTTAGGAAACCTGCATTCTGTCCAACTGCTGGCAGCATCGGCTCATGTTCCAAACCAATCACTCCCTACCTGGATTTGAGTTCTGTATCACCCAGACCATGGGCAAAAAGCTAGTTACAGTAGTCTTCCATTCAAGTAGAAGCATGTTAGAACAACAGGCTGACAGCAACCTTAAAACAAGGTTTTCCTGAGATTTTGTATTATAGAAGCCATGAACATGACTGTTAACAGTGAAGGAACACATGAAGTGCTGGTGCTGGATTCAAAAACCATCAGATTTTGGAATGTTAAAGAATGTGCACTGACGTGGCACCTCTACTAATCATGGCCAAGACAAGTTTGTGCCCAGGCCTGACACAGCTCCAATTCTGTTAGTCAGATTTAGCATATCACTGAACATAGTATCTACAACAGCTCTGTGAAGAGAGGCAGCACCCAAGCCAGCATGCATCTCACCAAGGTGAAGTTAACTCATCTAAGTTTTGCAGCAAAATTTGTGTCTATAGACTGAATCAGCTTTGAAACGGACAGTAACAGCATTTCTAATCTGTAACAAGATACCTTAAAACTAGATTTACTGTATGGGGTCTATGAATCTCATGCTACCTTTCAACAATTTTCCCTTCTATCTCCTTCCTGTCCTACCTTCCCCACATATCCTTGCTGCCACTCCTTGGGACAGAATATGATAGGCAAGGATTCCCTAGCATAGATGAAAATTCTTTTCTAAAACCTTACTCATTCATCCATCACCAGAGTAGTGTCTCCTGGCAAAGAGACCAACATGTTGAAACATAGGGTGGGTGGTAAAGGACACTGGCATCAGAAGATCCCTTATTCTGATTCTAGTTTGAACAAAGGACAATTTGATTGTTGATCCAAACAAGGCAAAAAAAAATAAATAAGAACAACAAACAAAACCCCCACAACAAGTAACAGAGTTAAAGGACACTATTTGATCAGGAAAGGGAAACCACACTGATGAGAATATTAGCATCCTGGAAACTGACATTATGAAGAATAGGAAACTGACCTAAGCCAACTACTTTTCTGTCACAGGAATTCCATTACAAAACACACTCTGGATATAACTTACCTTTTCTAAGGTAGGAACAGCAGCCCCAGAGCAGATAGTTATTACTCAAACAGATTTTTATAATTATGATTAGCATGTCTTACAGTTTAGGCTTTCACAAACACACTGAGCAGCTGAATGTATCTAAATTTGTGCCTGTGGAGTATGCCCAAGAAACCTGAGATGGCTGCTTGGCTCTTTGGGACTGGGCAGGCTCCAGTAGAGACACATCTGTATCTGCTTAGTGACTATTTACAAGAGGTAGATTCAACCAGGACTGCAACAGCCCCTATTATAATTAGCATTGTAATACACAAGATCCATGCCCTCAAGCCATGTATCTGAAGAACCGTATGTGGCTCCCTGGAATAGCCCTCATCAAGCTGCAACAGGATAAATAATGTTTACGCAGTAGTCTGAGACAACTCAGACCCATTTCTTCAAGGGGGCAAAGGTGCAGATTTTCAGAAAATAATGTTTCTATGAACTCAAAAAGAGAGAGGAAAAAAATTATAAATAAGTGAAAGAGCAAGAAGCCAGAAACAAGTTCAGATGCATTAAAAGGGGCTAAAAGCAACTTTTTTGCATAGCCTGATGAGATCTTCACTTTGCATGTTTCATTTAATCTCAAAAGTCAAGGATCACAAACAGGAGCCAAGAAGAGGTCTCCAACATCAACATACAGAACTTAAAGCGACACCACGGAGAACATAAGCACCTACTTGTCAGCAACCAAAGCCAAAAAACTTCCAGGTACAAATCACTTAATTGAAAGTTATCACTTACACGGATTTTCTATACCCATTACTTTATCTGTGTTATTTGATGTTCATTTTCTGCGAAAGCACAGAAATCTGGCAGCTGACACCTAGTATCTGAGGTCTAGGAAGATCCCGGAAAGAAGGAACACTTTTCTCATTTAAACTATAACTTCTTACTGACCTCACTGAAGGACGGGTGCCCTGGAGGTGGCATTTCTAAGAATTTAAGTTTCTTTTACAAAGGAATTTTAAGTATCCACCTGAGTAATCTTTGATCCAATTTTTCTTCTTTTTAAGATTCTCTTTTTAACAGGTGATCTCATGAAAACAAGGGTGATTCACCTGTACAAAGAACTACCATGACCTTCCCGACCTTACAGTGCCAGAATTTGAGTTGCTTAATTAAAAATAATCATCCATCTCATGAAGATAACACTAGACAGCTTTCATATGTTTTCTGAAGAATCACTGAATCCTCCAAGAGTGAATTTGATACACTTCTGGATTTTGAGTACCATGATGAAATGAACAGTTATCATCTATGCAGTAAAAGGTACCCTCAGAACTTCCCCTGCTAGGTCACTACTTCAAAAAAGGAACTGACAATTAACAGAAAAGCTGGTCTTTTATAACTTGAGATTGTTTTAAGTATCCTGGAGAAAACTGTAGAATATTCACCAAATCCCTAAATTCCATCTTAACTGCCACTTGCAGGGGAGGAGGAAAAAAAATAAAAAAATATCATGTTTGAGACTTAACTGATGTTTTCAACCTTATCAAGACATTTTCATTGCCTGCATGCTGCTTCCTGCAGAGAAAACGTGAATGGACATAAGATTCCAGAAATTTTCTTCATACAACTAATAGGAGGTTGAATGATCCTGAAGTAAAATAAAACATGCACTAAGAAAACCTGGTAACATAAATCCTAACGAAGCTGCAGAAAACCAGTAGTAACACATCCATATTATTTTTTTTTTTTCCCACTGACTAGTAAGCCAAACCATTCATTTAATAAATACAAAGTCATACAGTTAGAAGACCAAAAGACTTGGGTTCTATCCTGGAAAATGACAACCTAAAATGATTAAAACAGTCGTAACTGATGTGCAAGCACACAAGTGTTCCCAGTATTACAGCTAGAACAACTGATATGAAGGGCTCTTGGAAAAGTGCCTGTTCATCTACATAAAGTACTTCAGACATGTCCAAAACTTGTGCCCAGTTCTCCAATTATTCAATATTCTTCAGCAGTGTTCTAGAAGTAGCAGAAAAGAGTCACAAAGACAGCATGTATATAGAAAAAAGTGCCTTGTGATTAGATAAGGGAAAAAGTTCAAAGTTAATCATGCTAATCAATATGGATACTGGAAGTAACTAAGTCCTCTCACTGCACATAAAAAAATACATAAAAAAGAGCTTCCAATTAAAAGAAAGCATATAAAACTGCCATATGACTAGAAACTGAAGGCTGACAAACTCAAATTAGAGTAGGAAGAGAATCATGCAGGACAGAAAGGATAATTAACATGAATAAATTATTTGGGGTAGGGATCTGAATTTGCTACTATCTTCAAATTAAAGCTGCCACCATTCTGGAATTTACACTTCAGTAAAAACACAAGTTATTGAGTTTAATAAATGTAGAATTTGGTGCATCCTGATTTACAGAGATCAACTACAGATTTACATAAAAGCTTAATCTTGTAATATTTGTATACTTACTTTGTCTGTATGTCAATAGCCCAGAAATCATGCAGTAACAGAAAAAAGTCTAGTGTTTGACCCAATCCCTCCCCTTGTGCCAAAGCTAAAGGCCTGCGAGTTATTTTCTAAAGCCACCCCTGCAATTCTGGGCATTAGACTTTTCTTTCAACATTTGGTTTTGGTTTGGTATTTCAGTAAGATCATAGATGTACTTTATTCACCTCTGTAAAAGCGGGAAAGACCTGAAATATTCTTTAGTTTCTGCATTTTTCACTTAGACCACAGCTGGTTTTTTACTCAGCTACACACACTCCTTGGTTTTGCAGCAGAGCCATTTGTTTCTAACTCAATTATGCCTGCTATTTCAGGCTCCCTCCAAAATGATATACAGTTAGGATTAGAAAGACCCTCCTACCTCAGAAGGTGAAATCCAGTCATCTGTTTAAACTTCTTCTAGTAGCTCTCCTTTTACTGCCTAGGTATCAAATTATTTTCCAAACATGTATGTTTTACACCTTCACTTCAGTTTTAGTATTTAAACTTCTGTTCCATCTGTCCTTTTGTTTATACTTTGTTACTTTGCTTTCTTTTGCTACCCATCCTTCATGCAGCCTTCCATGTAAAATACCTTTCTGTTCACCAAGTTCTTCAGTATCATTAGCATGTTTGTTTATATATAGTTTATATTAAGACCAAGCAATCATGCAATTCTGTAGCATAACATACAGCTCTTCTGATATTCCATTAGCATTCATTACTCAAGTTGTGGGGAATTAAGAGGGGAATTCTTTACCAATTTATGAAGTGCATACCAGTACACAGGCTATGCATACATACAGTGGCAAGCAGTTAAACATTCGGAAAACAGCAGCCAGTATCAAAAATGGCAAGAAAGAAATAATGGTTTAGGTTTGAAGAAGAGTTATCATACACACAACTGGTATTGAACTGGAGAGCAAGAAGCAGCTGGGTGGTCCCAGTGGTGCTGTGGGTGCAAAAATGAACATACGCTACCTACCAGATGCCTGCTACAGTAAAGGACCAATTTATACAATTCTCTCAGGAACATCTGGACTGTGATAATGTAACGTTATAGCTTTAAGTCATTTACAATCTTTAATTAGCACATACTATATTTAAAGTTATAGCTTAGAATTAATCCTGTCTATAGCTTAAAACAGATGCCAAACAATCCTTCTGCAAGGTTGAGATTTCAAAACTTTAAATACTTTCCTATGTTAAATACCTTCAAAACAAAAACCTAGACATATACCCATGGCGTATAAAGCTCTTATCAGTAGTTAGCTATTTCTTCCAACATTTAAAGTGATTAAAAACAGTATGGATGTAGCTTAGAAGCAGTTAATTTTAAATATTACATATATTCACATAAAGCTTTTATGTACATTATTAGACCTATTTAATATGGTAGAAAAAAACCACCCAGTAATTGTTTTTCTGAATGCAGCAATGCAAGAAACTTCCAAAATTCTGTAAGTACCAAACTGCACAACTACAGAACTTAAAACACTAGGGTGGCGCAGTCATTCTGTACTACCAGGTATCTCCACAGGACTACACCAGAATAAAGTCAGAAAATGAAAATTAAAATAACTACAAGTTAAGATTCCAACCTTGCTGTAATACATGTATATATTTAAGCTGGCTGGACATTCAAGAGCCTAGACAAAAAAATGCCATATGCTATGAGCTGATGTTAGCACTACTAAGGAAAGCTACATTTCTGTATTTCATAGAATAGTTCAGGTTGGAAGGGAACTTCAAGTTCATTTAGTTCCAACCCTGCTGCCATGGACAGGGACTCCTTCCACTAGACCAGGCTGCTTAAAGCCCCATCCAGCCTGGCCTTGAACACTGCTGGGGATGGGGAAGCCACAGCTTCTCTGGTCAATGCTGTTTCCTAGCATTCCAATTTGCGAATTTAACTTACACTGATGTTTACTTAAGTTTGCGAGTAGTTACGAGCTTATTTTTCAAGCCATTCCTAAAACCTGTAAAAGTCTCACTATAAATGTGCTCAGCAGGAAGGAAAAAACCCAAACAAACCAAAACCAAATCTTCAGCATTCTCCAAGGAAAAAAAAAACACAACACCAAAAAACCCTCAACTAAGTCAGTTTTCTAGAGCACTATACCTAACTAGTAAACATCACAGCTAAAAAAATACAGGAAAAATTAATGCATTTTTCTTCCTGACTTTATTTTTAACATTTCATTTTTTTTAACCAGGAACAAAAAACAAAGCTTTCATATTATAATTACTAGCATACACGCACTATAAGTGAAAACATAAACATACCATATCTTTCCAGAGCTGCAGAAACTTGTTCTTTCAAATTTTAAAATGCACTTCTACGGTTCTTGTACCTACAATGCAAAAAAAAACCCATTACATTCCAGTTTTCACACTGTGCTTGGTACAAGTTCAATACAACTTCAAAATGACACATTCAATCAGTGACAAGCTGCAACTAAAGGAAACACAGAATCACAGAGTATGTCCAGTTGGAAGAGAACCATAAAGAGCCCAACCCCCTGTTTTCACAGGACTACCTAAAACTAAATCATGACTTCCCAAGCTAAATCATACTTCCCATAAAAACCACAACAGAAAATATTTACTACGTTAGGGAAAACACAAAAGCAGAAAGCCTGCACATACAATGTTCCCTAATCTTTCCTCCACAGTAATGCAATAGAGTCTTACAATTCCATTCATCTACCTCATGATAAATAGCAATTTCCTTCATATGGAAGATTCTGGCATGGTCTTCTCTCCCCCCTCTTTTTTTTCTTTTTTTTTTTTTTGGGGGGGGGGGTTTGTTTGTGGTTTTGTTTTTTGTTTGGTTGGGGTTTTTTGCTTGGTTTCTTTTTTTGATCTCTGTGTGTGTGTTTCTTTGTGCTTTTGGGGGTTTTGCTTGTTTGGGTCTTTTTTATTTGTTTGGTTTTGTTGTTTTTATTGTGGTGTGGGGTTTTTTGTTTGTTTCTTTTTTTATTAACTAATGGTAATTATCATTAGAAAAAAACCCACCCAACGCTCAAAGAAGTCACAGACAGAACCACATCTTTGTCCAGGCTGCACAAAACTGGTGGAGTTTGATAAGCTCTACAATTCATTCATTTTCAGGCAAGCCATAACTAACAACAGACACATGACTAAAACATACTTCAAACATCTTCAACAAACACCTAGAAGTACAACCAGTTTCAGGGAGAAAAAAGTGAGAGGAATAAGCATGTAGATAAAGAAATCTAGTAGCAACTTTCAAAAGGAAAAAAAAACCCACCAAACAAACAAAACCAAAACACCCAACTTACTTATTTGGCACAGAGTATCACATTTTCAGTACCATTCCACTTAATTTCTAGGTTCTAAAACTCTATTTAGAACAAATAAATCCAATGCTGCCGATTTAGGCTGATCTCCAATACAGATCAGAGTTCCCACGAAGGAAACACTGATCTGGTTACCTTAAGAGTACATTTTGGTTTGCCTTAAAAGATGTCAAACCACAGAGAACTCATCCAGGACACCAAAGGCCCAGTTCTTTATCAGGGATGTGAAATGGGTGATCCTGGTTTGAAACAGTCGTGCCAGTAAAGCAGTCTCTATATCACTAACAGTTTGTCCGCAATTTTTTGTATTTAAAGAAAAAAGTTAAACAGGACAACCTACCTGTTTCATGAAACAAGACTGCTATTTCAGCAAACAATTAGGATAACTATATGGATTTATGTACAATTAGGATTAATGAGTTAATGTTATGCAACTACACCAGTAGAACTTTGGTACCATTCAGAAGAAAAAGAAAATGATTATTTGAACAATATGAAACAAAAACTAATGATTTTCCTGTTTGGAAGTGGCACTTCTACTCCATACCAACAGAAATCTAGAATATTTATTTTATATTCTATTAAAGAATAATTCTTCATTCACAGTGCTGCCATTAAGCAAACTCAGAAATATTCTGACAAATGTGACCAATATTTTCACACCTTGTATCACAAGACTTCCAGCTCAAACACCAATGCATATAATTGTTCATGTACACAGATAAATCAGTACCATCTATATAAAATTCACTCTGTCTCCTCTAAGGTACAAAAGCACCATCGGTACGCACAGAGTATGAGCAGAGCACAAAGTATAGCATGAAAAGGTATCAAAATTACACATCTATCTTATGATTATTATCCAGCAATAGGAGAAAAGATAACAAAGGTTCCCAATATAATTGAAGCTATGTAGTTTAAAACAGTACAATTTACAGCAGAAACGAGACCACAGCAGAGGAGACGGAAGACACAGGACTTGCTTATTAACATGTAGCTAGCAGCAGATGAGCAATTCCAGCAACACAAAACCGAAGCTCCTGGACTTCTAGTCCTCTTTCTTCAAACTCCCCCCACCAGCTACCACCAGAGCAAAGCAGTTCAGCTGTCTACTAAAAGGCTACACTCAAAGGCTACATGACCAACATCAAAATGAACTACAGAATTTGTAATGCTTGTCTAAAAAAGAATGAAAATAATTTAATGAAGTCAGATGTGCTTTAACATTCACCTTTAGTACTCATTAATTAGCATTAGGCTACCACAACTGCCTAAAAAAAATGCAAATGGAAAATGTGACTAAAGCATGGCTAACACGCTTCCTTCCACTCAACAAGAAGAAATCTTGATGTGTCACATGACCAGAGCCAAAAGAGCTGCTTGTTTACAACTGTCATATATTTTCAGTAAGAGGAGACTTTAAGGCACACTGAATATTAACAAAGATGCTAAGCTAGGTAATTAACCAAACTATAATGTACAGAACTGAAAAATATTTAAGAAATTAATTCTAAATTACAAAAAATACTTTGCAACTTTCATGTCTGGCTTGATGCAAGACATCATGAAATCACCTCTTATCTAGTCCTGAATGTTTTCCACTTTTTTTTTTTTGCAGTAACTTTCATAAGACAGGAGCAAAATAAAAAATTCTGAGAGCTACCCTTAAAAAAAGGTAGGTATTTTATGTAGCATTATGTATTTGAAATTGTATTAGAGAAACTGTGACTTTAAATAATAATTTTCTTCCATGACTGACATATACGACATAACATTAGCCAAACAAAAAACCACCAAGTATTCACAAACACCCTTCTTTCAGTAAGATATTTAGGTCAGAGGAGCCACACAAATGAAGTATTTATCACCACCTTACAATGTGAAGGGCTCAACTTTTACAACCAAGAAATACCAGTATTTCACAAAAGTGACACATTCCCTTCAACTCTGATGAGACTTGCAGATTATGTAGACTCTAAGTATGTATTGTCATGGTCCCAAATAGGTAAGTTTTGCTACAACAGCTGAAACACATCTGAGTGCTGCCACTGCAGCCTGTGTATGCTCATATACCATGGACTTCCTAAAAATGAAATAGGGTATATACACATATTAAACCACAGCATTTATTACCACAATTTTGCTCAAGAGATTTCACTATGAAATAAAAAGTAAGCATTAGCTGAGTATCGCTATACAAATAAGAAACCTGGAAACATGATATTGAAAACAGAAATTCTGAAGTAGTGATAGACCAATATCATCTAGCTTTGTAAAAGTTAGATAGCTTTTAAGAAAATGAAAATTACCATACTGTAAAATCAAAATATTTTAAGCATTAATCAGCTCCTGCACATGAATAACCATCTGCAGAAGAAAAACTTGTCTACAACTATGGTAGCATTTTTTGAAGTATTTTGACCTGCAGACCATTTTAGAAGTACAGCTCCTTTAAGAGCCACTCCACCACCCCCTGACACCCCAAGCCTGCTGAACTGCAGCTGCTCCAACCTGGGTCCCACAAAGCATACCAGAGCAGGAGTACACAAGCAATGCCAGAGCCCAGCTGCCTGGACAAGTCTGGCATCTCTCAGCACCATGCAAGCTTGGCAACATGTTACGCAGGTCTTGTGCCTCCCCTGCACACAGCTCCTGAAGGTATGGAAAAGGGGTGCTCGTCTGTCATTCTCATTTCACCAATGTCTTTAATGTAATGATTATCAAGGGAGTATCAACAAATCCCAAAAAAGGGTCCATCAAAGGAAGTAGAAGTGTGATCTCCGCTATGAAGGACAGATGAATAACTAGCTTTGTCCCTAGAACTCAATCTTGGTCAGGGCAGGAGTCCTGCCACAGTCCTCACAGAATAAAAAGAAAATCATGCAGACAAATCACAGCTATGCAATTAGCCAAACCCAAATACAGGTTCCATGATTTTATGCTTGTGATCCCACTGGCTGATGCAAGGCCCACCAAGACCAAACCTAAACTGGGTTTCAAACTACCTTATAGGTTTTGTTACTTTGTCTTATGTAGGTACTTAGGTCACAGGTTTGACATTATGTCACACCAGGATTGAACATGAAGACACATGGAAGACAGGTGATTCAAGACAACCAGCATGTGTTTCAACATGTCATTGGTTGAATGGCTGCATCCAGATGGACGCGGTCAACAGCTCAACATCTAGATGGAGATCAGTGATGAGTGGTGTTCCTCAGGGGTCTGTAATGGGTCTAGTACTCTTTAATATGGACACTTTGAGTGCACCCTCTGCAAGTCTGCAGAGGACACCAAGCTTAGTGGTGCAGCTGACACACCTGAGGGATGGGGATGCCATCCAAAGAGACTTGGACAAGCTTGAGAAGTGAGCACATGCAAACCTCATGAGTTTTAGTGTCAATAACCTGCACCTGGGTCAGAGCAATACCTGGTATTAATACAGGCTGGGTGATATCAATACAGAGTGCCTCTGAGAAGGACTTACAGGGTACTGGTGGATAAAATAATGAACATGAGCTGACAATGTGCACTCGCAGCCCAGAATGTTAACTGTATCCTGGGCTGCACTAAAAGTGCGACCAGATGGTTGAGGGAGGTGTTCCTGCCCCTCTGCTTTGCACTGGTGAGTCCCTAGCTGGAGTAGTGCCTCCAGTTCCTGGGTCCTCAGACAGGAAAGACATGGATCTGTTGCAGCAGGTCCAGAGGAGGGCCACAGAAATGATCAAAAGGCAGGAGCACCTCTCCTATGAGGAAAGGCTGAGCAAACTGAGGTGGTCCAGCCTGGAGAAGGCTCCAGGTAGGCTTTAGAAACCTTACTGCAGCCTTCCAGTACTTAAGGAGGCTTATAAGAAAGATAGGACAAACTTAGGCCTGTTGTGATAGGACAAGGGGTAATGCTTCTAAAATAAAAGAGGGTAGACTTACACTAATGACAAGAAAGCAATTCTACCAATGAAGGTGGTGAAACAGTGGAAGAGGTTGCCCAGAGAGGTGGTAGACACCCCATCACTGGAAAAATTCAAGGTTAGGCCGGACAGGACTCTGAACAACCAGATCTGTTTGTATATGTCCCTGCTTCATTGCAGGGGGGTTGGACTGGATGACCTTTAAAAGTTCCTTTGAACCCAAACTATTCTATTATTCCATGAAAAAAGTTATACCCTCACTATCAAGCTGTCAGCTGGTATATCAGTTCAAGTTTGTGCTAAACCATCACTGCTGTAATTCACCTATGGGACAGTTCCACTGTCAAAGTACCACACAAGATAAGCATGATTCTCAAAGGTAAAGTATGTCAATATAGAGCATGTTTTCAAAGGTATGTGGAAGGATACAAATAAGAGTGCTTTTCAAAGACAATTCTAAAACAGCCACATGCTGTTAATATTCTTTTCAAGCCACCAGGTGACAGAAAAAAAACCAACAACCCAACAACAAAACAAACAGACAAAAAAACTAAACCACTGGTTCACGAACTAGAAGTTTCTCTTAAAACACATACACCTGTTCTAAGGAAATGCAAGTTGCTTCAAAAGAAGCAGGTCACCCCTCTTACCTAAGACAGTGAAGTGAGAGTCAGGGTCCAGAGGCAAGCCACCCATTTAGTTCACCCAGCTGAATAACTGCAGCTTCTCCTAATTCTTCAACACTCTGTAAAACACAGGTAAAGAACCATGCAGAATGGTAATGGAAAGAGTACCGCTAAAGTCTGACTTCCACCCTCTTCCTCCATTCAGCAGTTTTCATAATACAGGGAAGCAGGCTCAACCTATTAAAAGTAAGAATTAGTTAACGCTTCCTTTCAGAGATGAATTCACAAGTGTTTGTGAGACAGAACACCATAGTAATATTTAATTTATAATGTAATTTTGCAACAAGTAAGTTGTTAACAAGTCCTCTCAACTCCCAGCCACAAGAAGGTGGAACTATTCAAAAATAGCAATTAAAAGTGCTATTTGGTCACGTATTGTATTGCTAACCAGGAATCCTGGATCTCAACATTATTTGATTTTATCATTAATTTTTTTTTTAAATATTTATCCTACAAGGTTATTTTCCTAAGGAAACATCTTACCAGCCAGTACAGCTGCTGAAGTGTTGCTTCATTACAAAATGTTACCTTTACACTGCATTTGCTGACTTTCTGCAGACCAACCAGATACATTACACACATTATTGTTCATATAAGTCTGCTTTTTTCCAAACTTTTATTCATGGGCCATACAGCTTTATAAGGCTGTCAGGCACTGTCTGTAAGCACAAGAAGTTAATGCAGTAAAAGTTAAGGTCAAAATATTAAGGTGACAAAAAGCCACTCCTAACATGTGGTTTGCTCACTGCTGTTGTTTCTGGGAACCAAATATTTAGCAAAGCTCACAACACTCTCCTGGGAGTCGGGGAGAAAATGGTATTTTTTTTTTAGTAAACATCATATTCTAAATTATTTGTCACAGAACCTGACAGCAAATGTATTACCGTCTTCCATGTACAAATCAGCATTTGATTAATGACAGAAAATCTTTCAACACTGCTGCTCTGTAAAACTCACAGCTACTGGATACTTCAGAAAAAAGTGTAAAACATCTCCTTTGTTTAAAAATCAATATCAATTCATTAACTAAAGTGAAGCGAAGACCTGGCCCACAGTACCAAATACTGACACTGAAAATAAGATATATGCCTACATATTTTAGGAATTCTTTTCCCTTGTCCCTCAATTGCGTGTTCTATTTTTAAGAGTTGGTAGCTTTTATCTTCCCATGTATGAATACACTGCTATGGTGAGAGGGAAAGACATTTCCTGAATTAAAAAAACATTAATTCTCTCTGAACATTCACTAAATAAACTGAAACCAAAAGCAGCAGAGGAAAAAAAAAATAATAATAATTTACTCCATAGCAAAAACTAAGGTGATGCATATTTGATACAGTTATAAAAATGTAAACATTATATTCATTCCACGTTAAATGCCATATCATGTCCTACACTATTGTTTACACAAAATGTTACAAGGTTAAAAAGCAAATATTCATAGTGAAATAAGCATGATTTCCTACTGGGGTGCATATTTCATAATTCTGAAAAAGGCTTTCTCCTACCAAACATGAAGTGAAAAGAAAAAGAATCTGTTTTATTTCCTCAAGTCAATTAGAAGAGGGACAATCTCACTCTAGGTGCTGTAACAAGCTGAGAAAATCTCTTGGTGTATTTAACATACACACACAGCTTTAAATCCCATCCACAAAAGAATAATTATTTGCATATGTCTTTAAGCAGTGGCAGTAATTAAAAAAAGACTAAAAGCTTTGTTTGCTATTAAAAAAAGGATCAAACCCACACAATGTTAAGGGTTCTGAAGAGGACCTGAACTGAAAGCTTTAGGCTTTAAAACACTGCTGTGAACAAGTTAAACTCCTATGCTGTTCCAAGCCAGCCTTCCCTTCTGTCACTTCCTTTACACAGTCACAGAATCATGTCCCTAGAAAATCCCAAACAAATCAAGCTATTTTGCCATCTACCTTGATGTTTTTATTTATGAATTCTTGGGAGATCCTAGGGATAGTCCAGGGAGGAAAACCAGCAAACAATGCTGGTAAACAGAAAAAAAACTTGTTGATTCTAGTATGAAAGATACTACAAACAGCAAACATTTATAGTGGAATGGAAGGTATTCATAAAAGAGACATGCAGTATCCCATAATACTGCACAGAAATAATTTCAATTAAAGATATTTTTCAGACCTGTAAACCTAAGCAGTGGTCTAGATTTTCTTTCAAAGTTTGTCTATATCGAATTGACAGAACATTACTGTTACAAAGACAAGTCATAAGCACTGCAAACTGCAGTTCTTTTTAAAAGAAAATGAGTGTAAGGAAAACTGTGGAATATCCATAGCAATTTGGTAATGCACATTTCCTATTTTCAATTCAACACACTTCAAGTTTCACAGTATTTTCAAGCCTTCAACTGTTTCCAAGATGAAAGGGCACAGAGTATTCCATGCTACCATCCAAACTAAGCAGTTTTTTAAAACTGTAAAGCCTGTTTTCCAGCAGTTTTCATTCTTATCAAGGGGTACCTCTCACCACCTCTGTTATCATCTCACCCAGTCATAGATGTCTAACAACACAACATAGAGTTTAGCTTCCCTCTTCGTGTGGAATCTCCAACTGGATGCTATTTGCATGAATTAGTAACTTAATCTTCTGTTTTAGACTTCTTCCTTTCAAACCAGTCAGCAACATAAACAAAAATGTAAAATAACAATACAGTCACGTCCATTTTACTTTGTTAGGAATCAAAGCTCAAATCAGATAAAATTTCCCACTGATGAACTTTTTGGTAGACCTGCAAGAGGAACGGTAAAACTAATCTGACAAGCTGATTCTGAGCCTCAGGTTTGCGCAGCCACCTACTGAAGTAGGGAAGTTTCCATACAGACACAGAGAAGCCATTCCTGAACTGATGTGTAAGACACAGGTTTTCTTCCAGAGCTATAACAAAGCTTACACAGAAGAAAACAAAAAAAAAAAAAAGCATTAACTGGGGGAGGAGGGGAAGCATAACCAAAAGTCTATAATTACAGGTTCTTGCCACTTAAAGGAGAGTTGTGGACCATGCTTTTTTCCCTCAGCAGTACTAACTTCTGAATGACCACATCACTTCATTTTAGACACCAGATATACAAATCAGCTGTGAACTGTAATGCCCTACAGAGCTCCTTTAAAAGAAATATTACCGCTACACTTAAAAACGGAACCCCGAAAGTCCTGCAGCGGGAGGTGACAGATCCCGTTTACTAGCAAAGCATCTTGTTCACAGGTTAGAAGATCCGACTCTTCAGACTGGATCAAAGGTAACAGGAGCAAGTGAACACAGCTACTTTATTAAGCGGGCCCTGCACACTAGTCACGCACCCTCGCAGTACTTCACACACCCGCACCTCCCCGGCTGCCCCAGCTGGCCATGCCGAGAGCGCCCAGGCGCCCCGTGCCCACGGCAGCCCCGCGGAACCGGGAAACTGAGGCAGGGACAGGCTAGGTTCACCCAAGGTCGCCCAGCAAGCCCAGGTCCCCCTGGGGGCGGGCTGCAGCCCGCCCGGCCTTCCCGCTTCTGGGGAGGGACGGGGCGGCCCCGCACCCATGTGCCTCACGGGGAGGAGGTGGATGACCACCGGGGCCACGCACCCCTGCCGCCGAAGCCTCCCGCCTGCCGTCACCACCCCCGGTAGTGGATCTCCCAAGCGGAGGGAAACGGGCAGGGCCGCTTCCCGGCTCCCTCCCCCTCAGGGCCGGCGTGAGCCGGGCGCCATCCCCCGTCCCGGCCCTCCCTCGGGCCGGGCGCTGCGCAGCGCCTACCGACCTGGGCGCCGCGGCCTGCTGCTCCCGGTCACTCCCGCCGGCACCGCCGCCCGGGCTCATGCGGGGGCCGCGCTGCGCTCGGGGTCGGGCCGCAGGCGAGGAGCCGCCGCCAACGCTGCTGCTGCCGGAGGAGTCGTCGGGGCCCCGGTGCGGAGAAGACAGGGACGCGGCCTGGCGGGAAAGGACGAGGGAGCGGCCTGCCGACAGCGAGAGGGCGGGCCAGGCCCGCGGCTGCGCCTCCTGTAGCGGACTCGCTCACTCTCACAGCGAGCCCCACGCCACCATCTTGGGAGCAACGCGGATATCGGCGCGGCGCAAGCTCGGAGGACGGGCGGGGGTTGGGGGGAGGGGGGCGGGAAGGAGGACCCACTGCGTCCCGGCGTGCAACGCGGGCAGGGGCGGGAGGACAAGTCGGCTGCTCCACGCTACCCACCCCGCGAAACCATAGAGTTCCCGGGCCGCTTTCTTCCTGTCTTTTTCACTCGCGGCTCCCGGCGGAAAGGAGACAGGGCGGCGCCTATGTGCCTGCGTGAATGAGGCAGCAGCCGCCATGTTGGAAGAGGGCAACAGGGCGAAAGGCTCAGGGGGCGGGGCTCCATCTGTATGGAGCGGCGGTCAGCGCAGAGCGTGGGGGTGGTAACTCGAAGGGCGGGGTGGCGCATGCGCGGGGCGCAAGGCGCGGGGCGAGTTGCCGAGTGGGGGCGGAAGAAGTGAGGCGTTTATAGCATGGGGCCGACGGTGGTACGCGCGTGTCTAATAGTGTGCACGCACACGCACATCTACATATGTGTGTATCTATGCATATATACACCTATATACATATATCCCTGTGTGGGGGGATTGACAGGCAGATGCATGTACGCATAGGGTAGGATACATATAGGATACATATGATAGGACAAGGGGTAATGGGTTTAAACTAAAATGGGAAGTTCAGGTTTGATGTAAGGAAGAAGTTCTTTACTGTGAGGGTGGTGAGGCACTGGAATGGGTTGCCCAAGGAAGCTGTGAATGCTCCAACCCTGGCAGTGTCCAAGGCCAGGTTGGATGGGGTTTTGAGCCACCTGGTCTAGTTATGAGCTGTCCATGCCTATGGCAGGGGCTTGGAACTAGATGGTATTTAAGGTCCCTTCCAACCCAAACCATTCTATGGCTCTTTGAGTCTATCTCCACATACACACCAAGGGACATATATGCAGATGCACACACAGGGACGTGTGCAGGGACGTGTATGTCTGCATGCATGCTTATATGCTTATCTATATATGTATGCATGCTGATACACCAGAGGTGCACAGGGGCACCCCTGTTCACACACACACATGCAAGCATGCTTGCTTTCACACACACTTGCCCTGCTCGCAGCAGGGCTGCAGGCAGGACAATACACAGACATAGAGGTGAGCAGTGGCACAGCAAGGGGGCACAGCTGTTGCGGGCAAGGAGAGAAACCACCGCCACCTCTGAGCCCTCAGCAAGGAGAGGGCGGCCACCATCAAGGCCTGCTGCGGTGTCAGGGCTGTCCACGGCCCCATGGCAGTTCGCCCAGGGTGTATCAAGTTTAATCTGGGCCGGGTGCCAGGGCTGGCCGGCGGGAGGGAACGCAAGAAGGGGAATGGACAATGACCTCTGGAGGGTAGCCCGCGCAGGGGCCATATTCTGCTCTTGCTGCTGCTGGCCAAGGCACATGAGGACAAGCAGCACTCAGTATGGGCATCCCGGCTGTGTCAGTTCTCTGTGCAGGTGATGGAGGAGAGTATGAGGACAGGCAGAGCAAGAGGCCCATGTTACTCAAGCCCCAAACCACTGGGGGCACAGAGAGTAGAACTGGCTGGTGGGGCTGGGAAGGCTGGGGAGCAGTGAGGACCGGGCATGCGGACTACGGGTGAGCAAGAAACCCTGACCCTGAGCAGCTGTGCCCGAAGCTTGGCTCGTTCACCTGTCCTTGAGAACAGTTTTTCCATTAACTCATTTGTTTCCTTCCCTACCTACACTAAGGCCTATGCATTGCAAGTTTGCTTTCTGAGGGGTTTTAAAAACACAGGTAAAATTTGCGCTTTGTCAGGTCAGTGTTGAAAGCAGGTTGATCAGGTAATTTCAAAATAGAGCAACACATGCAAAATGTGACTTTTGTGGATGATTACTCTTTTAAGGCATTGAATTTGTGCAGCTGCAAGCATAGAAGGAGAGGAAGGGGTAAGTAGAAAGTAAAAGGAAAACAGATCCGAATCTTTTTTTATATTAACCCTTAATAAAGGGAATTAATAGAAATGATTATACACTTGCAGATAGTATACTTTTTATTAAAAATAAATAAATAAATGAATGTAGAAGCATGAGAAGTTCTTAAATGTTAGAATAAACTCTTAAAACCATAAAAATAAATTCTCAAATGTACAATACTGAAGTGAAGTATTTTTTTCTGGGCCAGGAAAAGTGTTAAAGATCTTTAAGAAGGCATGGATACATTATAGATTTTAGCACGATTTTGGAAGACCTAAGCTGTATGCTACAGGGCAATAGCTAGTAAGTCTGGTGGACTTAAACTACACTGTTACAGATCAGGCAGAGAATCCTGGTACAAGGAATATGATGGGTAGAGGTATAATTGGAATAGTAAGACTGAAGTGCAAGAGTACTTCACAGCATGGTCTGAAAGCAGGGTATATTGCTATGCTAAGATGGACATTGTTACTCACCTAAAAATAATCACTGGAATGAACACAGACTTCTGCATCTGGATGCTCTCCCACACAGTAGCAAAACCTGCCAGCTTTGGTGTATTAAAATTTCAGATTCAGGACAAAGTTTATTGTGCCATAAGCTTTCTTATTACCTCAGAAATAGTAATATTGATAAAACTCAGTCTGGAAGATGCACTTACTTGCTGCCTTTCCCTTGATCTGTTACAGAGCGCACATGTTCAGTCGTTATTTCCTCCTAGCCTATAAGAATGCTATGGGGAAGCATGTCATCGCTAAAGTCCAAGTAAGCAATATCTGCTCTCCTCTTGCCTGCAGAGCTGGTCTTCTCATCGCAGAGGTGCTCAGGCTGGTCAGGCATCATTTGCTTTTGGTAAATCCATGCTGGCTGTTCCCAGTCATCTTCTTGCTCTTACTGATTCTGGAAATCATTTCAGGTTAAGCTGATGAGTCATGTCTTCCTTGACCCCCATAGCCCAGATCCTCCTTGCCTCCAGCACTTGGGGACCTCCCACGAGCACCACGATTACTCAGGGATGACAGAAGGTGGCCTCACAGTGACGCTGGACATCTCTCAGTGTGCTCGGTTGCTTTTAATCCCATGAGTTTACATATGTCTTGTTTATTTAAGTAGCCCATAACATCATCCTCCTATTCTGCAAGCAGCACCTTTCTCCTGCAAGCTTTGCTACTACCCATAGGGATCTGGGAGTTCCAAGACCAAGACCACACCTTGCCAGTAGCAATGACACTGACATGGTCTTTTCCACGTCCTGTGCTACTAAGTGCTCTGCCCCATTAAGCAGCAACACCATGATTTCATTAATCCTTCTTTTGCTGCTGATGTAACTACGCATGCTCTTACTGTCTTTCACATCCCTTATGGATTTAGCTGTGGCCTAGGTTTGGCCTTCACAGTTTTATCCCTGCATGCTTTGATGATGCTTCTAAACCTCTTCCTGGAATATATCCCAGTCAGTCATTGCGTGGAAGTTGTCTCTATAACTTTTATTGGGACATTTGGTCATCTTCTCCCACCTTCATAGAAGGGAGGACCAGGGCTTCTCAAAATATCCAAGATAGGAATACTGTGGATTTGTATGATGATTGTCTTTTTTTTATCCCTTTTTCTTACCAAATAGTAGCTGACACTTGGTTTGGAGTTGGGGTTTTTGTCCCCTGCAGAGCACCAAGTGCATTTTTATTTTCCATGGAACTACTGATTGCAATCCTGAGATCTTGTTCCTGGTTAGCAATGGACAGCTCATGGTCCATCGCTGCTCTGAGATAATATTGCTTAGAGATGTTAGAGGTTTTCACCTGAAGAAACCAATGCAATTGTAAGGAAGAGGCAGATGATAGCAGGTGAAGGAAATGTGCAGCGTGGATCAAGCTGATGTGGATGCTGGGGTTTATC
The DNA here is from genome assembly GCF_033783945.1 of Neopsephotus bourkii. Taxonomy (NCBI): domain Eukaryota; kingdom Metazoa; phylum Chordata; class Aves; order Psittaciformes; family Psittacidae; genus Neopsephotus; species Neopsephotus bourkii. The sequence continues at coordinate 2,342,228 of NW_026902234.1, read as the reverse complement.
GCATTGGCTGAATACAGACGTATGGGAAGGAGACTTCTCTGAATAGGACACAGGTATGAAAAGACTCAGCCTTCCTTCTGTTTTAGGAGGTGTGGGACAAATCATGTTGGCTGTAGAGATGCGAAGAATGGTAAGTAATATATCTAGAGCAAATTGCAACATAGCAGTGTTACACGAGTGACCAAGCTGCATGGTAAATTTCACTTTGATTCTGCTACGGATAAATTGTTATTTTGGGGGAAGTACTAAATTCCTTTTAGGTTTTATAGCATGTGCTATAACTTTTTCTTACTCTGAAGTAGCTTAACTAACCACAGATAAACGGTGTTCACTGGTGTGCCAAAATCTTTTCTGTTACAAAGGGGATAATTGTACTTTCCTGCCTATTTAACTATGCTACATATTCAGAAATACTGGGATATTAGGGTACAGAAATGCTTTTGCTGCCTCGAGTGCTTTCAGCTACTGTACACTGATATAACCAGCTGCTGGAAAGCAACTGGATCTGCCCAGCTGAGCAGACTCCAAATTTGGAGAAATCTGATTGGAATTCCCAGTGGAAAAGCCACCACTCCCTCCCTGCTTCCTCCTTTATCCCTGCTGCTGCTCAAGGGCCTGGGTGTGGACTGCAGCTGAGGAGAACAAATGGTTAGACTGTATTATGAAGCTATCCCCTCGACAGAGCAGGCTCCAGTGAGATGTTTCAATTGTGTGACTGAAGTAATGCTCAGTAAAAAGTAAAAAATTAAGAATTAGAGCTAATAACCTGGTCATTCAGTAGAAGCCCTGCAGAAAATCTAATCTTAGCATCTGACCATTTGGAAACCATTGTCTTTCTCTTCTAGATGCTGAAATAGAACAAAACCAACTTGTTTCATACACGTTATATGGAATAGGCAGCATTTTCCAGCGGGAGAAAAAGGATATTAAAAATAGAATCCCAAGCCTTGTTCACCATTTACTTGTGATGCTGGAGAAATGCCATTGTGAACCAAGTCTGCTGCATATTAATTTCAGTAGATTTTGATGTCTCACTTCAGAACTTTGTAGAAAATAGTTTCCTCTGGAGATGTCTTTGTAAACACACACAGAACGATGCATGTGTCCTTTTCTCATTTCACTTGAAACCCCCAATACAAATTACCTGATAATTCATCTTTTTGGTGATGATTTCAAATAATTATGTGAGTGAAAATTAGATTTTGAAGCTCTGTAAGGGTAACTCCTTAGATAGTAGCATCTTTTTAGTGAACAATTTACCTTAGTTAATCCTTTTAGACAGAAAGAGTACACTGAAGTGCTATGAGCCTTTGGGAGCCAAGCCAAACGCTTCAACTTGCTGATAGCTGAATACTTTATGCCTCCCTTTGCAGATAAAAAGATAAGTGAGGGGAAAAGATCATCATCAATATAATGAAATATCGAAGTTCTGAGTTAATGCTTAGTCTGGGCAACTGGGAGATAAAAAATCCCTGTAGTGACTGGGTGATTATGATGAACTCTGGTGGTCTGTTCTCTTGTCTTTTCATCTCTTGCCCTGGTAGATACTTGAAGGAGGGAGCAATATTCTTGACTCAGATCTTGTTTTCAATGCAAATGGAGAGACTTGAGCTCCTTAAGGGCTGTCTATAGCGCACTGCAAATCATTTGGCTTAATACAGTGTAATCCTTAGCTTAAGAGAGCAGTGAAGCAAAAACAGTGTGGTGGAGACTGCACAGCCAGGCCTTGGCAGGCAAGTGAGATGGTTTGACCTCAAACCCTGGATGTAGAAGGCAGGTCACAACTGAGATGGGTCTTGCTTCTAACCTTTTCTCTTCCAGCTCCTGTCATGATGGTGAGGAGATAAGTAGTTTAAAGTGGTTAATATTGTGCCCCCCAAATCTTCAAACCTGTCCAGCACCTTCTAGCCACTCTACCCTTTGCTGTGTATGGTAAACATGGTCCTCCTTGTGCTGAAAGCTGTGGGAAAATTCTCAATGGAGTCAGATATAAGGGAGGCAAGTGGAACTAAGGACATACTCACTTTTCAAAGTCCTCTGGAGATGGCTCGGATATGATTCCCCCCACCTCCTATATGTTTTTATATAGGTGTGGGGTTTTGCCAGTGTTAATTTTCGGTGTATGAAACCCTTAGCTTTTGTCATTGGTTTGGAGTGTAGGAATAGCAAAGAGAATATTTTAATTCTACCAAATTATTGCACTTCTTATTCACAAGACAGAAACATTAGTTTGAAAAGTACAGAAGCGAAATGTAAGCAGTACTAAGAAAAGTTTATTTCATTCCTTGACTAAACTCGACATTGCCTTTTCTCAGGTATGCTTCCAATTAACTTAAATCCCCCTGCTTGAAGAAAGAAGAGGTGATGCATGATCCATGAACATGCAATCAAGAGTGGCTTTCAATATTTTGTTCCAGAATCTGAGCTACTTTATATCTGGTTCTTCATTTTAACCTAAGGATTGAACTGAGGGCATTTCTGAAGGGCCATGCATGCTTCTGTGTCCTGAAAAGTACACTTGTTCTCCCCTTTCTACTCATGAAGAGATGAACTGATCTGTGGTTAAGGTGTGATGTGGAAGCTCATGTTATCTTAAAGCAGTTCCCATTTCTGGAAGGCTGATCTTGGTCAAGTGAGATTGTTTCGGTTCCTCCCTGCAAGCTGAGGGAGATTTCCTGCTGCATTTTGCTGAGATAAGCTCATCAGAGGAAAGTCTTGTTTCCCTGAATGCTTTGCCAGGCACAATGGCCTCTCTAAGGAAACAGGGTGAAAGAAGCAGCAGCTCATACACACCCCTTCATCTCCAAATCTAGTGTATCATCTTTCTGCCAGCCTTGCACTTGCCTCCTCCATTCTTCTTGAAGGAGCAGAGCATAGAGATTTCTGTTCTTCCCAGGGGGTGAGGGGTTTGTGCTTTGCTACAGATCTCCACAATATTTCCCTTGGTCACCTCCATAGATGAACTGGACATGTTCTTTTTTTTTTGGCAGTTTTGCATTCTTGCTGGTTCTATGGTGTGAGGATGCCAGCGTTGCAGGGATTTTCAGTCCTTTGTTTTCTGCCTTTCTGCTGTCTGCTCTGCTGTATCGCACACTTTCCTACATTCACAGCCTGGCCCTGGTTTCTGACATGGTGTTTGGTTTCAGAAAGAAGTCTTGACTAGTTGCTGCAGTTGTGAAAGATGCTTAGGAGAAACGCTTTTGTTTACTCAGAGATTTCCTGAAGAAATCTTGGTATGTTCTGCAGCATGCAGCATGGCTGAAACTGCCTTACATCACATAGCTGTGCAGGTTTGGGCTAACTGTTGTTTTGGTTGTAAAAGAGGAGCCTGACTGACAGCTGTTTTTCTGACCACACGCCTACATTATTTTTCCAAGATATATATAGAAGTCTGACTTGCTGAGCACAGGAAAATGACTTTGTGCAATTAATGTGACATGCTTAATAATGCTTGGAAGGGTGCAGGCATCTGCATTTATCAACCTGCCATGGTTAAAAAAAAAAATCTGACAAGCAATCCCAGTGCAAACACAGCACATATTTTTCTAAAACAAGGGACCACACAATGCCCAATTGCTTTTGAGACGAGGCACTATTTTTCCAAGACAAACTTGTGTCATGCCAGAAGCTCACTTTACCCTTGGGTTGAGCTACAGAAGTGACAAACTCAATTTACCTTTTTTTTTTTTTCCTTTGGCATTTTAATGCCATCATTACTCTCCTATTTAAACAGCTCATTCCTTGAATACAAAGTATGCTTTGGTGATTAGCACTGCAGTAGCGCTTTGGTGAAACTGGGTCCAAACAGCTATCCATATATTTTCCAGTCAATAAATAATTTTAAAAAGTCATCATGAGATAATTGAAAAGTTGAAGGCTCAAATAATTAGCATGCAATATGCAGCTTTCCATGCCCAGTGTTTTTATACAGCTGCATCAGTAACACTTTTGTCTGGGGAGGTTTTAATTTGAGGAGGGCACTCCCTAGGGGTGTCTGCTTGAAGTTGTAACCTTGTTTAGCTTGAGGAGAAAAATCAACAGCCACAGCTCCAACCTCTTGGCTCAGGTGCTAGAAGATGTTAGAAGTGTCGCCTCCTCTCCTCAGCAGCAGTACTCATTTTCCTGTAGCTCTTGCGGCTGCAGAGACAGCTATGCCATGTTCAACCTTCTCTAGCTATTGGGACCTACCCCGCAGTATGTCCTTACCCAAAATGTAGAATGTACAAGTCACAACATTTTTTTTCATCAGTATATAAACACCAGATGCTTGGCTGGCTGCCCCCTTGCAGGAAAACACAGAAGTAAGAGGGGATGGGGGGAGAAGAAGGAGAGTTTAAGCGACCTCACATGGCTTGTCCCAGTGAATTGGCTGGTTTTAGTATTAGGTAAAAGTTTAATTTGTGTGTTTTGAGTCTTGCTCCCTGACTTCCAAGGATCATCAGAGGAGGTGCAGAAGTACAAGGACATGGAAGGCATTGATCACTGATTGTAGCTGGGGAGAAGGGGATGAAAATGTTAAGGTATTACCAAAGAGGGGGTTAATTGTGTTTGAACCCAGAGCTTAAAAGGACTATATCTTGTTTGTCTCCTGAGAAAACCACTATCCCCGTTGCTGACCACAGAAGATGCAGTAATCTTGGGAAATACTGCATGATCTTGGAATAATCTTGAGACTATCTTGAGACTATCTTACAGGAGAATCCTCTTGCTGGAGGATGTAGTTTTATGCTTAGGTTCCTTCTAGAGTTTGTTGCAGGCTGCATCTGACCTGTGTACCTACATTGCTTTTCTGTGGAATCTGCTATATAATCCCTGTCTCAGCCCCATGCAACATTGGCATGTGGCCATGTTGTACCTCTTGACCCCAGAACTGAAATATACTCTGGACTGGTAATACCCACAGAATAGATCATTCAGGTCATTATGTACACAGCAAATGCATTCGATAAGTGTTTTGTCTGGAAAAGCATTGAACATCAATCCAACACTGCCCAAACATAGATCTACAGTAAGGGATCTTCTTTGCATTTGTGATTTTGCTTTCACAGTTTTGCTAGAAAGGAATACTTTCTGTACAGCATGTTGAAGAAATACAGATATTTTCACTTGAGAAAGTGAAATCCTACATGACAGAGGGAAAATATGTGGGAGTTTTGCCTGAATAAGTACTAAAAGGTTTGGCCCTTGGGATGGAAATAGACCTTGGAGTTTTACCAAGGTGCTTCAGAGCTCCTTGTTCCCAATGCTTTTCTCTTTCAAATATGATGACTGGAGCTGTCTGGATGCAGAACTCATTTGAACTAAAAGTAAGTATATTTTGAAAACAGGATCTTCACTTCCTGGTCTCTCAGAAAGTCTGCTCAGGTATGAAAGAGTGTATTGCTTTTGGTATTGATTTTCTAGGCTGGTGTTTAATCTATGTGAGCTGTGACATACTGACTTTACTGTACTTACTTATATGGAAAAAGCCAAGCATGTGAGCAAACTATGGTGTTACTAAAGATTGGACAAGCTCCTTTGAACTAGTTTGTTTACTAATCTACAATGATCTTATTGCAGGCACTTAAAAATAAACACCAGCTTCTTCACACTGTTTAGAGACATTGAAGAAGAAATATAGAGCTCATAATGCACGTGAGAATCAGATTCAGATACAATAGACATCAATTGTGACTTCTTGTCAGGTTTTCCGTTGTAAGCCTACAAGTTCCCTGACAGCCTTCCAATTACAGAAAGAAATTATAAAAAAACCCACCGAGCAGATGTGATTCTGTGCCCAGGGATTATTCTGTAACCCTGAAAGGTTGAACTGATACCACTTTAGCAAAAGGAAGCAGTGGGTGAGTGCCTATATGCTTTCTCACAAGTGACATCTGACAGGAAGTACCTCACTTGGTGTCCTCACCATTCTAGAGAGGATATTGAAAACTAATACAATCTCACACTTCTAAATTGGTCAAAATTGATGTCATCACCAACATAAAGACATTACAAAGTTGGATGAGCACTCATAAGTCCTAACTTCAAGGGTAAGACCATTACACAATGTAGATTCTGTAAGAGCAGACAGCAGACTTACTTGGACATCAGAGCTTAGTTTTCCAGTTTCCAGTTTCTTGCTCTTACTGTATGAACAAGACTGGATGCTTGTCTGTTATTTAGGACTTCTTATCTGTAGTGACCATAAAGGAAGTGAAAAGGTATAGTAAATTTTAAACTGGTTGCAGTTAGAGCCAAAATCGTATGAACTGCATCTTTGAGACTACATTACCAATTCAAACTTTCATGTTGGAATGGGAAGTTTTCCTTCAAGGTACAAATTACCCTCTCCAGCTTGGAGTAAATAGTTGGAAATTGCTGAAGAGTCTCTACTTCAGAATGGGGGGAAATGTGGTAATATGCATTGTGTAGGACGGGGGTTTATCTTTTATAGAAGTATCCGTACTGATGTTTCTAAGACTGACATGTTACACTCCAGAAGGAACATCCCTCGGTTGTCATCTTATAATTTTGATTAATTTGATGCTTACAGACACTGTTATGCTCTCCACTCTTCAATTAAACAAATGATCTCCTAAATGTAGCAAGCAGCCCCCATGCCTTTTTTTTTCCTTCTCCATAAGAACACTTCTACTGAACATGAAAGCAAGATTTACACGAGAAAATCTTTGCCCTGAGAGTGAATGCTGTGGTTTGATATCTCTGCCAAGACTCCAGGCTTCTCAAAAGCTTAGTTATAAGCATGTAGAATTCTCAGCTAAGAGTTCCATAGCATAGTAAGTGCTTGTAATCATTTATAAACTGGAATTAGAGTTGTAGAGTGATTTCTAATGCTATAATGCTTGTAATGCTGGAAATAGTACTTTCATACGGTGTGCCATATGCTTAATTTTTAATTAAGACACAACTAGCCAAAACACTAGCTATCATGCCTAAATCCACCCCCCCCCCCCCCAGTGATGCCAAATCTGTAAAATCATGAACTGATGAAAGTAGTTGAAAATAATGTCAAAATGTCAAAACACTCAGGACTAGACTTGAGCTCTGAAGTTTAACACAAGTAAAGTTCTGATCCTCAGTCCTTCTGTGGTGATATGCAAATTTTTGGGTAAGGAATACAGCAGCTCTATACTTCATGTTGAACTTTCCATGCAAGAAGAAAACACCTCTCATGCTGTCCCATTGCAGACACAGAGAGCATGAAACTTTTATCTTTCTTACAGAAACACGTGTGAAGGAGAACTGGAGAAGCCATCTCACTGAGTGACAACCATTAACGATTCCTTTATAGTCATATTTCTGTTTCCGTGCTCTTAAACAAAAATAAATAAATAAAATAAATAATAAATAAATAAATAAACTTGTCACAAGAGAAGCCCACTTTTTCCATGATATTTATGCCACAGACTGTATGCAAGTCATGTGAATGATGGAATATAGCAAAGTGCAAAGTCATTTACATTACATTTACGTTAAACAACATCCTAGGCCAAGTCTTCCCTGACCTACTCAAACAAATAATTCTCTTGTATACAGGAATCATGATTTGTCTCATTTTTGAGTGTCTGTTGATAGCAGTGGCTGGGCTAGAAAGTATTTTGTTTTTCTTAGCTTACTTTTTGTATTTATCTGTGTATATATGTGTGTATGTGTACAATAATGCATGAAAAGATAAGGCAAATTTACGACAAAGGCTAATATTTGAAAAGATTTGCTTTGGACTGTTAAAACCTACCCATATTAGGATATCATATACCTATGAGAAAGACAATTTTTACTACCCTCATGAGTAATTGGTCAGAAAACAAGAATGGCTTACGTTTAATAGAAAGAAGAGAGTTAAATGGTTTGAATGACTGTACCTATTGTCAACATAAAATGAGGATAAATGGAATAGACTGCTAATTTTTTATATAGAGACATTGTAATGCTAACTAAGCATTCATGAAGAATGACCTTACTGTGATAGGACTTTCTTATCATGTAGATTCTATATCAGTGGTTATCACTGTGTGGTCGCTGTTCTACAATTTCTTCTTTTTTATCGTATGAGGAAGACTTGACGTTTGAAAAGATGTGTGATATTGTTAGCTTTGTGGCTATGAAAATATTTTCAGTCAAGGCAGCACAGGTAAAAGGGCTGCTGGGAAAGCATCAGGGAGGGATGTCTTTGCTCCACAGCTGCTGGCAGAAACTGATTATTGAAACAGAGTTGCTCCCTGGAAGTGTGTGCCAGCTTCTAGTAGCTGGAAAGAGTGATAATTACTGTAGGATTGTCTGTGAAAAATGAAATTTTATCAGTAGATAAAGGAATTATAAAGGTACTGTATGCATTGCTATCACAATACTAATTTCTTACCCTCTTGGGAAACTAATGAGTGAAAGGCTTTGAACTGCCCCTGTTGTTCACAGGGGAGGTCATACGAGGCAGGTTTTGCAGGTTAAGTCCTTTATACTGTTTTCTGGAAGAAGAGGAGTTGTAATGTGGGGAAACCTTGCTGCAGACCCAAATTTTCTTTCAACTGTCTTTTGATTTGAGTTCCAAACCTTGAGGGTTTTCATATGAATTAGTGGAAACAATTTAAAAGATCTTGTATCTTCAGTAGAATTCCTTATTATGGTATTCTAATGTATTTTCTCCCTACTCAATGGAACAATCTCAGGTGTCCATCTCAGGTGGAATTTCAACTTCCATTTTTATCATAGGAATACGGTTAAAATCAATATGATGATTAATTTTATTACTTTGTTCTTTTATTTGATGCATCTATACACAACCTCCAGATACACTTAAAACAGATATAAATTAAGCATCAAAGTTAACTAGCACAACATGTGAGCAAGTAAAAGCTAAAAGACTAAAAGCACCCCCCATGTTCTCTGGTCTCCTCAATAATGCTCTGGAAATGATCTGGTTAAACAACTAATTATCCTCAAAGCATCTTCTGAAGCTGACTAAACTTGGTCTTTGCCAGGGAAAGGGACTTTGAATGGTGTATCCTCCAAAACATGAGGCAGCTGTATGAGGATGCCCCTGAGCTGTGGTACCTGTATCCTGACAGCAAGCTATGGAGAAAGAGAGCATGCGTCACTCCTCCCCTAGTGCCTACTGTGGTTTCCATTGGAAGAAAACCTGTAGGAAGCTCGAGAAAGAATCCATGGTGGCATCTACCTGGATTTGTGTAAAGCATTTGACACTACCACACAACATCTTTGTCTCTAAATTGGAGAGACATCAGTTTGATAGGTGGACCACTCAGTGGATAAAGAACTAGCTGGATGGCCGCACACAAAGAGTTGTGGTCAATGGCTCAATGTCCGACTGGAGACCAGTAACGAGTGGTGTCCCTCAGGGATCTGTGTTGGGACCGGTCTTGTTCAACATCTTCGTCACTGACATGGACAGTGGGATTGAGTGCGCCCTCAGCAAGTTTGCCGATGACACCAAGCTGTGTGGTTCGGTTGATATGCTGGAGGGAAGGAATGCCATCCAGAGGGACCTTGACACGCTTGTGAGGTGGGCTGATGCCAACCTCATGAAGTTTAACCATGCCAAGTGCAAGGTCCTACACCTGGGTCGGAGCAATCCCAGGCACAGCTACAGGTTGGGCAGAGAAGAGATTCAGAGCAGCCCTGTGGAGAAGGACTTGGGGGTGCTGGTTGATGAGAAAATGAATATGAGCCAGCAGTGTGCGCTTGCAGCCCAGAAAGGCAACTGTATCCTGGGCTGCATCAAAAGGAGTGTGACCAGCAGGTCAAAGGAGGTGATCCTGCCCCTCTACTCTGCTCTCGTGAGACCTCACTTGGAGTACTGTGTGCAGTTCTGGTGTCCTCAACATAAAAAGGACATGGAACTGTTGGAAGAAGTCCAGAGGAGGGCCACGAGGATGATCAGGGGACTGGAGCACCTCCTGTATGAAGACAGGCTGAGAAAGCTGGGGCTGTTCAGCCTGGAGAAGAGAAGGCTGTGTGGAGACCTCATAGCAGCCTTCCAGTATCTGAAGGGGGCCTATAGGGATGGTGGGGAAGGACTCTTCATTAGGGACTGTAGTGATAGGACAAGGGGTAACGGGTTCAAACTTAAACAGGGCAAGTTTAGATTGGATATAAGGAGGAAATTCTTTCCTGTGAGGGTGGTGAGGCACTGGAATAGGTTGCCCAGGGAGGTTGTGAATGCTCCATCCCTGGCAGTGTTCAAGTCCAGGTTGTACGAATCCTTGGGTGATATGGTTTAGTGTGAGGTGTCCCTGCCCATGGCAGGAGGGTTGGAACTTTATGATCTTAAGGTCCTTTCCAACCCTAACTATTCTATGATTGTATGCTCATCAGTGCCCTCATCTGGACATTGAGGAACTGAGATCTTAGGACACAGCAAAGAAGGTACTATGTTTGCCCCATAGTTCATGTGTAGCACCAGAGTCCTCTGGCTGATGAATGACAAGGCTGAAAATTCCTAATACTGGATTTGGACTGGAGAAGTGAATTTGGAAGCAAATGGAATTTGTGCAACATGGGAGATTTGTGGCCCTAGGGGAAAAAACATACATGCAACTTCCTGAGATCTGAGTTAAGCATGGAGTGACAGCACTTGAGGAATTGTAGCAAAGTCCACATCTCCAAGAGAGGCTTTTAACTCCTTAGCCAACTGGATAGTCAGAAACAGCCCTGGCTGCTGCTGCTAGCAATCACATCCTGAAGCAATGTGGTATTCAAGTAGGAGACTTTATATTGGGGGTCACATTCTTGAGGAAATGCAAAACAGCTCCCTCATGTCTTCTGCACTCGGGAACTGATGAGTCATCCTTGCTGCAGAGAGTTATGCACTGAGCAGAGACAGGATTTTTCAGTGCATTTAGTATGGACTTGATAACTCTCTTATTGTTGTCATGCAGAACAGAAGCTTCATCTTTTAAGTCTATGGTGCCTAAACTGAATGGCCTTTAGTGTTAGTCTTTAAATCTTTTAATGTAGTGATTAAACATGACAGGGATTAAGTCGCTGTCCAATAACAGCCTACTTGGGTGCCTTGTTGGTTGGATGCAAAGCACAAAGCCAAATGCTCTTAAGCACCCAAGCATGTTGCTGTTTCAAAGCATAGCAAGCCCCATCATGTCTGGTGATTAGTAAACATTTCTTTTTTAGTGATGATAGTGTGGAGCAAAAAGCTGACAAAAAGAAAGTTTTCTAGATCAACAAAATATATTGTGGACAAAGGTTAGAACAAAAATTGAGAGGTTTTATCCTAGGTTTTAAATATATGTATGGCATGATTTAGATATACTTACAAGGCATCTAGTCTAATGGAAAAAGAACTTGCAAATTCATGATTTCCTCAAGTATCCAGGCATGAGACTAAATTATGCATGCAAGGTAAATCAAATAGAGTTTGACACAAAACCCATTAACTAATAAAACCATTCTTTTAGTTGCCAAGTTGCCTAAAAATCTCCGAGGAAATGTCAGAAGGAAGGTGCCTGTGTGAGCCATGGAGCCTTTAATTATATCAGCACACAGCATATTATTCTTGCAGGATTTTTGAAAGAATTGGTATGTTTTTTTCTCCTCCTCATTTTGTGTGGGTCTTAAGGTTAACATACAGTTCATGCATGATTTAAACACTGTTCTGGAGACAATGTCCTTTGCTGGCTCCCTGGCCTTTTCCTATGATGCTAATTACTATAGCAACTGCGTGCTTCACATGGCTTTATTTTCATAACATCTGAAAGAGATGAATAGGTAACATTACTGTGCTTTACAGATTACAATAGAAAATTTGAGCTGAAGAAATTAAGTAAGTTTGTTCATTTATTGAGGAAAAATTCCATTGCAAGAAAATTAAATTCTTCATTGATGGGTTTGCCTTTCAGTTGGAAACCCCTCTGGGAAGTGTGATTGTGTCACTGGAAATGTGATGTTTTTGCTTCTTCCTCCAGAAAAATAAAATAAAAATGTTTTTCTTCCATGTGCTTGAATTTAAGAGAACCACATTTGGGGGTTTTGTACTGCTCCAAATATTTCATTTGAAATCTCTTCTTTTAAAAAAGAAGAAAACACAATCAGCTGGGCGGAGTCCTTGGTGGGTTGTATCTCCTAATGCATATTCTCTGTACAGGGGTTAGATGATGCTATGTGCCATGAGAGATGTAATCAACATCTGGAACCTGGGTTTCTAAAAAGCAAAGACGTCACATGGATTTATCATACTATTGATACCTGCAGACATGCCAACAGCCAGGATGAAAACATTTTTCCCTGCAGCACTGGTGCCAGGTATGCTATGAAGAAGGTGGTAGAGAGCTGCCCTGTGTGGGGTGGCTGAGGCCTTTGGGAGAGCTGGGATGCTCAGTCAGAAACTTCCATAGATATCTGTGGGCAGAAAAGACAAAAAAAAGGAGAGCCTCAATACTTCTCAGCACAGAAGCTTTTGCTTTAATCATTCTACTTTTTCTTTGCACGCTGCTTTGCACCTCTCACTCTTTCCTGGTGTATGTCCTTGTGTTTCTCCACATTCCTGGTTTTCCCCAGGCTTCTACGCTTGTACTGTTTTTTATTTATGCATTGCTCTTCCTACTGCCTTGCTGAACACTAGTCCTTGCTTTGCTCTTTCATGCTTTCACTACTCAGCCAGTCCCAGTTTTCCTTTTCTACTCCCCCTGCATCTTGTTTTCCTCATGGTCTTGCCAGCCTCCAAACCTGTTCATTCCCCATTTTGCCCTCCTGATCTTCTTTGCCTGTTCCAGCCCTCTCCAGCTGCTGGTTCTCACCTGCTCCCTGTCTCCCCCAGACCCTGCCAGATGCTGATCCTCATCCACTCCATGTCTCAATCAGGTGTCTTCTTACATGGTGCGTGGATGGCATGTTTCTCTTCAGTTTTGGCCACCGCTCAGCCTGAAGCGTCCCAGCCCTGTGGGCTAAAAGGATCAAATCTGGCATGTGACAGCACCGTCAGTCACTTGGAGGAGAACTTTCTGAGGCTGGAGGGGCTGTGGACATTGGTAAGGCTGCTCATGGATGAGCAAGATGTTTAAAACAGGATTATTGAGCAGGATGTGGGGGGCTGTGGGGAGATCAAGGGAGAGAGTGGGGGGGCTGAGATTGGAGATCACCACATTCCTTCAAGTTGGCCTTTTAGACAGCTTACTGCCGGCTCCTCTCCAGGGTTTGCTCTTTCTGTTCCATCTGAGGGAGCAGGATTTAATTCAGGGAGTGGCAGCTGGACACGGTCAAAGTCCCTGGCATGTCTGCATGACCCAGCCACCAGCACCTGCCTCCTTCCTTCTCCCTGACATGGCACCCTCCACACACAGGGCTGTCTCCTCTCTTGGGCAGAAAGGCAGAGTGAGGTGGATGCTGTTTTGACCCTGCTCTCTTCTTTTTGATGCATGTGATGTGATTTGGCTAGGATTTTGTGGGGAGGAGGAAAGGATGCTCTAGCTCTTCACAAAAGCCCTTTGCACGGCTGGAGGAAAGCCACCTTCCAACTGGGAGAGATTTTTCTACAAGGGAAATTATTTGAAGCAATGTGGTGAGAGCTGTCTTTCAGCTGCCTAACCCTAATTTTGAAGTTGTCTGAGGAGGGCAAAGGAGCAGGGAACTGGTTCATAAACAGAAGAAAAAGCGCACTGAAACTGAAGAGGCTGTGCCATAATGAGGAAAGACACCATCTACATGGCAAAGAAACTGTAGTCTACTTACTGCTGGACTTACCTCTGAAAACTGTTCATCTGTATGGGTAGTACAACTGAGTTAAGTTTAAGGAAACAAAGACTTTGCCCAAAGGTATTCTCCATCCCAGCAAATGAACTGAAAATGTAAAACATATGGGGCAATCTGATTTTTAACAATAGTTTAAAAAAAAAACCAAACACAACCAAAGCTTTTACTCTGTATTTTAAAGAGTTTCAAGGACAGCAAAAATCACTGGCATGACTTAGCTGTATCCGGAGAGCTGATGCAATCCATATCAGCAGGGAATTGCTTAACACATCTGGGCAGAGTTCCTGCTGGTGGCGTCTACTGGACGTCTCTGCAGTGTAATAGTGTAACAGGCAATATGCGGGTGTTTCTGGGGCCCCTGCTCTACATTCCTCTCTTTAAGCCCGTCATTTCTGTTTCCTTCTGTTTCCCTTATTTGCTGATGGTCACCAGCTGGGTCCTGACTTTGGGTCTGGGCTGTGCTACCACATGAGCATGCACATTTGAGTCCATGGTGCCTCAGGCCCCCAGAAAATAGAGGTAGAAGTGGTAGAGTCCTTTCTGGTTGCTTCAGTTGGTGTATTTTGCTTTTTTTTTTTTTTTTTCCTTTTTTTTTTAAATTTCCTTTGGGATGAGAGGTTCCCAAAAGACGATTTAAGTCCCTATGTGCTGAGTTTCTCAGGCAAAATAATCATGAGCATTGAAAACAGAAGTTCATCTCTCATACCTTCTGTGGAGAGAAGCAGCAGGTGAAGACAGTGGATGCCTTAGACACAGCTGCAGTGATGGTCATTTCAGTAAGCAAAGGTCCCAGAAAGCCTATAAGCTTATAAAATCCCTTTTTAGCTGAAATAAATCCCTGCAGCTTCCCTCTCACAGCTGACCAGAGATTTACTCAGTTTACACGCAGTTTAGGATACTCCCAAAGCACTTACAGCCTCTTCTGAACTCCTCCACACTCCTGCTAAGTGTTCATGCAATCCAAAAAGAGTTTGTATCTTTATCCTTTCAAATATCACTGTTGCTGAGGGGAAATCCCTGCTGCTTCATCTTTGCTGCTCTCCCCCTTGATAGTGGGTATTAGGCTTGACCGCAGCTGACTTTGCTGTTTCACTCCCTGCAACTGGGTGCCAAGCACTATACAGTGACGCAGCAGCTTTTCCCCCCTTCCCTCCATTTCCCCTGGCTGCTGCTGCTGCTTCCTCAAAGTCCCAGGGCTGCAGTTTCTGGCCAGTGCAGGGAGGTGATAAAGCTTTGAACTTTTGCTGTGGGCTGGCTATTTGCAGCAGGTCTGAAGGATGCAGCGAGGTAAAGGAGCAGGCAAGGGGCTGAGGAGCCAGATGGAAGGTGCCAGACTCACCGTATTTCCCTCCATTTTTTTTAGCCAGCAGTACATCCTTCCAGGTCTGGCACCACAGCTGGCCTGGCTGCAGGCACTGGGAAGCTCGAGCCTTCTTCTTGATTTTTGTTTGTATTTATTTAACCATTTTAAGCAGTTTTGTAGGAATGGAGCTGTAAGATTTTTTCTAAAGAGCATGGACTTTCTTTTTCAGAGCTGAATTCTTTGCTGTCAAAATATGTACATAACCTTGAGATTCCAAAAGCCTTTTCTAAGACCTGTGGATGGGCTATACGTGATTCTCTCACAAACTGTCACTTTACAGCACTTCTCTTTCTTCTGCTGGAACTTAATGAACCTCACCAAGACTCAGGGGTGAACCAATTCAGTGTTTACCAATATTCTGCACTGGTAAAATAATACAAACCCACCCTTTTTTTGTGGAAGGAAATCATTGTGGAAAAGATGTAAGGATATATATTCATGCGTGCATGTGTGCACACATGCTGGTTTTGACTCCGAAATGGAAGTGATGTCAAGTAACATTGACAAAATGCAAGCATATGTTTTACTTCCATCAGGCTTTTTCGTGAACCTAAAGCACTGTCACAGGACTCTACTGATTGTTGATTTAAAAAAATGCAATGTAGTTACAATCCCATTGAAATTCCTCTGAATTTTAATGGATACAAACTATTAAAACAGTGAATAAAACCTAAATCACCTTGCTTTTCTCTTGCCTATTTGAAATCTTGTTTATTACTAATATCTCGATTCTTTGGGCCAGTCTGAAGTGCTGACACTAAACTTCAATATTTTTGCAGACTAGAAAACAAAAAAATCCTGTGTTAGCTTGGACAACTTGCATTCCACTTTAATTGGTGCATTATAATTTTCCCTCTTCGCATTTTCCCTCTGGTTTTCAAAAGTACTTTTTAGTTTCTCCAAATCACTTTGTAAATTTACATTCTGGCTCAGCTAGTCTGTTTTTCTGTTTTAGAAAAGTCAAGTTGGCTTGGCAAAGCAAATTAATTTCCTTCAGATGAGAGGAGTTTCACTGAAGTCTCAGTTTGCAAAGATGCACAGTCCCCTAACTGCTAAGCTGCATCTACTGACACAGATGCAAAGTTGTCCAGCTGGAGGAGTTGGTACTTGTAAAGGCATGGGTATTGAAGAAAGTTTTTCCCCACCCTGCGTTACCTGTATATCCAAGGCCAACTCCAAGTCTCTGGGTGGGGTGCCTGCAGGGCACACCAAAGGATGAGCAGTGATGGAAGGGATCATACCTCTGCTTTTTCTTTCATGTTTCACATGTATGCTCACACTCTGCCACAATTGTTTTGGCCTTCCCTGGATTAAGTTTGTAACCCAAGCTGCCTGACTCAGCTGAACTTCAAAAGACGCAGGAATGTACTTCATCTGGTTACAGGGAGCCGGTTACAGAACCAAGTGATATGAGAGCACCTTTGCAATTCCAGCTGATGCCATAGCAGAGGCTGAAAATATGAGACTCATCTTGTTCCATTTTTTTGTTTTGTATTTACAGTCTATCCCACTGGTGTCATCAGAGAAGCTTGAGCTGGAAATGATCACATAAACAAGCATGTCCCTTTTACTTCATTGAGTTTCATAATCTGTTCATAAAGACTTTTGACTTTACAGGTTTTTGCACTGAAATCCTTGTATCCATCTCTGATTATCTTGAGAAGTCTTATGCAGACACAGAACTAGACTACGAAAGGTCTCTGAGTATTTCAGCTGCTTAATATTCCCCACAGAGTGCTGGACAGCAAAATATCTCTGTATGTATTTAAATGTTAACCATTCTAAGCACTGCTTTACAGCTGATATTGCTTATTGCAAAACCTCATCAACTTTGTGGTAATTGTCTGTGTACCAGAACAGATCGGATTGGTGGTGTTCTCAGTCATATTTGTTTCTGTCAGTATAAGTTGAGGGACTGAAGGAAAGAGGTGTGTGAAATTCTTCCCAGGCTGTACTTGACTGTTTTCCTTTGCTGCCATGCTTGGCTCTCCCCTTTGGCTGTGCTCAGAGGAAGAGCCTATGTGCAGAAATTAGGAAAATCTGAGAGAGTACACAGCCCTCAAAACAGTAGCTTGGCCTTTATGGAAGAAAGAACTTGTTGCAAGTAATGATTTATATGTATTTAAGAGAAAGGAAAACTAGTTGCAAATGAATTGCATATGTAATTGAATTTCAAGTTACTAAGCAAAAAGAAACATATAATGCATTGATAGAGGCATCAGGTAAATCTTTTCGCCTGGGCTTTTGGAAAACGCTGCTTGAGAAAACATTGGTAGTGTAAAAACTTATGTCATACTTAACTCTGCAGAGTGACTGTTTAACTTCACTAGCTGGGGAGAATGCTGCATTAGATCAGGTGAGGGAAGTGGAGGTAAAATAACACAAAAATAAGAACTGTGGGGCAGAACTAATGGTAGAAACTGCCATCTGCGCATACAAATAAATATCTGTTACATTTTAAATTCAAGTCATAGCAGTCTTAGAACCTTTGCTGCTTTGGAAAAGAGAACATCCCTTCCATGCTGAAACAAGCAACAAGTTGGAACATTTTTGAAATACTGAAAATATGTGTGTGTTTTATACCATCTCTTTTCAGTTACAAATCTTTGTTCCTAGGTTAGGTGTTTGGCACCTCTTGAGTCCCTCAGTAGAGAGCAGAGAGAGAGACACTCCTGTTTGACACCTCCAAAAGTGATAAATCACCCCTGTTTGTTCATAAAATCCCTGAGAGCACCACAGTGGGCCTTACTAAAACTTTAACAGAGTAAGCTGAAAGAAGTAGGATATTGTGCATATGCCAAAACTGGTCATATTTTTTAATTTCATAACTTCAAAAAAAAAAAAAAAACCCCAAAAAAGTTTCACTTTTGGTCAAGCCACTAGGAAAAAAATAAATGAGTGTATCAGTTCGTACTTTGTGTTTCAATAACAGCAACAACACAGGAAAGCTGTCAATAAAAGCAATAAATCAAGTGAGTAGGCGTTACCGTGTGTGATTATACAGGAGTGAAAATGAGACTGATTAGGGGAATACAGGGTATCTTTGTTCCTCAGTAGGATCAAAGACGCCATCTCCACTTCTCACTCAAGATAGTTGGTATGTCCTGCTGCCCTCAGTGCTTCTGGGGTTACTCACGACTTTTCTGCTTTGCACAGGCAGTGAAATTTTCTCTCAGAGGCTTGTGTCAGTTTAATAGTCTTTCTGGAAAAGCACTGTACTCAGACCTTCTTTCTGTTTCCCCTGCTAGTTTCCAAGTGGGAAAATTGCTATCTGAAAGTTTGGCTGTTTAGGAACTGAGCTGAGCTGTAGGGGCGATTTTCACTTTTGCACTCTTGCAGACTCAGTTTCTCCTTGTCTCCCTGTGGCCACATGTAGCTTCTCACAGCTTCTTCTGATTTGCTGGTGCAGTAGAACAGAACCTGCTGCTCCATAACTAGCCACTCCTTCATCTTCACCAGCATCCTCTCTGAGAGTGGAAAGTGTCAGGTCTGGCAGTGAAAGATCTGAGAAATGCTGGGGCAAGGTAGTTAAAAGGAATCTCCTCTGAAGGGGAAAAGTTTGCTCTTGCCCGCCCTCAAAGACTGCTTTTATGTACTGCAGCCTACACTGGGAGAGAAGCTCCATTAAAATCAAATCACAACTTTATTTTTAGCGCTTGACGTATTCTCTTTTCTCCATGCACATTTCCATTCCCTTTTAATTCATGAAGCTCCTGGCCTCGGTTGCCTCCGGTGGGAAGGAAAAGCATTAGGCAGTTGTATGCTGTAGGAAAGGATTGCTTTTCACCTTTTTGCCTTTCATTTTCAACAGATGCCCTCCTGCTAATGTATGATGAGAAATAATGAACAGGATTCACTTTCTTTGGTGCCATTCATTATTTTGAACACCTTTATATTTTCCCTTCTCTGAAGTGAACAGGTTTGATTTTACTATTCATCTAGAAGGTTTTCATGCCTCTAATTATTTTCATTGTCATATCTGAACTTGTTTCATTTCTATTTTGTCCTTATCCAGGTATCCAGAACTGATCACAATGCACTGTTTGGGTAATAAAAAGTATTTTCAGTATTGTTTCTCTGTTCCATTCTTTTTTTTTTTTTCTAACTATTCCTTTTTTTAGCACTGAAAGACATCTCTGACAAAATGCCTACAGTGACACCCAAGTGTTTTTGTGACTCTTGGCAGTTAAATTTAGAAGCCTGAAAATGCAGTTCCTATTCTTCTTCTCGGAAGGCACCATCTTCTGTTTGAAAATGCTGCATTCATCCGTGATGGCATCTTCCTTTGCTGATATCTCATTCAAGCTCCTCTCTTGGTTTACTTGAAGATTTTGCCTTCCACCATTTTTATTCTTCTGTTTCTTTATTGATTTTCAAACTTTCTTAGCAAAAAATCTGAAGTCATTTGACTGTCCATAACTGTTTTGTATCTGCATTTTATTCCTCTTCATTCCGAGAGCCTGAGTTTATCTGCCCTTGTTAGAAAATAACTTATCTTGTACTTTTTTGAACTATAAATTTTTAAATTACTTTAAATCCAGGTCAGATCAAGGCATTACCATGATTTATTAGTGGGTCTGAAAATCTTTGGCTTAACTAGTCTGTTCTTACAGCAAAACCACTTCATCAACTAGGATAAATCACTAAGGTTCACTCAGAAGCACTGCTGCTGATGAGCTCATCAGTCATACAGGCTGCAGAAGGCCATGGTGCAGCAAATAATAATAATAATAATAGATTGATAATTTGTGGATTCTTCTTTTTCATTAGACATACTGACCTACAAACAAGGAGAACAATGTAGCTGTATATTTCATGATTACATCAGCTACCAAAAGGGCAAATTGGCTGATCAGAAGAGTTTACAAACTTTCTGGGTTTTGTTGGGTTTTTTTTTTAATAAAAATGTTTATCCAGGAATTGCTGAATTTTCATGACTGACATGATTATCATGTCAATCTCATGACTGACAAACAGCAACAAATTAAAAATGTAATTATGTAATTTTAAAACATTTGGGAAAAAAACCCACAAACTCCTGTTTCTCCTATTTGAATTGGCAGTTTCTGACTTGCGGACTCTGTTTCCAGAGCAACAGCTGATAATATAACAAACACTGAAGGAAGCAAAAGAGAGAATCCCCTCTTCTATTTTAGGCTAGAGTTATGTCCTTCCGTTATTGCTAAGGAAATGAGGAGTATGTTGCACTTCAATAAGTACATCACGCATCTCTGCATGAAGAGCCTTTGCAGCGTGTTTGTTACCGGGTGTCTGCCAAGAGATGGAGCTGCAGAGTCAGACACCTACCAAACCTGACCCCGTGTGTCAGGAGCGATACAGTAAAACCCTCCGCAGCAAAAGCCTGTAGCCTTTCATACCGATGCATGTTACTTTTCTGTCCAGTGATGACAGACTTGTTTTGGGAACTTATCCAACTCTCTCCAATCTATTCCAATTTATTTTGTTAAGCTGTGGTTCGGAAAAGCCAAAAAACAAACTATATTAATCTTGGTGGATCCCGGCTTCTGGTCAGATAATTTTATAGAGAATGCTCAGTGGTCCCACAGTTGATCACTAAAAGGATGAACATGGCTGCCCTCTTGGACTTGCCTTCAGATCTCTGTTCCTTACATAAACCCCTGTAAAATGCTGCTAGTGGTGCCTTGCTTTTACTCAGCAGGTAATTTTCTGGGCCTACCTTCACAATTTGGGTGTTGCTAAAAACCTTGTCTCTGTTTCTAGCCACCTGCAGTGTGAGACCGAAGGCAGTAAAGAGATTCCCAAGCCAACAGAGACCTGAGTTTGTCAGTCTGCAAGCTGTCCTGCCCACATGGATTTATGGGCTTAGCTCTGGAAGCTGTAAACCTGTGTTAGTACAGTGCGTAGCCAAGTATTTTTGGAGCAGACCTTGGGTTCAGCTCTGGGTTAATGCACTGATCTGGCGTCTCCAAGCCAGCTCCCAGCCACACCGTGCTCCTGTCCTTCCCGTCCCAGCATCGTGGTGGGTGGAACAGATATAGGTTTGTATGTACCTGCCTGTAAGATACCAGGACTGCCTGGAGTTATTTTGGGATTAGGTATAGGCATGGAGAGGCTGCTGAGCTAATTGGGCTCCCACTCCTATCCGAGCCCCGGGGGGATTCTGAGAATAGATGTTCCTGCAAACCAAGTCACTCCAGTCTCTAGATCTTCACACAACACGTCTGCCACATCAGTTCTTGTGCAAGTGAAGCGCTGGGAAAGGGCAAGAACGGACTTACTCAAGTACCCTCTTGTGCCCATGAGCAGTCAGGGCATCCTCTGGTTTAAAATTTGTGTTCTGCTTAATTTGCTTAATTCAAAGGCCTTGTGTGTATTGATTCTTTTGCTGAGAACCAACAGCTTATCACTGCATAAATTCTCTCCTAGTTACACTCCAAGGTGGGGAAGGAAGGGAGACAGGGAAATGGGTGAAGGGAGGTGAGTCTGCTTCTGTCTTTGACCTGCACTGCAAACCTTGGGTCTGAGCAAACCAGTTCTGCAACTTGCTTCCAATAAGGGTTCCATTCTTTGTGTTAAGTGGTATGTCAATAAGAGAGAGATTCAAAACTAAATAGAATAAAGTCCAGTTGTCTGTTTGCTAAATAGGATTGAGAAAAATAATTTTCCCCTGTTTTTTCATGGGAAAAGGCTGACCTGGTTTATATGCGTAACTCCAGCAGAAATATCTTGGCTGGGAATACTGACCAGAGTGAGGGATTCAAATATTACTGGGGATAAGGAGCAGCCCCTGGCTGACAGCATGAAAATTTAACATTGCAATCCCAAGGTCTCCTTGAGTTTTAGACTACAGAAAGCTTGGTTAAATATGTTTTAACCTGAGCTCCCAGTGAAAAGCCTGTTTGTCAATCTGTCTGTCGTTTGCTGATTGGGTAGGGAAGGAAATCAAAAAATAGTACAGGAGAGAAGTGAACTATTATCCATACTTGTAGGTGGCAGGTAGCTGGTCAAAATAGATGTGCCTTTTGGCCACGTGTAGATCCAAAATAGCATAACACACCTTGTCCCTTGCTGTGGTGCCAAAAGGAAGAAGAATTTGAGTTATGAGGAAAAAAAAATCTTTCTGCTGAATATCTGACTTCAGATAATAACTCCTTGAAATACCTGTGATCTTTTTAGTGAGGTAAATGAATTATGATTTTATGAGTTTTTAAACCAAAATAACCCACTTAGACTCAAGGTTTTCTGGCTCATAGACCTTCATAGGTTCACACGCTCCACTAGAGCAGTTACTCCCATTTTTCATATCTGCGTTCCCAAGCCTAACAAGTCACTGTGGAGCCTGCACTGGACTGGTGGGTCTTCTACCTTGGGCATGGGGCTATAGTTCTGGCATAATATGCTCATTCCTCACCTCTGAAGCCCACATCACTGGTTAGTAACCATAGGTCCATATAAGCCCTGGTAGCTCACTGAACCTTGGTGCTTCATCCTTCCTGTGTTGTTAAATGGAAACATCGTCAACGATTAAACATAATTATAGGTTTTGTCATAGCTTAAAGATGTTCTGCTTTATACAGGTGAGCAGTGTTTTCTTACTACCTCTGAGAGATGTGGTTACTGACAGAGGAGTGGGTAATTCACCCAAGGTCGAGCTCACCAAATTCAATGGAAAGCCTTAGATACTTCACTTATCATAGGAGGGGTGCCAGTATATTTATGTACATATGTCAGCTGACAAAAATTCAGCTTGTTTGGCATTTTTGCTTTGTGAAATACCTGGGGAAATTTGGTTCTGTCATCTTCTGTGCATATTTATCTTGGTTTTCAGGGAGCAGGTCCAGTCACTGGAGCACAGACAAACTATACATATGTGAGCTGCACTGTATTTTAATTAAGCAATTAAGAATAATTTTTTTTGCACTGCATAGGTAGTTGATATTCTAAATGATGCAATTACGTGCACACACTTCGTTTATTAAGACAAAGTGGCTCTATTAAAGTGCTACAATCAAGTAACCACCTCATGCTGGAGCAGCTCTATTTTCTACATTGTAAAACCACTTTCTCCCAGTACAGAGCTTGTCAGCACCCAGTTGCCCCTGAGGCCATGTGAGAAATTGCAAACGCTCTGCTCCATCTTAATCAGGAGCTGAATGGGCCTGGTGATCAAAGCATGACAACTTTCAGCAGAAGAGATAGGGTTTGGCCATTACTTCTGGAGTTAATTATTGAGACCAGAAAACACCTTTAATCACTGCTTAAATAACAGCTTTTCTCACTCTGTAGCTGAAGCGCTCTGTTAAGCTGATGTTAAATACTTACAGAGCTATCAGGTCAATCAGACATCCCATGGATGTTCGTTTTGCTCCTCTGGTAAGCCATGGGGTAATGTGACTCAGACTTTAAGATTTCAAAAGTCATGCAATGCTGGGACTATTTGAGCCCCTGTCCCTTCCTGAGCTTAGCTGTTTGCAGAACAATGATTCAGTGTCAGTTGTAATGGGATTATAACGGGAAGAATATACAGCATGTCATTTGAAAAACAATTTCTCTGTGTATTGTTGAATGATGTCATACACAAAACTGAAGAGCAATCAATAGCACATCTGGGCTTTTAAGACAGAAGTACTAAGTGAGGAACTTTGAGTAACTGGATAATGAATGGCAAAGGTCCATGTGCTTCCCTTCAGCTGGCCAGGCATTTTTCAGTGAAGCGTACTTCTGGTAAAAACTGGTTATTTGAACTCAGAGCATTTCATGGACACATCCTGGGGTTGCTAATCATTCAGTATCCACAGGCAGGGCTCTTCCAGGCACAGCAAGGCTTGGAAGCAGGCCCCTTGCCAGGCTTTCTGAATGGGGCTAGGGGTTAAAAACCAAATACCAGTTGGCTTGGTGGCTTCACAGTAGAGGTGAAACGACTGATGCTAGGAAAACGTTTTTTACAGGACATAAGAGTTGCTGATGTCCCAGTTTCCCAGTTTATGACAGTTCTGCCATGGAGGAGGAATATGGGAAAGACCTGAACACCTGGGGTTGATAGTAGTAGGGCAGATGGACTAAGATCCCTCCTACATCATGGCTGTCAGATTATTTATATTAAAAGGTTTTCTGTTTGTCTTTAAAAACACTTATTTACTTCTTTTTCCTTCCAAGTACATGACTACAGCGGGGATTGTATAGCAAAGAGTCACTTCTTGTTGGCATCTATCTAAGACATCAGAAAATCCTGCTGTGTAAAAAAATGACTAAGACCTCTGTAGGTACGGAGACCTAATTTCTTCTTGGCTTTTGGGGTATTTCTTCAGGGCAATATGAATAACATTCTCTAGGGGAATGTGTGTAAAAGCAGTTTGCCCTTTGAGAGGCTTGTGATGAACATAACAGCTCTTGGAAAATTTGGGTTTGTCTCTGTTATTGGCACATGTTGGGGTGAGCAGCTTCAAAGACCCACAGGGATTGGCTTTCCTGTCTGATATTTGTTAACCTCGCTGCCATTAGGTTTAAGACTTATCAAAGTAAATGGGCTCCGATGCAGGGGTTTCTTTGTCTATCATGGTGGGGTGGGTTGGGTGACATGTGTTGCACTGTTGCTGATGCCAGGTACTGGAAAAGAGATGTAAAGACTTTCAGCTTCTGGAGGTGTCATTCCTGTACTTTTCACAAGCAGCACATTCAGCCTTTCTTCCATGCTGATGGCTCAAGCTGTTCCCTCGAAGCCTCTTGCACTGTGTTGGTATGGCAACAGGCTGCCAGGTTTTACATCAAGCGCAATGTCACAGCAGTTTGTTCTAACAATTTATTGTTGTGGATTCAAGATATCTGGAGAACTCTCTTCCCTGCTTCCCTTACCTTTCTGGACCTTTAAGGTCAATCTATTTTTCTTCCTACAGAGCAGTCAGGTTATTTGCTTTCCTGTTGCATTCCCCTCTGGAGCACTCTGCGCAGTGCAACATACACCTCTATGGAGAGATATAGGCAATGCCTGGCTGTTTTGGATCTATATTTTAGCAGTGCCAAATACTTGCAATTGCTGGACCATTGAGCTGTTGGAAAGCCTAGCTCCAGTGAAAATCTGCCTGCTTTCTAACCCATTTCTCAATGGTCCTGAGGCAGCCCTGCGTTTTTGTCAGCTTCTGAGTTTAATACTCTTGTAAAGTGAGACAACAGGTCTGAGGCTCCCTAGCACAGATGGAGCAAGGGGACACTGCAGGAGGTGCCTGTTACCTGGGCAGCTGAGCTACATCTGTGCTTGTAATGGTTGGGGCATAGGTTTGAGCCTGCTCTGTGTTTTCCCTCACTGCTTGGCTGGGTTAGCCCAGCTGCCAGCATGGTTTTGGCCAGTACTGACTACCAACTGCAGACAGTGGTCTCTGTGAGGAGAGTGGAATATGCCAAGGACCCTTCCTGCCAGGCAGTCTGCATATGACCACCCTGCTTTTGGGAAGAGAGGAGTTTGCGATGCAGGGAAGACCTCAGTGTTAGAGCATATCCCCTTGCCTGTCCTATTTTACTAGTGTAGACAAACTAATAGGTGACTAGTAAGGGATTAAATGTGGCCTGGATGCTCCAGGGCAGAATGTTTCTATAGCAGGTTGGGCTGTGCAAGACAGTCCTGTTCAGATGCTTGGGGCTGGCTGCCTTTAGGGCAGGCTGGAGGCAGCCCAGTGGCACAGCCAAGCATCATGAGCTGCCCTCTGGCTCTGTGACTGTTATTGCTATTCCTAGTATCGCTATTGTGATGATGATGATGATGATGATTGATGATGGTGGTGGTGGTGCTCATGGTGATGATGATATAGTATGATTTTTTGAGCTTCCAACCTCCAAAACGATTTGAAGGCTCTGCTCCAACCTACCGCAGCAACAGCAGGAATTGAGGATGCAAGGCTTATGTCTGGGCTGTGGCGTCAAAGCCCGCATGAGTGCATGAAGGTCAAGACCAAGCTGCAGTCATGCTGGAAGGGGGCAGTAGGTGGACAGATGCAAAGATGGTGTGACCACTTCAAAATTGCCCTTTGGGAGCTTCTCCTGGAGCCTACTGTCACCTGAAGCTGGGAACAAACAAGCATTTATCCAGTGTGAAAGATCATCAGAGACCAGGGATGAACTGGAGAACTCAGTTGTTTGAAAGCACAGGTATTACTCTCTGGGTACAGGTTTAAACTAGCAGTTCTGCAACTTCTGTCCCCAGGCCCTTTAGGGCTGCTGCTCAGGATTTTTCCCAAGTGTGTTGGGGCTTCCTCAAAGATTGGCAGCTGCCCTGACCTGCCTTTCAGTGCCTCCTCGGGAGTCATGGAGCTGTGAATATCAGTAAACAGGGACAGCATCAGAAAGGCATTTCTGTTTCTTCCCCAAGACTGATGGGGAGGAATATCTTGAGTATTGTCTCTTCCTGTGGGATGTCCAAAATAAAACAGCTGCACCCCAGCAGCACTTGTGGGAGCTCATGCTGTGTCCCTTCTTCTTGAATGCCACTATTTGATCATTCCAATTAGCTCAATTCAGTGTGCAAGAAATATGTGGAAATCCCTTCTTCCTAAAAGAGCATAAATGTTTTCAAATAATTTGACAATTAAAAAAAAATCTAAATGCTTTCTTTCACTTTAAGTGATGAGGAAACGAAGTTTGGGAGTATAACAGAGTCATATTCAGTGAATCAAAACTTCGGGGATATGATTTTTCAGGATGCCTAGTTTTACAGTCCTGGTGGAATTTCTCCTTTTAATTAAAATAAAATAATTTTTAGAATGTATTACATGCATCTTGAATAAGAACTACTCTAGGATCTTGCAAAATTAAATATGAAATCATTATCCTAAGTCAAGAGAGAGGTTAGCTTTCCATTGTGAATCTTAAATGTGATATCCTTCCTCATCTTCTTTTAATTGATGGCAAACAGTTCTTGTGTTGTACATGTTGTACCCATTGGCGTATTCCAGTTGGTGGTAAGCTGAAAGACTTCACCTTAAAGTGGAAAATAAGGAATTCAGGCCTGAAAAAGCTGCACTGCTTCCTGAGATATTGTTGTCATTGTAGTATTATAATTTAGACTAAAAAAGCATGAGTAGAACAGTTGCTATTTCCTTGCCGTTGTGAACCTATATGTATTTTCTGTTTTATACCTGTGCTAACACATCAGCTTAGCATGGAAAGAGCTAGCAATTTGTACATTTATTAGTCACGCTGCTCTGCCTCATGTTTTTACTGGAGCTAAATCCGTGGACCATGTCATTGTTAGATTCATTCTCTCATTTGAAGAACTGGAGCTCATGAGAGCGTGACTCTAGAACCAATTATGAGTGATAACACTGCTGAATTTTCTAGTACCATTTGTTGCTTTAGTGATATGCTTTTTCTTGAGGATTACCTAAATAAGGATAAAAACGTGTTTTTAAAAATGTATTGAATATATTAGCTAAGAAGTTTTAGTGCTTAAACCAGGCAGGGATAACTGAACCTTGTGTCATTGGGTGATTGACGTTGACTCTGGTGTTTAAAATGCACCTTCAAGGAAAGACCAGGCTCTAAGTACTGTAGTGCTAATATATTTGCAAAAGGTTTTGTTGTGTTTTGTTTTTATAATTTTTAAGGAACCAAGATCTTATTTTGTGATTCATAAAAGTAATATTTCTTGAAATCCACAGTAAAACCATCCATCCAGTCATTAAAAAAGACATACAAGTTGCAGTAGTTGCAAAACTGATAAGAAGTCATGGAGCTAGCAGTGAGCTATATATCCAAACAGGAATAAACATATCAAGCTTATTCCTGTTACTGGACTCCAGGGTAAAAAAGGGAAAGAGAAGTGATGTATTACATGCTACTCAAAGTTGACCTCTATTCTCACCACATAAGGTAAGATCTATAGGACTCACTTTCCAGCCTTGGAATCCGAGAGATGATGTTATGCAATGAAGATAGCCTGAGAAAGTTGGGGCTGTTCAGCCTGGAGAAGAGAAGGTTGTGTGGAGACCTCATAGCAGCCTTCCAGTATCTGAAGGAGGCCTATAGGGATGCTGGGGATGGACTCTTCATTAGGGACTGTAGTGATAGGACAAGGGGTAACGAGTTAAAACTTAAACAGGGCAAGTTTAGATTGGATATAAGGAGGAAATTCTTTCCTGTCAGGGTGGTGAGGCACTGGGAATAGGTTGCCCAAGGAGGTTGTGAATGCTCCATCCCTGGCAGTGTTCAAGGCCAGGTTGGACGAGGCCTTGGGCGAGATGGTTTAGAGCGAGGTGTCCCTGCCCATGGCAGGGGGGTTGGAACTTGATGATCTTAAGGTCCTTTCCAACCCTAACTATTTTATGATTCTATGATTCTATGAACTATGCCGTGTCACACTTGCTTTCAGTGTCATGGGATTTTCTGAAGGAAAACTTACCTTAATTTGTTCCAAGTTTGTTTGTTTTTTATTTTTTTTTAATAAATTGTCTTATTCTACTTTTTTTTAATAACATTGCACTGACCAAATACAATGCAATTCCTCCTCTTTTTTTTTTTGTTGATGAGAGATTGTTATTGTAATACAAATTATCTTTATACTGTAACTTAATGGTTAAAAGTTTTAAAAAGGATTTATCCCAGAAATAGCTATAGTCAAAGACACAGAAATTGCTTTACTGAAGATGAAATAGTTGCCTCATTCATCCAATTATATTATACTACTCATCATAGAAGCATTATATAATTAATAGGCTGAATTTTTCATCTCTATCATGTTGATACTAAACTCAAAATGTAGTCTTCCTGCATTTTGATTTTTTTCCATTGTGTTGTAAAATTGATTGCTCACTACTACTAAAAAGTAATCTCTTACCATGAATATTTCCAGTTATTGTAAGCTTATATTTTATTACTTGAATGTGAAAGCAATTTACAAAGATATTATTATTTTTTATTCTGCCCGGGTTTGAAGTTGGAGTTGTCCTTCTCCTAGGATGGTTGCCTGAAGGCTAGTGAGCCCATCCTGCCCATGGACACACTTTGTCTGACCCTTCATTTGAGAGCTGACTGGCATGGGAGACCCTACCGGAAGCATAAGCCACCACCAGCATAACTCCCAACTTCACAAGGGCACGCAAGCTCGTGTAGCCCTGTAAGGCCATCCATCTAAGAGAAGGATACTCTAATTAAACCTACGACCTGAGGACTTTTATTAATATCTGCCAGTTGTTTTTCACTTCTGTAGTAGGGGTATGTATTAATTACACCTAGTTATGACTCTAGAGATACGTCCGTAGTTAGAAAGCCATGAGAACATCAGACGTATCATATACGTCTGCACTTGGAGCTTGGACACCTGAGTGGGTGTGGAGGAAGAGGAAGGATAACACCCCCATGTTGTTTCATTACATACAGATAGCCACAACTCACACTTAAACATATGCTCTTGCCTTTAGCTTGGTAGTCTTTTTCCCCATGCAGCTCAGTGTCGCTCTTCATCACGTATCATGAAAGCTGTTGAAAAGCATAGAGGTTGTTGCAACAGGAAGGTTTCTCCACCTAAGTACCATCTGCTCATGAGTGCTTGAAGTTGAATCCACCAGTTGAACTTCTTGGAGGCAGCAGAAACAAGGCACAGGAACATGATCAGAAGGAGCTCCTTGATGCTTCTGCTTCTTTCTGGTCCTTTGGTGAAACCATACCATCCTCCTGGCTGAAGCAATACAGGAGGCTGCCTGCCTTTGGTTGTTTAAAAATACTATGTTTGGTCTTAGAAGTTGCCATAATCAAAGCAAATGCCTGAGTAGCATTATTTCATTTTAAGAAAGAATCTACACTGCCTCTTTATTGGGGAGAGTTTTAAGACATGAAGTGGGTGTTTGATAGTGGCAGGGAGAGCAATAAGACTTTACCTATCAAATTCAAACAGAATGACTCTTAATGAGGTCTTTCTCTTGTCTTGCCTTGCCTTGCCTTGCCTTCGCAAGAGAGTTGTCAGGTATTAGGTGCTGATACCAATGCAGCTCATGGCTCCTTGTGCTTGCTGTTTCTTCTGAAGTTAGGTCAAGAAGAAAATGGAAAGCGTTTGCCGCTCATTTAGTGTGTTCTGTTCTCACTGGCCCTGTCGTTAAAGGGGAAAAAAAGCAAATTGGATGTCAACCACAGAACTCCGCTTTGAAGAACAGAAGAATGCTGGCCCAGCTGGGCCATTCCCCTATGAAAGGAGGTTGCAGAAGAGAGGAGGAGGAGAAAATTAACTTGTTAGTGCAAAATCCAGGCTTGACTCCATGCCTTGCTGTTACTTACTTTGTTTCCCTTTATGCAGTCTGCTCAGACAGCATTAAGATTTCTAATAGTAGTTGCTACAGTGGGACTAAGTGACTCTAAGACTGCAGCTCATTATTTAACCTCTCCTTGTGGGAAGGATAAAATCCCTGTGTTTCAGAAGGCTGTAGTGCTGAGTGAGTACACTGAGAGGCAATGCTGAGGTGCTCGTAGCTGTGAAGATTGCAGAAGCACCATGCCTGTGCTGTGTCTATGCTAGCTGGGTGTGCTGGGATGCTTTTCTCTCAGTACTTTCAAGGCTTGTTTTGCAATATTTATCATGATGATCTGGTGAATACAACCCCTTGGGAACAATGAAGGTGTCATAGACAGGACTCACACCAAGCTACCATTAGGGACAATGCTCAAGGGACAAAGTATCTTAGCATGGTGAACTCTGGATGAGGACACTCAGTGTGAGTACAGATAGCGCTCATGAATTTAAAAAAGCTTTGAGCTTTCACTTCAACCGGGCAGTCTCCTGAGTGCTTATCAGCTCTGAAATTCAGAATAGAGAGTGAGCCTGTTACAATCCCAGCATATATACTTCTATTCCTAGTTTCTGGACTTCGAACATGCTGAAGCAGAACATAAAGTCGAACATGACCAAGCTATCTTGAAAGCTAGGTGTGATTGGGATTCTGCAGATAACACAGCCACCTCACATAAATCTTCAGAGGTTGCTCTTTTCACAACATAACTGGGAAAGTCTGCCTAGGGCTTTTTCTCCAGGAGCTGCTAATTATGATAGAAGAGTGGAGAAACATTTAGTCCCTATTTCACACCATGTTTCAGAAATGCAGCATTTTACCCTTACACTTGACTTTCCTCATGACGTTGCTTTGGTTTTCTTCTTGTCTGTGATTAGAGGGGGCTATTATCACTCTATTTCTCTCTGGCCCTTTGGTGAAGTTACTCCTGCTCTAAGAAGTAGTAAAACATGCCGTTTCTTACTCTCTTGTCGCCAGCTTACAGTGCTTGGTCTTTATAAAGCTCCTAGAATCAAAGGAAACACTGGAATATCTCTTGTTTCAGTGTAAAAAAGAGTTGACCCTGCCTAGCTGGTGGAAAATGCTTGAAAATGCAAATAAGGTATGCATGATAATGGCACAGAAAGCAGAAAGATTCCCGAGGCTGTTTTTTGAGCCTCACTTTTTTGGTGCTAACTTAAAGATTTTGACTGCTTCTCAGAAGTGCTATTGCCAGTATGCTAAATTTGAACGCACACCCAAACACATGCATATATATACACTTCTTTGGGGCTCAGTTACTCAGCCTCCTTCTTGGTGCAGGGCTCTTTAGCAATCGTTCTGCTTGCTTTAAACTCCATTTTTTGCCTAGCAGATGCATGGTGATTGCTTCACAGCAAGAGAAGTTAGTTTTGCCTGTGCAAAAGCATGTATTTACTGCTGCTTTCTTAATTGCTTTGTTCAGTTTTCTTTTCCTTGTGGATCAGATTTTCCCCTGTATCAGTGTGACAGGGCTTCCTGACCTATTCTGTGGCAGCTCCATCTCTGTGGTCTGAAACAAACAAGGCTGTGGCTCTGTCTGTCCCAGCTTTCCCTCTCAGTGCTGTGAGCTGGGTGTTTACTATTCTGAGTAAACTGGTGATTCATATGAATGTGCTCAACTATGTGGGAAGAGTCACAGAGGAGTAATATGAAAACGAAGTTTCTTTATTCCAAAGAATCTTTTGCAAGGTTTTACTTTGATTTTTTTTGGAAATCTTTGATTTCCTTCTTCAAATCACAAACAGAAAGCCAGATGGGTTTATTTTTATTTCTAATGTTATTTTCCCAGATAAAAGTTATGTGTAATTTCAGGTAAAAGTAGGGAAGAAAATAAAAAATGGGCTCTTGGACTGGCCCCTATTTCACTATTTATTCCCTTCACATCCTCTCTCTTCCCAGTGTCTCCAAGATCTTCCTTTCCCCTCCATTTCTCTGCCTCTCTGGAAGTCCCTCACTTGCTTCCCATCTGCTCCTTCCCAGCTTTGAGCATTTCACCCCACCTTGTGGTGTTTGCCTTGTTGCAGACCTCTCGCAGTAGCTTCTCCGAGGATATTTCTGGCTTTCTTGAGACATCTTCAGGTCTTAGCTTGGGTTTTGATAAACACAGAAGGAAAGTTTGTCTTATGTGATCATATCTTCAAGTCACAAAGCTCAGGGGCTAACTGGGGCCAGTCATTCTGAACTCCCTTCCCTTGAAAACTCTTATTTAAAATTCATGCTTTGCCTGTATCCTGCACAAGACCAGAGCCTCATGAGCAACACCTTACACAATGAACCCAACCAGCATAGGAAAGAGGTGGATAGGGACAGGGACAAAGAATTGTTCTGGATATATTACCTATATACATATCTGGATGAAACATCTGCTAGGAAAGGTTGTATTCCTCTAGGGCTGGTAGCAGCACACTGCTGCAGTCCTCCTCTGGGAAACCTGTGGGGGATTGCCTGCTTCTTTCTCCTTGGCATCAGGGAGCATCTGCCACTTGCTTCTGCCCTCAGGGGGCAGGGGATGACATCTATGTTGAGTCTGGGGTGCAGAGCATGATCATGCTCAGCTGTGGGAGGGAGTGCAGAGTAGCATTCACCCATGTGGCACACACACAATCTGCCATTGCTTCCTCTTCTGCCTCTGTGATTAACAGCCCAGCAAATGGCTCCAGCTTCACACCCTGAGTTTTGTAAGGCATTATTTAATTTTGCAGAGGGAACTATATAAATTACTTGTTGAGTTATGCACTCGGTAAGGCCATCTCTTCTCTTTGAACGGTGTATTTAGTTTGGACCATATTTCCTTGGGCAGCAGGCACATGCAGAAGAGGTGAAGAAACATGATTCCTGGAAATACTTTAATGGGGTGATGTTAGCAAGGTTCTCAGGGAGGAGATGCTGAGGTGTGGGAGCTCTGGATCAGATATCCCTGCTGGGTTTCTAATGGGGGAGGTGAACCTTGCTGTGGGAGGACAGGGAATGCAGGGACTTCCAGAGACTAAGGGCTGGCCAATGAAGCCTCTGTGTTGGGAACAAGAGAGCTTGAGCTGAGGGCAAATTTGGGCTTAGTTGCTGGTACCACTTGTGTTCCTGCAGTGGAGCACATTCAGGCGCACTGCATTATCTGCTTGTTCTAGCTGAAGGTGAGTGCTTCTTGCACCACATATTTCCATGCCAGAAGAAGCAGCCCAGTTTGGTGAGCAGCCCAGTTTCCCTGCAGCAAGATGTGCTTAAATAAAACAGTAAGCTGGGAGATAGAGCTTTTGCAAAATCACCCAACCACCGCCATACTGTCAGAGGTCTACTGACCATAATGAAAGTCCTATAGTGTCTGATCCCACATTCATGCATTTTTAACTTCATAGCAATATTCTGGAGAGGTGTATGGCTCATGGCTCAAAGAGGCCAAGGAAGTGCACAGCTTGCCAATTGCAGGCCCAGTGCTTCCCTTGAAGCAGCAGCTTGTGTTTTCCCTAATGTAAAGCTCTTTTTTCATTTATTTTTTTTTCCCCTTTTCTGGTGGGGGCGGGGGGTAGGCGATATTTTAAAGTTAGTGCAATAGTGTGCCGTTTATGTGGGATCAGACCTGCCCCGCATTCTGGCTGAAGAACACCCTGATGCCTGGAGTAACACAGCCCTTGCACCAGTTACTGCTGGCAATTCTGCAAGGAATTCCACTTTCAGATAAGCCCTATTGTAAATATAATATAAGGAGGAGCAGTGGGGAAATCAGAGGAGTGGTGGGTGGGAGTGAGATGAAGGATCGAAATGCTTGGGGAGACACAGATACGATCTCGGTTTGCTGGCAACTGCATGCCAGTATTCCATGCCCTCCTTCACCCCTCCACTCCGCAACCTTTAGCACTTGGAAAAGCAATAAAAAACTAGCTACAAACCTGCTGAATTTCATCAATTGCTCATTGATACAGTCAGACAGGCAATTATTGTATCGGCTTAATTGTGCCTATCTTGAATGTATGGAGTGCAGGTACTGAGCCCTGCGGGTGGTGAAGAGCTGTCCACCTCTGCTGGCCGGGGATGAGAAGGGAGGATGGGGGGGAGGGAGAGATGCAGGGATGCAGGGATGCAGGGGTGCTGTGCACCCCGAGAACCGAGTTTTCTTCTCAGAGACTTTCCCAGCAGATGTCACTGTTCACCCATCAAAGAAAACCGCTCCCAGGCAGTAAAGGGCCCCTGGAAGAAGCCACCGCAGGCTATTACTCAAAACCGACCCAGGCCGCCACAGAACAGCGTTTGCACTGGGGAGTAAGAGTGAGAGCCGTTTATTTTTGTAAAGGTGGCAGAGGATGGAAATCTGCTGAAAAACCCGTAAGAGAGTGTCACTGCAGGAGCTGTGTCTGCAGCAGCCCCCCCAGCCCCGCACCACTGTACCTGGCACACAGCTTTAGGGTGGGTCACGGGTAGATGGGCACCTCTGAGGGGCGGAATAGGTTTAGCTGGTCTCACTAATGTTCCTGCACTGCAGGGTTTAGCAGGATTCAATCACGAGTAAGAATTTGGTGATTTAATCATGACATAATTTTGTGAGATTAAATCATGACTAGCCCTGCCCACGCTTTATTTATTCAATATATAGGTCCTTATGATGTTATGTAGATACAAAATTCATATTAAATAGCAGAGGAGCTGAACATTTTTTCTCCCAGTACATAAATTAGCCATGAGCAATTTGAAACTAGGCAATTTCTATGAGAAGCAAGTTACATCCTTATTCTCTTTTAGAGATTTTCAGGGATAGTCTTCTGTCTAGAGAAAGGCTATAGGCGGGCTTTATTTTCCATATGGTATGGCAGAGCTCTGCCTGGCACGCAACTGAAGTATCACTGCAGAGATATGCAGATACTACAATAAAGAAGCTCAGGCACCAGAGTGACAGGAGAGCAGAAATGCTGCACTGCACACAGGAGATAATGGGTAGCCGGGGATCTTGCTGGCCTAATGATGGGGATATAAATAGGATAATGGGTATGTCCAAAGTGGGACATCAGCAATGTCCACAGTTGTGTAGTTGCAAATTTTATTCTTGGTGATTTTGCATTTTAAAACAGATGAGAAAGTGTGCATGAAGAGAAAAGTAATCATCTTACTGCTCATAACATGCTGACACTGGTAGGGGCATGCAGCGCAGACCAAGAAAAGGCAAAGCTGTACACTACCCTGCTTATCTCAGCCCCCCAGGGCACTCCACTCCTAACGTTACAAAATACCTTGAAGAAGGGCTTCTCCACCTGAAAGGATGTTTGTTTTTTTTTCTGCTCCAAAATCCTGCTTTTCCTGCCAGCCTAACCTCACTTGTTGGCTCATCCCACTAACACACTTGTGCTTTCATAACCACAGCAGGCTCTGGCTGAGAAGTTTAGACTATTTCCATAGTTGTCCTTTGGGAAATCTGATGCTGAATTTCCCATCTTGATCCGATTGAGTTTCCAGACTGAATTATTCATAGGCATTTAGCTTTGTGCCAGCATTGTTGTCTTTTGGGGCGAGGAACTCCTCTGCCCTCCGGCAGGCGTTTCTAGGAAAGCAATCACATCCCCCTCTGCCTGTCCTCCACAGGGTAAACAACCTGGGCTCCCTGGGTCTCTGCTTGTTGTGCTGGATCCCCACCACAGGCCCTCCTGGCAGCCCTGCATAGGTTTTGGGTGTTTTGTGTTCCTCCTTGTGAAGAGGGGGAGGCAGAAGCAGGGTGCTGTGCTGGGTGAGGCTCACCAGCACCATGTACATTAGTTTTACTCTGTTTTTTTACTCCTTCTGGGAGCTCATGTTGGGAAAGTTTGAGCTGTTGCTGATCTCTGAAAGCAAGTGTCTATATTCAAATTGAAGGCCATTGCTAAAATATTCCCTGAGATTGCTCCAAACGTGATTTCCTTAAGGAGCCTCACCAGTGATTTCCTCTTACCCTGAGAGCTCTCCTGATGGAGGCACTTCAGCGTCCTCTCCAAGCTGTGTTTCATGACTTGGCACGTCCTGACAGAAACTTGATTTCTGACATTATGAAACACCAGTGAGGGTGACTGTGTGGAAGACACGATGTGCGAAACATGGGTGGGCTGAACCCATTGCTGTTTTTTCCATTGTTCAATATAAAAACAATTGGTTTAAACAAAAGAGTTGTTGGGTACATAAATCCTGCATAGCCCCTGTTAACCTGTGGGGCTTTTCTGCTACAGGCTCTGACCTTCCCTCTAACTCATACCGTGTTTCCATTAACTTTGTCAGGAGGGGGAAGAGTTTGTTAGAGAAAATATTTGAGGCAGATCATTTTGGGGACAGGGAGGAGATACTCATGAGATGCTTCCAAAGGAGAAGGAGCCAAAGAGGAGCAAGAGGCTGGATCCCTGAAAGGTGATGAAAGGAGAAGCAGGGTGATATCTTGGGTGGACTCAGGCTCCAGGGTGACTCCCCTCCTGCATGTGCCTCTCTGGATAGTGGGACCACTGGCAATGCCAGGCATGTGTGGGAGCAAAGAGCCAGAGTCAGGGTACATGTCAGCAGCCTGGGCGAGCCACTCCAAAGCTCTTCTTCTCAGAAGGTGGCTGGGTATTTTCCTAAGGCTCAGAAGTGAGGAGGTACTCCCTCTTCATCCCGAGTCTTTTCCTGCCTGAAATCAGATTGCCACACTTGCCAGCTCTCAGCTGAGCCGAGAGCCGTTATAGATTGCCCCTCATCAAGCAAAATGCTTGTCTGGCAGAGTTAGAGAAGACGTATTCTGTTCCTTGGGTTTTGCTGTGACTAAAATCCATTGTAGTAAATAGATCAGACTCTGGAGTGCACCTTCTTTAGGAGAGGAATTTGTCAGTGTCAGATGTGAATTAAACTCAATGCTGACCTGGAGTGAGAGGCAAAGCTCAGCATCTCCACATCATGCTGGTGCAGTGTGTGCTCCTTTAGCAGCACTGTGAAGAGCTTAGCTCCCCAAAGAAGCCAAACTGATTTGTTATTAGGCACCATTGCCCCAGAATCACCCAAAGTAGAGCAACATAAACATGGGTATTAGCAATGTCATCGGATTGGAAATTAATAGCATCAGACTGAAGGTATAGCATGGGCTTCAGCTCCAAAGTTTAGTGATTTGTAGTTAGGCGTGTACCTGTGGACACCTATCTGTGAACCAGGTGTTCAAGCCCCCTTCTGCTCAGTGGAGTTCAAGGGCTTTCTTGAGTCACCTCAGAACAGGTATCTGAGACACCTTCACTGGCAGATATGGCACACACAGGACCAGTAGGATACTCTGGTCCTTCTGGAGTGGCAGCTGAAGTCATCTCAAGCGGTCCTGGCTGGCAGTGGCACTAATGCCACCCTGACTAACATTTAGGCACATGGGTGGAGGAGTCTCACCCACAGTGTAATCAAAATACAATTAAACTGCTTCATCTTGAAAAGCTCTTTCTGGATACCTACGTGATTAAACCAAGTGGGTTTAACTGTTCCAAAGCACTGCAGGCTCTGTTAGTGAGTTAGACTAGAAACAGCCTGGCAGCTCACACCTGGGGCTCCTGTGCATTCTCACGCCTTTACCTCAAAATGACTCAAGGGGAAGGTTTTGGTACTAGGAAATGGATGTAAAAGAAGTGTTTAAGCTGTTACTGATGGAAAGCTTATGCTTTACTAAATTATATTATTTTGTGAAAAATGCTGCTTCCTCACAGCAAAATGCAGATTTTTGTTGTCAAAAAGCAGGTTCTAGAAAATGATCACACAACCAGGGTACAAGGATTTCTTCATGTGTGGTGCTGGGCTGTCTTGTGGAATGAATCATAGCTGGCTGCTCACACCATAGCAGGAGCAAGAGGCTGTTGGATCAGTGCTGTCAGGAAACAGCAATAGTCACAGCCAGGCTTTCAGAAGAAATCTTGTGTTTTGTCTGTAAATTTAACGTCTCCATGGAAATGCCCATAAACCCTTTTAATTTCTTTACATTTTGATTAAGAAAAGTGTATGTTTTCTGTCCAGAAATGACAGGGACTGCCATTCTGGGAGAGGCAAGTACTCCAGCTCAGAGGTGTTCAGCAAAGAGCAGAAGGCAGGAGTGATGATGTGTTTCAGATGTCAGCAGTCACAGCATTTGACCTGGAGTTAGAGAAGGGGTTTATGAACACCAGGAGGAGGGGGAAGCCCAGAGGTTAGCCTCTCAGGGGAGGCAAGACATCACCTTTTAGAGGGTGGGTCTAAGCAGAGCTAAAATGAACTAAGGGGGGAGAAATAGCCTTTGAGATGCTTGGAAAAGTGAATGACAGAGTTCCTGAAGTAACTTCCTGCTAGAATATGCACTTTTTATTTTTTTTTTTAAGCTATAGATGTGAAGGAGACCAAGAAAATCAAGACAAAGCTACAAAATGATGAACTCTGCCTGCCAAACCTCCGTTATTAAGCTTTATCTTCTTTACTGCCTGCCTCAATGAAGTATTTGTGAAGCACAGCTAAGACTACTACTGCCTCAGTCTGGTGGAAATAGCCCAATGTGCTCAGCAGTTGCTAAGAAAAAATGGGCATACAGGCAGACCTCCTGATTGCATTAGCCTTGTTTCCTTCAGTGCACAGGCTAATAGCAAACCTGTAACATTGCCATGAATAGATGGCCCCCACTGAGCCTTCCAGTGGACTATACTGTGCCTTGTGGATGCTGAGAAGTCAAACCAGGTCACAGTCTCCCGAGGTAATAGCTTAAAAGTCTTTTTTACAAATGGTGTGGAGAGGCAGAGAAAGGTCATGCATTGTTCAGGGGCAGATTGAGGGAATTAATGTTCCTTGCTCTCCCGCTGTGAGCGCTGTGTCGTAGAACAAGAAGTATTTTGGTTGTGTGATGCTCAGTTTTACAAACACCCATGAGTAGACCAAAGTAATCAGGAATGGAGGCTTACCTAAAATACTTAAAAGTGCATAGTGTTGCTACTAAAAGTTTGCTTTTAAAAATGTTCTCAGCAGTGAGACAAAAGTCTTGCCCAGCATTTAACACCTGCAGATAACAACAGCTGAATGATCTCAGAAATGATGCAAGCAACATTCTAATGAAGCAAACTCAATTTAATTTTCTCCCCATCCTTTCCCCCAGCTAGAAACTCAGTGCTAATAGAAAAGCCTATCTGTGTTTATTTTCAAAAGTGGAGATGCTGGCAGCACAATTTACACCAAATGAAGGAAATGGAACTGAAGATACAGCTTCTCTGACGTAATGGCTTTATACCCTTCCTTGGTGCTATTAAAAGACTGTGCAGTAAAAATGTGGACTGACTTACTAAAAATGTGGTATTTATTAGGCTTTGGTTTTTTTCTTTTTCAATCCAGGGGAATCCACACTCACACAGTTCCACACCACTCTATGTAAAGAATTTGATCACAAAAGTTGGTTAATTCAATGCATGGCAGTAAAAAGCAGTGATTTGACCCTTTCAAAACTGCAGTAACATGGAATTCGCCTGCAATCTGTCTTCCAAAGACAAGGGCAAACTTTACTTTCCAGTGTAGGCTCTGGAGTGCAATGTATGTATCAGGATACACACATGTATCAGATAAGAATCATAGAACCACAGAATGGTTTGTGTTGGAGGGGACCTTAAAGACAATCTAGTTCCAACCCCACTGCCACAGGATAATTCTTCTGGCAGAAAACCTAGGCTTACTCTAATGCTTATGGGACTATTGAACCAAAAGGCTAAGTTCTTCTGGGTAACTCTTCTTCCAGAACTTCTTTCTGACACCCCTGCTAGTGAGGAACATTTCTTAACATATGAAGTACCAGACCTGAGAACAAACTTTAAGATAGAGAAGCTTAATATTTCAAATTAGTTTCTAAACTTCTTAACAAGCCCATATGGCAAAGGTGGTCACGAAATGACTGCCGTAGCTTGGACACACTCCAGCAGGACTCAGTGAACTTTAAGGAACTGGAAATTCAGTTGTGCATGGTCCAAAGCAGAGAAAACTGCCCTGCATCTCTTTAAAGAGTAAAAATGACTGTTTTCCTTGACAGGTTTTGATGGCACACTGACCGTGTACACTGACCACAATGGCCGTGGCCACCCTGCACATTCAAGAATAACATGGGCATTACTTGCCAATACTGGGGAATTGCAGCTTATTATTTCTGCTTACTGCTTGAGCTAGCTTGGAGCTTTCCAGCCAGCCCATCCCACAGCTTTGTTTTCATTTGCTTTGTTTTCTTTTGTTCACATAAGTGTAAGATTTCTCCTTTGCTTAGAACAGCCTTTTAAGCTCTCTGAATGGGTCCATCTGATCCTGTCCCTCCAAACCACTTTGTGTTTTGTCCTCCAGATCATGTTACAATTGAGCAGAGCGGATGTTCATACATACACGCTGTGGGCCAGATTCTGTCATGTTTCTCAGTTGGAGGCAGTCATAATTCAAGTTTTGGTGACAGGTGTTGCCTTAGAAATGCAGGGTCACAATATGGACTTCCAGTATTTGTTGTTTCCCATTTAGCTCTCTTACCAGTAAAAGGAAAATCACTCATAGGTCCTTGTTGTCAAACACCCTCTAAATCTATGTGATGATGTTTTCATTTACTTTTTATTTACTAGTTAAAAATGCCACTGCTGTGATTTATGTCTTGCAGTGCTCACCAGCAGCCTTTAAATATATCATAGATAAGATTTATCAACATCTTCAATAATACCTTATTGGGAAGCAAGGTTTTATGTGAAAAATTAGGAATTACACCAATCTCTGTCGCATCAAGCAAAAGCCTCTCACTAACGGATTTTGCACCCAGACATATTTACCACTTTAGTTTGTAAATGATTATCATGTTTCTTAATGGGGCAATGTTAATTAAAAAAAATAGACATGAATAACTTTCCAGAATATGACTTAATAGGACTGAATGCCTTGTTCCAGTATCCACGACTTTGTCAGCTATTACCAGGCATCTATTCAGCTTTGAGAGGGCCACAAAAGACAAATGATTAAGAAGACTTCTAAGGATTAGCTTCCAGTGTGTGAATGTCATAGCAATGCAGCCTGCCCTCAGTCCGGTGCCCTCAATTTGAGCTGCTGCGTTTCCTCTAGCCATCAACAGTCAGTGTGTAAAAAGGGTATTCTTAAGCATGAACCGGTTTTGTTTGTTGTTTTTTGTTTGGTTTTGTTTGTTTGGGGGAAGGGGTGTGATTTTGTGCAATTTTAATTTCAATTTATTTTTATTTTACAAAGTTTTATATTTACAGGATTTTACTTCTGTTTTTTAAATTTAAAGATCTTCAGTGCTTAATAATGGTTGGACTCAATAACCTTAAAGGTCTCTTCCAACCTAAATGATTCTGTGATTCTATGTAATTTCTTTGCTCATTACAAAGCCGAGTATTAGCCAAGTTTGAAGAAGAGTAGCTATAATTTAAGACTCTTATGCTTTCATTTGTTAGTCATCAAGATGAAATTAAGCATGAGAAAAAAATGACTCAGAGGACTGGCTCTGACTTTGCAAACCTTAAAATTAGGTACTGGAGTGAAATGGACTCCATGGGTAGCACCACTGCCCTGCTAGACCGTTCCTGTCACCAATGGAAAGTGATAGGCAAACCTGAAATGGAAATAGCCAAGATAAGTTCGCAATGGTTTCACAGAATCACAGAATGGTTTGGGTTGGAAGAGACCTTAAAGATTATGTAGTTCCAACCCCCTGCCGTGGGCAGGGACACCTTCCACTTGACCAGGTTGCTCCACACCCAGTCCAGTCTGGCCTTGAACACTGCCGGGGATGGGGCAGCCACAGCTTCTCTGGGCAACCTGTGCCAGTGCCTCGCCACCCTCACAGGGAAGAATTTCTTCCTTGTATGTAATCTGAATCTTCCCTCTGTCAGTTTTAAGACATTGCCCCTTGTATTATCACTACTTGCTCTTATATATAAAGGCTTTCAGAAGTGTCCCTTTGGTGGCTACAGTGGGACCTGGGCATCTTGTGTTTCTGGCATGACTGTGCTGTGCGAGATGAAGCCATGCCTTGCTCGTCATGGTTTTCAGGCCCTGTTCAGCCTTTATTCCTTGTTGTTGGGACTCCATCTGGCTCCAGCTATGCTTTGCTATCTAGAAAATAGTGCCAGTCTTTGCTAAGTCTATGCCAAGACCAAAGTCCTCAGTGCTTACTATGTCTGAGAGGAGATATTTCCCCCCTTTCCAAGAAAAAAACCTGGGTTGTCATATCTGCAGGTTCCCAGTGCAAAATCACACCAGAGCAGAAGTAGTGCTCCTGAGGTCCTGTCTGGCAAGCTGGCTACAGTCAATGCACAGCATCTGATTGCCTTTACACCTCATTGAGCTTTGCAGAGTGAAAAAAGTAATCAGTGACAGTTTTTAGGGTGTAAGACTTCCCATATCCTTTGTCCACCAGGGCATTCTTCCCAAAATGAAAGTGTCATCAACTCTAAGTTTTGCATAAAGAAATGACAGCAAAACAATCCACCTATATTTTTGAGTGTACTACATGCGCCAAGATGAACTATTATCCACGGACTAGTAAAAGGTCTTTTTAAACTTCCCTGTGTCCATGACAGAGCATATATAAGTCTCAGCTATGGATCTTGTTCTTTATTGCCTAAATTGCAAATTAATTAATATGGTGGTAGAAGGCGAAGCACCTATGAAGTTGGATTAGTTGTAAGAGTATGAATGTCTGTAGTAGCCTTGTTAATGGAACAGGCAGGGTTATTTGGGGGCTTCTTACATTTGGTTTGTTTGTTGGGTTTTTTTTCCTTTTCTTTTGTAATATAAAAAATCAGATTCT
This sequence comes from Neopsephotus bourkii, assembly GCF_033783945.1. Lineage (NCBI taxonomy): Eukaryota > Metazoa > Chordata > Aves > Psittaciformes > Psittacidae > Neopsephotus > Neopsephotus bourkii. The sequence continues at coordinate 2,299,141 of NW_026902234.1, read as the reverse complement.
TTCAGCTGTTATTTACTGGGTCTGGCTGGGATGAAGTTAGCTTTCTTCACAGCAGCTTGTATGGTGCTGGGCTTTGCATTTGTGGCTTAAACAGTATTGATAAGATACCAGAGTGTTGGCTACTGCTGAGCAATGACTGCACAGCACCAAAGCTGTCTCTCCAAACCTGTCATCCAAAAAAGGCCAGTAGGCTGGGAGCGGGCAAGAGGCTGGGAGAGACAGCTGGCCAAAGGGATGTATCATACAACATTGTACCCAGCCATAAAAGCTGAGGGAAAGGGAGAAAATGAAGAGACATTGTGGTTATGACATTTGTCTTCCCAAGCTATTGCTACACATACTGAGGCCCTACTTCCTAGGGAATGACTGGACACCTGCCATCTAATGAGAAACAGCAAACACATTTTTCTTTCTATTCTGTTTCTGTGCACAGCTTTTGCTTTTCTGACTGAACTATCTTTATCTCAACCAATGAGCTTTTCCTTCTTTTTATTTCTCCCCCTGCCTTGCTATGGAGGGGGAGTGAGAGAGCATCTGGGTGGGTGTCTGGTAGCTAGCCAAGGTGAACCCATCACATCTTATCAGCACAGCACTCTGCCAACAACTTCAAAAGCTCCCTGCCTTGTGTGACTTTCTGACTGAGTGTTCGGGATTTTTAACAACTGTGTTGCCAGTGATGAGTAAACCCAGGTTAGGTTCTGCTGTAAACTACTCTGGGCTTCAGCAGGGGCCATGATGACAGTGAGAGTAGGGTGGGCCTTAAAAGGGATAGGGGAGAGAAAGCAAAACCAAAGGCAAAAAATGCTGCTTGTGATTAAAAGCAACAGTGAATGAATGCAGAAGAACTTTTTCTATTCTAAACCAGTGCTGGTTACTCTGCATCTCCATCTGCGCCAGACCCCCAGCTGAAGCCGAACAGCTTGAGGGCTGCCGGCTTGCCCAGCTGCCCATGCCAGTGTTGGACAGCTGGTAGGTGCTACTGTGCCAGCACTATCCCTGACCAAGATAGATTCTCCTCACCCAGGAACCAGAAAGCAGAGCAGAGCCTTCCAGGAGAGGGTTGGAGGAACACAGCCTCAAGCTGGGTATTAATGACACGGTCTATGAATAACCTGAGAACAAGATCCTTGTAGGGTTTTGCTGTTATATTTTTTTCCTTTCTTAGTTTTCACAAAACCGCCGTGACTCACCTGAAAATGTTCCTCCTCCAACAGCAGTCGTGCTTGGCATGAGAAAGCTGGCCTTTTCTGTATCCCTTTCCAGGAAAAGGCCAAAGGTAGCTAGAATTGGGTAGGTGAGCCTGTGCCCATCAGGTTTTCCTGTTTGATATTTCAAATGTTAGATAAGGAATACTCAACACTGATTAATAAGCCAGTAGACATCATTCTTTTATGTTACTTCTGCAGACAGCAAGCCATCCTTCATCATTGGTTGGACTAACAAGGCTGTTTAGGCAGCTAACAATACCACTGGGTGCCTTTTAGGATTTATTGAGATTCCTGAACAGGATGGTATCCTGTGTGCTCTGCGCCCAGACCACAGCTACAAAAGGCTGTGCTGCAGGACCTGATCCCACAGGAGAGTTTTGCTCCAGAGGAGCCAGAGCTGCTGCAAGCACCTCTGCTCGGGCAGGACATGAGGTTGTTTAGCACTGCAGGCAAAAGTCACGCATTTGGATGCTTGGCTCAGCTGAGGGCAGTGCTGGCTGGTGAACCTGTGCTTCTTCACTGTGTCCTTATTTGACTGATGTAAGGCTGGGGGTCCTGCCTGCCTCACATACCATAAACCCAGTCTGGCTCCACAACTTAGGGCAAGAGATTCTGTGTAAGGCAAGGGATTTCTGCTCCCTTTATTTTAATGAATTTTATGCATTTTAAGCTTTTAAGCAATGACTATATTTAAAGTACATATAGTTCTGGAGCAGGGATATATCTGTCTATCTAGATAATTCTGGATCAGGCTATTATTTTCAAGTCCAAGATAAGCATCTAGCTGCTAGGACACAAAGTCAAACCCTCTCCTGTTATCTCTCTTCCTGATGAATCTTTGTTAGGCAAAGCAGAAGGTGTGGAGAGGAGACACTTCCTTTGGCACCACTGCCCCAGAGTGATCCTCATGGGGGTTTAGGAGATGAGAGGTGGGCTGTTTTTCCACAGGAGAGAAAATAACCTGGGACCCCATCCCTTAGAGGGTTACTAATGCAACTACAATTAATTATCAATATTTGTACATCTTTTGAAGATCAGTTTTGAATTCACTCAGCTACAAAAAATGCTCCAAGTGTAAAAACCGTGGGCATAAAAAGGATAAAAAATATTGGAACAAATTCTCAGATTTATGAAGTACAATTTTAATTTTAATAAAATTCAACCAATGAAAAAAGTGATATAAAAGTGTAACGCTACAGAAGTTCTGATTAGCTATTCACATACACTCACCTTCATTAGGCTGACCACGGATGGTACATTTCTAGTTGGTATCTCAAAAGTACTGCCTTGGGGGAGTATTTTTTCTCCATAAAAGTACCGGTTTTCAGTGGATTTTGTATTTTTCTTCTGCAATTCTACTGACAGAATTTTGCGCTATCAGCACTTTCCTTTATCTTCTTCTGTGTTTTTCCTCCTCATTATATGCTGAATGTCTGTGGTTTTAATTTCCTATAATTGCACATAAATATATTGCACTGGTAACTGTTCTGATGCTTCATTAATTTAACATGCACAAGCTTATGTGATTTTTCGGGCTTTTAAAACTAGGAAAAATAAATACCTGTGGTTTGTTCCTGGGGTTTATTAACCACATAGTCCTGCAGTTTCTACAGAAAACTTCCAGTGTATAGGGAGATATATGAATGGTCACCTAAACAGAACTTGTGATTTACAGTAACTCAGTTACTTCCAATGTCACAATAATGTACTGTTAGACACAGTGGTAAACCTGTTTTTTACAGCCTCTAAAGCCTAAATGCCCAGGTGCGTATCTTGCTTCTTCTGCTGAGAAAAAGAACTTCTGTGTTAACTGCAGTTTCTTATTTGGACTGAGATGTTCATTATTTCCTTTGGACTTTGCAGTTTCACCCATTGTGGTATCTGACAAATTTGCTCTCCTAAACTGCAGAGGTTATAATCCTGCAAAACAGTGTGGCCTCAGCGAAAGCACAGTTGTGAAGGCTGGGAGAACCACGATGTTTCACAAACAAAATGGAATTTTACTGTGCATGCTAAAAATAATATAAGTGCATTGCCTGGGACAAGGACTCCCAGATAAGCTGAAGCAGCAAAGCAGAAATCTTCATTTGGTGATCAGAGATGTGGAAGTGTTTGCAGGAAAAATTCTGGTGAGAGCATTTGCTGGTTCTCTGGCCCCAGATACCCCTGATGCTTTCCCGAAGTTTCATGGTCTTTCAGTGGGCTTCGTATAGAATCATAGAATAGTTAGGGCTGGAAAGGACCTTAAGATCATCAAGTTCCAAGCCCCCTGCCATGGGCAGGGACACCTCGCTCTAAACCATATCACCCAAGGCCTCGTCCAACCTGGTCTTGAGCACTGCCAGGGATGGAGCATTCACAACCTCCCTGGGCAACCTATTCCAGTGCCTCACCACCCTAACAGGAAAGAATTTCCTCCTTATATCCAATCTAAACTTCCCCTGTTTAAGTTTTAACCCATTACCCCTTGTCCTATCACTACAGTCCCTAATGAAGAGGCCCTCCCCAGCATCCACAGATGCAGAGCATTCCACAGGGTTGTCTTAAGCCTTCACAGATAATTCCTCACTCTGGGTGGACCTGCTCTTTTTTTCTCAGCATCCCCTTCTCATCACATACACTTCCATTTTGTCCACTTGGATTTCCCCAGTTTTCAACTCAGAAACATCAGGATCATTTTGTCAGTGGGGCAGATCCAAGGTGTATCAACCCAACTCTGTGCTGGTCCCCTCTGGTAGAGCAAGGTGCTTTTGTTCCAATTATATACTGTTTGTCCCTGGCTTTTCCTTGACCCATATGGGATACTTCTGTGGCTGTGCTTGTGTGGGTTCCCCCTCTTCACCACTCTTGCATTGTCTGGGAAAGTAGAGGCCATGCTGAAGACCACAAGAGTGAAACTGGTGCCTGTGTTGCAGGTTTTGGGAGACAGCACAGGAGTCTGTGGCTGTAAAGGCAGTTGGGGTAGTGCAAAAGGGCTGCATGTGCTGGATGCACTTTGGAGAGAGCCAAACCTGGGTTTGCCTTGTCCTTTCTGTCTTCTTTCATCAAAATCTGGGGTGCGGTATCCCTGTGAGGTTACCACGACTTTGTTTCAGGAGAAAATAATTAACTGACTCCAAAGGAACTTATTCATAATGATCTGACGGGCTAATATGCACTGAATTTCAGGTAACTGAGCATCAGGAAACGGAATCTCTAACTCCAGTGGGCTGTGAACTGGACCAAAAATTGCCAGTATGGAATCTGTATTTGTTGTAAATGCATGGGTGGGAGTTGCTGTAATAGGTTAGACCCAGTGCTCTCTGCATGTGCTTACCAGTGGTCTGCAGCCGACACCAAGGGCAGATACGGAGGATATATGTGGTATTACCTGGCACGCTTTTCCAGCTTCACTCTCTGTGGTTGAGGGATTTTCCTCAGTAAGTAGCTGCAGACAGACCATCATGTTTAATAGCCTTCAGTGGCACTTCATGAACTGATCTAATCCCTTTTTGAAATGAATGCTATTTCTGCACTTCACATTATCCTGTGTCACGCAGTTGGGTGATACAATTATGTGCTGGGTGAAAAAGTTCTTCCTCTTCTTTGTTTTAAACTGCTACCAGACCATGTCACTTGTCCCAGACAGATAGCAAGCAGGGAACAGACTTTCTCTATTCACTTTAGCAACCATGCGTGATTCTGGAGCCCTGTGTTATATACCCCTTCAATCATACCATCTCCAAAGTGAACTCCTAGTCATGGAAGCCATACCATCCCACTGTCCCACTGGAGCTGCTTTCAATTAATTATATCATATTCTTTTTGAGATAGTATGACCAGAGTGGTACTCAATATTCAACGGATATATGCTCTGGGGATTTATATAATGGCATAATAGTATTTTCTGGGTTGTTTTTTTTTTCTCTATTCTTTTGCTAGCAATTCCCAAAATGCTTTTTTAACCACTGCTGAGTTACTTCCAGAGAAGTAACACATGGCTTCAAGATTTCTTTCCTGATTGATTATACCTTCTTTAGACTCTGTCAGATGTAGTTTAAGGCTATGTTTTTTCCCCATGTGCATTACTTTGCAGTTACTGACACTGATATTTGCCTGCCATTATCTCCATGTTTTGTAATCCCTTTGCAGCCCTGTGTCATCAGTTTGACTTTAGCTTTTCCTCACAGTTGGGTCTGGTTGCTCTGAATCACTCTGCACCGCCTGTGACCTCTGTAGCTTCATTTACCCCTGCTTCTCCTTTCCAGGTCAACACAGATAAGCTATTTAATACAGGTCTCTCAAATCCTCAGTGGATCCTGCTGAGAAATTCACTTCACTGTGAACTTGGACCATATCTGTGTCCTTTGTGTTGCATCTTCTCACTAGGTACTAATTCAGAAGAATGTATTCCCACACATACCCTGACAACTCACACACTTAATCTTTGGCGAAGAGCTTGTTCAAAGCCTTTTGAAAATCCAAACATGTACACCTCCAAGATACTATCCCTTTGCTTGCATACTAATGTCTCATTTCTTCGGTTTGAACTGAATCTTTCTCCTCTCATGTGAGTTCTAGAAGGATTTCTGTGTGCCTATATAGTGTTTGAGGGCTGTTACTCATGTTTAAATGCTAGAGATCACTGGCAAAGAGTAACTACAGCTGTATGTCTACTGAACAAGTTTGAGTTAACTTACATCAGTTGGCTTTTAATTTACTCTATTACATAACTGCAGTTTATTTGGCCAAGGGAAGAGAGAGAGATTCTACTTCCTTTTCACTGTCTGGCAATGTGTGTTTTTATCAGAGAGGTAGCTTCTTGATGAAGAGAGCAAGGTGAAGGGTATTTTCAAGCCCTCCTGTGTGATATTACCACTGAACAATTCACTTAGTGACAAAGGCTGCACCTGAAGAAGTGGTGCCTGGACCTTGAACTCTCTACCTGTTAAAACAGAGAATGAAGCACCTCCAGCCCTGCCAAAGATGCCATTATGAACAGACAAGACATGGTTCTTTCACTTAATAAAAGGGCAGACTGCAGGCTTTGTCAAACCCTGCAATAAAAGGTGATTATATATATATTTCAGTTTCATCTTTGTCATGCATGCATGACATGGTTCTGGATGCTATCTCCAGTTCTCTCTTTTATTGGTCACTTAACTGAACTGAACTGTTAGGTAGACAGAATGGGATGATCTTTAACTGTGTGTCTGTTTTGCTTAGTCATATAATGCAGGTGGTAGCCAGACCTGAAAAAAAGTCTGTGCCCAGCAGCCGCAGCTCCAGGCTGCTCTCTGCATGGAAACTGAGTGGTGGCAAGAGGCTGAAGCACCACCACAGCCTGCCCCAGTGAGGAGGTGTCATTCCTTTGATACTCTGTATCCCGTTTCCATTGCAATAGTGGAGGAGATGCCATCAGTTTGCTTTCCTAGTGTCCCCAAAGGATCTGATAACAGAGGCTGTGTCTTAGGGAGCTGCAGATGATAAAGGCACCATCCCCAGTTGTGATCTTCTGAAGTAACACGTATAAACTCATGTGGTACTCATATAATGAAGCTAGTTATGAATATAGGAAGAAGACTGAACATGAATACTTTTAATAGTATCATGCATAAGATTTATCCATGTTTCCTCAGAAAGCTGGTACAGACCAGCAGCCTGAAGCCAGGAGCATGACATTTAACTTTGCCTCCTGAAAAGTTTGTAGAACCACCTAAGCAGAAGAAAAGGAAAGGGGAAAAAGTGACTTTTCATCTTCATACTGGACACAGAACACCAAGTGGTGTCTAATGCCCAGGCATAGGCAACAAGGAGAGAAGTTTTGCAGGGCAGAAGAAAGCAAGCTTTGAACATCCCAGCTGGGGCTGGTGTGGGGGAACGATCTGATCACAGTGATCCCTCTGCCACCCTGTGTTTGCTGTCTCCCAGGGAGAGGGCAGGTGGGAGGACTGAGGAAAAGATGCAAGAGGAGGGAGAAGCAATCTCAAAAGAAAAAAAGAACTCGATTATTTGGGAGATGCTGTTTAACCTAGAAACAAAAACAGTAGATGTTAGCTGCTATGAAGGAGGATCTTTACTGTTAAATAGGCCCTTGTTAAAGCAATTTATTTTACCTTTTTATAAGATTGTTCCATGATTGAATTTCAGTGTTTTAAAATAAACATTTTGTTCTTAAATCGTGACTTCAGATAAACCTGATCTGGAGTGACTTGGCAAGCAGCAGGGTACTCTTTTTGAGGTCTGACACAGGCTAACCCTGTTTGAGGTCCCTGTGGCATGGCTCCAAAACAAGGACTGCTCCAATGATGCTGAAGTAGCATGGCTCTGGGTTAAAAGCTGGAATCACTGTTGGCTGGAAAAGAAGAAGTGTGTTTTACAAAGGAAAATTATGAAGTTTTTTTCATAAGGATGAAGGTGCTTTAGCCCTGAAGGACTGCAGGGAATTAGGAATATGCCAACAGACTTTTGTGGACTTCAAAAACTGTCTCAAGATTGTGATCTGGTCAAAAGCCCTTTGGAGAACTGTCTTCACTGACCCCCAGGATATTTAGAAACAGAATCCCCTGTACCAGACCTCTGAGTCTCAGCAACCAGAAAATGAAGCCTTTCATGTCTGCAGTAAACATGAGAAATAATGTAAACTACCAGCCAAGCCTTTCCTTTCAAGGATTTTAGAAATAGATGATATGGAGAATCTTGCCTTTTGTATTAGTTCATTACTGTGTGTACTTTGGACCACAAGAATTGCCTATATGGAGTCATTAATTGCAGGTTGAGTCTTACAAATATTAGTCTGGGACACATTCAGCTCATGATGGAATTTTGAACTTCCTGCCAGCTGCAAAATGCATGTCTCCCGCTGATGCAGCCAACCTCCACCTGTATTCACTCCTATGGCTCTTACTGCTCTTTATGTTTAAAGATGATTTTTATCACCAGGATATGTCTATGTTTCAAAGCATTTGAAGAGATTGGTTTCATGGAGATTAGCGTTATTATTAGAATGGTGCTTATTTTGCTAATCTCTATAATGCAACTGTTCGTTCTTGATTATTAATAATCATTTCCTTTTGATAGAAACACTTCCACAGCAAACAATTACAGTGCTTTGTGCAAACACAGGATTATGAATTCCAGTGGGGAATAAACAACAAGAGCAGTAGAATTTTAAAAACAAAGTGCTTGTTTTCATGCAAATGCCTCAGTGCTAAAAAATGGGGAAAATTATATGCTGGAGAAGCAGAAGTTGCTTCCAATTAGAATGTTTTTCAACAGTTTCCATAAAGTGCCTAAATTAAGAACTCAGCATTTGCTGGAGCACAGTACATCTCATCTGGTATTCTCCCTCCAGCAGCAGCCAATGTCAGAAAGATATAATCATGACTCCTATCTAGATCCAGTTTCCCCCAAAAGACTCAGTGGATGTCAGGTCGGGTCCAATCTGCCTACTTAGGCAGTACTCCATTCATTTCCATTCAGAGACTTTTATTGAGCAGATATAGCTGAAAGAGGATGTCCTGACTTTGTGATTTGTTTCCTGGCTCTAGCACTGCCTATCTTCAGCAGTGCAGCAGGATCAAATGGTGTCTCTGTTCTGCAAATACTTACCTATATGATTAATGCTATACACTTGACTAGTGTTTTTGTGTCTAATGATAAGCAGAGGATGAGGAATTTGCAAAACCTGGTACAGAGCTGCTCTTTGCTCTACAAAGGGTGGTCTGTCTTTGAGAGGAGAACTTTGCAGTTTCTTTTAAACAGCCGATAAAACTTAGGCTTAAATTGGAATTCCACATACACTTGACACAGCAAAGTCTTCAGATTACAATAAGACATACTTTAAAAGTATTTTAAAGCTGCTTATTTAATTTTTGTTTCTTCAAGAAGTTTCCTCTGCCTTGTATTTAGCATTTATAAACTTCAATAGTGGGATTTTTTCCCGAAGAAAGACAGCCTTGTACCCTTCATCTACAGTAATGGTTGCTTCAAATAAAATTTACTTTCTGTCTGTGAAAGCAATTCCAAGGGTAAATAACAATCTGCTAGCCTATGCTTTAAATAAGCTTTATTTTGTTGACGTCCTATGTGATTATTTGGAAAAGACATTTTATTCCCTGAGAACTGGCTTCCTCTGTGAGGGACCTTGATCACCTGACAAAAGCAGACATAGGGTTAACTCATGGTAGAAAATAAGAGATTATAGCTGTCTCATGGGCCCATTTGAAAGACACACAGCGAAATCAGAGAGCCTCCATCCTCCAAAGGTCAGCTGTGCCCCTGATGTCTGGAGAGAGAAAAGATGCTCCTCTCCTGAGATGAATTTCCCTCAATTTCAGAAACAGTTTAGGGTGGTGAGGCAAAGAGAGGATGGCACAGCATATAGATGGTTTCTTCTTCTGTGCATTTCTTGTATGGTCTAAAGCAAATGACTTCAGAAAACAGACCAGAACCTCCGCTCTGAGAACTGTGTGCTATGGGATGTATCAGATGCAAGCACAAGATCGCTGGAGGGATAACCATAAACTGCACAGCCAGTCCCATGAGAGCTGTCTTTCAGCAAAAAACAGCCACAAAGTGTGGTGAAGACTGGCAAAGATGTACGTGGGACCTGGTCAGTGCTGCTGGAGTGCCAGCCCTTTGGTGGGGTATGGCACAGCTCAGTAGCACCCTGGATGAGCCCAGAGAGGCAAGCCTGAAGCAGTGCTCAAATGCTGCTGTGCCTCAAAGGAGAGGTGCCAGACAGAAAGCAATGGCAGGAGTGTGCTCAGCTGCAGAGTGTACCAGGGCTAAGACACCCTGAGCTGTGCAACACTGTGTTGTTGCGCAGTTGAGAACTGAGAAAAAGTCCCATGGGTCCCAGTTATCCCAAGTGTAACATGGCTGAAGTCAGCATGCTTGACCTCTTGGTTTGATGCCCCACAAACAGCAATGTCACAGCTGCCTCTTAGCTGTTTGGATTTTATTAACCTTGTCACATTTGCTACCCAAATAGATTCAAGGAGCTTAAAAACCAGAACAAGCACATTGGCTGTAAAATAACTGCCTTAACCTGCCATCCTGTCCCTATAGAGGTGACTTGGAGCTTCATAGCTACCTCTGTCTCATGAAACGACTCCAGCAGCAATAATGGTAATACAGGGGCAAGTTCCCCCCAAAATTTCCCTGAAGGATTCCTTCACAATTGCTGTATTTTATCCTATTTTATAGCCTCCAGTTTTCCCTGCTAGGATGGCTCTGCCTTTCCCATGAGAGAGCACCTGATCTTGCTGTAGCTGAAATTAAGGGCATTTTTGGCACTTGCTGTAATGGAAGCAGATACAGAGCCACAGAGTTTTGTTTGGGCACCTCGTGATTCAGTAGGGCTTGTTTTGGGTGCTGTGGTGCTTTCGCCTCAATGGAGTTGCTTTAATGACACAAGTGATCCCTTCCGTTTCTTCTAGAGCAGCAGTGTCAGTAAGGTCAACTGTTGTTCTGGGACATCAAGGGAGAAGATGCTGACTTAGGGGCAGGACTGATCCCAAGGCACAGATGCTTTAGCGTGATTTGCAAGCCCAGCACACATCTGCAAGTTGTGCCTTAGCAACAAGCAGACAGCGTGACATTACTATAAAGCCAAGTTAGTTTGTTTGGGAGGGTTTTTTTTTTTAATTCCCATTTTTCTATTTTTCATATGAGTCCTTTAAAATAGGTTACTGCTTTGAAGCAGGAATTGGTTTGGATTCCTTCACTGGGCAGCATTGCACTGTGAATGACTGAAGCTACTGCACTGACTGATGCTTTTTCCACCTCTGCTTGCTGTTCTGCAGTGGCCCAAGCAGTCCTGTGTCAGGCTCTTCATGAAATTCTTTTGCTTCTCCTCAAAGCAAATGCAGATTTTAACTTCTGCCTTTTATTCACTGACTGGAAAAACTCTTGCCTGCACTAAAGCTCTGCCACTTCCTGCTATTTCTGTAAGTTTCTGGCAGCTTGGCTGTGGTGGTGGCTTGAAGAGCATGCTCATAGGACTAGAAGCCTGTGAACTGCTGCTTCTTCACACAAGGCTTCTGTGGGAGCAGGGAAATATCTTATATGCCAGGCATGAGCTGAGCTCTCAGGAAACCCTTCACTGCAGAAAACAGGATTCTGTGAGTGCAGTTTGACCATCCCATCTTCACTTACGCACAGAGACACTATTGGACACTGTTAGTGGACACCGTTGTTTAGTGATGAGTAAATTAGTCAGCCATGATGCCAAACCTGTGTCTTTACTCAAGGATAAGGGGTGGGGAATCTTCTACTGCAAAATGCCTTCTTTTTTTTTTAGTAGCTGTTTACATTGGTTTTCAGCACATTTTTATTATAATAATTGTGCTGCACTGTGGGCTGCGATCATTTGAACTTGAAGTTTCAGTGGCAGGAAAGACTTTGTATACTGGAGCTGGTCAGGAAAGGTGAAGCTATGAACAAAGAGCTTGCTATTTTCCCACTGCTATAGCCTTTATTTTTTCTGATTCTGCATTATTATTTAGTTCCCACCCTTCTGACTCTCACCAGGGATAAACCTACTGACCTCATCAGCAGATGTATTTTTAGATGCATTGTTTCCAGCTAGAAGGTTGCATTGGAGAGGGCTGTTAGCATGTGTACTTTGAATTTGTGCTTTTTATGATTCAGAATATAGTTAACTGCAGCCTTCAGTGCCTGTGAAGGGGGTGGCCTTGCTGCTCTTCTGTCGCTCTTTTATGAACTCCCTTGACAGATCAAAGTTAACTGTCAACAAAATAGTTTCGCGTTTGGCCACTTTTGATCTGTAACATACTTGATATTGTTAATAGCACTGCTAAATAAACCGAATGGCTACTCCGGATTTGACTTGCCAAGAAACTGAAGGAAACACTGTGTAACGTGGAAATACACGTTTAATAATCAGTATTTATTATGCAGCATCACAGAGCCATTCATCATCAGAAGACACACCTACACTGCTCACCTGTCTCATGGCCATCCTCTACACTTTCTTATTCAAGTAATAATGTTGCAATACAAAAAGTGCCTGAAAAACTGTGATGCCAGCTTGTTCCTGGATCTCATTCTTCAAATTGAAGTTAATTTTGAAATACACATGTATAGAAAAAAATAAGTGGAAAAGGTTGAGAAGCAATTATGGAGGGCTGTTTTGCTTAATACTTTTCTGCAACACAGTGGGACGGACCACTGATAGCTGTTTGTACACCATTCTCCCTTCTTTTCTGCTGGCATTGCTGACTGTAAAAGTATGCCCTTCATTTCCCATATAAATACCACCAGGTGGCCGTATTTGTCAGCTGTAGGTTAGGAGGTGTTTCGGATGGAAAAGAGCTCTTGGCCGCCAAGGCTGCCACTTTGAAAGGAATGATGTCTGCATGCCAGGCTCCCCTGTGGTAATGTAATTGTGGTTACAAGTTAATGGGGACTAGGAATAATTTGTTTTAAACCACCAGAAACAACCACAGGAAAAAACCTGCAACAAAACTCAAAGAGAAGGACACGAAAATCAGTACCCATGATTTAGAAACTTAGGATGGTCTGGGATTCAGCCCTTCATTGTAAATTAGTGCTTCTTTGACCTCTGTCCCAGAATTGTTTACTTCTGGTATTTCAATAGTAAAATAGAGCATTAGGGTGGAATAGGGGCCACTTCAAACTAATAAGGGACAGCCCTCAATAATTAGGTTGAACAAAAAAGTTGCAAAGTACACTGGCTGATGGCTATGCGGACACATGTGGACAAACACACTCTTCGGCTTCACAGTCCCCCTGAGCTGGGTGACCCCATCATCAAGCTTTCAGGTAATGAAAACACGTGCTTTTGGGCTGTGCTGTCGGACACCCCTCTCCTTCAGCTTTCCCAAGATACGCAAAATTCGAAGGTAAGGCAGTGGAGGATGTCTCAGTGGGTGCGGTGCCACCTCCTGCTGGCCCACCCCTGAGCTCTGGGTGGATCCCAGCACTGTCCCTATTGGAAAAAGCTACTCCTGGGGCACAGGAAGGGGAAATCGGGTCTGTCTTGGACAGGGAGACGTGCCCTACATGTTTGGATCAAGTACTAGCCCCTGCAGCCTTGAAAGGGAGGGAAGAGGCTCCTTGGGCCACCTGTGATACCTCTGCCTTGCCAGAACTGACCTGTGCTCTGGACAGAACACTCTTGGGACTGCTGGGAAGAGCAGCATCATTTTCCATGAGAATTCACCTCCTTCTCATCACCCCTGTCTGATGCAGACAGAAATTCTCTCAGCTGCTTTGTAGAAGGTGTTATATATAGATATGGATACCTGTTGTGTATCAAAAATAAACTGCAGAAGATAATGAATCCTGGAGCCCCAATTCCCTCACAAAAAATCAATAAGAAGTTTTCCTTGCTATGTTTCCAGGTAAGAAAAGAGAGGACAATCTTCATCACGGCTGACAGTCCCTTTCCCTGGAGCAAAAAGATTTTCCTTTACATCTAGCAGAGAAAATACAGCATTTTGCACCTGCCTGATGCTGTTGCTATGGCAATTGAACTTCGCGCTTGTATCAGAGACAGCAAAGCCCCAGGAGTATGTGTGGAGGAAACATAGCAGCAAGAGGGCTCTGCTGGGTGGCTCAGGTCTTTGTCTCACTGTCTTCCATATCCAAAAGATAGGTAATTTAACTTTTTAAACGATTTTGGAATGAACCTTAGTTGAGCAAATGATGCTGGTTGGAAATCTTCTTGCTAGTGGGTTGTGTTTGGGCTGCCTGCTCATGCTTCTGGGTGCAGAGGTCTGTGAGAACAGGACATTCCTTTGGGGCACCACCAGCCCAGGCTGCTCTGATGCCTTGTGCTGCAGTGGGGCTGCCCCTGTTTGCAGCCTGTCCGCTCTCCATGGCCAGATGTACCGGTGTAGGCTCTTTAAAGCGCTCACCATTTCTGTGAATTCCTTCACTGGTGCTTAAACCTTCCTGAGGTACTCTTGTAGGTGGCCTCAATCCACCCCAAAGTGCCCAGGGGCCGTGCAGCCATCAGTGCAGTAAGATGCAGGCAAATCTACCCCCACAACCACGCAAAGGACTTCCATGCCAGATTTAATTCCAGGATGACTTTTCATTGTTCAAACACAATTAACAAACCAGGGAGTGTGTGTGGTGTAATGAGCACGCAGAGCTCCTTGGCTCAGCTGTTACTCTGTTACAAGAGCACCACATATGAGGATATGACAGACTGACCTTAATCATTGCTCCGTGCCCTGTCTTGATAAGCATTGCATAAATCAAGGAAAGACTTGCCCTGGGGAGAAATCTGTATTTATCAGTGCATTTCTAGTAACAAGAGAGGACTGTAATGCGGTGAAAGGTGCAGCTAACAACTGCAGTGCTGTGCACTCTCTGGAAGAAACTTCAGTTGTACAAAGTATTATTCCAGTTAAAAGATAACTTTCTATGGGAAATAACCCCCCAAAGTTCAGAGATATGTTATAGGTGAGACTTTTCTTTAGGAGAGGATGATTGACTGAAATTAAATACCAATCAAGCAAGCTCTGAAGCAGCGTGCTGCAATCTTCAGCCTCTGGGACCTTGAAGAACTGGTTTTCTTACCACTTCTACTTCAGAAAAGAAAGAAAGTAGATGATGGAAAAAGTGTTCTGCTTTAAATTACTTACCCCTAACTCTGCTAGCCTCTAATTACCTGGGGTGAGAGTCATCCCACTTAATGTCAGTGTCTACATTTCATCTAGCATGTTCATTTCAGCTACTTTTTGCATCCTCCCTTTGTAGTTAGTGCAGACACAGTTGTTCCTCTCATGTCGAGGCAGACATCTAACCTTGATCTGATGAATTGTCTGACAAGTGCTTGTTCCTCTCCTGGTTTTCCAGGTGGAGCTGGTGCCATGAGTGGGGGTGGGGGCTATCTGAACTGGGCATTTCTAAGCTTAGGTCATAGAATCATAGAATAGTTAGGGTTGGAAGGGACCTGAAGACCATTCAGTTCCAACCCCTCTGCCATGGACAGGGACACCTCACACTAAGTCATGTCACCCAAGGCTCTGTCCAACCCGGCCTTCAACACTGCCAGGGTGTCGTGGTTTAAACCCTGTCGACAAGTCAGCCATGCAGTCTACTCCCCACTTCCCTTCCCCCCCCCCTTTCTTCCCTCTCCCCTACTCCTGGAGGGATGGCGAGGAGAATAGAAAGAATGTAAGTCCCACAGGCTAAGAACAGTCCAGTGACTAAGGTATAACACAAACCACTGCTGCTGCCACCAATAATAATAATGACAAGGGAAATAACAAGGGAAGAGAATACAATACCACCCGCTGACCAAGTCTGACCAAGCAGTGAGTGTCCTTCCGGGTAACTCTCATTTACATCCCGGGCATGACGTGCTGTGGTATGGAATACCTCTTTGGCTAGTTTGGGTCAGGTGTCCTGTCTCTGCTTCCTCCCGGCTTCCCCTGCTCCCTGGCAGAGCATGAGACTCAGAAAGTCCTTGGTCAGAGTAAACAGTAC
Organism: Neopsephotus bourkii; assembly: GCF_033783945.1. Taxonomy (NCBI): domain Eukaryota; kingdom Metazoa; phylum Chordata; class Aves; order Psittaciformes; family Psittacidae; genus Neopsephotus; species Neopsephotus bourkii. The sequence continues at coordinate 2,283,464 of NW_026902234.1, read as the reverse complement.
TGAGTAACCACTAAGAACATCTGTGTTATCAGCACTGTTCCCAGGCCAAAAGTCAAAAGCACAGCACTGCACCAGCTACTAAGGAAGGAGAAAAATGACTGCTATCGCTGAACCCAGGACACAGGGATGGAGCATTCACAGTTTTCTTGGCAACCCATTCCAGTGCCTCACCACCCTCACAGTACAGAACTTTTTCCTTATGTCTAACCTGAACTTCTCCTGTTTAAGTTTGAACCTGTTACCCTTTGTCCTATCACTACAGTCCCTACTGATGTTGAAGGCATTCGCTCTGGAGCTACTCACCTCAGCAAATGATGGAACAGGTCTCACCCTCCAAGTCAGCAGAGAAGCAGCAGGGCAGACAGGTAGGCAAGGCTGAAACACAGCCACGGTCACTGTGTTTCCCTGAAGGGAGGGTGGGTTTGAAGCTTATGGTAACATATCACTAGATAAACAAAAGGAATAAGTAGGAGCAGAGGATGCTGAGCTCTGACTACCTGAGTGAGCTAACCCAGTTCCCCCATTATGTGGGAGAAAATGTTTCCTTGGTTCTTTTCCTGCCATGTGGGTCCTATCTAGTAACATGGTCCTTCTTTGAACACTGTCTCTTTCTGTGGGTCACCACAAAAAAATTCTTCTGATCCCTGATGGAGGCTGTCACAGAGCAAATAATAAACTGTTCTGTCTGGGTCATTATAACAAATAAGTCCCCCAAATGGCAGGAAAAAGGTAACACGCACAATGGCTGAAGGAAGAGGATTCCCTACTCACCTTTAGCTTTGTATTTCAGTCAAGCTGGCCACACAGAAAATTTGAATTACCTCCTACAAAATACCACAGGAGCAAGGTTGAACCAGAGGTTAGCCTTAATAAAGGATCAGTCAAGAGTCTGGCTCCTAAGGGACCTTGATGGGACTGCCATTTGTGAACTTTTGGTGCCCTGGCATCAGTGCACACAGCAGCTGGGGTTGGACAGATGGACTTCATCACCAGTGCATACTGATGTGAGGTACAAGTGCAAGTGCATTGAGAGAGGGACATGGACCTTTTAGAAACATCTGACCCCTCACTCCTCCCCCCGAGGTAAGTGTGGCTTATGCTTCACCTCCCATCCATACGCTGGTTTGCCTTCAAAATGAACATATTGTACTCTGCAGAGGCGGACAATTTGCTGAATTTCATTTCACTCCTTCAATCTGCTTAATGAATAACAATGACTTTGAAGGTTTCACTGGATTCCCACACTGAGCTGAAATTTGCGTTATCAGGTTTTCAGACCTCACTTGATTTGGGTTCTGTCTGGATTGACTGCCTCTTGCCTGTCCTTGCATGGCTAACTTCTTTGCTGCTGAACTAAACCAGCCCCTCCATTTTCACCGAAGAGGCAGGAGCAAATACTCCAATAGGATATTATTCAGATTGATTTATAAAGCTGAAAGTTACTGCATGGACAGATTTCACTCTTCTGGGAATTAATATGACTCATTTCTGAATAGGATAATTGCTATACGGTGGTGAATTCATCACTTCAAAACAAAATGAGATGTGGGTGTGTTTATGTGTATGTGCAGGGCATTAACGTGTACCAACTACCAAAAAAGAGTGTATCTTCAGTCTGCTACTGACTTCGACTCTTCCAAATTTAAGTGGAGACCCTCTACTTTACAAATAGTTGAGGAGGCCAACTGAAACTATAGTTGAGGAGGCCATTTGACTGAAATCTCAGCCAAATATTGATTCTCTTCTGGAGCCAGTTTACCATTCATCCTGGGCAGATGAGCTCTGTTAGCATTGGCCAGGAGAGAGTGAAGGTCCATGCAGAAAAGACCTAAATACAAATGGTTACATTCATGAGTAAAGTGAAGGCATGGTATTTGGTATGGAAAATTTGTAATGGTATTTGCAGTGGAAAAGCCCACACTCTAACAAGGCTAGTTGTGGCCATTCAGGCTGAACCTGCAGTGAAGTCATATATCAGGGTAAAGGTGAAAATGCATTCTAAAATAATCCTTCTGCTCTCATAAGTGATTCTTATAATTTCTGGTTATCCTGTCTCAAAGATGCTCAGATAATTCTGTAAGTGAAAATACAGGTATCCATGAACCTTTTTTCATTTATAAGTTCTAGCCAATGTATGTTCAGAACTAAATTCTTGAGGAAGTCAGTACCAATGGCATGAACTAGCTACAAGACCAACTTAACCCTTAACCCCTCATAAGGTGGAGGTGCAATGGCAGACTTCCATCTCAGTCATTTTCCGTGGGATGCAGGAAATGGCAATGTCTGAAGATTATGGGGATGCTAGCCCACCTTCACTGAAAAACCAAGGTTCTCCTAGAGTTAATCCAGCTTCTACCAATCACAAATGAATCCCACTGAAATTGAGTCCTTCAGAGATAAAATCCATTTCTTGACTCTTTCTCATATCCCAGAGAGACTCTAGAATAGGAAATTTTCAAAACTAGTTTAGACAAGACCCAAGACCTTGAGAAATGTTTTGAAATTAACATTGTTTGGAGCAGCAGTTCAGACTAGATGTCCTCTAGAAGTTCCCTTCGAGCTAAATTTCCCAGTTAATGCATCTCTCTCTGCTGCGGATTCCTCCCTGGCAGTTTCCGTCTTTTCTGAAACTCATTGTACGTACTCAGACATTGAACTACAGCTGGGCTTTGAACAAAAGTTATTTTGGATGCTTTATAATCCTGTTCATGCACCTCAACATTATCTCCCCGTAACAGTTCTGCCTCATGTTCAGCCTATGATGGATGCATCACAACCCCTACATCCTTCCCTGCACAACTCCTACTGAGTTTTCCCCCACCCAGCAGGTCTCTAGTTGATTATTTTTGTATACCTGAACTAACTTGCATTTATCTTACTGAGTTTTGTGCTGTTTTTTTCAACCTCCATCTCCTGTTTATTGAGATAATTTTGAATTCTAACCCTGTCTTTTGATGTACTTTCACATCAAAGTCCCCTCAAAGCCTGGTATTTACAGATTAAATAACCAGGAGGTTATTAAGCACTTCCTGATCTCTCTCTCTGTTACAGCTACTTCTTACAAACAAGTCACAGAGGAAACATGAAGGACCAAAGGAAGATATTCTTTTGCTATTGAATAGTACCTCTGAGCTACATTTTCACTGAACAAAACAAAACCCTTACTTATGGCCACCTCCAAACAAAGGCAGTGTCATGCTCCGTATGATAAAGCAGTTGAAATCCTACCAGGTTGAAGGGTCATATCCTGAACCAAGCCAGCTAGCACACTTGGGACACACATTCCCCTGCTGAAGGGCATGGTCTGGAAGGAGCAGCATGCCTGTGGGGGATAAGCCTGGCACTTGGAGCACAGTGCCAAGAAACGCAATTAATATCTTCAGATGAGCTTCTGCCTTCCTTCAGGGAGCCATGCTGCATATCTCCTCATGCTGCAAGGTGTGATGGCCATCTCTGTATCTTCAGCCTGTGGTTGATTGACCTAATGTATTTATTTCACCTGTGCAGAAGAGCATTGGCACAGCATTTCATATTAACCAATGTGTGGTTCACAGTCATAGGGGCTTCCTGTGCTAAGTCCCAGTTTGACTGCTCTTTTGATGCCTCTAAGAGTATCCCTGTTCTCCCTGTTTTTCAAATATTATAGGGCCCCCAAGACTATAAGTACATGAACAGAATTTGTTCCACACTGGTAGCACTCTCTGGGAACGTAGCTCTGAAGCCAAATGTTTTTGCCATGCACAGATGTCAAGCCCCGTAAGACTACCATAAGCTAGACATGCAAATGTCACCAGTCTGTTAAACTGGGGGTGGAGGAGAAGCTTACATGATTATCTCTAATTAGCTTGACATGTAAAAACTATTTCTTTATAAAGAACTTGCAGACTTTTATTCACATCTTTGTTGGCTCCAGCTCTTCCCATCTGAATGGCTGGCCATAATGAGGCACAAAGTCCTGAAAGCAGACCTGCAGCTTTAGTTTTGCAAGGACCCAAGGGCTGGAGAACCCCTGGACAAAGCACTTATTTGGAGAATACAAACAAACCTGCCATAGACTTGCATTGCGTCAGTGATTACAAACAGCTTTCGGTCCATGCAGTGAACTCATCTCCATGTGGTGTGATGGGTCAGGAAATAGCAATTTACTTTCAGAATGATGCTACTAGCCCTGAGCTGATTCCCTCAGTGCTGGTCGGGGAGTTTCTGTACTCAGTTCCAAGGAACGTCTTCACTGTTGCAAGCCCATGTAAGTTTATGAAAGTACCTTTGCACAGGTACAGTGTAAAAGTGAGTATCTGTTGCTGGACATGGGAGGGACTGTTGAGGAGAGCAGGCTGGCTCTTTCTGACCCTTGGTGGTGCTTCTCCATAAGCCAGGTAAGCTACCTGCAGATAAGGGAAACCTAGCTGTACAAATAATGTTTTGTAACCAAATAATTAAATTAAATTAAAAATTTTGCTTACAGTGCTTTGGTCTCATTGGCAGGGTGCCTATTCTTTTGCCATTTCTTTCTTCTTCCAGATCTTGACTGCAGGAAAGGCTAAGGAAGAAGCTTCTCCCAACAAACCCTATCTGCAGAGGTCTGAAACGGCAGCTCACATCAGAGAAGATCCTGGTATAGACTCAGAGCCAACTTTTCCTCTGGAGCAACAGACCTACTGCTCACCCCCATGTCCTGTCTTCCCTCTGATCCTCTGCCAGGCTGTAGCTATTCCAGCTTATGGTCGTCCACTGAGCTCATTTCACTAAGGAATTATGGTTGGATCATTCCTGTTCTCACAGACTCTGTTGTATTAGTAACAAGAGGCCAAATTTCAAATATCTGTATAATAGAAAGACATGTAACTCCTACTTCTGCATTAGCTCAGTTCACTGTAGAAATCTAGTTTGTGTACCTACGTACTGACTTAGATATTCAAATAGTAGACCCCACAAAGCCTTTATGTGGAGTCTGTGATCCTTAAACTTACATGACTAACGTCAGGTGTATTTTTTACTGAGAAATCACGTTTCTCTCAGAGATAAGAGCTCTTTGAATAACTGATAGAGTAGATTTAAGACTCAGTGTTTAAATGAGAAGATGATATGGACAAGAACAAATTCCTCTTTTCATGGTTTAACTAATTGAAAGTCTTTTCTTGTATGGGTCTTAGGGTAAAGCCTCCAGAGGGTGTCTCTGTACTGCTGAATGCTGTGTACCAAAGCCCATGTCCATACCTGCACTCTTATTGAGAACTTTTCTAGGGAGATTCAGCTCATCTAACATATTCATAATTGTAGGTGTCTTCATCTGAACTAACCACCCTGGTCTCCCTTTTATAATCAATGGAGTGAAATAGGCAATTTTAGGCTGTGACTCATCTGACATATCTTAACATCTACTTCAGGATTAAGTGAATCATGCTCTAGAGCTGGTTTTTACCTTATTTTCTTTTATTTTCTCAAGGTAGTTAGGAATACTAAATTATGCAGAGATATATATCTACATAGCTTCCTCCCCTTTTTGCCCTAAAATACATCCATATTGCAAGAGCTTCTCTTAGCCTCTGAATACATAAGCTTTGATTCAGATTTTTCATACATCCAATTTGCAGCCTGGTCACTGCTTTGCCGTGACTTAGAATACATTCAACTGGTGAAGTCTTTCAGGAGCAATTCCACAATGCTCTCTTTGTACATCTTCCCATCCTTCTACTGACGTTTCCTCCTTGTGCTGCCAGGGAGCTGAGCAGGACATAGAATCATAGAATAGCTAGGGCTGGAAAGGACCTTAAGATCATCAAGTTCCAACCCCCCTGCCATAGGCAGGGACACCTCACACTAAACCATATCACCCAAAGCCTCATCCAACCTGGTCTTGAGCACTGCCAGGGATGGAGCATTCACAGCTTGCCTGGGCAACCTATTCCAGTGCCTCACCACCCTCACAGGAAAGAATTTCCTTCTTATATCCAATCTAAACTTCCCCTGTTTGAGTTTGAACCCATTACCCCTTGTCCTATCACGACAGTCCCTAATGAAGAGTCCCTCCCCAGCATCCCTATAGGCCCCCTATAGGCAGCCCCATCGGGCATCTAATATGCCTGATGAATGTCTGCAGCCTCTGGAAAACATTTGTATTTGTCTTGTACTCCTACTTTGCTTCTACCTCCATGTTTCATGGTGTCCATCTGACACCTAGTTAAGTGGCAGTTAAGCACAGTCCCATCTTCAAGTTGAACAGGAAGAATACAGCAAACACTGTAGGTTTGGGAGAAGGAGCCATATTCCAGTCATGTTCTGAATGACACCAATGCAGGAGGAGCATCGTTGTGGGGACCTGCAAGAGAACATGAGAGAGGCCTGTGTGTGCCATCACAAGCTGAGAATCCCATTTTCTTGAATCTCAATATAATTTCAAGTATGTCTGCAATGCTGTTTAACCATTAAAATGTTACTTCTGCAGTATCTTTGCTAAATTCCCCCATACAGGGTCTCAACTGGTAGCTCGTATCACTACAGGACTTATCCAGGTACCAGAGGCTAACTGGGTTCCAGTGAGCAGTAATCACTTCTATTTGCATTGATATGGCATTGCAGTAATAGATGCCTGGGGCAAGCTCATGATACAGATCCAAGGGAATTTGTTCTCTCCTGCAGGAATTCTGGAGCCAGACTATGGCTCCACTGTGGTGTGTGAATTTGCTTGCCCTTGAAGAGCTGCTTTGCAGGTGGGGTAAAGAGGCAATCACAGCATGTATCATGCTGTGCAAATATGTGATACCCTCTGCTCTTGGAGACCCCTGAAGATCCCTGCAAGTCCATCAGCCTCTCTGCATGAGGGCTTCAGCTGCAACTGGAAGCTGGCTGTTCCACCCTGTTATGAGATGCCAATCTGAGTGGTGCAGAGGGCTATTGAGCCATCACTTTTATATGAGGTAATTTCTGTATTTCAGAGCTGCAAGGAGCAGAAGACAGTATCCATTGCTGCTGTGCCAACTGCTGAGCAAAGAGATCATCCCTCACACCTAGAAAGGCTCTGCTCTGCTCATCCACTGCGCAAGGGTGCCTGAAGGATCTCCAGGGACTACACACCAATCCCACAAGCTGGAATGTGGACGGGTCTGTCCTGAGCAATAAGTTGACTCCGTCTGAATGAAAAAGGGACAATCACACAGGCTGAACCAGAGAAATGCTTGCTGACAAACACCCTCTCTTCTCCAAATGGCAAAATTTGAAGATGCAGGAAAGCATGGGGTGGGATGCCTCTTCCTAGAAATGTCCAAGGGACTTAGAATCACAAGATTCATTTACCTGACTGTGATTTTTCACTCTACTATCATGTAGGAGCTTTGAACATCTGACTTAATTTTCCAATCCCCCAGTCACTTCCCATATTTCTTACTTTTTTTTCCCTCTTTCTTTCTTTTTAAGATAGAAGCAGCTGTGGTCTGAAACACTTTTGCAGTAAAAGGAAGAAATAAAAGCATGGGGAATGGATGGCAATCTACTGCTAGTTACAGAAAAAAACAGCAGATCTATTACTGAAAAGGAATCTGTAGTGTAATACTAAAAGATAAATTTCTCTGAGAAAGGAATTACTCTAAGAGGGACGAATATTCTATGGCATATGGGAGATTGGTGTTCATCCAAGAGAAAAGAGGACCTTTGATAAGGTCATATGAAACATTCTTGAGAGAAGAAAATGTTACCCATTTACATTCCACAGTTTTTTCTCCTTTTAAATATTTTTTAGTGCAGACAATGGTTTCAGGCTAAGAGAACACATTCACTAGAATTACTTTTCTCTTTGGTTTGCACCCTATGCATAGGCAAAGGTGTAGTTCTGCTGTCTGCTAAATCTGAGCAGTATTTAATGACAAAAGCAGCCCAGCTGAAAGAGTTTCAGCTGAAACAGCTGAAATAGTCTGCTTTTTGGAGGAAAACATAATTCAGTGGCAGAGCTCTAACAAAAGGCTCAGTCCTGAGAGATGCTTAGCAGTCTGGCATGGATCCACTATGGCCCTCAGTTTGAAAACTGCAGACCTAACTGTATCTGTACTGTCAAGCACTCACTGAGGCACAATGCTAGAGCAAAACACCCCAGATCCTGCAGAATGCAGGCCCAAATGGGAAGAAGAAATAACCCGGGCAGAGCTTCTGGGGATAACACAGGTTTATGAAATGCTAAGCCAGCTGGTGAGGTAAAAATGTTGACCTCAAGAAGTACCAAATTTATGTGCAATTGGTGTGTGATCCAGACAGTTTTTTAATAGATAATGACTGGTGAGGTAGCTCTATTCCAACCAGCTGGTATCCTGTTCTTCATCTTTAGATACAGGCTGGAAGCAATTAAAGTTAATCCTATTATACATGCTACATGGAAGATTTGGGAGCCAAAAAGATTGCTTGGCACTTGCTGTAAATTCTCTCTTTTCTTGGGGGGGGCGGGTGGGGTGGGGGAGAGAGGGAAGAGGAGAGAGTCAGGATATTCCTTATCTTCTTTCAAATGTTAACACCCTGAAGTTTTCACATTCTTGTAGATTCTGGAATTTTTATTTCTGACTTCAGTGTATTAGACACTATGTGTTGGATTCTCTGCCAGACTGGAAAATGATGACAACACTAACAATGATATTTGAAATCCAATAGTTCATTTATTCAAGGATACTTCTCACTGTCTATTGCTGAAACTTCTAAAATCCTCTGATTTTTAAAGCTAATTCCTACCTCTGTAAACCCAGCATGATAACCTCAAAGAAGTGTAAGACTACCCCCTATCCACCCTGAATTTTTCAATTTCATTGGCCATTTAAGTAAGCTGCTTTCAGTGACCATTGACTATTTACTACTTTATGGACAGTAAAAAATGACCACATTGGATCAGACCTTCATGGACATCAATTATTTCCCAAGAGTGGCTAATTCTGGATGCCCTGGGACCAAGATATGTCAAGCATTTTATCTGCTCTCCAGGCACTCATAGCTGAGGGCTTCCCCCAGGGCTACTTCCTGACATGGTTTACTGGTCACCAGTCCTCTGAGGAGGATGGGGCTCAGGACTGCAATCCTCCAAAACACTTGTAAGAGAAGTTTTCTGGAAGAATCTTCCATCTGATTTATCTTTGAAAGTTAGTATCCTTTCCAAAATGAAAGCCAGGAGTTATTGCATGACGTGGACCACACTGTTACCAGAACCGAACAGAACATAACAGCACGTTGTTTTGTTTCTCTGGGGCAGTCGTGCTGGAGAAAAATGGACAGGACTAAACTGGGGTTTTGTTTCTTGCTACACATCTGCCTGTCAGCCAATGAGTCATGAGGTGGTGGAAAGCTGAAGATGTGGTGGCTGGAGCTGCTTTTGAGACACCCTTTTCCCATGCTCAGGATCAACAAAAGCAGCTAATAATTGTCTCTGTGCTGAACCATGAGCATGCACATGGGTGTCCTGCACCCTTTTACTCCCCAGGAGCTGGGGCAATAACTTCTGGCCAGCTCCATGCCTGGCACTGCACGTGCAGGAGGATGCGTTGGCTGCCAAAGCATCATTTTTCTCCTGAACATTGTCAGGCTGTTTGGGGGAATGCAGGGGGCACGTGGAAATATCCCATGATCTGTGGGCTGCCAGCTGGACCACTGTGAAGAGAGACTGATACTGCTCCATGAGCACAGACAGAAAGAGTCCATCCTTCTGTGGAAAACAGCAGAATGATAATTTGCTTGTTTCCTAATAAGGAGATTTTACAGAGAATTTTAGTTTAGCCAGTTTTTGTCACACATCGCTATTTAATTGTTTTTGTCTCTTAATTAAGTTCATCTGCCAGGATTTACCCAGGGAACTGTATCTAAGAGCTCTTCTGCTGACTACAAATGCTTGTTTTTGAGAACATTTTATACTTAAAATTTTGGGTCTGCTCTGTTTGGCTTTGTTGATCAGAGTTGTCAAAGGCTTAGGACAAAAATTCTGTCTCATTTAAGGAAAGCTTCGGAAGTTTAGATAATGATATCAAAAATCCTCACACATCCTTCCTCCTCCAAAACCCCCAAAACCACAACAACAGATACAAGGTAGATATAGATTTGCTGAGCTTTGTAATAGCTACCTTAGTGAACCTGAACCCAAATTCCATAAGTTGAGATGATTCATCGTCTCGCAACAGAGTCATCCAAAACTTGGCTTTGTGTGGTTGCAAGGGAAAATTCCACAGCTTTGACATCTCTCTGATTTTGTTGTGCTTACACAGTTAATTTTTAAAAGGCAAAACAGATGCTACTTTGAGAAAATCTATGTAAAGAAATTAAAGGAAAATAAGATGATTGCTGACTGAACTAGAACAAAACTAACTTTGGACTGCAAGTATGTGAGAGCTAACATTACATTCATCAGGAGGAATACAGACATAAGAATGATCCTTTACACCAGTAAATACATATTTTTTTTCTTTGTCAGAAAAGCTTTGAGAAACCAAACAGGTAAGTTCAATTTCAAGAGGTTGCTCTTTCTTAGATTTTGGAAAATAGAGTCATCTATGTAAGACACCCCCCCCCAAATTTGGCCCCAAATTGTTTTTAGTGCTTAAATACATGCTGCTGTGAGATATGACACATGTGCTCCTGCCCTTGTATATCAGTATTCATCCTGATTACCTCTCAGTTTCTTCTTCTTCTCAGAATTATCTGCACCTATCTGGCTTCACGAGGAGTGCTGTCATCATTTATAAAATGTCTGCATCTTCCTTATATTTACCTCTACAAATTATAAATAATGGAAACCCAACTTGATGGACAATAAGGCAATTGCTACAACACAATTTCTCAGTCCATGTCTATCAGGAGCAGCCTTCTCCTGGAACACCAGGTCCAAATTTCCATTAAACACTTCCAACAACTGCATAAAGAGTTGCAGACATTCAGGGCAGCAAAACATCTCTAATCCTGAGCAGCTGTGAGGCAACCCCCCAGAAATCCTAAAGAAATCTTCCCCAGATCACAAGAATCATTGCATCTCCCCCCGTGATCAGGTCTTGAAGTGCCAAGCTAGGAACTGAAGCTCTCCAAGGTTTACCATGTCCATGGAGGAAAAGGAAGCAGCATGGCCAGGGAGACAGATCACTTCATGAATTTTCCAGCCACTGGAGAAGCCTTTTCACCTCCCTGTGCATCTACTGAGCCTTATGAGCCAGTGGGAATAGTGGATGTTAAGGACTGCCTATGTATATTGCAGTGCTTGGTGAAATGTGGGGTCCTTTTTGATGTTAAATGCAGTGGGCAACAAGGATTGGGAGAGGATAAATAAAAGAAGGTGCCAGTAGGTGATGTCTAAGGAGGAGTTCAATTCCCATCTGGACATTTCCAGCTAGCCCATATGAAGTGAAATAGCTTTTTTAATATGTACATAAATTCCTAGGCAATCAGTCAAGCAAGCCTCATAAAGACAGAGAGTCATGTGCAACCCTGCAGTAAGCAGACACGTTGGCAGCAGGAAAATATAAGAAAAGAAAAAGAGAGATGTGTCCATTTACATGAACTGAATTGCTCCACTAGAGTAAAAAGGGTTGCTAGCCTGTGGCAAATGATGCTGTCCTTGTACCTCAAGCAACTGATGGTAAGTCTCTGAAGAGAACTCCAGAAAGCAAAAGAAACAAGTGACAGACATGGTCTTTTAAGGAGATTATTTTTTAAAACAATCTTTTTTGTATAGGGCAACTGATTTTGTCCCTTTTCAATCCTAGAGTTTGTTACAAGATTTGCCATTTTTCTAGTCTTCAATGAATAGAATAATAGTTTGCTTTTTGCTTCACCTTGGAGTGAAACACTGAAACGAGAATTATTGCCACCAAACAGATGGGGATATTTCTCATGAAGATGAAAAAGAAAAGACCTAATAAATGAAGAACATTTGAGAAGCTTAAAGTAGACTTTGCTGCAGTGTTTGGCATTACTGTTTTACCAGTATAGATAGTTTTACAAACCAGTATTTTTTAGTTTGTTTGTTTCATCTCCTGCAAAGGCTTTGAAGGAAAGGGTGGATGGTGTTCATTGTTTACCACAAAGGACATACCTGATGTGGATGCAGCCTGGTCGCAAACCTGGCCATTCTCCATCATTTCAGATCTCCTGCAACTCTTGTCTTGGCCAATGGGGTGCAAACCTGCAACTGCCTTCCTTGGGGGTCTGCCCTTGCTGGGACCAGCCAGTCTGTCCCATTAACTGTCCTGAGACTGGGAGGCAGCCAGCTCAGGGGTCTGGTCTTTGGCTTGGCTTTCCCCCTCCTGTCTGTACAATAAAAGATACTGGTGGGTAATGTCATTGGTGACCTTGCGTTTGTGGTCAAGGGCTACAACTGCTGCAAGCACATGAATATCAGGATGAGGGGTAGAGAGGCAGGAGTCCCAGGACAGCCCTGCACCAGGGTACTCTGGATATACTCTGGGTGCCTGCTTAGCTGTTCCCACCTAACTTCCTTGATCACGTATCTTCACTTATGGAAATGAATAATCTGACTCTCTGTGGTGACTCAGTACTGCCACAAGAATTAGCCATTTTTTTTGTTCTGTGTCTTCTTGGCTGAGCAAGAATCTCAACAGAGGAAGCTGAATTACTGTTTCGTGTGTGTGGAGGGTTTTTTTTTTTTTTAAGCCAAAAGCACATTTTATTCCTTCAATTTCTAGTCAACTGAGAGTTTTCTTTCAAAATTAACATAGGAACAATGTTGTCCCCTGAGACCAAACAAGAAGAATAGGAGACCCAGCAGAGAGTTTATTATAAAGTCAGCAGCCTGTGAAAGCCAGTGCTCCTAATAGGAATTTATAGATTTTAAATCTAGAAAGGACATTGTGAATACATAATATGACCTCTTATATAACGTAACCCATACACTTTTACTTAAAAATCTTATCTGCCTTAACTATATCAAATAATTTTGAAAGATAGCTGGTCTCACTTCAACAATTCAAGATTTAGACATTGATATTTTTCTTTTCAAATGGGTAATAACTTTCACTGTTACAGTATTTTGCCCACTTCTATCCTGAGTTTGTCATAACTGTAATGCACATCTGTCTGCTCTGGAAAGAGTCTCCTTATATCCAGACTCTTCTCACAACTGATCAGCTCATGCCCATAAACAATTTCCTCCTCTTATCCTGCAGACTAACCAGAAGGAGCTCCCTCATGTTTGATGGAAGAGCTAGATTTCACAGACCTTGAATCATTCTTGTTTTGTAGCTGGGGGTTTTTATTGTTTAGCTTGCAGAGAAAGTTTTCATTCTCCTTTTGACTCAAATAGTCCAAAAGTATGTAAAGCATGTTTTGTGATCCCATCCATCCTTGAGGATACTGATGCTGTCTAGCAGACCTGCTTCTTTTCACCAAGGCCTTTCTGTTTTAGCCTGTAGTCATTCAATCAGTGAATTTACCCACTGAATCAGTGGGTAAGTAATAAAGCAAAGGCAGTCCTAGGTTTACAGCTGGACTCAATAATTTTAAAGGTGTCTTCCAACCTAAATGTTTCTATGTTTTTATGACATGCAGAGCTACATGCACGGGAGGGCCTTTCCTGTCTGGTCTCCGGGTTTACCTGTAACCTATACGAGTTATACAGGTTTGCACAGTGCATTTTTTTTCTAGACATCTTCATGTCCTGGTCTCACAAGCAAGTAAAAGTTGCCATTGGTTTTGGAGGGAAGAATTAACTGGTTGTTTCACTGTATTTTGGAGTTTTAATGCCAAATTTAGGTGGAAGAACTTGAAAAGACCTCACATTATTTGTCTCTCTAATCAACTTGAAAGCAACAGAAGGCACCGACTGCTTTCTGTATGGATTTACATTACTTATGGGTAGCGACAGATTTGTAGAGCTACTTGCCATGGAATGGATGGTCCCAAATGGAAACACCACTCTCCAGCTAGGAAAAAATCTTATCAACTAGCTGATCTGAAATTTGCTATATAAAACTGATTTCAACAAAACAACAGATTCAAGCAGCTTTAGATTCTGTGGCTATTTAGATCAAATTTGAAGTTTGCAATTTAGGCCTCTCGCTGATGACTCAGCACAAGACTGCGTGTTATGGCTTTGAGAGTGAATGTTGTGTTTCAGAGGATGCTGTTGCAGTGGTGGATTTCTATGTAAACTGTAACTCATCTTTTCCAAAGAGAAAGTGGTGGTAGCATTTGTTTTTGTCCATCTATTATATCCTGAAAAGAAAAATTCAGCAAGGTGCAAGCACTTGACATTCTGTGTTATAAACATCCCATGTTTCCAGATGGTTACACTAGGAAGGCAAATTTGGGAAGGCAGTGAAGTGCCAACCAGCTTGGAGTGAAGAGGAGCAGAAAGCACAGACCTGTCAGCACTTTGTGGAAACCAGCAGAAAATTTGAGCAGTCCAGAGTTTTCCCTTTAGTGTCTGATCAAGAGGCATTCGTCACACTTCTGCTTTAGCTTTTCTACTTTCTCACCCTTCCTCCATCTCCTTGCTAGATTTTAGTTACTGGTGTGTGGGGAAAGGGCAGCCCCCATCACTGTCAGATTAAGCTGCATTGTCCCTGAGTGTATTTCACCCTTCTGAAGGAACAGGCTTCCTCCTGCTTTTCTGTTTAGAGTTTATTGATACTTTTTCTTATTATTGCATCTATCGTTTTATACTGGGTGACAAGCAAATTTCATTTAGCTCTACAGCAGCTTTACAGAATGTCATGTTTTTATAATAGATTTTCATAGCCTTATTAGGGATGAGCAGACAATTACTTCACTAGAAATCTCAGTGACTTCATTTGTACTGCTGGTAGAGCACCCATAGTGACAGCTCATCCTCCTCCTTGCTCCTGGTAAGCCAGTTCATAGAATGAATGAGGGGACCCTTTGATCTCCAGCATCTTACCCTTGGTAGATCAGCAATATCACCAAAGCTAGCAGGATGAGGGTTTAAGCTTTTGATGGAGCATTAAGCAGGTCATTGTTTTGCATTTCCTACTTGGTTCCTTTAAAAAATCAATTTGATCTATCATCTTCACTGCTAGCAGTCCAGAAATAAAGCAATTCCCTAGGACAAAAATGCTATTCAGACCAAAAAAAACCAAAACCAAACCAATATTTGTCTCCCTTCTCTCCTTGGTATCTAGTATCTTTGCCAGCTGTTTTTTTCCCCAAAGAGGAAATAACCCATTTCTGGAATTCAGGTTTTCCTGACTTCTTGGAAACAGGGAGTATCAAGTGTTCTGAGTAATGTTTCCCTTTGAAACCTTCTTAAAATAGTCTTTAAAATATCTGCCACATTTGAAAGGTTTACATTCCCTGGGGGTGTAATTCTGCTGACATTGATGGCATCTGCCAGAAGAAACTCTGGTTCTGCAATTTTTTTCTGAAAGCTGCATTGCCCTTTGCTTGATAAGGAAAGCTGCATGAAGTAGGTCCAAAACCAGCCATGGATGTCTTTTGCTGTGCTTTTCTCAGGCTGTGCCCAGCACTAAGGCAGATATGATGCTGGTCTGACAGGAGTTGAACTATTCTGGTTAGTGGGGTCGTCACTCCCAGAGGAGAGGGCAGTCCTCAGAAACACTGGGTTTGGAAAAAGACAAGTATCTGATCATTTTCCCATGGAAATATTCCTCCCAAGAAAATGACTATAAATCAAAAAGCAAAGCTCTCACGTTATCAGAAGAGAGGTAAAAGACTCATAATTCTTACTGAACAAATCACATGCAAGTGAGTCATAATTGCTTTATAAAAATAGTGAATAAACGCTTGTCTTATTCTGTACTTGATTAAGCACGTGTATAACTTTAGTCAAAAGAACCTGTCTTGTGAGCATAGAGTTGCAGGAATAAGGCTCAGTATGAAGAGCACCTTGTGGAAAATATGAATCCTACAGCAAAAACATGTCTTTGGGAGGTGCAGTTCTCTTTTAAAGAGAATCTGCTGCAGGAAGATTTGCTTCTGTGGAGAGAAATAGCTTGTATCTTTCTGTAAAAGAAACTGTCTCTCAAGTAAGCATGGTAGAGTCACAGATATCTTCTATATTAATTTCTTCATACATTTATTGTTTATCTACTTGGCTACTAGATGGGAAAGATTGGTCAGTTGTGTTTTCTCTTTACTTATATTTTTGCTCATAACACTTTTTTCTCCCTGCAGTGAATGTATCAGCTGAACCCTGAATACAAAATAAAACCAAACCAAACATTTGGATGCAATACATTAGAAGGGGAAAACCCGTGCCATGCTGAAGTTTTATGATCTCATTTTCTTGAGGTAAGTGCCATCAGGTTTTTACCAGGGCACCTTCAGTCTGAGGAACAGTTTTCTTTTACACACACACACATAAAGGTCAACATTAATGTATGGCTTTGGCTTGAAAAATAGTTTATTTGACAGGTATTGCCTGAGAGAGCCGAGCAGTCTTCAGCCCACCCACCTATAACTCTCCTACTGACAGGTGATCAAATTCAGCACTCCCCTGATCAATATTTAGGGAGATGGCATATGAAAAGAAAGCCTCAGAAGGCCCTTGCAACGTGCAGCATAGGGTCTAAACATGGCTTAACAAGTCCATATCTGCAGTCCTGATGGAGGCTGCCTCTCAGCTCTGCTTTGGAAAGACCTGTATCTCCCACATCTTGTTCTCTTGGTGGGTTGTCTCCTCCAGACCCCTGCAGGTGGAAGTCTGCCTGATGCACTTATTTACTCCAGCCCTGTTGGCTGTCAGGATGCCAACCTAAACTTGGACATGTAAATTATTAATGTGCCCACATGCAGGTGCCTCCTACAAGGGTGGCAGCTCAGCTCCCCTCGTCGGCAATAGACATCTCTTCCAGGCAGTGTAAGGACTGTCCAGAACACCCTAAAGGAAATGTCTGCATCTGGTCAGTGCAACTGCTTTTCAGGCCTATATGAGAACACTTAGATTGAGGTGTGTTAATCTGTGAGGTATGTCCTGGCTATCACAGAACTGCTAGAGTGCAAGCTGCTGCCACCACTCTTGCTCCCAGTGTAGGGATGCCGGGGCTGTCCCTTACCACAAGAGCTGGTGCAGGCCTGCATCCCCCCAGAGGGAAGATGATATTTGAGCAGTCAGTGCTCCCGTGCTACTGGTGTCTTCCACCTCAAAATGCCTCTGAGCACTTTTCCAGCACAATTTTAGACATCAAGAGGGTACTCAAAGATATTTCTTACAAGTAGAAGAATGGTGCAGACACCTTGTCACTGCTCTTAGGATGAGAAGCAAATGGTAAGTGAATACAGTATTTTAAATACCTAGGGGTTCATACATTTCAGGTATCAAATGTATTATTCTGTCAATCCTTTGCTCAAGAACATTAGGCGCAGGGCTAGTTCACCTAGCTCTTGGGGATATCCAAAATGAGTGAACCTACTACACCATATCTGGTAAAACAAACTGCATTTCTAGTCCCTGTAAGTGCATTTAGGACCATGACAGTACTGGTATCAGGCAGAAATTCACATTCCTTGCCTGCTACAAGCGCTGTCATAACACGTATCCCTAGTCTCCTCTGTGTCCCTCATCCACTATGCCATGTCCTAACAAAATGCAGCAATCCCCTTTGGCTCCAGGGCTTAATAAGACTCCAGCTGCTCTGGCAGCTCCTTTCAGGGTGGCAGACTTGTGGGGATTAATTGGAGGAGTAGTTAATTGTGTTTGT
Organism: Neopsephotus bourkii; assembly: GCF_033783945.1. Lineage (NCBI taxonomy): Eukaryota > Metazoa > Chordata > Aves > Psittaciformes > Psittacidae > Neopsephotus > Neopsephotus bourkii. The sequence goes on along the minus strand of NW_026902234.1, from coordinate 2,265,822 downwards.
TGCCAAGGGAAGTGTGGAACACAGCGGCCCCCAGGAAGGGCTGTGCTGTGTTCCTGGGGCACGTGCATTCAGCTGAGTGGGATGACACCCTTCTCCCGGGTTGCATCTGTTGACAGGATCAAGCTGGGATATAGGTCTTCTCTTGGCCCTGGGCACCATGGCAGCTCTGATTAGTGCTGTTGTCACCTCCTGCATTGATTCTTTCAGCTTTCCTTGCCCCCTTCTCCTGCTTGGCCTACTTCAGGAGATGGCTGGTCAACAAGAAAGCCAATATATCTCTCACATGAAAAATGTGACCTACCCAGCCATGGTCTGCTCCACAGAATGACACATTTTACACCTCCTCTGTGGTGCAGTGCAGGGTTTTGCCCTGTGTTTCACACTAGGACTCGGCAGGGGTGTTTTACCACACTGTTGTGCATCCACTCCATGTGGCTCATGGGTGGTCAGTGTTCACCTCCAAAAGTGCTGCTCGCTACTTTCTAAAAATGGCAATGATTTCCTTAAATATCATGAAGCCACCATGCCTTTTAAGCACAGGGCACAACAGGGATCTGTTCCTGGTGTGGTGCCATACAGCTCCACATTTCCACGCATGACCTCCCCTCTGTCCCAGGAGCTATGGCACAGGCTGGTGGCAGGACTATGCCAGCTGGGTATTCATCTGAACATGTACTCCTGGTGCATGATAAACATGGCACACAAGTGTCCTAAACTGGGCAGGGTAACACCACCAAATTGCTCTGACGAGAGAACAAATGCAAGTATCAACAACAGGCACAGTGTTTTGCGCAAGTTGCATCCCTATGAGTTTTACCAGTGTATATGTACTCCCTTGTAAAAGGGTTGTCTTAGTTGGTAGAGGAATGAAAGAAAGAGAAGTTCTTACAGTCACCCAAACATGCCCATTTGATTAAAGGTATAGCATAGTTTTAGTATATATAAACCGTGGCCTCAAGGTAATAAAAGAGCAATTTTTCACCACTGGATGGCAGAATCTTCCTCTGGTCTAACATATAGTAGCAGAACAATTTACTAAAATTAAAGTGAAATTGGAACTGTCATAATCAATCCAGTGTCTGATCAAATAGAAAGGATCTCCTGGAAATGGAATTTCAGAGCAAAAGATATGTTTTTTAGAAACTCCTTTGTGACTATAACATCTGACCTTTTAATATCTGTCCTGCTTGTATGAATTACAAGACACTTGTTCTTCTGGAGATTTGTCAGTGTCCCCCAACATTGCCTGCCTTGTCAATGTGATGCTTATGTCTACAATGAATATTTTTTCTCTTGAAAAAATATTAATCCCATATTGTGTTATGACTTAATGTCCAAATTACAGAAATCACCACATACTTGGGAGATGAGTTTAGATAGACGCTGTATTTGGCAGTATTCTAACATCTTCAAAATACAAACATAATAGTAAGTACAGGTGCTAAAGCTCAAGTAATATGGTGATTCAACCAACAAAGGCAATATTTTCAAAGAAAAAATATATATTGAATTCTTATAGAGAGGATGTGGTATTTTAAAATCATTGTTAGAACTTTTCAGGAGTTACTTTTAAATAGGGAATGCTAAATGCCTAAATTCACAATTTCTTCTTTTACTTACAATATACACTAAGCAGCTTCATTGGACTGAGCAAAAGGAGAATAAGAAAATACAATGACTACCATTGCCAAGTGGGAAGATGAACTTTGTCCTTAACCTCAGAGGATTTGGTAGTAGCTTCTACAAAGCAGAAACTATTAGTTGCTATTAGCTGAGGCCTTTGAGTAATTCTGAGTATTGTTAAGAATTTAAAACTCTGATTCTATCTGAGACATACTTCCATGGTTTTGTATGTTTCCACAGATTTTCACCAAAAATTGAGTAACATTCAAAATGGACCAAGCCTTGTAAGACTTGGAAATAATTATTCTAAGAGGACATTCTCTAAATGAATGAAAACCTTTCCCCAGATGGGTGGCTTCTATATAGAAAACAAAAAGTTTGTGGGGAAGGACAAAAAGCAAGGTGTGACAGAAACTAAGTTGTTTCAGTGCACGAAACATCCACATCTTCATATTTTTGACTCCTGCAGCATCCTGTGGCAATGAGTTCAATGACTTCATTATATGCTTTGTATAAAGCATGTCTTTAGAAACCATTGTTTCTGTTATTTTTACTGGTTTCTTTCCAGATCATTTATGAATGTTTAAGCTATACCTTTTTGTTGAAGGGTTTTTCACTTTCAGGTGCCAAAATAGCATTTAGACTGAGCTTAAACATGCTTTTGAGGCATTTTCTCAGCAACAAAATATATAGGCTATTCCAGAAACAGTAAAAGAGAGATCAAACAGTATGAGTGCGAAAAAAACAAAGCCATGCCAACAACTCAAGAGGGACTGGGGATACTGCTGGCGTTGCAATGAACCAGGGATCTCCCCATGTCTCAGTAGGTGCCATGCTGGAGCAGTGTTTCAGCAATCAATGGCAGCTCACATGCACAAACCCCAGTGAGGGGGCTGGGAAATTACCCCTTAGCTCAGGATTACAGCTTGCCTTAATTAAAATGACCCCTGTGGATCACCTAGGATCTGACCCCAGCACCCCTCTGTGCTGAGCAGCTCTCCTGGTGTGTTCCGTAAAGTGCATCTTCACCCTGAAAACTGCAGAGCTGCATTTCCTCTGTGCAGTGCTTGTCAAGGCGTGCTGGATGGTAAGAGGCCTTGAGAACATCTGGATTATAATTACACAGGAATTTATAGTAAACAGTCCTAAGTGGCTTGAACAACAAATTTACTGCTGATAAAGCCAGATGAGTTTACCAAGGTAATCCTTTGTGTTTTCTTGAATCCTGAATAAAATAGGGCTTTGTAATTTATATGGGAGCAGCACTGGAAACACTTCTTTTTCACTTGAGGGCTAATTGCAGGTCCAATGAAAGACTTTATCCATGACTTTACCCAGCAGCGTTACCATTTGCCTGCATGCCAGGCTCGTCAGAGAGATGTAGGATTCTAGCTGCTGGTTAAGAAACGCAACACCAGGTTTGGGGCAAATAAACCATCAGTCCTGATGTTTTAAATATCCTACTGAAGTCACAGTGAAAGCACACAAGGGTTTGCAGCATCTCCTGTTGTTTATTTTTTCTGGATGCCTCCTCAAGATAAATTCTCAAGTCACCTGGACTGAATACTTGCATGGCACTGATAATCATAATCTGCTAACAGTGTAGGACACTGATGTTACACTTGAATTAAACACACTTGAGACTACTCTCTTGCATCAGGCCAGCATGTCTGGGGTCACCCTCACTGTATTTCAGTCTCTCTTCCCTTTGGGAGCAGGACAGGGGCAGCCAGCCTGTGCACTCAGACTGGCTGCTGGAAAGAGGGTTCTCTGATCATGACCTGACAGGAATGTAAAGGTCTCTGCTATTCTTCTTGTGAAACCCTACAAAAAGCAGGCCACACATATTCTTTTCTGTGTTTTCTGACAGAAACCATGGACTGCCCAGTCCTTGACCTTTTGTTTTTCTTTCTTTGGGTGTTCACCTCCTCCTGGTATAGTACAGAGCATCGTCTACATGTGTGGGAATTCCTTGAGATCTCCTTTTATGACTCACATCTACAATAGTATAATTGCTGATGTCTTGCACTGGCCACATCTCTGCTGTGTTGCAGTTAGATGTCCTTTTGAATGGTAAGCAATGTTCTTCCTCCTTTAACGCGTGGGGCACTGCTAATGGGCATGGGGCCTCTGAATGCACCTGCTAACAGAATATGACTCTTCAGGTGTCTCATTTGGAGGTCAGGTCTTGTGCTGATGCCATGCAGCTCTGAGCCACCATGTCCTCAAGTATCACATTGCAGATTTGCTTTGCAAGGAGCTCATGGCCTAATTTGGCGTGTCACAACTTATGTTGTAAAATCCTTGGGTATACCAATGTTTCAAAGCACAGCTATAGATGTCAGCAACTTCAGTGATGGAGTAAGTTATATCAGAATTACGGTTTAACCTGTCATGAAGAGTAGCCTCTGAAAAACTGGTAATCTGGCCTGTGTTTTACCATGTACATCTTTAGCCGAGCTCACATTGAGAAGTCACTGCTGAGGGTTTAACAGGAAAAGTGGTATACAACCTGGTGCTTACAAACTGATCTTCCATTTTCACTGGTGCTTTGAACCATTTTCCCATTTGCTGTCTTTCCTTCTGCAAAGGTTATCCCTGATGTGTGAATGTCCCTGTGACATGCTGCTGTCTTTCAGCATTACTGTCACAGATAAAGGGCTTTATCTTGCTGGGACTCTGTTCCTGTCTGTAAAACAACCTAGCTAACCTTGGAAGACCACACGAAAAGCCTTTCATCCCGCCTTTAGCAGCATTGCCTGGTTCATTAATGATTTGTTAATTGAAAAGTCTTCATTTATGACCTAACCCTTCTCAGTAAGGTCTGGATTCAATGTAAGGTTTTCCTTGACCGAGCTCCTTAGGGCTAATTCCTTTCTTCTGGCAAAAGGACTTGTGAGATGGGATTCAAGCTTGATGTCTTGGATGTAAGAAAATGTCCCAGCATTTATCTGCAATGCCTTTTTCTCCAACAGTTCAAGTCCTTCTCAAGTCCCTTCTGAAGGCTTAAGGAGCCCCTTTGTTCTTGTGCCTGCTCTGTGTGGATGCACACCATCACCTAAGGACACTAAATTATCTGGTTTGCCAAGGTGGAAATCTGCTTCTGCTTGAGGGGTATGAATTTGGGAATGGATAGGAGGTGTCATCATTGTGAATCATCCTCTCAGGCAAAATGCAAAAGAGGGTAAAGATTGTATAGCAGAAACAGGGAATAAATATCTGTTTTGCATAGCTGTTATCCAGGGAGAAGGGGCTAGAGCAAACATATTCAGTGATAAGTCTCCTTTCTTTGCCTCCTTGCTGGGTGTAAAAATCACTGCTCTGAGCATGAGGAGGCAGGATTTGATACACAGCAAGAAGTGGAGATAGGCCTGAATAAATGAGAAGACGTACACCGACCAAAGTGGGTTTGCACTGGAAGGAGCACCTCCAGTTCCTGTGGAAGAAAACTATAAGGAGGTCTCTGCAAATCCAGCTTTTTCCTTGTGAGAAAACAGAAAACCCGCATGGGGCAGAGGAAGCGAAACTCCCCACACCTCCCCAGAACCGGCAGCTCACACTGCTCTGGAGGTTCCTATTCCCTTGTTGGTCTTTGGAGTGTAATGAGGTGATCTGTGGAGGACTCCTTCAGCTATTACTCTTTGCAGGATTGAGTGGTACTGCAGAGAATTAAAGCTCCCAGAAGACAACGGCCATTCCCACGGCCTCAATACATTTTATTTCTGTAAGTGGAAGAAATGCTACAACAGAATTATTCACCCTTCCCCCACCTCCCATAACTTCCTTCATCACTGCTGTATAAATTAAACCTTGCAAGGATTTTTCTCCTGAGCGGCCTCTCAGGGCAAGTGCAAAGCTCATTAAATGAAAACAAATGTTCAATCCTTCCCTGCTATTTCCCTCCCCAGTTGGCCTGATGAAAAAAAAAATCATAAAACTGAAATAGAAAAAGGTAGGAGCTTCCTGTCTTGCTAACTGAAGAGAATGGCCAAGCTGAGCCCTTGTGCAAGCAGTGGGACCGTGCATCTTGATTGTGACCAACCAAGAAGCGAGAAGTGGTCTCAGAAGCGGCTATAGGCATGCTGAGTCCCAGGGATAGCTGGTGGACAATGGGGAATGAGGCACGTGTCTCCTCTTTAGAGCACAGCCCCAGGGCACCTCTGGGTGCAGGCCTGTGTGCAGGCAGCACATCCACCAGCAGTCTGAGGCAAGGTTGAAGTTGGCCATTTGCTGACGATAGATGCACTCCGGTTGGCTCCAGCCCTCGTGCAATGAAGAGAAATACCATGGAGATAGGCTGGCTTCACGGAAACTGAGTTTGCATTCATAGTGGTTAGATGAAGGTGTGAGCAGAGAAACTGCACAAGGGCTTTAGGGGGTGCGTGTGTGTGTGTTGTAAAATGGCTATGTGATGCCAAACAGAGCTCTCACTTGAGCTCTGCCACTCAGGTTATGAAAACACAATGCCATTGAACAAAATACACTGGAAAATGCAGTTTCCTAGAAACTTTAGGGGGACTTCACTGGGGTCCATGGATGCCTGAAAGAGTGATATTTCTGAACAGTAATTTGCCAGCAATGTGCTGAAGGGGTTTGGTAGGAACACCCATCTACATGGCACTTTTCCTTTGCCCTGGTGTGCACTAACATCTCCATAACTCTCTGTCAGTGAATTGTATTAGCTGCAGTTCAGAGCAATCAGTCTCTCTTGGGAAGTTACCATTTGACTTTCGCACTTGCCCTTACTAAGTAATACTATAAATCTTTGAATTATCTGGCTGCCTTTGATCTAGCTGCAGGTCTGTGGAATATGTGGCGACTGAAGTGGAGGAAGGAGAGAGACAAGTACCTTTTTTCTGTGCTAAAGTCAGAGTGCTGAAAAAAGAGGGATGGATATAGCTCATCTTCCTAACAAAATGAGTTCAGTTTGCATTGTTATAATTTGTGTTATCACACTTCAGAACTGGGAAGGAATGATTATCTTCTTAAGTGCATGGGAAAGTATGAAGATATGTTTAGTTGTGTCTTAAAATGACTTTAGAATAAGATCCAGTCAATAGTGGAACTCACAGGCTTTTTGTAAATGGAACTTTGCTGCACTATAAAGCAAAATATTTGAACAAGACAGATTCTGTGGGGGATATACTATTTGCAGGTAGGGCACCCAGGACAGAACATGGAGGGTATTAGGTGCAGGATAGCAAGATGTGCTGTGGGAGGTGCTGTACTGAGAGGCAGCTTGATCTGTTGAAGCTACGTTGGCCTTATTGCACCACAGAAACATCGCAGAGACCCCTTTGCCCTGAATTCTCTTCAGAAAAATGAAAGTGATATCGGTGTCAAGCAATACATAAAAGAAGAGGGGATTGTACTCAATATTTTCAAGGCTATCAGCCACATCCATCAGCAATCCTATCTTAACATGATTTCTATTGATAACACACCCTTCAGTTCCGAGCTTCCTTAATTTGAGCATTCATGGCACTCAGGTACCACCTGAATGGCTTCTGATGGTTTTTTTTCTTGAATATTATTAGACAAAAATATTGTCAATAATGAGAAATCTTTGGAAAATGCCTTCTCCTGGGAATTTAATTTTGGCATCCTTTTAAAAAAATATTTGGTACTCTGTGAATCTCTGCAACAAGAGCAAAAACGAGAGAAAATACATCCTTGAACACATGTTCGGTGCTCAAATTCAGCTGCAGAACCAGATTTGAATGAGACAGCAAAGTAGGACAATCACCTTTTGCTCCTGAATGCTCTTGAGGTCAAAAAGGAGAAAATTCACCATTCAGCTGTAGAGATTTCCAGTTTCTGAGGCAATCACCTCTTTTTGCTGTTATCAGCTATTTGTACCACCGTATGTTGTAAAAAAACACTCCCCCACCCTTTATATCCTTGTATTGTGCTTGTTTATGCAATTCTGCTGAGGCACTTAACAAAACAACCAGAGGAAGTTTGAAACTGAGCTTCCTATAGTATCACACATAGCCAACGTGTGAGTGTATGTGTTTAGGTGTGAATAGATACGTATTTCTCTGGAGGTTGGTATAGTCAGGCATCCTTTGATACATTTAAATATGTCCTAAGTAGAAAAAAGATTATGTTATTATAAAAAAAATGTAACCTTGTGACTTTATATAGCTGTATCTATACATATCTATTTCCACACACACAGAAAACCAGAAATACACTTGCGTAAAGGGGACAAAATCTGGTGTTTATTCCTGGACTTGAAATTAAATGGTGTAATTTAATGGCTCCACTCACGCAAAGCAACAGTAGGATCCTTAGCTCAGGCACTCTTACATGGACTCAAACCTTCTGCAAATTAGAAATTCTCAGAGGAAAATTGTGTGTCCACTAAGTTGAATTACACAGTGCAGCTTTCTGGTTGCCTGCACCTAAAATGTATGTTGCATATAGGTCTATAAATACCCCAGAAGGAAGAAGGGACGTATGCCTTTTGACTAGCTTTTCCGTCCCTATGGGAATCATTATTTCTAACTTAAAATATACTAGGGTTTAGTGGCCTTGAATTTCTTTTGGGAACAGGAATGCTTTTGATCTTCAGAAAGGAGAGTTGACTCCCTCAGCGCAAAGCAAAAGACAGAGGATGCAACCTCCAGCCCGGCTAGCAGGATCAGCTCACCAGCCAGCCCCAGTGTCTGAAGATAAAGTGCCAGGAGGACATACATGAGAAATACTAATTCCTGCTAATGGTTGGGAGCACAGGCACAAGCATCAGTTTGATTTGATGCATTTTCTTCAGTATTGAAGCAGGTCACCTTGGACCTGCTCCAGACAGCTTATTCTTGACTTGTAATAGAGGGAACAAATATCACTCCTTGCTTGTAAGGCCAGGCCCAAGTAGGTGACTTTCTCCTGGGGAAGCTTTGTCAGCCCTCCTTCAGCTCTACCATGTTCCTGTGATTAGGCTGAGTGCATTATATAGTCATAATCCTCTTAAGTACCTTGAAAATCTATATTATAGCTGCAAACAGGATCTCACTGGTGTTGTGGATGGATGGACAGCCTGAGTCCAGTGACAGCAGCAGTATCAGAAAGAGTGGCAGGTTATCATCTCTTGGCAAAGGCTGTGGCAGGCTGAAAACAAGAATGAGCTCAAGGAAGCTTAAAAAACATGTCCCTGGAGGTTGTTGCCTCAGCTCAGGACCGTACATCTGTAGCTGCAGGCCATGTAACTGAGCTGTGGGAGGGATCCCCCCCAAAGGGAGCTGCCACTAGCCTGCTTGCCTCGGGCTGCTCTCTTATGCCTGTACTGGGGCTGCCTGTGTCTCCAGACTTCCCTCCTGCAGTAATGAACACAGAAACCATAATGGTACCCACGTATTTTGCTGTTGAACTCTGCATGGGTAAAGTAGGACAGCTCCTGCAGGTGCCAGCAGAAAAAAGTTCTCATGCTGGAGATTATTTTTGAGGGTTAAAAACCCCTTAAGCTGCTCTTGCATGGAGCGATGTACAGCAGCAACACTGCTGTGTTGCTGCTCTGGGTTAACTGTGTTGGCCACAGGAAGAAGTACACCCCACCTCCTGTGCAACCATTAGCTACATTGGAGAAGCTTTCACGTGCCAGGCACTGGGGGAAACTGTCAGACCCCCTGAGTGACCATCATGTGCTTGCATTGCCTGGGCTGGGGTTAAGGAAAGCCACTGGAAACAGGAAAGAGCTGCTGCCACAGCTCATGGTTGCTTAACTCCACTGCCTGCTACCTGTCCCCACAGCAAGAGCAGCAGCACCAGGCTCTCCCTTTCAGTAGAGCCTCTCATGCAGAGACTCCTGGGAGAGTAGTTTCAAGGCTGATTACATTTTGGTAGTAGCTCCATGGGGAAGGAGGGGGCAGTTGAGTTCTCCTTTCGTTGTTTGTTCCCCTCTTCATGCTAGCTGGCAACCAAAAAGAAGAAGAAAAATGTAAGGTAGAAACAATAAGCAGAATGAACAAACCTGAAAATCCATCCTTTGTTCTCAAACCAGTTCTGTACCGTGAATGCAAAAAAGCCACCAAAATGCCTGAGGCTGCAGGCGATGGTTCTCACTCTGAGGCAGTTGCATCCAAGCTCATGCGCTGCCTCTTGTGTGCTGGCAGCACGCACGGCACCACAGCACATTTGCTGCAGGGGTAACACTCTTGCTGTTGTGTTTTATGAGGCAGTGAAGCACTTACCGAGAGGGTGAGCTGCGGGGTCAAAGCCCACAGTGTGGCTTCTGGATGTAGAGGTGTGATCTCGCTGGTATTAACTGCAGCCAAGTGGGACCAAGGTAAGGTATGGCAGCCATTACACTGGGGCACATGGGGCTACCTAAAAAATTCAGGCATTTGTGATTGTCTTTTTTGCAGGCCTATCGCAGGCTTGTAATACACACAAGTTCAGGCACTCCAGGATAGACATGCTCGCTGATCTCTGCAATTCCCAGTCACAGACAAATTGCTCTTGGCTGTTAGGCCTCACTTTATTCTACAAGACTGATGGAGATTTCCTCTATAATGAAGGGAGAAGCGCCTACCTCTTTTCACTATCTGTAACGCCTAACAACAAAGACACCTCTGTAGGCAATAGTTGCATGGAGCAATTTGCACATCCATGAGCAAGTGGGAGCCAAGCAGCTGATGTAGTGGTCTCCTGGGGATGCATCATTTTCCTTAAGAACCCTTCAAGGACTCTTGATAGTACTCTGGAACAGAGCCTGAAAGCATCTCCAGGCAGCCCAAGGGATGTCCTCGGGCTCAGGGTGAATGAAGCCTGTGACAATCTCATACCCCTAACAAGGAAATCTTCTCCAGGAAAACGTCTGATCTTGCTCTGGGGAGTAATACTGATCATGTAGACCTTGCTACAAAGGATGAAGAGCTTTGTATGGACTGAGATGGGTGCACCTGTAGTAAGAAACCCTGTTCCTCTTGAGCGAGTGCCTTGGGTATCCTCTTGGTTGCTCAGACAGGAGGTCTAGCCAGCAGAGTCCTGGAAACCGGATATTAGCAGCCCTTCAGGACACTCCCAGGACTAAGAACCAACACACTGACCACCTGCATTCACCCCTCAACAGTGGTTTCCTTTCTTGTGCCTCTTTATAGCCTTAAAGAATATGGCACAATGAAAGCTGCAGTCAATTAAAATCTAAGTTTGATAGGCAAACAGGGCAGGCTAGGGAGGTCTGGCTGGTGCACAGAGCATCACATGATATTCAGGTGCAGTTTTAATTATTTTATCCTGCAAGAGCAAGTGTCTATAGTTGAACCATGTAAAAAGCCTCTGAATTACGTGTACAAACCGAATAGGTACCAAAATGAATTCCTGCTGGGCTTTTACACAAAAGCTTTCTGCTGCTCATTGCTAAAGGCAATTATCTCTCCATCTTCGCAGAACTTACAACCTCAAAGCTCAAAAAAATGCAAATCTCCTAGTCATATTTCTGTCCGTGAAAGAGTTTGTTAATGAAATCCAATGTTCTGCTTTATACCTTTCACCAGCAAAATCTGTGATTTCAGACCGCAGCTGATTGATAGCCCCTGTACTTCTCTGAGCTCAGCCCCTTTCTTCTCCTTTCTATTGTGTACATGTTTCTTCCAGTTTACCATCTCCATCAAGTAAATAGATAGCTGTTATGATTATGTTCCATGCTGAGATAAATGTTACTAACAGTGTTAGAGGATTGCTATAGAACAAAATGCCCCCTGGGTGAAAATGCAGTAGTTAAATGTGGAAACCACGGGTCTCTCCACACAGTTAAAATGCAGTTTAAATCAGCCAGGTTTCAAAAGTGCTTTAGTTGGGCAAACATAATGCATACTTTTGTTATCAAAATATATCTAGATTGGTATTGCTGTTTGAAATCACACACGGTCTCTGCTGGAAGATGGCTGTGATGAAAATTGCTCCAAGATTTCACATTGTGCTTTGTTTGCACTCTAACTAAGGGAAAAGTTAGAGAAATGCTAATGCTGAGTGTATTGGGCTACCTCTGAAAGTCTTTCAGCTTTTCTTTGGTGTTTACTGGCTCAGGGATATAAGGCAATGGAAGTCAGGCATAGCATTTGCTTCAGGTCCGGCTACGTCTCAAGACACAGGATTATAAAGTCAAGATGTTATTAAGCCCCAAAGGCAGGTTGTTTTAGAAAACAACATTTATTAATTATGATTTTCTTCTCTCCTTGGGATACTTGCATTTGGATTTGTGGCACCACAATATCAACTTTTCAGAAAGAAAAAAATGAAAGGAAGTGTTTAACAGTGCTTTAACACTAACTTTTAAGATACTTTATTTTGTTGGAAGGGGGGAGAGTTCTTCTGACAGATGTGCACTGTTTGCAAAAATCTAGCAGGAACATGTGGATATTGGAAAAAGTCCATGCCATTTCCAGCTGTTAATGTCCCATCTCCCCACCTAAGACTCCAGGCTGTCTGCAGCGTCTTGTCTCGTCTCAGTCTTGATGTAGCTTTCTATGTTATTGTCCCTGCAGGGATGAAAACAACCCCCACTGATAAATAACTGTATGGATCACTAAAGTGCAGCTTCTGGTCCAACATCCCCATCTGTACCCTGGGCCAAGGGCCAGGTGCTGGGGGATGGGACAGCTACCTGAAGGACCCTGATTTATTGGTTATCTACACACCTGCACACAAGTGGTTGCAGAATTTCCCTGCCATGGTGATGCAAGTGCACACGTTGTCAAATAATTTGAAGGATGGATAATAACATCCTAACTGCATTCTTGAGGGAAGTGCATATGTTTTGCAATGCCTGCTAACAAGCTATAGAGGAGTAGCTTGGAAATCAGCATCTCCCCACCCCCGCTGAGCCTAGCAAATGCTACTCAGAGCAGTTTGTGTTAATTTTAGTGGATAAAGAACTGTTTTAAAAGCTTATACTCTCTATAGTATTATGAAACGTGTGCCCTGAAAGGCACATTATTTAATCTGTTTTCTTGCTTGTGCACAATTTAGTGCAAAAGGGGGAAGAGAAATAACAAGGAAATGCAGAGGTTTTCTACTGTCCTTGCCTTAGCAGCTTTTTTAGGAGGGTAGAGGTGTGAAAGCAAGGGACACAGTATTGCTGTTGATCTAGAAATGGCAATGGGGGCATGGACGCTCTTTGGATGAGCAGAGAAAATGTGAATGTGAAAAGCTGGCTTACACACACTCTGAATGGGGAAGGGGCATTTGTGCTGCGAGTTCGTATAAGCAACAAAGGAGTTGTGCTTTTTGCCACTTCACAAGCACTCCAGCCATTCCAGGATATGTCAACAACCTTACAGGGAAACTGCTATGTGGTACTACTGACACCATCAGTACAGGCAGAGATGGGCCTCATCGTACCTGAGTGAGAGGCTCAGTCCAAAACTTCAATCAGCAAGTTGCGCAACTTGTAAAAAATCTGCTTTTTTTAGCCCCAGATCAGGCACAGGACTGTTTCTATACCTAACCTACCTGAAGAATATAACACAGAATCATCACAGGATGGTTCATGTTGGAAGCGACCGTAAAGTTCATCTAGTTACAACCCTCCTGCCATGGCCAAGGACACCTTCCACTAGACCGGGCTGCTCAAAGCCCCATCCAGCCTGGTCTTGAACACTGCCAGGGATGGGGCAGCCACAGCTTCTCTGGGCAACCTGTGCCAGTGCCTCACCACCCTCACAGGGAAGAATTTTTTCCTAATACCTAATCAAAATCTACCCTCTTTCAGTTTAAAGCCATGGCTCAATAAGCCCTTTCTGTAGCACTTTATGAAAGGAAATCTGGGGTAATTTCTGCCAGAAAGAGAGGCCTCATCCTGTTCTTCTCCCATGGCCTGACCTGAAGTGGCTGCAGGGCTCTGACAGGCACCTTCAGCCTGCCTTTGACACAGCAAGTGAAACATTGCTGGAGCGATGTTTCAGGGTTTAAAACCCCCTTGCTCTCCAGAAAGGCATCTTCATTTTCCCACCTTCCACTGGCAAAAGGACATTGATTCCCAAAATAGCTCCAATGAGACCCTGAGTGATTCCCAGTGCCAAGCGACTCTTCCTGGGGGCATGGGGTCTCTTCTGTCACTGGAGCACGCAGCTGAGTGGATGCTGCAGGGAAGCCAAATCCCTCAGGAAGCTTCAGAAATACTGTAAGCAACAGACAGGGTTAATTTTCCTCTTTTTCCTCAGTGTGCTTTCCACTAGGCTTTTTCCAAAGGCACAGTGTAAAATTTCTCACAGTCCATATTGACACCAAGGATGTATCTGATCGCTGCCTCTAGGTGCACCTAATCCCTCCAGTAATCTTTATAGCTGTTTGAAGATGAATTAAGTCTGGATGCAGAAAGAAAATACATTAAAGAAAAGCTCAGGGAGATGGGGTTGTTCATCCTGGAGAAGAGAAAGTTCCAGAGAAACCTTTCAGCAGCCTTCCAGCACCTAAAGGGGGCGTAAGAAAGGAGACTTTTTAGTAGGGCCTGTTGTGATAGGACAAAGGGTGATGGTTTTAAACTAAAAGAAGGTAGATTCAGAATAGATACAGGGAAGAAATTTTTTATAAGGAGGGTGGTGAAACACTGGGACAGGTTACCCAAAAAGTTGGTAGATGCCCCATCCCTGGAAGCGTTCAAGGTCAGGTTGGATGGGGCTCTGAGCAACCTGATCTAGTTGAAGATGTCCCTGCTGATTGCAGGGGGGTTGGACTAGATTTCACTAAAGGTCCCTTCCAACCCAAACCATCCTATGATTCTATTATGATATGATTAAGCGAAGAAAATACATTAAAACCCTATTGATGGAGGTATTTTTCCAGGATGAGACTGGGAGGGTGTAGGGGTGAAGGGAAGTGAAGAGGGAAAAAGCTGTATGCAGCTTCTGGATAATTATTGCATGGAAAAATTTCCCATGCCATCACTGGAGACCACTTAGGAGCAGGCTCTTTGCCAAGGTGGGTCCTAAGCCTCCAGGGTAGGGCTAACCTGGGTTAGGCCCTTGTACATTGCTGATCACCACCAGAACCCTCCCTTGGATACAGACAGACACCCTCCCAGGTTTCCTAATGAAGTCTCTGCTTTTGCACTGGCATCCCCTGCTCTTCCAGGTTTCCCAAAGCCCTGATGCATCTCAAGCTGTTGCTTGCCTGGAAGAAATTAGTGTGGTACTCGGCTGGTGTAGATGGGTTTTTGAGGCACTTCATGAGAAGGGGAGCAAAGAGATTTCTCAGTCTCGACGTGGGAGTCCCACCCCCTCACCCCATAGCTGCTTGGGGCAGGTGTAGTCCCTGCCTCTTTCATCTACCCAGCATCAGGCAATGCCTTCATTGGCCTTTGCCCTGCTGCCAGGGCATCCCCAGATAGTGATGGTGCCTTGGAGGAGGTGAGCTGCAGAAGAGTAATGGTGTTTTAGCAAATACTTTCCTGGAGTTGTAGAGCACTGCCCAGAGGGATGGGAATTTCCCTGTGGAGCAACACTTGGACTACAGCTTCCTACTTTGAGAGGAGAAAAAGACAGGGCCCCAGTATTTTGGGAGCATAAGGAAGGACCCGCTCTTCAGTCAGAGGTTTTCCTTCTATAAAGGAGTCTGAAAGCAGATTCAAAACAAACTAAAAAAGAGAAAAAGAAGGGAGACGCCAGGCTTAAAAGCAATAGTCTGTGTAGGATGCCTTGCAGTCATGCACAGCCATGTTTTGGGTTCTTGGGAAATCCTGGGATTTTTATGGCCAGTAACTTTAGAAGTACCCCAGATCAAAAACAATAACTAAAGAAATGCAAAGAAATCACCTAGCACTTTCCTAAATCAATACAGCTGACAGCAGTCAATTTATGGGAAAGAGAAAGTACCTGATTTTATTGTTGTTGATATTTTTGGGGGGAAATAAATGCTTTACAAACTTGATGGCCTTTTACTGAGTGGTGGGTTGACCCTGGCTGGATATTCCGGCCCACCAAAGCCACTCTCTCCCTCTCCTCCTCAGCTAGACAGCAGAAAGAAAATATAATAGGAAGCTCATGGGTTGAGATAAGGGCAAGAGTGTTGAGAGAACACTCACCAATTATTGTCACAGGCAGTGCCTGCTGGGTTTCATTTCATGGATTAAATGGGAGTTGTCACTTGGTTTTCCTCTCGGGATAGTGGCTGAAACAAGCAGGGAGCCTCCATCCTGGGAGTCTGATAGATGATCGGTTTAGTCTGTAATTCTCACATGAGCCTTGAGGAAATTTGCTCTGGCCTGTGCAAGATATAAAAGTACTTGGTGCCAAAAAAAGACGTAAATTTGCTCTGCCTTTTTGAGTGAGATGGGAAATACGCCTTGGACATTATCACATTCATCTCCGAGGTCTGACTGCACACCACCTGGGTTGTTCTATAAGGGAATAAACTGGGTATCTGTTTATTGAGCTCTCAAACACAGTCATACTGAGCTCCCCTGCATATACACTGGACTTTTATCTGTGCATCAGCATCTGCACAGGGAAGCTGGCAGCTGCTTCTGCACTGGCGACCTCCTGTCCCTGCCAGCAGCCCAGCGAGCCCATGGCAGCGTCTGCAGCACAAGCACATCTTGTGCTCTGCAAGGTCCTGCTGCATCCTGTGGCATCCCACAGCATCCTGTAGCACCCTGCTGTATCCTTCTGCATTCAGCTGCCCTGTCACTGAAGTAGAGCTCATTTACTCTTTCCAGCTGTGCTGGTGCATGGACAAAGATGCTGCCTTTCCATCTTCCCTGGCTCCTACATGTAACTGGTACGGTTTATTCAGTTTATGACCTCTGAATACATGTCAGTGAGGTAAGTTAGTGCACAGGGAGGTGGCTCACTTCCCAGCCAGTGCATAGACATGTATCCACTTCGGTTGCACAGGGCTGGAGAGAGGGATGCTGAATGCCGAAGTTCACGGAGCCACATGTGTTATCAAGGAGATGAAAAGGAAGAGAACACTTTGCTAAACCTAAGCAGCATTGTGGCGTCTTTTCATCTTTTCATTTTTTTTTTAATGCTAGAAACAAAATCAGTTCCCTCACTATTACTGTTTCTCTGCTGGCTTGTGTGCTGTTTCTTTATTGGGTCTAAAGCCTGGCTGCTTACCCTCCACTGCCTGGGAAAGCTCTAGAAGAGACCAGCCCTGCACAGGAAGCTGTTAATCAGGGAGGGAGGGAGCAGACAAGTTTGCCTTTGTGTGATGGTTTGTTTTGGAGGTTTGTCACAGCCTGACACCCAGGAGCACCCGCCGAGCCCAGGCACCACTCAGCCCTGTGGGACCCGCACACCTTCAGGCGGGGGACAGCTTTCCCAGAAACCCACCCCCTTGGAAAAGCTGGGGGAAGGTAATAATTAGGTATAGGTTTAGTGAGCAGTGTGCTGTTCTGGGAGGTGTGAGAAACAGTTTTCAGTACAGGAGGGGTGTTTTTCCAGAGTAATGGTGGTTTAAAAATACCCTGACCTTTCAAAATGTCTTCATAAACCTGCCTCAGATGGGTTCCTTAAGGATAAGCCTCACATAAATCTGAAGCAAATATAATGGAAAATAGCCCAGCTTTCAGCTCACACTTTCTTCTTTAGTGTGAGAAGCAAAATGTGGTTTTCTTACTTGGGGACCCTTGAATCTGAGCCTTTGTCTCAAGGCACCTTGTTACAGGTTTAAAATCTCCACATCGCTTTCAAATAAGCGATACAGTTTTTCTTTTAAATAACGTCTTTTTCCTCCCCTTGTGCAGAAGCACTTTCTGTAGGTAACAAGTGGCTCGAAATGAAGGCCAGCGCCAGCAATAGAAGGACACAAGGGGTTTCTTTTTTGACTTGAAGCAGTTGAAGACAAGATGTCCACATTAAGCTAATACAGACACTTACGTTTCTCCTTGCTGTTTTTCCTGCTCCCAACAAACAACAGATAATGTAAATTGCTTCTCTCTTCAGACAACACTAAATTACCCGTAAGAAGTGTTTGAGAACCTATTATTTAAACCTGAAGAAGCGTGCGTGCTTCCTTCTGCTCGCTTTGAACAATAGGAGTTTTCTCCTCTTCAAAACCCAGCCAATGGGCTCTGGTGGCTCCCGAGAGTGGAGCTGCCCCCTGGACTTGCCTGGCCAGTGTCAGTGGCCTCTGGGCTGTGCTGAGGGTGCCAGCTGCAGACCTGTCCTTGAGGATGGATGAGGACAATGAGCTGAACATCTGTTCCTGGCACAGGAGAAACCCCCCACTCAGAAAGCAGTGATAAAGGAGAGAAGGGGATGGGGATGGCAAATACCAGTGGTGCACCTATGCCTGTAACATTCTTTATGTGATAAAGCACCTCCTGGAGCACACAGCCTTAGGAGGACTTGTGTCCCAGGGCTGTGCTCTGTCAGCCACCCTCCTGGTTACAAGAATGTGACAGTTTGTGTTTTATTTTTATAATTTACAGAAGAGTAATACTGGCTGGAGCAAGATCCCATATGGTTATATGGTTGTATGGTTATATGGTTGTATGGTTATAAGGTTATAATGTCAGACTGAGAGGAGAACAGGGATCTGGGATGCAGAGAAGGGGCCATGGGTGCTTGTTTGGAAATGGGTATGGCAATGTATTTCCTCTGCTTGCACTGCAGCCCCTGGAGGGACTAGAGGGGGATGTGAAGGGCTGGAGGTGCCACATGCAATGGGGAAGTGCAGATTTGACAGAGGCTGGAAGAAGGCTGAGACACCCCCTGCCATCACCCTTCTGTTGTGGGAGGAGGTGAGGGCAGATGTGTTCATGAAACCTCACAGTATTCGCTGTGTCCCTAAAGCCTCACGGTCAGACACCACTTGACTTCAGCCCTGGGTGAGTAGGAGCCATCTGGCAAGGGGGTGATTGCTGGTAGGCTACAATTGAAGCCAACTGAATGCAAGAAACCCACACGGGGTATTGCTCTAGAAAAGCTGGCTTCTCTCTTTGGCAGCAAATAATCCAAGACCCTGACTATCTTGCCTTAAAGCTTAAAGCAACACTTGATGGGCAGGAAAAGCTGCTGCCTGGGTTTGCTGGTAGCACACACCACCAGGATGTTTGGATATTGATGAATTAACTCACTTTTAACCTTCAAAATTCAGACATCTTCAGGTGAACCATAGCTCTTGTTCCCTTTGTTCATCTCAATCTTTTCCACAGGCACGGAACAGAGAGGAACCTTTACCTGCAATGCTTCCCGTGGTGTCATCGTTTGCCCTCGGTTTCCAGATGACAGTAACACAACTTTGTACTTCCATCATCTTACGTAGAGCTGCAGATTGAACCTCTTTCAGTTATAACGTTTTTATTGAATTCTTGGGGGCTTGGCAAAACAAACCAGCCACAAAGTTAATTGTGTCTGGAAAATGACAAGGATCTTACAAACTGCAAACACCCAGCCCACTCGGGATAAAATTGGTTCCTGCAGCTCTAACAGTACACACGGCTGATTGAAAGAGTTTGTCATAAATTCCGTTTTTTAGTAAATATAACCCCCACATTTTCATCAGGAATTTGATTTAAAAAAAAAAGAAAAAAGCTTTTTATTTTCAAGTTTTTACAATTAAAGGTGCAATGTCCCCCTTTGTGGTCCCAAGTTTTGGAGCATTTGCACATAAAGGACTGTTGCTAAGCCCCTTTTGACAGGCAGTTGAGGAGGGTACAAAGGACATATCCATCAAGATGCTACTTAAAACAAAGGCATCTCTGCTGTTTCCATTAACAGAAGGGTCCTGGAGGCCACACTTGTCTTGTTTCCAGGTACATAAATGGTGAGCAGCATCTCTGGTCTGGTTTTCGTTTCTGAAGGTCCAAGTGTTCTTTGTGGCCTCCATGTTTTGGGAGGAAAGCTGGGAAGGGGAGAAAGGTTGGAACTGCATCCATACCAGCCTGGCCAGATGGCCAGTTTGGTGCCTTCATGTACATAAACGGGCTGTCCACGAATAAACTGGAGACTTTAAAACTTACAGCTTTTGGTAAAGGCAATGAGCAAACACAAGCAATATACACTGGGAAGTCTGGGCCAGGAACTACTGACATTAGCTACAGCAGTGAAGCGTCAGGTTTTAGCACCCAAAGGACTGCAGGGCCTGAATGAGGCCCCATGCTCCAATTCCGAGTCAGCACTGCCTCTGAAAACCCTCACCCTGCCCCAGATTGGGGCAAGTGCCCAGGTAATAAAGAGCAGTTAAAGTCCTGGGACATCTCCCTTCAGAGGACCTAGGCACTCCACCCAGTTTGAGCAGCCTCTATTCACCTCATGCCAGCCCCTCATTGATACTTTCCAGTCTCTCAAAATGGTTTTTCAAGCATGCTGTGTTCAGTAAGATACTATTTCCATGCATGCACTACGCACGCTTGTCGTGGTCTAAACTCAGTCAGCAGCAGCATCAATGATCATGATAAACATTGAAGTCTTCAATCCAGTTTTAACAAGGGTCTTGTTCAGTCATACCTCTCATGAGGCTGTATCATGCAGGCAGTCCTTATGGAAGACAAGCTGATGGAACAGGACTTTGAGAGCTGACCCAGCTAAAGTCCTTCCAGCAGCAAAGCTGGCTGTAGGACCTGGCTGTCTTTGCCTGCCCTGGCTTGGATGGGCTAAACCGCCTTTTGGAAAGATTTATGTAGTGCTGCACTTCATGTATCAAGAGAGACGTTACTGCACAGGGCAAACAGTCATACTTAAAACCACATGGAAGGTGCTGCTCAAAATAGAGATGATTTCTCATGTAGCTATATAGGAAAACCTTCATTAAAAGTTAGTCCTTTGTTTCTGCTGCTCTTTTAAAGTTAAAATAAAACATGGTCCTTGTGGCACAGTTACCATTTTCAACAGTGACTCCTAATTCTAGATTTTGGGATTTCAGGGTGGCCAGCCTCCCAGGAAAACCCAGGAAAATCTGAAGCACATAAAGCACCAGAGGTCCTCTGAATGTGTGATGCACTACAGCGTTTCACAGCCCAGACATCTGGAAAACACTGGTCTCCATCTGGGTGTCCAGAACGAAAGACATTTGTAAATCTTTCCCTATTATGAACCTTTTAAGTCAGGGCAAAAGTATTTTGCTGGGTTTTTTTTTTTAACTGAAGATACACAGGCTGTGCCCTAGGCAGTACTGGGTGCAAATAAATGACAAGTCAAGGCTCAATGCAAGGTAGTTGAGAAAGTCATATAATGGAAGCAAGAGCAGTCTCTGGTTGAATAATTTGACAGGGACTGATTAAATTTTCCTAGCTAAAGGATGAGGTCTCCCCATCAAAGAGGCACTAAAATCAATACAAGGTGTCACTCAGTATGGCCACAGTAAGAACTGGCATAGAATCACAGAGTGTTTAGGATTGAAAAGACCATAAAGCTCATCTAGTTCCAGCCCCCCTGCCATGGGCAGGGACACCTTCCACTAGACCAGGTTGCTCAAAGCCCCATCCAACCTGGCCTTAAAACTGCATCAGCTTTCCAGTTTGTGAAAAGCATAGATTATTTAAAGGCCATGAGGCAGTAGGGCCATGGTTCCACAGCCAGTGCAGGAGGGTGGCAAACAGGTGCATGACTGTCTGGGCACACAGACCGGTGACGTATAGCTGGAAAATCTTGGGAAAAAATACCAGTGTTCTGTTCCTGTTTTGACATTTATATGCCCAGTTCCAGTGCACTGGGATATGTAGGAGACATAATTTCTGATAAGAGTTATTTCACATAAATAAGAGTAAGATGCTTAATTCATAATGCTCTTCTCACTCATTAACTCAGATGGACTACTCCAGCCAGCAACATGGAGCAATGCCTGCAGACTGCAGAGCAAATACTTTACACAGCATACAGGGGACTGCTGTTGGTAACAGACCAAACATGAATATTGTTTTAATTGCCTCGTGGAGTCTTTTAATAAACCCTTGCATGCTTTTTGAGGATTCACCTCATGAACTCAAAGCTTTGTTTTTCCTGGTTTGACAACTGCTCAACTGCACTGACAGGACTAACTGTAAAAGTTTATTTCTGTCTTACAAAAATCGATGTATACATCTTCAAAAAGCCATTAGTATTTGTTTAGTTAAAAAATGTTTCAAATATTAACAGCAGCCTCAAAATGTTGACAAGCCCTAAAGCCCAGCAAGTAACTTGCTTTGATGTGTTTTTCTTCTGGCAGCTGAAGACAGAACCGATTTGAAATGAGAAGAATTAGTTTGCTTAATATTTTCTTTCCAAATGTGAAAAAGTGTTTATTTTTTTCTCCTCCAAACTGTGGTTTAAATTACATTTTATTTATATTATTTTATAATGTATCTCCCAGAAGCAAATGGAGACACCTTGCTTGCTGACATCCTGCTGTGCCCCTAAGTATCTCACTGTCTAGTTTTGGCACATGAAGGCTTCAGTGTGGCACAGCTTCCCGTCTACCTGTACGGACACAAGCAATCCGGCTGAGGCCAGTGCTCCATTAAGGTCAGCAGGATTATTTGGTCTATTTGAGATTAAATTCATCCAAGTTTGCAGGCTGCTCCTGTAGTAAAGACACTTCTAGTATGAAGATCTTCTAGTATGAAGGAGCATTTACACTCTAATATATCTCTAAGGATTTTTGGTTTTGCGACAAAATACAGCAGTTATTGAGGGCTGATTCCCAGCTGGGGTAAGTCAGCTTGCAGAGACCGGAGGGGCTATGATGTTTGTAGCAGCTGAGGACTCAGATCTATAGCTTCCCTAAATATTTAACGTAGATGTACTACTCTCACACTCACAGTGGCAATTTACCACAACTCTCTGGCAGTGTATGAGCACCTCTCAGTCTCAGAGGAACCCTTTTATCCTTACCTACACAGTCTTTGGAACACTGAAAGCACAACCACCTGAATCTGGTATCACGGAGGCACGGCTAGCAAGAAATTGAGGTTCCTTTTGAGGCGATTATACAGCTCTGAGCCAAAGCCCAGTGATGTTCCAGCCCTTTCTTCTGCTAGCGCCAGGCAAGTCCCATGAAGGCCTGTGGGAACCAAACATGCTGTGGAAAGACAAGGAGGAGTCAACATCGAGAGAGCCTCACCTGCCTGCTGGGGCTGCTGCAGGAACAGAGAGGGCACTCACGTGTGATATACATGGGAAGCTCCTGCTGCGACCCCACGACTCAGAATTTAATGTCTCACAAACCTGCAAACTCTGCCTACCTGGTATCTGATACTGTGTCCTTCTGTGAGATCCTGTTTTACAAGCAGAAGAACGTTTCTAACCAGATGGCAACATTTACACATTTCAAAGTGTCACTCGATTTCCTCCTTGACATTAAAAGGCACTGGAGCTCCACACAAGCGAGTTATTTACAATGACAATCTCTGCACAGTTTGCTTTAAATACAGCCAGTTAATCTTGCAAAAAACCACCTGCAAAGTCATCCCAACAGAGCTACTATTGAGAACGAAAAGGTTGGTAGAGCAAGCAGAGATGTCTAACCTCAGGGCTGTCTCACCCCGCCAGAGACACTTGCAAAGACAGGGAGCTGAGTCAGCAGGCTGTCTTTCCAGCGAGATGCGAGAAACAAGTTCTCTGAGGGCATGGGACTCTGCCCTGCTTTAGAGTGTGTGTCAGGATGCACACCTCAGGAGCTCCCAGCTCATGTTGGCACCGATAGGGCAGATGCCCACCTACCTTCATGGAAACCGAGTGCTCATTATTAGTTCCCCATTTCTGTCATAAATCAGAGAAACATCAAAATGTTTTCAGTCAGTAACAAATGAGTCAACAGGCATGCTTTCCTTCATTAAAATATAGACACATAGAGCCTTGTTACCCTTTAACTAGAGGCTAAAGGAAGAAGTTGCGCTTCAGATACATTTTTTTTTTTTCATCAATCACATGCTTAAAACTATTCACTGGAGACTGGGAGACTAAATCCCTTAGTGTCTCTGCCCTGTCCCTAGTCAGTTCTAATCCCACAGTGCAGTTTAGCTACATGTGGATGTCATGTATCATGATGGTAAATACAGGCTGACAGCTCTTACTTAGATTGCTTTCATCTCTTCACTTCATTGGCATTTTAGTGTTTCACATTATCAATTCTGTTTTTGGGAAGGAGGCCAGTGTGTAAATCTTCGGGATAAAAGATCCTGAGTAGGTTAGCAAGTGGGTTGGCACTGTGGCCTGATGGGCTGAAGCAATCCATGTGGGAGGCAGGCTGCACAAACAAATTCTGGCTTTACAGGACCGAAGGCAAGAAACGAAAAGGCCATCTGAAAACCTGCAATGAGGAAATGAAATTAAGTGCAGCAGCTAATTTGTACATGGTCATAATGACTAGATAGGAAAGAACTAAGCGGCCTTTCAGGGCTAAATCCCCCTGAGATCCACCAGGCTTGCACAGTGCAGCTGCACAACCATGTACCAGTGGCAGTTCTTGATTTACAACCACATGGTGTCGGCTCAGGCATAACCTCGGAGAGCAGTTCAGCTCCTTACTTTTGGGACTGGAACTAGGCTCAAGTACCTCTGCACAGCACTGCACCCTCACAGCTGGTCATGCCCCTTCCTGATCACCAGGGACTTGATTTAACCTGGCTGAAACAGCAGTGAATGTGCCTACAAAACTCCACCCTGACTGTGCTCTGCCCCACCACTATCAAGGACTGACTTCAGCAAAACCAGCCTACTTGTGGTACTGCTCCAGCATAGAAGATCACAGACCCTCCCTGCTCACACTCTACAGTGGACACAATGCATCAGCTCTTTGTCACCAAATCACTCCTCACAAACAAGCAGCAGCTTTACTTCAGAAATAGATCAGCCTGATGTAATGCTGTGACTGGCCAAATATGAGCTACTCTGAAGTGAAGGGTTGAATTACTATTAATGCCAGACTGGGAATTCACTTTGCAATATGGATGGTCATTTATTTATTGTTTTATCATGACACATAAAATGCTATGGCTGCAATATCAAAATATGGTGTCACTTATAAAATACCAGTATTATTAATGTGATGGTAAGATACTGTTAACATTTACAGAGACGTGTATAATGATTTGATAGTCTTGCCTAATAGTTTGATCCAGTGACAAAACACCTTGGCAAGCAGATGATGGATGGAATACAGTGCCTATTTATTATCATGTTTTTTCCTCCTTGGTAACTGAATGGTCTATGATGATATCAGTAATTATTGCTGAATCTATTCCTTTTGTATATGGTAGATAGGTCCTTTGCCTTTACAGTATGTGTCAGAATAAAAGAGAAGCATCTGAAAAATAAAAAGACAGCATTTCCTTACAAAATGAGATGAAAAAATAAAACAATATAAATGGAACTTTCAAGGGTTTCTTTTTATATTTAAAGCTCTTATTTCAATATACTGTATTTAAACATTCTTAAATAATCCTTCTGTACCTTTGGTTTTCTGTTTCATCTTTGGAAACAAATAATATCATTATAAACGTGTGCAAATAGAAAATATATAAATATATTTAAGGCCCATGTCATAAAAAGGTGGTCTCAGAATTGTCACTTTTACAAAGATCAGATGAGGACCCTTTCATTTTGTCCTGCAAGTTATTTGAGCTCTGTTCTTTTAAGCCTTTGAAGTCCACATGCAAAGAAGAGCCAAGCACACGCATACTGTCCTGCGTTTCATTTTGTAAACTGCTCGATGACACCTGTAAAACAGTCCCAATGCGACTGAACAACGGAGTTGATGTGATCCACTTCAGCAAACTGAAATCTGCTTGGTTGACTGCTGAGCTCCATGGGAATGTTGCTCCAACAGGCAATGACTCCACGTCTGAAGTGCTGTGTCTAACTTCATGAAATCCCATGGACCTTTCTAGATTACCTGATGATGAGGGGAATTTATTTTCCCCATACAACACAGAACCCTGGGGAGAGGCAGCCACAGTCTGATCAGTTGTATGTTCCGCCTTTGGGTACTCTTGGAAGAGTGACTCGCTTGTTTGAAGACATGCTGACAAAGGTGTGCTTTGGTTGTAAGCCTTATAAAAATCACTAGTGTTTGAGCGAAGGCTTGGTGAGAAGCTGACTGCAAAGGGTTGTGTCTGACATACTGTTTCATTTACATTCAACTTGGTCAGAAGCTGGGTGCGAATCTCTGGGGACAGTTTACTCAGCTGGCGTCCAAGCTGAAGCTGGGTTGGGAAGAGTGTTCCCTGAAGGGTTCTGTACAGAAATCTGCAAGAGGAGAATGTGCACATGAAAAGAACTGAAGGAAGTAAGTATCTAGGAGAAAATATCCAAGACAAAAGGACAACACAGGAAAATAAGGGAGTTTTTAATGTGCCTTTTACACAAGAAATCTTGCAAATGAAAAGCTCTGAATGTTGTGCTAATATTTTGATTAATAACAAGCAGCATAATAAATCTGTACATTTAGCCAGTGATCCACCTTGTGATTGCAGTCTTTCATCTTTCCTGACGAAAAATCAATGGGGATCAGTCTGCAGAGCATGCCCTCTACATCCAGAAGTAGGCAAGTAAGTCAACAACCTGCTATCAGAATTTCTGTACTGTGCATGTTATGGGGGAATGGGTTGAATAAAGAAGCAGCACAGGAAACCTCACAGGATACTAAACCTCTGCATGGCCAGGAGGTTTGACCAACAGTCTACAATTGGCCTATGGCCAGGAGCTATATGTGTCTCTTCCTGTGGTCAGAAGCACAGGAGAGGTTAAACAACCTGAATTCACATAATCAGCCACTGAAAAAAACCTGACTTGGCTGGTAAGGAAGAAAAAAAGAGGGGGACTGAAAAAAGGAATGTTTCTTGTCTTCCCCATAACATGTATAAATTACTTTCATATATGAAAAAAACATGAAAGAAGACACAATACCTGGGCAGCAATGCTATGACAGGTGATATAATGCAAGTGAAATAGAACATAGGGTCTCCCATCAGCCTTTCCATAGTCCAGTAGGGATTGGATGGAGGATGACATACTGGGCAGGAAGCATTGTAAACCAGAGCCACAAAGAAAAATAAGAGGATACTGAAGATGCAAGATGACCAGTGGAGAAAAGTCTAGAACAAAAAACCCAACAGAATAATCATTTTTTGTATTCTGAGAAATTTGCTGATTCTGAATTAAAACTTCTTAATGCCTGGAGCAAAATCCATGCACAGCAAACAGTTCAGAGCCTTCTATTTTCAAAAAATCTAATTACAGATACAATGCTACTAAGCTGTTTGCAGATCACAGTTTAAAACCTTTTTCATGTTTGCTTAAAATGATTGCTAAAAACAGAACACGCTGAGGAAACAAAACTACCATCTTCTGTTTTTGAAGAACAGCACTAAGAAACAAATGACATATATGCCAGTGATTTTCTATGTAGACTGTGGGCACCTTACCCAAGTTTTGGTTTCAATAGCCAGATGCGAGATGATGGTAAAAAGAGCTATTGTAGTGATAGGAGTACCCCAGGAGAAGATATCCACCTCCGAATCATAGTAAGCCTGTAAAGGAGGAGACAGAATTTAGCTCAAGTTATGTTGCCAGTTCCCAAAATGCTCGAAATAGAATGGCTTAAACCAAACACTTACAAAATAGGGGATGAAGAAGCAAACCAGGCTTTGATACATAGCATCAATCATGTTCATCCAAAACATGTGTGGTTGGTACTCCTGTGACATTAAAAAAATACAAGAAAATCAGAGCCTAATAAAAATGCAGTTTGCTGGGAGAGGTATTTGAGGGGGATATTCCAATTCCTTGTACAAACAGCTTCACAACTTTGCCCATCAGTTCCCCTTGGGGATCAAGTATGAAGAGCCTATCTGAAAATCACTTGCTTTTTTCTCTGGCAGAAGGTGTAATTTAAATCTGACCCTCAGGCCAGCAAACATTTATGAAGGTGCTCAACTTTATGCACTACAGTTAAAATCGCTGATTTCACAAGCTGCTCTTAGGTGTAAACACGTGAATAAATGGGTTTTTCATCATGTATGTAAAAGCACAGGGTATTTCTTCTCAAGAGAGAGAAAACAGAAAATGCACACATACTTAGAAAAGAATACCCACAACGATCTTTAGCAATAACTAACGCAGCAATGTATAAATGTTATAAATATGTATATAAACCATACATATATATGTATCTGTGTGTACACAAAATTGCTTGTTATGAAAAAATATTAACTAACATTTTGGTTTAAAGAAATGTGCAATTACAAGGGCATCACTGGTCATATAAAAGACCTAGATATAAGGAAAAATAGTAAATAGCAAAACATTTATTTAATTTTGGTTTATAGGCTACATCTTCAACCACTGGGTTCATCAGAGCTCCTTTTCTCTATGGAAAATATCACTGCAGCCTAAAAATAGGAATTGAAAGATGCTTAGAAAGAATTATGATGTTCTTTTGCCTACTGAAATATCATGCGGTTAAGGCCTGGAACAGGTTGTTCAGAGAGACACTGGGATCTCCATTGTTAGAAACATTCAAAACTTCATCTAGCTGAAGCTGCTTTGGCCACGGGTCTAGATCAGATGGCCTCCAGAGCCATCTGAATTACTCTAAAGCTCTATAGGCTTGAATCAGTGATATCTTTTTGAAAGGCATCCTGCCTGAAGCAGGATTTTTGGACAGTTTTTAAAATGCCTTTTTTAGGTAACTTCAGAGTATATGCTTACTAGATTTCAGACAAACTTAAAATGGTCCATGGGCTTGCCTATGAGAAATAATCGTACTGTGAACCTGGGAGACTTCTATCCTCAGATTGCCTGCTGAAGACAGGCTGACCCAACTATCCAACAAGCTTAAGCCATTACAAGATTTCTATCACCTTAAAAATGTGCAAGAAAGGAAGGTATTACTGTTACAGATCTTTAAAGTGGCATGTACTAGAACATAAGAAATGCAGAAAACGGAAAACAACATCTGGGTGAAAAAGAGATAATTTTGTCTAAAACACTAACAATAAGTTACACTAAAATTCTCCTTTCACCTTTCCAGGACAGTGTCCAGCAATGTCACTAGATGTGTGGGGTACCAAATGCAGGTTAGAATACAGTTAGAAGCCAAACCCATTCACTGTCTCCTCTCAGAGGGCACAATGTCAGATACTTTTAAGAAAGGCTTTCACCTTGGAAGCAGTGTCTCAAAAATGGATAGTTTTGCCAAGCAGAAAGATTTTCTCACAGTACACTGTAGTTGTAATTACCAAAAATGGTTTGGCTCAAATCCCTCTTGCAATTCCTTCTGTTTTCATTGTACAATTCAAGCAGATGGGAACAAGGTATTTTCAACAGACATCTCAGCTTAATCTGTCATCTGCTGGTGACTATCTCCCTCAGAATCTATTGACCTCTGTGCCTACTCCTAAAGCCATTTTTCTCTTCTGACTGTAAAGGGCTGGGGTCCTTGCGTAAATATTCTGAGGTTATTCTACAAAAGTCTTCCCTTAATCTACAAGGTATAATCTGTTTCACTTCTGTGGTTATTTGTGAGCCTTAGAGCATGCAGACTTCTCTCCCATTATTTCAAAATACAGCTGGGGTTTTTTTGTGTTTCTTTTTCTTTTAAATGCGCTTCTGGCATTTAGATACTTTGACTCCGATGAAAAATACCACAAAACAGTAACAGCGACTTCTCAGCCTGTTGCTATCAGTCATCCACCCTTTGGGAACAGGGTTGGTTTTCAATTGAAACTAAAGACATTTAGGAAAAAGATTATGAAAAGCAAGAAGTGTTTACCTCCATATTTTGGCCACTTTTATAAAGCTGAGGCACAGCAATTAACACTTCAGCTGGCACGTCCTTATCCAGCACACCAGTAATCAGTTGTGGAAGAGAAGAGAAGAGTAAATTAAAGAAGATGAGATACCATTGATCAACCATTGATGAGCCAGAGAACCCGCAGTAGAACTGGTACCAGAAGAGAAGGGCCACAAACATCTAAAACAGAAAAAGCAATGATGTAAATATGCAACATAAGCAGAAACATCATTTAATTGTATTCTGAAACCATTCTGATTCCAGTTCTGCAAGGACTTACCTATGAATGTTAAACACATGAGTAATCCTTCTAAGGATACCTAGTCTTTAACTTACTATTCCTGCTGCTTAGCTAGACTACAAATATTTGGCACACCTCCAGTCTTTCTACTGCTGGAACCTCAGCTCTCAGGTGTCAGGGATGCCTTCACACAAAATTAACTTTCAGTTCTAGCCATAAAAAGCTCTCCCAACCATCACCGATCTCTAGGTATCCGAGTACTGATGTCACAGCACTAACATTACTATCGTAAGAGTAAGCTTCTCCATAGTAATATCCTCTACTGGCTTGAGGTATTTTGGGAGGCTCTGATGGTCTGCAATAGGTAAATGCAGAGCCTTTTTGCAAGACCAACATGAGACTAGCAGCAGCAAGGGAAGTGAAACTGTAAGGTGTAGCAGATTTGTCACAACTGTTCTGTCTCTGTGCTCTGAAATGAGGTAAATCAGCAGTGCTGTTAAGAACCCTTCATCTCCTTTACTCTTTGGCTGTATAAAGAAATCAGCTGTACACACAGCTGCAGTGGGATTGCTCACATAGTCAGGTTGGAATCACCCAGAAAAGGACAAAGCACACAATTCTACAGTCTCTGCAGCATGGAGAAACCAGAGGTTTTTAGGACTCAGAAGAGGTGCTTATCTCATCTGGTGAGGGTGGATTTGAGGCAGAGAAAAAGATGGGCAGCTTCCTAGGGAAATAAATTCCTAGGCTTGGTCCTCCTAAACCTGCAGTTTTTCTTGCTCTTCGTAAAGTGACTAACACCAAGACGAAGGGAACAATAAAAACCCCTGGCAACTGTCCCTTGAGGTTCTCCCCAGTTTTAACTTCCTCTGGCCACAGCAGAGAGTGAGTTACCAGAGCTCACCCTCTGCAGTACAACTGGCTGGGAGACAGCAACTTTAATTGCAAAAGTGAACAGATTTTGAAATTTATTTCCTTTCCACATCCAAAACCCAACAAAACTTCCTGAGTCTTTTCTCAAAATAGAATTGCAATAAATATGTGAATTTAGATACTTTTCTCTTACTCCTTTGAAATAGACAAAATCCAGCTAATCTGGACCTAATAAATTTTCCTCTCTAGAGCCTTGCTAAAATTAACCTGTATTGGGAACAGTCTGGCTCTGACAAAAATGGGCAGTTTGATGAAAATAGCTGAAAATTCTCCTACCCCTCTCATATGGGTCTCAGCAGTGTTGTCAAAGAAAGCTGTACAGATAAATGACATTTCAGTAGCCAAGCTTAAATCAGATTTCCCTCTGCCTCTGAAGTTTTATTTTGGATTAAACAAGTGTTTAATTTAATTTCAAATATAATGTTCCCTTTTGCTTCTGCGCATTTCCCTCCTGAAAAAGTCAAGCAAATTTACATAAAAACTGAATTAGATTTTAAATACAAAAGGTTTCCTTCTTTTCCCCAGATGAGACTGCTTTGTGAATGTGAGTCCAGGCAGAATTTCTCAGTCAATGAAGTATATATCAAAAGATGTCCAGTGCTGTCTTGCAGAGATAATGTATAAAGGGTAAGAAGCAGTGCATTCTTCTGCAGGTAGAATTTTCTTTACATGAAATCCCTTTTCATCAAGCTAAGATATTCCCAGTCATGCTATGTTTTAGCTTATATTTCACTTGTATTTTTTTATCTTCACCAAGCCAAACATCTCCTTGGATAAGTCAACTGAGTTTCCAAATGGCTTTTGCAGCAATTTGGAGTTTAAACTTTGAGTTAAACAGGTCCTAGTGGTGAACGGAAAATTTCATAATATAAGCAAATGGGGAAAAAAAACCATCTGAGGAAACAGAAAGCTTGCAGAACATTTGCAGTGTAGCTATCTTGACTCTCTGCAAAGAATCATCCAGAATAGTCTCCTTTCAAAAGGATCAGGTGCTCACATCTTTCATTTCTGGAATATTCTTTCCTTAAGGGCAGACACTATGTCAGACATATTCATGTCTATATGCTGGATACCTCTCTACAGTTTTGGAGTCAGTAGCAACAAGAATTGCTCAGAAAGCTCTTACGGCTGCCGAAGCAGAGCCAACACAAAGAATTTTCTTCAGTTATATTCTGCTGCCTTGAGGCAGCAGCTTCTGAAAATGTCTTACTCAAAATGGCATGAGAAATAGTACTCGTAATCAAGGGAAGTTGTACCAAAAGAAAGGGAAGATTTTACAACAGCTGAACTAAAATGTAGATGTATAAAAATAATCTTTGGCTGCTGATTGCTGGAATGCCTGACGTGTATTACTTCTTTTTGTTATCAGTATTTCAATGTAAGATGGATCTGTACACACTTCTTGGAAGTTCAGATCCAATACTGTCAAGCTAAAGGGTATCTTGGAAATGCATGGCTCTAGGGGTGGGAGTACAGATGTTCAACATCACTCAGGCCTTAATGCCTTAAAATTCAGCCATTTGAACACCAGAGCAGATTTTACTGCTGTGCTTCAACAGGTGGCTCTCCACTCAGTGCAGCATTATTTAAATCTGCTTGCTATTTTAGGCTCAGGCAGCAGTTCAGACATCCAAGTCCCTTTTTTCTTTTATGCCTGGAAGGGTGCTTGCATGCAGTTTCTCATCAGGCCACAGAAGGTATTTTAACATGCTTGTGTTAACACAGACACTTTATTAATTCTTTAGCTCCCTCAGGTACTCCTATGATGTTCAAAAGTTTGAGCAAATGATGGTCTTCTCCTGATAAAATATGAAACTTCAGACTAAGATCAGATGGGAATCAGTCAGACCAAGAAGAACTTGCATTAAGAAGTTGCCACTGATTAAAAAAAAAAGAGAGAATTAGATTAAATTTGAAAAGCAGCTTTTAAAAATATAAAAGCTGTTTTTTTTCTGATATTAAGGATAAAATCCAGTCTCCAGCTCACAGTTCACAAACTGCCCTCTGAAGAAAACACAAGTCTGAAAGCTTTGGCTTTCCTTTTCATTTGCTTCTTCATATCCATTGCTCCCAAGGTGATTTGTAGGTCTTGCAAGTGAGCATACCTGCGTGCCTGCCAGTGACTCCTACCTAGTGTATGGAATTCTCACTTGTCTTGTTAGGCAGTTTTCAATCAATCATCTTTGTACTCCAAGATCAATGCAAAGGGCCTTTGTTAGGGCCAAGGAGTCAAGCTACTGATGGCTCAGTGCCCAGTACTGGACTAACTCCCCGTTTCATACACTAGGGAGGAAACACAGACCTGTAGTCTGTTCTTTAACATAGTGTTCTTCCTTTCTAATGAACTCTTTTGGTTAATTGGGAGTGAGATAAATCAAGAAAAAACCTTCTCCATCTGTATCTGAGACATAAAGAGGACTCAAATGATCTCAAGTCACTAGGGAATATGTACCGTGATTCAAAAGCAACAAGATACAGTCAGGATGAAAAAACACACTGAGTTGCTACTTTGGACCAATGCTGGATGGCTTTGGCATCACAGACGCCTGTGTCTAGCCAGCTGAATTCTGCAAAACTGCTCTATAAAGAAACTTTTCTAAAGCAGATTTGTTATTTCTGTTACCTAATTTGCACATTCAGCAGCACACTGTAGCTGTTATGGAGTGAGTCTTGTATTTCTGCAAATGGCAGCCAGCTGTCTTTCAACTCTGCACATTTCTTTGCAGCTTATTTACAAACCATTTGAAAGCTGACCTAATGCTCACTTAGCACAAAATAAACCATGGAAACATGTGGTGGCATAAAGCTGCCAAGTCAAACACTTACTGCATTTTTGTAGAAGAAATACAGCACCATGTTGGCAAGTCGGGAATAACACCAGTGACCATGAACAAGCAAGAGTTTCTCCAAATGCCGGAACCTTGGGATTGCAAAGTCACTCGCCATCACTGCCTTTAATGAAAGGAAAGTTGGAATCATTGTTGTAAAGCATCACTTTGAACACCAACAGTGAATCTAGTAATCTTCTCAACTCATACAGTCAATGGAAATTGTACTGATGAAGAATGAAATCCATTACAGTGCATCTGAAATGCAGCAACTGCTGCATTGATTTGGAATACCCATGAGCAAACACATCAGCTTGGCAGAACATGCAATGCAACTTGGTCGTTGGCCAAAGGAGATTACACCCTACATTCCAGATGGTGACAAGCAGCAGCAAAAAATGAGAGGTGGGAAAATGGCTGGCAATTCAGCTGCATAAGCATGAAGGCTCAGGGCCCACGTGTGAACATCTTGGTGGCTGTAATATCTTTCTCTGCAAAAACTACAAGGTACTTAACAGGGCAAAATGAATTTCCAGAGAATAAAATGAGAAAAGTACAATTAAGAGGTTGCACCATAAATACTGCACTTTAAAATACAAACCAATAAAAATATTAGCTTTAATTACATTTGCAATCCTGGCTTATAAAGTTTACTCAGCTTTCCTGAGGTGTCAGTATTTTGAGGGATTTTAATCTTTCAAATCGCATGTTTCCTAAAACTGGCTATGAAAAATCACACTGGATGAGACTCCTCTGGGACTGTGCAGACTGCCAAATCACACTGACAAAATGAATCACCCAGTTTCTCTCTACTTCTGACTAGAATGCAGGGTACTGTACCTCTAGATGAGAACTTCTTGTAAATTACGGCTCTATCACAATTATTTCACTATTCTGCTTATCTCTAGCATCACACTAAGGTTTCATTTGAACATTATTTTACGTTTAATTTTATGTTTTAATATCACCTTTCATCTCACAGTTCAGGAAACTGAAAGGAAAAGGTGAGAAACCTCCAAAGGGGCAACAATTTCCTCACACTCTGCAGGGTATATCTTGGTTGTATTTTCAAATGAGAGTCATCTTTCCTTTTAATTTTTCTTAATTCCCTTTCTTGGTAAACCATTAAAAGCATACACTATTAAAACAAACTCTAAAACAGTATGCAAGAGAAGGTGTAGTAATGATTGTAATTTAAGCAGTAGGACATTTTGTAATACATAGACACATTCTGGAATTTCTCAGGTATATAGTGTATAATACACTTATTATAACCTCTCTGCACAGAACAGTCTGATTTGTCTTGCAGACATACAGCTTTCTTGTAGTTTGAGGAGAAGAGAGCTGTGCTACGTCTGCTTCCTTGTCCTCCACCCCATCTCAGCCTATTCCCATGTCAAAACAAAACTGTTAGCTTCTTTTCATTTGTGCTTCTAACATAGTACTTCACAACATACTGTGAAAAGTGTCAGGTTTTTTTTTCTTTTTTATTCCATTTTTATTACAGTGAGGAACACAGTGAGGAAGACAGTGCTATCCAATTACATTTGCATGTTTATTTCCTCTCAAAATATCCCCTTGATTTTCACATTTTTATTTTTTCTTCCAGCTTTTTCACAGGAAAAAGTGATTCATGCTCCACATGCTTCTATAGATTGTGGAAAGAAAATAAATCAGAGAGTATTGCTGTTTCAGACATCTAAATGCTCAACGCCTTCTGAGTACCTGCATGTGTAAGATTCTGACAGTTGTTTATAGTAAGGAGGCCTGCATGGTTCCTTGGGACTTTGCAGTAAAGGAAATCATCTATAAACATTTTCCAGTCTGGTGAAATTTCATTTAGAAAAAAACAGGTAGTTTAATGGGTTAATGAGCAAATAACTGTCAGATTTAAATATACCACAAAAGCCAGGGGCATTTGAAGACTGATTATTGTAAGTGTGTAACTGGAAGTGGCATAATGGCGAGAGGAGTTAAAAAAAAATGCTACAAGCACTATATGTCTTCATGAGGGAAAAAAAAGCGATCTGAATTAATACATAGAGATAGGAGCTGGTAAGTTCATGACAGGATAAGACCCAAGGATTTGGGGGCAGGCTTCTTCGAATTGGCAGGCTTGGAGGGTACCCACTAAAACAATCTCCTTTGGACTCTCTGGAGCCTAGACTGCCTGCAGAATGATGTTGCAAAAGTTATGCAAAGTGTTTGGAGCCTGGTAAAGGCTGTGGAATAACAAATACACTCGGTATCAGCTTAATCCAAGATTTCCTTTTCTTCTGCCCTCATCAGCCATTAAAGTCAGACTCACAGGATCTATAGCTGGGATGCCATACACACAATGAATATCTGAATATTTTTGTGGTAGCTTCTTTCTAGTCTAATTTACAGCTGCTAAGATGTTTAAAGAAACATTTTTAATGGATTGCAGCCTGAAATCTGTCTGTCTGAAGAGCATGGAGGGACATCCATTTGCCCTGGAGACTACTTTGAACCCACTGGGTGATTACAAGAAGAACAAGAGTAATAGTTCTGCTGGGTCAATCTGAAGCCTGTCTTCCCTACTATCCATTCTTCAATTGCAGCCAAGACAGGATGCTTTCAGAAGAGTATATGAATAAAGAAGAAAAACAGCTACTGACTTTTCTCCAGAGTACTGTCCTAGCTTCTGGTGATGTGCATGTCAGAAATGCACAAAGTTGACATCCAAGTTCATAGCTGAGTTAAATTTCTGTTTCATAAATTTGTGTATTGACCCAAATAAATTACAGCATTCATGAAATCCCATGGAATAGAATTCCATAGCCAACTTGTGCACTGTGTGAAGGAGGCTCTTCTTCCCTTTTGAGCAAAACATCCAGCCAGTGTTGCAAAAAATGTAATGTGGGTCAGAGAACCACCCACCGGTAACTAAGTTAAGGATCATGCTCATCTGCTCAGGTCCTCAGGATGGAAACACTTCCCCCCTTCTCTCAAGAACTTTGACATATACTCAGCTACTTTATTTTCTCATGTAATCAGTCTGCACCCAGCCCAAATGCAAGGCAGGTTATGGAAATGAGGTATCCATTCTCTGCGTCTTCCTGCACATCCAGTGCTAACACTGCAACTGAACTGCACTAGAAGAGACAGAGGGAATAGGTAATGCAGTAGGTAATACACCCTACATGTGCACTTGCCCTGTCATCTTTTGAATGTGTTCAGCCTGTGATAAATACACAGGCTGAACACATTCAAAAGATGACAGGGCAAGTCCCCCTATCTTGCTGTTCCCTGGGGCAGGAAATGGGGAGAAAACCAAGACTTGGAACAGTGTGTTGGGAGCAGTGGTTCTGCAAAGGGCTGCAATTTTCTCTTTCTTCAGTGTTCTGCTGTCTGAAAAAGCTGAGGGAGTTTTGTGTGTGACTGGGCTAAGGGTCACCACGACACCATGCAAACATGCCGTATGAGCTTGATGGGCTTGTGCAGCTACTCCCCAGGAGAAGCATACCCAAGCAGTACAGGAGAGAGGAGAATAAAAGCCAGAATAAAGTGAACCTTTATTTCCTGAATAATGCCCAGCTGAGGGTTTTTCCTCCTCTAAGCCAGTAGTTCATAAATGATTTCTTAAAACATATTGCTTAAAGGGATATGGTAAGTTGAATTTTTTGAGAAGGTAACATGTTTAAACTTACCACAGATCTGAGAACTAACAGAAGCTCAAACTCAGGCTGACATCATCCTCACAATGTGCAACTGGCACTCCTGAGAACAGCTTGCTGCTTTTCCTTTTTTTTTGTGCTGGCTACCCAAAGGCAGCTTGGTCAAGCTGACATATGGGGAATGCCGGTTTCACCCTTTCATGGGAGTGCATTTTAGAGAACGAGCAACATTACCTGCATGCCTTCTTGCCCAGATATCCCCACACCAACATCTGCCACTTGTATCATGCTGACATCGTTAGCACCATCACCTGAAGATGACAAGATAGAGTTATGTTATCACTAAGTAGACCAGGAACAGTTAGCAGCAGCTAAGCAAAGGAATACCATTTGCTACTGAGTGTTGACTGAGTATAGCAAGTACTAACTGTTGGGTGAGTATAGTAAAGGCAATGTGGGGTAGGAAAGGATCCATCTTTGTAATATAAGGTTAAAAGCCTGACAAAATTGCCAAGACATTCTGATCTTTGTAGACCTTTTTTTTTTTGTTAAATCATGGAAAAGTAAAAAAAAAGCAAATCCCTCTGTTTTCAGTAAGACCTAAAATTCAAATATCAGTCCTGAAATGCAGAAAAACTAAAACACTAGAAGGCTAAGAATGAGCTTCCCAATACTGCTTCCTGATTAACTCTCTCCTGCAATGAGGTGTGACTAAGACTGAAATTTGCAAGGAGGCCTAAAGCCAGTAATGTCTACACAATAAAAATACAATAAAGTAAAAAAGTAGATGAATTATTGACTTGGGTTGACCAGTCTGAGATCTTTAATACACTCGCCACCTATCAGATTTAACTGCAATGGTTGCATAGTCACCACCCCTTGCTCTGCTTCCCATCATGGTACCACAAGTGACGTGCCATAGAAAGGACACCAGAATGGAACACGTACCTACTTCTTAATCTCTTAAATTTACAGCCAGTGTGCTAGTAGAAAATGAAACGGTATCAGCTGATGAAAAGACACTTGGTTTTAAAATTCAGTGGCTGATTCACATCTCACTCCAGTTTCTCTGCTGTTGGCACATATACCAGTGGTATCTGCTCACCTGACAAAGCTGATGTCTTTGTGACTGTGTGACACAACCCCGAGTTAGCTCCTGCTGGTTAAAAGGAAGGATGTACACAGCTAGGCTTTTAAATGAGAACAAGAGCTAAAGTTCAACCCCCAGGTTCAAGAACACAGAATCACAGAATGGTTTGGGCTGGAAAGGACCTTAGGATTATCTAGTTCCAGCCCTCCTGCCACGGGCAAGGATGCCTCACACTAGACTATATTGCCCAAGGCTCTGTCCAATCTGGCCTTGAAAAGGGTCAGGAAGATTGAGAGCACAAGCTGCCCAGTCTCCACTGGTGTTTTTAAGCATTCTGGATAATTCAAATTAACCAGAGAGACGTTTTTGACAACATATGCAAATGATTATGTGCACAGTTAGTCTGCCAAAAATATAAATTCAGTATGAGGGGGGCACACTTGAGCTAGATATAATATAGTGAGCATGAGTAGTATTATCATCAGTACATATTTGGTGATGTGGATGTCACAGGAGTCTGGCAATTATTATATGTACTTAGAGCTTCTCACGGGGTCCAACCCACATGTTCCTGCTATGATTAACTAAGACAAGCAGATGAAAGCTAGTGTGTTTGTGACAGTACATGCTGCAATCATATCTTCTAATGCAGCACAAGCCTAAATTTGAGAAGAGCTGGTTGACTTTTCTTACACAAAAATCATGAAAACATGGAACATGGTGCCAGATTTAAGACATGGTAACTGACAAAATCTCCCCTCCACCAACTGAGCTATTAGCTGGGAAGAAGTGTAAGCACTGGAATGATGTCAGTTGTAAATCCATTCTTTATGCTGACAAGGCCAAGTCATATCCTAAGCTGTATGGTCAACTTATGATTAAAACCACAGAACTTTGAGTTTAAATATGATTAGATGAAACAACACTGAGCACAAACTTCTTCTGTGCAATACAGCAACTGCAAAGGAGGGGTGTGCATGGCACCAAATAACCCAATTCTTCACAGCTGGGTTTGGACATGCCAAAAACTCATAGCACACCTGGGTCCTGATTGCCTAACTTCTGTAGGAAGAAATCCCAAATACTACTCCAGAGTTCTATCTTGGTTTTGAATAAATATGTTAAGAGCTGTTGGACACATTTTCAGACAAAACTGGAAAGCTATCTGACTTGTGAGGCAGCTGGAAGGGTCCTATCACAAGTCAAAAAATCAAAGTTCTCAAGGCACAGTATACATCAAGGCAGGCTAATTTAAACTGAGATATTTACCTATTGCCAAGGTCATTGCTTTGAGTTTGTCTCTGACTAGTTTCACTACCATGCTCTTTTGGAGTGGAGTAGAGCGACAACACAGTACTGAACGGCACCGCTTGGCTAGTGCAAGAAATTTATCTTCTAGTGTGGGTTCCAGGGCATAAGCTAGAGTCCTTCCATCGATCACTAGGCCCAAGCTGGAAAGCACAGGGGAAGAGGGTGGATAGAGAGGGGTGAACCCAACAGTCATGTTTCCAGTAGCTTCGTCTATCATGTTGTTTGAAAACTTAGACTCTACACATTGCAGACACTGTTCCAGCAAGACAGCACATGTCTCCTGAAAAAAAATTCAAAATAAATACACTTGAGCGAAAAGAACATGTATTCAAATGTTTTCGTTTGCTGTATATTTAGGCAAAAGAAATATGGGGAATGTGTTATATTTGCTGCACTGTTAAAGTTTTAATTT
This sequence comes from Neopsephotus bourkii, assembly GCF_033783945.1. NCBI lineage: Eukaryota > Metazoa > Chordata > Aves > Psittaciformes > Psittacidae > Neopsephotus > Neopsephotus bourkii. Next base: position 2,226,092 of record NW_026902234.1, on the reverse strand, counting down.
CTAATAATTTTCTATTTGCCCTAAACACTCAATTCCTGCAGCAATGAGGACCTGAAAGATTTAAAATCTAATTCCTTTTTAGCATGCAGTATTATATGCTAAACTAAATTCTTTTAGCTCGTTCTCAGAATAACAGTGCTGGGAAATGATACAATCAGTATCAGTACCAAGTTAAGTATGGTGATGAACACCATGCATACGCCTACAACTCAGATCAAGTAGTTATGCATTGTTAAAGGCCAATTAAAGGTTATTTAAGCTGAATTCTCTCACCTAGCCATACTCAACTAGAAGATGTTATTAAGAATAGATGAACATTTGAAATGAAATGCTAATGGTCTTACAAGTAAGCGTGGCAAAAAATAAAGAACATGGAAAATAAATTTACCAGTTCAGTTGATACATTCAAGAATGGAAAATGCTGTTATCTTTGCTTCCTTTTCAAAAGAATATGGAGCTGGATACTGCTGGCCTACCTCTCTCTGCTGATCTGAAGTCTAATTTTATCATCCCATTAAGGGACGACAGCACTATCAGTCTGGCTCCTTGTATATTAGACCGTACCAGTAAACTCTTTGTGACTGTGCTTACAAAGTTGAGCACAGGAAAGACCAGTAATTCAGAAGAATTAGAAAAGGTCTGTTAGGAAGCAAGACATTACTGTAGATGTGGCTTGCTGATTCTCAGTGTTAGCATCAAAATTTAAGTATTGCTTCTATCTCCAGAGAAAAAGCCACCTGAGAAAACACGAATGACTAAGTTATCTAAAGACTACATTTCAGCAGTTAAAAATAAAGCACAAATTCCCAACAGGTTGCTTTTGGAGACCCATTAGTGCCAATAAGCAAAACCAGGGATATTTTGAGAATGCATACTGAAGGAAAGCATTAATGCTGCTATGGCATATTTTACTTCATGTTGGAGACGACTACACACAGTTACATGTCTGTTACACATGTCTTCAGTAAGTTTAGGATACATGACACTATGAGTTAGAAACATGCATCACTGAAAAGTATTCAAAGACATGTCGTACCTGAAAATTACAAAGCAGGAAAAGAAGGAAACAAACAAAAAAAAATCCACAAAAAAGAGGAAAGCCATCAAACTTTTAATTGTACAAGTTGAAAATAAAGCAAAGCTAGTTCACAAGTAAACTTCTGTATCAGATCTGCTTACTGGTGATTCAGCATTCAAAGTGATGATTTCTTCATCATGATCCAGTAGCTTGCAGGCATATGCAATATTAACAGCTGTTTCTTGCTTGTCTCCAGTAAGAACCCAAATCTGCAACCCAGCTTTACGCAAGTTTGCAATGGTTTCTGGAACACCATCCTGTAAACGGTCTTCAATGCCAGTTGCACCTAAGCACATAGAAAAAGCAAAACATTCCCCATTAAATAAACACTTAGGGTTCACCTGAAATTGTTAAGTTTGCATTTTTCTAAAAAGCCCCAGCAAGTACCTTTACTGGAAATAGCTGAACTACCAATGGTTGCAAGATTTGGGCAGCTTTTTGGGGGTATTAAGAAAGAGAAGTGGGAAGTAGGTGGGGTAAACATCTTCATCAACAGTCAACACCAAATCCAGAATTCAAAACTTCAGAAGCACTATGACATCATTTGTAGTCTCAGAGGTTCACAAAGGTTGCATCTTTGCTTATTCTCTCTCTCCTCTTCACCATTTCTTCAGAATGTTGTTAGAGAATATACTGTTGTTTCTAGATTTCAGTTCTTAAGGGTCTTAACTGCCTTTCCTCAACCAGAAGAGGCTGGGTCACTACAGATTTCTCCCATTAGAAGGTGAAGGATGGCAGGACTGGAGCTTGGCAACAGCACATTAGGCTGCAGACATAAACTTTTTCCTGACTTGTTGCCACTTTTTGCTCTTGCAGAAAGACGTTGGTTGCCAAACGAGATATAGCAGAGAATAAATCATAAATCTGTTGGCCATGATATGAAAGTAAAATGTGGCTTTTTCGTGCTTCCAATGTATCTTTATACCTGTTTCTAAGTATCTTTCCTATGCTTTCATAGATCAATTGACAGAAACAAGATTTTCAAATACTGTAGCAAAAGCTGCTCAGGATCAAGTTCAGTGCCATCAGTGCTCCACTATGTTTCTGAGAGGCTTGGATGTGAGAAAATGTAAGTCCTCACTACTACGGAATGAGGAGATGACAGACATGCAAGTTACCTGGAACAGCAGGAAAAGCAAAATAAACTTTTATCAGCTATGTATTACTCCTATGGTTGTTCCTTGAAGAAAACACTTTAGCAGTAGAAGTCCACCTGAAGTCTGACCATCAGTCATGTTGGCAGAAACACATTCTTAGGGCAATGTTGGGAGAGATATTACTATCCAGAAAAAAGAGAAGACATTCCTGTTCCAGACTCACTCTTTCATTCCCACAACCTACTCATAACTGATCATTGGAAGATACAAACCACAGTATAAGGTTCTTGGGGAATGACTGAACAGGTAGTTTACTACTGGCCAGAGCTTACTTATTTGTCTGGCAGTTCAATTTCTTCAATTCCTTCTCCCTCATTCCCCAGAGTGCAGCCAGAGCCAACAGGCACAACCATGGTGGGATCTTCCTGACTGCTGTGGTCCAGATTAGTCACCTCATGCTGCCCTTCAAGTCAGAGGACAGAAACAGACACTTCAAGGGCATGATTCATTTAATCCTAAAGCAGGTATCTAGGACAGACCGAATGAACTCCACTTTCTTCTTCTGTCTCTCCACTGGTTATGTGAGGAACCTTAGAGATCTGTAGTAAATACATGAGAAGCTGGGTGAGCTGGATCTCATCTCCCGGAGACAGGCATGTTGGCAATTGTGAAAGCCATTATCTTCAACAGTGTTATGGCTGTCCCGGTTTCTTTGCCAGAGACAGCAGTTGGATACTTGGAGTAATAGTGAATATATATATATATACATTTTAGAATCTCAGTGCATTCAACATCTCAACACAGCAGATGAAGAGTATGACTTAGTTCTTGGAATACATCTTGCATACACTGATTTCAACTGCATCATTAGGAAGTAATGCAATCCCCTTCCACAGAATACACAGGCCCTGAGTGCATGTGCTGAACGCGATGTGTGAGAGTTCTCACAAATGCAGTTTATGAGCATTGCTTTATGAATGCCCCTGGAGTCATGCAAATCTCTGACACGCTGAAGTGTCACTAAGATAACAAAATTCTGTAGTCAGTTTGGGGCCAAGTCCTCCTCCTGTTTCAAGGGTCAGTTCCCATTTATGATATTGATTCTAATTCATCCCTGGTACTACTACACACATTTCACTAGCGATAAAATGATGCCAGGAGCAAGGAAAACAGGGCGTCTGTTATGTTAATTATATCCCTTCCTTTGTGGTGCTCCACATGACAGCCATGACAAAGTCCAAAAGAAGCCAATTTCTATACTGTCAGAAACCATTTAAGGGAAAGAATGGATTTCATAGCCAAGCTCTCAGATTTTTTTAACACATTTTAATCTCATGTCCAGCTCTCATTTCATTACCTAGCAGATGCAGATTCTTCTCTATCCGCAGTGCTGACTGAAACAGACGTTCCTCACGATTTTCAACAGAGGATTCTGCTTCTAAATGACTTTTTAACCAACAGGCATACTCTTCCTTGCTAAGAACCTATTAAAAAGAGTATGTGAGGGTACAGTCAATGTGATGCAGAGGCATTCATACTTTACTGAATAAAATGAAAAAGAAGTTATGAATCAAGAGCAATAAATTAATAACTGCCTTCAGTGATCTTTGTCAAGACTCTCCTTAAGAGCAACCTAAGAGTCTTCTTTTACTTACTCTTTTTGCAATACAGAGGGTCCGCAGTCCATCTGCAGCATACAGATTAAGGTAATTCTGAGTTTTGCTTTGGATTTTTTTTTGATGTCTGCCCCGAGGGTCATCTACATAGGAATAAAAAAGAAATCAGTGATTAAGAAATAACTGCAGTTGAATGGACTCAGAGAATAAAACCTTGTCTACAGTACTCACTGTAACAGCACTTTATAACTGATACTTTTAAAGAGCTACTGATGTCTCCTGCGAAACTCAAGTAAAACATTCCATTTAGAAAAAAACACCTTTTCTTTTTGTTCTGTCTTTTCTCTCTTCAAAAGTCATTGTGAATATATGCTAGAAAGACCTTTATTACCTCACTCCTTAAGTATTTATTTGCTCTGAATAAATTAAGAAATCATTATAATTTTCACAGCAAATCATAATTGTCAGGAAGTATAATTTCAAATACACTACTAGCAAACGCTTCCTTACATCTCATCACATGCAAAAAATGACACTTAAAAATAGCACTTAGTTTTCCACCAAGGTTAATATCTCTAAAGAACCAGAAACAGTGCGTCATTTTGTACATCTAGGTGTATAAAGGTCATTCTGTTACTGCTGTACTGATAGTACCTATCGATCTGAGTCAAAGCAAAAAGTTTTGGGTCTGAGTGTGTTTTCATTCAGAAGAGCACTTCTACAGATCTCACAGCTAGATTCTGCCTTGAAGGAAGCCACATAACTTTCACTTAGCTTTATTCTTCACTTAAAGCCATGTGTAAGAAATCAAAATCAGGCCTGAGCAGCTGATCCTTTTCTCTCTGTAGCTGGGACTGGCTCACATTGCTCACACAATGATCAAAAAGAGTAATGAATTCACAGTAATACAATCTGTTCCACCTCGTTACCTAAAATGATGTCTTCAAAAGTTAAAAACAGGTGGTCTGCATCTTTTAGATCATCTACCGTCAATACAGGTTTATGTAAACTTAAATAATATAAATTGCAGGGTTAGTACAAGCTGGTAAGTTTTTAGATTTGAACCACTGAATGAGAATGCCCTGTAACTTATGGCACATTTTCCTACATCCTGATGTATTTTTATTTTTTTCTCTTAAAGTCTGCATGGTTTTAGGGGTGTAGAATCATTTCAGGGCAAGGAAGAGATTCAGAGCAGCCCTGCGGAGAAGGACTTGGGGGTGCTGGTCGATGAGAAAATGAACATGAGCCAGCAGTGTGCGCTTGCAGCCCAGAAAGCCAACCGTATCCTGGGCTGCATCAAAAGGAGTGTGACCAGCAGGTCCAAGGAGGTGATCCTGCCCCGCTACTCTGCTCTTGTGAGACCTCACTTGGAGTATTGTGTACACTTCTGGTGTTCTCAACATAAAAAGGACATGGAACTGTTGGAACAAGTCCAGAGGAGGGCCACAAGGATGATCAGGGGACTGGAGCACCTCCTGTATGAAGACAGGCTGAGAAAGTTGGGGCTGTTCAGCCTGGAGAAGAGAAGGCCGCGTGGAGACCTCATAGCAGCCTTCCAGTATCTGAAGGGGGCCTATAGTGATGCTGGGGATGGACTCTTCATTAGGGACTGTAGTGACAGGACAAGGGGTAATGGGTTAAAACTTAAACAGGGGAAGTTTAGATTGGATATAAGGAGGAAATTCTTTCCTGTTAGGGTGGTGAGGCACTGGAATAGGTTGCCCAGGGAGGTTGTGAATGCTCCGTCCCTGGCTGTGTTGAAGGCCAGGTTGGATGAGGCCTTGGGTGATATGTTTCAGTATGTGGTGTCCCTGCCCATGGCAGGGGGGTTGGAACTAGATGATCTTAAGGTGCTTTCCAACCCTAACTATTCTATGATTCTATGATTCTGTGATTCTATAATTTTGAACCTGGAGTTGTTACAAATATTGCTTAATGCAATAGTTATGTTAGTGGTACTTGCACAAAGATCAGTCAGAGTCAGGTGAATGCTACTCATGACTAGACGTTTGAGCTCCTGAAGAGACCTACTACATATGACCTCAGTTCACTACTGGATATGCTCAGCTTACCATACTGAAAACCTAAAGGCACTATACCCTTATACAATGCATTTAATATGGGTACCTAAATTAGATGACACAATTGTCTTACTGTTTATACATTTTGGCACCTGTTTTCCCAGTTTGCATTCATACCCACTGTGATCTTGCTATGTGAAACCATGTATATACATACACACATCTGACTATAAACTTACATAGCATTCAGCACTTTGACATTTATACAGCAGTACAGTGTCTAGCTGGGCATCCAGAGGCTCCAGCACAAACACATACAAGTACTGATGCTGTAGGAAGAAGCTGGGAGCTTGGAATCCCAATATTTTGGGTTTTGTTCCTGTTACCTCAACCACGTATCAGCACATTTTACAAATGGTATAGCTATTTTCTCACCTTTGAAGACCATCCTAATCTGTAGGTCTGTAAAGCTGGGAGTGTACATACCCAGATGGTCTTAAGGGACTCCAAGAAGACTGTGGTATTTCATGCATACCTTTGTTTCAGTTCCATCTCTGATTAAGGTCATGAGGTGAATACTGGTAGGAATATTCTGGTGCACCTGCCCATCTATTAAAGCTACCCATGCTATAACTATAAAGCTAACTATGCTATCACTATTGATTTTCTCAAAGGGACAATACAGATATATTATTCTGGAAGAATATTCCCACAAACACCGCTTGCAATTTGAAAGCCCTTTCTTACACTATACTTTGTGGCTCAGACACAAACACGGTTCCTTCAGAAGCTATTAAAACAACTTACAGTTAGATTCAGCTGAAACATAAAGTGGAAATATACCATACTGAACTGGCAGCCTACCTCAGTCTCATTTAGCTTCTTTTCTACTTGTGAATTATAATCTTTTTGGCATACGTGACTTGGCTGTGTAATATAAGACTTTTTCTTTCTTCTGGGAGAAGTAATACAGCAAACCTTCTTGGAGGCTTTTTGTATTAGTGAGTCAGCTCTTCTAACTTCAGAAGAATAAAGTAGGCACGCATTCTTTCTAATTTATTGTGGTACATTACTATTCTAGAGAGAAATGCCGTATTTTTTGTAAAAGCCACGTTAAATTGCCCTGCGGGAGTGGCTATTTCCATCACCGGCTGATTTCAAATGGTGCAAACTTGAATAGGTGCTTAAACACATCAAAAGTTGTTTCTACCCCTTTAAGGTTAAGTGGTGTTAATCACTTCAGATCTGTCTGAATACCATGGGCTCTGATGCAGTGATCATAATGTCAAATGCTAATACCACCTTCAATGAACAAAGACAGTAATTATCTACAAGTAGAGATGTGCACACCATTTTCTGTGCAAATTCTTAATTCCAGCATGGACGACTCCATCTGCCTCATCCACTAGCTTACCAATGACAGCTAATGCCCCTTCTAGCTCTTCATGTTCCTCACCAGTTTTCCTCTGAGATTCACCTTGTCCTCAGAAGTTAAAAGGGGGGAAGGAATCTCTCGCAGATAGAACCCAGTTGTGGAGATTCTTTTCAGCTGGGATGTAAGTCTCTATGTTGAGAAGTGTGACCACATGTACCACGTCAGTGACAAACAGCAAGTAAGTCTCCAGAAGAATGACAGAGAGATAGTGGTGTTCTGCCTGCTTCATTTCCTTCCACAATCACAAGCTGCAGAAAGCCAGTCCAATCACTGTTTTCTCAATGACTTATGTTCCCAGTTCCTGTGTGAGTTGGGTATTGACTCAAACTGTAATTTTCTTATTTGTGAACATGATGATTGAGATAAAGTAAAAACAATACGCTCCTGGGGATCATTTCAAGGCTTTTGGAAATAACTGTATGCTCTCAGAAAGAATCAGGTTTCACAGCCTCAACTAAATACACAGACAGAGTAAATGGAGTCAATTCAGGAACTTAAAAGTTTTGAAGCTCATGGTGAATTCTGATTTTCTGTAAGACACAACTGAAGTTACAACATAATACTTTTGCTTCTGATTTCGGCCTGTTCCTCATGTCGTGGGACAAAACAGGGACCTTTTTGTCTGATAGGACCCAGTCATGCCATGTGATGTTTGTTGGAGTTGCGGGATTATGGACACAGTGTTGCCTTACTCCCTCAGTGTAAGGGCACAAGTTCTACAAAGTCCTGAGATGCACTCCTGACTGGTACACAACTTACATGCCCCTCCGGCACTAAGCAAAAGCAAGCACTAGGATAAGCTGTCTTGTCTATTCACTTATTGGTCAATTCCTTAAAATGATAAATGCCTGAATCCTCTCCTAGCATTATATCTCCTCTCACACTCACATTCCACCATCACCAGAGAACAGGATGAAACCACTGACAGCTCTCACAGTATAAATAATAGCTACGGTATGAATCTTCTGAGGCTCCCTCTACCTGGGAAATACCTTTCCACCATGGGAAAAAGATGATACTCCCTTGGAAATTAACATATCCACTGACATTACAACACTGCAGGCACAGACTGCGAGTTTGGGATCAGGTCCAGGGGTGAAGCTGCTCAAGAGAAATGTCACATGTTTTCCAGACAGATCCACTAAAACGTACAGAATTACTGAAGCTAGCAGTGATTCAGAAGGCTAGAAAACAAGGGAAACTGCTTATGAGGTTCTAGTGGCTGCACTTTACGTTGCTTGCAATAGCAAAATATATTAAAACTCAATTTGTGCTAAAAAAATTTTAAAAGGGCACAATTTCAAAGCCACCTTCAGTTTTCCTGCCTGTAAAGATGGTGGAATCGCTGTACTTGCCCAGATACAGAATCTGCTCACTGACAACACCAATCTTCAGGACCTCTACTTTCCCTTCTCTGACATACACCACCTTTGGTAATATTGCTGCTGTTTGGTATTCTAACTGGCCTTGTTTTTACCTATGTGGGTTCTAGATCTGCCTGAAATTTGCCTGAAAATTCCTTGATCCATTGAGTCTACTGTGAACAGACGCAGCAGCTTCCAAAGTAGTCTGTTATATGGTGACAAAATATTTAAGGCTTGGCATAAACTAACCTTTCCTTATTAATGCTTGGTTGTCATTCTGACAACTCATTTCCAAACATTATTAGAAATTCTCGGTACTACAAATTCTCTGTTAGTACTTCGGAGGGAAACAAGTTTCCACAGATGCTCTGTGTACCTTCTGTGATATCAGATCTTCGCTAGAAAATTATTCATGAATACTTTGTTGTGAGTTAAGAACAAGTTGTTCTTAATTTTTCTGGCTCAGCGTTGATTTATATGGCTGTAAACAGAAACCTAATGCCAACATTTTTCTGTATTTCATTAAACTAAAATTACACAGTATAAGCCTTTCACAATTGTTTACTCCAAATAATGTCAAAGTAACCGCAAAGTCAATGCATTAGTGAAAGATGGGGAAGTACCTCTAGCACTTTTGGGCTCTGTCCATTCATACTGGGGTAACCTTTAAACACTGGATTAAATTCAATGGTGAAAATCCAGTAAATTAGATGCAAAATGATTCATGCGAACTGAAACCTGTGTGTCTCCTCTAACTTCTGAAAGCTTACAGCGTTCTTCTTGAACCCAACAGATTAAGATTATCAGCTACTTAAAGTTGTTTCTGTTTCATGTGGCAGCTGGGTGCTGGAGAAGTCTTCATGCTTTAGGGAAGTTCCCTGTTTATAGCTACATGTTCACAGCTATATATCTGCTCCCTGCTAGTCAACTAAGTATTTGAAGACAAGACTTCTCATCTGAATAGCACCTCTCTGTTTGCCACAACCTTTCTGTTTTGATGGCTGATTGTTTCAGTGCCCTTCAGTGTCATAGTCAAACCAGGTTTATATACAAACATAGTGCAGCAAAAGGATGTAAAGATTCACAAATGAAACATGAGAAGAAGCTGCAAAATGAAGTGCAATTTCTTACAGATGATTTCCTATAATCATAGAATCACAGAATGGTTTGGATTGAAGATACCTTAAAGATCATCTAGTTCCCACCCCTCTGCCACGGGCAGGGGCACCTTCCACTAGACCAGGTTCCTCAAAGCCCCATCCAACCTGACCTTGAACGCTTCCAGGAATGGGGCACCCACAGCTTCTCTGGGCAACTTGTTCCAGTGTCTCAACCACTCTCACAGTAAATAGTAACAGTAATAAAGTATTACAAAAGAAGAGACAGCTGCCATTCGACTATTCCCCATCTCCACAAAAGCAGGCAGGTCTACTTGCTGAAGAAGGCAGCAAGATACAATGAGGTTTTCAGCAGTTAAGCAGAATTGCCCCCCCTTGACTCCCCACTGCCGCAAAGGTAAGTAAGAAATGTACCTGAAGAGCAGGGTAGAAGAAGATCCATAACAACTGAATCCGCTCCTTTAGTGTAAACATTTATTTCATCTGTGAGAGGATGTCTGACCACTACTGACATCCTCTTTCTGATGGAATCAAAGCCCAATGTATGCAATACTTCAAAGCTTAATGTTCCCAGGTGAGGTAGCTCCACTGATACCTGGTCAGACAGCCTTCCAACCAGAGAACAGTTATATGCCCTTGCTGCATAGACAAGAGCAGCTTCATCTGGACTCTCTGCTTCATAACGGAGTTCTCCTTCCTCAGGTCCACCCCGTACAGCTGTCCTGCCTTGCTGGGAGCTGTAGCCATTGTTATTCATCTGTGCAGAGTATGCCAGCTTCTCTTCCAGTTTTAATAAAGTGCTATCCGTAGATGTAGATGAAAGCAGACTTAAACCAAATCTGTGCATTGATTTGCTTGTAGCTAGACTAGATGAACTACTGCTGTTAGAGCCAGAGGTCAAGCGACTTGGAGTGAATCTTCGTATGAAGTCTTCTATAGTTTTTACTGGAGATTTTAGTTCAAATCGATCTCTAACCTTTAAAAGGGAAAATAAACCAGTGAACAAAACCCAAAGAAAAGCTGTACAATAATTCTGACATGATATTCAGCCTAAGCAGCTCCAACTAAAGAGAATTTCTTTGAGAGAAGAAAGTAATGGTATTTGTATTTTGAGAAAGGAAAGTAAATCGACAAAACTTACTCAACAGCAAAAAAACCCCAAACTTACTCAACAGCAAAACAGAATTGTACCCATGTGAAAGCACATTATGTTTGTATCAAAAACCATTTTTTCTTCTTTCATCTCTTCAGATAATACTAATGGATAAATTATCAATGTTGCACTACCATCAGTAGTGCATACTAAAAGCTACCATTAGTAGGAAACACTGGCATTTGTGCATGTTCAGTGAAAGTAGAAAAAGAAAAGTTAATTGAGAAGTGTGGTATCTGAAAAGTTTTATGGGAATACATCAATGTCAACAACATCCTCAACAGGAACACATTGAAATAAATTATTTCCACTGTCTTCTCTTTCAGCATCAAAGCATTTTGCTTCAGTTTTACCACTCATCGCAGTTTACATAAATAATTTTTACAGATAAAATGTTATTAATAGTAATAGCATATTCATAGCAATACAAAATTATCGCACAGTGTAGCATTCCTGAAACAGCAGAACTGAGCATTCTCCAAATGTTTCCCTGGCATAAAACCATGTCATTCTGCAGACTAGTTCACTTTTTATTCCAAACTGCAACAGCCACAAATCATGGAATTTTCTCCCAAATGGAAATTCCAGCTCCTGGCTAGCTTTAACACTACATTTCATTATATTTTTGTCTTACAGATCATGTTGGGATTGCATTTTTGAAATTCTCATTCATCAATGACACTGGTTTAGGCTGATTTAAGCCATAATGATCATTATTTCTCATAATGAGCTTAAGATGAATCTTTTACACAATTTGAAAGTTTTACGCAACGTTTTTCAAGTATATTCTCTTCTTATTTTTTTTCCAGAGTATCTCATCCTTTTCTTAACTCAGTCCATGCATACAAAATATTCAGAGACAGCTTATATTCTTTTCTGGGAAGTCTTTAACATTTACAAATTAGTTTACACACATATTGACACACATACTTACATTGATTAAATGAGTAAGTTACAGCATAAGAAAATGGGAAAGTTTCAGAAGTATCCTGAAATTGTAAATGAAAGCATATCTTACCTTGAAGGTAAGTGAAATATCCCATTTAACAAATGCTTAACTAAACCAACTCAATCACATAGTTGTTCTAGGAGCTGTCTCACAACTAGTCATAGTTGTTTCTCACAAGAACAAGAGGTTTTAATTTCCTCAAATTACAAGATAAATTAGTATCAATGCAAAAGAGGCTTAAACTCTCTTTTGCTGATTTTTTAACCCACCTTCTGTCGGGGCTGATTAGGTGCAGTAACCACGACTGTATTACATATAGTCAAAGCGATGAAGAAATCAAAAATGTCACATAGTTCTGGACTCAGATGGGATAATGGCTGTTCATGGCTTCTCATGACCTCCAGATGCTTTGCACATTCATTCACCTTTTCTAACAATCTCGGGTCAGGTGTAATGTCCTTCTCCTAGTAATAAATAAGAGTGGTTAATACTTGTGATTCTGCAAATTTCCAAAGCAGCAATAAGCAATCAAAGCAGTATCAACATCAAGAGTGTTATGGTCGCCTTACACCACAGGGTGGAGCTGGAAAGGACTGTGAGACAATTCCAGACAATAAACAGTTAACAATGAGACTACTGATAGAAATGGAAATGTGAGTAACTGTGTTACCAACTTTTTCACTACAGATAATTTATAGCAGCAATATTCATCTACTTTGGGGGTATCAGATAGGAGAAGAGTTACATACTAATATACCTCCTTCTCTCCTGTCTAATTCAAGACATTTATTATCTATTATTAAAGGGTGGTATACTACAGAGACCACAAGAGTGAAAAAATTAGACAGCAATGATAGTCAAAGCTTGGACTTATATCATCATAACAAAATGAAACCATCTTGGATTGTTTGTTAAAGAACCACCATCTACACATTTGAAGGTAATTCATGTGTTTTTTTACACTGAAACACAGAGCACTTTCCACTCTATTTCATGAGCACTTTTCACTTATTAAATATATTTCTTGTCAGAGCAAACTCCGGTATTTCTTAACATAGAAGGAGGCAAGGATAAAGAAAGATTAAAAGGAAAACCAATGTAAGGCTCTTTCTTCAGCAGAATTTTATCTGCTGATGCTCACCAGCTGATGAATCTGAGCAACCACAGAACCCTGTGTGTAAAACTGAAGCTTGGAATTGTGCCAAAAGAGCTTACTCTTGATTGAACTGAAGCAGTTCCACCACTACAAACAGCACCATTCTGTGTCTATATTTGTAATTTGCTTTAAGGGTGAATTTGTGTCAACACTGAAACGCCGCAAAATCCCTAGACAGACACACCATGGCATCTCTAGTCTTATGACCATTCAGCCCACGTAGAACTTCACAGAGTAAAAACAATGTAAAAGAAATTTAATAATGTAAACTTGTAAGGACAAATTTGTCAACATTTTGAAATGTAAAGGTTTTTACTTTTTAAAATAGGACACATGCAATCCACTGATAACCTTGAATCACACTAAAAATTATGCTATGGTCAGCAGTATCTAAGAATTGGAATACATAGTGTCCAGCCCAGCACTTCTTAGTTTTAAAATCCTCCAACAAAAGAGAAAAGGCATGTGCAGGTCAATTAGAATCCCTGACCTAAAACCTTATGCTACTCTCAGCTTCTGTAGATAAAGGGAAGGCATACATTTTCTTTTCAAAATCAAGGTATAACTCAAACAAAGGTTTCAGATTGTCTTTAGCTCATTTCCACAAAGGAGACATTTCGGTAAGATCTATGTCAACACTTCACTGTTTTTGTAGAAACATCTGTGACTTCAGAATAAAAAATGTCAAGATGACGTCTGCAAGAGGTATGCAATGTGCTACAGATGTCTTTACCTTCCCGTTTTCAGGCCATAGTCTATCAAAAGATACAGGACACTGTGCTTTACAGTTGACTTACCATTGGGCTACTGAATGCAGTGTGCTTTGAAAGGATGCTTGCTCTTTTTGCTTCAGCTCTGCTACCCGTGCGCCGGTGGGTTTTGGTGCTCTGGCTTCTGTGTATTACTTTAATGCTCTGATGGCTGCAGATACTATCACGCTGGGATAGAGTCCCTCCTTTTGGGGCTGCCTCGTCTTCCTCAGAATCAGGTTCTTGGTACATCGCTAAGCGTTTGGCTATCAGTAAAAACACAGAAGGAAGAAGGTGTATATGTTAAATGTGGCTGAGAAAGAGGGAGAAGGGCATGGTGACTTTGTTCAAGTGACCTGTTTTTAATATTATACTGTGCTTTCACAGTAATAATGAATGATTTCATTATCAAGAGATAACAAAGTCTCTTAATTAAATGGTAGTATCTAACAGAGGATGCATGTAACATAATTAGAAACGTAAAGCAATCCACTGCCTCTCTCATCATCACACTCTCTCTGAAAGGGAGTTAAGACTCTGCAATAACTCACTGCATTCCTGACTGTTCCACAGCTCAGCCTGATGAAATCAACCAAATAATTTGGTCTTCACTTGCAGTCAGAGAAGGAAATAAACAACTGAGAAAATTTTCATGTCCTTTCCAACATAATATGTAAATTTCACAGAAAGTATTTACCAGCAAAAATGTCGCATATACCCAGTACCAGTTAACTGACATCTGAAATGTCCTCAGAACAACACACCTCCAGAGCACTATTGCCCTTATTCTATATACAGAGATGAGGCAGACAGCATAAAAAACTCAGTCAGGGCCATCTGCTGCCGAGTGGAGACATGAACCCAAATTCTTGACTCCTAGCCTAGTGTTAAAACCACTCTGGAGTCTGCGCCCTCCTCTCTGGACAGCATGATAGGCAGGACATTGCAGCATGCAGTATGAAAACCAGGGTAGCTTAGCCTGCTGCAACACTTGTTTCTATCTCTATTTGCTCCAGTGAGCAATACCTAGTTTACATGGAATGAAAGAGTGTTTTCTGATTGATCTATTTGAGGTGAATGCTTCCCCAGTCAAGAATTCGATTACAACAATTGATGTTAGAAACCAATCCTGGCAGTTTGATACATAGAAGTTAAAAAGGAAGCAGAAAGAAGAGGTGTGAAACTGCCGTGGAAACCAGTCCCTCTAATGACAGGCTCTGCTTAGGTCTAACTGTTGTAGGATGTACTTTTCCCATTCCTAAAGACCATGGGCATTTAATAATCTGGGTTGTTCATCAGGCAGACACATGCCACTCTAACAGGTACCTATTTATTTCTTAATTAGGTATTCATTGCTTTTCATTATACCCTCAAAATAATCCACACTATCCATTTATACAGTGCAAGTTACGTACTTGTGGCTCAACTCTGTTTTGGTTCTCTGGTGTAACAAATTAAGATTATCCCTATGTCTCTGGTGTAACAAATTAAGATTATCCCAATGTCAAATGACAAATCACTGTAAATTAATTATGTGAGTTAATTATTCAAGCATTTAATGAACACTAACAAAAGAATCTTCCAAAATACTTCCTGAAAAAGAATCTTGCATTACATATAGCAAATTTGGCATGGGATCACTTCTAATGTAGCTAGCTTTATGATCAAACAAAAATCCATCCTTGCCATCCAGTGCAATTTTCAAACATGTTTTAGCTGTCAGAAAGCAGCTGGAGGAGTTGAACTCAGACCACACACAGCACATGATGATAGCTCTATTAGCACAGTATCATACATCAGAGGTTTTTTCAACTCCATTTGGGTCACGTATAGGCTCTGTCTGAAATGTCGGAGCTGGGAGAGCTTCCCAGTCCTGCTGTGAATGCAACCAACAACCAATGGTTGCTGCTGTAACTGCATGCCCAGGTATGCAACACCCTACACTGCACTCTGGCTCCTGCTGGAAGAAGATGCAGGCCATGGAGGTAGAAACGGACATGGTGCATATGGAGACATGGAGAGGAGAATGCAGGGCGCACTGCAGATCACTTCTGCCCCATAGCTCAAAACCAGCCCTGCAGCCTCAGCCCTGAAGCTGATGTAGACTAACTGCAGATGATTGAGGACTTCCCTCATTAGCATTCTTTGGTGTGACTCAGGCTTTGCCGTGGGAAAGAGGTTGAGCAATGGCACATTCAGCACTATGAGAGCAGCTGCTCCTTCAGCCACAGAGCTGAAAATAGAAAAGCAAAGCACTATTGCCTGCTCCTTTCAGTGCCTACCTTGTCCTTTATTCATGTGACATAACCTAGAGGACAGCTCAAAAATTAGGGAGGTCATTGATCTCCTTGGCCCTTCTGTTGCATGGTAATGAGTTGCAAGGAGAGAAAGCTCACTTCAGCTGCACAGCCTGCTTCCTGCAACTTGTTGCACATGCTTTGGGACAGAGCAGTTCCAACCTGCCTCATCACTTTTGCCCACTAATTCTCACTTGCTTCTACTCTGTAAGCTGCTATGCATTTTCCCAGTGGAAGTGCAGATCCCTATACTGTGAATTTAATTCAAGTCATGATAGGTGTGTCCATATTAGGAGTCTACACTGAGGGCCCAAAGTGATCTGCAGCATGTTAAAGGCACTAATTCAGGTCCTTGACGAGCATGTGATCCAGGCTGCTCACTGTTCCCCCCAGCATCCTAGTGTGACATGTAGCTGCTCAGCCTCTCCCAGGAAAGCCATAAGAAAAGCTTGGATTTGCCATAGGGATAATCTTCCTCACTGGATGCTGGACATCTTAATGGTAGACTGACAGAACACTGAACTTCTTGCAAAAGGTAGTATTCCTTGACATGGGAAGGACAAGGGTACAATTATTCTTTCCACCTTTCAAAATGTGCTACCCAGTTGGTCCAACTCCCTCCCGAGCACAGGTTTCTTTTTTTTTTTTTTTAAAAGACACATTTCCCTTAGTAATTATACCTAATTTAAGCTTCTACTCTGAAAATACATCTTGAAATACATGAATCCAAAGACCCTGAACTGATTATAATTTTATTACATGTATATAAACTCTATAGTTAAGCAGACAATACATCTAATGCACAACAGTTATGCTTGTATATCATAGCTCTGTATTATTCATTTCTCTTTCTTCTTTCTTACATTACTTTAAAACATAATTTGATTATTCAACATAGCAAAAACTGTTTCCTAATGCAACACTTAGCTTATGTATTAGCATTATTCCAAGTCCTTTCTAGCCTACGTAATATTAACTATCTCTTGCTCTCTTTACAGGTTTTCATTGTAACACATTCGTTTAATTGTTCCTGCCACTAAGAAAAAGGAGAAACAGGGAAAGCAGATAAGAGACTAGAATCTCATTTAACCCAAGTCAAATGAAACTCCTTCAGTACAAATACTTTTATTTCAGTTTATACCAAGGTAAGCTTAACAATAAAAACCAGGCCTTAGCACCTTTCAACATTTTCTCCAGCACAGCCTTACACATTATGCAGCAAGAATTAAGAAGTATGAAGAAATAACGAAACCCAGTTCAATTGTTATGTTATGGCTAAGGTTCATAATGCTTCAGCTGTGCAAAGCGTGCTTCTTTGGGAACATGCTGTTCTCTCCACCCACTCAGCCCTCTCCGATTCAGAACCTTTTCCTGTGAACATTATAACCTGAAAGATTTTTTGTGGGATGCTTTTCAGTTTCAGGGCTGAAAACTGATGGCTTTGATCTTTTGTCTGATAGACAGTTTTTTATTAAGAGCAAAGACACAAACAACTTTGAGAAACACAGCAATGCAATTCATGAAAGTCAAATTTCACTATTCTGTACTTCATTTTATATTTACAACACAAAGATGAAAAAATAATTAATACTTATTCCATGAACTCACTTCTATCTTTCAGAAGACAACTGTAAGCTATAAATAAAACTGTAGTAGCTGCTAAGTATTTGAATATACATTCTTTTATTTTAAAAGCCCTTTTATTTTCATTATTTTGTTTTTGCTTTTTTTTCACCTTCCATAGAATCATAGAACAGTTAGGGTTGGAAAGGACCATAGGATCATCTAGTTCCAACCCCCCTGCCATGGGCAGGGAATGTTCTATGGTCCATGTTCCATGATAAGGCATCCATTTTGCAGGCAGATGAAGACACTGTTGCCACACAGCTAGATGTTCCACCAACTAGAAAAGAGGGATCACAAAACTCTTCAACGAGCTTCCCTTCAAGCAGAATAAAGCTGCAGACCCCCTAAACCAGCAGCCAGTGTGCAGGGCCCTGACTTCACCATGGAATAATTTCATTTTCCCCAAAGCACTGAATAAGGTTGTTACTGAACTGTCTTGATGTAAATCTAGATGTGCAGTACTTACACCACATTATTTCCTTATTATTTTATGAGTGCAAGCTTATCTCAGTTTGAAGTGCACTCTAGCATCTACACAAAGAATCAGTCAACCAGCTAGCATGCTATAAATTTGTACAAGTGTGCTAACATAATTTTAACTTTATTTACTTTGCAAGAACTTCCTCATAAGGACACATCTTGAGGTTAGAAAAACCCCAAGGTTCTCCTTCCTCTCCCCTCCTGGCATCCTCAAGGGCTTACAATAAGTTCTTCATTAAGACCTCTTTACTCATTTAGAAATGGATGCCATTTTCAAACAGTTCTGGAGATT
This sequence comes from Neopsephotus bourkii, assembly GCF_033783945.1. Taxonomy (NCBI): domain Eukaryota; kingdom Metazoa; phylum Chordata; class Aves; order Psittaciformes; family Psittacidae; genus Neopsephotus; species Neopsephotus bourkii. The sequence goes on along the minus strand of NW_026902234.1, from coordinate 2,207,658 downwards.
TTCCAGAGCAATTGTAAGTGTAAGGGTGTGTTTAGAAAAAGTATTACCTGTCTGTAAATATGAGTTTGTCTTTTGTAGGACTTGAAATGGGTCTCTCCCAATGTATTGAGTTCTACATCTTCTGGCACTGGTTCTTTCCTTAAAGTTACCAATCCAATTTTTTTAAAAGCAATAACAAATGTAAAGAGAAACCACAAACAAGCTACCGAGTGGCTGAAACACCTACTTCTGCTAAAGGTTTAAATCTTTCTGGGGAAGGTCTAAGTGGACTATGCTGGTTTCTGAAGATTGTCAAGTTGTAAAGGTGGCAGATGAGAAGACCTTTGGGAATCAACAGCTGCAGGTACAGAAAAGGTTTCATTAATTTATTTTTTAAATAAATCCAATTCTCCAACGTGGCTGGAATGTGCAGTCTATGTTCTCTTGAATAGACACAAAAAGAGTAAGAAAGTTCCACTACAAAACAGCCCCTCAAACTAAGGAGATTTTTTTACTATAATGCACTTTCCTATGACAAGTAGTTGCTAGCCAATCTTCTACAAGAAAAAAAAAAAAAAAAGCAGAAAGAAACCCCTTCTTTCCCAGATTAAATTTTAAGAAACTTTGCTGGGGAAGAGAAAAATCACTGAAGTTTTCATCATCTGCCTTCACCACCATAAATTTGTCTTATGTTGTCTGGAGTTTTTTCAGTCACTGGAAGGAAGGAGAAAGAATGCAAATAATCCAAAATTCAGATTTTTCAGACTTGTGTGGTTGCTTTCATGGAGATTCAGCTCGTGTTTTGTCAAAAGTTCCATACAATGGGTGGCTAAAACTAGAAAAACAGATATCACACCCCATAGGCAAGAGTGCAATTAATTCAGCATTTGGAAAACAACTAGGACAGATGTCATGCCAAGAGCATCTGGTTGTCTCTAAATCATATAATGACTTTCAGAAGCACAGTCAGCTTTTGGGCACCTACTATCTCTTGTTTCGGCAGACAGGCTGAGGACATGACCAGTTCCAAGAACTGTTAGAAGTTGGCTACTAGCCAGGGAAGAGCTATGCTATGGCACCTTTATTGTACATTGTTCTGGGTTTGACATATATAGAGAGAATTTTTTTTATTTTTTTATTTTTATGGGTTTTTGGGTGCTAACATTCTTTTTGGCTAGGAGGAACTATTGATTGGAAGGATAATTCTGGGATTTAATCAGTGTATAGTGCCAATGGTTATTCCATAAATATCCAGGACATTTACGAATGGGATAAGCCACTTCCACTTGGAGTGCTTCATGATATACCCTGCTCCTGAATTAACACTTCACATATCAAGAAGAACCTTTGAAGAAGGCAACAAAACAGAGTTAACAACACAGGCCATGAAGACGTGAGGTGGGAATCCTCTTCACCTCTAGTTAGAATTCTAAGCCACAGAGAAATAGGCACATATTTGACAAGAAATGCAGATGTCTAAAACAGTTCTGATGAATTACATCCCACAAATGCTTAATTTTCTCCAGTAACTGTAAAGTCACAAGATAACTATATTCCATACAAATAACCACAATTACTTAAAAAGAATCCCATCCCTATCAACTTAGTCCCTGCAGGACTTAAATGGGCAGTGTGAATTCATGTAGTTTGATCCCAGCTAGTGTATAATTCATTGCCAAAATATTATAGATGACCTCAACAATGATGAATATTGGATAAACCTTACATCATGGAACTGTTGCTCAGTACACTTACACTTTCCCTCACAGCCTTCACAAGCATTCCTGGATTCCTCTTTGGTGCTAAGCTCTCACATAGCAGTACCCATGAGCAATACCTTGTACTTCCTCCAGTTGGCAAAATGCTTTTGTCCCATGCTGGTGCAATTTATTGGCCCCTATTACTCATGTTTTTGTCACCTCTTGTCTAGACAAAAACAATACAATACTCCTGGGCACAGTGCCATTAGCCTCATAAGAAACTTAGAGCTAACAGGGAATTCTGGAGGAAAATGTTTCCTCCAGCAAATTCATGAAAACTGCCCCTTGTTCTCTCTATTATCTGGAAGGAAAAAAATACTAAGTCTTGTTCAGGGTTTCAGTTTTTATTTTACAAGCATTTAATTGCTTCAACCCTGCATAAGGTCCACATAAACCTCTGTGATGAAAACCATGATTAGCATGTCCATGTCTGATGCAAGACAGAACTCTCCCTCATAATCATAAAGCTCACTTTTCACATGCATGGGGAATTCATATGGCTTTATGGAATAAATTTCCAAAGAAAATAAGGACGCTCCCAGCACTCAAGAAAAAGACATGCTGTCTCAAATATGCCATACAGCATCGTGTATGCCTTTTAAATAGCCCCCAGTCTGAAACAAAATGTGCTCCGCATAGGGAGAGGAAAAAGGGGAAAGACAAGCTACACATAAGCAAAAAGTCACACACATTGCTTAATGAACTAGTGGAAGGAACTCAGATACGCTAATGACAAATGCAGTACAACAATGCCTGTAGAATTGAAAAGAACGGGATGCCTGCTCATACATGTGAGCAGATTTTAGGGAGAAAAGCTTATAATGCAGCATAGAGAAAAATCTGTGAAAGCTATCTATTGACAGATATGCAGGAGTCCTACATTAGGCAGAAAACAATGGTCCCACAGAAAACTAAAGTTCCAAAGTGAGGAAATTTCAGATCTCTATCTTCCATTGTAGGTGTAACTTTCCCCCTCTGTGTGTGTGCATGGCTGAGCCCCAGGAATACAGGGCTTCTAGATGACTTCAGAGGAAAGTCTGCCAGAACTTTTTAGCATGAGAAAAAAGTGTGTTACATCTTAGTCTTGTTCTTGGATATGGGTGAATGGAGATCTTCTGACTGAAATTTCGCCCCCAGGATTCATGCCTGAGGCAAACATCTGGCATGGAAAACACGAACCAAATATTTAAGGCTTTTAAGCTTATCCATAACTGAAAACAGGATCTTATAATGAAAAGGGTCAAGCAACTGGAACAACAGGCACTGCTACCAGCCACAGCAGAGTAACAAACTTAGGCCAACTTGCTCAGAATAATAATATTTCTACCCTGAGCTATCTGTTTTTACAGTAGAAAATGATCTGTTATCTTTAGCTTTTGAATCTTGACCCATGTATAATTTAAAATTCACTTCTCCATCTAAAGTGCTACTCAGAATTTGATTCCAAGTAGCAAACCACTATGCCAGAAAAATTACTCAGATAAGCGAATAATGATCATCTTAGAAAAGATGATCTTATATAAGAAAAGGCACATGAATTTCCACTGTTTCCTTACATATGTGGCAGCCTCAGATCACTTGCCAAATGAAAGATTATAGAATTTTCTAATATATGATATCTTCAGCAAAACCTGAGACCAGGATGGCATCAGTTATAACATATGCCCCAAACATGGGGGGAATTCAGATACTGAGGTACAAGATATAGAAAAGTAGCTGACAAACAATTTGAAAGTAAGTACATAACCAATAAATGCCATTAATGCACTCCTTAAAACCAGAAAGAGCTTTGACAGACATTTTATCATACCTAAACAAGAAAGCTTTGGCAGCAGCAAGGATGGTTAGAAAATCAGACTGGAGAATAGAGCTAACAAAAGACTTGAACAAAAAACAGTTTTCACTGTGCTATTAATCTTAATTTTAGGGAACAAAATCAATAGAAATTATCATAATTTATACACAGAATGACAGAGAAATGCCTATTTTCTGTAGAGGACAATAAATTGACTAAAATACTTCGTATATAATATTGTGCATATGTTCTGCACCCATTTAAAAACTATTTGTCAGAAATGTTACACTGACTGGAGTTACAAGAAAGCCCAAACATAGCCATACATGAGAAGAATGACCAAAAAAAAAAAAAATCTGTTTATTTTATGTATTTATTTGACATTTCGGTTTCTAATGAAATTCACTCTTCTTTCATTAACATTTACATTGTATTCTGAAATTGTAAGATGAAAGTACAAACAAACTTAGATTTCTGTTGAAGAAAAAAGATCTGAAACTCAATACTCAAATTCAGGAGCCTGAGTTCAGCCTACATATTAGCTGATGATACTGAGCTCATAAAAATAACCTTTCTGCACTGTTTTAGTTGGCAGTACCATCATCATTCCTGCAAGGAACAGAGTACACTCTGAAATTAGTATAAACAAGCAAATGCTCAGTGGCAAGAAAAAAAAAGAATGAATAACCAGAGTGTCACAAGCAGAGTTAGAGTCCAGAAACATATTATTAATTCTAATTCTTTTCTCTTTCTTACCTACAGTACAGAAGTAGGAACTCACAGTTTGTTCCTGTTTAAGTTCCTTCTGTAATGCTGTAATAATAACACTAACCCAAACATCTAGTTTCCTGAAAATCAGTGCGTTAAACGTAAGGTCTCAGTCCTACATTACAGTAGGAGAAAAAGAGAACAGTATTTGCATTACCCAAAACTTTAAGACATCTTTTTCCTATCTGCAATCTTAAGAACCCTCTAAAACATGTTTTAGGTTCTCTGGTCCTTTTTGGTTATTCTTCTTATTCTGTATATTATTTGTAAGCTGAACTTCTGCAGTGGTCTTTGAGAAAACTTTCTAATCAGTGATCTTTATACATTATGTAGATTAGGAAACTTATTTTTCTCAAACAGGAATGCAATGATGTATCTATTAATATTTTCTGGCGTACAGAGTATGATTTGAGAAATTAAGATCTGTTATGTCAAAAATGGTAACCACAAGATGTTAGAGGAAAATAACAAATTATAAACAAATCACAAAACAGGAAATAACTTCATAATTTTAAGAGGCTGATGAGGTGACACATGGATGACAAGCCACACATTCCCTTGGGACAAAGAGTAACTTCTTAGTGTTTCAAGAACCTGACAGTTGGGGACATTCTCCCAACTGCAGTTTTCATACAGCAGTGACAGTACCTTAACACAGACACCTGTTATGCAGCACTGAAAAGAATCTGACAAAGGTAACATAAAATATGCTTATTACATCAGATTATGTTTCCTGTTAATATGAAAACCATCAGATTTGTTTACATTTATTTCTCAGCACAAAAGGATAATCTCATTCCATGTATTCAATCAGACACTAATATGGCTGTATGCTTAAAACTGGTATTTTACATAGTATACTTTAAACACCCCAAACAACCGTGATACCAGCAGGATCATTCGAATCACATAATCAGCCATGTGCACAAGCACTTTAGTAGACTAGGAGCTAAAGACAGAAGCTTTAACTACCTTGACAACATATTGCAGAAGTTACAGAACACTTTGGTAAGACTGTCATCACTACCTGAAATACAGCCATCAAATTACACTAATCTAAAAACAGCTATTACAGTTTGCTGAGTGGACACATGCAATTTCTTTTGTTTCTCTTTTTGATTTAAGATTACAGTAATTTTTATATCTACCTCAGATTACCCAAAGTGTAACTATTAGATAGAAAACAAGATCATGAGCTCACCGTTATCATCATGGGAATACTCTATTCCAGAAACAGTGCATCTTCGGAAAACCATCTTGTTTTCAGTAAGTGTCCCAGTCTTGTCTGAAAAGATAAACTGCACCTGACCTAAGTCTTCTGTGATATTTAAAGCTCGGCACTGCAGCTGGGTGTCTGTTTCTTCATCATATAAATCTTTATCTTGATGAATGAAGTACACTTGGCAGATTTTAACTATTTCAATGGATACATACAAAGAAATCGGAATCATAACCTATAATACAAAAAAAAAAGATAATTAGGAGAAAACAAAAGAAGCAAGGATACAACAAATTAGTAAAATCTAGTTAACTTGGTACTAGACTAGGACATAAAGAGGCTAGGTACATTAAGCATCTAATGTAAAGTTATCATGTTTGAGAAGAGTTTATTTACTGTGTTAGATGAGGAAAAATTACAGGGAATTGCAGAGCTGAAATGCATTACTATGTCTAGAAGAGTAATTATCAAAACTTGGACAGAAGCAAATCCTTTTTATTGGTAATAAGGCTAGCTTGAAACTAGCTGGGAAAGGAAAAGAAAAAAAAAAACAACAACTAAACCCTATCCGAAACAGACACTACAGTCAGAATCCTATAAATGTGAAAGAATTGGATAAGCATAAGTAATAGACTGTTTACAAATCAACCTTGCAGGAATACAAGAAACAAAATGAGAAGTGTTAATCTCTCCACAGGAACAATGCTTTTGGCATATAACAATGAGATGTGAGAAGAAGTTGCACCAGAAAAGATTTTCAACTGCTTCTTGAGGATTGTCAAAACTCCATGAAATACCTCATTTGTACCTCAGTTTTTCTCTGCAGATGTTTTTCATGACAGAAATTCCTGACTGCATACATTATTTAGCTTGCTGAATTAGATATGAGGGATAAGTTATACCATGTGTGTAAGTGACAAATGTGTCTATTTAAACAAAACCTGCAGTTAAAGGTTGGCATTTAAGGAATTTTGTGGTGATATTTTTTAGCAAATATCATATTATTGGGCCTTAGAGCAAAAAGTAATTTAACATCCTTTTTCCATTCCTTCCTATAAAGGAGGTGCTCCCCCAGTAATGCAGTCTCCTCTAGTGTCCCCCTGGGCATATGTCCATATGTCCCAGTGACATGAGTCTCTGTTATCTCTCTTAGCTTATTGCAACCTTCGCAATTGAATACATTTCTGTCAAGAACCGAAGAACTTCTATCAGGATTTGCTATGTAGCTGAGATAACAAAGTTAAGAGCTGTCTATCTGGAAAGTGGTTAAAAATGCACACAACCTATGTTCATATCAATACACTGTAGACAAAGTGGCACCCACAGTCTTTGAGATGCTGTTCCACAGTGGGTGGATATGAAGAATAATGCCTGTATTCTCCAAACAGGGCCCATTGCATTCTATCTCCTCCTACTTGCTTAAAATAAAACAAAATATCTGAGTCTTTTGGGGAAGGTTCTCAGATAATTATCTTCTCAGATGCCAAGGTAACTCTGACAGCTTACTGTATCTATCAGTTTGTTTATTCTTCAGAGAAGTTATCATTTTACCCCTGGGTAGACCACTACTGTTATTTAATTTAGCTTTCTGGATATATATTATCACATTCCCTATAGTTAAAACATAATTTTAAAGTGGATAGGTGTACTTGTTTTTAGTGCTTGATTAGCTTAGTGCCTTAGATTACATGCCTTAGTGGTAGAAATGGTACATACATTTATAGCTTTATTAGAGAAAACTATGAACAGAGATGACAACATGTACAACTTGATTACCTGGAAAACTATGATCACTGTCAGAAATAAATATACTGAAGCTAAAACAGGAGACAAGTATTTGCCGTCAGGCCCTGGAACATCAAAAACTGGTTTCTTCTTTTCACCATATTGCCATACCCATAGGCCATGACCTGCAGAAGAGTTGAAAAGAAAAATTAACTCCAGGTAAAAATGCTTATGGTATAAATTTGTTCTTAGAGTTATGTGAATAAATGGTATTTATTTTCAACTACTCTGCATGACTTTTGAAAAAGGCCCCAAACTCATTTTTTTTCTGCCTTAGGATTTGGAGTTTAAGAAAGGGGTTTGCCTGGCCTTACAGGCAGAATCCGAGAGTCATTTCACGTAAGTTTATCCACATAAAGTGAGCTGACTAGTCTAAATTAGTAGTTTAGGCTCTCTAATCAGCAAAGAAAACTAAACTTCAGAAGGTAAATCATTTCAGTGATATTCAATTTGTTAGAATGAAAGTACTCCATTGCCTGCACTAGGTATAACACCAGCCAATTATTGCTAAACTAGTTTCAGATGGGTAAAGTCAGGACTGACTTTAACCTTACTGTGTGAATCTTACCATGTTTACAGAACTAACGGAATAACAGTATCAGCAGACTCAACAGCATGGAAGCTGAGGAAGTAAAACCAGAATAAATCCTAATCCTTGCTCAAAACTTTGTTTTCTATTGATTGTGCTGATAACCAAATAAAGATACGGTTATTCTTGTTACCATTATTTTGGGAAAGTGGCATTCTTAAACAGACAGAAAGTTGCCTTTTTAAGTACAGCACTAGGATTTGCAGTCTTAAAAGACCTAAAAATGGTATGCCTGATGTTTTTAAGATTAAAAACAAAGAATTCCCACACATGATAAGAAGCATTCAAGCTATTTTCACTGCCTGTTGAAAATTGACAAAAAGAATGAAGGTATACTTTAAAAGTAATCTTTTGTTACACCTGACAAGGTTTTTTACATCATGATACATAAACCCAGCATTGAACTCTTGAAAAATAAAAACAATAGGTAAGCCATGTAAGCAACTTATTTTGCCTCTGTACTACCAGTATTGCCATATTGATGCCTATATTGATGTCTGTATTTTTATTCTTGAGAGCAAATACTGGAAACCCCATGCTGACAAGGTTCTATATTGAGACTTCTTGTATAAATATCCTGACTCAGATTTTCAAAAGAATTAGTTAAGTGTCATATCTCCACTCACACTTTCTTGACAGAAGGTACGTGAAGTGCCTGACTCTTACAGGACATTGCTTTGCATATCTTGAATCACTAGGCATCTCTGTTTTCAAAAAGCACATTTCTTTCCAGATGTTTTTGGTTGGTAGCACCTCTGGCCCTCTGCTGGAGGTTTCTAGCCTTGTAGCAGAAATGTCAGAAGTGAAGGTGTTTGTGTTACCTGCTGTGCGCCTCTGTCTCCCATTCACATTCAAGCAAATCAGGAGTTTCAGCCAAACCAAAGCCACTGCAGCATGCACCCTGCTGCCACTGCTCTGGGGGCAATACCTCGAGTGCAGAGGGGACAGCTGTAGGTGTTGACTCCCTGCCATTAACCTACAATGGCACTTCAGTCCTGAGGACTGGGCTCCCCCAACACTGAGACACTAAAAAAGACTCAGTGGAAACAAACTGGCTGGCTGATTCACAGCTGGAAATACTCATCTTTAAGCAGCATTTAACAATACCTGGAAAAAGGCACACAGAAACGTATTAAAATGCCGTAAGATTGTTATTAAACCACACCATGGTTGTTAGGAAACATTCTGGTGTTTATGCCATATGACTCACACACAAACATTAAGGATACAGAATTCATATGCCATGTGTAGAGAATAATTTTAGGTGCCAAAGGTAAAAATTCTTTCTTACAAATGAACAGAAAAAAGGCTTGAAGTATATTAATGTGAACCTCAGTTTTCCTTAAACACTCCATAAAGTCTAGAGAGTCTTCTACTTGGATTTTTGCAGGTTTAGACTTTTATTTAGTTCTTTTATGTTTCAGCTGCAGTTTACAGACAGTGTGTCAATGTTGTGCACTGTGCCCTTGATTTAATAAATAGTACTGTGGAATTGCACTGTGCTAATTATGCTTATTCTCTGCTCATGAATTACGTTGTTGACTGATTAATGGCACGTTATACTCTATCACCTGTAATTTTGAGAGGACTACATATGAAGCAGCTTCTTTTGGATACTATCAAGAGTTGTAGAATTTAAACTTTCAGATCTCTGGTACTAATTTGGTTGATACTAAGAAGCTACTCAGATGAGCTTATCAAGACATTTTGATTTCAGAGAAGAAAAACAACAAAAATGAAGACAATATGGAGGCAGCTTTATGAATTTCACATTTTTGCAAATACATATGTTTTTGATGAAGCAAAGTACATGAATCCCAAAAGATCCTGATACCTAAGTTTCTAGCTTTAAAGAGCACTTACCAATGGCAGAAAACAGACACATGATTAGAAGTATTAGGACACACCAAAGGACATCGGCATTCATCTGTCTTTCAAGTTTACTGCGTTTGTAACGGGGTCCATTATTGTTTAACAAAGCTTTGGTCTCGTGCCCTGCAGAAGTAATTACATCAGATGATGTCATATGGATTTTTGTTATTATTTTAAGGAAACTATAAAAAGGTGGTATGTCTCCTCAGACAGAAAAACGGCTTTTACCTGCATAGATTACTATTCCTGCAACCTCTTCTGTATTTCTAATGGTACATCCACGTAACAAAAGATTTTCTTTGAACAGTCCATCCTTTTTTCCACTCTTATGTACACTACAGAAAAATTAAAAACAGAACAAAGCACAGCATGGCAAAACATTAAGCTTGTTAAATCATACTACTCTGTAATATAACAAGCCCAGGAAACATCATCAAGGTTTTGTCAACCTGATGGTGAAATATTTCCTTAGATCTTCCTCCTGGGAAGATACTCTGACAGACTTTGAAAACTAAGAATAACCTACCCAAGAATCCCAGACATGCAGCAGTCCAGCTGGAGCAGTACCAGTTGCTGTTGGATATACAAATGTACTGGACAAATGCTCACTAGGGATATGCACACCAAATCTACAGCACGTGTGCAGTGTAATGCTTTGAAAATGTATTGGACTTTCTAGGCATGTGCAAATTGCATGTGCAAATTGACAGTGCATGTGCACATTGACATGTGCAAATTGACATGTGCAAATTGACAGTCCACCTAAGAGCAGCTGATAAATGTACATGATTAACCAACTATTCACATGTTCTTATCAAAGAAACCCTGGAAAGAAATATGGTGAAACTGGGAAAGGACTCCACTTCAGAAGCAGTGATACTATGGAACACGTGCCAGGGATAATATGCACCAGTTCAGTCAAAGAGAAAGGAAAAAAACTCCATGTGCTCATCAGCGAGAACAAGAGAAAATCCTTTGAGAAGTGTCTGCCTGACTCTTTAAGAAAGATGAAATGACCTGATGATTTCTATTGACTAGCTCCAAAACACAGGAGAAAAACAGAACAAAGTGATCTTTCCACTACAGTGTACTGTCTGCTATGTATGGACTGACTCAAATTCAGCTGTCAGAAAAATACAGAAAATAACATTCTGAGAATTAGCAGTCACCAGGGAAATGCTAAACAGTAACAACAACAAAATAGCATCAGAATGTTTTATTAGGTAAAAAACCCAAACCAAATAATAATTTCAGATGTTTTCTAAATGAATAAAATTGAACCAACTGCAGTATCCCAATGCTTCAGAGAGGACTAAAGCTAAGTCGGAAATGTTTAAAAGTTCTGCCTTCATTTTCGAAGCATCAAAATCATCACATCTCCAAAGTCTAAAAAATGGACTGCAGTAAAAAATAGTAAAGCTGGGATTTTAAGAGAAATACTGGAAAAGCACATGTGCTATATTGAAATAAACATTGTATTGTTGCAGTGTCAAATTTTATGGCTACCCGGATTTGAGCATTTAAAATCCTGTGTCTCCCGAAATGTGCTAACTGGCTTAAAATTGTGTCTTTTATAAGGTGGAATTCTTTTGTCCTGGGTTCTGACTAGAGACCAGAAATAAATGGAGAAGGGAGAAAGTAGATAACATCAAGTTTGCCATTCTCATACGAAGGCATTTTTTCATCAGGAGAGAACTTCTCCTGCTCATTCCATCCCTCCCTGCCAGCCTCAGATACAAGAGCACAGGTTTTGCTTCTATCCTCTTCAGAAAACTTTCATAACCCAGTGCCTCACCTTTTTCCAAAGGAGCTTCAAAACCTGGGTGCTGCCTAACAGCGGTCTTTGCAGTGTGTCAACAGGTGTAAGCACTGATTGCCAGCTGGAGAATTACCCACATTTGGCTGGGTTTAGACTATGGGAAATAATTTCTTAATGATTCCATACTGTAGAAATTACACTACTAACAAGATTCTGCCATTCCTCTGCTTTTTAAGTCTGAATTCTACATTAGCCTTTCTCATAAATCATGAGGAACTTAGTTTGAGTTTCCAATAAAGTCTCTAACTGATAATTATGATTCCTGTTAACAAATGTGTCTTTAAAGATAAACCTGCTTAAGAATCAATTGCTTTGGCTTATGATTTTATAGCCTTCATCAGTTTTTTACACTTCACAGTAACACTGGACTATGACAGGTATATTGCACATGGCAATCTTATATATATATAATTACTTGTGTATTTGTTCTATAGAATTATATCTTTTTTCCTAGTAATCTTAGCTTATACAATATAACTATGCGTATAGTAATTTCTCACCACTCACTGACCAATGCCCAGCCCAACCCGAGCAGTGATCAGTCCCTTCCATGTAACTCCCCCCAGTTAATATACAGGGCATGATGTGCTGTGGTATGGAATACCCCTTTGGCTAGTCTCGGTCAGGTGTCCTGTTTCTGCTTCCTCCCAGCTTCTTGTGCCCCTCCTCCCTGGCAGAGCATGAGAGACTAAGTCCTTGATTAAAGTGCTACTGAGCAGTATCTAGAACATCAGTGTGTTGTCAACATTATTCTCAGACTAAAGCCAAAACACAGTATTGTACCATCTACTAGGAAGAAAAATAACTCTGTCCCAGGTGAAACCAGGACAAGTTTGCAGTAATTTAAGCATGCCCATAATCCTAGCTTATACAACTGCTCCAAAGCAATGGTGCAGCATCTGAAGTTAAGACCCCAATCTACTGCCCTCATGCACAGGCTGAGCCTTCTCACCACAACTCATCCTTACTTGTGCTTGGTATGGCTTTTTACTTTTCCATATCCAAATGAAGTCAGTCAACTCACCAGACCTTTAGAAAACATGGATTGAATCAGGATCTGGGAGATAGAAGCTGGCAGGGGTACTGGAGGAAACTCACTGTTTCCTTCTTGTCTGTACTTACTCCCAGTGATTCACTAACAGAACATATATATAAGGCAATTGGACACTGATGATAAAATTAAAAATTACAGACATACAGGTCTGGGTTAAAAAATAATGACAACTAGTCATTATGAGTTAGATAAAGCTGCTCTTTCTGATAACAAACCTCCGCAGGCCATAACGTTATGCCCGGATTTAGAGATGGCTAAGATCCCACCTGTAGCCTTGCAGAGTTAAAAGCCTTAAGCTTGTTCCAAGAGGCTGAACTTTCCCCTTTCTGGATTCAGGCCAGTATAACTTTGGAGGCAAAGAAAGAAACTTTTCACTGTCAAGATTTAAATAAGTAGCCAGCTGAAGCTACTCAAGATGCCTAAACATGATGGCTAGTCCATGAGGAAATGCACTAGCAAGTGCAGGTGTAAGGCTTTTTGTCCGCAATTTCTTACACAGATGACATTTCTCACATGGATGACACCGCAAATATGCAGCATCTAAACATCTAAAACACACATGCACCACAAATTAGGAGAAATGGGCAGATCAGATGCAGTTGGATACTACTTCGCTACAGCTCTCTGAAAGTGTTTGTGTAGAAATAACCCTCCTAATTTAATACAGCAATGCAGAAATAAGTCCAATGGTAGCTCCTTTCTATCTTCTATTTTTACTTGTTACGTGTTTACCAGCATTAAATAACAAAGTGACATAGAATCATAGAATAGTTAGGGTTGGAAAGGACCTTAAGATCATCAAGTTCCAACCCCCCTGCCATGGGCAGGGACACCTTGCTCTAAACCATATTACCCAAGGCCTCGTCCAACATATCAAAACTGTATTCAAAAGAGAGCATTTTCTTTCAGTCTCTGTTTCTCAAGCGTCATACAAAGCAAATGGTAGAGCTCACACTAGTTTCCAAGGCTTGACACTCCCACAGAAAATATTCAACAATCTTAAACAGCCACAGCACACTTCATCAGTCAGAATCTTTCTGACTCTCAAGTCTGATGAAACTCAAATCTAGTTGGGGGTTTGGTTTCTTTTTTGTTTGTTTTTTTTTTTTGTGTGTTTTGTTGTGTTTTTTTTTTTCCCCAGGACAGGTGGTATCACTAGAATACATTAAAGAGACATCACTGTATAGATTTAAATTTTTTTTTTTCCCTTAAAAAGTTGTAACATGATTTTATACTAATTTGGGTTTGCTATCTTATGACAAGCTTTGAAATATGAATACACATATATTCATATTATTATTATAACAGTTCCTTGCTATACTTATTTTGGTATGATCAGATAAAGTTTTCTGTTCTTGTCTAATAATAAAACTTTTACTTTCAAGAGAAAAGCTGAAAATCCAGAATGCCAACTCCTTCTTCCCCTTTTCCTTTGCCCATATACACACAAAACAAGTTTTTAAAGCTGATTTTATTATTTTTGGAACTTGGAATGGGATTTTTGAAAGTATGCCATGCATACTGTACATAATCTGGCTAGACCCATACAGGCAGGGGGCATGTAAGGTTTTACTCTATTCTTTTTGCACAGAAGACTTCTTAGAGGGGAAATAAAAATGAGGCTATCTGAGGTTGCAGAAATTGCAAAACGTTAGTAAAGTAAGCACCTGAATGGAACTGGTAGTCTGCCTCTCCATCTGCACACGCAGTGTGTGTTCAATGAAGATTGTGCCAATATAACTGAAGAAGTCATATGTAGTAATAATGTGCATGCTACACTTCTGCACATATAGGTTAGGTCCACGCTCACCTCAGTGCATTTTTAAATATAAAGAGCTCCTTTGATTCTAATGGCTGTGCTAATTTTCTGGGAATAGAAATATTTGTGGGTGTGTGTGTGTGGTAAACACGTAAAAATTCTGTTTTCCAAAGTTAGTCTGAAATGGGATCACTATAGGTAACTGCTATAGCACAGGCAGGCCAGGGTAAAAGGAGACATAATAAAAAAAATCATAAAAATATTGCAAATGAAAAAAAAAAGTTTTAATCAAGCCTGTAACCTAAAAAGTGGACAGAACTTCAAGCAAGCTTCAAAAGTACTGTCTTAGCACACCTGTTGCATATGGATTTCTTGAAAGTCTATTATTTCATAGCATCCCTATTAAAGCATCTCAGAAACATTTTAGTTGAGCTGTTATCAGCTGGGAGCTATCTGAACCTTTCTTTCAAGCAGTAACTACAGGTAAGATTTTTGAATGAGAGTTAAGATCTGAGTTTGATGCAGTAATGACATGTTTCAATTCAGATGTGCAAATTACTATTCATCTTACTAATGTACCATTTGAAATAGACCCATGATTTCATGATACTAATCAAGGAAATCTAAAAAGAGGGGAAGAAAAAGCCTTTTCCTGTGATAAATTAGGAAATTGAGAGGTTTTTTGTTGACGGGTTGGTCCCCACTCCAGTTCAAACGCCCTGTGATCCTTCAGTTGTGGATCTCTTGCAGCGTAACTGATGAGACCAGGAAATCACCTGATGCTTTCTGCCAGATTTAAAACCGATGTCTTGGCTTTTTGCTGTGGCAAAATATATTCTTATCCTTTGCAAAACATCAAAACATAACAAAGGTTAAAGAGAATCAATACTGGACAACAGTTTTTGAAAAGATGTTACCATGTTTCCTGCTACATAATTCAAATGGTTCTGCAATTTCCAACCTACAGTAGTTTTCTACATGGATTATCAGAATCATATCATCACAGAATGATTTGAGTTGGAAGGAACCTTAAAGATCATCTAGTTCCAACCTTCCACTAGACCAGGTTGCTCAAAGTCCTATCCAACCTGGCCTTGAACACTGACAGGGATGGGGCAATCACAGCTTCTCTGAGCAGCCTGTGCCAGTGTCTCACCACCCTCACAGGAAGAATTTTTCCCTAATATAGAATCTAAATCTCCCCTCTTTCAGTTTAAAGCCATTCCCCCTCATCCTGTGACTACATGCCCTTGTAAAAAGTTCCTTTCCAGCTTTGTTGTAGGACCTTTTAGGTATTGGAAGGCTGCTACAAGTCCTCCCCTGAGCTTTGTCTTTTCCAGGCTGAACACGGGTGACATAGAAGAGATGCTCCAGCCCTCTGACCATTTTGTGGCCCTCTTCTGGACATGCTCCAACAGGTCCATGTCCCTCTTGTGTTGAGGGCCCCAGTACTGCAGGCAGGGTCTCTTAAGAGCAGCAGAGCAGAGGGTCAGAACCCCTCCCTCAACCTGCTGGTCACACTGCTTCTGATGTATCCCAGGATACAGTTGGCTTTCTGGGCTGTGAGCGCACACTGCCGGCACATGTTGAGCTTCTTGTCAACCAATATCCCCAAGTTCTTCTCCCCAGGGCTGCTCCCAATCCATTCTCCACCCAGCCTGTTGTACTTAGGATTGCCCTGACCCAGGTGCAGGACCTTGCGCTTGGCCTTGTTGAACTTCATGAGGTTAGCACTGTCCCACCTCTTGAGCCTGTCAAGGTCACTCCAGATAGCACCCCTTCCGTCCAGTACACAAGACAAATTTATACATGTCTTCTACAGTACTCAACCTCTGCTCAATATTTTGGGAACTAAAATTCACACACATGAAATTTGCTAGAAAACCTGCCAAACTTTCCATTTCCATATCTGGAAATGTCATTTCTGCAGTAGGGTAGGCTCTCTATTAATGCAGACAGTTACACACCCTCATGCAGTAATGTCTAATACTAAACTTTTATCTTTAAATGAACTGTAGGGCTTTGAGCTGCTAAATAAAGGAACACATTTTCCCACACTACAACTTGATGCAGTTTCGAAAAACCTGTCCTAATTTACCCAGTTGACAGTACATCCTACACAATCTGTTACATCTGAGAGTAGTAACTGAGATGGTAAATAGCATCACTATAAAAAACTCCCAAAGGTCCAGCAATTTACCTTGTGCCGTTTATGCAATTCAATACTGCTTATCACTCCTAATCAATATGGGTGATAAATCATTGTATTCTAAACGGATTGTCTGTTTAACTCTCTTCACTAAAATTTAGACAAAAATTAAATACCCTGGGCTTTCACCCTCCATAGTTACATATTTTAGAAAACTAAGTCATGCAAGAGTGCATCTCCCAAGTCACCACTATCAGCATTCACATACACTGCAGTCCTGGCTATGTTAGAAGCAAAGTGCTTTGCATATATTAAAACATTTGCTTCTGAGCAGGACTGATTGGCTGGAGACATAGCACTCTGTTAATGCAGTTCTGTTTGTTTAGAATTAAGTCAAGTGGCCATAGGCGATTCTACAAGCACATCCGTTTTGTGAATCAACTGCTTTCTTTTGTCTGTATGAGAGGAAAGGAATTTGCCATAGCTGGAGAAATACCAGTTTTACCTTCTGATTTTCCTCAACGACACATATTAAAAGAAACATCAAACACACCCATCTTCATAAACGCAGTGTGCAAAAGACTGTGTTTGTTTGCTGGCTCTCTTAGACCGGTTTTCTATTTCCTCCCATTTCCAGATGAGCTTCTTTTGATTTATGGAGGGAAGGAAAGGGAGAAGCATGTCTGTAACTGCACTGATCAGTTTACACTCCAGTAATTTCTGGAGTGTAAACTGATCAAAGCTGACAATTAAATCCGTCCCAAGGAATGGAAACGTGAGGCTCCCATCCATTCTCAAGCGAGAATCCTCTAAAAAAAGCCTTAAATACACAGCCCTTACAAAGATGCAATTTAGAGAACACAGCTCAAAACAAACTAGCGTTTATTTTATTCTATATTAGAGAAAGGTAGTGTTTACTTAATGATAGCATATGAAATACTCACATGTAACCTCGAAACCTACTTAAGTCATTGTTTGGCTTCTCGCATTCAATGACACTGGTGAACTTCAAGGGGTCAAATTCTGAGTCCTGGAATAATAAAAGTGTTAATTACTTAGGGCAAAGACTTGCAAATTATAGCGAAAATCACTTTATTTTCTAGCTTTTAATATATTAAAGTCTTTTTTTTTTTTTTCCAAAGGCAGTCAAATAAATGACACTGATCACTGGCACTGAAAATCACAGGGATCTGAATGCCAAAATTCCTTAGATGTCTTCCAAAATCTTCCTTACAAGTATGACTTTTTTGTTTTGCATGTGGAAGAATGTGAGTTTCTAAAAGTGTTAAATAGAAGATGCCAAGCCCAGAAGTCAAATGTTTTTTTTCTGGAATGGAAAAATGAAATTTATCTTGAAAGGCTCTAACTATTCAATAGTATTGACATACTCCATGTTCAGTGAAGCTACTGGAAATCTAGGACAATGTAAGTCAATACACTGCCAATTATGAAAAAGCTAATATGAGCCTTTGAAATATTAGAAGACTTCTTAATCGCTTTATGCTAAAAAAGGTGAATTAATTTACTACAGCAAATTACACACATATAGCAGAATAACTTTTTCCTAATTAACACTTAAAAACCTTCTCGATTCTCTAGCTCATTAGTCTGAATTTAGTATTTCTGCTGACTATTTAAGTTTACCTGTAGTTAGCATGTTGTTGTGTCTGAGGAAAAACATCCTCACACAGCATAATTACTTGATTTTATTAAATAAAAATCAAGGTTCTCCCTTCTTTGCCAGACCAAACAAACTACACAATGAAATCAGAGATAGTCCTGGTGCTGCTGAGAAGACTGTTTGTCTCCATCAGTGAGGACTACCTTTAGAAAATCACTTTGCATACCATTTGAATGAAAGAACCAATTATGAATTACCATATTATAAGCTTTCCACAATGATAACACAGCAAATGTTATGTTTTTATAATGGTTTTTCTGAGCAGCTGTAGATCCCAACCACTTCTTTTTAGAACACACTATGGGAACAGCTAACGGAGAATCAGTAACCAAAGGACAGACACAATCTTATTGGCAGCTTCCCTGAAACAGGTGTGTCTTTTTTTGATACTGACTCGGCTCAGAAGAGCTGTAAGCAACTAGTTTCTAAATAAGAGACAAAAGAAACTAGAGGATATGTCAGCATCATCATCAATGCCCTGTGTAATTTTTCTACCAATTACACCTGGAGGACAGACAGACTTTCAGTATATAGGAGACAATTCAAACAACCCATGCCTGACACTTTTGCAGATCTTTCCTGTATGTTCAAGAAACAAGAGATGATAAAGAGAACTGTGAAGACTGGCTGTCACTTAGAGACAGCTACAGCCCACTAGAGGAAAGCATCACATTTACATGCAGAATTCAGCTTGTAAACAAGGAGGGGAGGAAGAAGAGTAAAAACAAGGGACATCTCTGACAAGGAAGATTGCTGTGTTGAGAATCAGGCTCCTAAATTACACCAAAGTTGGCAGTCAAATACCTGAGACTTAGGAAGAAATTCAGATTGTCTTCCCAGCACCAAATACTGTTGGTATTAAGGTCATTAGATATTTCCCATCGTCAACCTAAAAATTCTCTATGTGTCTGAAGTTTGATGCTGTGAATGCTCGGAAGTACCTTGTTATACAGAGGGCCCTAAGGCATCCTTATGCTGTAGAATGGGGCAGATAATGTAAAGCCACATGTTTATTCTCTTTGACCCTTGTTCCTCAGCTGCTCACTTCAGACAGTGACAGACGTCAGCAGTGACAAGGAAAGAATCATTGGCTAGAACAGGCATCATGAAGCTTTCAGGCCTTGACATGTGAAATCTGTTACTAAGCTCCTAAACTGTACACACTCTCCCTGCATTCCTGCCTCCAGCAGTTGGAGGTTCATGTTACAGAGACACTATACTAGCAGCCAGTGCTACCTGGCAGCTGACTTGGAGCTTCTTGTAGAAGGTAAAGTTCTCCCAAGTTACTCCAGATCTTCTTGTGCTGGGAAAGCCTGTGCTGTCTATGTAACACCTGATAGGCTGCCCCAGAACATCATGTTTTCCCTCCTTGCCCTGGTATGTTCCTTGGCAGGAAAACAGAAAAAAAATAGTACAGGAAAAATAATCTTCAAACATTGTTCAAGGCATTTCAATAATATACTGTCTGTCTGCCTAAGGCTTGTGTTACAGAAGAATCACCACTGTAGCTTAAATTGCATTTGTAAACTGAAGGGAAAAGATTGGAAAGGGAAACATTTATTGTCTTTTATTATGCTATATATAATACAGTTTATTTAGCACAAATTTTCATTCAGTGGTCTTAAAAAAGAAGAAATCTGAACATCTTTGATGAATACCCCTGAGGGAATCCTAGAGACACTTAATAATAAAACCCAACATAATCAAATGTAGATTTTCTGCACCTGCTGAACTCAGCAGAGAGCATGGTTTCAGTGCTGTACAGTATTAATTTCTAGAGCAACTGGAAGTTTGCAGACTGAATTCCTTTTCTGCTAAGAAAGCCTGCCAGTAAAGCCAGCAACTTTACAAATAAGAATTAAAAAACAACTTAGAATCTAGAACTAAAGTCTTCACAAAAAAAGAAAGATCTTGCCAAGATCAGAGAGGACTAAACCTACCTAGGTGATTTTCCCATTGCTATCATGTAACGTAAGTCTTTCTCCCTCCTTTGTTTGTTGGATTTTTTTCATTTATGACTCAGTTTTGGAACTAAAAGTCCTTTATCATTAAATCTAACTGTCTGTGTATTTGTATTCTGTTACAATTAACTTGAAATATGTGATTAAGATCTTTAAACAGATAATAACTGGGAGGAGAGAAAATACAACTAGAATAGTACTTTACGTAAGGAAACAAAGCTATCTACTGAATTCTGATTTATGGCAAAAGCTCTTTGGTTTATTTATAAATCAAATAGCTCCATCTCTTCCCTATGAAATGGAAGGGTAGATATACACTGTACATTACAGCTGATGACTGTTTTGCTGTGAAGATGCCTTTTGGCAAATGAATGAACAGAAGTTAGACATCCTGTGTGTAACTGCTTTCAGTGGTTACAAAGAAGCACAAAGGTAACATAACATTTCACAATGATTAAAATTTTGTTCCTTTTTATGCTGATACCCACACCTCAGCAGCAAATGAAACATAAACTGTGATGATGTTCTCATGTATTAACAGATAAGAGAACTTGCATCTAGACAGAAGTTAAAGCCAAAAGTGCTACAGGGCACAAATCATGATTTGTGCTGTTTTCTGGATGAAAGTTCATGAAAAATAATGAATTCCCCACCACTATCTTTAATTCTCTCCAGTGAGTTTCTGTAACACTGTGAAAACCCAGAAAAAAAAAGACATTGCACAGCAGTTACCTGATGTGCCTGATTTTCAGTGTTTTACTTCCCCCTTAGAGAACAGGCCTGCACACAGGGAATGAGAAAGTAAAAAACTGTTGGCATTACTTGTCCAGTGCTGCGTGGCTTAGCAGGACACCAGGAACATGCTCCTTGGACCACCACAGCACACAGTTTTCTGTGGATAAGTCATAACAAGGTCTTGAAAGATGTCAAACAGAGGTTTGAGCCATTTCTTCCCATATGGTTTGAGAATTTCAGAAATACTGATATAAAGAAATACATGCACAGAACCCCCACATGGGGTTTGTTCATAGCCAGCATACAGAAGCCTTCAGTGATTAAATGCTTCTCTCTTCACTCTAGTGGTAAGAGGTCCTTCTTACTGATATAATTTTAAAAACAGGTCTTCCTGCATGCATGAAATGATGCACAAAGTACATTAGAGGAGTGAAGACCACTTCTTGTTCTACTTCTGTCGTATTATGCCATATCAAAATAAAAAAAAAAAAAAGGAAAAAAATGATGAGATTCAATTCAATAAGAAACTGATTTTCCTCAAATACCTGAATTCACATTTTGATTTTGCCAAAATAGCCTTAGTTCACTGCCTTCCTCTGAAAAAACTGCTGACTTCTTAGGAGCTCATAGGTATTTCTGAAAGCTTGAAACTTGCCAAAAGGGCACACAGTTATAGGCATTTTATGTACTCAGGGATTCCACAGAACATAGTTCATTTCTTCAGGAGTCTTCTTGCTAGGAAAATATTTAACATCCTATCCATAAATTTTATTTTTCCAATTTCTTAAAATTGTTTTGAAATTCATTGTTACTGTAAATGCAGTAATGAAAAGGCTTATTTTCCTTATGCAAGCAGACCCAGTTAGATTGCAAAACCCTGCTACATATTGATTCCTTCAAAGCTGAATATCAAATTAAAGTTAAATTGCAGATAGAGAGGGTTTTGACTAGGCTTTAACAATGCTCCACCTATTAAACGTGATGAAGAGTTTCACTTAAAACAATAACTTAGGACTTCAATAACTGGGCTGTGTTTCTGGAGGAAGCACAAATGCATACAGGGTAAAAACCATAATGGAAAGATTTTTTTGTCATCCTCTGAAAATCTCACATCTTTAGGACCCAAGCTGAGGTGAAGTGGTGAGAGGGAAAAAAAGGGTTACAATGCATCTACAGAATCGGAAACCAATAGGTAGACCGATGAAGGAGCTATAGAGATCTGTCACAAAAAAAAGAGGAGACTGAATTTAGCTCTCTGCAACACAACTTTGGAGCTTCAGCTGTAAGATCAGTCTGAATGTCTATAGTGAAATGCTGACCTTTCTGACTCTGCTGGCAGTTTCATGAAACTGTCATCATAGCTCAAGAAGCAAAGCATGTTGCTGTGCCAGATGAGTTAGTCTGACAATTACACAGTGTTCAAACAACATATTCCCCTTCATTAAATGCATTTTGTATGGGAGACTTAATGGCCTGCTAGTGATATAAATAATGTATAATTATTAAAATGTTGTCCTTTACTCATCTGCCCTACTTTACTGCTGCAGAAACCTGAGTTCAGTCCTTCCTTCCAATAGGGCAGCATGAGTACCCCAGGATGCCCTTGGGCAGCAGTGACAGTTACCCACTTATCACACTGTGTTTACTGGCTATGCTGGGGATCTTATCCAGACTTCTCCCTGCAGTACAATTGCTGAATGAGGGCTCTGGGATTTGTTTTGGCATGTATGTCGGGAGGAAACAAAAAGGGAGAAATGGAATCATGGGGACAACTTGAAGGAAATATTTAATGGGCAAAAGTCTGCCTCAGCTAGAAGAATAGCTTTCCAGTTTAAAAGCATGTAATAAGCACACTAAGAATGCATCCTCCTAATGCATCAGTCCATCCCATTATTGCTTTATGTAGCAGTACTCTGCATTTACCATATAAAATTAATCTGACCTTTTATTAATGTGCAATTGGAATTACATATTGATTTTATGTATCCAAAGCATGCAGACTGTTTATATACTAAAAGAGTGAAATGTTTTAATGTCTAAACTGCATTAGTCTCTTTGCCAGAATTTATCTGTGCCACTAATTCACAAAAAAGGAAGAAACAGTTTGATCTATGCTATTTAGGAACTAAAGAGATTCAGCCGCGCACCAGAATTTAATAGCTTGCTTTTCTACACTGACAACTACTACTGTAATTGGATTTTCTTTCCAGCACTGTTTGTTTAAATGGAATAGAGATATTCAGCATTCAGAAACACTGGAACAGCTGAGCAAGCCAAAAAGATGTTAGGGGGTTGATCCTCCTCTGGCTGACCTACGTAAAAGTTTTCCCCTTCGTAGAAAACGATATGAGAGAAGAACACAGTCTCCATCCTGCAGGAAAAATGTGTTGCTTGCAAGGCCTAGGAAGACCTCAATAATTCTATGACAATCAGCTGAAGAAACTGCTGTTAGTCAATAAAAAGACAAAAGTATGAAAACCCAAAAGTCAACAACACTGAAAATATGTCCATGCAAGTTGTATCGTCCCCCCTTGGACTGATGGCCATCTTTAGCAAAGCACTGAAAATTACAGTGGTGTGAATGAATTTATCCAGGGACTATGGCAGCACTGAAGAACAGCAAGGGAACAGAGCATGTCAAGGCTGAAATATGGACTCAGACGCTGATAATTAAGAAAGTAGTATCTGCCTGTTTCAAAAGCCAGCCACTGAAACAAATGAATGGGTTCATAGTCTGTAATAACCAACCTCAGCATCAGCTCACCCCTTCAGCTACACTGCAAACCAAGTTTCTCAAGGGCTTGCAAAACTCTGTGTAGAACCTGCACTGCTCCTATAAAGGCTCTTCACTTTGTGTTCACAGACACTCGGTGGGATGGAACCCTCTCCACTTTCCAGTACTTTCCCCTTTCTGGAGAGATTTCTAGCAATATTTCTGCTGCATTTCATAACTGCTGGAAGAAAACTTCACTTGACTAGTGGCAAAAACATTGCACAGTCATCTAAATTTAGCAGCACAATAGCTCAGGTCAGCTTCTGAATATACCTTGGCCTACTCCTGCTCTAGTCTGGGCTGCTGGCCAGTCTGCCTTCCTGTGGGATGAAGTTCTGCCAGAAGAAATGGGAATGGGAAGGACTAAGACATTTCAACCAGAAGAGGGAAATGTCAAGCACCACTCTTGCATCTTTCCACAAATAAAAACCAGAACATCAGAGTCCTGACAGAAGAGAGAGTAGCTGGTAATGAAGGGGTTTTCTTATGAATGGTAAAACTTAACAGTAGTAGCTGTAATGTCAGGATGCAGTTAAACACACCAAAGCTTGGTGAGCCCATCTCAATCCGAAGACAGAGAATCTGGATAAAAGCAGCTTTACTTTGCAAGGCATTATATGCTTAAGAAATGTTTTTAGGACGTGAGGGAAACCTATTACATACAGTAACTGCTCAAGGAACTTCAGCCCCTGCCAGCTGCAGGAGAGCACAGAGGGAATGAAGCAGTCTTAGTGAAAAGACACCTTTTATCTCAAATATTACAGGGAAGCATTCATATAAGCAATACCATAGGTCTGTCAGCCTTTCCACAAGCATCTCCAGTGTGAGAAGGCTATATGACCAAGTGAAAACTCCCCAGACTGGACAACGGCATTCCATCTTTGCTTGGAATTGTATCTTGTATCAACATTCACCATCACATGCCTGCCCTACTATGCTTCTGAGGCAAACATTGCACTCAGAGTGCACTTTCTGCACTTAAACCCAGATGTTTCTCTATTTCCCTCATAGCCCTGTGAAGAGGATGGAAGGGCAACGGTGAAGACTAAGAGTCAGTCGGAGGGTGGCATGGTTGTGGTTGCAATGCACGGTATATGGGGGATTTTGGGATGGCTGCTGGGCACTTTGACTAAGAGCTTCACTCTCCAGTCTGTCTATTCTCATCTACTACTGAGTAACTGAGCAAGTTAAATTTCAATCAACATGCTAAAGACTCCAGTAGCAAAGTGAAAAACACCTTTAAAAAAACCTCAAGGAATTCAAGGGTGGCTTTTTCCAGACGCCAGCTGATTGCATACATCTTATGAAAAGAAATTCAAAATGGCCTTGCCAGTTCCAAAACTGGGCAGCAGAGCTGGGAAATGAGCTGAGGGGGATGAACACATATCACTGCGTAGGGATTGATGTTTGCTTCCCTGTTCAGTGCTCTAGACAGCCTCATGCTTCAGGCATGCACAATGCTTACAAAGTTCCTGCAGAGTCTTGTCTTCAGTAATCTGTATGCTTTGTTTAGTTAAGTGTGGACTTAAAACATACATGAATATGACTGTCTTTAAAGGTTCCCTTCCAACCCAAAGTATTCTGATTATGTGATTCTTATGCAAACATTAACTACTATAAGCATTCCATAAACGTGACATGTGGAAATGTAAACAGTGAGAACAAATGTCAGGAATGAGATGAACAGTGAGAACATCTATTAATAAAATAGTTTGTGCAATTTTTCTTCCATGTCATTATCAAGTTATCTATCTGAATCAAAGATCACCAAGACAGCTTCAAGGGCAGCACCAAGAGATACCCCATTGGTTTTTGTTTCTTTTTTGTTGCTTTTGGCTATCGCTCCCTGTTACACTGAAGCAACCTGTAAGTCAGATCCCTGTGATGTCAGCCATACAGGCCACATTGCTGCACAGGTACATAAGTATCTTCAGCCATCTGAGGTATGGCTTAAACCTGGTATTTAATCAAGTCAGGCCAAAAATGTAATAAGAAAACAGGCTTGAAAAAGTTAGAGACAGGCTAGTAAATGCTTATGACAACTTACACACACTTTCTAACCATGCCGTATGTTAAACATCTCTTTCTCTTAGAAGCCAAAATGCTAAATGTTCCCTGCTTTGATGTATAACAGTCCATTACTGTATCATTAAGAAAGCTGAATTAGTGTATTAGCACTACTGTCTATAAATCTCCATGTACTACTGATATTTTTAATTCAAACCCAAATGGAAGTACTAGCACTATAGTTCTGGGTGGAGAACAGTTTCTTCTCCAGTCACGTAGCTACAGGACAATCATAGCTTTCTCTCTCATAAGCACATACACATATGTAAAGTGTCTGACCATCAGCGAGTCATAGCAGAGCTGGAACGTGTGAACCTGAGTATAACTGCGTTAATGGAAATTTTTATGAGTTTACTGAAACAGCAATTTTGAGACATAGATAAGGCCAGCCACTTCCCATGTAAGCAACATTTCAATGCAAATTTCAGCTGTCCTGCATTGCATTATTAGTACTAAAATGTGTAGAAGGCTTGGAGAGTAGCAGGTGGAGAAAACAGAAGTGGGATGAGGGTTCTCATCCCTGATGCTGAGATAAATACAGGAGTTCCTCATTTCATTGTTCTGCCTTTACTGGCAGAAAAGCAGACCCCCTCTCTACCTGAGTGCTTCCAAAGGAAAGTGAGCCCATACCATCTTAGATGGGGTTACACGTGGCTTAATACTGTGAACCCTCCTGCTCTGGAAAAGAAGGCTTTTCCATCCTTTCCAAACCACTGATACTGCCAGCCGCGGTTGTGGTTATGAGAGACAAGTGTAGCATGATATATTTCCAGCTCAAAAATCCTAGCCCTAAAATCAAGAGCTCTCAATCTTATATTACAAAATCTTAATTTCTAAAATCAGGTATTCTAGGTATTTCCTGTTCCCAGATGACAGGCAGAGATGTATGCCTAAGGAATAAACAGTTCCAGAAATAAACTTTTGTTCAGAAAAACTGCATTAGGCTAGAAGATGAGAAAAGTAATAATAATAAAAAATAATTGGAAATTCTCCTCTTGTTTTAAATGTAAATGTTTACTTTTCTGTCACTAGAAAGCAGCATAGCGTTTTATTTTCTGTATGGACCTGGAATGCTCTTTTGCTTTCTGATGCTTTTTCATAGAAACAGAAGGGAGAGATGCTCAACTATCAATGTCCTGCCTCTTTAGAGGGCAAATGCAGCACAAGTACTGGCATAATACATGTTCTTACATGGATTTACCACTGTTCCACCAGTGCTGGAAGGAATACCCTAGGGATGGGAGGTTCTTCCTGACCAAGACATTCAAACTTAGGTTCATCAATTTAGCCCCTTTAACCTATATTAAACCACAAAAACAAACAGCCAATGCCAATGGTAAAAGCCAAGTACTCAGCACTCTTCAGAAATTAACTTTTCCTCTGTTCCCCATCCCCCAACGCTTAAATTAGGATATCTAAAATTTTCTCTCACAGTTGTTCAGATTTCTTTGTCCCCCTAATGAAGCTCTCTCAACAGTCAAACTTGTGGCCTGCACACCTGCACAATGGAAAACAGAAAAAGACAGCAACCTTGCTCAAAGTTGACCAAGGAGCAAGTGGACCATAATTCTTGAGTTTTTTATTTCCCCATATATCCCAATGTGAGACTGCTAAGTAAATGCCATGGTAAAACAACAGTGAAAAATTGTTCTCAGCCTTCCTTTAAGGAGATGCAGCTCACACAAGACTTTGCCACAGCAGTGGCTTGGGCCCTGCTCTGCACCATGCCTTTGATTCTGTTAGACACTAGACATGTCCACAGATTCCACACGTCATTTCTGAACACTGTACTATCCAAAAGAAAGACAAAATATAGGTGCAGAGCTCTTCAATAGGGACTCAACCCTCATCAAAGCGATTTACTGAACATTCAAGGTGTGAACTCAGACAAAGATCTTCACAGGGTGTGACATGCGTGCATTTTGCACTGACAAACACATCTTACAAGATTTGTTTCCCTAAGATCTTCAGCAAAACTGCAGAAATAAAAAGACAGTTTTACTTTAATATTCCAGTAGTGCACAGGGAAAAAACACTGTTTTCTTTTGCTTGTTTGGTTATTTTTTTTAACTCTCTTTTCCCTTGGGGAAATCTAATTTTGGCAACATGTGTGGGATGGAGCACTAATCTGCTGTTTTAGCATGTGTATATCTGGAATTTTCAAGCCATTTTTCCTAGCCTTGTGAACCTTCTCAAAATACTTCAAAAAAGAAAGACACAAGGGATGACCCCCAAAAGATGCTACAGAGAAATTCAACTGTTCTTGTGGCTTGATTCTACCCTGTTAAAGCACTTACAGTCTAAACAACAATGTACTATTCCCACTCATTTCAGACAGGTCATAGCCTGAGGGCTGTATTAGTGAGATGAGGAGCTCCAGGGAGAGTATAGCTGTGCCCATTTTTGTGTTGCTTTAGAAGATTCAATCAGACTCTTTGAGGTAAGAAGCTTGTATCAGCAGGTGAGTTGAAAACTAATTTGCCTGGGAGTTGTGCTGGTTTAACTTCAGCAGTTCTCTCAAACTGGGCTGGTTTAACTAATGCAGATGGCTGCATAATAATCTTAGCTCAGTTTAGGCTAAACCAAAATTTGAAAATTGCTTTATTTTCTTTTTTTCTTTTTTTTTTTTACTTTTTTATTATTATTTTGTGAGGGAGAAAAACCGAATGCAAAATAAACACCTACATTGAGATACCAAGGTGCCCTGTGAGTTGTTTTCATGCAATTCAGATTGAGTTGCCCTTCATAAAGTACCTCATATATAGAGCTGCCTGCAGTCACCAGCAGTCAAGCTTACAGTGCAGCCCTTCTTCTAGAAGTCTTCTCTTTTGGACCAGTTTCTGCCTACGATGCACAGGGAAAGAAAGAGATAATGTAAATAGCTTAATGCTTGTTCCTCTACGTCCAACTGTACCCAGTATGCTTCCAGCCCTGTGCAAAAACAGTGGAAGTGAAATGAACAGTGGGCTGGAATGAAAGCTGGATCTGTCAATGCAGCCCAGCTTCCAGGCTGGGACAGATGAACAAATGTGCTTGCATGCTCTAAGTTTATACATATTCCAGAAGGGTTCACATACAGACTGCTGAGGAAATCAGACTGATGAGTTATTTTGGTACTAGTCTGCATGCAAATGAATCCTCCCAAACAGGCAGACACCAAATTCAGATGTGCTTCTTAGACAAAGTAAATAAGCAGCCACAAAGTCATTTGCAAGGCTCATCTAAATCTGTGCAATCATGCTGGTACAAGCTTGTTTTGAACAAGGTCTGCTCTTAGGAGAAAATGAGAGGAAAAGTTAAAAAATGCATCCCTTAACCCTACTAGCTCTCAGAAGGATACATGCACCTTTTCAATGGCAGCTGCTACGTTTAGCTTAGCTTTCAGCTGAACGGAGGGTTTCCACATAAACATCCAGGACATGGCCAGTGGTTAATAAACCATAAGCTGCTCCAGAATCTACAGTGAGTCTTTGTGGATTTTGTTAAAAGGCATACTGAGTAAAAACAGTGGAGCAAGGAAATGTAAATGTTTTTCATGAGTCTAGATTCATACTATCAAAATATCCTAAATCAAGTTTATGAAACCTGAAAGGGAGTTCTGAGCTCTCGCAGCCTAAGCTGTATCTGCTTATCCACTCTCTGAAGAGCGGTTGACACGTCTCAGATGGATGGAAAACATTCCATAAGCAACTGTGGAGGGTGTGGTGGCACAGCAGCCTGCAGAGTAGCACAGAAAACACATTGATTCCTCCTGCCTACTGTGTCCCCTGTTAGATCCAGCATACCAGAAAAGGCTGCTGTGACTCCGCAACAGCAAGGGCGTTTTAGAAATTAGAAGGAAACTGGTGGAATACCAAGAAACACTCGTTTTTTCCAAGAGATGCTTAGTGGTCACTGCTAACACTGTTAGATCACTCACACTGGGATACAGCACAGCGCTTTCTCACAGCTGCACTGTCAAGAATGTCATGCTGCACACATGGATCTGGTTCATGTTTCAGTGTGAACACAGTCCACTACCCATTTGACTTTAAGACAGAACATGCAGAATTACTTTTTTAACTGCTTTATACATTTCTATCACACCCTATCACTGTAGTAGCTGGATAACAAGTCCATAGTATTTAAAGTCTTGCAGAAAAAAAATGTCAAGGCCTTTGGAAATCTGCTTCCTTTTTACTACCTATTCACTGAGTGTTTTTCTTTTTTCTTAACTATTTTGAGTGTAGAACAAAAAGGTATACATGCAAACTGGTATCTTCAGACATACAAGCCACAGACAAATACAACAGTGACCCTTCCCACAGCTTACGTATTGATAGGGTTTCACATACAGAAAGTACAGGTTTGTGCCAGACAGATCACATTCGTTAACAAACACAGAAAGCTAAAAAGCAGTATGTTCTCAGTGTACTATAAATCACTCAGACAAATTGAAGCAGCAATAAAATAAGCAAAATTTCTGGTCACTTGCA
Organism: Neopsephotus bourkii; assembly: GCF_033783945.1. NCBI lineage: Eukaryota > Metazoa > Chordata > Aves > Psittaciformes > Psittacidae > Neopsephotus > Neopsephotus bourkii. The sequence continues at coordinate 2,177,418 of NW_026902234.1, read as the reverse complement.
CTATAAAGGAAAACAGTTTATTGAAATTCACAACTGGAGAGGTCCAACTCAAGCCCACAAATGCTGATCTTGGATCTTCTCAGCATATGTTTAGAGTAAAACGATGACTGCAAAGCACTGGAGACAAGCATACAAAACAGCTTCTATAATTGCTTACTGCTGCTTCAAGAGGCAGGCTAAAAAGAGATCAAAATAGTAGTTTTCTGAATGAAGTTTTAGAAGGGGGAAACTGTAACAGTTTTTACTCTCTGAGATTATGGATCTTACATGCTGCTAATGCTCAAGAGAGGCACACAAAATCCTTCAGAACATGCTGGCAGAACAGCTGCCCTTCTAGAGGACAGCTGTACCCAATGTAACAGCACTGGGCTTGCTGGCCTCTGGAGTGGGCTTTTGGAGAGAGCACTGCAGCTGCAAGAGGACTAACCAGCGCACACCCCGCTTCAGTGACTTCAAATTGTTAGCCAGGCTCTCTATGGCAAGCAGCTCAGCACAGACCTGTGGGACTGTAAACTGCATGGGCAGGCACAGGGCAGGGACAAAATAAGGAAAGCATAAAAGTCACTCAAAACAATTGTTCCTAGCCCCATCACCGCTCCTTGACCATGCTCAGCAGAGTGACAGGTATATAAATATTTATCCTTCACTGACCTGCTTCGCAGGCATGTGCTCAGAAATTACCAGTTAGTTCATATAAGAAACACAGAAAGGCCAAGCTTTGTAACACAAAAGCTTCTTTTAATACTTGTGATACTGCTACAGAGACATTATTCAAGACAGCTGTTGACAGCTATTTTAAAAAGAAGTTTCAAAAAAAAAATCTGTGTTTCTTGTCCTATGATAAGCCACATGACCAGGCACGTCATCCTGTAAGGGAGGTGGGGGAAGAGTTTAGCAGTGTGGGAAAAAGACGGTTAGATCTATATAATCTGTTTGTTTTCCTGCTTGAAAAACAGGGCTGCAGAATGACACAGGACCAAACAACTATAAGCATAACTGAGAGTTGTTCTGCTGAGTGCAGAGGTAATATAAAAATGTAAAAGTGTTCTTGTCCAATGCATGAACAAGTGGGGGAGCAGGTCCTGTAAGATTTGTGAATGAACTTTCCTGAGATTTGGTAAAAGGAGGGTCAGCGTGTGGTACAAGAGAATTTTGGTCTTCCAAAGTATTTTATGAGATCTAACAATAAGCTCTCTTCAGTTTTTGCCACTTAAGAGATACTCAGATAGGAACTGAACTTCATTCCAAAAAACGGGCATCGCCTTGCTTATTCCACAGTATTTGGCTGTGGGCCTACTGTTCATCCAACATTTCCAAAACAGCTCCCCCTATCCCACTGCTGAGCGCCTCTCAGCAGAGCAACACCTTCAAAAACAAGTAAGATCCTATCCCTACTAGCATGAAATGAGGAAGCTAATGCTGCTGCATGAATTAACAGTGTGGTCAGACAGGTGTTGGCCAAAACTTTAACAAGGATGGCAAGTATTCTGCTGGATATCTTAAAGGACGCTGTTACAGAGATAGTCTGTGATGCTGCAGCTGCTGAGGACTGAGGACTTGATACTTGAAAGTGTGCACTTTCCCTGTGATTTAGCTGATGCAGGAAACGAGGGTTGGGTATTTCCTGCTTCTTGGCTATTTTAAGAGACGGGAGGTAGTCACATGTGGTTTTCTTACAAGCTCTCTTTCAATACTTGACTTCTTGGGGCCCAGTACTGTTTCCATTGGAATGAATGAGCTTTCTGTCATTGGTCCCTGTTTAATGACTGACAATTTATTATAGACCTCTCTGCTACTGTAGCTAGGCATCTTGTGATATGAAATCTGTTTTAAAAAATTATTTATCTACATATCTTAGAGCACACTTCTGAGATATAAAAGCTCTATAATCATAATACAGAAAACAAAGATTTGGAAGGAGGATGAATTAGAAATGCAAAGTGCTGTAGGTGTTTACAAGGCTGACTCTAAGCTCACTCTTATCTGTATGATATCTGACTTCCTCAGTAAAGCTGGGTATACTGAGCAAGTTACGCCACATATACCCTGATGTGCTAAGCTGCTTGGCACATGAACCTAGCTTTGCTTCCCTAGGTGGACACTGTTTCCTCAGCCTTCTTGCCTAATCAGGTCCAGTGCAGTCTCCAATAACCTTTAACTGTTCGAGGAGGAAAAGGCACTGCTACTCACTTCCATACAACAGTCTAAAGGTTACAGGTATTGCCAAACTGTACAAAACCCAGACTCGAAGTCACAGTATCACAGTATCACAGTATGTCAGAGATTGGAAAGGACCTCAAAAGATCATCTAGTCCAATCCCCCTGCCGGAGCAGGAACACCTAGATAAGGTTACACAGGAACGTGTCCAGGCGGGTTTTGAATGTCTCCAGAGAAGGAGACTCCACAACCTCCCTGGGCAGCCTGTTCCAGTGTTCCGTCACCCTCACTGAGAAGAAGTTTCTTCTCAAGTTTAAGTGGCACCTCTTGTGTTCCAGTTTGTACCCATTTCCCCTTGTCCTATCATTGTTTGCCACTGAGAAGTCTTCAGCTGCCTGGTTTGGATCAGCAATTTAATGCCCACTGAGTATGCCAAACATGAGATTGCAGGGGTATTCCCTCCTGGTTTTCCTGCTGTATTAACGCACGCATGAGTTTACTGATTGAAGACAGAAGAGCGACTCCACAACTGATGGCTTGGGCATGCATTTAGGCTTCACAGCTCTAGGGTCGACAGATTCCCTCACAGCCCAACAGATTCCAAGAATCACACTCCTAGTGATGAATCATGACTCTGCCACAGGAAACTGGGGATCCTGATGTAGTACAAGGGACTCCTCAGGGCACCAAGGCTCTTGAAAGCCAGTCTTGTGATGATCTGTACTTAGACACTTCAACACTGTTTACCAGCACCTCCTGCTGTGTGTCAGATAGTCTCGGATCACAGAAATCCAACCATTTGCTGTGGATGAGGGGAGGAACTGGTACATTCCCAGGTCTTCCTTTGGGACAGAGCTGGGATGTGCCTTTAGCTTGTAACCGTAACCACAAACATGAAAGCATCCCTCTATTCAGTAGTGTATATGCAATCTATAGTTTTTGTCCTACATAATTTGCCTGAGGTCATGTAGGAAGTCTATGCTGGCAGAGCAGCGGGATACATCATCTAAGTACCACCCTGGAGTTCTACTCACTGGGAAAAAATTCAGTGGGAAGGAGATGGGACGATGGAGAAGCAATTCAATCAGCTGCTTTGAAACAACCAAAAGTTTTTGAAACATTTGGCCTGTAGCTGATTAGGCTTCTTGCTTTGGCAGTAGCTGCTGTGTCATGTCTAAATTCTATGTGGAAATCACTGATTATTAAACAAGTCTTTATCTCATGTTTTCACACACTATTCAGAGAGAGGCTTTATCTACCATAAAGAATTATTTGGAAGGCACATTGATTTTTATCCTATTCAAAGGATTCCAGCTTCATTAATGGTGATTACCTCAGTATAACTATAGGCTTGTGTAGTTACGTTTAATGGATGTGGTAAGCACAGCAGCTCCACTGTTTACAAAATCTATCAAATGAGAAGAGCTACTAGGAAAAAAAGACTTAGCTGAAATCTAGAAAACAATTTTTTTTTCCTAACAAAATACAGGAAACTGGGGTTAGCTAGCAAGAGGTAAGAGAAAGGAGGGTATACAAAGGAATACTATTTCAGTAGGATTATTAAAGCAAGTAAAACTTCAGGTAATTTCCTCTAATTCTGCTGAAAGTAACTGATCTGGATTTTGTTTTGTTTCGAAGTAGTGCTGTTGGGGAGAGATAAGCACAGTGAGAGAGCAGTACAACAGCTTTTCAGCACAGACACCTCCAGGATGCATGTATGCTGTCCCTTTAAATCCTACAAGCTTTAATGCTCCGAGTGCTGGAGGGATATTCTGCAACACGGAGTTTCAGGCAAAATTCCTAATTGAAACTGATCTGGTTTGCAGGCAGGAAAAGTAGTTGTTTATATTTAAATATCGTCTCACTGGGGAGTTAAAATCTGTTTTCAAAAATCAAGCTACAATAGAAGCCATTAAAAACCCCCAACATTTTCCAACCACACACAATTGCACCAGATAATTCCTATTCAAACTCAGGGAAAAATTATGGTAAAACTTCTGATACTATGATGAGGTCAGCTGTTGGCAAGTGCTAGTATTTCAATGACAACCACAACAATAATTCATTGGCATTACTAGAACAAGCAGATTTAGCTGGTAAGGAGTGGATTGGTGAACAGTTTACTTACCTGAAACAAATTCTTACCTTAAGTGAGAGTTAAGAATGGCAACTTACCAGCTCTAAGAACCTCCTCACCACCTGTCTTTGTTTTAAGTTAGTTTCACCATCCAGGTTAGCTGTTTCTATATGGCACAGCCCATCAGGATCACTTGAGGAGAGCAGCAGTATGTCAGCGGGTATAATTTCATTGCAGCGAAGCTGCACAAAGTCTCCAACTTTCACCTCTTTCCAGTATCTGCTTATATATTTCTTCTCATTTCTAGGGAAAAAAAAAAGAAAATAAGATGACATTAACAGCACTTATATTTAAAAAAAGAAAAAAATAAATGCAGAGAATGGGGTTCTTCTCATAAGATCTGGTTTGACTAGAGGACAACTGGTTAATGTTAGACCTGGTTAAGCAGGTGAAGCAGCTTCACACACTCTCTTTTCCCTCCCTCTTGCTCTGAGCCATCTGCCTGACCCCAAGAAGGGGAGAGGGCTGCTGTCCATACTGGGTGAAAAGGATTCCCTTTCAGGGCAAGAAGAGAACTGAATACAGGCTTGGGTGCAGGCCACCCACATTGCACAGCTCCTGAACTCCCTCCATCACGTACCACCCTCTGATGCACCCTCAGACAGCTTCCCCTTGTTTCCTCTTTTCAACAGGGACAAAGTTTGTATAGTGTTGCATGTCATATTTGGATGAAGAAGCCAAAAATCCTTAACTGAAAGGAATTTTCACTATTTATCACTAAACCTACAATTACAAATATATGTCACGTGGAAAAACATGGTCCCAGATACGCTACTGGGAAAAGGCACTGCCATTTCTTTTAAATATTTCTGCAGTATTTTCATTCTAGCCATAGCACTGTGTTACATAGCTGATTTCTGCTTAGTTACGCTGAACCTTTTATTTTGGAGTGTAATTTTTTTGTCAATTCAAAGACCAACCCACCTGAAACAGTGATGTGTATGTTCATTTAGATATGACCACTGAAACTCTCTAGTTTTAAAGGTCATGCTAGTTTGCTATTTTTTAACATTTTCTTGAGAGCAAGAAGAAAAAGAAGCAGGTGATTGCTTAATTAATTCATGACGCACAGACTCGTGCGCCTTCTTGGCATTTGTGCAAATTGCTGCCTTCTTTCGTGTTTTGCAAAGAAATTAATTTCAAACCAGCAACAACATTAACTTGGTAAAACACCTCCAGAAAATGGGCAGCTGCTATTCTGACATTTTTTCTAAGCTGTCAGAAGGCCATTTGCCATGCGAGCACCAAGACGGCTGTCAGTGCTGGCACTGTCACTGTCACCGTCACCAGAGACAGTCTCCTGTGACAGCACTTTAACTGGCAGAATGAGATTCTGATGGGGACTGGGGAGTGGTGGTGGCTTTTTTATGTTCTTTAAAGTATACTGTTTTAAAATACATCACTTTCAGTAGTAATGTAAATAGATTTGTAAGCAAGTGAAAACATGCAACTTCTGCCAGTGTTATTATCTTGGAGTTACTGTTAGTCATGCCATGTCTAACTCATCCTTGTCATTCCTTCACTGGTGTTACAGGAATTAGTAACTTAATTGTATTTTATTCATATATTTAGCCTATATCCTGAACAACAATGCATCAGGTAGCACGACAAGGATGTATTAGATCACGTTTTACTTCCCAGAATTTCTTCACTGTCCTTTCCTAACATCCAGTTTATAATGGGAGGAATGTAAATTATGGCTGTGATTTCTATTTTGATAAAGCCTGAAAAGAATTAAAAAGAGCCAAGTTAAAAACATGATAGTCTTAACAAAGGCAGGTAATATACATACTGGGTGCTGAAATTACTCATTCCCTTCACACCCAGGCTGAAACTAACATTTAACTCTTCCTGCTAACGAGTATGAATTGCTTTGAAACCTAGTGTGCCACAGCATAGTACAAATCACTGCACCACAGATCTGGAGGGTTCATTAGCCCTGCAACCTGTAACTCTAAATTCCTCCACATGTGGCCACTGCCCTTCATCCTTTTTAATTTAACTGTGAAACTGGGTGATGTTCAAATGCATGTACAATGATTAGCAGTACAGAAGTATGATCAGGCTAAAAATATCAAGTAGTCCCATACTATGCTATAAGCACTAAATTTTTTTATTTAACTTCTATTGTTTGGAAAGCACTGCTATTTTAGTATTTCCTCATTTCTCACATACTTAGCAACTGCCACAACTGTATACACTATGGCAGGAAGGGTGGATATCAAGCAACACAAGGCAAAATGGCTGTGCTGGGATAAATGAGTTTGTTCAGCCTGGAGAAGAGAAGGCTGCAACCTTCCAGTACCTAAAGGGGTCTTATAAGAAAGAGACAATTACAAGGGCCTGTACTGACAGGACAAGGGGGAAATGGCTTTAAACTGAAAGAGGGTAGATTTAGATCAGATATAAGAAAGATGTTCTTCACTCTGAGGGTGGTGAGATACTGGCACAGGTAGCCCAGAGAGGTGGTAAACCCCTGTAAGTGTTCAAGGCCAAGCTGGATGAGGCTTTGAGTAACCTGATCTCGTTGAATATGTCTCTGCTTATTGACGAGGGCTTGGACTAGATGACTTTTAAAGGCCCCTTCCAACGCAAATCATCTTATGGTATTTACCCAACAGTCAGCATGATTTTGCCTGGCAGGGTCCTGTCTGTCCATTTACCTTGTAGGTGCTTCTGGAAGGTCTTCCTGTCTTTGGCCCTTAATGTCCTAAAATCATCTGCAAATTATGCTGTCTTTCCTTTCATAATTACCCAGCTGAGAAATTAATGCTTATAACAGATGAATTGGTCAATTTCTCTTAGACCTTGCCATTTATCCTTGGTTTGTCCTGAGTCCATTGCTACTGAGTCCTTGATGACAGTCCTCCACAGCTTCAGCAGCATGCTTTGTCAAGTTTAAGTAAACATCATCTGACCTCCTGGACAATTTTGTTGAAGGGCTCAAAGAATTCTGTCAGGAACACAGGAACAGGAAGGCACCATCTCAGGTAGTGGGCCCAGCAACTTCCCACGGTTGCAGAAAACCCTGATATGGATATTTAGAACAGAAGCTAACACCCAACATTTGTAGCTGCCCTCACCACAAGCCTGAAGATAGATTTTAGTACCTATAATAAACTTAAGGTTGATGCTGCAAGAAACCAAAGCTGAAAATCATGATGAAAACCACAAAGAGGTCAGAGATACTAATTCTTATATTTCAAAACCTTCTTATGTTTCAAAGTAGATAGAAATCTTCCAAATCAATACGCTGTCATGAATTACTGCCACTCTGGAATGGGAATAGATACTATTGTTACTCTCAAGTGAAATTACTACCGTGAAGTATTAGTTTCAGACAGCTAAGCCCAGCTACTGTAACATGTTTTGTTGGGCTCACGTATTAAAAATGTCTATTCTTCTGCATACAACCTATTTTTTATCAACACATTTACGTGCAAAGAATGTATCTGTCAGCTGTGGTTTAAACCCACAGTCATCTAAATCTTCACACTCCTCTCTTCCACAATCAGAAGCAGAACTTGCCAGTGCTTTTACTTTTCTGAGTGTATCTTTACAGGTAGACATTGAATGAAATCTAAAGATGAATGGCTAAAACGTCAGATGGAGCAGCTGCATTGACATCAACACTGTTGTGAGCCAACAGCAAACGTGGTCCTGGCAGGAGTCAGACTCCTCTAGAGGCTAATGTTCTTTTGCAACAATAAAATGCAATTATCCCAGCATATTCACCTTCAAACATACAAGGGAAAGTCTGCAGCATCCTTTCAAGGGTATGACTATAGAGAAAATTAATTGCTGTTAAAAATTTGTATTAGTCTACCTACAGCATGTATTTGGCCTGTGCTCTGTTTTGAACAGCCTGCAGTTTTGTGCCAAATTTGAGGTTGGCTATGGTTAACAGCAAAACCTAAGCAAAATTAAAAATATTGACGATTTCTTTTCCTTAAATATTAGTTTTAAATTTAGAAATACAGAAACTCAGAAATTGGTTATTTTATTTTTTTATTTTTATCTTTTTCTATTAGCCATGCTTTTTCTTCTTCTGGTCTAGTTTGTAGGATGAGGTGATAAAGACCATGTCCATAATTTTCCTTTTCTGGCCATGTAGACATCAGTTTATAGCTGCAAAAGGCTGAAGATTTCAAACAGTCTCTACTTATAATTTTCTTTCTTTTGAATAGTTTTGAACTGCTTTGGTGTAATAAGGAATTACTCAAAATTTCTCTAAGGGAGATAAAACCCCTGCACATATAATCTGAATCTTTCCTCTTCTAATTTTCTTTTTTTTTTTTTTTTTTTTTTTAAATTCTGGCCAAAATATCACAAGCAACTTGGTGAAGGAAATATGAGGGCCATGCAGCTGTAATCTGTTCCACTTGTGGATGGCCTGCAGAGCAGAAATTTTACATGTTAAAGCAAGAAGATGGGACTACTAGGTAATCATTTCTTACTTCCTGTACTTCTCCACTGCAAAAAAATACAGCTAATGAGTGGGAATGGCAGACGCAGGTTTGATTCTCCAGTTCCAGTGAATGGTTGGGGCACTCATCCTTCTATGTGACATTGTCCTAGCTTAGTTCCAGCACAGGCTCCTGTATTAATCTCAGCAGGGCTTGTAAAATACATCTGGCAAAAGATGTTTTCTTGTACCTTTTGGGGTCCTCAGTCTGTTCACTGTGTCTTACACAGCATACCACTTCCTACAAAGGTTGTGCCTGTGACCCAGAGGTTTTTAAGCCTCTCAAAACATCCAAATGAAATGTTGTTTCCCAGTCCAGGCCCATCCGCTGGCCTGCTTTTGAAGTAACAATCATCTTCACTTCAAAAGAAACCAGACTCCTTTGCCTTCCCTGCCAGCTGAGGATGGTCATTGAACCAATAGGCTTTACAAGAAACACTGCAAGCAATTAAGTCTGTAGAAGAGGAAAAGCCCTCCACAAAAGACAGGTCAAAGAGTTGTGTATGTACAAGGCAGAGCTGTTCTTGGTGTCAGCAAGGTCCTTCTTTTCCATCTCAAGAGGCAGAAACAGACTGCGGGAGCACAAAAGAATGTATCTGTTACCAGTGACTTAAAATGTTCAAATCAGTTGGCTACAAATGCTGTGACAAGCCTCCTGGTTAGGACCAAGCTAACTAAAAAAATCTCAAGGTTTGTTGGCAGGGCCCAAGCAGAGCAGCAACTCCCAAAGAAGAATCACAAACCATAACACAAGCATAAGAATGTCATGTCAAGCCAGACTATCTTTAGGGAGGACTCAGCATCTAGTTGTTTCTCAACAGGTCCTTCACAGTTATAGAGTTTTCCCAAATTGTCTGTTATTTCTCTTGCCTGGGCTGCAGCCTCATGTTCAATCCTTCACCTCTCCTCCCGACACTCCTGCAAATACGGAGGGGGTTCACACTGACTGAGCCCACAGCAGTCTATCAACACTTTGGTAGCAAGCAGCGATTTCGTCTAACTCATCACAGGCTACAAAAGCAGAGCTGCTGGGTAGCACTGAAATATGGGCGCAAAACTGCTGTACCAGTACTAATTACGATTTGAAAACTACAGGTGCAGCAGATTTCAGAGTTTCAAAACAAGAGCTGTCTATGAGACCAAGGCATATATTACACAAAGTCTGAACATGCTAAGTATCTATGGAAACCACGTTAGAACCATTTGGGTACAATTACAATACAGTGGCAAAATGAAGGAAAAACATGTAAGTCAATGCCAAAGAAGGTTACATAATACCCAGAATATGTCTCCATCCCACCACAAATGATAACATCTGTTTCTATGAAAATAAATCATGAAAAGGCTCTGAATCTGATATTAATCAGCCAAAACAGATTAAGAGTGTGTTCTTGAGAAACACTGAAGAGAACAAAATCTCTCCATGACTGAAAAAGTTTCTGAATAGATCCTGTAATATGCACATTATTTTAAGGGCACTTACAAGTTTTCTTGTTTTCATGGACTTAGAATATTCTTTGTTTCTTTTTTTGAAGATTAGCAAGTGCACATGTATGTTACAGTTGCTAGAAGCAAATGTGTGTGTATGGCAATGACGAGTCATAAAGGTGCCTTTTATTAGATGCATACTTCCTGAAAACTGCTAATTTTTCTGTTACAACTCACATTTGCAGTGAAAAAAAATGTACCCAGGAAACCTCTGTGATTCAGATTTATAATGTGGAAGTAATAATTTAACTTCTCTTGGCAATGTCATCTCCATTATACCTCATGTTGAAAGAAACCTCAGTATTGTTCACCAAAATGAAACATTTGATACCCCGAATAAATGATTTTTCAGCCAAGAAGCTTTTAATAACAATATGAAACATAAAAGCAGAACTTTTAATGAAACTTTATACAAACTGAAGAAGAAAAAGCTGTGTTCCAGAACTTGATTTTAAAACTCTAAGACTGTTTAGAGAGATGTTTAGTATTAATGTTTGTTTTTTTTTTTAAGTGGTATGATTCTCTTAGGTTTACTGCCTAAACAGATATATTGGGAGAGAAGCGTACCAACTGCTTTTATTTAGCAGGATGAGCAGGTAATGGTTAGTACTGGGGCTTCCTAAATGGGTGTCATATAAGGAGGTGGAGAAAGTGAAGGAACAGCCTGGATGTAATTTGCATCCAGTCCTACAGACTTTAAAACCCGTGAGTCAGTCACCTCCATACTAAATCCACAAAGCTTTTGACAGCTTGCGATACGAGAACTTATCTTCTGAACAAAGTAACGCAGGAAGTGCTTATCTTCAGATGTCTTCCTCTGAGCATCACCAAACACAGCCCTTGCACTTGACAACACTTCTTACTGGTACCTAGAGCAAAAAACCACACAACGCAAAGGAGATGGCTATCCCAGCAGAGGGCCCACAGACAGGTAAGGTTCTCATCCTGACTTTCAGAGCCACCAGAGATATAAGGGTCGAGTATTTACATTGCAGTGCTGCTCCAAGCCACTGCAAAAAGATTCAGCTGAGCTTGGTGGTCTGCAAGCATGGAAGGAGAAACAATCCCTTACCTGAAGGGACCCCACTCAAATAACAGATACATTATGACACAAATGTCCTGTATCTGTGCCTGCTTCCAAAACAGATACAGAAAAAGCAGGAACTCTTTCAAGGAGATCTTAGATGCTAAATTTTGGTAAGGCATGAGCTCTATGTAAAAGCCTTCCAGGACCCTTGCCCTCTAAACCAATAATTAATGGCATGAGGGCACTCAGGAAAACTGTCTGCGAGCCTAAAATTCAGGTGTGAATTAGATGCATAAATCCAGGGGACTAAATCCTCCATTCAGTGCTCTCACTGCATTTAAGCCAGTACAATCAGGTGACCATTCCAAGGGAGCTCTTCATATATTAATGTACATCTTAAAAGGTAAATTTAGCATGAGGAAATGAGGAAAATCCCATTCTTCAACATATTCAGACACTTTAATGAATTGTTTTCTTTTTTCCTTTTCATTCTTCTGGTTATATACACCTGACGCATTTAATTTCAGTACTACCTGACCTGGGCCATAAAAATGCATCGGTATATTCACTATGTACACACAAAAGCCATTTGTAAATAACTACTAAAGTAAGGTGCTTCCTAAGTGCAACAGCTCTTATTTGAAAAATAATTCCTTTTCTTTCTTTCTTTTTTTTTTTTTTTTAGCTAAACATGCAACAGTTCAAAGAATTATCAGAAATGGTATTTACTGCTAATTACATTCACAGTCTTGAGGGAGTTGTTCACTGATACTCAGTTTGGGAGAATCTGAGGCTGATCTGAAAAGCACAATTGATATTTCAAATGTAGGAACTTATCTTAGGCTCTGTGTAGCCAATTTCTCTATATTTAGCTGCTCTTACAGGTTATTTAATCTGTCTTTAGGTGTCTGGATCACTGCTTGCCCCAGCAAGACAAGAATACTAATAGGAGGAAAAGCAAACAGCCTTAGGTTATATCTTAGTACCAAGAGATGTTTAAATTACCACAGTGTCCTCTAAACAAATATAAATGTAAATTTGAAAATCTAGAATTCTGGTATAAAATAGTAACAAGGTACTTCCTAAGAATGCCTTCTTAATGAAGATTGATAAGGCCACATGTAAACTGGGACCTGGGAGCAATTCCAAATATCCATGACTGACTGCATGCACTAGGTTGGATCCTTCATTAGAGTGAAACCAGTATGTGCATAAGTCTCGATTTGCTATTCTGTAGGCCCTGATGCAGTTCTAATTCAGACTTATATAAGCCTGTTTTTGTAGACATTCACAGAATATAGAAATATTCCTCGCTTACATCAGAGAAGAATTAGATGACCGAACTCCATGCAAATCATATGCAGTGATATGAATCTTTGAAAGTTTAAATCTGAACACGAATGTCTACAGATGAAAATTTTATATTCAAAATTTGTGGTGAAAGTAAATAGAGATCCATATTGAAGAAGTGAGAACCACAAAATGCAAAGTTCTACTATTTAAAGGAAATGTAGGATGCCGTTAGTAACATTTGAGTAATTCAGATTCAACAACTTGACTACTGTTGGTACCTACGTATAAGAAAATCAGGGTAAGAATTCTTTTAATGCTTTCAGTGTCAATTTGACTATTCTGAGAGCCCTTGCTTATATACTACCTGTTGCTTTCCCTGAATTAAAGATGTTGGTCTTCATCTCATTAATATTCCAAACTTACTGGAGCCAGTCAATGAGTGTAGTTGAATATGAAATACTAAGCTAGAGTAATACTTTTTTTTTCCACAGAGATAAATGCACTTCTTTTCTTTCCCACTGATTTACAATCACAATGACTACGCATTATAGTCAGCTCAATGGAATTATGAGATACAGTCAGCTAATGCTATGAGGGTCTCTGGTCAGCTGACACTGACTGTGATCAGGTGTAGTCACATGTATTAACCAAAGGGAAATCATGCTTAACCAACCTGACATCCTTCTTTAACGGGACAACTGGCTCGATAGAGGGAAGAGCAGTGGATGCTGTCTACTTGGACTTCAGCAAGGCTTTCAATACTGTCTCCCATGACATCCTCATAGGCAAGCTCAGGAAGTGCAGGCTGGATGAGTGGGTGGTGAGATGGATTGAAAACTGACTGAATGACAGAGCTGACAGGGTTGTGATGGGTGGCACAGAGTCTAGTTGGAGACCTGTAACTAGCAGTGTCCCCCAAGGGTCAATACTGAGTCCAGTAATGTTTACTTATTCATCAGTGACTTGGATGAAGGGATAGAGTCCTTCCTCAGCAAGTCTGCTGATGAAATGAAACTGGAAGGAGCGGCTGATACCCCATAGTGCTGTTCTGTCATTCAGAAGGATCTAGATAGGCTGGAGAGATAGGCAGAGGAACCTAATGAAGTTCAACAAAGGGAAGTGCAGAGTCCTGCACCTAGGAAGGAATAACCCCATGCACCACTACAGGCTGGGAGCTGACCTGCTGGAAAGTAGTTCTGTGGAGAGCGACCTGAGGGTCCTGGTGGACACCAAGCTGTTCATGAGTCAGCAATATGCCCTTGTGGCGAAGGCCAAGGGTATCTTGGCTGCAGCAGCAAGGGCATTATCCTCCCCCTCTACTTAAACCTGGTGAGGCCGCACCTGAATGACTGTGCTCAGTTCTGGCCATACATACTTAAACAAAGCCATGCACACTTACAAATTCTTGTTTACTATGCCCTATTATAAAGAAATAGTGTAATTTGTGAACACCGTTTAATAGAAACTCTTTCTGAATTCACATCAAAGAATTTAAAATCTGAGTGGGCCAAGTAATAAGAATGGGTATTGTGCTTTGATTCCTTTTTATGAACAGGTTATCTCATCAAGTTCAGTACTTCTTGGTAATTACTAAATAAGTTATTTGCAAATATCAGTCTCACAATTAAGAAAAAAATGTTCATGCATGGTTTTAACTTATTGTTCACTTAAAAACCAAGTTACAAATCTTGGCCCAAATTCAGCAAGGTACCTGAATATATTCCATCCAAACTCAGGTGGAAAGCACTCTTTCTGGCCAGGCTCCAGAAAGAAAACTTCTCTATTTCACATTCGTATCTTCCTTGGGGGAAAAATGATAAAACATTGAAATTCAATATCCTAGGAAAAAAATAAATTCCAAGGTCTTTACTGCAGCCAAAAGAAGAAAGTAACTGGCTGCAAACAACTCCGCTTTTGAAATGCCCAGAAACTGGGCTCAGAGCAAGCAATTTCAAAGAAACTATTTATTGAAAGGATTTGAGTCATGGAGGGGGAACAAACAACCTAAAAGAGTTTGTGTGATCTGAAACACCTCAGCAGGTGGCAGGCCACCCTGGTCGTGAGCAGAAAAAGCAGCACTTGGCAGTCTGGCATATACTGAGACCAAAACATTTGTGTTACAACCTCTAGGCAGAAGCTAGCTTAGAAAGGCAGAAACACCAGTTTTAAAAATAAACTTTAATCTGATCTCTCAATTTTGTATTCCAAATTAAACCAATCTAGTCCTGCAGATAAAAGCTGCAGAATGAGCAAATGATTTTTTTTTATCCTGAACCCTTCTTCCCCAACTCCGTAATAAGTTCAAAAAGAAATAAAAAATTTGAATCACAGCTTTCTAGAGAACACACATCTTCAAATTAGCTGAATTTTAACACATTCAAAGTCCAGATCTTAAACTTCCTTTGAAGACTTTTCCCTCTCCCTTGTACATCTCTATTTACTCTATTACTCAAATCCATAACTGAGGGTTATTTTTCACTCCTTTCCCCATCATAAAACCCCAGCACATCTTAAATGTGTGCTTCTCCTTGATGCCAAACGCTCAGTAAGACACTGATTTCCAGTCTTCCCTCCATCCTTTTTCCACAGTTTTTTCTACAATCACTTTCCTTCTCTATCCTCAACAATTAATGACTTTGCACCCAATGGCCCCCTTTGCTACACTGAGTTGGAAGCTAACTCCTCTCCAAAGCAATGTCTTCCTCCTTATCTAGCTTTTGTTATACTTTTGTGGATAGTGATCTTTTCTGTTAGAACCTCATGAATGATTATGTATCTTTTTTTAGGACTCCTCTAATGGATAAAACACTTTTCCAGACATTAAATGGATTGCTTTTACCTCCATAACTGTGAGGTTAACTAAGGAGAATTCTTTGTAAGGAAGATAACCCAGCTTGCAAAACTCCTAAACCTGAAAGTCATGGTTACAATCCTCCTGTCACGTGGGTCCTACTCATCAAAAGAAAACCTTTTATCTGCAGACAGTAATTTAGACCAAGCTGCTCTGTAAATGCATAGTACAAATTCTGAAAATGATTTCCCGACTATCCTCAAAACAATCCATTTCTTCTGTAAACATATGCCAAGACTTACTTGTGTCTCAGGACATAAATTCAGTCTAGACACCTTCCAGTGTCCAGCAAGTCACTCCATCAGCATGCTTCTGGCTTGTGTGGTCCCTACAGCTTGGTCTGTCTACAGAGACAAAAGCAATATGCCACTGGCACTTTCAGAAGCAATGCTAGTTGAGCTGTGGTATAGAGCAAGAGTGGGGTGTGAGAAAGATACATAAATTCTTCAGGGTTAAACTAATTTTGTTTGGTTGGTTTTTTTTAGCATAATTCAAACAAATATGTTTCCTTGACATTTTTTAAATTCATATATTCTGCATAAAAATACACGAAATATTTTATGGGGGACAAAAAGGCATCTTCAGTCACTTTTAAACATTACTGGCCCAAAGCCTTGTTTGAGAACTCTACGTATGGTGCATCATTTTCCTTCATCTTTTCAAACAACAGGACATAGCAGAAACACTGACATGATCTTAATCTGAGACGCAATGATTTAGACAGCTCCCGATTAACAATATTTAGTCTCTGGAGACTGTCAAATGAACCATGAGAAATGATGGCATTCTCTAGCAAACAGGCTTCTACAGCCTGTGCTACTGCTCATATGCTATTCCACTGCAGCGGGCAACCCACTGGAGAAGACCAGGCACTGACTGTAACACGTTTCATCTGCCTTAGTCTGAGGCAGCACCAAGTGACTCTCCTGTAAGAAACTCCATTTGGCACTTGTACAATGAAGCTACGTCTGGGAAAGGTACCTGTGAAATCAAACCACCTCAGTTACAATGCAACTGATTTTCAATTCAGACCAAAAGAGGACATCTAACCCTAAGAATATGCCAGTCTATAAATTTTTTTTTTACATAGATATGAAATTATATCCATGACACTTAAATACAAAAAAATTCTCTCCTTTCTTACCATCTTTATATCAGCAAGCAGATCCCTTCCGGGCTAGGTTTACATCCTTTAGGAGAACCTCAATTTTACACATATGTCTCAGACACTGATGAAGAGACAGACGGCAGAAGAGTTTGCTGGATGGGGACAGAGAGATAAGAAGTACATGAGATACAAGAAGAAGTACATGAGATACACACATATAGAATAAGAAAGTGTGAGATATACACGGAGGAAAGCCTGTGAAGAAGATTAAAGCCGAGAAGGAGAACTAATGACCATTTTAAAACACAAGAGCAAGGGCTGTTAAGGAAAACTTCCTTCACCTTAAGTAACAGTGCGTAAGTTCCAGTTTTGGTCAAAATCGGTGTGCAATATGAAAATGGGGAGAAACTAAGGCTGGCCAGCAATAAAAGGTTGTTGCTCCTATGACTCTACTTTTCCTGGGGACTCCTAAGGTTTATTGCCAAGACCGCACAGAAGGGCAGCGCTGTGCAGCTCTGTCTTCTGGACCTGCCACATTAGTTTTGAGACCTTACCCATTTGTGGGCCATAATGGTCCTTGGAGACATAGGCTGCAAAATAAACTCACATGCTGAATATATGTTGAGGGCTGCACTCTTGAAGTGACTTTCAGCAAAGCAGACAGAAGACATTAAACAGAATGTCAATGGACTCTTCACATTCAGTTTCATCCAAAGGGCATACTAGTTTTCAGAGGGAGGCTACAGCAAAATGTTGTATTTTATTGCCAGTGTTGCAAAGATCTACCTCAGAGCAGTGAGTCTTGCTCAGTTTCTCCTGAGAAACCTATGGAGGGAAAACATTTCCTTCTCTGTGTCTTTCACAGACTGCCTTAGCTCACCTGGTAAAGCATCTTGAGTTCTGCTCATTTAACAAATGTTAAACGTAAAGCTAAAGAAACCTGTAATATTTTTGCATGTATGATATGTACAATACATTCCATTACACTTTGTTATCAATCATACTTCGCTTTGACATTAGTTCACTTGGGAAGCATTACATAGGCTGTATAGATAATTTCTGATTCTTTGATTTAGAATTCTTTATTTATATTTATTTTTTTTTAAATCCATCTGGAAACTGAGGATGGAGAGACTGAAAACCCTTCCAAAAGGATAAGGGTGAAATGATATCACCAATAGATTGGGATTTGATGATGGGTATAGTTTATCAATAAACTCTATTTCTTATTGGAGTGAATTTTATGTAAAGAAATCCAGCAACTGAAAACTAAAGAGCAGACTGTATAACTTAAACCCAGATACAATAGTTTCGTGTCTCCTTCAATCCCTAACAGGGAGGTAAGAGAAGCATGGCAGCAGACGGGAAAGCCAGAATCCACCAGTATCCAAATTTTCAGTGAAAACATTTTATCTTTTCACATGCACATACTGATAGTCATCTTTGAGTCAGAAAGCCTCAAATTATTTAATGTTGCAGTGGCCTGAGTATTCTGCATTCAGTTTAAGTAGCTTAAACTTTAACTCTGAGCTCAGCAGAGCTCTGTCTGCTGGCAGCTATCACTAAACTTACGCAGTATTGAGCTGGACTCAGGTGCCCAGGGCTCAGGCTGGACTTAATATTTCCCCAGCAAAACATTACAAGACATTTTAAGGCACAGAAGCCCAGACTGAACTTCAGAACCTGTTTTACTTCAAGTTGATTAATTTGAGCTAGCATGCACAGCAGAGCTTCAAAATGAAAGGTTTTAAATATGGGTGTGGGAGTCAGGCAATCGTAAGTTTACCAGGTTGTGAATCTGTCCAGCAAGGCTCTGAAATTGAGAGCCTTATTCAAATTCCTGCATCTACCAGCTACAAATTTACACAAATGCTAAGTGTAAAAGTACTGAAACACTGGTGGTTAGAACTGACCAATCAGCCTAAACCAAGGCAAGTTGTGTTTGTCATAAGGTCATCGGAAATCCAGAGAAAAGAAAGATAATTCATTGTTTTCTAAAAGGAAAAAATTATGAAGCAGTAGAAAATCTAAGTTTTCAGATCATAGAACACTGAAATAAAGTATTTTTAAATCATGTTATCTCACTTTCAAGAAAGCCACAGAAATAGGTACTTAGCTTGCATGTTCTTCCCAGGTGTCAGACCTCCCTATCTCAAAAGCTGAGACATTTTAGTAAATGTTACTGTCATTCTGCTTTCAATGAAAACTTAAGACCTCAGGATAGGCAGAATGCCTATATTTTAATAGAAGATGGAATACCATCTCTGAGTATCACTAAATCTGTTATTCCTTGTCTAACAAAACCTTTTGCATGTAGACCAGAAAATACAAAAAGGTGCATCTCTAAGGTTAATCAAATACTTTGAGAAAATCTAAGAAATTAGCAAAAGTCCAATAATAATGTCTACAATCTATGAAGGTGAATTCTCCAATTCCTTTACAATAAAAACGTATAGATCCTTTTTATACAAAGACATGCATTCCCTTCTTCAAGAAGAATCATATGCTTTTATACTTTTTAAAAATAGTTTAGTGGAAAAATTAGAAAAGACCTGTCTGGGGACAGTGACTGTTTTAGCTGCTAATGTACCTCGTTCAATTCTATGCCTAAAGTAGACCACTTACACTGTATATGTCTTTGTATGAAAGAATAACTCTCAGTAAATAAAACTACTGATTGCACCATAGTGATTATAATCTGATAGTATTTAGCCAATTTTTAACTAAAAAAAGAATATTCTGTTGCAGTCTGTGAGAAACTCTGGAGTTTATGGAAAGATGTGGACTATTATGGTGGTTTCTTACAAGTGACATGATCACAGAATCATAGAATGGTTCGGGTTGAAACAGACCTTAAGGATCATCTAGTTCCAATCCCCCTGCTATAATTAGAGACATGAGTCTGTATTTTGTCATGACCTCATCAGAGGACTACACAGATATACTCAAAAATCCTCAGGGTTTGTTTTTTGACTTTTTTTTTTTTTTTTACTCTAAAAAATAATTGGGTACTAAGAGTTTCAGAACTTTAAATCACTTTCTTAGGATGATGGTATAATACATGAAGAAATACATTAAGTGCCAGAATGAATAACAATGACAAAAGAATCACAGACCTCTCAGAGAGTTACGTGTCAAAATTCTCACTGATGACAACTGCAGATTTTTGGCTGGTGTCTGGCAATAAACAGCTGCTGAGAAACACCTACAAGGATATAATTCTAAATGTGATTGCATCTCCAAAAGCTTAAAAGTACAAGAAGAAAAGGGAGCACATAAAAGTGTGACCATAACTGCTGTCATCAATGTACTGTTTCACAAAAGCTTTCTGGAAATGTTACTTTTAATAATATCAGGTGTAAAGAGCAGTGCAATATGGTTTATAAATTACTGGAAGGGCTGTTGACATAGGTTAATAATAAATGACAGCATATGGAGTAGCAAGAGAGAATCAGAGGAGTGAGTGATTAGCTCCAGTTCTAGTTACCATCAAAACTAATGATCTGTAGGCAGTGGTATGCACCATGGTAAACTAGACACATCAAATACATAGAGCACAGGACCTACTGCGGTAAGTTCTCTCCTATCTGCTTTATTACACAGTCATAGCCATATTAAATTAAACTGATAGTTTTATTAGCACTAGGCTATATTCAGTCTCAGTCAATTTTTAAGATAGCTCCTCATTTCAGAGAGAGGTTCCTAATTCAGTGCTTGTAGAAAGATGCGTAATACTCAGGTAAGTAAGCAGCCCTGAATCACCCCTCTGGAAATTATGCATATGAAGAAGAAAAGAAATGAGCTACTAAATATAACACATAAGCATGGGCTTGTAAAGTGTGGGTGGAAGGGGGCTGTGATATCCTCTGGTCAAGTCACTGGCCTAGATGACACAGAGATAGGATGCAAGAACACACTGAAGCATGAGTCCTACTCAGGCTAGATGGAGGGTGTGGATGGCAATGCTATCTTGAAACACAGCAGTTGCAGGTCAGCACAATTTGTAGCTAAAAGCAGAGATGATCACTTCATCTAGCAGGGATTTATACTCTGACAGTTCTGCAGTTTGAAAAATTGCCAGCAACCTCAACAGTGGAATGAAAGGGATGAGAATCTGGGCAGAGTTCAGAGAACACAAACATGGGAAGAGCTTTATGAGGAAATACAAAAATAATTATGTTGTACAGAGCATTCAAATCATCTGCAGAGGTGTGATAACCTCACAAATACTGGGAGCTGTTACGTGAAAGACGGAAAGCGTATTTAGTGCGGTACAAAGGGGCACAGACAGAGCAAAGGAACGAAACTCCATCAGGTGTGTTACATCTGGGCAGCAAATATACTAACATAGACTACCAAACTGGGACTACTAGATGGGGACTACTGCTGTGCCCAAGGAGCACAACATCCACACATGCTGATAGAAACCTTGTGTTTTAATTCACACTTGAGGAAGGGAAAGGCTGATAGCCCCATGGCTCATCCTGAGCACTAGCACAGCAGAGGCAGTGGTACTTCATGTTTTCCCTGAACTGCTCTGGGAAGGCACTGAAACGGCTTTGCCTGTTCTGAGTACAGCTGTGCCCAGCTAAATGGTTACGCTTTGCAGCTCAATCTCAGACTGCTCACCACAGCCTTCCTGTAACAGGTGACCTCCAGTTCCTGCCACAGCTGTTGCTGTGGCTACTTCTTAGGTCAGTTAAATCCCAAACCTTACTATTAGAAGTGCTAGAGCTCACCTGGATCATTTTGACTGAACTGCACTAGGAAGAGACCTTAAAAGCAGTGAAGCTGAGCAGCTTGAGGGGGTAGAAGAAGGTCCTAAGGGTAACCACATCTGCAGGGCTCAGCTGCAGATAGAACAAGATGTGTAACCACACTGCTGTCCCCTGCTCTGTGTCAGAGAGGATGTTTCTGGTGGAGAAAAGCAGTTCTTTCTCCAAGTGCTTTCAAGCCCTCTCTGCTGAAAAAGCGTCACTGTTGCCAATAATTGAGGTGGCCTGTGCACTGCCCCCTACACTAGGACCACAAACTATCTGATGCTTCTATCACCATCAACAAATAAGAACTATTCCTTACTGTTACTAGTCTGCACAGAATTAAGAAAAAAAAAAAAAAATCATCAATCTCAACTAAGAAACTCTACCATGTTTATGATCCCCTGCCTCATCAAGGATTCTGAACCTTAAACAAGTACAAAATGAGGAAAACAAAAACAACCCCCCTGGCCCCGTCCTACTCTCCAAGACTTTATTTTTCCATGGGTTTACTTGGCACGTAGCTTAAAAAATGAGGTATTAAACAGAGCTGCTGAGTGAAGATGTCTGTCGCAGACAAGCATCCTGTGAAACTGCTAGTACAAACCCAAACCTGAATGGAGTGCCTCCCACTGCAGCTACTGTCTCTGAGAGCTGTGACCTTTCAGCAGTCCAGCTTTGTCCCTAATGCACTGTGATACCTTCAGAATGGTCTGTTAGGAGGATAAATGAATTTAATGAGTAGTTCCATTCTGGGAGACTGCCCTTGTCAGTATATTCTTGGCTGTGAGGTTCATTTCTTAAACTATAATATTCCCTTGGAAAAAGAAGGACAATTCTTGGCTGTAGGAGGGATACTGAAGGTGGTTTTCCTAAATAATAAATTAGGTCAGTCCTTAAATAAGTCATCTCATTTTCCCTGGATAAATATTTACTCCTTCCAAACTAATATTAGGTTTATTTGTCTCCCAACAGCTTCGTTCTGTTCTGGTTTTCATTAGGAGTTCTAGAGACAACCATGACAGAAATCTACTATATAGCTTCAGGGGATTAAAAAAAACAACACCAACAAAACAAAAAAAACCCAAACCTTGGGCTTTCAGTTTTCGGCAGAACCACCCTCTGGTAACTCAGCAGCCAGGGACAGCACACATTTTAAGTGATTTCCCTAACCACTGGAACAATCTAAAACCAAGAATCTCCAAATGGAACTTAATCACTTTAAGACAGGAGTTTGCATTTTCAAAACTGCTAATTTATTAGAAATCGAGTATTAGACAGGCCTTGTCTTTTCAAAGCTCGGGGCTGCAAAGGGCTTGTGTGTCAAAGGCAGGGAGAAAAGCATTATTTCCAGGGCACAAGGCTCTGCTGTATGTAGCATTGTTACCTGGGCTCAGGACAGAGAGGCCAGAGAATATGTGTCAGACAACTAGAGAAGGGCAGCAGGGATTAACTTGGAAGGAAAAATTAAAGGGAGGGCTATTCCACAGCAAGCACTAGATCTTGAAGATGCCTGATGGCAGATGGATTGCCATTTTCAGCAGTTTGATATTTCTCTGGTTAGCAACAATGGGGAACTGTTTTCCAATGATTTTAGAATTTGAAGAATTTAATCCAGAATGAAAAATACCTTAAATGTTTTCAGTGATCAAACTGTAGGGGAAAAAAAAAAATCACTTTGCATCCATCAGAAAGCTTTTGGCTTTATTTTGATCCTTTAAGATGATCTAAAGGTAAATCAAAGAACATCCCTCTTCACCTACATCTGCTTGGTTTTCTTGGCATACAAAGTAAAGCTGAGAAGGTGGCTTGACTGCTTCCATGAGAAAAAAACTGAGATGAAGAGAACAGCTATATAACCACGAGTGAAATCCCTGGACAAGACCAAGTAAGCATAAAACTGCCCATGAAAAACTAAGTCTGGAAAGAACAGGATTTCTGAGGACCAGAGGAAGGCACAGTAGGGCATCCTTCTCGTAGCAATAGCTGAGCAAGCAGCACGGGCACTTAAAGGCAAAGTATGATATATACACAAAGGAGACTATTCCACAGGTAGCAGGGACAGAGCTTCATGAGCCAGTTCCACCTGAGCCGTGCATTAATACAAGTTTCTGACAATGAAGACCCTGCCATCATAGTGAACCCTCTGCAGCCCTGTGCTTCTAGGCAGGCAGGCAAGTTTCTGTCCCCATTGAGGTTAGTAAGGCATTGACACCTATGCCTTTCCAGTGCCTAAGCAAATGTCTTTTATTTTCAATATGCTGAGCACCAGCAATTTGAAAGCACACTATCATACTGTCAGCTAGAAGTGTCCTAGGGCCTTTTCACCAGGCACTGCTGTAATGCACAGCTCTTCCTCCTGAAGAAGAAAGGCTACCAACCAATGGGAATTTGATCTACCCTTGAATTTTAAGACATATGAGAGAACCTCCAATCTCTATATAATCTTTCCTAATACTGGGAACTGTAAGAGCAAATAAGCCTGGTATCAGCAAGTTTTACAGGCAACAAAAGCCAAGCAACAGCAACATAACTCAGGTTAAGTTATCAGCAGCTTTTGAGTCTTTTTCAAACTTAAGATAAGTTTGAATGTAGGGTCTCTTGTTCTGGACCAAGTACAAAGCTGTACTTGTTTACCCTTCTGTCACAGAGTATGTGTTTAGCTAAAGCAGAACAATCAGCTTGAGGAAACATTCCTAAAGAAAAAAAAAAAAAAAGGCGTTCATTTTTTTTATTATTCAAAAAAAGGGGAGGAAAACAAACATGAAATTTCAGTATACGCCCGAGAGTTTTTTTCCAAGAACACTTGTATTTGTTGTTAGATCAGTAAATATGCTTTGCTGACCACATCAAAGCTCTTTAATTTATCTGTGATCATATCTGAGGTAAGTTTGTATGAAATTATCTTTTTTTTTTTTTTCCATCAGCTAAAAAATGTAAGCAGGAAAAAAATATCCTAGACATCAAACTAATCAAATTATACATGGTTTTGGTCTCTAGCATCTCCTTAAAGGTGATTTTTGAGAACAAAGTGGTCTGTTTAAAATTACTTACAATTAGAAATATTTGCCTTTTTCTTCCTTTCAGGAAAGTCTCAGTGCTTTATCCCAAATTCACTGAAGTCACTGAGGTTTTTTGCTGTGATTTCCGTGTGCTCTGGAACAAGCCCCTGGTGCATTCAGATTTCTGCCAAGCAAAAGGCTCTGAACTAACTCCTACACTCCTATGCTAGAATGGGTGGGAACAGGTTTGATTCTCACTGTGCTCAGAATACCTTGCATGATGTTTGACACTGATAATGTCCCTTATACTAATAGCCGATTTGCATGAAAGCTACAGGCAAAATATAGTCCTTACCGAGTAGTGAAAGACAGAACACTGTGCCAAAGCAATAAAACAACATGTAATCTATGAAAACATGACAGATAGATTTATTTTATTTACTCTGATTCTTTCACTTCTACTGTGCAAAATGAGGGAATTAATTTTTCATCCACCAGAAATAATGGAACCTGTGCTATTTAACTGAAGTAGGAGAAGACCTTCAATTCTTTTGATGATACTCATAACTTGGGTTCTCGAGAATGGATTAGCATTGAAATGAAGAACTTTTCTTTGTAAACTGACTAGATAATGTACAACTATGTAGGAGAAAAAGCTAACCAAATCTTGAGCTTGTGGTATAACATGTATGACAGCAATAATACTGGGTTTCTATACCATGGGTCAATGAAAAGAAAGAAGGATGAGAAGTGACCTGATTAAAATTTGTTAACAGCTACCCAGGGCAAGGCTTTCTGAAAGAGGTGATCAGGCAAGGAAAGAACAAAATTCACTTGCTAAGAACTAAATCTAACCAAAGTTGATGCAATGCGTTTAAATTTTTTAGGCTTTCATCACAGCATAAGTTTTTCTACTTGGGAGTGTCTATCAGTGCTAACAACGCTACACTCTGGTATGGAGATCCTGAAACTCCATGTAAATGGCCTTCATGTTTCTAGTGACAGATCAGAAATAGGAAACTGCTAATATTTAGAATGTCATAAAATTCAGCTTCCTCACACCTTTTTTTTCCCTCTTAATTAGGAAAGCAACAGTGAAATTAGGCATTTGTAGACTGTGATTCTTAGAATTACTGGGATGCCTCTGCAATCTGAAAGGTTAGAGCAGCTTTCTTTCAAAACACCTGCCATGTTATTACTGAAAATAGTGCTTTTCTACAGCAATTCACACCCTAATCACTTCCCATTTGAGGAATGTCAGACTATCATTGTTATTCCTCAAAAGCTGTAATGAGATTGAAGCACACTGTGAAAACAAAACTTTTACAAATAGTTGGAACACTCTCATCTTCTGTTTGTTTGCCATCTTCCCTTCTTTCCTCCTCTTCCTCCCTCCGCTCCCCCCCCCCCCCCAAGAATCAAGTAAATACTCTTTGGAGGAAAGAGGCTTTACTCATCATCCTTACCTGTTCAGTAAGGAACTATCTGCCGCATGAGGCACAGCCCTCCCTCAGCCCCTTCCTACAAGCTTGCTTCGGTTGTCTTTATAGAATAAACCTACAGCTTTTCACCCTGAAGAGACACCAAACACTTCTTTTGTTCATATTGCATGATCTGGAAATAAACAATGGGTGACAGCAGTAAGTGTGATAACAGAATGAGTATATTTTTTCTTTCACTAGAGTGCACTAAATTAGATTTTGTCCGTTTGCTATATTTGTAACGTTCCAAAATTGAGCAAAAAGGTGCTGGGGCAACAACTCAGCTTGATGAAAATAGCTGAACGGGACAAATAAGCAGACGACTGTCTCAAAGTCCTTGCATTTTGAAGCTGGCTTCAGTCCCAAACACTAGACATCAGAAAATTTACCATTTCATTTTGCGTAAGTGATAGCAGAGGTTCTTGAGGTCTTAGTTTTCACATGCAAGCATTTTTTTAGTGAAGTACAGATCCAGCATTTTAAGGCTATTGACAATAAGCTTGTTTTTACCTTCCACAGAACCTGTGCGTAATTCCTCCCGCATCTTCTGTGGGAGTCATTACACATTTGTAGATGCAGGTGGAAAACTACTGCTGGGTGCATTTTAGGAGAAAATATCCAAGAGCACACAGACAAGCTGTCAGAGGTAGAGAAGGGTACAGACTCCAACAGAAAAGAGTCCAAAGCTTTGTTATAGGCCTGTTACAAAATATGTCCTTAATTTTTAAAGTTTACATCTTGTACATGTGGCTCATTTTTCTGGCTCACATTCTGAAAAATGAAATTGCTCCTTCTTTTCACATGTTATTTACCCTCTTCTTCCTCCTCCTTCCCCTTCCTCCCACCTACTTCCCTGAAGAGCAAACCAGGGAAAACCGAAGGCTTGGAAAGAGACAAAAAGGCGTGCCACTATGAACAAAAGAATTAGAGAAAGCCACACTGGATGTAAATATGTAAATTTTCCATTTCTGTATTTCTTCACTCTCAGCTCTTCAGCAATCTCTCTTTCCCCTCTGCATAAAGCAGAACATTTGTATTGCAAATGGTGTAATGTTTATGGAATTATTACAGAGGAACAGAAGACAGCAGGAGCAATGGGCAGACTCCTGAAAGTATGTGACAGTTTTGGACATTTATCCTTTTTTTTTGGAGGAAACCAGTCAGTGCCAGTGAAAAATGGAAAAGCATTGAAAATGCCTATATATATGAGGTACATGGGCAAAAGACTCCATCCACTGGCAACATGAGTTTGACATTAGAGGGTTCCTTGGCACCATTCTGGCACAGCACTAGTGTCAGCCTGGGTCTAGACTTCTGGTTTGCTGCTACGTTTGCTAGCGTCAATCACACTCAACAGGAAAAGCAAACTATCTCCAGTGAGAAGTGAAGCACAATAATCGTTAGAAAAACAGCAGGTGCGCTAACAAAATTACAGGAGTTTTGACAAAATTTGGCCTATAATGGAGCATGGGATTTAGTGCTGATGAACAGCTTAGTGACACATGCAGCACAATGAGGAGAGCTGCTTCTGAGAGAGCATATCCCCAGCTTGTTGAAAGCAACAGAACAGCAATTAGGCCTAAAACTTGATAACATTTAGGATAAAATTCGTAACAAATTTGATATTTACAAAAAATCAAACAAGCAGGTGACAGGTCTGTTAATATGATTCAGTTTTCTTATCATCAGTACAAAGATAAAATACTTTCATGTTAAGACTGCCCTTACACATATCCACTCTCCTGGTGAGACAAAGTTTTCGTTTCACATTACTTCAGCTGCCCAGATACGAGAGACCTCATCTGCTCTGCTTGACTAGATGTCTCCGCATCCACAGCAGGTGGCAAGCGGGGCGAGGGCACTTCTAGTGGGTGATTCTTCCCTGTAGAAGATGGATGGGACCATCAGCTGTCTGGAGATGCCTGTCTTTCTGATGAGGCTAGTAAGGAGGTTAAGAGTTTGTTAGGACTGAATGGCTAACATACAAATAACCAAAGCCGATCAAGACAACTCTCGTGCTGCTCTAGATGGTTTCAGAGAACACTGAGCAACTTCAGCAGCTTAAAGGAAGTTCAGCTGGTGCATACAGAGGGTAACTAATGCCTTACTCTTGCACAGCTTTCCATCTGATCACATACTGGTGTGGAAGTCCTTTATTTTACTGCATAGACTCACAGAATCATAGAATAGTTTAAAGGGACTTCCAAAGACTTTCTAGTGCAAACCTGGCCTTGAACACTGACAGGGATGCGGCAGCCACAGCTTCTCTGGGCAACCTTTTACGTACCTCGCCTCATAGTAAAGAATTTCTTCTTAATGGGCAATCCAAATCTTTGAGTTTAAAACTGTCCGGTCCAAGGGAAGGTAAGTGAACACAGAATTTGGCTTAGTGTCTCCCTTACCTATCAGCACTTCCTCCAAACACATTTTCCAAAAACACGCACCCCACTTTTAGTCTGTTGACATAAGTGATCCTCATGTCTAGGTGTTTGCAGAACTCCTCATTATCTGTAGTAAAAACCTGTGAGACTGTTGCATGAGAAAAGTTTTTCACCTTCTGAAATACCTCCAGAATAAACTTGCTAGAGACAGTTTCATCATTACCCTTTCATGCTTTGAAGTCTTTTTTTATTTGACCTTTGGAACAAATGTTTCACAGGATTATTTGTAGCTAAGGAACATGATGGAGAGATTGAAATATTCCCTCCTTCTGCCCACAGTTTGTTACTGTATGTACACTTTTATTCTGCATTGTTCCATTCCTTCTCAATTCTTCCACCTCTACCAGCTGGCAACTGTTATTATGCAGTTACATGTTTTCAGTAAAGAGGAATTTCTGAAAGTAGTTATTTCTGCACATGGCACCTTTAAACGTTTTGCTTTGTCTTAACTAAATGCCCACCTTTTTTCTGGTGTGCTTGACAATGCCCCTTTAAAATCTTTTTTATTACAGAGTTTTCCTGAGAATTGTGGGAGAAGTAGAGTAATAATAAACCATTTACCACAGTAGAGTTGGGACTAATCAGGTCCTTACAGATGGTAGATACAGATTTCTTTATAACTGTGACTCTGGTTTTTCTGTAAGCTGTTTGTTACTCCATTTAAAGAAATTTTGAAATCAGATTACTAATAACCCAAAAATCCAAGGGGACAAAAAAAAAAGAAGACAAGCTTCTCCACTTAACATAGCTCCTTTGAAAATGCCTGAGAAAATCAAGACACTGATCCCCCAATCAGTTTTAAGGGGAATCAAATCACAACAAAGACCTTTTTTATAAGTCCCAGTTCAAAGCTCAAAAACCATGTGAAATAAAACATGCTGTTCCCATTTTGTAGACTATGACTTTTATGCACAGGAAGGGTTAGTCAGGTTGCTCAAGAACCTGCTGAAGATGGAGATGTGCTGACTTCCCATGAGTGTTTAAGATTTGATGCTGTTCTCTTTCCCCAAATGCTTGAAGGCCTTTCACCAATTCAAAAAGACACTAGACCAAACAAGACAAGAAAAAAAAGGGCAGGAGGGAAACGACTCCAACACAGATTGGACATTTAACAGTGCTCTGGATGAACAGGAAGGATGCAGTAAAGACATCTTCATTCACCAATGCCCTTAAAAGCCCTGATTTCAGAAGCATACAGCTTGCATTGGGACTGCTTGCTTTCTCTTACAGGTGATGTTCCCATCTTGCTGCAGGGAAAGTTCACGTGCTTAAAAGCAAAGAAAACTGTCCATCAAAAAAAAACAAAAAAAAAAAAGGGGGAAATTGAGGGCTGGATGTAAATCAAAACCATCACAGAGCCTGAGAGTACTCCCAGGGCTCATTTCAAGGCCCAGCTATAAGCACTAACAGTTAATTTCTTCTGACATTAGAGGTCAGAACCATATTTGCCATTTGCCTTTTTTTTATTTATTTATCTTAACACTGGTCTTAAGTGCCCTTCTAATAATCTGATTTTGACTGTTTTTCTCCAACCATCTCTCCCATAGCTGACCACTACAGTACTACGTAGCCATCAGTTTGCTGATCTTGCAGACAGTGTTTTGTTCATGGCAGATGGTAAAAAGCGTTCTTTTTCTGAAAACATGCAAGCAGAAAATAAACTCAAGAATACTGATGCAAAAAATAACTTGTTTTGTCAACTTCAAGTATTTTGTTTGTGTATATCTGCAAGGTGTTGGTAGCAAACCTAATTTCTACTTCATCCTAAATATTGTAGAAGAATAACCAAAACAAAACACAAAACCCCGAAGTACCAGTGTTTTCCAAGTGGGGGGAAAAAAACCAACCAATCAAACAAAACAAAAACACACTGGTAGAAGAAAATATTTACTTCCCAGTATCTAAAATTGTTACAGGCATTAGAGAGCATTTAGGAAAATGCCTGTTAAAACAACACTGAAGTTTTATTTTAATAGCTTGAAACAGGGGACAGAGCCAGTGCCACTGATGCATGAAGTCTGGCTCTGTTCTCCACTCTCCTAGCACGCTGAGTAACAGACTGCTTACACCACCCTCGCAGCCTGATGTCTTTGTCAACCAACAACCCTCTCTGCACCAGGTGAGTTCAAAGCACAGCTTCAGAAGCGAAGTACCTCTCCCAGAAACGTAAAACCAGGACCAAAAATCTGGCCAAAGGATAATTCTCGGTCATGGTAAAAACACTGGATTTTCTCTTTCTTGGCTATTTTACATTGCCTGCTTTCAGTACCATGAAAACACTATGGTTATTTTGACCATCAGTTTCTGGACTCTTCAGAGGCTTGTGCAAAAATATCCATCGCTGCTTTTGTAATGGCTACCCATTCCGTGGCTGTTTGCTGTATATTATTTAAATACTTGCCCAGAAAAAGGATTGAACATTTGACAGCGTTATCTACAGCTGTAAACTTTTTAACCTCATTATTTCTTCTTGATTAGAACGTGCATGTAAACCAGGCTCAGAGAGTGCTCCAGGGTGCAAAATAATCTTGAAGTTCAAGTTGGAGACATTTGAACCAATTTACAGCCAGCTTTCCTCTCAAAACAGTTGGACCATAACGAAGCATTACGTGCCTAACATAGACTAGCTAACAAGCCTTGCCAAGCAGCTTGGAGACACTCATCCCAGTAATGCTGTGCTGGGCTCTGCCCAGACCAACACACCAGCCTGTCGCGGTCTGTCAATACAGACCTCCTTGTGGGGTGGCATAAATGCGCCTTTGTATTCCCTATACAAATCACCAGGGATTGCCCTTATGACAGGGACAGAGGCAGACAGACGTCAAGTATGAAAGACAGGGAAGTTTAAGGCCATGGGAGGTGATCCTGCACATCATACGAGGGCGTCAGATTGACCAAAGGAAGGTCTGACTTGCAAAAAAAGGTCTTATTTTAGAAAGCTAGGGTGAAACTCATGGCTCAGAGAAAGTTCTCCTGCTGAATTCAAGCAGGGTAAACATTACTCTGGAACATGAACTGCGTACACTGCTTTGGCACTGACAGGTGACCTTCTTGAAGCTTCAGAAAACTCCTAATACTGTTGTGCTTCCTTCCCAAGAACTGAAAAGCAGCTTTTTTCATTTCATTAAAGTCTCAGTAAAAATGGATTCAGATGGCAGAAATATGGTAGAAAGATAACAAATGGCAGTAGCACTTGTTAATACCTGCTTCACTTGAGTATCTTCAGCCTATATCCAGATTGTTTAATTTGTTTTTCAACACTGAATCATGAGTCCCCTGGTAATTTCATGTGTGCTGATGTGGTAAAGCACACCTATTATATACATGTATCTTAAAAAAAAAATAAAATGTTTTGACAGGGTTCTATTTTTTACAATTTACTTCCTCATCCAAAGTTACTCAGGAAACACTGATACAATAACGACCAGTACTGAGAATCATGGTTTATCAAGTGCTCACAGTTAAACTGAAAATAACCCCCAAAATAAAGCGTAGTCATGCAATTTGCATTGCACTTACTGAACATTCTTACTGGCTTTTTTCAGTCTAAGGACACTAAATTAGAGCAGGGTCTCAAACTCCCACCAGCTGTGCCCCACCCAGAAACAGAAAACTGTTGATCATGAGAACTTGGCCACAGGCCCTGCCAAGAGACAGAACAGCATACATTGCTTCCAGAGCAGCAAGCACCTCTGCACGGTGCTTTGAAGGCATTTAGATACACCAGCTGGGTCAGCACTGCTTCACGTTGAATGTGCGCCATGTAACCACATTTCTTACAGCTGAGAGTTTTAAGGGCTGGCATTCATCTAACCAGCTGCATAGGAAGTCACCCTTGAAAGAATTATCTTTTTTTTTCTGGGTTTTGCCTCTTATTTGAGTTGTACTAAGGCAAAAAGATGAGCAGACTAAGCTTTCTAACTACACAATGCATAGTTTTTCACTGTGTACTACCGTATACTAACCTAAGAGCTCCCACTTAACAGGTACAGATACATACCACAGTAACAGGAACACTAACTGGGGACCCTTCCTTTGCAGACAATATTTTCATACTGTATATGACCTCTGTGGAACAAACTGCTGTGGAATCTAACTAATGAGTTACAAAAGCAGGTCACAGAAGACTTAGACACGGATGAGGAGACATCCCACAGAAGTGCTGGGCATCTGGATGTATACTCAGTAAGTGGAAATGTTAAGAACTCTGTTTCCAGATGATGAGCAATCAGGTCTGTGTCTAGTCTGAACACTGCTTTACTAGCTGGAACAATGCACTATTAGTCTGAACCACTTCTGCAGATGTGGTTGTGTTCACAAGCTTTCCTCCCAGTTGTAAAGAACATGTATTTTTCTTGCTTAAAATTTTTTGGTAGAGTACAGCACCATGGACTCAGGCATGCTTTCTGTAAATGTGGACAGTGGTTAAAAAACAAAACAAAAACAAACCCAAAGACCTTTCTAGAAGTTGCCAGATAGGACAGCTGAAGGGAATGTTATTATGCGTAAGAGGATGGATTCACTGCACAAAACAGCTATTTCTAGTGATAAAGCATAAAGGTTAAATAACTAAGGACAAAACTGCCAGATGTAAAATGGGAAGGTTCCAATTTAGCAGCAGCAGAGGAAGAATTTGAATTAATACACAAAGACCAAATTAGCATTATAAAATTCCTCCAAGCCAAACCAAATGCCATTGAAAATAAACTCAGGACCTCTCCCCTCCTTCTCTTCTGCTCCCTGCATTCCAAGGAGGCCTGAATTTAGAATAACCATGGGGAATTTTAGAGAAATTTGACACTAAAATGCTGGACAAAGACTTTAAAAGGTAGGGTCACTATATGTGCTTCAAAGATACTATTTCTCTCTTTATCATGCTAGATTTTCCTCCAGTATTTCTGCTTTAAAATGGAATAAATGTTTTGGACTTTTCTCATGAGTTTTATCTTTCGTGAGATTGATAATGATAAGACAGATATGAGATTAGGTATTAGGGAGAAGTTTTTACTGTGAGGGTGGCGAGGCACTGGCACAGGTTGCCCAGAGAAGCTGTGGCTGCCCCATCCCTGGCAGTGTTCAAGGCCAGTCCGGACGGGACTTGGAGCAACCTGGTCTAATGGTAGGTGTCCCTGCCCATTCAAAAGGGTTTGAACTATACGAGCTTTAAGTCCTTTCCAACTCAGACCATTCTGTGATTCTATGATTCTATCATCAGACTGGTTCTTTAACAGTTGTGAAACTGAGATAATAGCTCATAAATTCTACCTAGTGTATTAAAAAGCAGGATTCTACTGTGGTATTCCTCAAACTGAAGTGATACAGATTGTTCAGGTCAAGACAATGGCTATGTCAGACTTTAAACTGGACTCCTGGAAAATAGGTGCAGTACATTAAACATTAGCACTACTACACTGATGGTTGGTTGGCTCAGCTGCAGTAGAGCTTTTCTGTTGAACTTGCACTTTGGAAAGCTCCCACAGGATCTGACAGAAACAGAAGCTCCCACACACAGACATGATCCTGTCACGAAAAACAGACAGACACAGGGAACTGCACTGAAAATAAATTAGACACATACGTAAAAAGCATCTGATAGGAGACAGTACATTTAAGCCCAAACAATCAGGAACAGCGGAGTGTCAAATGCTGCAATCAGATGAACAGAACTTAGGACTTTCAAGATAGCAAACAGTGGCATGATGTCTTACGGTGCTGCACCTCTTATACAGTATGTTTGTATGTGCCTATGCTCCCATATGGACAGGCATCAAAATTCCAGCATAAAAAATGGCATCCAAGGAGTATGTCAGTGATGCTTAAAGATCCCTCTGGTTCAATCGCTGATCACCTAGCAATCTCACTTGCAGTTTTTCACATCAGATCCTACTGGACATAAAACATAAGCCAAATATCCCTATGTAATATTTGTGAGACGCCTGACACTGGAGACCCACTTTCACTCTTGTAACAGCCATGATAACGTCAACCACACAACTGCCCTGTGCATTTTAAGAGACACGTGTTGCAAAGTGGTTTTAGCTGACCTAATAGTTAGGTACATCCAGACAAATAGAAATCAGCAGAATTGGGAACCTCCTACCTTATGTTTCAACACTCTTCCTCAAAAGCTGCATCGGAGGTTAAAGAGCAAATAACATCCCAAAATACCAAGATTATGTGAGCAGCCTGAAAATCTCCACAGAAATGCAAATGTAAACAGTTATTCAAAGAGGAAAATTATTTACTGATAACAACTCATCTCTTACATTGTTTCTCAGTACTGAGATGAATGTTATAAATACTTTTCACAAGTATGAACAATACGTTAAGGGCTAATGCTGAAGGCAGAATGTGGCGGGAGATAAAAGAGTTGATACTGGGTTATGCCCCTCACCTAACAGGGTAACATACTTGCAACTGTGATTCTCAAAGTGTAGTTCTTAAATAAATCAATCATTAAATATATTGAGCAGGCAAGCTAATCTTCTGCAGTCCAAAAAGCAGTTGGGTCATTAGCAGGAATTAAAATCTATCCCCTCTGAGTTTACTAACAGGATTTCTCTTACCTAAAGGTAGCTGATTAAGTAAGTCATATAGTTATCTTCACCTGTATCATCACTGGACAGAGGTGAGGACCTCCCAGTTCAAACTAACCTGGGTCAAGTGTCTCAAATAAACTGGAAGGATTTCCCCCCACTCCAGAACTGTTCAATGGAGTTCAATTTCCCCCCACTCTCCACTGACTGTGGCACAAGTGTAGATGATTTGGTCATATGACTGGACACATACCTTTTAGCTAAAAGAAACATGAAATAAATCTCACCTCATGTCCCAGGAAATATCCTTGTCAGGTCAGAGAGAACCTAATTAGCACTTGAGAGGGGCCCCTGCCAGCCACCTACAATCAGAGGCTCACTACTGTTTGTTTACAGGGAAGAAAACTAATGGCATATGCAGAAAGGTTAAGACACAAATCAACCTATCAGCAGACACAACTATCCAAGCATCTCTATTAAAATATGAATATATGATAGTGAAGGAAGGAAGACCAAAAAGCTCTCAAGTGTTCAGATAAAAACAATGTATGTCTTTATTCCAATAAACCGTAAGTTCAAGTTTTTGCTTCACAACGTTGCAGGTGTACAGCAGAGGGAAGTATAGCAAGGGGAAGCTGACAATGAGAACATGGAAATTCTAAAAACAAAGAAAAATACAATATAGAAAGCATGTGAACCCCCAAACATAAGTGTGCAGTCACACAAAACCAATGCACAAGTGCCAGATCAGACTTAGGTGAATTAGATTTGATTTCTTACAATCTACTTTGGGCCAAAATAGGTTATATGTTTCTAATTCACTTCCTGTATCTAATGAACTTCCTGTATCTTTAACGGTTTGGCTGCTAAATCTGCCTGCTAAAATATGTCCACTGGCATCTCTTTTGAGGCATCTTGTTCCATGTCTGGATTTTGAGATCCTGAACATGCTCACAGTTGTATTTAGGTGACTGCTGTTCAGCACTTCATATACTGGCCTCAAAATTTTAGGGATTTCAAAACTTGCCTAATGACTTGTTAGTGAACAAAATCAGCAAACGTAGCCAAACCAGGCATGTTCAGGTTATTGGAAGGCAGAAAGGTAGTAAGACAAGGGGCAAGCATACAGGTATGTGGCTGTACCATCAAGACAAAGCCTAGCAAACATAAGGTAACATCCAAAGGTAAAAAAACTGGTTACAAATGCTGTGACTTCATAACAGACATTCTTTCCAGAAGGTAAAGACTAAAACCTCCACCAAAACTACAGAAATACCAAATATTCTGCAATAGTGTTCACACCCTCAGTGTTACTATAATAGCAGCACAGATATGTAAGAACTGGAGTGCAGCTGTCAGTCAAACATTTAAACTCTTCCTTGAAGTAGGTCAGTATTTCCAGGCAACCAGAACATAAAAACAAAACAAGTGACCTCCATGCCTATTATAATAAATCTCCATCAGAGTCTGGGTTTATGAAAAAGCTGTGCATGATGCAAATGTTGGCCACTGCACTGGAGAGACTGACCTATTTGTCACCCTAGAGAAATTGTGATAAGACAAGAATAAAATTGTAATAAAATTGAAGAGAGGATGGCAGATGTTTCCCACATGTAAAATGCATGCCTTGCCAGTTCAAGACTGTCCTTTGACCAGCATGGCCTTCAGAATGTAGGCTGACCATGGCAGATATCTTCACCTGCAACAGTCTCGACACAGAATAAACCACTGCTCCTATTGGATCAAGAAAACTAGGTGGTAGTTTGCCAGCTAATAACGGTTAGATATCCTCAGTAGTCCACTGGATAGAATACCCTATTAGCTGGGTGGCTAGCAGCTTCCTATGGACGGGCTGTGTAGCTATATCCTAGAAACAGTAAAAGGGAGAAAATTGTTCCTCTCAGCTCACATCCTGCAGGCACTGTAAAATCTTAGTTTGAACTCCCCTCATTCCCACCTTTTGGGTACACAGCAAAGAACAAACCAACTCATTCAGAAACATGCAGGTCATCTTCCTCCAACTAAATCTGAGGCTTGTTTTATCAAATCTTTCAGAATCAAAAATACATTTGTATATGTATATTTCTTCAGTTGAGCTCAATATTAGAGCCACTCAAGCTCTCAAGACAGGATGTCACTGTCATGCCCTCTGCACCTCCTCTCCCCTCCACACTAGCATAAGCACCTACCTAGGAAAAGCTATAAGCTAGCATCTTTCATGCATTTGCATTGTGGCTGTATTTTGGGTGTGCACCAACTTTTGTGCTTGATATACATCAGAGGAAGCTGCTGCCCATATCTACAGAAATTTATCAGTAAGAGGTCAGTGTCTTGGCTTTTAGCATTGTGTCAGTGCCTCACTGTATGCTGTTCAGTGAAATGCACTCCCCCTGGCCTAGTGTGTGTCCAGCTGTCTTGCTTCCACATCCTGGTGAGACAAGGTAAAGTAGAATGTATTGCTGCAGGATAGCAGCAAAGTTTGGACCACGTTTCTGCTGCAGGTCTCTTCTGGGTATAAACAGGACTGACCACGAGAAAAACTGCATTAGTGCCAACTCCAAAGTCGAAACACTGAGGCTGAAGGTAAGCTCTAGAAACTGGTTTGCCTCCTCAGCTATGGGAAGTGAAACAAATTGTTCTGTTTTTCATGAACCTAACTGGTCTCAGTATATGTGGTTGCTAAAACCAAGTCTGCACAGCATGAATCCTGAAAATTGGGCACAATCCCGAATCAGTGTTTTTGGCTTGCTAGCTGCACTGCCCATACTGTGTATATACAAAAAAGCTCCATACATTCAAAAGGTCAAAAAGGCCTGGTGTTGCAGGCAGAGAAGGCATGTCTTTGACTGCTCTTGGGTGGATTGACTATCCTGCAAAGGGGAAAGTATGCTGGATTACATGGCAAAGAGTGACTCAGCACTCTGACTTTTACTGCTATACCATGGTATGTCCACCCATAAGTCTTCTGAAAGCCTAGATACAGCTAGATGTGGAAGCCTAGTCTAAATCCTGCCCTGTGGCAGGAACTCTGCTTTTTTCCTCTATTTTCTTTTTCCTTATCAGCTAAGATTAGTCAGAAGAAGAAGAATCACAACAAGTGATTTCAGTCTTCTTCATTCCCTGGAGTCCTTCAACACTCCCATAGTAAAATTAGGGCCTCCCAGGCAGAGTTTGGGAGCATTACTTTAATAAGTACTTCTTGAGGACTCATCTGCTAGTGAGAGCAATGCCCTAACTAAATTATGCCATGCTAGCTAACAAGCAGCTCTATAAAACATGTATCTATAGTATGGTATCAGGGTTTTCAATTCTGGTTTTCAGTTCTGCTGACATGTGGAAGGTGGAATCTGGAATTACAGTATTGGCAGAGTTGAACAACACATGCAATTTCCTCTTATATAGTTTCTTTGGAAATGTATTCTGACAGAATCAAGCAAATCCTTTTTCAGATTCTGTTATTCTTTCAGCCACCTCTAGCAATAATCATGGTATCAAGGTAAAACTGACACACTAGAGCAAGTTGATCTGTGCACAGGGTGGCTGCATATGCTTCTGGGCTGTGGTCTGCTTAGCACAAGCTTTGGTGTCTCTCCGGAGCACAGCATGTATCTGCAGAAGTTAATTTGGGGACATCACTAGGTCTTTCAGTAGAGATTAACAACATCTTTGGCAGTTAGCCAGAGGCATGTGAAACAGCCTACAACTACTCTCATGACATCCTATACAAGTGAAAGAGCTTAGTAATAAGAGGCAAACATTTTTCTTTTCGAGTAGTGAAGCTCAGGCACTTAGAAAATTGCCTTACACTGAACAGCAAATAAACTGCATGCACATAGCTGGACAGACAGATGGGGTCTCCTGCGCACTGAAGATGGCTATATCTCAGTAGATTAACACAGGCATTCCTTGCTACCAGGATAAACTCTACTGCAGAATGAAAACACTCCCTGTAAGTCTAACAGAAAAGCCTCTACTACGTCTCCCAGTGAGTTTTTTCACTGACAGCCCAGCCAAAACTGAAGCAAAGGATAAAGAAAGACATGGTAAAATGCACAAAGCTGCACCCTTCTGAAAACTCAAGGAGGCAGCACCGACTTCACCAACAGATTCAGATTCAGAGCCCTACTTTCTGCTTTCAGCTTTCATGCACTAAGCTCACTCACAGAGGAAACTGAGTAATCCCAGGTAGTTTCCTTTTGAATCATACTTATATTGACACTTGTATTCTGAAACGGATAAGACAAGCTTATTTCTTTTGGTGAGAAATGTCTTACCCAGCCAGCACATCTTGGTACAAGAAACTACTCTGGTTTATTCAAGAAGTAGTGGGAGATAATCACAATCCAACTCCCTAAAGGCTGGTGTTGCCAGCAAAATAAGGCACCTAGAAGTGAAGCGGTTGAAGTCATATGGCTATTTCAGAGGCCATGAGTGGGATCTGCTGTGCCCTTGGGAGGATTTGGAAACTGCTGTATCTTTTTTCTCCAAGGCTTGAATTGCTTTCACTGGCAGGCTGACAGAGGGGGAGGAAGATGGGAGCGTATTTTGGAAATTGTATGAAACACATTGCCCACATCAAACTCTCTTCTCTCCTCGAGTTTTACAGAAAAAAAATAACATTTAATGTAAAACAGCCTGCTTTGATAGCTGCCTCAGTGCCCCATTAAACATTTTCCACACCTCAGGGAAGACAAATATCCGGTCATAAATTCCAATTTCTCATGGATTTTTTAAGTCACAGGTTGATAGAAGAAGTAGTTAACACTCTGATCAGTATGCAGATACCGTTACACT
This sequence comes from Neopsephotus bourkii, assembly GCF_033783945.1. NCBI lineage: Eukaryota > Metazoa > Chordata > Aves > Psittaciformes > Psittacidae > Neopsephotus > Neopsephotus bourkii. The sequence goes on along the minus strand of NW_026902234.1, from coordinate 2,137,880 downwards.
CTTCAGCAGTACTCTTCAATGGACACAGCAAGAGTTAGAAAGCAGATTTAAAAAGCAAAGCACATTGGTTTTGAACATGAGGCTCAAAGAAAAACGATAGCAGAGATTATTTCACCAACACACCACTGAGTAATTCCCTGCTGGATGAGTGCCATTATTTGTTGTGATTGTAGTTATCACTATTCATCTTCTATTTACATACCATGTAAATGTATACCATACTTTGTAACAGCACACTGAAAACAAAGCCCCTGCTTAGAAGAATTTTAACACTTCTGCTCCAGTAGCAAATTTAGTTCTATCGAATATTTAACAATGGCAGCAATGTGTGCATCCTGGAATTATCTGGAACAAACATTTACATGTGCGATCCACAACTCCACCCAAAGCTGGTGAGAGCCGGAGGGCAGTAACTGCAAAGAGAAAAATCACCTTCCCACTGTCCAAGTCCAAGATAATGAAGAAACATAACTATCCGAACAAGATTACACTGCTAGCATTGTGAACTTGTACTCTCCAGCCTTCCATGTCCATTTCTGGGTGATGGAAATAAGGGAAAGGAACAAAGGGAGGAGGCTAAGATCATCACGGGTTTGCAAGAGGTTATGTACACAAAGCAATTTTCTTCAAGCTGGGCTCTTATACCTTTGCAGCTTCTCTCCATTTAAATAAACTAAGAAAGAGTCTTGGCTGTGATCCAGCACTCCTAACTTAAGCACCTGCATGGAATCTAAATTCTAGGTGACCTGTAAAACTGTCCTCCTAAATAAGTGCCTAATTTTCTCTGTATTGCCAAATGGGAGAGGTATCCTTAAAGGTCCTATTAACTTCTCTTGGTTAAGAAACCCTCCCTCTTTGCCTGTCAAGGCCCCGGCTACTCTTACAGGCAGACCTGCAAACTCCATCAGAGAGCAGCAGAAGTCTGCAGTTCTCCAGCATGTTTCATTCTTTGACATATGTTGCCAATTCAAACTCAACAGCTTCTTTCAAATTATTCAAAGAACCAGGTCTTTCCCCTTTCCACCATCTGACTCTATAAAGCAGTATCTTTGGAAGGACTATCCAAAAACATCCAGAATTTCTAAATTAAAGCAGTCTTTCTGAGAAAACAAGCTGCATTTCTTTTCAGCTTTTTACTTTAGGTTGCATCATCCTTTGCTATTCTATCGTATGATAAGAATTGCCAACTATAAGCCACTGAGTCATTGATTCAGCAGTACCTGCATGAGAATATGTCATCTGAGTCTACACGACTGGGCAAACAGGAGGAAGAAGGCATAGTCTGTACACCAGCTGTCAAGCAGTCAGCGTAGCAGAACAGTATCTTCCCCCAGATCAGACTACAGACATGATCTGCCTGCATGGGGTGTTCTAGAGACCTCACAGTGGACACTGCTGACATGCTGTTGAACCTCCTTCTAATGAGTAGCAGTAGGCTCTGCCCATCCCTATGCTTTCTCCTTGTCCTGTAGATCTTGCATCAATTGCTGCTTGTATTTGACGAGAACATGTACTTCAGCAGCCCAGAAAGCAGCACATGGAGGATATATGACAGAACACACAGGATACGACTCAAATCATTACTTGGTGGGGTGAGATAGAGTTTTCTCTGCTCCTGTGAGGCAAAAGTCCCTGTCTCAAGTTGCTGACTGTTACAATTAGCTGTCATTTGCTGTAGTCTGTGTTTGAATGCCGTGGTCCACGTTTCAGGTGTCTCTCCTGCAGCTGTGTGGGAGGCTGGCAGGAAAGAGAGCCCATCACAGTGCAGAAGGCCTCCTTCAAAGTTACGAAGTACTGACCAGCAAGAGGAGTCATTGCTCTCTGGCAGCCCTTAGGGGAGCACACAAATACAGCTATGTTCATTAACCTGCCCTACCTACAGAATCATCTCTATCGAGGACAGCATTTGCATGAAAGTCTGCCTCCACCATACCACGAGGAAGTGGCAGAGCAGGGGGCAGGTGTGAGAGAGAGTCTGGCTTGGTCAAAAGTGTTAAAACTGATGCAGTGATCAAGATAAAACGGATGTGGCGAGAAAAGCTGTCATTTATTGCTTCCTTACGTGACATTTATACTTCAACATTTTTCCAGAAACAAAATGAGGAAACAAAAAGTCACGTCCAATCCCTTGTGTTTCTCCTGGCATGATACCTTTCTGAGAAAACAGCTTTTCTGAACTCACACCCAGCAACTTTCATGACCTTGATACAAATCTCTCAATCTCGGTTCCCTCTCATTCGAATTAGTGAGAATCTTAGCTTCTATCTCCCAAAATAGCAAGTTTCTAGTCCCACCTCGCTCACTGGGGCTGGAGGATGTTCAAAAAGGTGGATTGGTGAAGTTTAAAAACCTGAAGTTTAAAAAAGGCTAAAAAAGAAAAAAAAGTGGTCATCTTAGAAAGCAAATTATTTTAACCTTCTGTTTTGTTTTTAAACTGTGGGAGGGAAGCTTTTCCTAGGGATTGCTGGAAGGTGGAAATAGGTGAGCTGATACCTTGAACCAGGCTTCTGCAACAGACTGTATGGACTCACTGTTCAGCTCTGCTCCCAGCCAGAAAGCTGTGCCTGCAGAGCTAATGGAGTTCCTAAGCTTACACGTTTGATGCCCCACAGGGATTAGGCCGATACAAATAAGGCGGCAAACTATTCCCAGATTAATCTATGTGTCACTCAGTAGTAATCTAAACTCTGCAGTAAAAGGAACAATTCTAACTTTTACTCTGGAACAGCACAGGCATTATAAAGGGCAATGCAGTCAGCTAGGATGCCTAAGAGAGCACAAGTGATTTTAACACCAAAGGTACACCTTTTCTCACAGTCATGTCTACTTTTTTGGCAGCAGAGAAAGATATGGAAAATTGCAGGGGGAAGAAACATTCTAGAACTGATATCCCAGTACTGGTATTCATTAATATTCTGATTAGCTTCTGCAATAGGTACTTCTTTCTTTTCAACCTAGGAGATATGAAAGCTTATTTCTGAACTGATTTCATTTGGTAAAGGCTAGTTTAACCATCCTCATCAGCACTATCATCCTTTACTGAAAGCGTAGTCCTTTATTAGCCTTCCTGTCACCCATCACCAAAAGTGTTCACAGTTAAGGACAACTACAGAAAAGCAAGGCAATAAGCACAGCCTCAGGTTAGCAATGCCTACATGTCTGATTTGGCTAGGATATTTTTGGTTTAGTTTACAGAAATAATCCATTTTACTTGTGCTCCCATGCATGCATCCCTACTGGTGGGGGAATATCCCAGGGTGAGATTTCTTGCATTATACGATTTTGTGAAATAACAAACTGATACTGCTGATGTTGAAAAATCAGTTTGTTCTGAGTTCTTTTTAGCTTTTGGGGTTTTCTTCCCACACACCTTCCTTGCAATAGGAGAGTTACTCCCTGCCTCAGTGCTTAGGACAGCCCAGAGGACCCCTCCCAGCCAGCCTGTGGAATCACAGTGCAAGTTTCTTGGCACATGTTTTGTTTCTGCTAAACTTAGAAGCCTCAGAAACAAAACTAAAACCTGCTCTCACAAAACAGACATTCTTCTCTCAGTTCCCAGAAAACCATAGCCTTAGCTATTACAAGATGACTATCTGGCACTGAGAGAAAAGCAAACCAAAAATTCAGTAAAGCTGGATTCTGAGGGCATATATATTGGTGCAGAACTCGTTTCAGTCTGATTTATGGATACCAAGGCTGTGATCTAAATATATAGCCTGGATCATTTAGGGGAAAAAAAAATAAAATCTCTAGAAGATAAATGACCTAATGCTCTATTCATGAGCACTGGCAAATCACTAAGTCACAGGGAATAATAACACTTGAGATGATAAATAAAAAGCATTTGCTTAAAACTGAATGTTGAAAGAAAAGGCTGCCTCATTCTGTAGAAAAGCAGACACAGCTTAAGCTCACTAATTCACGTCATGAAACCTCACAGACCTAATGCAGAAGCCTATGGCCTCTATCCTTCCTTCACTCAGTGAAGGCTTAATAGTAGATTACTTGAGTGAGGTCTCATATTGCTGTAACCAAATTAATGACTTAAACTATTCACTGGTGTAACTGACCACTCACACTGGGAAATGCTCACAGAAAGGCTTGCAAATCAAACACTGCTTCTGTGATGCTTACACTCACTTTGTCTGCTGTCTCTCCTTTAAAGCGTAAAACACTAACAAGCCTGGAGCACATGTGTATACCTATAAAAAATGCTGCCTACTCATAAATCAGTGATTTACAGTGGGCCACCATCGAACAGTGCAGATTCGCTGTCACCACAAGGTACAGGACTGCAGGGTCTCCTGCAGTTCTGAGTAAGGAGATGGAGACACCAGCTCCAGGAGCAACTCCTAAGTTTCTTCGCACATGGACTGGAAACGAAAGCCTTCCACAATGGACCTGCTGACCACCTCCGCTCGCCCAAGTCCTCGTGCCCAGCAGGGCCCCACCACGGGCTGCCACCATGCACCCACCCGCTCCATCTCACCTGCTGTACACCAGGCACTCCATGTGGTTGATCTCCTTATCGGAGCGGTAGCGGCTGTAGTCCTCCCACAGGTCCTTGATGGCAGTGACCGCCAAGATGAAGAGCACGGGGGCCAAGGCCAGCTCCGGCTGGAAGGCGTTGACAGCCGGCACGAAGTTGAGGAGCGCGATGAACACAAAGTAGACATTGGCCAACCGGTGGAACTGCTCAAAGAGGTTTTTGGGCAGGAAGGAGAGTGCTGTGTACTTGGTGGTCTTGAGGCGGTTGCAGGCCAGGACTGTGCCCTTGGGCTTCTCCAGCTCAGCCTCAGGTAACAGCAAGTTGGAGTGCACCAGCCGTGTCTTATTCTCCTTCTTCTTCCTCCGCCTCCTCTTCCTCTGTCTCTCCTTCCCCTCCGGCAGCACCTGGGGTGCTCCCGCTCCCCCTACCGTGCCCTGGGACATCTCTGTCGCCCTCCCAGCCGCCTCGCCCAGGCAGCACGGCCAGCTTCCACGGCCAGTCACGGCCCTAAGTTATCATCATCCTCCGCCGCCCGCCACGGCTCTCCTTTCCTCTTCCCCTCAAGGCGGGGGGGGGGGAGGAGGGCTCTCTCAAAACCCTCTCCCAGCCGCTCTGCCGGGACCTCTCTCGTTTTCCCCTCCTCCCCGGCCGGGGAGGGGACGTGGGCCGGCGGCGAGCGGAGCCCTCCTCCCGCGGGCCTCGCCCTGTCCCGTTGGCGGGCCGGCCCAGGGCGCGGGGACTGGGGCGGCCGCCGCCCCGGGGGACATGGCGGGGCGGGAGGGGGCCGGGGGCCGTGGTAGGGAAACGGGGCGAGAGCCTCCACGCCGGCCCCAGCGGCCGCGCCGCCGCCCCTGGGTGACACGTTAGCGGCTGCCTTGACTCTCGGGTTTACACATGGGGACGGGGAGGATGGGGAGGCTTGGGTGCAGGAACTAAAACATTCCACTGAAGCGCTCCAGCTCTGCACCGGCCTTTATCCAAGGACCCCGACGAGCAGCGGCGGGCGGGAGTTTTTGCGCTGACTCATGTCAAAATTCTCCACTTTCTGAGTGAAAGCTTGTGCCACGAGTGCCGGTCTCTGTGCCTGGCACAGGCGATGCAGTGCCAGAGCAGTTAGTGCTCGGGACAATCCCGAAGGTGGCAACCGAAAGTGATGGGGTTTCTGATGGGAGGTGTTGGGCACTGCCAGCCCCACACACGGCCAGGCTGCGGTGTGCTGTAACGTGTGTTTGGGTCTATGTGGAATTTTCTATTCCCGTGTGGTGGGTCTTTCCAGCCAGGGATGGAAAATGCCTATCTCTCACTCTAGGGTGTGCGCACCTCGCTTTGTGGGGAGAGACACAGTTGTGGGTGAAGACAGGAAATACAGAAAGACAGACCTGAAATACAGGAGAGAATAATCCAGTTTGAAAGACTTAGGCCAAAGTCACAAGCAAATGAAGGTATACATATGTTTAAAGAACAAATAGTACAAAGTTTATTGATACTAAGCATGATATGAGTCTTTGCGACATCACTTTAGGTTGGGATTTAAGAGCAGACCCTTTGAATCTGGGATTCCTCAGGTAGCATAAAAGGCTGCCAACAAGTCATTCCAGGCTGTGTCTAAACTGTAGCAGAGATGTATTTTGTGATACATGGGCGCTTATGCTGTGATATCCCAAACTGGGGTCAATAGCAAGCCCCTGATACTTGTCAGCATGTTTCTTCTTATCAAAGAAAACAGGCATAAAGTGTACATGTCTAGTCTTGATATGAGGTCAGGATAGGACTGGGGCATCTTCTGTGGAGAGTACCTGGGTTCCATGATTCAGATGCTACCAATGCTACCAGGACAAAATTCCTGAAAACGAAGAGGTGAAAGCCATTACCTCTGAGCGTGTAGCCGTAACACAGTGCTGTGTCTTAATCTGCCCTTCCCCTATTTACTGTATGCTTGTTTTTAAAAGTGTGTAGATAATCATGAACCCCTTTCAGGGGCCCTGACACATGGCCTGATATTGGCACTGTGTGAAACCACAAACCCTTTCCAATCCTTCTGTCAACTCTGATGCTGCTGCAAACTTCACAGGGATTTTCTGGGTTTCCCAGCTCTTGGAATATGGTTTTACTTTGTGCAAGGGAAAAAGTGAGGACTGGCATGGGTTTCTTTGCTAAGTCTGCTACTTTATTGATAAAGGGAAAAGTACAAAAATGTTACACCATCCAGAAAAGGGAGATAAAAAAGACTCTCAATTTAATTTGTGTGTGTGTGTGTGTTTGGTTTTTGCCTTCATTAACAAGTTCCTGACTTGCTTGCATTTGAAAGGTAAGTTGGAATGAACAAAAATGCTTTTCCTCTGCTTCAGAAATGCTGAAATGGGGTAGATAGGACATAGTATCATGGTGCAGTGTTCCCAGAAACCAACCTTTACCCACCTGAGGGCTCCTTGCAGGCAGCAGAAAGCAGATTGCTGGACTTTCTGCCACTTTCCTGCTGGCCTCTGTGACCCACTGTTTTGAGGGCCTTTGGTTCACCCCTGGCCCCCAGGAGCTCAAGCACTGTTCCGGATTCATCTTTCCTCTGGTTGACCCTGTAGCTTGTTTATGCAATGGTTGGTAGTTAAAGGAGAAGCAACAATAACCTTTGCTCTTTTCTAATGTCAAAGCATATCACCTCTCAGAGAAAACCATTCGTATCTTTATCAATGCCAGGTTACTCATGAATGGCACCTTGAGTGTGGCATGTCTGAGCAGAAAGATGATGCATGCACCAGTGCTGCAGGGTAGTGTTAGCCAGTGCTGGGAGGGGAAGCAAGCCGCTTGCTGAGCCGCTGGGAAACAGGTGAGCTCTCCACACTGATGGTGTTTAAGAAATCATGAATAGTTCTGGTTTTGCACTGCATATTGAGCAAACAGTAACTGACAGTGAAGTAAGGATTGGTATGCAGTAACACTGAACTTTCAGTCATGGTCCTCAAGACAAAGGGGAAAACACCTGTGTATTGGCATGTTTGGAGAGCCTAACCTGGGATGAATTGTGCTTACACTTAGTGATATTGGCTGAACCTGTGATATGAGATACTCCAAAATTGTCAGTTACAAGCTATATTTTTAAACCCATTTTACTTGCATTCTGCTTTGGAGTGCTCAGGATTCACATTAAGAAGCACATTTCTTCCACAAAGGAGTAGCAGGAGAGAACTTTAAAGATATCAGACAGAAGCTGAAAGTTCTTATGTAATCCCCAGCTCGCATAGCTGAGTTTTACAAATACATACAGCAGCAGAAAGATAACAAACAATTGGGTGGGAGCCTCTGAAGATTCCTGTGTTTGTTTGCTAAATCCTTAATTTCAAAACAGTTTAAAGCCTTTGTATTTGAGCATGCCAGAGTCAAGGGCCAGCCTTGCAAAACTTCACTGTAACTGTAAAAAAAGAGTAGAAAGTATGAAATATCCCATTGGTCAACAGTGGAAAAACTCTTGTTCTCCGATCATCAACAGGGACTTTCTCTTTTGCCAGTAAACCATTTTTTTATTAATATAGGCAAGCTCAAGTATTCCAAGGCAGTGAAAGTTTTTCCACTGTCTATAATATCCTCTCAGTCACATAAGGAATCCAAAGTCCTGGCTATTTATATTAAAACCCGAGGACGTGTAATCCATGATAAATAAAAGCAAGAGTTGGCCTTATTTAAAAAAAAACAACCAACTATAAAATCTAGTGTCTCTCAGGCTTTGCTAGCCAAAGATTTCAGCAATCTAGACACTCCCAAGAATTTAGTATTTCCCCTTCTAAATAAAACTGTGCATGAAAGATTTGAGGAAGTGTAAATGTTTGTATCTGAACTCATATTCGAGCTCTCCCTGCCCACACAGTCCAAGTATGTGAGGCTGCAAATAAGAGGCAGACAGCGAATTAAATTTTCAGCTGGTAAAACTACACATGCGCAAGTCTGGTCCTAGCTTTTGGACTGCTAAATGATGAGTGTGTTGCTTCTATTGCTAACTGCAGTACACCTGCATGTGCTTTTTATGGGGTCTTCTAGAGGAAAGAGCATGGAAAGAGACTGGCTTTAAATCAGTCCAGATGATGCATGGTCCCTAAGAAATATCACCCTCAAGAAACGTGAGATAACTGGAAAAGCCTGAGGAGCCAGAAGTCAAGAATTAGATTTACTGGGTAACCTGAAATAAAATATGGGCCCTTTCCTATTTTTTAGGGTCATTGGGGCAAAGCACTAAAACTGGAGAATGTTTGAGGATTACTCTTTGCTCCAATGCAATCCATGCCATCCATTGATGTCTCCTTCCTGTACAGAGCTCTTCCTTTGTTGTCACATTACTGCTTCTGATTGTCCTCCATTTCAGTGGTCAAAATGCTCTGCATTTTGCTGGGTATCTGTTGTCTGATTTCTCCTGCCATTAACCTGAACCCAGCCTCTGAAGACCCAGTAGCTTTTGAATTTCAGGCTCTTACCAGAACCTTTCCCAGTGCGTGACTCTTTCCTTCAACTGCACATATTTCCTTCAAATCAAGGATTAAAGTTGAAGAGTGGTCGTTTTAAACATCCGTTATGCTGATAATATGCATAATGAGCTCATCTTTGATAGCCTAGGCTATGTTAGGTATGACACTGCTTTTAAGGCTACAGAACTGCAGAATTGCCCGACCCAAGATACTGTATTGATTTGGCCTTCTAGATGCCACACGCCCTACAGCTTGAAATCATTATTGAGTTCTTATTAGATGATCAGGCTGGTTGTTTAGAGATGAAATATCATTTTTTTCCTATTCCCAGAGTCATCAGCTCTGATTATATTTTAAGTATTTTCTCTGGTTTGGGGTTTTGTGGATATGTGAGAATCATAACTTCGAACAAAAAATGCCTTTGGCCTGATAGTTGCATGGAACAGTTTGAAAATGGCCTCCACCTGAACCATAGGCAAGGAGAAAGGATCCCAAATATGTTACTGATACAACTAATGATTTAAGTTGTAATGGTTTTTAAATGCTTGGAGTTATCTTTACTCCGTTTTAACAATTAACTTCTTCCTGTCATCAGAAGGTGAAGCAAATCTAATTTTAACACATTGTCTAATTTACCAGGCCACTTTTGTAATATTTATATGATCCTAAAATAAAGATTTATCATGTTGGATATTGCCAGAAACATCTATTAAATTATGCTCAATTCTCATAAAGAATCACCTTTGTTCTAGAGGACTTATTTTAATATTAATTGCTTAATATTGTGGAAGCAGCCAGAGGCCTCAGTAAGAGTCTGGGGCTTTAAGAACTATAAAAATAGCTATAAAGACATGGTAGCACACATCAGACAAAATCTGTTCTGCCCTTTGCAGATGAGACATATCCCATCTGGCTCTCTATAAAGGGGACAGGTTGTTTTGAACTAGCAGAAAGAAGGCAAGAGGCTTTGAGTGTGAACAGCCTGCTAAAAATGCCAGAATTGGATGGGGAGAGACAACAGTCAAAATGGCATAATTCCTCATTTTTTTCCATTCTGTGAGAGATACACAGATACACACAGGCACACACATGCACGCATGGAGTCATATATACCACAAGCAGCCTCCGTATTCAATTCCTTAGCTTCTCCACAGCCAGAGGGGAGGCTTCAGTCCTAGATGAGCAGAAGCCACTTGTGAAAGACAAAGAGGGATGTTCTGTGCCACGGCATTAAAGGAAGTGGATCTTTTGCGGGGCCTCAGCAGCCCTGCTGGACCTTTTCAGTGCAATGATAAGACCCGACTGAGGAACAGCTTCTGCCCTTTGGAAGTGAGAGCAGTGCTACAGGGACCTCACATTCTGTGTGCATTTCAATGAAATGTTTCACCCCTCTACTGTGCCCTGAGAGTACCTACATTTCTCATCCTGCCAGCATGTTGCAGGATCTCCTGCCCCACCACACTATAAGCCTGACCCAGCTGCTCAGCCTGATATGTGATTCACAGATAAACTGTCTGGAATAAGAAGGAAGCTACAGCAGGCTTCTTTCCACAAAAGACACAGATCAAAGGTGTGTATTCCACACTGCTGTAGCTTTCAAATCTGGAACTTTAATGATCTCAAATAACTGAAAAAGTGCCATCACAGTTGATGGAGAGAGACTGGCACTTCTAGGGCATCAGGAACATCCTAAAGTGGGTCAGTAGGTAAAAAAAGCTCAAAAGCACTCCACAGACTGTAGGATTCCTAAATAACAGCGCAGAGAAAGGTGTTTCTAAACCTGGATGAGGTGAATTTCCCTCTTAATGTCTTGCCCACACCAGTCCAGAGCACAGAACAACCAGTTCTCAACTTTGAAAGACAAGGTTAAACTGAATAGGGCACAAGCAATAAGAGATGCATGCAGGAGAAACCCCAGCCACGTCATGATCCTGTGGGTACTCAGCTGTGCCTGGCACACCTGCCAAAAATATAATTTTACATATATATATGTATAAAATATATTAAAGTTGCCCCATTCTGCAGTGGAAAAGCAGAGACAGCTCCTTAGCCACTTAAACTCCCCACTTGCATTGTATTAATGCTTAATGTCGAAGGTCTTTACTGGGGAACATCCACAAGCATTGCTTCAGTCTATCAGCTAAGATACCGATTCACAGAGACACTGCAGAAAAGGAAATGCAGGAAAATCTGTGTAATTAACTGCAGGAGTAAAAGCAGGCAGGAGCTATTTATAGAAACTGCAGTTTGGGAGGACACAAAAGTTAATATCCTTACTGCGGCACTGCCAACTCTTGCTATTTTATGGCCAGTCTCTCAGTATTTGTTGCTGTTCTTAAAACTGCATATCCTTGTATAATGGGATCTTTCAACAACCTCAGCTCACTAACTCAAGAAACTCTGACTGGAAAAAGCTTGACAGTGGGAACCCCAGAAGCAGAAAATAAATGGGAGAATATAAAAAGACCTAAGTTTATGTTTTAGAAAACACCATAGCTCTTAAAGCAATTCTGTGACGTTTTTTAATCCTGGTAATTTTTTAGCATCAAGCACTTGGCAATGATTCTACTTGTATAGAAGCTGCTGTAAGATTTCCTGTATGCATGGAGTAAAACCCTTTTTACAGAGTTTCACATCTCTAAAAAGAAAATACTGTCTGAAGAGATTGTTCCTGAATGCCAAGTTGAGTCTTTTCAAATTAAGAGATAACTAATGACCGATCATGCTTATATTCTGCTATACCTAGGTTTCTTAAAAACTTCTCCTAAAAAGGCTAATAAGAGCTGCTTGAATGAGTTTTTACATTTGTCTGAGGGGACCTATGCCTTCACTGGAGAACTAACAAAGGGAAGTGAGGGCTCTTGTGCTATTTGGTCATTAGTCAGGATTGCTTGAAGAGAAAGTTGTGCAAACCACTATTACCACATGGTTTATTTGCTGGGTAGTCACTGTGGTCAGATTTTGTGACTCTGCAACATGAAAACAAGACTCCCATTCAGATCAGATGCTGGGTGTGCAAAGAAAAGAGGTGGTTGCAGGCTTTTTCTCCTGGGAAGGCAACTGCCACTTTCAGTCTGCTGCAGGTCTAGAGCAGTAGTGATCAATTGTCTCCTGCCTAGTGCTGACTCAGAACAGCCAGGCTTAGTACAAAATGGTGTAAATGGGCTGTAAACAACAAGATTTGAAAGGAAAAGGAAGAAAAAACCCTAAACAGTGTGAGAGCAAAAGGGTGACTTTCCCGCCTTTGGGGAGCTCATCTGTAAGTAGAACTGATCAGAAGAAATTCTGGTTCATTGAGCCTGACTGCTTTGTTTGAAACCTAATAGCCTGAAGAGCTTTTGCTGAAATTAAGGCAGCATTCTGTGTGGTGCTTGCTGGGTTTGTCAAGGGACTTGTGATACTGCTCATGGGGAGGTTTGCCCACCCTGCTGTTCCACTTGCTCCAGCGGCAAGGGGTCCCCTAAGGTCTGGGATCCCTGACTCCAAATCATTGGCCCCTGGCAGCTGAGACCCTTCCAGCTGCTCAGGCAACTTTCAGGATTCTTAAAGTGTCTGTTCCTATTAGCAAAGAAACTGTCAAATTCAGTATTACAATAACTTGCATCCTGAAAAATACTTTAAGTAAAGGAGTGGTTTGGGACCAATTCAGACTATCTACAAAATAATATAACAAAAAGTAGAAAATTCCTACTTCCGCTTTTAATACCTATATCCAAATTCAGTGCTGAATGCCAAGATCCAACCACACAGTCATTTGCTACTCACTTAAAAATTCCAAGCACAGACTGCTAGAAGACTGCATACTTTAAGAACACTGTGATACGTGTCAAACTTATTGTGTCTGTTTAAATTATATGCTGCTGATCATAGGAAATAAGTCATACTTTTGGCCTATTAAAACTAATTAACTTCAGTGGAGACCTGCTTTTAATAAAAGTATCTAACCAAGTGTTTCTTCAATGCTAAATAGACCTTATCTGGTTCCTATTAAAGTTGGTTCAAGAGATCTCATGAATGCCCTAGAATTTTCCAACAGTTTAAAATCCTGTAAAGTTTCAGATGCACTCTCTTTTTTATTGTTGTTGTTGTTGGGTTTGGTTGGTTGGCTGGTTGGTTAGTTGGGGGTTTTGGGGGGGGGTGATTTTTGGTTGGGTTTTTTTTGTTTGGTTGGTTTAGGTTTTTTGTGTGTGTAATAGTGAAATTGGTATTTTCTAGCTGTAACAATTCATATTACTGTTCTGTGGATCCTTCTATTGAATAGTAAATTATAGCTAGTCAAGGTTGTATTGCAGTGCATTGTATATAAGCATCAGATACAGCTAGGTACCAGTAGGGAATGTATGTCACAGAAACAGCTGAAAACCAATTTCAAATTCAGTGTTAACTAATGCAATAAATAGAAGCTTATACATCAAAGACCATGTATTGAAATGGGAGGGGAGGCTTTTTGTAATCAACTAGATTTTCCTGTTTGGAAAAATAGAAAATGAGTGCTGGCATTCTTCTGATCTGGAAGTAACTCTCAGTGATGGAAAAAATGGTTCTTTCTTCCCCTGCTGTTGCCCAGAAAATGAAACTTCCATCCAGTTCCCTGTGAACAATACTGCCATGGTGCTGTGCTGTCTGATTGGCTCAGGAAATTTCTACTTCTGCTTTGTCAGCAGTGTCAATAATCCGTGTTTCTTTCCTTACTCCAGTCTTCCCTTCTGGCCTTAATTTAAGCAGGTTTTTATTGATTGTATTTTTATATCATCAGGTAACACTATTAAGCCCTGCATGTTTGAGAGTGGCCATAAATAGGCTATATATATTATACAGCACCCACCATATGTACACAATATATACACATATACATTCACCCATTGTATTTATACACATAGTCTGTGCATACACACACTGGATCTATACATGGTATGCAGAGATGTAGTACAGCGTGGAGTAATGACACTGTAATCTGAGAGATTTCAGTAGGGTATTGCTTGCCTCTATTAAATCAATGACATTCATTAAGCCACAGCAATAATTTCACACTGCAACTCAAGCTCCTGTATGCCTTGCAAAAAAAGCACTGGACCTGAGATAACGAATGTTTTAAATAAATAATATGTGGGAAACCAGAGGAATGCCAGTGAAAGGGTGGTGCATCAACAGCAGAAGAAATCTGAAGAGCAGCCAGCATAATAAATTTAAAGGGTGGAGGAGAACTGCAATGGCAACACAATGTTTTGAACAAAATAAAGCAGTTTTTACATGTGATGAAGCACTAGCCCATGGTTTTTAAAGACCCATGCATTCAACAACCTTTCAGGCAGCCTTTCAAGTTTACAAGCTAATATATTTTCATATTAAGAAACAATATATCTTATAATTCTCTTTCAACAAAAACACCAGACAGCCAACACAGCAATGGAAACCAGAGACTTCTTTTTTCAACAAAAAAATCTCCAAGTTTATATATGGCTGGAATTAGAAGTCCAGCCAATAAACTGTGGTGAGTACTGTTTATTCATAATATGTTCATTTTCTTTCCACTGTTACTCACTCTCCAATTGGTTGCCACATGGAAACCTCTCTACTCTTCTGCTCTCTGACCCTCCTTGCCTGGTCCTCTGACTCCCCCTCTCCTAGCACAGACCTTGGCCAGATCACTGTGCAAACCATTGCAAGGTATGCACATCAATCAGAGGAGTGCTGAAGTGTGATCTGCAACCAGCATAGCTGTGCCAGCAGAAACCCCTAGTAAGGATTAAGATGTATCAGCAAAAGTACTCTTTTACAGGATACCTGGTTGGGTTTTTTATTCTCTCAAGAGGGCTGAAACAAGCGCTATCAGCAGAAGTGGAGTTTTCCCAGTCTAATGTGCAACTGGAATATGACCATTTTGCCAGAGTGTAGCCTATCAATACCAAGTGACCTCATACAGCACTCATAACATAAATTTGCCTTTGTGCACACCACAGATCAATGGTAATAAGTATGTAACCTAAACTCACACCATGGCCTTGGCTCTCTCTTTGCCCACTTTCTTAGTCATTGTCTTGCTTTGCTCTGTCTCATTCATCTCAAACATATCCAGACCATATATTTCACCTCACCACTATTTATCCTGTGTAGTCTGATCTGTGTTGTCACATTCTCCACACACTTTCTATTACCTCATGCCTGCCCTTCAAAAATTATCTTCCTATTACCTAGATATGAGCATTTTTGCATCAGTCTGCTAAAGCTAGGCACATAAAAATGAGTATTTTCCTCCCCAAGCCGTTCTAATGTATAAAAGAAAAAATAGTACATTTGGGCCTTTTTTATTTTCCATCTGGCATTCGGAGTGTTGGGAGTTATTTTCAGGCAATCAGGACTAAATTCCTGATTCAGTTCTTATGTGAAAATGGAGATTCTCAAATAGTAACACAATCTGATTATCAGGGGGTTTAGGGATTATTATTATTTTTCACCACCTGCCTTTTGCTGAACAAACTAGTTCAAATTCTACAATACTTCTTTGTCCTCTGCCTAAAAAACCCAGTGAAAACCACCTAATCTATCCCCAAGTTCAGGCTATGTGATGAGGGGAGAAGGTGGCAAGAACACACACCCAGACCTGAGCTGCAGAACCATTGCTGGCAGCTGTTCATACCAAAATGGTCGTATCTGACTAGTCACCCTTCAAGTTCAGTACTAAGGCTTCATTCACCACAGGGCAGCTAATTCAGGAAGGAAAAGATGTCTCACCCTATCAAAGAGACAGGAGCTTCTGGTTCTGCTGTGCATGCAGAATGACCCTGTGGGGTTACAGTTCTGCTAGTATACTGAGGAATTAACATCACTCCTGAGAAAATGTCTAAGAACCCTGAAAGTAAGGGATGCTTCATGAAGGGGGTCCAGCCCTTGCTAAGATACAGTGGTCACTGACTGCAGGGGCTGAGATCCTGCCTTTTAGCAAGTGTACATGAATCACAGAATCACAGAGTAATTGTTAGGTTTGGAAGCCTCCAGGTTCTTCTGGGAGACTTGGAACTTAGGTGAGTATATGTTATTTAAATATCAATTTACTCAATTTGACTTAATAAAATAGATGGAGCAACTGTGCAAATAGTACAGAGTTCAGTCAGATTGTTCCTCCTCGCCTTAAGGTTCTCTGTGGGTAAGGGTCACATATGTAATCCTTGGGGCAGAACTCTGTCTTCTTTGACTCCTCCATGCTGAAAAGCAAAGCCAAAATAAACCTTGGGCACAGCACCAGCATATAATCACCTGAAATTCTTAATTTTTAGCTCAGTTTTTGGTCCCCAATACTGTTTTGGTCTGTGCCACCTACCGGTCTTTCAGGCAATGTCTGGCCAATGGCTTGTAGCATAGTATGTACCAGGTATTTGGGAGGGGATTGTGAAGGAGATAGTTTAGCTCTTCAGATGTGAGCAGTACTGTCCTAATAGCCTGAAGAGATCAGTTCCTGGCCCATTTGATTTATGCAAGCAGTTTCCAAGGCTGAAATTTTGTCCTTTCACATTTCCATTTAACCCATTGTTTTTGTCTCTTCTCTTTATGATCTCTTCTCCACCTGACTAGCTTGCTTTGTTCCCACATTGAACCAAGAAAGTATTTCTTTTTGATCTCTAGACAACATTCACCCCAATTCCTATGTCCGTGCAACGCACAACAAAATAAGGTAGTGTGCTAGACCTTGGCAGATGCGTCTTCCTCAAGCTCTGGAAGAACTGGCTGATGTCTTGTTGGACAAACCAGGTTTTGAGTCTCTTTGCAGATGGACTATTCTCTGCAGCTCATTGACCATCACTTGAAAAAGTCACTGCCATTCTTCATTTTCACATCATCAATAAATTGATGACGCAGTTGGGAATTCTCATAATCTCTCTGTTCCAGATGCTTCTCTTAACTTTTTCCCCATTATATAAATCCTCTTCTTTTCCCCCCCAAGTTGTGGTTATAATCACCTTACAAAAAACATTAGGTGGGATATGGATTGCCCTGAAAATTAAGGAGTCCAAAAGTCCCCAAGAGAGAGTCAAAATGAAGCTTTGAGTTAGTATTTAATTAGCATTTATCAACAAACAGATTTTAAAGCAAATATTAGTACAAGCTTACTAATAAAGGGAAGTGTTTGTTTAATGTCACTCCCACTCATTTTCACCTTGAGATATTTTAGGGGTTGATGACCTGGAAAAGTGAACAAGTGATGAGTACTGTACAGACTGTGGGCAGTAGGAAAAACTGTTTGTCTGAACTCAGTGTGTGACAACTTCATGATAGAGACATCAGGCCCTGGTGTCCTTGGAGCGTAGGTGGGTGGGTGAGTCACTTATTGCTGTCCTGACATGCCATAAGTAGGTGACTGTACTCTATTGTCAGAGTATGGCCTTTCGATTTTTATTTAGTGAGAGACATCACCATTTAAAATTTGGTTTATTTTGGCTCACACTTGAATACCCAGTGTCATTTTTCATTCTGAGCAGTGAGCTGCTTAAAAACAATACACTTTAGACCTGTCTACTGCCATCTACCAGTCCCGTAGTCTCAAACCACTTGGTCTGCTTCCACACAGTGTAAGGTGTCCGAATACAGACAATATGGCTGGAAGCAAAATTGCAGCCTAAAGCTACCTTGGAAAAGCACTGTGCTATAAATGTCTTTTATCACTGGTCATGCTACCTATGACAGAAGCCATACACAGGAAAAGGCATAGGAAAAACATGTAAGCATCATGAAAGGTAATGCACTTATCTTATTCCAGCATCATTTCCTCAGAAGACTGGAAAAATGTGCAGATGCAAGAAATCTGGTATTGCTGCTATCTAAATTAGAGTTTAACACTGGCTTCCCTGTAGTGGTTTTGGTTAATTGTGAAGATCTGTGAGAATTAGGGGCACATAATATTGAAGAGAAACTTAAGAGTTTATGCTTGCCTCCAGTGAACTGCCGCAGAACCTGTAATCTTTTACTAGGGAGCAAATACTGCTCACTAACAACCATGTGGCTGAGGGGGCCATTACAGAGCTGTTCCTGAAGGGTTTGTTAACTGAAGGTCTGCCATTATCATTATTAGAAATGAAACATTAATCCACACTAACATATTTTTGCTACATACTCAAATTCTTAATTTTGTGGCAGGCTAGACAAAGCTCCTGAAACCTTAGGAGAAAGTGCTAGAAATGTCTGAATCATTAATGTCCAAACAACACAGCCACAATATGACAATTTGAAAGACTTTTCATCAAGCTGGAAGATATGTGTTCAAAACTGTCATTCCTCTTTCTGAGAGTCTTCCCTCCTCACTTTCCTATGCAGGAAATTGGGCATGGGCCCAAAAAGCAGCACCAGTTCTACAGCACTAGGAAATTTCAGATTCAGAAACTGGTTGTCTGGCTTTGGGTTGATTTTTCTTTTCCTCTTCTTGGAGAAGGAAGAGCTTATTAAATTTACTTTTTTCCTCCCTATTGTGTTCAATAGAGAGTTTTCTGTGGATATACCCACGTGGATATATATCCAGACACAGACCCATTTTTGTATTTCAGCCAGTACAGTCTAAAAGCCGCTTGGCCTTGATCCAAAATGGAAGGGCCTTTCCCCGTTCCACAGATATTCAGCTCCACTGCCCTGGTATTGTGGCCCCCAAGTATTGCAGGCATGGCTGATAGCTCTGAACATATTTGGCTTTCCCCAAGCAGTCTTTTTTTCTCTTCCATTTCTTCCTTCCATCTCCCTCCTTTTACCATCCACCAGAATCATTTCACTCATCCTCATCAATTCAACCCAAAGCATTAGGCAGTTTGCTTTTCCCTGAAGGTCTCAAGGATCTGGCCTCCTTTTCTCTCTTATGGTCCCTGTTTCCCTGAACTCAGTGAGTTCACTTTGTTTCCCGCCTCCGAAGAAAAAGGCCCGAACAGCTTGTACCTATACACATCTTCTAAAGCAGCTAATTCAGCTAGCAGCTTTAAAAACACAGTTAAATGGTTCTTTCTTTAAGAGATATGAGAAAATGTGAGTTTGGTACAAATAGTCACACCACCATTAATGCTAATAGATTTATACCAGGGACAAAAGTAGTCTAAATTGTCTGTTTCCCATTTAAATAACTATCCAGAATAAAAGATGAGCACTCTGTCCAGCCACACAGTTCATTTGTCCTCATTGCCTGTGTCTGTTGTGGCAGGCTGTTCTTTTTAAAGATTTCAGTAATAAAAAATGTTTCCATTTCTATTAATATGCCATTGTTTGCAAGTTTGGACAATTCAGCATAGTTTTGATGGGTTTTTGAGAATTAGCTCTTGCATACTACATGCTTATTTTAGTACAAGAAAGACTGCTTATGCATATTTGTTAAGTTATATCTGAATTTGCTGCTACAAATAAATCCCTACAAATACATGTTATCTGGAAAACTAATACTATAGAGAATAATAATTTATAGTGGATATTTAAAGTTTGACTCCAGTTTTCAGTCAAAGGCTAAAAGTGAACATAAATGGAGTTTGCAATAGAATTAGCAAATGACATTAGACCAAGAAGTGAAAGTGTAGCTTCCTTATCCTTCTAGCATCCAGTGTGGCAGATCTCATAATAAAAATGCCTCATTTTCCTGAATATTCTAAATATTTCCAATGTTTACTTCATTTAAGAAATACAGATGATTTGTAAAAATCAGTTTAGTGACCAGATGAGTTATATGCACAGAGAACTAAAAAAAAAATAAATCCTTGTTCAATTTATAGGCTGCCTCGCTTAGGAGATCAAACTTTGCAAACTACTTGCCTGTCTGTCCCAAGGACAGCAGGATATAGCATGGCCTTCACCAAGAAGGGATGTCTTCTGGGTCATGGCTGAGTAATTCCAGTTAAGGAAGTTTCCAGTAAGCGTGCTCTGAAGATGTGCTGCTCTGTAGGTCAAATGTGGACTGTGCTTGAGTGCAGGCTGTGAACCTAACCCCACCCACACACCTCAGTGGATGAGGTTTGTAGAACAGTTTATTAGAGTGTTGTTCCTTGTTTTCACCAGGGATCACTCCAAGGATGTATGTCCTTGCTCTGTCACAACCAACAGGGTCTATCCAGGGCTGTCTTCCTGCTCCACCCAGTTATCCACTTCCTCCTGATTGACTGTTTAGGTATTGCCTGGCATGGGGACCAGTTCTCTCTGCGGATAACAGCATGTTGCATAAAGGGTTCTTAATTTTCTTTGGTACCACTAGTTTGTATTTCAGTACCACATTACAACAACCTGAAAGATTGACACAAAATCAGCTACTGCTAGAGCACGTAGGTGCTCATGCTCATATATGGCACTCATCTGTGGCATTTGTGCTGCCCCTTCCTCCCACAGCCTCTTGTCTCTGTTTGCTGTAGGTCATCTGCCCCAAAGCAGAGGTGACTGAGCAGTACGTGTGATCTTCAGTGTGAAGCCTGGTCATGTAATCCCCCCACGCAGCTTTCACCTTTGTCTTGATACATCAGGGAGTCTAGGTGCTTTATTTTGCTAACCAGCCTCAGCAGAGAAGTGGTGACGGGCACTGCAGACAAGGTGGGGTGGGGACACCTCAGATAGGTATGTCTGGATGCTACACATGACTTGGTACCTATGCCCTGTGGAATAGTTTTCAGCTGTATTTGTACCACATCTAGTCTGGAGGCATCATGTGGAGCAGCAGAGCGTCAGAGCTTCAGGCAGCTACAACAGCAGATCAATTCCTGGTGCATGCAAACTGGTGGTTTGTCACCTGAAAAGAAAAGAAGACGACAGACAAGAGAGCTCAGAAGCCAGCTGAGCACCAGGAGACATCCACAGAGAATCACGACTCACACAGTGGTCCAGAGAAACCACCACAAATACTTCAGACAAAAAGATTCTGCTTTTTTCCCCCTTTTACACCTCTTGCATGCACATGGACCACTGGCTTCAAAGTAGTATTAGTAATAATGTAATGGATGTGGTTATTTAGAGAACAAAATTGAGAACAGGGAAATGTACAGCGGTGGTGGTCCAAACAGAGATAGGGAAAAAAACATTCAGAAAGCTACTTCTGTAGAGAAATACCACCAGCAGATAGGTATGCATGAATCTAACCTGCTAACAAGAGTGGGCAGAACTAACGATTTCACCAATACACCCAAGATCTGCTTTGATAATGCAGGAATGTAGCTGTTTTTGTGCAAGCTGTTGGCTGTGATGTGGAGGCATACAAAGGAGAATGAAATGTTTAAAATTCAAGGCTGTCTATGTAAGAGCCAGTGTAGCATGAATGGCCTCATTTGGAGCAGATTCCCATAACGAGGTTTGGGAGGAAAAGCTGTCAGACAACTAATAACTACTTACAACCTTTTGTTGATTTGAATTCTTTTAGATTGGTATAAACAGCAGAATATTGACCACAATGGTTTTAAAATAGGTCTGACAGGACATTATTAGAATACCCCCTTCCTTCGGATATTTTATGTCCACACCTGAAACACTAGAAGTAAGAAGTGCTATTCAAGGAACAAACCCTTGCACTTATGAAGCCCTCAAGCTCATATATTCTCAGAGGGCATGGCTAGGGGAAAGAAATCAGTGTTTGTCTTTTTTTCTACTGTTCCTGCAACTCATCCTGGCCAAGGTACAGACACTGTGCTGCTACACACCTCTGCTTCCGTCAGACACCTCTACCAAAGTCAGTGGATGCTGACACAAGCTCTTTTGTTATCATTAAAGTCCATATAGCTTTGCCAGCTTGGCAATAGTTTGCGATTTAGAACGATAAGTAGGCCAGAGTGCCTTGATATTTACAGCATAGTAGCTATTTTCCTTTAATTACAAAATCGTTATGGCTACGTTAAATGCCAGCTGCTTCTTGTTACCTTCCAGTTCCAGTTCACTTCAGTTAACACCTTGACTAGCACGTTTTGACTGAAGCACATTTTTCCTTATGCCCTTTCTTTTCCCAGCTCTAGTATTTCCTTGCAGTGGTCATCTGTTTGTAATCCAGACCAATGCAAAACAAATAAACCAGAATGGAGACTTCGATATGAGGGGGTGATAGTTTTATCCAGAGAGCTTTCTCAACAGAAGAAGTCACTTCTCTTCTCTTGGTGGCCATTAACTGCTGGGAGTCATGTGCTTGCTTCAGTTTATTCACAGTCTTATCAAACTGAGTTGTATTTTTTTAAACTTTGGAGCATGGTGATAGTGAGCATGACACCTGAATACAGGGGTGGAAAGCAGGAGGGGAGGCCAGCTTCTGTGGTCTTGCCTTCCCATGCTCCTTGGCTAGTGGATGATGTTAAGGGTTGTAAACAGACTACACTGATTTTCTGAAGAAAAGAAAAAAAGGAAATTCCACCCCCAAAGCAACCAAACAACAAAAGAAGCCACAACAGAAAGTAATTTCTCCAAGTTGGTTCAAGCTCATTACAGCAACTCTCTGCCAAACTGTAATAAGCCCCACCGTGAGCTGGCACAGCTTCAGGGAGAAGGACCTGTGGTACTGTTTCTGTCCTGCAGCTGTTTCCCTGGCTTGCAGTCCATAACTGTGTGCTGTTATGATTGAAGCCAGGAAAAAAAAATTATCTCTTTCCTGTCTGTTTTTTACATTATATGAATCTCAGTGGCAGCCCAGAACTAATCTCATGGGCCCCTGGGGAGGTCAGGCTGACAAGGTCAGAGAATGATGAGCATTCATGTTTGCTATAATTGTGATTTATTTCCCATGTAAAATTCACCCATCTCAATAAAGATGCATGGGCTATTGTTGAGCCCACATAAACTGTTTCATGCTCATCAATAAAATGGGTTTGGGGGCATGTTGGGGATGTAGCTTCTCTGGAACTAGTTCAGTATTTAATTCCTGCTAATGTACACAATGAGATTGTGTCTAATTCAATTTACAAAAACATAAAGTGCCATTTAAGAGGAACTCATATATGGTTAGATGAATGTGTAACCCAGATGCCTCTGTAATTCCTTTTGCTGTCATTAATTTGATTTGCTGAATTGTTATTTACAGACTCTAGTTCTATCTAAAACAGAATAAACCTCAGAGAAGGAACCACACTAAGTGCTTTTAGGAGTTTGTTGTTTTTCTGTGTTGTAGTGATGAAGAACACTGATGTCTTTTCATATCTTGTCTTCAATCTTCTAACTTCATTAATAAACACAGAAATATCACAACACTGACAAATTAAAACCAAAACAAACCCAAGAATACCAAGAGAAATTACTGAGATTGGTTTTGTTCACTTGGGTACCACTGTAGTCCAACAGATGAAGTCAAGAGAATTCAGGTTTGAATGAATCAGAAGTCTAACAGAAAGGTAGTGTATGGGTATCACAGCTTGTCCTTCTGGCAGTCCATGTTTAATTATTTTGTGTAACTCACCATGCATGTGGTCATCCAAGTTGATGCAGGATCAAGCAGAAAAAAGAACACAGTCCAACCTTTTTTGGAGTCAGTCAATTTGATGTATAGAACAAGGGTGCCAGTTTTACATTCCCGAACTGCAGAGCTACCCTCAAGTTTGAAAACTTTCTCCAGTATTTTGCTTTCTGTATTTTATTCCCCTGGCGACAATATAGCTTTAACCCTCCCAGTCTGACTGGATCCCATTCAGCTGGATTAATCTCAAATCTGACTCTTATTAATGAACTTGAACTTGGAAAGCAGTTTAGTCACAAAATGGGCTCAGGCAGCTGCAAACTTGCCCTCATGTACAGCAAACAGGTCAAATGAGCAGAGAAAAAATGCTGATGGTGCACTTGGGTTAGTTACAAGCACTGATGCATTGAAGTTAAAGAAACACACCTCAGAGATTCTGGGGCAATTTCTCCTCTCGCGTCCAATGGTGTCTACTGCCACTGGAAAAGGTGGCATTAAAATGCATTTGTAGGACAGAACAGTTGGTCTTCAGGAACCCTCCTTTACTTCCTGTTTTGGAAAAATCCTGTAAAAAGAAACTAAATGGGAAAGGCTCCACCTACCCTTAATAAACACGTCACACCTTTTATTTCCATAGCATATCCAAGTGCAAAATTTGTGAACACAGATTATGTTGTACATTTTTTGTCTGGTTTGCCCCTCATTAAGCAGTAATCACTGGGGAAAGAAATGAGCCTTATCTGGTTTGCTACCCGCCTAACCATTATCAGCTGGCATCAAGTAAAGAAATGAGCCTGAAAGAGTGAAGAATAGATGCAGATGCTGGAATCCAGTGAGGTCAAAGGAGTCATGCAGTAGAAAGGAATGAGAATTTTTCTTAACACTTGTTTTCAAATGAGTAGCTCTAGCAGTGGCTGGGGACTTGTGCCTTGTAGCTGGATTCTCAGGTGTCTAGTAAAGTATAAGCAGTGATCTGCATTTTTTTCTCTCAGGTGGGCTATTCATAATGTTCCTCTATGAGTCTGATTTACTGTGATTGAAGGGTTGAGCTAATGCTATGGGCCTGCCCTCGATGGGTGTGTTTTCAATGATCTCTCCCTTTACTTGGTAACCTATTCCCATAAAACTGGTAGGTTCTTAGTATTACTGTGGTTTTGATCTTCATATCAGATTTGATTGAAATTCACTTAAGTGGTTGAAGAATTAGGGGGAGAAGTGGGTAGAAGTAACAAACAAGGGGATACATAGGACCAAACACTCAGATGCAACAATATTGCAGAACCAGCCTGAACAAAACATATAGATAGAAAGAGATCTGAGAGAACATTATTTCTAGATTGTTAGTATTTTTTCTCTTTGATTTTAATTCAGTTACAAGAGATTGAATGAAAAATTAAGGTACTGCCTAAAAAAAGTGCAGCTGCTGCGTGTCATCAAATTTGAGTGTTTTGCTTCAAGTTATTTGTTCTGGAGTTTTTTAAAGAAGCTGAGTTTAATTGTCTTCCCCTTTGGGATCCTCATAGAAATCAGAAAGTGCATCTTTTAAGGAGATGTTTTGAACAAAAGAAGGAGGCTGCCGTCGTGGTATTGGGAACTTAAGAAAAAGATACCTGCTTGACTGATCTGCCCTTTTCATCCAGGGTTGTGTGAGACAAACACACTGAATCAAAGCCTGAGCTCCAGATGCCATGTGCAGTTGGAGATGGCTTCCTGCCAACAAGTTTCCAAAGCAAACAAGGAAGAGCAAATTTGTGTAGCATGAAGTGCAGCCTCACAGGGAGGCAGTGAACAGGGTGGTTCCCTTCAATGTGGAAGGGAATGTTAAGTGCTTTAATACAATGTCACTTTAGCCAAACAGGCCCTGAAAGAATATAATTTTCAACTCTGATCTTCTGCTCTCTGAGCTTGACCAAGTGGGTAGTTCATTACTGAGTTATATAGTACTGTGTCTGTGCCTTCCTTTAAGGCATGTCTCTATGAGTTAGAGTGGTTTTTGATATTGATAACCAAGCTAGCATTGAAGTAGATCATCAGTAAAGTCTAGATCAAACTAGCTGGGGCCAAACAGATTCAAATGCATTTAGCAATAAACTGCCAAACGCAAGATCTGTAGATCCATGCAGTTGGACATATTGTATAATAACAGAAGAGAACTTTTAATGTCCTTGTAAGTGTATGAAGATTTCATGTAGAAAACCTCTGGAAATAGGGTGAGTGGTAATACCCATTGGTTTAAGAGGCTTTCCATGGGTAGTATAGTAAAGGAATAACAGTGTTGAAAATAAACATCATCTAAGAGAATATTTTTCTGTTCAACCAGCTTGTCCTGTGTGCTTATCAATACCAGGAGTTGTCTTTTCTGAACACCAAAAAAAGCCTTGTCATCTTCTTTGGTGATGGAAGAGCCAGCTGTCCTCTTACTCTGGCTTCCACAGAAGCACAGGCCTCTGGTTCATGGCTTGGAAACCTCAGTACTTGTTGTTTGTAGATTTACTGCTGAGAGGTCTGGTTACAAAGCAAAATAAATGAATATATCAGCTGTACAGGAGTCCATCTTGGAAATTTCTAAATGGGATTGCACTTTCATAGGCATGACTGCAGAGGATCGCAGACTGAAAACAGTGGCTTCAGTTTGTTACAGCAGAGGTCTGGGTAGCAGGAAAGCTTAGTACTGGAAAAGAATTTGATATCTGACACAGTGGTTTATTCAGAGACCATTGCTCCATCCTGCACCCTCCTCTAGCTGGTTATCCATTGAGCTAAAAACACAGAAACTTAATGAGAAACAAATGTTGCCGCTGAGTTGGTCTGCGGTGGGAAGCCAAACTGTAGAAAATACTGTGTTACTGTTTCAGTCACATTTTTTTTAATGATAGATAAATAATTCTGAGTTCTTTGCTAGTCCCAAAGTTTGGGAACATTATCACAGGGCTGAGTTGAGTCGCACATTCAAACTTGAGCGACAAAACATGCAATTGAAGGCAACAGCGTAGTCTCTGGGATCCTCTCATGAATTCAAGTGTCAACCACTAGGTAAAATAGCCGGTGTCATTTCACAGGGGCCTGGAGGGGGATTGCTGAACTGCCCAACACAGCTGGAGTATTTTCAATAGTGTTGAGCCCCAGCTTTCAGTTCACACTCTTTTTCTTACCTTAAAAAGAACCTAAACAGCAAACTCTCTCCTAATTAAATGTTTTAATTTTTTTCTTTTGTTTTGGCTAGGCTTGCCACATAGGTTCTAATCATGAAAGTGGTAAAAACAATGCCCACTAATTCTTCCTGGTGCATATACAACTATGCATTACCAGGACTTATATATCGTCAGTGCTGTTTGAGAAAACAATTATTTCTGAACCCAAAAGTAAGCGCATCAATTTGCCGTTGTGCCTATGTGGGCATTGGTTCTCTACTTTGCCAAAGAATAACACACCGTTATGTCTGAACTACAGATGTCAGTCATTTTTTTATTCCCCTCCTTCTTCTAATGCTGCACAGTACAGAAGATTTGAACTTGTGCATGTTGGTGCCACCTGATCCCCAAAGTGTTGATATTGTTTATTTCTATATCTCTGTCTGCCTAGAGATTGTTTTTTTATGGTGCAGCACTGTCGAGTGGGTTCTGTTACAATTCAGCATGAACCCATTTTAGACAGTTGTGTATATATATATATAATATGTGTGCGTGTGTGTGTGTGTGTGTGTGTGTGTGCACGTGTGTATTTAAAACAGAGCCGTCAGTTTCATAGAGTGGAATTATAATCTGAGCACTGCAAGTGTGGATTCAGTGTATTTCTTCCAACACAGTTAACTGAAGATGCAGAGACCTGGTATAGTAATAAAGCTATGATTTAACATTTTAGGAGCCTAGTCAGTTTAAATATATTTCTGATTAATTTGTTACTTAAACAGCCCTGACTGTTCAGTGTGAATTGGGGATTTGATATCAGCTCCCAGGTGAAATGAATGGTGTTTGCTTGGCTGAGCATCTTCGCCAGCTTTGAAAATTTTAAACCTGGTTGTATCCCTGATGGCCTTTTGGGATCTCCAAGGAGCAAACCCAACTGTCCTTGCAAGGCATCCCTGATCAGGGGAAGGCAGACAGGTGGTGGCACCTGGTGATCAAAGAGGACCAAGTCATCAGGGAGCTCTACAGATACCACTTTGGGAGCTCACTCACAGATACAGCCTGGAGCAGATTGCAAGTTAGTGCCATCTGTGTAATCTCAGAGACGTAAGCAAAGCTGAAGCCAGCTAGATGAGAACATCTAGCCTTCCTAATACATCACAGCCTTAACCACAATATGGAAGTTTGTGCAAGTCTGTCCTTGCCAGATTGTCAACCTCAAGTGACAGCTGTCCAAGCAAAGGCTTGCAGTGCTGACATGCTGCAAAGAATCCCATGCTTCATCAGCCAGTAAAGGGACAGAAGTCCAAACCCCACTTTTCTTAAAAAAAAAAAAAAAAGATAAAAAATCACAGCAGATCCAGAACCTTAACGTGCAGGTACAGACTAATGGCAAAATGGTGGTAAAGGAGTGGAAAAAAAGGAACTGATACCATTGCTCTCCAGGTAGCAGCATTGTCCCTAGGAGGAAATGGTCCTGAGTGAGCTGTCTCAGAAGAAGTGCTGGGGCCTTTGCCTTACTCTTTTTGTACTGTCTCAGACAGGCTACATGAAACCTCAACTGAGCAGTCTTTCCTTGAAACCAGTAAGACACTTTCTAGAGGGATCACCAGAATTATCTTTCTTCCAGAGCAGAGCTAGCACCTTAACATCTTGGTCTTGCATAAGGATGTTCACAAGTACTTATGAAAGAGTTGCTAAAAACCATGATCACACATGTTTCACTGACTGAAAGTATGGAGTCAGAGAGGAGCTAGGACTTGACCTATGTGTTGCACACTGATAAAGGAAAGGACAGAAACCAGCTCTTCCCTTCAAGACCCAAACCTGTGCTGCATCCACGAAGACCCACTGTCTCCATGAAGCTATGCTCCACTCTGGGCACTGAAGAGATGGTTATATTGGAAAACACCTGCATTTTCAGGTTTTTCTGCTTCCTGAAAAAAAGTAACAGCACACACAGTGGCCTAAAACAGCTCTGTAGAGTATAAACATTGTAGCTGATACTACATGCATTTGGACCCAATGACCCTCTGTGTTTCTTCAGCCTCTTTGGATTCTAAGTGGTGAAGGAGCTGAGAGAAGGAATTACATAGCTCAGGACTATATAAAAATATCTGTTAAAGCCTGTAGTGAGAGCATCTGGACTAGGCAGAAATGCGAAGGCATGCCTGACAGCAAGTGTACACTGCATAGTGCCACAAGGAGAAGAGCAGCCAAGATTGCCCCAAGTGATATGTCTCTGACATAGCACAGCACCACACAAAAACCTTACTCACTTCATGCTGGCTGTGTTGTGCCTAAGATTCTCTGTGCTGAACTTCACTGTGCAACATAAGCGTGCGCAGAGCTACCAGCTGTCCGTGGTAAACCTGCAGTGCCCATCCACACATCCACACTTACCTGCAGCTAAGTATCACCATTTGTCACAGCCAGACCGTATGACTTGTTGTGGGAGTGCAGGCAAAGCCCAAACACTGGTTATGCTTGGGTGGTTTGCTCTGTGGTGAGGACAAAGGCAGCCCTTGGAGCACATCTAGTCTTTTTCAGGAGGATAAATTCATCCTGCAATTCACTGGGAAAAAGCAACCCAGATGATGCAGGGAAGTGGGATGCAAATCCTTAAGTCTTAGTAATTCCATGGGAAAGGAAGCACCGATGACAATGCCATAGACAGTGCAGGAAGGCTGTAGTTTTCTCAGTCAATTTGGATTATTTCTGCACTCACGCTCATTTTCAAGTAATTCATGCCCCTAGGGCTCTCAAGTCCCCTAACATTTGCAACAATTTCCTTCACCAAATCTTTTTTCATCAGATTTTTATAAGCTGCAACCCCTTATGAATAAATAGCTCCTTCACAGAAGGGTTTCAAGGGAGAAGATGTTTTACACTCTTATTTTGATCAGCACATGCCCATCAGGACTACTGGATAAAAGCCTCAATGTTTTCTCAGGTTGTTTTCTGAGAAAACTTGGTGCTGAGAAAATCAGACTGTATTTCTTCTTTGTTTACACTGATGGCCCTGACTTTTCATGAAGAACCAGTGAGTTAATTTGAGAAGAACTTCTCTTTTATGAGACAATAGGTCAGGATGTCACACAACACTCTTCCTCTGCAGCCCCATGACAACAACTGGATATGGATTGGATAGGGCCCACCAGCCCTCCAGCTCCCAAATGGTGAGATGGCAAAGCGTGACTCCCTTTGAGCTCTCTGAAGAGAAATTTCAGGCTTTTCATTCTGCCATACTGAATGTAAAGGGTTGCACAACAAGCTGTGTCCTTCTGGAGAAGGAGCTGCAGAAGCAAAGGGGCACCATGGTTCAGGTAACTGAGGGTGGTTTTAAATGTCCTGCACCCTGGATTGTGTTGTCTGTGCATGCTGCTGGCTGTTAGCAGTACACTGAGACAAGGGTTTCTCACTCCCCAGCCATGGGGTGCTGCCAGGTTTGCTGGCATGTTCGAAGTGCTTTGGCTTGTGCTGAAGCACTGGTAGCAGCCACAACCTTCCTTCCCTGTAGCTAACTAAACCCATCCCCTGTTTATTCATGCCTAGTTTGGGCTTAACTGCAGACCCTGCTATGCTGGTAGCATTCTCAAGGCAGGGAAGTCCTTGCTGGGCATGCTAGTCCACTCCTCAGGCCATCAGGTGGGTTTGGTAGGGGTGGCTTTGGCAAGAGCCTTGTCGCTGGTTGCCCAGCAGGCAGAAGCAGCTTGTTCCTTGCTAAACAAATGTTTTGGGGCTGAGCAGCAGCTCAGTTGGGCAGTCCTCCAACACAGGGGCAGAAAACAGAGTTGACAGAATATTGCTAAAAGATGGGGATGGGCACTTCTGACAGGTGGCTTCCATCTCTTTCACAGGGGACTGCCAAAATTCACCCTCAACTATACAGCCCAGAGGCCACAGCACAAGGGAGATAATAAATTGCTCTGGCAGCTGGGGAAGAGTGGGCAGAGATTTGCAGGAGAAAAGCAAGCATTGCTCTCTAGATGCTTGCTCTGTTTCCTTTCCTTTGGCTGTGGGAACACCATCCTGAGCACGGGAAATGCAAGCTGGTGCAGAAACAAAGGACAATTTGCTTTCACTTTGACCTTTACATCAATGGCTAAGAGAATTCAGAGTGTGCTGAACTCATGGGTGACTGAGAAGTGCAGCAGTATGTTCACATACCCACTGGCTTCCTTATCTTTTGAAGTAGGCTACAGGTAAAGTGACTTTTGTGATCCGCACAAGTACAAAACATAGTGGTGCTGCATACTGCTTTAATGTCCACCCTTCCTGCTCCTTCTGTTCTTTCACTGCCCTCTGAGGAGGATGGTTGGACCTGTCCCCCAAGCTAATACATCAGAGACACTGGAAGGGAACCTTACCCAGTGTGACAAGAGGGATACTTCCAGCTTTGTGCCCATAGTCATACCCTGGGACACTTAAAACAAGGCTTCTAAATCAGTGGGAAGACATGAACATCTTTGGGAGTGAGGAATCTTCCCACTACTTTTAGACATTCGTTGCACAGGAATCCTTCTTGGGCTGTGCTTTGTCTCTCCCCGCTGGCTGCAGAAGGACACTGGCTGACTACTTTAGAGAAGGCAGCAACTTCTAGAAGGATAAATTTAGATGAAGCCAGTCCCCTCCTGAGAGCAGAACCTCACGTAGCTGTTGTCTGGTCCTTATGTTTTAGTAATGCCCTTCTCCCCTCTCTGGCTGAAGAGCACATGGCTCTCCTACTCTTTCTCACTGGTTGCTCAGATTTTCCTCATGCAGGGTGGCTGCTTGAAAAATCATCCAGTGGGGGGTAAGAAGGAGACATACAAGGCTGGCTGAAAGGAGAGGGAACAAGCCTGGGAGATTGGCACAGGAGAGTAGAACAAGAGTCATTCTCCACAGAAATATTTATTTATCCTAAGTCAGTATGCAAACACAACGCACAGCTGTCAGCTTTAATTACAGAGGCTGTGATTTGGTAGCAGTCTCCATGTGCAACCCTCAAATGGAGTATTTTACAACCTTTTA
This sequence comes from Neopsephotus bourkii, assembly GCF_033783945.1. NCBI lineage: Eukaryota > Metazoa > Chordata > Aves > Psittaciformes > Psittacidae > Neopsephotus > Neopsephotus bourkii. Next base: position 2,106,440 of record NW_026902234.1, on the reverse strand, counting down.
CTGTGTTACAGTCTTATTAAGAATCTTTGAACTTTATTCCAGGGGAGCCAGTTTAAAAGGTAGGCAGTTTAATCTCAAACACTTTTTAAATTTTAAGCTGAACAATACCAGTGCAGATATCCTACTAAGAAAAATTTTAAGTGAGTCCCCAAGGTATTAATATACAAGTGCAAGTGAAACCAGTAAGCAACATCAGGTGGACTTTATCTGGGTCTAGAGGCTGCAGTTGAGGTAAATAACACATTTTATAAAATTACCTATAGTTCACAGTTTCACTAGAAATGAAAGAAAATACCAATAAAACAATCAGACCATAGAGTGGCACAATGTGAGCTGCTTAATTGTCAAGTGTTTTTGTCAGGACTTTAAGGCCTGAGCATTTATGATAATAAGCTCCATTAGAGCTGCTGCTTTTAATATTTTTTGAAGAAGCAAGGAGTTCTGGTCTACCAGGCAGGCACCTGATGAGGGTTGCTTATATACAGCCATGGATCTTTTATTTAAAAGCACATGTGAAAAGCCTCCATGTATTAAAATAAAAGATGAAGAGGAACTAGGTGATTGCATAAAGGAGAAATGGGCCAAACAGGGTGTTGTGTTTTGGGGGAGCCGGATCTACGAGATTTCTCAGGGATCATTATGTTCTTTTTATACAACGGGCTGGTGCGACCTCTGTGCTAACTGGTGCCTTCAGCTTTTTTGGCAGACCCCAGCTTGCCTGCGCCCTGTGCTTTGTTTTGCCATGGTGCACCTTAGTGAAGGAAATAGCCTCCACTTGCCACAAGCAGGGAACTGAAAGTGCCCAGGAATGAATGTAGCAGCTGAGCAATTTTGCATGTGGCTGCAACGAAGGGATTTTAAGCAGCACCTCCCCAGTCCTCCCTGCCCCTCACTGCTGTGCCTCTGAAGGGCAAAGAACTGCCCTTTCTTCCTGCCCACCTGCTTTCCCCACTTCACTTATGCTGCTTGAAGGGCACTGATTTTACTGAGATTTCCAGATAAAGCCTCTCTTTCCTTATAAAACCTCTTGCCTAAATTAAGGATAGTGCTGCATGAAAAGGCAAGAAAAAAATGGATCTTACAGAGGAACTGGGACCCAATGCAGAGCACAAAAGATGAGCAAATTTGCTGCCAAACATTCCCTGGTACTGGCCAAGTTCTTGCAAATGCTGACAAAATAAGCATATGCCAGGATTCGTATGGTTCTGTTTGTGAAGAGGACAAGGGCTCCAGTTCTGCATTTGTTCATGTAGGTGAGCAACTACTTGCATCTGTGAAGTGCTGGCAAAACCACCTGCAAGTGTGAATGCCTTTAATGTTTAGGAGCTGGACTTTGTTATAGACAGATTGACTTTGTTATCTGATGGGAAATCTTCATGAATTAATTTCTCCATGCTCTCTCAAAGAGGCTTCATAACCTCTTAAGCAATTTCTTCTGGCTTTCCAGGAGCTCTTCTTCACTCTTCTTTCATGTGCTAACATACTGTGGTGCATAGCGAGAGGGGCCTAGGGGTAAGGTCACTCTTCATCAAACTCCATACCTGAGTTAAAGTGAGCCTGCAGATCCTCACACAGCACAGGTACCAGCCCTCGTGGTAGAGGTTGGGTGGAAAGCTCTTTATTCTCTATACAGTCTGCTGTGCTCTTTGTTCCCCACTGGACACCCTCCAGACTGAAGCCCTGTATTTTTATGTGAGCAAAACCCTATTGTTAGTGTCCTATAAGGCCCATGGTAATAGAAAATGCTTCTGAGGTGTGATTCAGCATTCTGTAGAGTCTGATAACTCATAATCTCAAGTGCCCATTGCCTGTTAAATGAGCCTGTGGTGAATGGGTGCCTGGGGCATCACCCAAAACTTGCTCCCAACCCCACGGCTGGGATGGCTCCTTCCTGGCCATGGACATCCACCAAAGCAGTGTGTTAGATGAGACTCAGCACATCCTGGGGATGGGGACTGCACGGGACCTTGCTCCTGGATTGCCTTCCTGGAGGGACACGGGTGTGTTGCAGGGAAGGACATTGTTGCTTCTCTCTCATCCTTCAGACCTCTTGCTCCTCACGTTGTGACAGGATTTTTTTGTATTTACTTTTCAAAATGCCTCTTTCATTCATCCCCTGTTGCAGACAATTAGGAGCTGCTGATGTTGGCAGATCTAGGCACTCCTTTGGTGCTAGTCCAGACCATTAAGGTCCTACACCTGGGTGTACCCCAGATGTTCAGAACAAGTCCTGGCATCCGCTCCAGGTGGTTGGATTAAATAAGCAGATAATTTAATAGGAGAGCTAAATCCTCATGGTAACAACTCGTGTGCAGCTTTACCTTATAATACTTTTATAGCAAGTATAGAGCTCCTGAAAGCAGCTGGGAGTCCCTGAAATAAAAGTTCTGTTCCCTCTGGCTATTACAGGACAGAATCTTCAGGGTTGCTTCCAGACTGATCTTTGGTTTGTGTATTTCAGGAAATTATTGTAAAGGATATATTTATCAGGAAACCTGTTAGCTGAGCATCCCCAGATCATACCTGAATGTCTGGGGATGAACAAGAAAGCATAAAAGTCCTGGGACTGGGAGGAACATTATGTCCTGCCTGTGGTGAAGGATAACGCATCTGAGCAAATGGACTTCATCTTCTGCTGTAGTGAAAGTAAAAAACAACCTACTTTACTTTGAAACACCCTTCCAGTAGGAGGATGACAGAGAAAATTTCTGATAGAGCCTTCTTTTCCTTCTCTGTCAGCATCTTCATTTAGGTGGCTGTCCTGTGATAGCTCTCTGTTGTAATGATCAGGCACTTAAAGGCTAATTAGTGCAAATTTTTAAATTTCAGGTGTCTAATGCATCCAGAAATGCAATAGAAAAGTGTTCTTTCTAATGTGCTATCTTGGGTAGAGGTGGAGAAAACCTGAAATTAATTCTTAACCTCTAGTTTTATGGCTTAGCATAAACAAGATGAGCCATCCGTCTATGACCACGTTATGTAAAATGTTTAGGTCTCCCAGGGTAAGTCAAGTCCCCACACCATGTCAGTTCTCATATGCAAGGAGAATATGTATGACCATCTAGTCCTACATATTTACCTTTACTCTAGGTTACGTTCGAATATTTTATCCAAGCAATGTCCTTAAGCAGACACTGCCCTTAAGGCAGGGATAGAAGCAACTTGATTTTTTGATCTACAAATTGAACATGTTTTGTGCAAGGAGATGTTGTGTGCAAGGCACTTTCTTTTTTTAGAGATGATGTATATTTTCTTATTGTTTATTGATACATTAACAATACAGTCAGATCTGAAACAATATGGTTAGATGCTTTCTCTAAATATACAGAGGAGCCATTATCAATTACATATTTTTATGTAATTGCTGGCATTTTGTAAAGCTCTCCTATTTATTTCCAGCACTGGGCATAAACACTGCTCAGAAATCTGCATACCTTTCTGCTCTATATAATGCCAAAGCATCAACATTTCTAGAAACTTCAGAGAACAACTAAGTCTTGGGGAGAGGCTTGCTTGTTTCGTGTGTGTTTGCCTTGCTTAGAGAATTAGATGGGTTATTTGCTTCATGCAGTGAGGGCCAAATCTTCCTTCTGCAACTGTCTGCTTCAGTGGGAGTCTTGCTTGGGGAAAGGATTCTGAATTTTTCTGGTCAGAAGGAAGCTATTCCTTTTATTGGATCAGAAAAGCATGCCGTTCTGTGTGCAGCAATTAAATATCCCTCTCACTGTGCAAGAGACAAACTATCACTTTAGATTAGTTCTCTTTAAGATGTTTTTCGCTTTGCCATTAGAGTAATTTAACCTTATCCCTGCCTGAGAATTCTGATTTGCTCTATGCCAGGAGGGCGTATATGTGTGTACTTACTGAATATGTGTCATATGCTATCCTGCCACAGAGCATTAGTGAGCAATGCTTTTACATAGACTGCGGGCCCCATTTTGCTATCAAAAGACAAAACGTGTGTATGTAGGAAGAGAGAGATGTATGAATTACGAAAATTTTATATCTCTGAAATCTGGTTCTACAGCTGTCAGAATACATGTAGTGTTTGCAGCCTTTTATTGCCATATAAGAAGTGGTTCCATAGCCTGAGGAAGAACAGACTTCAGCTGCAGAAAAGGCACCCACGTCTGTACTCATGCCCTTTGTACACCAGCACTGCACTTCGGAGAGCAGAGAAATTTCAGAGGATGGGTAGAAGAGGATGAACATAGCTTCCCAGCAAGTTGTGGAAACAAGGTGAATGGTGCCAGTCAAATTAACCAGGGCCAGACTAACTTAGACTCAGGAAAATTGTCTGGATGTATCTCTGTATTTAGAAGATTCTAAATACACTAGCCCATTGGTCTTACTGTGTATCCCAACAGTCCTAGTGTCTGGTTTTCCTTTGTCTAATGTGCACATGAGGGTGAGATTGGAAAGAAGAGTGTGTATCAATTTCAGAACAAAGGAAATCTTTTGTCCAGGAGCTGTCCTGTCTAAATAAGGTGGTCATAACCAATGGGCTTGAAAAATCTTGGGATAGTCTCATCAGCTGTTCACCTGCTGACATCCTGACATATAAGGTCCGAGTGAGCTCATGTTTCTCATTTTCCTTTTTTAGTCATCATTTATGAGTTTGAATTTAAGATTTCAGACTCACAGTTCCCATTGTGATGGTTTGTTATGACCTAAAGATAATTTCATCTGTGATTTAGACTTGAAAGTAATCTTTCTGCTTTGAGAACACTCCTGGTTCCACTGGTTTTCCATTTTGAGGCAGATGATGGAGTTGATGGTAAGCCACAGGAAGTCTTTCTCAAACCAGTGGGCACCTTCTGCACAGGAGAAAGAAGCAACCCTCTGGTAGTATAACTGCCGTAATTCAGTAAGTGCTAACCTCACACTGCATATGTTGACAGCTCCTGAGCACTTGAGGGTCAAGGAATCAATTGCTACAGAAAATTGTTGACAATTTAAGCTAATGAATAAATTTAGGGTCATGATCCCTTCAACTACACTACTTGGGGAATGAATTTTACTGAATACATAATTTTCTCAGCTGCACTGGAGAAGTGACATAGAAATTGGATTGCCATCCATCACCAGAAGAGAAGAGAAACGCAGCATACATGAAACCACAATAGAAAAGTTTCACCCCAACCTCTCAATAGGTTTCTGGTAAAAGAAAATGTCAAACAGAAGAGCAGGTAATGGCACTGTCAGCCTTAAAAAATAAGGCCAGGTGCCAAAGTTTCATTTTAGTAGTGAATCTGACCCAAACTCCATCCTATCTACATGCAAAAGATCCTCCCTGAGTCAAGTTAAGCTTCAACCTATGCAGCACGTGAGGCTGTCAGGGAGAGCCAGTGGCACTCAACTCTCAATCCTGCAGCTAACTCAGCTGCCTTTTAATTGGGCACATGGCAACTCGAGCTGGACTTAGTGGTATGCATGTTCCTATTTGTCCTAGGTTGTCCCACTTATATGTAAGGAAAACATTTTGTAAAGCCGGAGTTTTCCATTTGTGATCAAGGTATCCCTGTGAACCAACAGACTGCTTCTTAGGGGATCTGTCAAAGCAGACCAAGCCAGCCTACTGTCAGTGCACTTACATTCAATTTACAAGATTCTGAAACCTCCCACCTGAAAACATTTAAGTGTCCACAAATCAAACTTGAAAACTTCTGTTATAAAGAAATTACTGTCTTTATATCCTTGTACTCCCTCAATCATCTTTAGTAGCCCTTTCATCAGCTCTACCTGCTCCTTATTTCCTCTCACCTAGATCAAACTCAGAGTGTAGTGCACACATTACACATCAGGATTACAGTAAGAAGCAGAAACAGACAAAAAAATGTTTGTCAGTGCAAAAGTAAATGGCATATCTACATGGAGGCAGAGAATCCAGGTAGATCAAATCATTTTTTTCCCCAAACAGTCTTGAAAACTGTCAAAATAGGGTGCATACAATAAAGATAAAATAAAATGCTTTCTTTCTTCCTTGTGTGGCTGCCTGCAGTTCAAAGTTAGTTTCCAAGCTGCAGAAAGTTGCTTTTGGTTCTCCAGAGGTGTATTTGCTAGTGCTGCCCACATTCCCTTGCAGTAAGTAGTTGAAAACTGTGTATCTAGGGCCTTCTAACAAAGCCTCTAGGTATTTTATTGTACCTTACAATGCTTTTAATTGAAAAACATCCTTTAAACTGATTTCCACAGTTGGATTTTTCTCCCTGCAAAATGTAGGTTTGCTTGTTTTTCTAGAAGAGAATATTTCCATCTACTGATGATAATTGCCAGGCATTACTAGGCAGCTGCAGTATCTGGCTTCAGAGGATGCAGACTTCTGGGGTGGGGTTGCCTCTTGTTTTATATATGTTGTACATACGTATGTAAGCATATACGAATATTTCAACAGTGTGAGAGTGTGATGTGATGATATGCTAAAACTCAAACACATCTAGTACGTGGTGAAAAAAGCCTTGAACCTGCGATACAAAATGCCAGTTGTGTGTAAACCCCTTCTGCCAGTTTCAAAGCATCAACTTTCTGTCAGTAGACTTTATACTGGATTAGTATTGCCTGTCCAAATCTAAATATCCACAGTTATCGCAACACCTTTTGCTCATTGCCACCCAGGATCATGCCCTCCACTGGCTGTGTTCTTCAGCCCTATGCTTTCACTTTCTTTTTAACGTTTGCCTTCATGGGGCTTTTGTTAGCAATTGTGATCTGCAATGAACCTTGCTTTGCAGCCAATGTCTGCATGTGCCTTTCTTTGGTTGCCTTTCTTTGAATGAGACCTCCTGTTTGGTATTAGATTTCTGCACCACTGAAAGACTTCGGATTTTCCGAAGACAGCACCTTATTGCCGATGCAAGGCATCCCATGCATTGTATACAACATTCTTATCTTCCTGATCCAGTCTTGCCCAGCAGAGTCCACACTTGATAGAGATAGAGGCAGCAGTATTGGTCCTGCGAGCGCTCTGGGTAGGAAGGCTGTTTTGCAGCAAGGTGCCACTTGCTGAATCCTCTTGCGGAGATGCTTCAGCAGGGGCAGTGTGGGAACAGCACAGAGACAAAGCTGGCTGTCCTTAGAGGACCGAGGTTGTCAGTGGCCAGTCCAGCATCAGGGCAGGGAAAGCTTGCTTGTGCTACAGGAAATCTGACTGGAGTGTGAAAGATGAGGAGGTGCCTGAGCACAGTGGTGGTTCAGTAACAGAGCCAGTCCACCTGATCCCCCCAAAAGGGGAATCCCAAGGGTAAGGACCAGAGTCTTCAGGGAGAGAAGGCCCTCGAGGAGCATGGTTGAGTGCCTCCTTGTTCCCGGGTGACCACAGGAAGGTCCTAAACCTGAGGACAGAGCCACCAGAGCTTACCAGAGCCCAGGTAAGAGGCTCATTTCCCATGTTTTCTCCACCCTCCTTTAAAAATGTTTGAAGTGCAGTGTAGCACTGATACCTCTGCTACTTCTTCAACTGCTCCATTCTACACAGCTTCTGATCTCTGACAGAGCCAAGTAGTTCACAGTGATGCTCTTCTGCCCCAAGACATGTACACCTGATCCTCCCTACTTGTCTGGAGTAGGTTAGGCCTGTTCCACCTGCTGATCCCCAACGTCTCCTGGGAAACTGCCTGGCCCTCTAGCCTCAGGTTCCCAGGAAATCCAGTGGATCCCTGGTCCTGGAAATGTTCGTTTGGCTGTTGCAAGGCCTATAGGAGCAATTAAAACACCTGAATGCAGACATACGTGTGTGTGCATGTTTGTGTATACACACAGGAAAATGCTTTCATGAAGAGAAACTAGCCTGGGCCTCTACTTAACACTTTCTATCCTCACCAATCATTCCTTCAGCCTCAGTTTGTGTATCACAGCTCACACAGTTGCTCTGCAGCTCAGCACAGTGCTGTATTGCTCCCTGTACCAGCCCTGAGATGGCTTCCCTGCTAAGGTCTCCTTCTACCCAGTTGTCCAGAGTCTTGGTAGCAAAAGAGCTGTTCTGGAGGTCGGCTCTGCCAATGCTGGGAACCAGTTTGCCCCAATGCATCCAAAGGCAGCTGGTGCGTTTTCATCCCTGTCTCTGATGCCCAGGTAGTGAATCAGAGGTGTAGTGCAGAGACCTTTGCAGAAAGACATCTGCCACAGAGCTAGCCCAGGCATCATAGAGACGCTAGCAGCAATCATCCTAAAATATCCCAGCAGAGGAACACAGCTGGACGGAGGATGGTTGGCTTCATTTTCTTGCTCAAGGAGAATAGAAACCTGTGGTTGAAACCAGACAGCAAGGCCCAGGTGTGCACACCATCCTGGAGGCTGTCTGCTCTGTGGTGGCCCAGGAATAAGTGTACTGGGGGAAGTGAGAGCTGCCTGGTTGGCCATGGGAAGCATGTTATGGGTGAATGCTGCTAACAGCTTGAAGCAGAGTTTCTTGCTCTTCTCTTGCACGCCACACTTGTGAAGTGGAATGGGCATTGGGAGATACTTCAGATGGTAAACATACACTGTGTATAGGAAAGTCATTCCCTGGCTCTTCAGCACCTGACATCCCTCATACCTTTAATCATCCTCTCCAGCGACATTTTCTAGACCAAGACAGTAATGTAGCACCAAGTCTGCCAGGGATCATATCTTGGAGTAATGGAGATGAGATGATTCAGGAAGCACTGTAAGGTAATGAGAAGGATTTGTAGTCCTAACTGCTAAACTGTCTCCTTACTTTCTCCCCCACGGCTCTCTGTTGCCCATGTTTTCCAGGTCCAAAGTTCTTTTCTTTTTCTTTTTTTCTTTCTTTTTTTCCCTCCTCTCCCCCTCCCACCTCTGGTTTCCAGTTTCTTTTAATTAAATCCTTCTAATCTCTGCTTGTACTTAAACAGTGTTGAGATGATTATTTCTGAGGGTGGGATATCAAGGGTTGCAGAAAGCCTCAAACAAAAGCAGTTGAATACGAAAAATTCAAGAAAGGCAGTATGTGTGGAAAAACTTACTGCTTCCTTCTCATTTCTGCACGGTTCAGAGTTATAACCAGCAGCCCCAGTGAGTGTCCCATAAAGTAATTAGCCAGGATTTCCCCTAAGCTCAGCAGTGTATGCTGGTCCAAAGAGATCCAGTTCCATGTGCCAAAGCCCCACCAGCTGTCTTCTCTTCCTCGGTCATGGATATTGTTCAGGACTATTGTTCAGGTGAAAGGGATCCAGGTAACACAGGATTATATTCCTGTCTGGCCCTCACCTAATCTGATGATCAAGTACACTCTCAGAACCACACAGACACTGTAAGAATCATTGTAACAGAAGAGCTCTGGCAGTGTATGAGGTTGCAGGGGAGCAGGCTAGATGCAGTGTGGGACAGCAAACAACATATCTCTGCCTCATGCTGTTAAAATAACAAGGTTACATGATCTCAGTAATTTGGCAGATTTTTTGCAAACCAGCCGCACGCACCATTGCTGCTTGAGCCAGCTCTGCTGAGGGATCCCGTAATATGCAGCTCTGGCACTAGGGCTGCTGAGGCCTGAGTGATGAGACCTGCCAATTAGACCTGCAATTTATTGGAGGTTTTTGTGTCTGTAATGCCTGAATGGTAATATGAACATCGCTTTTTACTTTTGAGAAATAGAAGAATTTTTCCCCAATTGCATCCCTTACCATTCTGCTGTCTCATTAGTGTTAAATGTGATTCTTATTCATTATTGGAGTGATGCTATTGTAATTTATGCCTAACCCAACCAGGTTTCCTGGAGTAGACACACCCTTCCTATGTATTTATTACCTAATTGCACAGAGAATTGTGAGAAACTATGTATCTGAATATGGCACAGTTTACCCTTTTCCTCAGCCTCAGAGAAGTTCATTGTCATCTCTTCCCTGATCCTCAGTTTTACCTTTCAGTGAAACTCAAAGAAAATATGCAAAAATCTGCTTTTACTTACCATTGTTTGTGGCTACGTCAGGTACTACACCAGGAATATCTGTTGCTTCTCTGTTTTTTGAGGTGGAGATGGATCACCACCTAGACAGATTTGTTGGCTAAAGGGGCAGCAGGACCCTTCCTGTGCTGTTCCAAAGAGGGGACTACCCAGTTACAAGCACAGTAATCATTTGTGATCATTACAGTCCTACAGAAAGGATGGGAAACTGGTTTCTTACTATTCATCTCCACATTCCCTTCCTGTGCTCTTTGCCAGATGATTTCTCTACCTTCTTGTTTTGACACTATTATCTAAATGTAAATTTATCTCCTTTCCCTGCTGGCTATAGATTAGGTACCATTTGAGGTAGATATTTTTAGAGTTGTACAGGTGATCTATCTTTTATTCCACACCATTCAACACTCTATTGACCAGGGCAAAAGAGTTCATCTTTCCTGTAAGTTTCCTGAAGTTACAAGTATTGGAATGAATGGACAAATGCACTTCTGGGACATATTACAGTCAGTGTCCTGTTCTTTCTGCATTAAGGCCCCCTTCCATCTTTCTCAGGACCTGAATAAAATCGTATTTCTGCAACTATAGGAATGAAGGGGAAAAAGGTTCTAAGATCCATTTATCCCTCTCATCAGGAGAGGAGGAATCAGACCTGTTGCAAAACATTTTCATCTTGTCTGCATCACCACAAGATACAAATAAACAGGAACATTACTTTCCATCACTTCCCTTCCATTCTCTGGATGAAACCATTCATTTCTTGACAACTGCTTGTCCTCTGTAGCAGTTTTTCCTTCAAACGGGGTTATAACACTAAATGGATGTTTGGGACAATGCTACCCAGAATATTCAAAGGCCTCCAATGGGAATGTCAAGTATTAGGGGAAAAGAGACAGAAAAGCAGTAGGAGGTAATTTGATAGGCATATCAGCAGCTTTTCTGCAACAGCAAGGCCTTTTATGAAAATGAAAAAAACAAAACTCTTATGACTGCCTTACCACCACCCCACCAGCAATAAACGAGACCTCACAGATGATGTGCTGGTGGTGTTTTCCTCCTTCTACATATAGTCCAAAACCACAGCGGGATGTTTCTATTTGTGGAAATCCAATATTACACAAAAAAGACTAAGTAGAAAAGTAGAAGAAACATGGACAGAATACAAGAGTTCAGGTTATTTGGTAGGGTGATCCATGTTGCCAAGACAAACCAGAGATATTTATTTGTTGACATTTTGTCCCTAACACTGTGTCCTTTCTATTCATTTTTATTCTGGCTATAACTAATAGTTGTCTGTCTAGAGATCTCTTGGGATGTAGTCATATTACTATTTTGCTGCAGAACACCCCTGGGGTATAGAATTGGTACTGAAGAACTGTTTAGGTTGTGGTAAGATTTCTTCATAGAATCATTGAATAGTTTGGGTTGGAAGGGACCTTAAAAATCATCTAGTTCCAACCCCCCTGCTTCAAACGGTTCTTAAGAAATTGAGGAGCTTCCTACCTAACTGCAGCTGTGAAGGACTTTTAACCATGATAACAAGGTTGTCAGTCCACATGCAAGAAATCAACAAATTTAAGGAACCTTGTAGAAACACAAAGAATTGATATTGGTTATATTGCATTTTGTAGATCTTTTTGTCAGTCATTGCAAAGGGAATATGGGGACTAGCTGTCCTTATTTCCATGCCTAAATTAGAGAAAGCAAGCTCCCTTTGGATACTGTGTGGCTGATTCAGTCTTAAATCAGTTCTGGACTTTATTGTTTTCCCCCTCTGGGACCAAGCCCACTGTTAACTTGCCTTTGCTCTTTTACCCTGTGTACATTCATGGGGGTAGGTGCGCACATTGTATTCATATCCTTGTGTTATCTTTCTGCCAGTAGTGTTCCTCCCTTCTGTTTTTTTTCTCCTGCCCTGAAGTCAGTGTACAATATCAAGTGCATCTGTTGCTTATTGATTTATGCAGTGCTCTGAGACTACTCTACAGAAGCCTTTTACAAGCAGGGAACACTTCATTTATAACTAAAATGCTGGGACCTCTCAGCTGGAACACAGCAGCCACATAACAGCACTGGTAGCACTACTCAACAGCTCTCAGAGAGAAACTGAAGAATACCATGTCTAATTGAAGCAACAAGGGATTGTTTACTACTAACTGTGGGAAGAATGTAATTGCTTATGTTGGAAACTGGCCAAGAACCTAGGGTTAACATTTCTGCTTACAAAGCGCATGCTGGGACCTTTAAATGGCTACCGCTAATTATGATTACCCCAAATAACAGTGCTTAAACCACCTTTTACTATCACATCACACCATCAACTTCATTATTATTAATGCATCCTTCAGACTGCTCTTTTTGCAATCTGCTACACAACAAAGTAATTCACAGAATGCTAATACAGCTGTACCCAAACTGCTGTAAATCAGTGGTTTGGACATGAAAAAAGTCCAAAATGAATGCAACTCCCTGTTTCAGTTCAGATTTATTTGTAGCAAAATTTAGAACTGTTTGTTAGAAAATATAACTTGAAAAGAAAAATGGTTCAAACGGTATGTGGATTTCTTTTGTGAATTTAGCTCTACTTTCCTGAGTCTGTAAAGAAAGCAAACATATAGAAATCCTTACTATGTTGTACAGTGGCTAAAAAGATTCCTGTAAACTTAGGGGAATAAGGTGTCATAGCTTGTGTCCATCTGAATTTTATTCACCAATTTCTCCCTACTTCCATATGAAGTAGGAAGGAATTCCTTCCTACTCACCCTACTCCTACTCCCTACTCTCCCTACTGTCCTACTCTTCCTACTTCCTACTCTTCCTACTCCCATTCCTTCCTACTCTCCCTACTGTCCTACTCTTCCTCCTTCCTACTCTTCCTACTCCCATTCCTTCCTACTCTCCCTACTCCTACTCCCTACTCTCCCTACTGTCCCACTCTTCCTACTCCCTACTCTTCCTACTCCCTACTCTTCCTGCTCCCATTCCTTCCTATTCTCTGTTTGCCCCAGGGAGGCTCATAGCCAGATAAGACTTTGCAGGTTAACATTTGAGCTCCACAAATGCATTTAGGCTTACATGACCAAAGTGGCTGCAGTTTCATTAACTGTCAGTCAGGTTGACTGAGGAAAATTTGACTCATAATGTCTAAGTTTGAAAGATAATCACTAATGACGCATAGCAGATGCCTTTAAATGTGTTTTCTTTTTGTACTTCTCCATTAACCATCTTTTAATGATATTCATGTCTTTAGATTAAAGTAAGAAAATATAGCTTTTTAAATCTAAAGTCTCTATCTCTTATTTTAAATAGCAGCCTATGCAGGAAATAGCTACCCAGAGGCATAAGAAATGCAGGCAGACATGTTCAAGCATATTCTATCTCTATATTCAGATCCACAGCTCCCACAACTTCTACCCAAAGCTTCAATGGTCAGTACCTTTGGCAGTGGGCTCCAGAACTGGTGATATGTGGGTTTTGCCAGACCTAGGGATGGAAGGGCAAATCCTGTCATCCTGTTGTGCTGTGAAGCTCTTGCTGCCTCTTGCATGATAGAAATTCCAGGTTTTAATGCTTTTCAAGCAGCCAGGGATATCCCCAGGTAATGTAATTTTGGCCAGAGGCAGTGCTTTAGAGCCTGTCAGCAGATTACGCAGCAGCCAGTGCAGAGCAGAGGGACAACAATGGGTGTCCACAGTCAGTGACTGTGCTCTGGGTCTCTTACACTTGGGTTTGATGTCTGAGGTGGTTTGGAGGTTCTGCAAAAGAGACGTTCAACATGAAGCATGCAAGTATGCATATTGGCTTTAATGGGACCGCTCCTGTGCCTGAAGTTTAGCGTGTCTGTAACTACATGAAGGAATGAGGCTGTTAAGTTTTAATTTCACAAGGATGTCAGTAAAGGCTTATGCTAAACCAGCAAGCAGCAGGGAGGTCTGGGTGCAGACAGCCCTTCCAGTGACTTACTGCAGCATCTTTAACAAGTTGCTTCCCCCCCCAGCCCTGTCCCTATCTGTGGAAGGAGCATAATAGAGATTCACACTCTCACACTTGGAAAGCAACACCCACAAAGAGTTACCAGCTTGTTTTCCTGAGGACACTGTCACAGCAAATAGGATGATCTAATAGCAAGAGCTCTAACAAATTAGATTAACTCTCCCTAGAAGTGTTGCCTCTCATATCTTTAACTGATCACATCTACAAAAATGCTAGAAATACTCAAAAGAGATTATCCAGAGGTCTGGGGGAAATTTAGCTCCCAACCCACCCTCTTGCTCCACTGTTCTCAAGGTACCAGCCAGCAACATCAATGTCTGCAAGTAACATCTTCCCACTGAATAGATCTATGCCTATAATATTATCTCATGTACCCACAGACGTTCTAAGACATGGGTTTGCTTTATGTGTGTATTTCTAGAAATTATTTTACTCATTTCTGCAGAGCTAAGAGAGCTCTGTGATGAATAATAGAGAATGCAGAATTTATATTACTAGTCTTTAGAAGGATGGATGTTCCAGTCTGCTGAAGATTTTGAAATCTGATGCTTCTGAAGAGGAATAAACTTGAATGTTTTAAAGCGTCACAAAGAAGGACTTTGGAAAAAATACCTGGGTAAATACAGATTGTTCAACATAGTGCAGTATTTTATTTCTGTGCTTACTTGATTTTCTGTATTAAAATATATAATAGAAGGTAAATATAATTGGAGAGAAAATTCATTTCTGCAGTTAATGAGGCATTTTTACTTATGAATACAATAAACAAATGAAAGAAAATATTGCAGAGTCCAAGAATGTATGGCCCCATCAAAGTTTCTTTATCCAGTTCTCTTGGGAAAGATCCTTAAGACAGTAGGTAAACTGAGGCTCAAACACAGAGATACTCACAAGCCTGCCTCAGCTTTTGGAGATGAGAGGCTGTTACAGCCCTGTTCTTTTGATTGTTAAGCTGAGCTTGATTTAAAATTCCCTGAGGTGCCACAAACATGCAACCCTGATCTTTTAGGGCTGGGTTTCAGGCCAGTAGCACTCCCAGCCTTGGCACGTGGCTGGGGATTCTGCAGGCTGACAGGAACAGTGAGCTAGCAGCAGCAGTGTTTGGCTGAGTGTGACAGGGGGAAGGTGCTCTTTGTGTCTGTGGAGGTCACGCCTGCCATGTCTACCACAAAACACCCACCTTCTGTGGTACGTGACCGTGTGGAAGATACATTGGAGAAGCCATGTGTCTAACACTTTGAAATGCATGTGAAACATCCCAGAAAGCGGTGAGGCTTTGGAGGAATACAGATGTTTGGCCACCAATTTCTGCTGTTGCATGCAGGTAAAATACTTTCAGAGGGAGCTGTGAAGTTTGGTGCTATGCACTGATGTGGAGCTCCCAGGCAAAAGCTGAAGCTCCTCCTGTGCTGGCTTATGCTGCCCTGGCTGGTGGAACTTGTTTCTTGGCTGACATGTTATCAATTTAATATTGTTTTTCAGTTGGATTTATTGGGTATTTGGATAATGTCTTTAAACATGCTGCAAAGCTTCTCTTACTTCTACTGCACCACTTGGGATTAGGGTGCTTTAATGGCTGCTTACTGAGAAGAGTAGTTTCGGAAACCTCATCTGGATACATGAAATCCCTAGGAGGCAGGTTGTGGTCATTGTAAATATCAGCTATTTCATGCTAAGTTAATGCTGAGAGGTTAATTCCTTATTGTTCAGCATATGTTTTATTTCATCTAAATAACCATCTAGAAAATATCAGAAATAATTTGCTGCATAATACATTAGAAGGCATTAGGCAATCCTGAAACAGCTACTGCAACAAAAAATAAAAGGAATAAGACACCAAATTAAGACAACCTATACAATATAAGTCATACAATATGAAGTGTACAGTGTATCTGTGCAAAACATTAAGGTATTTAATTACTGACTGAGTAGATTACACTCAACTACAAAAATCATAAATACTTGTGGAGATAAAACCTGGATTAGTTCTGTGTACTAACAGCGACGAAAATAAGGAGATAAAACTTTGTCTTCTGAGGTGTTTTTTTGTTATTATAAATGAATCATTAACCTGACACCTTCCACCAACAGAAAATGTAAATGTTCAGAGGAATCTCGTTCTTAAAAAGCTATTTACAGCATTAAAGTCCTTTCAATCTCCAGTGGGGGAATAAGGGGTTGGAGTTTGTCATCATTATGAAGTACCAGTCAGAGGATACTCAAGAAGTGTGCAGAGCCAGGATGTGGTATCACAGATCCAGAGGGATGTTGCTTCAAGCTGAGGATTCCCAATAACCAAATTAATATAACCCAACCATTTAAACCCCATAAGATTTGCAGGGATTTCTCCCCTCTTCCCCCCCCCATTTTTATGTTTGAAGTTTTTCAGGAAGTATCTTTACATTTCTAGCTAATTCCTGGTGTGGAGGTAATTTGGGTAGTGGAATAAAAATATTTTTGGATATGAATTGTATTTCTTCCAGGCTTTCATCTGGAAATCACAGCAAACTTCTTTTTGCTGACCTGTTTTCAGCTGTTACTCCTTCATGTTTCCATTTTGCTGCTCCAGATAAGTTTGTAATTGATACTTAGCTTGTAACATCATCTCAGTGTCTACTGCTGAAGAACTGGAAAGCAAAGATTACAGACCTCTTTTAAGCAAGTAGGCCTATAGA
Organism: Neopsephotus bourkii; assembly: GCF_033783945.1. NCBI lineage: Eukaryota > Metazoa > Chordata > Aves > Psittaciformes > Psittacidae > Neopsephotus > Neopsephotus bourkii. The sequence continues at coordinate 2,089,871 of NW_026902234.1, read as the reverse complement.
GCATTTGGCCAATGTCTCAACGTGATAGAGTCAGCTGCCAATACCTTTTGCTTGCAACTTCTTTGTTTGCAAATGGTGCTGGCAACTGGGACTGCCTGGCAGCCCAGTAATCAAAGAGAGTCCAGAGATCTCCTATCCCACAACATCAGGGCTCGGGATGCCGTATGGGAAGCCAGCAAGATTGCGCTTTGCAGTGAATGTGGATGGGACCCTGCAGTGGCTCTCACAGTTGGTTTTGGTGGTGTCCCAGAAGGGAGTAGAAGTTAGCTGGACAGTGCAGCATATACTCACATCTCACTGCCTGACCTGACACACAGGAGAGGTTATGGTGCAGGCTTTTGCCCTTGTCATCACTGCAGGTTGCCTCATGGGTCAGGGGTGAGGACCTTTGAAGGGATAACACTGGGTCCCTGTAGCTTTATTCCCCTAGCTACTCAAGAAAATGGGAGGTGGTCATTGGGCCAAAGGACTCTTCAGCCCTTTCCCTTCATATTAGGCAGAAGACAAACCACTGCCCAGAAAAGGACAGAATAGGAGCTATACTGCTCCAATTCCCTCCTATGAATTCTCCTCTATATGTTTGCCTCGTGACTAAGTTGATGTTATAAGAAAGCCATCTGTCTGTGTCATCGGTTTCCTACCCAAGCAGAAAACCTATTCAAAATCCAGCTATTGTTGTGTTTATAGAACAATAGTATGGATCACGGGTATATTTTTATGTCTGAGGTAAGGTAAAGCATGCCATTTAGCTTGTGCTGTGTTTGGGTTGGGTTGGGTATGAAAACATCTCTTGGGCAAAAAATTTTGCAAAATTCCTTGGCATAGAAATCCCAGCCCTTTCAGTGAGACGTAGGTGCCGTGTAGAGTGGTCTTGCTTCCTGCATGCAGTTAGAAAGGGCAGATGCAACACATTCGTATGGGTAAGATAAGGTAGTTTCTGCACAGCTATGTCAAGAATGACTTCTGTTTTTCACAGCAGTTTTATTCTAGCCAGTGGCTGGCACCAATAAGGGAAAGCAATTTCTGCCTAATTTGTTCCTCTTTGGTTGCACAGCTTGGACTGCAACTACAAATGTAATGTTTTTTCTGTTTGCTTTATCTTTTTTTTTCACAGATCCATCAGGAAATCTGCCCACTTACACTTCAGAGGTATTGATGGTGTCTGATCTGTCAGATCAGATTCAAGATCAGAATGTACTAGTACAATGATCTAAACTGGCTTTTTGTATAACACAAGTCAAAGAAACTCAGATACTTTTTCCTTATGAGCCCCCAAGCATCTGTTGTATCCACAAGATTGTTTTTTTATTCAGAAAAAAATAAATTAAGGATCACACATTATGAAGGATCCATCAGAGCACTTGTTAATTTCTTCTGTAGTTAATCCTCCTAATGCTTAAAAATGTGCCTTATTTACAGATTGAATTTATCTAGCTCCTGGATATCAGCATGCTTTTTAACTTCTGGAGTATAGCGTAGTTGTCTACAGGAAATCCTTTTTTCTATATGGGTACTTGTAGATCATGGTCAACACCTTTTGGTCCCTTAAATAAAGTTAATAAATAAGCTGTTTGAGCATCTCACTAAGTTTTACAGACAAAATTGCTTTTGTAGCCTCCTTCTGAGCCTTTTCCCATTTTTCAAAATCGTTCTCCCAGTGCATCTATCAAGCCTAGATGCACTGACTACATCTAGAATAGTAAATTAAACGGGAAACATTTCTGGGATCTTGAACTTGATTGCCCCTGGTGTTAAATTGTTAGCACAGGCTCTGGTGTGGTTTTGGTCTGGACCAATGAGACAGATTGGCTCTAGTCAGACAATGTCTGAGCCCAGTTTAGGGTTAGCACAAGCCAGCAGCCATTCCCAACAAGCAGGTCATCTGCAGCCATGGTGGTTTAGAAATTAAGATAGTTTGCAGGCATAGAAATGGACCATTTCATGCCAGCATCCTCAGTGTGAGCAAGTAGCACAGGGTGCTTGTAATTTACTGGCAAAGACACAGAAAGCTGGTAGTCTGGGGTGGCCTTGTGATGCTGTATTTTGAGCGGGAACACCACCTTCTTGTCCCTTTTTGTTATCCAGTGTTCACGCCTCCAGATATACACTCCACGCCACCCTGCTGCTCTTGGATCTTGTACTAAGTTTATCACCTACCGTGTTCTCCAAAATATTACCATTGTCCAAGCATCCCATGATATTGGATATCTATTTATTTATTTTACAGTGGGAGGGTAGTAGGGATAAAATTTATATTTCTTAGGGCATATTTTTGAATTTGACTATGTATGATATTTATCTGAGCACCCTTTATGAATGTGGGTGAGTTTTCCTACATAAACATTCTGCTCATAACACGATGCACCATTTTTACTACAATTTATTTTAGAATTTCCTTCAGAAAGTAGTACTAATAAATAAAAAATCATGAATAGCATTATACCAAGAAAAGATCTTTCTGGGAACTCCTAGAAATCCTAAAATTTCAGCAGGGGAATGTTTTGCCTCTTGCCATTAATCTTTGGGATATATCAGATACCTTACTGTTAACATGTTTCTTTGGCTACATGGATTTCATATAACCTTGTTATTTTAAACTGGGGTGCTGTACACTTCCTCTACAAAGGCCTCAGAAAAGTATTTACTGTCAATCTAGCAGTGGGAAGAAGAGAAAATGAGACCTTTCACAGAGGGCAGTAAGGGTGATGGAGATAAGTAGAATCCGGCCAGCTCTGGATTTCAGGCCTCTGGAGGCTCTGTCATTGGGGGAAACGTATGTGAATTGAAAATCCTCCTAGACTTGTAAACAGGGATCTTTAGTGATAATGAAAACATGTTTGGCTCTCTTCCAGTTGAAGAAAAATTGAATTCCTGGCCTGAAGTAAAACTATTTTTTTCTCTGGTAATTTGAAGATCTGAGCTACATTTTCATCATTCATCATCACGTGGAAGTTACTTGTTTGTCAGCTTCACACCATCACTTAACTGGTTAAGTCAATGCATATATCAAATCATCTCCTGATAGTTTCAAGTGTGGAATTAAGATCCTCTGAGGTTATGAATGGCTGTAAAATTTTCCACTGCAACAATTAAGTAACTCAGCAGTGGGTTTCTGCAGCTCTGTTAATGCCAGACCACAGAATAATCTGTGGCATCAAAATCAAGATGAGTATGCTTGGGGACAAGGTCTGTGGCTTAAACTCTTTTTATATTAGTTGTGATACAATAAGCTAATGCTTTTGGTCAGCTGTCAGGTGGCAAGGTTTTAAGATGCGCTCTAAACACAGCCAAAACCAGGACAACTAATTTGATTGATTACAAGCTTATCACCATACCACAAGGTATCTTAGTGCAATGCCCCAGTCCATATCTAATCTGTATTGTTGTTGCCTTCAGAGGATAGTCATGCCTTAACCAAGATTTCAGTGAGGTTTAAAAAAAAATATTCTACAATAGCATTAATGCTATGGTTGTGCTACTCAGCTGTTTCTCAGATGTTGGGTTGTGACCACTTGGGATACATACAGAGGGGAAGTTTTCAAAAGGCAAGACAGCAAAGTGTTAAACAGAGGGTGTTTTAGTGACAGTGGTGCAGCACCTCCAGTGTAGGGGATCAGAGATCCTTACATTTCTTTCACTGCTTGGAGAAGCCCTGTTCCTCCAGGATGGGGAGAGATTACACCTTTGATCAGTGAGGAGCGATGGTCTGCTGAGCTGCAGCAGAAACAGAGACACTGTAAGAAATGTCAACGGGACTTCCAAAGCAGGGAGACTGCGGTGGTAAGTCAGAGATCCTGAGCTCAGCTGGATTTGAGAAACCTTATTGCAGGTACCAAATATGTCTTTCTGCTTAGCAAATAATTTCTTCCCCACATCCTGAAAAGAAAGAATGAAACCATGTCTGCAAATAAGTTTACAAATGCCAGAAAGCACCTGAAATTTTGACACACCTTCAACAGAGCTCACCTCCAGGTTATCTCACACCGAGGGACTTTTCTTTCACTTCCCCCCCCCCCCACTCCCATCCCAGCTTGGCAGGCTTTTGATACCAAAGGTTGCTGGGTTTTTTTCTTTCCTTTCTCCACCTATCTTTCCTGCTCTTTCCTCCTCTTCCTCTTTCTCTAAAAGGCTGCAGAAAAGGTGGTGTGGTTTTAAGGTACAGAGCCCTAGTGAAAGAGGCTGGAAGTTTACACTTTGAATTTATCAGAATCCTTTGCACATCCTGTCCTTTGCACCTCCAGTAAGCGAGGGGTGTTTCATATGGCTGCATGGCTTGGCTGTGTCCCAAGGACAGAACAAGGAGCCAAGTTAGAGTTCTGTAAAAGGTCATTTTCAGGCTGGTGGAGTGTGTCCACAGAAGGGATTGAACTGAGTTTTAAAGTTACTTTTGGGCAACTAGGGAGTCAGGCAGATTCTGGGAAACTTGCAGAAGAAAATGGCATTGCTAGCTGTGCTGAGCATTTACACATCTGGAAGTTTCGGCTCAACTAACGAATCTCTTCTGCTTTTGCAGTTAGTCTTGTCTGTGGTCTGCTGGTACTTCTTAACAAGAGTGGAGCACCTCAGGATTAGGTGTACGTATCTGCAAACACCCAGGGGAGCACCCAAAACAACCCCACCTGAGAGCTTCTAAAATGTGACAGTGTTTCACCGTCTGCAAAAGGGCAACCCCCTGCCGCTGAAGCAGGGGAAGTTTTGCTCAAATCATGTCATGAGGTGTTGGCCTTTTCTTGATATCAGTGTTCTGTGGCTTTTTCCTATTCAGGGAGTGGGAAAAGGAACTGCATTGTCACAGAGAAGGATGATTTACTGCTCCTGTTGCCCATGGAGTGATCCACCCCTGGGTGGCTGCAGCTCTGCAGTACCAGTGCTGCTCTTGCAAAGCAAAGCCTGCGGCCGATTGTGATGGGGAGGTGGAGTCATTTTAACAATTAAATAGCACCATCTGCAGGCATCAAACACCCAATGGTCCTGCATCAGCACAGCAAGCGTGCAGACACTTCAGTCCTCCACGCCTGTGGACACTGCCTTTGGCTGCTGCCCACAGCAGCACATACAACGTGTCTGTTGACCCTCTGGCTCTTCTGGTGGTGGTCCGGGTGGATGTGCCAGATGCACAGCTGCAGGCACAGGCACGGTGCGTTTTGGGCTGCACTGACCTCAACTAGTCTCTGCTGGCAGTGAATGTGTCCTTCAGGGTAGGATGCACCAGGAGGGTGTTTGACTAAGATTTCATGAAGGAGAAATCTTCATCTTTGGTTATAGCTGCTTTCTGGAAAACATCAGCAAGGGCTTTTTACGGCTTCCTTAGCCCGCTAGTCAGGGGCAGCAGGAGCACCCTGATGTGCTATTGCAGCGTGGAGGCTGTCTGACCTGCCCCTTCCAGGAAAACCACCACCAGGAAAGACGTACCTAGCAGGAAGTAGGATTCACTCTGTGCCTGTGAACGTGCTGACTGTCAGACTCACTATTCCATTGAAATGAAAATAAAGAAAAAGGAAAAGAAAAAAATCCTGCTCCTACACTTCATAGGTGTGTGACAGACCCAGCAAGGAAGGAAGGGAATGAGACCAAACTGATGTTTTAACATTTATAACTTTCCCTTTAAATCACAAACTTCTTTTATTTTTAAGCCTTCTGCTGCTGGCACATTAAAATGTCTGCTGAATCCCTGACTACTCTTAAATCATCAGCACTAGGTTGTGAACATTTTTCTGCTGATACTTGTCTTTTACTACTAATATCTCTGCTATCTTATAGGAGTCCTGCTAAAAGAACCATGACTGGGTTGGGTTTTTTGTTTCCCTGCTTTTTTAATGTTGAAGGTCTACCTCTTTATTTCCAATAGAGTGTTTTCCTGATATCCATCTGGGGAATTTTGTCTGCTGCCCAGCTGCATCTTTCCAACAAGCAGGTGCAATGAAGGCAAGTTTAGTACCTCCTCCAGGTATAATACCAATAGTTTCCTAAAAAACCGAACAAACAAAAAGACCCCAACATGCCCAACAAAACCCAACACTTCAAAAAAGTTCAGTACTTCAGAAAAAGCTGTATGAAATAACCCTCTGTAGAACAGAAACACCTATGGCTCAAGGTGAAAGATGCTTCGCTCTTGGCCACTACTGTGCCCCCTCACCACCACCTTGGCTTGTGCCCAGAGCACTCTCTTGCTTGTGTGTGTGTGTGTGTGGGGGGGGGGGTGTTTTGGCCAGAGTACAGCTGGAGTTCACTGCTGTTGCCAAGACCCTTCTCCAGATGTTCATGGCAAGCCTGCAGCAGAGCTGGCTATGGGACCTTTGTTCTTTACAGGCTGGCCCAGTGGCTGCTATCCCCCAGCCTATCCTCCTGCCTGCTCTGGCTACCCAGGAATCCCACTGGGAATCCAGGCCTGCAACTTTGCCTGCAGTGAGTGCAGCTCTGCTGCTCTGTGCCCAGATCTCTACGTGCTCATTGTCCCAGTGATGCCACCCTGTGATAAAGGTCACAGCAGTCTGGGTCTTCCCTAGAAGGACCTTAACAGTGCCTGCTTCAAAGGGTGTATAGGTAGTGTGACTGATACACAGTGTGTGTCTTGATGCCAGGAGAGGTGACTGAACATCAGCTGATATATTGGGAGTGCTCTGTGGCTTCAGGCACTCCCAGGATTTCCCAGCTTAGCTACGTGCAGCTGCAACCCTTTTGTTCAGATCAATCCCTAAGCCACTAAATCTTCCTTTTCTAGCACTGTGAGGATTCATTACCATCCAAGCCTGTGACTCTGTACAGTTAGGCAAATCAGAATTATTACTGTATGTAAAAAAAAATAACTCAGAGCAAGCTCTGTCTCTAATGACTTTTTTTTTTCATTAAAATCAAATGAAGGATTTGTAGCAGAAGCTGAAAAATAATTTGAACACAATGTTGTCATCCCAGTTTGTCTGAAGAGAGAAGAAGTATTAATGCATTACACAGGGCTCTGGTGTGACTTTATGTGGGATATAGGATGCAGCCATGACTGCCAAGGTTAAAGTAAGAAGAATTCCAGGAAAAAGAAATGCTGCCATGCTGGTAAGGGGAAGCTTAAAAGAGCAGACCAGAAGAATCTAGCCTGTGTGCCTTCACCATGCAAAAAGGAAAAGGGAGGTCCAAAACCCCTAATCTCTCCTAAGATGAATAGCAGAAAGAGTTGCATGACAGGTACCTGAAAAAAAGCAGGAGTGAGACGTGATATTTGGCTTTTTCTAGCCGTGTTTACATTGTACTGACCAATGTGTAACGCAGCCAATGCTTCTCAGTGGGGGTTGAAATAAACGCTGTATAACTAAGTGCCCAGACGTGCATGCCACTGCTCCTTCTTGCTGGTCAACAAGCATACGAAAGTGTCAGAGTGGCAAAGCTTGCTTAGAACATAGTGGCCATGTCCTCATGCAGGAATGGCTGTTTGCCTGACTGCCTGGTGGGAGTGCAGCATTGTTTCCGAGAGCCCAATAGAGCTGTGAGCAGCCCTTACCCTCACTTTTCTGGAGACCATCACCAGCTTCATGGAGCTGGAAGGTGGATGCTGCATCAAGCTCTGTGCCAGCACTGTGTCCCTGGGAAAATAGCTGCGGCTCCTGCTGCACTCCTCCTGGATGCTGCAACTCAGGGCAAGTGCAGCATTACCTGCTGACACCCTGTGCCATGAGTTTGCAATGTTAACTGGAAGACTAGAAGCAGTGGCTTCATATAGCTGGAGAACAGTAACCTATTCCCTCCTTCTCCTGCCTGGGATCCTTTGTTGGGCTGAACACTTCCAGTCTTTTTCCCAGGGCAGTGCATGCCTGCAAAGGCTGCACTGAGAATTAGAGTTGTGTTTCCATTGCACTGTCTGGGTATACAAACAAGACATTTCTGTTTCCTTATTTGTTTGTCAGAAATGAGGATTTGCCCTCTGTGCACAGTACTGATCATCGCTTAAACTCTGAAGCGCATTCTTTCAGATCGCAATGGGTTATGTTTTTTCTGGATGGAGGGAAACATCCAAGGCTTGGATGCTTATGCTCATGCACCATGCTAGGCAAACCAAGCCAGCTCTGGTCCAGAAGGTGACAGTAATGGAAGAGCAGAGCTCCCAACAGGTCTCATGGGCTTGGACGTGGCTCTACTTTAACATGGTTTTTCACCTTCTGGAGTGGAGCTGGCCAAGGCCCAGGCAACTTGCAGACCGCACAGACAGCCCTGGCCCCTCTACACCCATCTGTGCCTATAAATAGCTGCAGAATAGAAACTTACATGAACGGGGAGCCTAGTGCTTGGGTCAGCACCCTCCCTTGTAATGAACATGTATTATGGAAAGGTCTCATGCTGGAAACAAACCTCACTAGTGAATTTAATCAACATTTCAAATTCAATTCAACAAAGTATGCTTTGTTTATCCAAAATTTGCATAACTCTTGGTCTATTTTGCAGTTAGAACCCTCCACAGCCTGCCCTACATAGCTGAAGAAGAAAGGATTTACTCCTCATAAAGGAATATTTTGTTGCTTGCAACTTTATTAAACATTGCTAGAAAAGATTTTTGCCCATTGTGATGAAAAAAACATAGTGACCAGAATGAGACAGAAATAAAAACTGCACTGGGTTGCGGGAGGTTTAAACCAAGATGAGAGAATTGTGCAATATGCTATTGTGGAAAACCAGAAATCTTTGCTTTTAGTTCCAGCTCACCAAATGATTAGAAGTGCAATAGAGCAGATATTTTCTAAAATGGACCTCAGTTTATGCCGAATATTTGAAATTCAGAGATGTGAAATTCAAGCATCTCCAAAATGTATGGTTGGGTTCTGCCTTCAGAAATGCCTAATCACAAATTCTTTTTCCTTTGTAGTTTATGGGCTGTGATGGTGCCTTAAACCTTGCCAAATATAATATTGCAGGAGTGTAGAATTACATGTTCTATGACTTGGAAGACTGAGAAGGCTGAACATATTAGCATTTATTTCCTGTTGCACCTGAAGGAATACAAGCCTCAGCATTCATGGAGTTAAAACAGGAACAGGGAGGGACTCAAACCCCTAAGCCCAATATGAGTTGGGGGAAGGAAAAAACAAATAAGAGGAGGCACCATATCAGTGCTGTGCTTGTTTTTGCTACTCTTCAGAATTTCTTACTAACTATGAGTTAGAAAAGAGAGGATTGAGGTACCTAAAACAGGTACCTAAACCAGATACCTACTGGTCAGTCCCCCCTCCCTTAGCAGCTGCCCAGCTGTAGAAATGTCTAAAGCTGATTCCAGCTTTGGGTCTGCACATGCAGTGAGCTTTTTGAGTTGCTGGTTCAAGGTGCCTGCCAGCCCCAGTGAAAGCCTGCTTCTGGATTTCACTCATCAGGAATGAGGCATCAAGAAGTTAGAAATAGCAGCTCTTGCTTAGTGGATGCAGGGATCTTAAGTGGGTCTGTCCTTCAACCCTTGTTCTGGGCTTTGAAAGGCCAGAACAAGTAAAATGACAGCAAAACAAGAAATATTTAAAGAGGAATTTATCAGGTGTGGTACCAGGAAAATTGCGCATGTGAGCTGGACAGTTTGTCAATAAATGTCATCCACATTCTTCACTATATTTGGCATACTTAGATATCAGAGTTATCAGGTAGTCTTTTTCTTGCAGAACTGGAACAGACCTGAATATCTACTGGGAATTAGCTGAAGACAGTCATGTTGTTTAACGCACAACAGGAAAGTTCAGTAGGAATTTTAATGATGCAGTAATAGAAAAAAACATGTAAGAAGAAAAAAAAGCAAAGAAGCCAGCCAGCAGCAGCAGAAGGCAGGATGCCAGGGCAAACTGTGGCAGTGGCACACATTGTGAAAGACAACAGTGGTAAATCCAGTGCTGTAAAACACATATGTATTGCAGTGGGAACACATAAATTGCTCTCAGCCAGCAGTTTCTTTGTGAAGTCAAACAAAAGGAGTGCAGGATTTTTAAAACAAACTTTTGATAGAAGAAATGTTAGATTCATGTGATGTGAGGCTTCTCTGAAAGAGGAGCTGGTGTGGGCTGGTTTATCCAGAGGGGAAATAATCTGCTAGCAGGATTAGAGAGAAAGGCTTTAAAGTGAAGAAAGGGGAAGAAGATGTATCCTCAAAAGACAAATGAGAAGAGGATAATAAAACACCAGAGGTAGTATGACATACAGAAGGGAAAGAAATTTGCTCTTGAAAACAGAATGTTTGGGATCTCAGCTGTCCCCCTTCCAGAGATGCCCGAAAGAATGCAGAGTCAGATAAGCAGATTACTGCATGGAGCCAAGCCTTTTAGGTCCAAGCAAATGGTTCAGACATCCCCTAGGTTGGTATCAATAAGAAGTTTTTTCATTTAATCAGTGTAGTTTAAAAATAATTCATATAAATATCTTCTAACAGAACACTGGTTAATTGGTTTACTTCCTGTTCTCAGCAAGGAATTCAGGAACTGGGAATTACGGATGGGTATTTTATGCTGAGGGTAGGACACTCCCTGGTCAGACCTCTGACACACTGTTAGGTTCATTTTGGGAGCTTGGATTTCTACATCACGGACCTTGGACAGAAGACTTCAGTTTCTTATCTTGGGATGTTTCGTTTTCAAAAATCTGCTGAAAATCTGCAGTTCTCAAACACAATGTTCTTTTCTACCAACATTTTTCTTTAAGGTGCAGACATCTGCCTTACACAAGCGACTGCAAATGTCTCACAAAAGGGCTGAATGGTAGAAATACAAACCAGACCAAAATAAATCCCAGCTAGATCTCCAACTCCCCTTCATTCCTCAGAGGGTTACTCATTCATTGCTGCTCTTGCTGCTTGTAGATGGTCCTTGGAAAACAAGCTCTTGCCCGCTTAGTATGAGGCATTCCCTGGCCCATTTTGCAAGCCAGGAGACAGCCCTGGTACCCTCCAAGATTACAAGTATGCTTGTGATGTTGTTTAAAACACAGATCAGTCTCATTTACCCCACCAGACGAGGTCTATTTATTTGGCGTAGGGTCTTTCCTGGTTGGCTATCTTTCATATTGAGGTAGCTGTATGGGATGAGAGATCCAAGGGCAGGTACATGAAATTGGGCTTGTTTTGGCTATGCTGTTGACATTGGCAAGCCAAGGAGGAACCACTAAAATATTTGGGCAGAGCAGGCATGCCGCTCTGAGGCTGTTTCCGTAGTGCTTGTGGTACATTTAGCACAATCTGGGAAGCAGTGCACTAAAGGAATGTGAAGCAAAATTCTGTGCACAGTGAAGTCATGAATAGTTAATGCAGCTGGATGGATAATTCTGTTTCATGGAGGAGCTTGATATTTGCTTTCTTTCGCATTTGGAACCAAAACTAAAAATCCTGCAATTCTCCACGCAATGTTATAAGGAAACAAGAATTCTGGCTGGGCCACGCAATGAGCTGTTTGGGAAACATCAACTCTGATGATCCTGCTGCCAGGAGTTGCAAGACGTCACATTCTGAGGGCTGTCAACTTTCTTTTTGCCTGGCTGCCTAAACAGTAAAAAAATCCACACTAATAATCCATATGGCCAAATATTCTGTCTTTTTTTTGTGGTGCACAGCAGATATGAACAAGGCAAATTTATCCTCACTACTCTCCCCAGGCTCCAACAATCTAAGAATTACAAATTCTGTGACCCACAAGGGTCAATTTTGCTCTGAGAAGTTCTAAGTACATTTCTCCTGTTGCATTTAGCATATGTGGCATCCTGTGGCAAAAACTTCTGTAGCTGAACTGCAGCTGGTGTGGTCAACCTTTTACCTTTACTTGTCTTCAACCTGGTACTGCCTGCAATGCTGGAATAGCAACTGTGCTGATGGGGGAGGAGATCTGGTGCCTGACACACATGCTGCAGAAGCCCTCTCAGAGTCTGGTGTGTGTCTTCTCCTGTTTACATGGTTCAGGCAGTCTATGATTTGTTTCTGAATAAGAAGAGTGTTGTAATTTGCATCTACAAGACTGTTTGAGGAAAATTCAAAACATATTGTTTCTACTGCTTTTACATTGCTGCAGTTCAGGAAGGAAAAGTAAAACCATACTAAAATGAAAGAGAAGAAAGGAAAATAAAAGAATGGGAGAGTAAAGAAAAGAAAACAAAAGAGACAGAAAAGAGGAAAGGGGGAAGAGGGAAGGGAAGGCAAAGGAAGAGGGAAGCACAGGGAAAGGAAGGGAAGGGATAAAACAACTAACAGATTCTACATTAAAAATACTGAAACAAAAATTTACATAAACATATCCTGTTGACAAGGTACATGGAGCACTGAATCTTCCAAAGGACTTTTTATTATCTTTTTATGAGGTCACATCTAAGTTTCTGTGCCACTAGAAGCTACACCAAAGATTTATTTCCCCTGAATATAAACTTGTGCCCTTTGGTTAACGCACAGACAGTACTCCATGGGGAAACACTGAGGGAGTCTGGGTGAAATCCTGACTCCACTGGAAACAACAGGCAATGGTCCAGGCTGGGCTGGTACAGAGAAGGAAGATCAATAGACCATCTTTTTCCTGTAACAGTTAACAAGAGTTCACTGTTGTTCCTTTGGGCATTCCAAAATCATGATGTACCCCTTCCAAAGCAATGGGACTGGATCAGTACATTTTTTAAAATGATTTTTAGTCTGTTGTGTTATTTTAATGATGAAGAGCTTTCTCGACTTCTATGGTTTGCTTCCTTCACATTTTTCAGCTTTAATCTGCAGTTCCAAGGCCTAGAAAAGGACACCTGTCCAAATAGCACTCAGGAGCCTCCAAGTCTCTCTCACAGATCACACTGTAAGATAAGCAGAGAATATTATGATGTTTATGATGAAGCTGAATTTTTTCTCCACCGTGAGCTCTGTGTATGCTTAGAAGGAGCAGATATGCATTCCTTTATGCACATGGTCCAGGGGTGATGTTGGTTATCCCTGGTTCACTGAGCCCAGTGTCCTGCAGCCTGCTGAGCTGTGGGCAGTTGGAGGCTCTTCTTGTGCGCAAAGGACAGACATATGGAAGCCTCTTTAAAGCCTGAATCTGGCCTAGGGCAGAGGGTGTTTATGACTCCAGAACAATGACACTTAACCAGAAAATCTCTGAAAATGAGATGTTGCAGCTATTTCTAATCTTCATTGTGCCATTTTGAGAAATATCAGGAAGCAATTTTAACCACATGGAAAATGAGCCAGCAAAGTCCCATTACGAATCAGTAATCTACATGAGAAACAGCAGGAATGTGCCAAAACCTTTCCCGAGAACACAGACAGAAAATGAGAACCGATGTTCTACTATGTTTTGTCTTACCTCTTCACAACTGGCCCATTTTCCTACAATGGGTAGATGTAGAAAAATAAAAAGTTTAATTGCAGGAACAGCTTGGTGGAATGAGGAGAGAGGTTATTGAGCTACTCATTAGTTGGGGATTTTTTGGCTGAAATGGATGTAAAAGTTAATCTGTGGCAAAAGGTCTCGCAGTTGGAGCATGTTTGTGAGAATTGCTTGTACCAATTAATTACTGAAATTCTTGTTGCAGCATAATTTTTCTGCTCTAAGTGAAGGAATAAAACCAGATCTTACATTCAGCACAGACTCATACATATTTGGGAATGTGCTGGGTTTTACTGTTGTTCTTCAATAAATCTATAACCAGCTCACTGCTGAAAAAAAAACCCCAATTTAATAAAAAAAGACAGTAACAGAGGAAAGTGCATTCTGGACAATGAAATGGAGTGCTTGGTAATAACTATTACAAGGAAAAAGATGTGAATAAAATAGTGCATTACTTTACCTCTGAGTTGACAGGGAAATCTTGATTAAATAACAATTTCCTATTTAAGAAAGGAAAGGAGTAAATCAATATTACTGACTGAAATACACTATCAGAGAAGAAAAAAATGTGTTGGATGTTGTCTGTAGATACACTGTACACAATTCCCATGCAACCAGAGCAATAACCACAGCTGTAAAAAAAGAGACATCTCTTTTGCAATGAGTTATTCTTCTGGTGCAGATTACTCTCTTTTTGTAGAGGCTAGATGGTTTCACACACCGATTTAGAAAAGTTCATTAATGTACTGCCCTCATCGTTTTCTCTTGTCAGGTTCTCCCCCATCATCATTCTGTTTAAATTGGATAATACTCCACTGAACATACCCTCTGCATGCTATAGCATGCATCTGTAATTTGAGTACATAACCAGGGGGAATATCCTGGTGGGCCAAAAAGCCCTGCTGTACTAGCCTTTTGATGAATGTTTCAGTAGTGTTGGTTTAGGATATGGATGTGAAAGCATAACTCATTATTACTTGTGAAGCTGGGGAAACCGTACTTTCAAAGGATAGTTTTAGAGCTCAGAAATGTGTGTCTTTCCTTTTGCTTTTTCTTGGTTTCGGACATGGAAACCAATGGTGCTATTGCTTTTGTATGAAACGGGATAAAGTGGAAAATATGGCCTTGCTAGAATAGCTGTGCATGTAGGATGAAGGAGAACTGGAAACTGGGAAGGCCCCAGTGGGCAAGTGCCCAGGTGGGTGACCCAATTGGGGAACTCCAGTTTCTTGTCTTGACAAGGTGGCCTGGAGACACAGAGACAAGCAAATAAGCTGTCAGGACTCAGCATGGTGCCTCTATGTTTGGCAAGAAAGATGCCAGCAGAGTCCTTGCTGGACTTTCTCAGACTTCAATCATCTTGGGATGTTTCTGGGTGTTTAGGAGCCTCAGTTATTCCTTGCTCATAGGAAGGACTCTATATTTCCTTCAGCTAAGTGAGATCAGCTCTGAGCTGCTTTTCGGAAGAAATGAGGCAGCTGAGGAGGCATATATTAGAGACACATCAGTGACATCATATAAAATAAATCAGTGGTGGAAAGGATGGTTTGCTGATGTATTAAAAAACCAGGGAGTGAATCTGAGATTTCAAAGTAACGTAATCTGAAAAGAAAGCAATCAGTGCATGATTTAATGGTGGCTTCACGCATAGAAAACCCTATGAATAGAAATATTGAAAGGGGGATAGCAACAGGAGCTGGTGAAGCTAGCAGAAGCTCAAAGATTAGCAGTGCTATGGAAGGGCAAAGACTCTTCAGCAAAGTCCTCAAGTAATACCTGTGCGCTCCATGGAAGACAATAGGATTTAGAAAATGTCGATGAGATTAAAAGGAAATTCTTAGCCACTTTTCTAAAGAGAAGAGGGTGCTCAAAGTTAAGCATATACTTGCAAGGTTTTGGTCTTCTGAGGCTTCAAATCAATCCCTCATGTTGTTCCATCTCTAAAGCCTATGAATGTTATAGATCAAGAGAGTATTTACCAGTGCCTTAAGAAGGATTAAATTGGGCTAAACTTTAAGGCTGATCCTTCATGATGACATGGGGATCTCTAGAGACCCTTGCATGCTTACACTGTAATAAAACAGCAATACCTACACTTTATTTATCTTTATGTCATTCCCTTTTAATTTATTAAAACAAAGCCCTGCTTCTACTCCGCATCTCTTCCTTGCCATGAAGACCTTCAAAGCACTGTTCCTTTAAAAGAGGGACAGTTAATTATCAGTGGCCGTTTAACCACCTGCTGAGTCCTTAGCTTAGCTTTTGTGTTTGTGTGTTTTAGGTAAATCAGTACTTCGATGAAATAATCAAAATAAATCATTACAAACACCAGTAACAGCAAAACCACTGCAGTGAAATCTTCATTGTTTCATTTCAGTATTTCCATTTCTCTAATGATCTCAGAGCAGAGATACTTTAGGTGGAGAATGATCCTGCTTCCATGGAAATCAGTGGCAAGCCCACAGGCAATTGCTAGTCTGGTTTATGGAAACGGGATCCTACTTCTTTTAGGAGCGAGTGGAGCACTGTTATCGGGGTACCTCCTGAAGGCAGGAAAGCTGCAACCAGGAAAGCAGGTAAATTTCCATTTTTAGTGATATTTTTGAATGTCTGTTGGCAGAAGGAGTGAATGGGGAAAATATTTGTCCCACCTCCACGTGTTATGCATCCCTGGTGGTTTTCCTGCTTAGCTGTTATGTGGACAAAACCAGACTGCTGCATCTCACCTGTCTGTTGAGATGAGGCTGTAGAAAGTTCCTGTTTTCAATAGGAGAGGCTGCCCAAAGCAGGAATAACACCAGAGATTCATACACAGTGCAGCACTGCAAATCCACCTTTGTTAAGAAACCCATGCTAAATCATGTTCCTTCCACCTCTTCTGCTAACAGTTCTTTCAGGGAACAGCAGCAGTGTGACCAGGATTAACTGGTATTTAAACTGAATTTATGTAAAATGAATGAGCAAAGGTGGGAGGAATTAAGATCACACACTCTCTGGCTATAAAAGCTGCACCCTGTGTGGTCACTTGGTCTGGAAATGCATTTTTCATATGTCTAATTGAAAGAAATGTTCCATAAATTTCTGTTATTAGATGGGGAGGCTTGCATTATGCCACAATTTCCAGGGAAAAAGACAGCTATAGTAGCTCAGAAAGGTATACATCTTCTTCATTGGAAATGTGGACTACAGAAATAATTAATCTCTTAGTTCTCTGTCCATTAAGATGTGTATTTTTATTCCTCCTCAGTACATATATTTTTTAGCTTGGAAATTATGTCTTTGTGGAAGAATATGTCTACACTTTTAGGATTAGCAACCTCTGTTGCTGAGGGAAAAAACAGCAATTTTCCCCACTTTTACAATAATATTGAGAAAAGAAACTCTGAAAACAGCGCACTGTGTCAACTTACAAGTTTACTTAAAGGCTTATTTTTGTTTAAAAAGTAAGTTGTAAAGTAACTTTGACAGAGGCCCTTTTCCCCAAAGTCTTATTTTTTCAGAAGAGCTGATCAGTCCCTTCATCTCTGTAAATAAAATGAGGCCTCTTGGAAGACTTCTTAGGCTTTTGAGATTCATTAGACACAATTGCCTAACAGCAGTCATGATGTGCTGTGAGCCAGAGCTGAAGTAGGTAACCTGAAAGGCGTGAGAGCACAAAAAAAGAAAAGCAAGGGTAAAATGCATTAGAAATTATAAAACAAAGCTCTGGGGAGGGGGGTGTAGCTTCACTCTGACTGAAGCTCCAGTGTACAGCCCTTCTGGTTTTTCTCCTGGTTCACCCTGGTAGGGTGACAAGCCACAGGGGAGAGAGATGGTGATAGACCATCTAACTCAAAGGGTTGAGTTAGGGCTTTTGGTGGTAACTTGAGTTTCAGATCACAGTGGCAGATCCCATGGGCTGGATCATTTATCCTGGCCTCTAGAATATGGCTGTGGGTGTAAATTGGAGGCTGCTATGGCATGTGCTCCCGGTGTATACCTCCCCAAAAGCTTATGGAAAGGTGCCTCTGCAGACAGTCATGGTCTGAGGACACATGCACGTGGTGGGTATATGTAGGGTGATGTGGTGGTCTGAGTGCTGTAGTTTATGGTTCCCAAGGACAGGAACTGTATACCAGTCATGGGAACGCAAGCAGAGCTTTCAGCTTTTCACTTTGCCTCCTCCAAAATCAGGAACACAGCAGGACACACCCCTGAGAAGATTCACAGGTCTGGAGTGAGGGGCCGGGGACAGGCCAGGTGAATCCCTCTCTGAAAACACCTACCTTTCAGATGTGGTTGTCTGCAGTTCCGATCTTTAGGCACAAACTCCAGGTACCTGGACCAGGGTCTGCCCTGAAGCTATTTTATTGGCTATTTCCCATCAAGTTCTAAAGATGTGAGAATGAGATGCAAGCTCCACCCACTGCAGGGTGGCAGAGAGTAGAGCAAAGCAGACAGCAAATTCTCTGGAAGTCGGGACCATACCTCAGAGTGCTCATGGTGAACTGAGCAATACAACAACCTGATGTTGAAAGCCACAGGATGCTACTTGGTGAGGAAAGGTGAAAAATTCTGCACCTAGCTAGGCATAATCTGCTCACTCCCAAAAAAGAAGACAAAACACAGCCAGCTACAGGAAAGAAAATGAGATTTCAGTGAAACGCTGCCACCAGGCATGCTTCTCAGCAGCATCACATGGCTTTGGAAAATGCAAACCTTCTGGGCATATAAGCGGGTGGTGCTATATGTAGAACAAGAGAGGTGATTTTTCCCTTGTTCCAGTCAGAAGAGCTGTTTGAGAAAGCAGACTTCCTCCTGGTTTTGTGTGGCTTTTCAGGAAGACTGAGGGTAAAAATTAAAAATAACTGAGAGGAAGACATGGGTGGTCACGTCAAAGATGTGATTTATGTGGTGTGTGTAGAAAGGCTGAAGGAACCTGGGTGTTTCTCGGTCTGAATGGGGATGTCTAACCAGGCTCCCAACTATATAAATGTAGCTGCAAAAAAAAAAAACCCAAACAAACAAATACCTGTGGGCTGGACCAAAAATAACAGGGTCAAACATCATTTATAGGTATCCTTTCTCCTTGCTTGTCAGGAAGAAAACAAGACAGTATAAATCAGGATCTCTTAACCTCTTCCCTCATAAAATCCTTGTGAGGAGAGAGCATGATTCCCTGGTTCAAACATTGTATTCGTTTTCACGAGCCTGTCTCATGACCAAATCAGGATATAGGCAAGGTAGGACACAACAAGAATGCAGAAGAGATTGAGGACCTCACTTCAGGTGTGTTCAGCTCAGCTCATCCCTGTGCATGTCTGTGTCTTGTCTGCCCCAGCAGCTTCTCTCCACTGTGTACAATGTGGCTGCTAATATCAATGATCCCCGCTCTGGCCCTGTTAGTTCTCACCGTAAAAAGAGGTATTTTGTTCAAAATTTCCTTCCTGGATAGCTTTCAGTTGCTTCTGCTATTGAATCAGATAAACAGGAAGGATCAAACAGGAGTGAAAGGACACCCAGTGCTTCAGTTTTTAAGACACTTTGAGTCTATTTTTATAACTTTCAAAATTAATTTTATGAATAATATGCTGAATTTGGTGTGAAAGCTTGTTCTCCTTTTTTTTTTTTTTTTTGCTTTCCTGAAAACTCAGTTTTAAGTGAGAAAGGAGGATAAAATGTACTAGTTTTTCTTTAGGCATTCAAAAAATCCTTTGAAAAAAGTGCCTGCCACAGGGGAGCATCCGTGGTGGCAGCAGGAAGTATGCACAGCAGCATAGTTTACATTGGTGATTCAGGGTGGCTGCCTGGTTCACCTTTGGCTGATGATGATCCTGACTTGGCACCAGATTCATTGAAATTAGCACAACAGGATTCCAGGGTACCATGGGCACTGTGGTGAGCCACAGTGCAGTGTGCATGGGATGGCAGCTACCTGCCCTCCTCACCTCTGCATAAACATAGCAGAGCTGCTTGTCTCCCGGTTTGGCCAAGGGAGTTTGGGACTGAACTTTTGCCCCAGAACACGACCTCACTTCTGTTGCAAAACACTACTGGACAGTTTCCAGCCTGTGTGATGTATTACCAAGAACCACCTAAGCTTGATAAGGTTTTGATTTGACTAAAGTTTCCTTAAAAACATGGCATGACATCAGCAACTGATAACCCCAGGCTAGATAGCCATCAAAGACAAGATCCAGGAGGTGGTTTCTAACTTAAGAAGTGAAATAGATTATGTCAGCCTTGACATCCACCATAGTATATACTATTCCCTGCTCTTGGGGTGGGGGCAATGGCAAGGGTGCGTGACAAATATTTATCAAATGGGCATCCATTCCTTTAGAAGAGATCTTAACGTGTAGGCTGTTCCTGCCATTTGTTATTTTTGAATTACGAGAAAATGCGCAGTAATCTTATGCTTGTTATAAAAACTATTTCTTTTTCCATTTTAATTTTCTACTATTTTCTGCCATTTAATTCTGCTCCTACTAGTCAGATTGGTCTAACAATGTGTAATGCAACAGTAGCTCACTGATTTGCAGCAATGATTAGAAACTCTTTTGAAAATAATTAAATTTGCAAATTAACACGTAGAGAAGCAAATGGAAATGTGCAATCAGTCAAAAGGTGTGATCAGCTCATTTATGTTGTCATCCCTGATTTGCTATTTATGACAATGCTGTGTTTTGTAGCTGCTGTACTAAGGCAATTCTTCATGGTACGCTAGCTAGCCCATGCGCTGTAGCTAGGAGAAATGATGCTATTAATAGGAGACTGCAGTACCTTCCATTAAATCTTAGCTGAGAGGTGGGGAGAGGCTGCCAAATTCTGTTGCAGATTATAAAGTGTGCAGTCTAGCAAGTGCATATTAGCTAGATGCAAGTGCAAATATATTGCTATCTATGCCAAGCCCATTAAAATGTACAGACATTTACTTTTTTTTTCCATTTCTGCTGCCATAACAAAGAAATAAACATAAGTCATTTGGTAAAGCCATAGCAATGGTAAGGATTTCTATCCACGCTGTCACCATGATCTGTGGTAATAACTGTCATTAAACAAGCTTAATTGCAGATTTCCATCTTTGAGCAGCAGTGGCACCTTAAATATGCTTCAGCTAACATTATAAATGAAGGCAGAGCACAACCAAAATGGACTGCCTGTATGGAGGGACATCTCTATTCCTGCACAGAGGTGTGCAGCACCGACAAGTCCCTTGCGTGGCGGCAAGGCCTGCCAAACACACTCACCTAGGAGGTCTTAACATGGCAGTGATGGACCACCATGGCAGCAGTCTCCACCACCTCTGCCACTAACCATGGGTGCCCTCCCACTGTGCTGGCTGCACAAGCTGCCTTCTGCTGGGGGTATCAGTGTTTCCAGGGTAAATTTCTCCAGCACTGGATTTGTACAGCCATGAGGCGTTGCACCATTTGGGATTTGAACAGCAGCAGCCTCAGGGCTGGTCTCGTTTATCACAGCTGCTTTATGGAATACCGAGGGACTCAGCAGTGTCCTGGCACCTCATCTTGCCATCATCTCCTGGGCAGGATCTGAAAGCAGTAAGAAGATTTCAGAAGAGCTTAGTATAGCTATTTTTTGCTGAAAACCAAAGGTGAGGGAATACATAGGACAAAAGATATGCAAAACCTCCATAGTTTATTTTCAACTTTTGATTTTAGGAGCAGATCTGTTGTGCTAGGTGCTGCACAAACTCATAGAAGACATAAAACCTCTTTTGCAAACAGCTTCTATTTTCATACCTTAAATGTAGATTCAGGTAATCTTTAAAACACAGGTGCATGCTACCTTTTTTTTTTTTCCCTGATTAAAATATTAGTTCTATTATTCAGAAAACAACCACAGTACTGGTTTGTGGGTTAATCCATTAGCAGGGTTGAAATGATTTGTTGTTTTTAAATTAATCCTTTAGCAACTACTGACACTGATTCCACCTGGGATGCTCTACCCCTTCTGAAATAACAAAACTGACCTCCTAAGGCAACATGCCAAAAAAGTTCATTTGTGTTTGTAGAAAATGCAAATAAATTAGTGCTAGCTTCCTTCTAGGGTTTGAAGATGGAGACAGACTGCCAGGCTATAGGATGCTGTAGGAGTATCCTTCACAGCTATCATCCACTATAATTCTCAGTGTCACTATTTTACTGTCGCATTACACACTCCTGTGTACCATTCCCTGCCATGGAAAGATATCACAGAAGCAAAAGGTACTGGGGAACCTTCTCTGACTTTGAACTTCTCCCTTATTTGAGAAAGGGTTGAATCAGATGACCTCCAGAAGCCCCTTCTCACCTAAATTTTTCTATGATCTTGTGATTAACGACCTCCCCTCTGCTGAGAAGCTGCAAGCCTGTAATTGTACATGCGGACATCTAAGCTACTGCATTCAGCACTGTAGTTGGCTGTTGACTGCATTTATTTTTCAGTGGGACCTTGCAATTAAAAAGCTCACAACAATGCATCTATCCAGAGTCAATCCATCAGAAAGAAGATGGGTTTCATTAGTGAGAAGGCATGACTATTGGAAACTTCTAGCTGTTAAAAATCCCATGGTATGACAGCTCTGCCCTCTAAGAGCCCACTCAGAGGAGCTTCCAAACCCCTCTTCACTCTTGTATTCATGGTAGGATTCAAACCAAGTCAGCAGAGGTGAAAACTTCCCTATTGTTTTTTTTTTTTTAGGTTGAGTTTGCTTTGCAGAATGTCCAACTGCCACAGTGTTTTAATGCATTGATGAAAACCGTGAGACTTTGGGCTTGATCACTGCAGAGGAAGTGGAAGAAGACTTAGAGCCTCTGCCTCTCCATGGAAGAATAAAACAACTGTTGGGTACTCACAGCTCTGTAATCTCAGATAGGGTTAGTACTTTGCTAGCTGCTTATTCCTAATCTTTGCATATGAAAAAGGTTAATGGGATCATTGCAAGATCAAATGTTTATATGACAGTGGATTAACCTTTGCTACTAACTCAGTTTCGGCAAATGTAAACTGTATTCAGCATGGATACCTGCTAACTGCGCTGTGGCAATATGGACAACGGTTCAAGC
This sequence comes from Neopsephotus bourkii, assembly GCF_033783945.1. Lineage (NCBI taxonomy): Eukaryota > Metazoa > Chordata > Aves > Psittaciformes > Psittacidae > Neopsephotus > Neopsephotus bourkii. Next base: position 2,067,526 of record NW_026902234.1, on the reverse strand, counting down.
CTTCATTAATTGAGTGCTAAATTACAGTGATAATCATGTAATTTTCAATCATTTCAATCCTTCCATATTGCTCATTACAACACAAGCATAAGTGACACGTTCAAAATGCAAAAAACTTGAGTGAGAAGAATTGCCATTTAAACCCACCCTGTGAAGTTGACCTTGATATAATTATATTCTGCTTTGTGGTAAGAGTATTATAACTATCTGGGGAGGCAGAGATTTTTCAGCTTAAAAATATGATTTAGATGTGTGCCCTGAGATTAAGAGTCTCATGCTCTGCCAGGGAGGAGGGGAGGCCGGGAGGAAGCAGAGACAGGATGGCATCTTGATTTCTTATTTTGACCAACCATTATTCTTTAGATTGTCTCCAAAATGTATGCTATAAGGAAAATGAGTGATGGAGACTTTTCTAGTTTTTGCCTGCTTCTGCTTGATTCAGATGGATAAAGTGGAGGCTTTCTGCTTTATTACTGAAAAAATATAGCTCTAGAATGAGATCAACCACCAAAAGAAGGATCTTCTGACAGCTGAAGTGTATTCAGTGTGGATGGGAAGCCTCCCATGTTTCTCCAGCCCTTGCAGGGACACACAAGCAGAGAACTGATGCAGTCTGCCCTCCTCTGTGAATCAATGAATTCTGATTGCTGTGCTTGTTCACCTGTGTGTGCTGATCAAGGCTCAAGGCTGTTAGCTATGTCAGGTTTGTGAAATTACAATCTTTTAATTCTTTGTGCATCTGTTGCATCATTATGGATTGCTCTTTTAAGGTAAGAGTCCCAGAGTCAGTGGTTTTCTATAAGTTTGTCTTCTGGAGCTTCAGTCCATTGCTTTTCTTTATATTTTCCTTAAAATGTATAATTGCTGTAAAGTTGTGGAGGAGATAAAGAAGAACAAAGCAGGTTTACACGAGACATATTTAAAGAATGACCTTTTCAAGGGCTTCTTTCCACAGTGCCTCCACCCAGGCTCCATTTTGGTTAGCCATGCTCAAAATGCTAACCTAGCAGATAGTCCTGGAGGCCAGATGTTGCTGAAGGTGTGGTGGAACTAGAAAAGAGGAATCTGTTTCCTTGTCTGTTTGAAAGGAATTTCTGGTGAGGCTAAACTGGAACATACAAGTCACAGATCAGCTTGCAAACAACTTTACAGTGAATTGCTGAATAGATTGATACTGGGGTGAATGCAAACTTGTTGGTGTCTGTTTACAAGCTCTGAATTATCAGTGTCAAGTTTATAAATTTATCGTATTGTATGGAAAACAAATTCATTCCTTCATATATGTAACTTGAAGAAGAAAACTAAACCAAAAAAACCTCCAAAAACCTCCCAAATCCCCACTAAACAAACAAACAAACAAACAGAACCTTGGACCAAAACACAGAATAGGGATTTGTTCACTACTGGAAAAAAAAGGCATGAGAAAGAAGACAAAGAGGCAACAGTATTGAGAAAAGATGCTCATGAACATCAGAAATGCCATATGGATAAACTCTATCAAGCTCTTTGGCTAAAGAATAGACACAGTAAAGTAAGCACAACATGAAATTTTAAAGCTTTTGTGCAATTTCAGTCAGGTACTATAGTATACAACTTCCAAAATTATTCGGAAAATCCTATTTCAGCTACATTTGTTCATTTGCAAGTGTTAGGACATATCTTTAGCAGATGAAAAGTGCCACAGCATGAAGCACCTAGGGAGCATACCCAGGAGGATAAAGCAAAGAACCTTCATGTGTATTTATAGAGTTCATAATTCTTAGCTCTGCATCAGGTATAAGGGCAAATATTTAGTTTTGGGTTGGACTAACTTGCAATATTGGGATTTCTCCAGGGGGAAGGTATCTCTCAGTGAAGGTAGCAAAACTAGATCTTGAGTGAGCTTAAAGAAAACCTTGCCCTTATGTTTCCTTCATGTGCCCAGAAGACTCTGCGTTTGCAGTTACAAGAGAGACTCTTTTAGGATGTAGTCTAGTGGCAACCTTGAAAAGTTTGAGTTTCCACAGCAGAAAGCCCACTGAGAATTCTTCATGCTGTTTAGGGGTAACACATGCCTCATTATCCCATAATAACCCAAGAAATGTTGGAAATGCTCTAGAGAACATATTTTCAATCTTTCAAGCAGAAGCTGGTGAGAAAGGTCATACTCCTTAGCTCACAAAATTAATTGTTTCCACTGTTTTGAACCCTGGAAAAGTATTGTCTTCTATATGGCCTTCATTATTACTGTAGAGTTCCATCACACCACAAAAATATTTGGCTAAGGATGTCATTCTGAGGCTGTAACTAGCCTTGAAGATAGCTTAGGCCTAAGCTAAGGGTTACATCAGAGGTACTGCTAGTCATTTTAAATATGACTCCATGCTCTTTGAATAGCTCTGAGGTACTTAACATGGCTGAGGAAATGTGCTTGTCAAAATTCCTAATGAATAAGGTTGTCTACCAAAGCATGTTGCATTGCTGGCAGGGGGCAGGTCATTACCTAGTGTGAATAAGCCAACATCTGATGCTGGGTAAAGTCACATCATCATGGGGGTGGAGATAAAAGAGTGCTGTGGGTCTCAGCAGGTGACTGAGTAAGCAGTGCTGTGTGACCATACACCAACACCCAGGCCACTAAAAGAGTAGCCTGCCCTGACTACATGTGGTGTGCACTGAAAGGAACCTTAGATTGGGATTGGGAATTCTTAGGAAAACATTCATTTACCTTACTCAGGCTTGGCACAGGCAGCTACTCTTTATCCATCCTTCGTTTTGTCCAGCTACATAATTCCCTTAGGACAGCTGTGTTTGTATCATTTGGTAAAGATAAACCTCCGAGTCATCATTATATTACAGGGAGAAAAGTCTATATTTCTACTTTGGTTGTTTTTAAAGGTTCAAGAATGACCAGAGAGATAACAGCCAACAAGTCTGGCTGTTCCGTATCATCTGCTGAGACAGGTTTATAATCTTTCATTTAGTATGGGTCTTTACTGGGAAGGCTACTCAGAAAAGTTTCTTGAATGCTCTCCAAACTATAGTCATGGGCACTTAACCACAGAACAAAGACTTGGTCAGCAAGATATTCTGTCACCTTTATTTTAAAAACATATGTCAAATATTACTTCAGATTTCATTAACTTTTGTAGATATTAAATTACTCTGTATATAAGGAGATTTGCAGTGAGAATACAATCTATTTTAGCTGACATTCTGATGTCGGAACATCTGATTCTACAGCTGCTTCTTTCCTAACATGACCATAAAAGAAAGTTGGATAATACAGGAGATACCAATACTGCAACGAGAAATATTCCTTCATACACTTCCTCCTCTCTCCTACAAGCCCCCCTCACCACTTCTGATAGTATCCAGAACAGAGAAGCTCTGGGTTTTCCTGTCTTTCCAGGATGGGTGAAATCTGGTTAAATTTGTATAAAGGAATGAGTCCTTGGTACCTAAATTCCTTAGGTAACTGAAAATAACCTGTATTTGGGCAGCCTGTGTAAGGAGGAAAAAAAAAAAAAAAAGCAAAAAAAAGCAAAAAAAGGGATTCCTGATTGATAAATCCTGATTTCATTCACTCTCTATAAATGTGCTGATGCATTTTCCTGCCAAATCAGTCATCAATACCAAAGTATTATATTAGAGGTCACACACACAGAGCTTCACATTGTGATGTGTATAATCCTTTTATCATGGAATTTTACTGGCAAAATTAAAAAAGTGAGATGACTGATGAATTAAGCTCAATCAATTCTTTGAAAGAAAGGTCTGCTGATTAAGTTTATGCTCTTTCACAGTTGATGTGGTATGACAGGATAGCAGAATCCTTCACTTAGAAAGTAGCAGCAGTAACTTGTCATGAGTGCTTATTCTTATGGAAGGATCAAGACTAGGCTGAAGGGTAGTCAGTAGGTTTGGGGAACTTCATTAGGATGATAAAACATAACAACTTACAGGGAAAGATAGGAGTAAAAGCCATTTTTTCACTAATAACAGCAAAGCGTAAGGAATGAGGGAATACAACATTCACATGATTTCAGCAACGGTGGGTAATTTGTGGGGTTGTAGGACTGGGTTGAAAATGAGCTAGGGAAAGTGACTTGGTCCAACTTCTTTCTCAAAGCAGGGTAAGCTATGGGATCAGACCGGACTGCCCAGGGATTTGCCCAGTTGGGTCTTGAAAACCTCTAAGGAAGGGGACTGCACAGCCTCTCTGGACAACATGTTCCACTGTCCAACTGTGCTCATGGGGAAAAAGCTTGTCCTAGTATCCCATCTGAAGCTCCCATTTCAATTATGCACATTTGTATCTCATTCTCACATGCTGCACCACTGTCAGAAGGCCAGCTCCATCTCCTCAATGACCCCTTGTAAGCACTGCGGGGCTCTTATGTGCCCCTGAAGCCATCTCTTCTCCAGGCTGAAATAGCCCAGCTCCCTCTGCCTCTTCTAACATGCCAAAGGCTCCAGGTCCCACTGCCTTAGGGGCCTTCCAAAGCTCCCCCAATTTTTTCCATGGCTGTCCTGCATTGCTGGGCCCAAAACTTGATGCACCTCCATCTAATATCCAGATATGCCCTGATGAGTGTCATATAGAGAGCGACGATCCTTTTCCTTGGCCTATGTGCAATGCCTCTACTCACACACACAGGTGCTGTTTGCCACCCTTGCTGCCAGGGCACACCACAGGCTCACATTCAGCTTGCTGCCTGCCACCATCCCAGGGCCTTTCCCACAGGGCTGCTCCTCAGCCCATCTACTTTTTCTGGAGAAAAAGCCTGGATGATGGCCTTCTATTAGACCCATAACATGCAGATGATTTTCTTTTCCACAGTCTTGGGTGGAATAGAAGCTGTCATCCTAAACATACATTCCTCATAAAAGGATAATTCAGTGCCCTTGACTCTACTGGGATGACTCATGAGTCACGAGTTACTCATGTGCATAAATGTTTTCAAGATCACGCCTGGGGCATGTACCTGGGTTTGGAAGACTTTTGATTGACAAATTTATTCTGTTCTCCTTTCTTTAAATATTCACTTGTTAACTTAAAAATCTACTTATTCATACGTTACTCATTAAAATATGAATAAAGTTAGTTATAAAAGGTCTAACCTAAAAAAAAAAAAAAAACCGAAACCACCTGCTTTTTTTCTCAGTTCTTTTGCAAGCTCTTAGGAAAAGTGTTATTCCCATTATATTTGAGCGATGCTAATGATTAACAAGGTTCATTATTAGTGGTGTATGCTGGTATTTTAGCACTTTGAAGATGAAAAATCTTGGCTTTTCATCAAAATTATTAAACTGTTATCTCTGTCCACTTAAAAATCTTTTATAAAAGATCATTTATTAGTAATAAAGGATTAAGCTGCCTAGGAATGATGAAAGGACATTTTAATTTTCATTGCTTAATAAGGCAAAGTGTTAATTCTCAGATTTCTGGTTTTCAACTTGTTTTTTATTCTTGAATTTATATCAAGGTCTCTCTATAATTCACTGCAGCTGGTAGCTAATTCACCTCATTTATTGCATCTTCGCAAGTGCATCCTTCCACCAAGCACTGCAAAAACGTAATATGCTGGGTCATCTTTGTGAAAACCTTCCTGAGTTTGATGATGTCTTGATTTATTGAGGCAAAATTTGCTGACAGAGAACGATTCCAGCTTTGAGATGCATTTATCCAGGGAATCTTTTGCATTAGTAAAGGAAAGTAATGGGACCTTTATTTTTTTTTGCCAGATAAGTGCCTTTGACTGGAGATATATTTTACCTTTGAGAATGAAGTTCAAGTACAAGATTAGCTTCATTCAGATTTGATGCCAAAAAAAAAAGCACTTCCTTTACTTCCCTCTTCCTTTTCTCAAAGAGTTTAAGTGAAAATTATCAAACTGAGGAAAGAAAAGGACTTTTACTGAATCACTGAGCATGGTAAAAATACCCAGTGGTAGCTGATGAGAGAAGTTAGCCGAAAGTTAGAAACTCTGCAGATATTGGAAGCTTCCTTTTCCCTTTCCCTTTCCCTTTCCCTTTCCCTTTCCCTTTCCCTTTCCCTTTCCCTTTCCCTTTCCCTTTCTTTATCCATTTTCCTTTTCCTTTTCCCTTCCTGGAAGTAGAGAGAACTGAAATGAATTGTAAGATTTTTCTATGTGTTTTATGGAAGAGGTACAGAAAGGGACTGGTATGAGTCTATGTCAGTTAACTATAATCATATCTTACCTATGATTGGACAATGAACGATAACTAATAATCCCAATTAAAATTAAAATCTAAATCCTTAGGCCTTTTGTTTTAGGTAAAGTGGGGTGCATTGCAAAGAATGGAGGTGGTATGACTGCAAAGTCTATTTGCAGATGATGACTGCCTAAGTGGGCTCTATAAGGACTGCTTGCCAGCAACACCTTCACAGTAAGAACATAAATTACTAGCTTTGATATCGTATATGGGTATAATGTAATTCACCAACACACTTTGGAGCTCAGTGTCTGACATTTCTGCATGTGGCAAAAAAAAGGAATCATCTCCCTTTTCAATGCTCTTTTGTTTGGGGAGGAGGTTTAGCGTGCTGTCAAGGAGAAATCTTCCTGCTTGTAATCCTGGCTGAGTCTGAGACACAAGTATCTCATTGTACAGGCATGTTTCTTTTCTGGATGTGCTTGAGCTGAAGACAGTGTGATGGGGCACCCATGGCAATGGCAGCACCAGAAAACAGGCTTTGCTCCCTGCATGGAAAACAAAGCCGTGAGATTTATGAATAGAGGAGAGTAACAGTGCTACATATAACTCTGGGAGTCTTGCCTTCTCTTTGGTGCTGTGGAAGGAAAGCTGAAATCTATGTGGAATTTCACATGGGCTTTTCTGCTTTTTGAGATCTTTCTGTTGGAATTAAAAGTGCAGTCATTAGAATTTCATGATGCACTTCCAAGAAAAATGTTCTCTGTTTAGTAAAATAATTAAAAGCCTGCATGGTCTCTGCAGTAAGTGGCTATGGAGGGATGAATGAGAGTGCTGTAGAGGAAATGTGCATGCTTTAATCAGCATTACATCAACCAAGTGGGATCCATGCAGGAGAACTGGTAAAAATCTATCATTCAATAGAACTGAACCATTTCCAGACCTCTGGGGAGAGCTCAGTGTTAATTTGCATTTCAGACACACTGTGGTTGGGTCAGATCAGAGTAAAACTAAACCATGTCCCTCCCCAGGGTGTTTATATCATTCTAAATAAATAAAACCTTCCCTCAACAGAGTATAATATATCAGAAAACCACACCTCTGTCAGCCTTCAAGGTATTTCTGTCAGCCTCTGTGCTATTTTAGGCTCCTATATAGGTGGCAAATGCTCGGCTTGGCACTGAATCTCAGTGACACGAATGCAGTATTTCAGCAGCAAACGCTGGTGAAAGGGAGAGCAAGGGAGCTACGACACTCACTCCTCTGTACAGAGAGATTCTTTATCCATCCACCCCTGTAGCCCTCTCTGCTCCTTAGAATGCAGGCAGGCTACTCTGAGTAAAAGATTGTATGCAGTGGGCACTAAAATTATACTGGTATCTTCTGGGAGACTCAAGACAGCAACAGGTGCCACGATGAGAAGCAACATAGAAGTGCCTAAAAATGCATGAAAAAGGAAGAAGAGGTTTGTTATCCAGGAGGCTCTTAGTAGCTCTTGATTATGGCGCTGAGGCTATCATCTAGATCATACCCTGGTGAACTGCAATATTCAGCTGCCTGCTTCTAACTGCCTATTGCTATATTCAAATTAATGACAGGCAATATGTTCCAGAGCTTATACATCTAACTGCAGTCATTCACTACAAAAGCTGCTTCGCCATGAAAGCTGCTTCTGAATGTCCCATGGATACTACTGTGACAGCATACAGCACAATGAATGTCTTGTGCAAAAGCCTTAAATGTGGGTGTGTAGCAGAGAAATACAGAAGGAGCCAAATTTCCAACACACCTTGTTTGAAGAACAGTTGCTTCTAAAAGCTGATCAGAAGCTGCTGTAAGAGGTGTTTAACTCTCTTAACTTGCAGAAAATCTACACCTTCTTTCTGCAGGATAGAAAACGTTCTGCTCTTTTTATAAGCATGCCCTGCTTGGTCTACAGATTGAACATGGATCTGCAAAGATCATTGCTTCTGATCCAGCAATTGCTCTTAAGGAATTTAAGGCTTTAATTTTGGATCCACATATAAGCAGTTTCATTAAAGTCTCCATAAAGTAAAATTAATCCTTAAGTGCTTAACACTGTCATAAATGGGCCCAGGAAGGTGATGTTTCAGATTCCAGATAACAGGTTGGGAGAGGTTTCAGTGTGCATTTTCTTCTGTGGTGGCATCTTTTTATTTATTATTTTGGGTCCCAAGGCATGCTCTCGTTTGCATTTTCCCCAGTACACTTTGCAAGGTTCATATTTCCTTAGGGTTTGTTTTTTTTTTTTCCCTAGCCATATTCTTCTGTCACAGCCTCCAATTTTTGTTTTGAGCTTAGTGGCAAAATGCACAGTAATTGGACTGCAGCAGCATATGATGAAGATTTTAGGTCTGCTTCACCTATCTGTCACCAAGACCTCTGCATGACCCAGCCTCCACAATCCCTGCCTTCCATGCTGCTACCAGCTGTTGTGGAATGTTAATCACATATTTTTTCTCTGGCTCTAATCAGGAGGGTCTAAAAAGAATTACCTATTCCAGTCATTGTTGGAAACTCTGGGTGCAATATGGCCTATATAATAGCAAAAGTATTACTTTTAAACAAAGTTCTATGGACAGATGTCAGGAGGGGATTTTCCTCACAGATTTTGTAGCAAAGTCTATGATATTTGTTGCACGGATCTTTGTATGCAGTTCGACTGAAAGGAGTGCACATTTTCCAGAAAGTACATTGGTGTAATATATACAGAACACTTATTTATTATTAGCTACTGGGAACTTTAAATTAGACAACTACTTTCCATGCTGCCCCTGGCTATGTTCCCACTACTGGCATAAGATACGATAGCACAATGACACCTCCTTTAGCTATAGAGGAGAATTAGTTGTTTGTATGCAGAGGAGAAGAATTCAACAGCTTTGGATGGAAAGTGCCTTTTCCTTTTTTTTTCATAGTGCCACTTTTAATGGCTTTGAAATTCTTCACATAACTGAAGTTGTAAGGCACATTTCTAATCCCCAAAACACATGTATTTTTCAGAACTTTATTCTTACACAGTAAATTTCATGATCTCACAGAAATACCTCATTTATCTTGATAGTCTGGTATCTGTGACCCAGGGTAACTGCCCTTTTGCCTCCTCGGAGGCATCTCAAAGCCAGGCGGTATGTCTTGATTGTACGTAGGATATTCACATGATGTTACTCTGAGCCACAGAGATGTGTGTGTGTTAGCCATGCAAGCAGAAGGCAAGCAGCTATAAAAAGAAGGATTTTAGATGGTTACTATGTATACAATTCTATGTATACCATTCTAGAGAACTGATAAATATGCAGAAATTTTACTAATATCAGCTGATTTTCTGAAGCATAAGCAGGTATCTTTCTTCACCCAGTGTCTCTGAACAATTTCCTTTACAGGAGACCCTTTACCAGTCATAGTAAAGCTCCTTCCCTTACAGTGAATTTACAGAATTTGGTCTTTCTGGACAAACTCTTACTGTAGGCTGTCTGTTGAGGAAGTAAAAAGCCAGTGATGTAAAAGCCCACAGACATTTGCTGGAGTTATGCCTTATGCCTAGCTATTATCCTTATCTTGCTGCCTGCTTCTCCTGACAGCCCTCTTGTACTCTCACAGTGAGCACTCTTTCATGTAGATCAAAATACAGTATTCATAGATTAGTCCAGAATAGTTCCCTTTCTGTGTATGTTTTTCTGCTTGATGCAGGCAAAAACCTTAAGATATACTCAATACTGCGTCATTCATGGCAGGAGCTTGGCTTATGATTCAGATAGCGTGCTCTAGCCACAAGGTATTATTTCAGTCGGTGTTCCTAATCTGTTCAAAGTCTGAAATAAATTAACCAATCTATACTCATTAAAGACACCAGTAACAAGCTTGAGAATATTTATGAATTCTTTAGATCTTTTCTCCACATCAAATATTTGTTATTTCTTTTTTTGAAATGCTTGTGGTATGAAGACCATTTTCTTTTGCCAGCAAGAATAATCATGCAGGGAAGGGAATATGTTCCCTAATCATTATTTGTTATTCCTTTCTATTGTTAATCACACCTTTTTTAGCTTTTTTAAAAGTATTTCAATGTAGAAAGCATTTCAACGTAGAAGGCATTTATATTATGTACTGTTCATCTCAGTGTGTGTGTAATGAATAAAGTGAACAGTGTGAAGAGACATCATGGCTGACTGTTTGTGTGTAAATAATTTGGTGAATATATGAGGAAACAGAGTTGATCAGAAAAGAAACAGCCTAATTTGCCAGGTTTTATCACTGCAAAATAGGGCTACATCTACTAGGAAAAATGTTCACAAAATTTCTTACTGCATAAGTTCTGTTTCTCACACTCTGACTTAAAATAGGTTTCCATTTGAAGATGACTGTGCTGGAAACCAAATTGCCTCTGGTTCTTTGCAGAAAAGACAAAGGACTCATGTAATATTTGTGTCAAACTTATCACCTTCTGGGTATCCTGCCCAATCAGTATGGCACATCAAGAATACTTATCACTGACAGTGTTTAGCAACAAAATGTTCTCAAATTGCTAGTGACTCCATAATAAAAAGTGCACGGAGGCTGCTAATGCCTTCTTGCTCTGACCTTTCAGACTTCCATATTTGTCTCCATTTTTTTATCAGAAAACCAGTAAACATCCAGAATGTTTTCAAAACGTAACTTGCGCTAATTGTCTCTTTTTTAGATCAGACAGATTCATAGATTTAAAACAATGTTTTCTCTCTCTCAGTGCCCAGTTTGACCTCAGAATGTTCCCATTGAAAACTTTCCAATTTTTTTCCTGAGTTTTTCAAATTAAGATCTCTCTCAAGTGTACCTGACACAGCAAAAAGTACTTTGTCAGAAATGCCCTAGGTATTTACTAGAACACTTGTGACAGAGGGATAATATCCTATAGTTTGTAGGTGACACAGACACAATGATGTATTTATGCTTAAGAGATGAAAATGAAAATATAGAACTCTGTGTTTTTGTCTTTCCGTAGCTTACCTTGTCGATGGTATTTTTTTAAACCAACAAATTTCTTCACAAAGGAAAGATTACAGGAAGCTAAGTAAATCTCTCTTTTGTCTTGTCTGTTAGCCATATCTCCCTCTTCTTTGTATCCATTGTTAATATATATGACAAATTACAAGCTTCTTTCCTCAGTCCACCCCCCAAAAAACTTTCCGTACATCAGAAATCCTTTCATCCTTGAACAGGTAAAGTAGTTTATAGCACAGGAGAATAGCAATTAGGTGATCTGAAACTTTCAGAGTACAAAGATATTTCCAGAGTATGTATGTATTTTAAAAGGTTTTGCTAAGGCATTATGGAAAAGAATAAAAAAGTTGCTTCCTTTTCCTTCAGAATACAGATCACATTGAATGCTTTCGTTCTTTAAAGACACAAACAGAAGGCAATTATATGAAAGTAAAGTCAGTGTATCATCACAGTCAAATGATTCACTGATATGGACATTAAAAATATCTATGTGCACATAAGCTTGACAATCGATTGGGGGATATCATAGGCACGCAACTCCCTACATTTCAAGTATTATATAGCCATAGCTTCATCTTACTGACTTGAATGGCATTATTACATTAATACATCACTACCACTCAAGTGGAAGAATATTACTGATCCACATCATTTCTGTCCTTCATAACTCATTCTTAACCTAGGTCATTGAGGTGGCGTGATTACAGAATATTATGGTTCTAGACTGATCTGTGGTGGCTCTTATAAATTACTGGTCTGGGTTTTTTTTAAGATGATGGCTTGCTTTTGGTTTTTTTTTTATTTCCAAATTTATTTAATTTCACATGATAGGTTTTATCTGATTTTGTCATCATGGCAAACATTGCAGGTGATTACAGAGACATACTGTATCTAAAAGACCAAGAAAAAAACACCATTAAAAAAGAACCACTTTCCCTTTGATCAGCAACCCATAGAAACCTGCTGACTTCTTTCAGCCATTATACCTCTTTTAATTAACTTACTACTGGCTTTGCTATTATACAGAACTAAACCACTGCAAGAATGTTAAGGCGATAATAAACATCTCATTTAAATCCACTAAAGAGAGAAGAAAGTCATTTACAGGAAGATCTCTGTCCTTAGTTTACCCTTTTGTGTCAAACATTTGGAGAACATTTGGGAACTGACACAGTTTTTCTTAGGACAGAAAGGAGTTCCTCTGGAGGAAGCAGGCTTACTTGTTGAGTGAGATGCGAAAGATCAGTTCTTTGCTGCCTAAAATCTGTCTAAGAAGCTGGGATCAGTATCAGTTCACAAAATTTCCTGCTTTTACATTTCCTTCTTTTAGTAAATTAAAACCCCAACTTTAGAGTTATAGCAACCTTCAATTTTATTTTATTTTTTAATTTGTTTCTCAGATTTTTCAGCATTTAAACCTCATGAACTGATAACTTTTAATGTGTGTGTTCAAAAGGAGAAAAAATCAACTCAGCTATATTCCTCTGACTGAAGAAAATGGTATTATCTCTGTCTACAGTACTGAGGAAAAGGTGGTTCAATTGTTTACACAGCTTTGGTGTTTACCTGTTGGCAAAGGAGGGAGGAATTTAGTGAGAATTTAGGAAAGAGTAGTGAAAATAATCCAGAAATCTAGAAAGCCTACTTCCCACATACAGAGAATGAAAAAAGTTTGATTTATTTATTTTGTTCTTAAAGAGTAGTTTAAGAGATGATTTGGTCAAGCATGGTAAGTATCTCTACGAAGAAGTTATTGCTGGTGCTGTGCTGTAGAGATAATTTATCCCCTGAACCAATGGCAAGAAGCTGAAAATAACCAAATTCCAAATGGAAAGAAATGGGAATTTCTGACTATGGTGTTACCAAAACACAAATGGAGTTGATAGAATCCAGGTTGCCTAATATCTGTAGATACAGTTCTCCACATTATGCTCTAGCTTTGTCAGATTTAGCAGCCATAATGCAGGCAAGTAGAATATTGGATGAGCAATTTATGTTCTGACGACACCTCCTGTCCCAGGGCTGTAACTCAAATTCATTTTTTTATCTCACATGGGAGGATTTAAATTTAAACTGCACACTCAGAAGAAACCTGATAATCAAACATGACGTTTAAATGCATTAGATGCTTTTTCCTTTCTTATATTAATTTGGATTTTTCAGTAGAATTTCTATGTGTTGGCAGGCTAAATTAGCTTAATACTCTACCCTTAAACACTGATTGTAATGAAGAAGTCCTACAGAGTGCACCTAGACTTAGTTACAGATACATAAAGCAGCATCCCTCTCAAATCCTATCTTCCATTCATTCCAATCAAGGACCATTTCATTTCACACCACTTAACTTTGGGTAGCCTGGACCTAGGAGCTTGGAAACACTCTTAAGGCTCTAGCTAGGGCATAGCCATAGCAATTAGAAAATGGAAAATTGCTTTGTAAGTGCACAAGCATACTTACATGGTGTTTGGTGTGTAGAAGATGGGGACCTCATGAAAAAGAGGTGGTTTCCACTGAGAGACAAAGATCCTTTTTGTAAGTGATGCTGTTAGATACTGGTTACAGAGAGACATCTCTTTGGCAGGCACTAGATCATGCCCCTTTGGGGAAAGCAGCACAAGTGATAAGGAGGCAGCTCAGGATTGATTGATTGATGGCCTGGCTTCACGAGCAAAGATTTGGGAAGGGCTTTCCCCATGCTTACTACAAGCATGGTGACCAAGGGCATGTGGGATAGGAAAGTCTGTTTGGAAAAAAAGCTGCTTAGGCAATCAGGAAATTTCTGACCAGAACTGTCAACTCCTGGGGCAATCTCAAGCTACCAAAAAAACTTGAACTCCTTCAAGGTTTTCTGTAAACCCTTCTCTTGATTATGAGTTATGTTAATCCACTCAGGAGATAACAGCAAGCCAGTGTGATCTGGGACTAGTCTCAGCTAACCAAAGTGGTTTTAATTTCAGACTGAATCAATTCAAAGAGGTCTGAAAAGACTTGCAGCAAGATGTGCCACGCAAATTTCAACAATGAATAAATCAGAGATAATTGTGGGCTGTTTCTGGATATTCTGTGTACAGGAAAAAGCTAAATTAATCAAGTGCACTATTCATTGCAAAATTAGTTTTTCAGTCTTACTCATGCAGCATCAGAGATAAACTGTCTGCTTGAACACGTTCTGGTCCTTAATGGTCCTTAATGGTCCTTCTGGTCCTTAATGGTCCTTTTCCAGGAGCAGGGCAGGGTGTTGCTTTACCCTCACCCGTGCACCCCATCTCCAGTGGTCTCATTGCAGAACCATTGTGCTCCTTTATGCTGTGTTAATAGCCTTCATTGTCGCTAGCCTAAAAGTGCTGCTGTACTTGGCACTTTCATCTTGCTTGCCATAGCTCCAAACTGCTTGCTGAGGAGGAAAACAGATAAACTGAATTAATCCAAGCTTCATGGTTGAGATGCATACCTGGGCACTACTGTAATTTTTTTGGAGCTCTTCCTCTTGCTGCCTGCTGTTGCTTCAAAAAAAGGTGAAATAATGATGTTTATGGTGGCAGTGGGCTCTTGTCTGAACAGTATGTTTTCCTGTTCAAAACTGAAAAGGAAAACACCTGTTTTCAAAATGCGATAAGGGTGCCATGATTACTGCACTCCAGCAGCTTCATTCTATTAAAACAAGGATGAAATTGTCAAAACATTGTCTCATTGCTCTTCTTGTTTGTATATGTTCACTCACAAAATGTAAGAGTTCAGTGTAACAGAGAATAAAGGAGTGTGATTAGCTGCGTGACTTTGTGCATCTGTAGCCATTTACAGCCATGAGAAAAACAGATTAAAAAACAAAAAAAGAAATATTTAATCCTATGTGCTTTGTAGGAACTTGGTATCATACCGGATGAGTGTTAATCTCTCCAATTCTGTAACTCTGGAATAATGCACCAGCTTCAAATCTGAGTACCAACCTGTCCTTACAAACTACTATCAAATGAATTGGCCATCTTCCTTCTTTTCATTTCAATGGATCATTTGATCCATACAGACAAGTTAGAAACCCCAGAGTTTTTGTCTTTTAAATTTGTTAGGAGGAGAAAGTTATACACGTCCTATTTCTGCATAGGCAGCTTGATTTGTACAATACTCCAGCATGCTTCATTGACTCCAATCCAGTTCATAGTCCATTGGGTATGAAATAAAACCAGAAGAAAATTGGCATTTACTGTCACCTTTTCTCTTCAGGAGCCAATGGAGTATCCTAAATATCTCTGAAGACCCTGTAATGCATTAAAAGGCCATTCATTACAGGCATGAAATTGTTGAAGGCTTTACACAGAAAACTTTGGTACCACAGAGATTGCCTCTGTGGTATGTGCTCCTTGCTCTTGATGATAAAAAAGGCATTGGAAAAACTGGATTTTATGTGAGGAAAGCACAGACAGAAAGGAGGAGCAGTAGGCTGCATCTCCTGCAATACTTAATATTTGGTCCTGGTGGCTCAGCCATGTGGGATCATGGGAGAGTAATCCAGAGTTGTGACTGTTTTGGCATCCTGAGAATGGCAGGAATATTTGCTGGCAGTTAAAATAGATTTTAAAAGAGGAGAGGAAGTAAACAGAGCCTTTACTGAGAAGGTGCAACCACTACATGGAAGCCATTTCTATTCTATACACCTTGTTATTTAGAACTTTGCATCCAACTTGCTTCTGGCAACTACAAAATACATAATAAAATTAATAACAGTTCATTGCCACCAGCTGCTCACAAGAAACAGGTGCAGTTCTGGAGCCATTTAGTCAGCACTTCTTCCTTCCCAGTTATACTTCATCTTGAGCAGCAGATACTTGAATAATGAATCGGTTATTTTAGTATGAAGTAAGACAGATGTAAATCAAACTATTCTCTTTAACTACTGCATTTTACTAAGAAGTAGTTGCACAGTCAAGCACAGGAGGTTTAGGAGAAGCACAATTGTGAGGAAAATTCAGCTTTGTCTTCATTGAGTTGGGGCATTTTCCCTCAGTAGCGTTCAGTATGAGATACATGCCTGTTTGCACAGGGAGGACAGTTCCTTGCCCTGCCATGAAATGACTGCACTGTCACTCCATCTTGGGGATAGTCCTGGAATTTTTTACCTTCCTAAATATTTCCTTTTCTCTTTACAGCAGGGAGACAATAACACACCCGTACCTGGGACCCCTCTGCCAAGGTTTCTCTCTATAAGCTCTCATTTGAAAAGCTGTGAATCTCCTTACCTGAAATGTGAGGTAACCCTGGCATACTTTCACTGCAGAAGTCTATTAAAAACATGGTTTACTTGTGCCATACCATTCAGGGTATAACACTTCCCCTTGCCCAGAAGGATATAATTCTGTCTGAATGTGGGAGCCAGTGAACAAGGAATTTTTCCACTGACCATTGACCTGTGCGTAAGGATAGCTAAAACAGCTTAGTAAACCAAGCCTTGGATAAACTCTTTGCAAGAGTTTAAAACTTCTGTATGACAACTGACAGAAAACTGATTGTTTATTCAGATAGTGAATTACATCTTAAATGAAAGAACAGGCTGGAAGCATTCATGATTTAGAAGACACTCATAAAGCCCCAAAGGAGAAACAGTAAACTATTTCAGGTACATTTTTACTTCAAATTAAGCAGTCATACAGTGACTAGAGGTATGCCTGCAACTTACATCACCAAACCCCACCCCACCCCCAAAAATAAAACCACCCAAAAAAAGAAGTAAGAATTATTAATAACAAAAATGACAGTAACATATTTAGACAGTCTTATTTGAAAAAGCAGGAGACTGAAAAAAAAAAACAGGTTGCAGCTGGAGATGAACATAGTACAGGTAAAATATTATGGTAATAAGAAAATACAAAACATTAGGATAGGAAAGAGTTATAAATGACAGCACCAAAGGCTGGATTTCTGCAGCCCCTGTGGTCATACCTGAGAAGGTGTGAGGTGCAGTAAGTTGACATCATGGTGCTCCCACAAAGGAATGCACTGAAGTTGAGTACAAGGTGGCAGGTCCCCTGTCCTGCCACCTGCTGCTATTCTTCACGAAGGACCTCAGGGGGCCCCCCTTGGCCACCTGCTTCCATGGAGAACTGGGGAAATTTTAATCAGATTTGATTTGTTTGAAATCGTCCAACAGGTTCAGACAATGTTTGGGAAGCGGGAGAAACAGGCATTCAGGCAGTGATCAAATACATCTAATTACCTTGGGAATGCAGGTAAAATAATAATGCTCCAAGGAAGAATTTCATTAAAACACTGCTTTTCTTTTATGTGCTCTGTGGCTCTTTGCACTTCTCAGTCTTGATTAAGTTTCAAGGGGAAAGGAGGAGCATAGAGTTTCTCTTCTGTGAGGCTTGAATTGAATGTATGCAGTCCCTTGTTTGCTGTTGAAGGTGTTGAGTGTGGCTGTCTTCTGTTACATTTCAGTAATGGCTACACATTTATTGAAAAAAGGAGGCACCACTTTGCCTTTTTTTTTTCCTTTTCAGGTTTTTTTTTCCTTCCCCCCCCCCCCCCCTTTTTTTATTTTACATCCCAGTTTCCCCAGGAAATAGAAGTTATACAGGTCTATGTGTCCATGCACATTCCCTCATTTGTGGGAGGGACCTGAGTCTCAAACATAGTTACGCTTCTATGAGGTTTATAAAAGACACATGTTTAGGAAAGTAAGAGTTGTGAGGGTCCAGACAGCACAGGTTCATCTTGCAGTGACTCACATAGCTCATTCTTTCATTATCCTGCCGCTTTCTTAAGAGACTCAAGCTGACTCCTGCTGAGAAAGACACTTTCCCAGAATTTGCTACCATCTGCATTTCATGAGCTGGTAATGCCAGACGGTTTTGAGAAACTCACGGTTTAGTGGGCCAGAGACATCGTTCTCCACCCTGGAATAGAGATTTCAACAGCTGAGAGTGTTGTGTCAAGCCAATGTTATACTAGTCACGGTCAGATTTAGCATTAAGCAAGATTGAGAGATGAAATTGCTTTCTTATTTGAAAACACAAATTTCCCACTTCAGAATAAGTTACAGAAAATGTAGCAAGACTATTGAGTTTATGCTTAATATGAAAAACTTCCTGTGCTGCTCCAACATTGCCACAGCTTTCCAGGTCAGCCCAAACTGGCCTTTGCAACCTGCCTTGGGCTTGACATGTGATTGGGATCTCCAAGAGCTGGGGCTTTTCTACCCCTGGCAAAGCTGTGATTAAGCTAAAATATCCTTTTCCTTAGTGGCTTTTTTTTTTTTTTTCTGTCTTTTCTTATAACCAGGCATAACCCGAGTTCATGTTTTCCTCTCTTCTTAGCACTGCAGTTCTGATTCACATTTACATTGTAAACTTTCAGTAGCAGAGACCTGGTGTTAGATAACAGGCTCTTTTGTTTTGCTCACTGGGTCCTTAAAACATGACAGGTCAATACAGCAATTGATAGATAGACACTGATCCACTTTGTCATGAGATGTGAAATGTACAAGTTTTATAACATTTTCTTGTTATACTCATGACTGTACATATGAAAGCAAACCTGAAGGGTGACAGATACAAGCATGGGTTATTTGAACGGCACAGGACTCCCATACACCTTGCGTAATAGTAGAACAGAGGTCAATCACACTACAGATGAAGTAGTTTTAAATCTTTAGCTAGAATATGAATGAACAACACTTCTAAATACTACTGACACTTTCATATTTTAACAGTTACAGACCTCTGATCCTCTACATAATGGTATATTCTGCTCCTCACTGTGGTTTGGACAAGACAGTATGGCCAGGCTGATAACAAACTGGATTTTAAACATATAATTTAGCAGCAGTAGATAACATTTCCCCTGAAAACTGGCTAGAGAGGTTTATACTGTAAAATCTTTGAAAAGAATAGACACTTTGAAAATTATATTTTCATATAACCATATAAAGGATATCTATAGTGCAGCTCATTACTAAATCCTTACAGGAAATAGAAACAATGACCACTGATTACGTTTGCATAGGATAGAGTACTTTGGGTGAAGTTGCTTTCTGGGACTGGCTATACTGTGACTTATGTTGTTAGCTGTTAATTCCCTTGGTTGATAACAACAGCTTTCATGTCATTGCTGAACTCCTCTGGAGGAAAAGATTTTAGGTACATGCATAAATATTAGGATATCATAGTATAATTCATTTAAATAATCAGGTAGCTGATAGCTGACTGATGATATATTTGAATTATAAAAAAATAGATTGAGGGTAGCTCTTGCCTTGTTATCTGTGGTGCTCATCTGTTAATGTAAGTGACTGAATGTCACATTATTAGAATGGTTGGACATACCATATGTGTCTGCCGGAGTGGGCGTCTAAGAACACATAGACAACAGGAGGTCAATACATGTAACCCATGTAGGCTTCAGTTTCAAGCAGGTGTTGAGGCTGATGCTTAACCCAACCACAATATCTCAAGGCATGCTAATCTTTGATGCCCCTGATCTTTTAGGTACTTAACCACTTCAGCAGGATTTTTGTGAATGCTACTCTTAAATGTAGGGGTCAATATTCAGATCACTATTGCTGCTAAAAACTTTGTTGTTGATCTTTAGCAACTATATTAAAAAGTACAAGAATGTAAAGGCATGGAGTATGATTTCAATCATTTCATTGAAATTCATGGAAAGGTTGGGCTTGAATCAGTGGACCTACATGAATATCATGTAATAGCTTTCAAGACATGTACGATTAATTAATGAGCTGTCTGAATGATGAAAAATTATATCATTATAAATACCCATAGGCCAATGCATTGGCTTGGAGGAGTGTTGCTGCATGATGAAATACGCAAGTGGATTGAAACCCTGCTCCTTGCAGGGACATCATGCATAGATTGATGGGGATACAGAGTACAGTTTTGTTTGTCATGATGGATCAGTTTCAAATCCTCCAGCAGCCCATCATTAGGACAGTGGAAACTAAAGCTTGAGAGATGCCTGGTCCTCACCTACACTTCGTTGTAAAAGTTGCACAAACCGGGTGTCCAGCTCCTTCGCCACCCCCTCACAGCACCCATTCTCAGCACAGTCCCTGTCCCCAGGCACCTCTGAAGCAGCACTGCAGGCCAGCACAGCTCTTTGCTAGAGCTCAGGTGTGGATAACAAACCCAAATCAGCAGTTACTTGCTAAGAATGACAATTTTAGCCTTCTTTGAAAGGAAGGCTGCCAGGCAAACTGTTACCGTGAAATGTGCTATATCTGCGCTTAGCAGTGTGCTACAGTGACTATTTCGATTTAGTTTTCCCAGCCCTGAAAACACAGGCAGCGTCTAGCAGTGCAACAGCCATGCAAATTTTATGAGTAGGGAAACAGCAGATTTACACACTTCACACAGACAATGGCTTAGTGCATGCTCTAACTTGAAGAAAAGGTCTGAGAGAGAGAGGTAGGAAATCCAGATGCAGCACAACAAAGAAGCAACTAAGAGCGGAAACTGGTATTTTCTGAATGATATGAAATAAAAAGATCCTTTCACACCTTTTCCAGTGATATGCAGCATTAAATTATGAACTGCAGAGTACTCCTGTGTAGCAGATCTTCCCTAGTGCTGTAGCTGGGAGCGCTCCAGGGACTGCCTGTGCTTGCAGGTCCTCAAGGTCGGCTGTTCAGGTCCACATGCTTAAGCCCCCATCTTCCTTCTAGACCTGACTACACAGTAGCAGATCTGGCTTTCTCCAACTGATTCAGTGATTAATGATGTTGTGGCACTGACTCACTTAGCCAAACTTCCTTAAAAAAATAAAACTAGATAATACTAGATAGCATAGCATACCTATGAATAATGCACCATGACCAAGGAGTATATTAATGTAATTATCTTATTGTGGTAATGTTTTTCCCCTTGTTTACTGATTGGTATTTAAATTTGTAGGAAGTTTACAAGGACCTTTATCCAAGTGCTCATAATACCCTTCCTAAAAGCTTCAGATGACAAAAGAAAAGAGAAACCAGCTGTAACCAGGGCAGAATTTTTCTTTCCATTTTACTGCTGAGCAGCTGAGTGGAGGATTGATTGGGCAGCTTGCTCAAGGCCAGACATCAATGCTATGGCTGTGAGTTGTTGTAACAGAGGTCTTGTGAATTTCTATCCAATGCAGCCACATCCTAGACAGTGGGCAATAGCATACAAATGTATACTGCAATTCTAAATATCACCCGGGGCAGCATGTGTGCATGGAATAGCAACACTATGGAGCCTGTAGAGATACCAAGGAGAAAACCAGATTTAGCAACACAGAGAAAACACTTTGCTTTTTTGTATTCTTCATTTTTAGAAGTCAGGGTTTATTTGTTTTATATTTTTTCTTAGTTTGTGTTTTCCCTGGAGTACTGTCTTTTCATCTTTTCTCTCTACAACAGAACATTTCATTTTCAATAGTCTCCAGTACGTGGTTCCATCAATAAATATTTTTAGTCTCAATGACTGAAAAGTATCCAGCAGCAAACCATCAATTCTATTTGTGCATGAGAAACTTCAGCATACAGATCTTTCACGGCAAAAAGAGTTATTACAAAAAGTAAACACTTATCCTAATTTAGCCTTAGTATTTTGTAGCATCTATTCCCAGTTAGAACTTCTGGAAAATTATTTGCATGTATCAATTAAAACCTAATGATCTTGGGGAAATTTAGAAATGAGACTGATGAGATTCTAGCAGGCTTTAATCTTGCACCCAGACTACAGAAGCTCTGTAAAGAGCCAACAGCTTTTAGCTCTGCTTTCCATCGCTGTCTTGAGTATTCCTCTCACAGAAATACTATTTAGCATTTCTCTTTTACATGTCTCATTTATTTGCCAGCATTATTACCAATGCAAGTCTTGTTGTTACCTGTGAGAGGAGAACAATTTGAAGACTGGTGCAGAAAGCATAGCTGTAAATGGTGTTCATCCTTCCTATTAGTCTGCCTTTAGTTCTGTCAATAGACATCAGTTATGGAGAAAGCCAGCATGCTTTTAAAAATATACAAAAAAAGCTGCATCAAGGTTACACCCTGCTCTACTGTTCAAGCCACAAAGAGTATTATCAGTAGAGGCTGATACCTATGGAAACTGGTTGAGCTCCTTAGAAGAAGCAGAAATTAAGTGCTGCAAAACAGTAGGAATGTGTGCTCCCTTCTATTTTTGTTATCTCTGGGGCCTTTGTACATACTCAGAACAGACAATAATAAGTAACTTGCATCCCAATATGCCTCATAGAGAAGTATAACCAAGCTGTTTGTTTAAAAGCTCCTCTGGCCTTTAATTAACTTCTCCACAGAGCCCTGGTAAGGAACAGCCCTGTACATGTTCGGAGGACATGGCTTCCCGTGACTCAGGCTGCTGGTCTGGAGGCCACTTGCTTACATGTCCCCTCCATACAGACATCTCTCCAACTTGGCTGAAGTTCCCAGGGCACCTTGGTGGCAGCCCAGGGGGTACTGCACTGGAGGTGGCACTGAGGAGGGTGCTACAGCTCTCCTTGGAGCAGGGTCAGGGGTTCCTCCTATCTTCTCTGACTTGGCAGCTGGACACTGGGAACATCTTTTGCTTGAGAGATTCATGGAACAACATCCAAAGTTCTTTGGACTGAAAGAAAACCTAACACCTGTAGAGGTCTCTCTTGGTCAGAGGAGATTTATTTCCACTCCTCCAAAACAGTTGCTTGGAGAGCATAGTCTGTGCTCCTCTCCAGCAAAAAGCAGCACAGCTATAAAACTTTCAGAAATGTTATTTTGCAGGTTGACTTAATTCATACAGAATTCTTACTATTCAATTTCTTCTGCCATTTTTCGAGTGATGGATTCACAACATACAGTATTAATCGTCAGGCAGCTACACCTAAACCATATAATAGCTCTAACGGGAATTGACAGCTGACATATACTGAAAGTGTTACTTACCATGGCCTGAAATTGAGGGAATTATATGACAAAATTAAATGCTTGCACGCTTCCAGGCAGCAGCTCCCATTTTGCAATGAGCAAAGAAATACAATTACTGTGCAAAGATTTACTGTAGGTAAGTTTGATCAGGATTTTATACCTGCAATATACCACTTCAACCTGTGTCACCAGCTATGCGCGTAAACACATTCATCTTGATGGATGTCACAACTTGCTTAACACAACCAA
The DNA here is from genome assembly GCF_033783945.1 of Neopsephotus bourkii. Classification (NCBI taxonomy): domain Eukaryota; kingdom Metazoa; phylum Chordata; class Aves; order Psittaciformes; family Psittacidae; genus Neopsephotus; species Neopsephotus bourkii. The sequence continues at coordinate 2,044,224 of NW_026902234.1, read as the reverse complement.
TAACACAGTGCCTTACAGCAGCAGTATCTTTGGGGAAAAAATACCTCCAACCACCCAGCTTTCTCACTCTTTCAGCAGCCAGCCATTTAAAAATACTTCTTTGTAAAGTTAAGTTCAGTTAAGCATTCAGGATTCCCTTACCAGGATTTTTTCCAAAATGAAGATTTCGAAGGGATTTTTTTCATCCTAGCACTGATTTTTAATTTGTTTTCTAATTTACCCTGTAAAAATATTGATTTGTCAGATTCTAATGAACAGAATCTGCATCAATCCTGTGTTCTGATGCATGATAAGTATGTTCTGCAAGCAAAAATGGTCTGTTTCATTAAATGGAATTCTGTTGGTGGACTCCCCAGTGACTGAGCTGTGGAGGAATTCAGTATGTATCACTCTGTTTTGCTTTCCAAACTGCCAGGTTAGCAAAGACCAGGTGATAGTGTAACACTTTATGCATATTATCTTTCCAGCAGGGGGACATAACATTCCAGCTCTTTATATCTTTCAGGACTGGTGGGACAATTATTTTTCTATGTCACAAACACCAGAATAGATCTGTTTCAGAAGAACAAAGAGCAAAAAAACCCAAGTACTCTGGTCTGAAGAATACTAATACCTGAGCAATTGTTAAATTGCTTCCCTATTTGTAATCTGTAGGTAAGTTGGAAACAGCTGATTTCAGTAGGGCTGTGAAGAGTATGATTTCGTATATTACTGACTTATTCAGATTTGTGTTCCCTTGTAATAGGGGGTTGGGTTCAAAAGAAAGGGAATAAAGAGAGGGACGTGTAGGTCTTAAGGCTAAAGGGAACCATTTTAAATTGCTGACAGGGAATTTCAAACTAAATTGGGAAACAGTTTGTCTCCAGAGGCTGTGAAATCTTTATCAGTAGCAGTCTTTGAAAATTTTTCCAACAATGTTTTCCTTCCACAGAAGAAGCAGATCCTGACTTTGAAGGAGAAGGCAGACTAGAGCGTCTCTTGAAATCCCTTACAGACATCTTTTCTATGATCCTTTCATTTTTAATATTTTTTCAGCTGTTGCTTTCCTCTAATTTATAGGTCACATCATTTTACACACTGCTGATGTACAGAATGTAATGACCCCTATTTAGCTTATGTTTCGGTTTTATAAGTGTTATAAAACAAAGGTTCTCCTCGTTCCATTTATTACAGCAGTGCCTAATGACCAACGAAGAATAGTGCCACTGCACTAAGCATTGTACTCGGAAAACATTCGACAATCAGGTGCCTCTGAGGCTTCTGGACTAAAAAGCCTTTGGTAGTTTGTGCATGCGGTGAGTCTCCTTCATGCTGCACAGTCTATGTGATGTCTTTCTGCTCCACTTGGAGAATTCCTTTGTACTCTCTATTTTAATCCTCTGATTAAACACTTACACTGTAATAAAATTAGTGCTTTTGGTCAGTTATTCAGGCTTGACTTCTATTCACTGAGCCCACATTCCACATCCCACTGGAACTGAGATGCCTGTGTTGAGAGGTTTCTGATCTCTTCTCTAAATGAAATGGAAAAGGGAGGTACCTTCAGGGGATGATTTAAGGCTTGTGAGGTCTGTGTTGCCCTGTAGAGGCGATTCCACTTCTCCTACCCCCAACTGAGTGCGTGTGGAAATTCAGATGTCAAAACCCCTAATCTAGGAATTTCAAACTGGTATGGATTTTAAAATTTTTTGGCTTTTGTTTTTAATTTTTTTTAATGGATTTTAAAATTTCCTCTGTAAGATGTTTACTCCATTTCTTCAACAGGTCCTGTGGCTTCTTTCTTCACATTTGATGTTGCTATTCTCAATCTTTTATCAACAATGTCACAGGCAGGCCTTGTTTTTACCATGTCTTTCATGAAGACCCTACCAATAAATGCTTTTGCAGTAACTATCTTGAATCACCATTTTTCCACTCCCTGCTATTTACATTCACTCTCTGAACATTCTTTTTGGGTCTGGGAAAATTACCCAGCATGCAGGAGCCACGGATGCTTTACTACCATGCAGATATAAGACAGCAGGGGGCCGTATCCCTATGTTAATGGCAGCGATGTGCCATCAGTTGGGTGTTTTATTATACTATAAGAAAGTTGTGTTGGTTTTCCACTGTTGTTTTGATATTCAGAATTTGCTTTGAAGGACTAGGCTTACTGTGAGAGAAAGTTCACATCTAGCCTAGTACCCCTAAGAAAATGGATTCTGTGTTTGGATATTTTGTTTAGCATCCTTCCTCTAATGTTTGAAAGGAGAATTCCCAGTTTAGGTTCACCTTTAATGAAATTATCCATTTCCCCTCTTGTGGTACAACACAGTGAAACTCATTGCACAGACTTACAGAAATTTGTCTGCTATGAAACATAAGAGAACTATTGCATCTGATTTCACCTGCTGTACACACACTGTACAGCAGTACAGTGCACACACTGTGCAGTGTAGCACCAGTCAGTCACAGGCAAGTTGATTCTAAATCAACCTGAAAAAAACCTGAGAAGTTCTTGGAAACCATGGTGTTCACCATTTGCCACAGCGGGTGAAAAAGAGGGCTGTGAAGTGTCATGGACTCGAAGAAAAATATGATTCTGTGGAAGAGAGGTGGTGGGGACCAAAATACTCACAAGCAGATCAGTTGGTTTAAATATACCAGTAAAACTGTAATATACAGTAAAAATACCAGTGAACCTGTAGTGGGCTTCTCTTGCTCTAATGGACATTCAGTCAAAGCTTGGCTAATGCAATCTGTGTTGATACAGTTTCACTGCTCTTAATGCCTGAACTTGCAGTAAAGATAATGCAGTAATACCTATCCATGCTGGAATCACACCATAGAGCCTTCTAATAATAAAGATAATGAGCCACTGAAATTGAGTGGCTGGATATTGTGAAGCCTCTTTGTTGAAGGTCTTTAAATGGAAGCTGAATAAAAAGCTATATGGAATGAGGTTGTGACAGATGATCTTGCCTTTGGGCAGTTAGACAAAGTAATTGACCTCTTGATGTCCTGACTAGGTGCATTTTTTTGCTTTATGATTTTGCATTTTCGCTGGGTAACAAACCTTGCTAATCTATTTTTCTGAAGGCTCTTATACTGCCTCAGTGCAATGTTGATGCATTCATCTTCAGACTGACATCTGAACACTAGTAACGCCTGCTATTAGGTTTGCTTGCAAAATTAATTTCGAAAACAGCATTATTCTAAAATTGCTCTAGCAGTAGCGAGTCACCTCCCTTCTTGTTGCTAGATTTTGTAGATCCTTGGCTATCTTTTCATTCAGAGAGAGCCTTAAAGTATGAAGAGCTATTGTTAAGGATGGCAGCTCCATACTTTTTGAATTTAAGAGGGAAAATGTATCTCTACTGTGTAGAATTTTGCAGGCTGGGTAGGTGTGTGGACTGCAGGTAAAGATTTGCTTGGGAGGAGTGGCAAGTCTGATAACATTTGATGATGATGTCTTTGAAATGATTTGCAGGCAAACAGTCAGAATTAGTCTACATGGGGCCCTGCTGTAGGTAGTGAGACCCAAGACCCTCCTATGAATTTCTTTCTGTGGCAGTGCATATTCTGCTTAGACAAACAAGTCTGAATTTACACTTCGTTATTTCCTATTAGGTAAGATATTAATCATGTTATATCATTTAGATTTGAGCAACCTGATCTAGTGGAATATGTCTCTGCCCATGTCAGGGGGTTGGAACTAGATGATCCTTAAAGTCCCTTCCAACACAAACCATTCTGTGATTCTATGATTCCATGATTTGAATGTACCCTCTGAATAGAGCAAATGACTATCTCTGACTTGCTCTTTCCTTGGGCATTTTAAATAACTGTTAATATACAAATCTAAAATTTAAGTTAATATGGTATTTAGAATGTAACATTCCTTTGTGTTTTAACCTGTCATTATGTCTGATTATTCCACTACATTATGAGCTTACTCAGAGCAGAGGAGAAAAACATCTTGTCTTCCTGACAAGGTGAAGGAGAAGAAGAAAATGATTACACAAAAGAGATAGTGGGTCCCATTCTGCCTCTGTTATGCTATATTTGCACCACTGTTGTTCCATCCACTTCAGGGAAGTTATTCTGAATTTACATCTGTGTCACTAAGGGCAGGATGTGGCCCACATTGTGTAAAGGCTGCATCCGGTTGTTATGGCAATGGGAGTTCTGAAAACTGTGAAAGAAAAGAACACCATGTTGTTGTGATAAATGATGCATTAAAAGTGACTGCTTTCTTGAAGTTTCACAGTTTTAATTGATGCCATTTTGTATGGAATCCATTTTTATTGATGTACTCAATTAGCCAAGATGCTGCCGTAGCAGCTTTGACATTCCAGTGGCCAGATATCACACGGGAGATGACCGGGTTAGATTTTATAGCAAGATGAGTGATTGGTTAGCTTAAACTTATATGACAAACTTATGTTCTGTGCATTCAAACTGATGTCTGCACCAGCTGTCTCACAGCAGTAGGAATCAACCTAAAACTAATGTTATCACAGTGACAAGAAGGAAAACACATTTTTAACATCTGAAGCATTCTATATTCTATATTCTATACAGGCTAGCGAGGGGATAAAGAAGTTCCTGTGAGCTTCTTTACTTGTTTCTTTCAACATTCTTGCCTGAAGATATAACACATATTTCCTGATGATCTTCTCTCTGGTCTGTGATGGGCTTATATTCGAGATCTACAAATCTATCACCACCAGCTCTCAGAATTTACAAATCACCTGGTTGGATCTGCTTGATTGGCTCCATGAGCCCCTCCCTGACAAATTGGCCTGCCAGTAGTATGAAGATAGGCCGAGAAAGTTGGGGCTGTTCAGCTTTGAGAAGAGAAGGCTGCGTGGAGACCTCATAGCAGCCTTCCAGTATCTGAAGGGGGCGTATAGGGATGCTGGGGAGAGACTCTTCATTAGGGACTGTGGTGATAGGACAAGGGGTAATGGGTTAAAACTTAAACAGGGGAAGTTTAGATTGGATATAAGGAGGAAATTCTTTCCTGTGAGGGTGGTGAGGCACAGGAATAGGTTGCCCAGGGAGGTTGTGAATGCTTCATCCCTGGCAGTGCTCAAGGCCAGGTTGGACAGAGCCTTGGGTGATATGGTTTATCACTTTATGAAGTTCAGGTGTCTGAATATAGGTGTCAATATATGCCCAAGCTTCCAGCATAGTCAATGGAGCCCAAGTCAGTAGTGTTGGACTTCTTTAACTAAATGTGTCATCTGCTATCAAATAAGATACTTCGAGGTATCAAAGACATCTAGGATTTCTGGGAGATCTGATAATTTTTTAAGCAATACCTGGATATACCTAGCATGGCACTAATATTTAGGCAACTGGATGGTCCCATTATCTAGACTGGAAAATGACATATCTCAGCTATGCAGCTGACACCAATGCTAGTTTTAATTTGTTTAAGCTGTTGTGGTTAAACTCCAGAACACAGCTAAGTACCATGCAGCTGCTTGCTCACTTCCCCCTTGCTCCCGGTGGGATGGGGAGAAGAATCAGGAAAACAGTTAAAACATGGGTTGAGATAAAACCAGTTTCATAGACTCGTAGAATCATAGAATAGTTAGGGTTGGAAAGGGCCTTAAGATCATCTAGTTCCAACCCCCTTGCCATGGACAGGGACACCTCATGCTAAACCATGTCACCCAAGTTTAATATTAATAACAATCAAGTAAAATATACCACTACTACTATTACTACTAGTAATAACAGTAATGAGAAAGAAAGAGAGAAAGGGAGAGAAATAAAACCCATGGGGAAAAAGTCAAATGATGTGCCACTTTGCTCACCACCCCCTGACCAATATCCAGCCCATCCCTGAGCAGCAATTGTCCCCTTCTGGCCAACTCCCCCCAGTTTCTATACTTAGCATGGTGTTTTATCGCATGGAATATGCCTTTGGCTAGTTTGGGTCAGCTGTCCTGGCTGTGCTTCCTCCTGGCTTCTTATGCACCTGCTCACTGGCAGAGCATGAGAGACTGAAAAGTCCTTGATCAGGGTAAGTGCTACTGAGCAACAATTAAAACATTGGTGTGTTATCAGCATTGTTCTCAGAATAAATCCAAAACACAGCACTGCACCAGCTACTAAGAAAAAAAATTAACACTATCCCAGCTGAAGTTAGGACAGCTGCATTAATCTCTTGTCCATTGACTGTAACAAGAGCTTAAACATGTAGATAGCTATACTGTAAACACCTTACTGTCTAAAAACTGGCCCTAAACTTTGTACTTGATTACTGTTTTCCAGCCATAGCCCTAACACCCCATGAAACAAGGGACGGCAAGGGGTTGGGTTTTTTTCTTTTAATTTATTTTGAAATTTCAAAGGATTGAAATTGAAAGTTCAATTGAAATCAGAATAAAATTTCCATTGATTTCAGAGGGGTGGAGACAGAACTCAAGCAATTAAGAAATAAAGCTGATAAATTATAATGTCTGGGTTCCCAGTCTTCATAGCTCCTCTTTTGTTTAAGCTGTTCCAACAGAAAATATATAAAGTGGCATCTTGACTCTTTCCATTGTCATTGGAGAGGGATTGAGACACTTCCATATGGTTTCTTCTCCACTGTTAACTAGTAAGCCTCAGCCATGAGACTCATGAGATGTTTATGTCCAGTACAGCTTCTAGGTGACCATAGTTAGATGAGATTAATTGCCCTGGATGATTGCACATAACTGGTACAACAGCTATTTGAGTGCCCCAGGAACACGTGTGTGTGTGTAAGTGGGAATGGACGAAACCAGCTCCATGCTTATGCCTGGAGAAAGAGCTTCAAAATATTGACAGTTATTTCCATTGAGTGCTTTTATCACAGATATATAAATGTGGAAATTGGTTAACTAAGTTTTCAGATAAAATTGCTGTTGTGGCTCTGATACGTATTGATGATTAGAAAAGGACACGAACCTTCTATGAGGCTGGATTAGGTCCTGTGTTGGTGTCGCATAGTGAGTGTGATCAGAAAATTTAAGGATACATATCGATCAACATGAAAAAAATAGTCACCAAGACTCAAATTTAACAGGATACTTGAGCATATAGTTTGCTTTTTAATGGCATTTCCCTTCCACTAAATATTGGACACTACCTAATCGGAGCCTAGGTTGCTACAAAGTATAATCTGCAGCATTACCTATAATGTTGTTCTGTTTTTCAATTGCTTTATTTACCTTGCTCCCTGGAGGTGATAGCAGAACATTGCTGAGATAAAAGGAAAGCTGACTCTAGTAAACTCTCAATGCACTTCAAGCATTGCATTGGAGAAAGTTTCTTCTCGGAAGCCACGATCTGAACATCCCTCAGAAGGTTATCGTGTCTGTGGCCAAGCTCTGGGGGTTCATGGGTGAAGCTGCCACCCTGTGTTTGCCATTCCTTGCTCTTTGCCAGAAATTATTGCCCCCTTGGAGAATCTGCAGGTATTTGGAGGAGCTGTAGAAACCAGCATACCCTGACTCCTCAGGTCCTGCAGTTTTCTTGTGCAGTCATGATAAATCAGCCAGCACATCACCTTCTCCCATCGGACCATACACCAAGCCCAGCTGGGGTAAAATAGCCAGGAAAAAACACAGCAACACAAGTGGAATCATGAGTGTGACCAGCAAGTGGGAGTGGAGCACCAGGAACATGTTGTTAATACATCAGTCAAGACCTTGAGTCAAATCTGAGCAGCTGGGTTTTTTTTCCCCTAAGACAATGTGTGCATGCACACATACTTAGAGAATTCATCCGTAGTTTAGAAGGCAACAAAAATAAAAACCACATTCAGTGTAGGTAGCAGGGCAATAGCCTACCCCCCGGTGTAGGCTGGGGGCTGATACAGGATTATCATTTTTAGCTCTTAAACAGTACTTCCTGTACAGTAAAATAGTGAAGTTAAAATGTAAGTCCTGCTCAGATTGCTGGGAAGAAAATAAATAAAACTGCATCTGTATTGAAAAGAAAAATCAGTAAAAACAGACAGAAAAAAATGCACAGGGTCTTCTTTATTTATTCTGGCCAAAATATAGGATATAGATTGAAGAATTTAAATCTCACCAGAAGATAGCACTGGCCTTAACTACACTAAAGGTACTTTCAGGTTTACACAGCAGTCGATGCCTTGGCATATTTTTACCTATGTAACTCCAAAATAGGATGAAATTAAACAGAACACAGAGCAGCAGAACCTACTCCTGCACCTGCCTCTCATCCTCACACTCAGCTGCACATACTCTGATAAAATCTGAGGTAGCGTATTTACTGTCTGATGTGTCAGTGGGAAGTTGCAGGTGTAGCTCAAGAGAGGAGGGAGAGAAAAATGAGCCAAGACTGAATTTAGCTAAAACAGCAACCTCTGAGCGCCGCAGCAGTAGCAGTTTAGCTGAGGTTTTGTTTTTCAAGGATCTTTGCTCTGAAGGCAACAAGGAATCCAAGCATTCTGGAGTAGTTAGAAAAGTCATTATGTCCCCTTCTCCTCTGGCAAGCAGGAAGGAAAAATGGACCAGGAATGGAGAGTGGATGTCAACCTTTCTTCTGTTCTCTTCGTAATGTGAGGTGTTGAGAGGGGCAGCAGTGTGAAATACTGCCTTGGCACAAGGAGCAACTGTCTGAGCTGGTGAAGATAAAATCGCTCTCTGCCTTTTGGGAGTACAGGGACAACTTCATTCTTCAAATTGCATAGAAAAGAATAAAACCAAAATACATTATTTGCTTTTATGTTTGCAGAGTTGTTAAAAATTCATGGCCACATTCTCCAAGAAATTCATCAGGCATGAACTGAGTGAACTGAAAAGTGTGGTTTATGCTGCACATGTGTATCTTGAGGGGAATTGAAAAGTGGTTATAGTTTATGAGCTAAAACTAACTTTGGTGTGACCCGCATGTTACAATACTACAATCGTTTCCTTGTAAGTAGGAGTGAAGATTAAGCAAATAGAGTCTTTATAAAAGCCTTTGCTGTCCCCTGAGGGATGTTGTCAACAAAAATTAAGTTTAGCTCCCCTGTTGCTTCACAGATTGTGTTAGGCCCACAGACCACACAAGGGGTTTGAGAATGAGAGATGGAGTACATGTAGTAATTGCTCTTTATCTGTGCTCTGCAAATACACACAAATAGGAAATGGATCTAGATGGTTACTGAGACCTTCAACGACTGTCTGCTTACACCTGCTGATGGATTTTGTGTCTCTGGAATAATAATGGTGGAGTAAGAACAAAGCACCATGATGACAGAAGCTGATGTAACTCCCTTGCTGAGAGCATATATTTGTGTGATAAAGAGAACAGAGAATTAACGGCATACGAAAGGGTACTTTCCATAAAGTACATTATAGCCATTTAGCAAAGTTAATCATCAGAACTACTAAAATACATAAAAGCAGACCTTGAAATACATTAATTTATGTAATTTTAAATTAGATTTAAATTTCAAACAACAAAATGGGACCAAATATTTTGTTGCTAAAAAATAAAAAGAATATCAAGCATTACTGAAATAGCTGGAAATTTGTATATCTTCTAAAGTTACATCTTCTCCAGTAAAGTTTGGTCAATGTAAATATTATGAGGATTAAATATAAAAAATGTCAAACTACTGAAAATCTTGAGACTGACCCATTTGAAAATAAATATAAATAGCACAAATATTTTTGAAAATTAATTAATAAGATACTATCAGTTATTTCGATGAAAAAAAAATTAGTCTAATAATTTCATTAATTTTGTTGTTTCTTAGTTGCCATTGGCATAATAATAAAAAACTGGTTTAGAATTTGGTTGCTCCTTTGTTGACTTTCAACAATTTTTTTTTATTTGTATTTTATTTGTGGACTCTTTAAACTTGTTCTGAATCTGTTTTTTTTTCATTCATAACTAAAAGTTTTCCTGCATCTGAATCTACTTGAAAATAGTATTTTGTTTGAATTTTCCTTACCTGTATTCTTATTCTGTTCTAATATCATCTTTTTATTAATTTTCTTAATCTGGCTAATGGCTGATTTTCTAATATGAAAATATATTCTATTCCAACCTTCTCCAATCTTCTGAAAAACCGTCTTCAAACTTCACCTAGAGGAAAATAGAGTTTGAGATGAGAACAATTATGACTGACTCTTCTTCTCTCAGAGCTCATGTACCTGAAAGATTTTAATCACAAGCTGTTTGGCCCCAGATATCAGAATAAGAAAACCTGATAGCTGGCATACATCCTCTTCTCTTGAAGAAAGAACACAGCCTTTCTGTGAACAGTTGTGTAAACACTGGCAGTCGAGAAAGGGAGTACTCTGTATTAAAATTATTTGTGGTCATGAGAAAAGTTAAGAGGACCTCTGAATAACATGCTCATTATCAGGTAATAGTTAGGGCTTCTTCCTTGGAGTTTTCATTTTTACTGATTTACTTGTATGTTTTAGAAGGTCTTGAGGACAATGTTGCAGCATTTGAATCCAGTGTTTCCACCAGGAAGCTCCATCACCCTGTATGCTAATAGCAGTCTGAAAGTTACATTATCTGGTTTCTTCCTTCATCACAAAGTGTCTCTGAATTTTATCTCACAGAACTGATTTTATCACACATGCCAGAGACTGATCAGTGGATTCACAATCTCCTGCCAGTCAGGATTTCATTGATGATGTTTGTTTAATTTATTCTGATCATAGTTAGGAAGTAGCATCCAGGATTTACAGTTTAGTGCTATTTCCTTCAAACATGATGGAAAACACTACCCTCTTCCAGGCATAGGATCAAACAAGGGTGAAATATCCAGGGAGAAAATTTTGTTAGCTGGACTGGCAGGGGAGGTTTCAGGCAGGTACCCTCACTGCTTCCTAGGAAAAGCAATAGATGCTTTATGTCCTGCAGTGTGACTTCTGGAAGGTGGAATGAAAGTAATAGAAAGAGTGGCAGTAAGATTTTGTGTCTGGAAGTGAGGGGAGAAAAGAGAAGTGAAAAGGTGTAAAGGAGCTTTGAAATCCATGCTCCCAGCACCAATTCAGCTAGGTGCCACTGCGAGGAGCTTCCTCCCAGTCAGTTCAGGCGTCCCAGCATGTATTTCACCCATACACCCTGTGGGAGCAGGGCTCCCCCTGTCGTGCCCTGTTCATGTGTCGCTGCTGCCTTGGAAGGAGGGGTGGGCTTTCCTTCACGTATGCCACCAAAATGCTTTTTATTACTTTTAGTCATTTCCAAGAGAAAAAGAGGGATACTGAGAAGGAAAACTGTGATGCGGAGAGCACATTCAGGGTTCCCAGGGCAGCTCTGGTCCCAGGGAGAGCCCTGGCACTGCCGCCTGGGTTGTGGGAAGCCATAACCTAGGGGCAGCTTTATCGAGAAGGTCCTCTGCAGAGAGCCAAATTGTGTTCCTTCTCCCGTTGCCATGGGGATGGGAAATGCTCCTCGGCAGAGACGGCAGCGTACCGGTGGAAGAAAGATCTGAGACTGCTCCTCCTTCACAGACACAGCATGTGCTGCTCTAAAATGAATTTGGAAGTTTGTTTTCTGCATATTTCCCTTAACACCAGGCAAAACCATCTTGAGAATTGTATGTTTTTCCTTGCAGATGTCCATCCTGCTAATCAATAAATTCTACAGCTGGTGATGGGAGGATGATTTATAGCACAGTGCAGTATGTGTTACACTGCTTTGTTGATGTATTGATGCAATATATTATAAAGGCAATATCCTGCAGTGATACATTGATCAAAACATGGTTGCAACCAGTAGCAACACTATGGAATAGGCCTGACTAATTTTTTTTTTTTTTTATCAAATGAAAACATTCAGGGTGATGCCATTATGGAATTTTTGCTCTCCTCAAAAATAGAAGATCCTCATTTCTTTGAGAGTCACACTTGGACGAGCACAGAAGGTGCTGGATGCTGTCCCTGCTGAGGGCAACCCAATGGTGTAAACAGGCTCTGACCACAATTTGTTCACATCTGATAGGCTGAGAAAGTTGGGGCTGTTCAGCTTTGAGAAGGCTGCGTGGAGACCTCATAGCGGCCTTCCAGTATCTGAAAGAAGCCTACAGGGATGCTGGAGACGGACTGTTCACTAGGGACTGTAGTGATAGGACAAGGGGTAATGGGTTAAAACTTAAACAGGGGAAGTTTAGATTGGATATAAGGAAGAAGTTCTTTATTGTGAGGGTGGTGAGGCACTGGAATGTGTTGCCCAGGGAAGCTGTGAATGCTCCATCCCTGGCGGTGTTCAAGGCCAGGTTGGACAGAGCCCTGGGTGACATGGTTTAGTCTGAGGTATCCCTGCCCATGGCAGGGGGGCTGGAACTAGACGATCTTAAGGTCCTTTCCAACCTGAACTATTTTATGATTCTGATTCTATGAATGGATCAAGTATAGAGTCATAGAATGATTTGGGTTATAAAGGACCTTAAGATCATCTAATTTCAACTGTGCTGCCAAGGGAAAGGACACCTTCCACTAGACCACTTTGCTCAAAGCCCTGCCCAACCTGGCCTTGAACACTGCCAGGGATGGGGCATAATTTCTTTGGGCAACCTGTTCCAGTGCCTCACCATGCTCACACTAAAGAATTTCTTCCTTATACCTAACCTAAGTCTCCCCTATTTAAGTTTGAACTCCTTGTCCTGTTGTTACAGTGCCTCTCCAGCATCCTTATAGGCCCCCTTCAGATACTGGAAGGCTTCTGTCAATGTGTTTGAAACAGAAGAGGCTGCCTGACCTATCCTGTTGTATCACCAGCATGGTTTGTGTTTACTTGCTCATTCCTCTCCCTGCCAATGATGAGCATTTGTTTTCAAGTGGTTTGCTTTGCCATGTTCCCAGTGAGCTAAGCGTGTTACAGTCACCAGAGTATATCAAGCAATAAGATTACATTAAGAAAGCCTCCTAGGGAAACCAGTATAACAGTGTTGAAATTAGACAACATATTGTACAACACAGCCTCGCATATTCAGATGAACATTTTTCCTTGAGGTCCCGTAGGCACATCCAGGTTTGAGCAGCGAACAGTACAAACAGCTGCAATCCTCAGGAGTGAGTGGGCACGCTGCTGTCACCAGCTACTGAAGTGTAAGTCAGTGACTTTGGCACACCTTGAGGAAAGAAGTCTGCTACCCAAACAAAATGTGATTTCTCATCAGGGAGTAGAGCAGAGGCTTGGAGGAGCAGCAGTGTCTGGCTGCAGAGTGCCATAAGGAGATTTGCAGAGGGGAATTAAGTGTTCAAGTATTTTAATTTGAATGCTTTATTTTTTGTCTGACTATCAGCACAGATGTGCTGGCATGCTCTGATGTAGAGAATTGCCTGCTAAAAAATTCTGACAAACAGCTTCTTTTCTGGGAGAAAGTAGCAATGACTTATATGCGGTAACTGTTCAAAGCTGGTCGTAAATCCAAAGAGCCAGCAAACAACTAGAGTTTGTATGCATCTAAGTCCTCAGTGTGTCTTTCAGATATAGCAATTGCCTTGGAGCAGATGGAGAACTCAGCAGAAGACACCCAAAGCTAAAGGAAGCACCTGACATCCTTTCTAGGGACTGCGTAACTATGCTTCTTCACACTATGGGCCTATAGCTTACCAGGGAGCCTTACAAGATGCAGCTAAAGGCATTAATTTATTCTCCTTCTTATAAGGCCCACAATACAAAAAAAAAAAAAAGCCAAGAAAAAGGATCTGTTAGGAATCATTATTTCTTCAATAAGACACAAAGACAAAAATAAAAAATGTCTAGAAAAGGTCACTTTTATGCTGCTTACTGTGTGTGTGCTTGTCAACTGTCGATCCAAGTTTTGAAGGGGTGATAGGAAATTCATGTGGTTTTAAGTTGGGGTCTCCACACCAAAAAAATAGAGAAAGAGTACATATTCCTTGTTTTCCATAAACTGAAAGTAAACCAAGGAACTGAATGCTCCTGTAGTGAGTAATAAAAACATCTTTGGTAGCCTGGATCGCTAAGGAAACATAGAAAATAGAGCAAAGGAAATTAATTAGATGTTGTTAGGCACCTGACATTTTCTTCTGTCAAAAGCAGTCCAGCAACCAGTTACCAAGCAGTGGACCACTTATACCACTATGCACTTGTTTTAAATTTTCAGGCTAGCTGATAAATTCTTGTGCAGACGTCACTATCTGTGTCTATTCCTGGCTATGCTGCTGTGCAGTTAAACTAGAACTCTTTTGTTTATCTAAATGATAGAGTAGCAATAAGCGAAGTAACTGTACAGCACTTACTTCTATGAGGATATTAGCATTTGCAAAACATTTCTTTGCTGGACTCTATTTGATGTTAGTTATCATCTTCTCAAATGAGACAAAGCTCAACAGTGTGAAACTGATTTGTGGCTAAAATTTAATCTTATCGCTTTAAAAGTAGTGGCAGAATCATGTACATAATAGTGTATATCTTTTGCAGTATGTCTTGATGAATGTTTCATGTTGATCAGTTACCTGGGCAACTGGCCAGCGCTCTCTTGCCAGTTCTAGAAGACAGAACATTTATTTTGTAATAGACTTTGAAAAAAACCCTCTAACTTAAATTAAGAGATACTAAATGAGAGTAGGTCTAAAAGAAGAGAAAGCAAAGAGGAAGCAATATTGATGCTTCAGCTTCAGAAGACATGTATCTTTCAATATATTTTACTTTGGTTTCTTCAGATTTCCAAACTGAAGGTCAGGGAAAGAATTTATCATTTTTCTGAATGTTTCAATTTTTGGGAATAGTCTTTAGTAGTAGAGCATTGAAGAGAAACATTGCTGTTCTGAAAACAATTTTTAACCAGACAAGAAATCATTGAAAGGTTTCTTTTTATGCAGAAAAAACACTGAAAGTACTGCTTGTCTTGCTGCATTTGTGTGAAATAGGTTTTTGCTTGTACATTTTTGCTTTTTTTTGAATTATAGCTCCCTAGAGCTCTACATACTCTGAGTTCTTTTTCTACAGTAAATCCTGCTTAAAGTGGAGTGAACTTAGGTCTTCTGCCATTAGAATTAAAGGTTCTTTGTTCACTGGAGACTTTTCCTGGAGTCCTTGCTGCCTTCAAGCAAAAACTCAAAGATCAGACTAAACATTGGGGCTACCTAGTTAAACATTGATACAGAGAAATATGCCCACATCCTGCACCAGTGGTGTGCTGGATTGTGATGGTGAAGAGCAGCATCTTCTGCTGGGCAGGCAGACTTTTGTCTTTGCTATGGTTGTTTCCACCAAGATAGTCAGCTAAAAGGGGCCATAAGACAACCCTGATTATGTCTTAGTCATTGACAACCATAACAGCTTGCATATACTATTAATCAGTTTGTCACACATCACACTACACACTCCAAATATTGTGATAGATTCAGCTACTACTCTATATGGAGCTGTCAGAGTATGGGAGATGCAGGGATTATGCCTTCAAAAAATACAGAAGTTACCAGGACTATTTTAGCCTGCATGCTACTTTTCAGTTGAGCAGCACTGTAATTCTTCTGAAATTGTTCAGTATTCTTCCCCTCATGGATATTTTCACCTTGCTTTTCATAAGAATTTCATAAGAATGGTAGCCTAGCTCAGTAAATTTACACCAGGTGTAACTGAAAGAGAAAAAGGTCACTTGTACACAAGTGGACTTCAGAAAGTCATGGTTTCAGTAAGGAACAAGCAGTAAGGATCAGAACCATGTAAAAAAAGTCTTCTTGAGGGGTGGGATGTTGTGGAAGATGTGCACTAATCTGTGGACT
The DNA here is from genome assembly GCF_033783945.1 of Neopsephotus bourkii. Taxonomy (NCBI): domain Eukaryota; kingdom Metazoa; phylum Chordata; class Aves; order Psittaciformes; family Psittacidae; genus Neopsephotus; species Neopsephotus bourkii. The sequence continues at coordinate 2,028,529 of NW_026902234.1, read as the reverse complement.
GTAAGAAATGACCCTGACTCAGAACAGCAGCTGTCAGTGACAGAACTAAAGTTATACATTCTAGGATGGATCTTATGATGATATAATCCATCCCCAACCCAAGACAGGATGAAATATGTGTTCACTGTTTCTAATGACCATTTGTCTAAGGCACAAAACGGAATACCCACTGTCTCCTCGGGCTACTTTTTCTACTTGTTGCTCTCATTGCCATTGTATAGCTTTTTAGCAAATTTAAGTTGTATTTTTCTTCCTGCTATTGAGGTCTCTTGCTTTTTGTCCTACCCATCACATGTATATAAAGAATATTCTCCTTCTGCTTGTGCAGTCCTTCAAATATACTTAGGCTTCTCCTCTGACTCTTTTCATCCTTCGGCTAAACAACTCTCTTACAATTCTTCCTGCCTTTTTTTCTAGACTCTATCTATCTGCTTTGTTTTATTCCTTAAGAATGCCTATAGAAACTGGATGCCTTACTGTTAAAGTATTTCCCAACAGAAAGTAGAGCAATAGACACCTCTTGTAGCGAGCCACCAACTGGATTTAACTCCATTCACCATCACTCTTTGGGCTCCGCCATCCAGTCAGATTTTTATCCAACAAAGTGTATGCCTTTCTAAGCCATGAGCAGACAGTTCCCCCAGGAGAATGCTGTGGCTTTACCAGCCTTTCCCTTATGCAGTAAGAGAGTCACTTTGTCATAGAAGGATATCAGGTTAGTCAAGCAGGACCTGCCTTTCATAAACCCATGCTGCCTGGGCATGATCACCCAGTTGTTCTGTATGTGCCATGTTATGGCACTAAAGATGATCTGATTCATAACAGTCCCTGGCAGTGAGGACACACTGACAGGCCTGTAGTTCCCCAGATCCTTCTTCCACCTCTTCTTGCAGATGGGTATCACATTTGCTAACCTCCCTCCAACTAGGACCTCCCTGGCTAGTCAGGACTTCTGATGCGGACATATGACATGGAAAGCACATTAAACTGGAGTCAGACTTTGGAGATTGTTATTTAGAAAATACAAATCCATTTAGCCAAACTGATTGATGTTCCTGTTGAACTAATCAAATAAATAGGATTTTGTGTTTTAAAAGCTTCCTCAGATCTGCAATTTTAAAGTTTGTGAGCATCAGCCTTGGAAAGGCATGCGCCTTGGCTATGCTTGTTCATATTTTTGTTCCAGACAGATGTGCCATTTCTAGGCACTCCTGACATGCTAAGTGCTTACTGCAAAGTGGAATGTGTACATTCAGCACTTACTTTTCCATTTTAACAGATATATAGATTAGCCCTTACAGCTCTGTCTTGAGGCCTTCAGTATCTCCTCATCTCAGTGAATCCTCATTTACTTTACTGACAGATTCATCCTCCTGGGTTGCATTCCCTCCTGTCTCTTCAAGCAGAAAACTCATTTGTATGATGCCAAAATTACGTTACATAAAACCATCTGATGATCTCCAGATCATCAATGCTAAACCAACCTGAGCCTTTACCAGCAGGCTAATACCTTTGCATCTGAATTTGGGAGGAGCATCAATATGCCTATCTAGCACCTTGTATCATGTATATTCCCAAACTTTCTTCAAACACCCCATTCTTTAGTACAGAGATAAGTTGGTCTTGTGTAAAATTATCCTATGTAAAGTACTTTAGAAAAAACTCCAGTGATTCACTGCTGTACTCTGAACTGCAGTTATGCAGGTACTTGAAGACATATTTGATAACAACTAAACCTCCAAAATGTTAGTGATGAATTTATTGTCCCGACTATCAATTGGAAGTCCCTAAACGAAATAATTTTGTCTTGTCATTCTTTGTGTATCTAAGTTAACAAAGACCATGAAAAATAGTATAACATTCAATTACAAGAATGAATTAAAATATGGAGAAATGATGTGCAGTTAGACACTAAAAAGGACACCATGAAGCAACTTAATCACCTCCTGTAAATACCTGCACTGGAACATAATACACTGGTGGAAAAGACATAGAGAGAAACAGACTTATTGCAGCTCATGGAATTCGAATGGATTTGATTAGAAAGAGGGAGTACAATTACGATAAAATGATTTGCCAATGTATACGGATATATTGCTCTATCAGTGTCCATTTCACACCAAGATTTATGAGGTTTAATAGGGAAGATGATTTATAAAGAGAGCTATTCCCACAGTGAAACCAATTTGTCCTAAACACTCACCAAAGTCAGAAATTATTATGAAAAACAGCAGAAGATGATGTATTTTAGGCTTCTTCTAAGTCTTAAGCAGAAGATAGACAAGTGATATATAACTACCAGAGGAAACACAGATGTGCATGTAAGACATTGATTGCACTGTAGTTAACATGAGAGTAGGATAGGAATAAAATAGACCTGCAGACACCAAGGTGAGAAAAGAAAGAAGGGAGGAGGTCCTCTAGGCTCCGGAACAGATTCCCCTGCAGCCCATGAAGACCCATGGCAGAGCAGGCGTGAACACTGCAGCCTGTGGAGGAAGCTATGCTGGAGCAGGTAAATGTGTCCTCTATCTGTACCCTGTCATGTAGAAGAGGAGGATTGAGAGAGAAATCGGGTGATCATACAACAGTCACACAAGATTAACCCAACATGTTTAGCTAGCACTTTGAAGTTGTACCTATGGATGCCTTTTACTGTAAAGCATTGCAACATACATAATTTCCACAGGTGTAGTCCAAATAATTGCAATTATCATTTTTTTCTATACCTGTTCCTGATAGTTCAGTGTGTTAGGTGAAATCACAGCAATGAGACTCTTAAGGAAAATCTTAGTAAGATCAATTTGTCTTTGTTGTATATCCCTAAATTTTAGCCAACTTCTCAATTCCCTCACATTGTGCCACATGGTTGCTGTGCTTAATTATGGACATTAATCTATTTCTCAGTATGAAATGCACCTGTGGCTTTTACCTTAGACACTAGTAAGTTAAGTTTGATAGCAGGAAAATGAAAAAATCCTAACACTGATACATTAAGGTTAATAACCCAGTAGTTTACCAAAGAAGCTCCATACCTTAATTTGAATTGATTACCTAAATACCTAAATAGTTTCTTTACAGAATGCTAGCTAAATCAAGCCCATTGTTTCACAGTGATACAGAGAAATTACTTTGGGTTTCTATTTGTGAAGGTAAAACATCTGTACACATTGAAACTTGCATGTGACACCTATCAATTTGTTAGGCAAATTATAAATGTACAAAATATTCAAAATAGAGGTGGGTACAGAGAGAAAGTCCATGGATATCAATGAATCCTTACAATTAACAGGAATGAATTCAATGTAGACTTAAGTATACCCCTTATCTTATTGAACAATTCTTGTAACCCTGAATTTGGTGTAGAATTAATTTTACACTGGCATGGGAGCACAAGTAAATGTAAAGCTTCTATTTATTTATTTATTTATGGCATTTAAATGCATGCAGACCTCTCCCACACACTGTTTGCTAAAGTCTGTCACAGGGAGGGTAAAACTGCTGTCAGGGCACAGTGCTCAGCACTTGTGCAGCCCTGAGCCCAGGATAAGGCAGTGGGGAATGTGGCTACCCAAAAGCCTGCAAGGATGGGTGAGGCTTATGGCACAAGGGGCTTCATGGTGAGAATGTCTGGATCCACCAGCATTTATAAGCTGCGGGGTTACTATATAGAAGGAAATGACTTGCTTGTAGAGATCAGACAAAAAGTAAGTTTACATGGAGGAGAAGTCATGTGGTGAGATTGTTTAGGGGGGAGATAGAGTGCAAAAGAAGATGGAAACTACATGGGCTGAGCAGTATAACAGTCTAACAACTCTTTTAAGACAGGCAAATCCTTTGCAAGGGGAGAAGCTAGTGGGAGGGAGGTGAGCCAAGAAGGGGAGGCAGTGACAGCAGGGTCATCCCCAGCATACCACTGGGGTGGTGCTGGAGGTGATGAAAGGAAACGTCCTTTCTTCTTATTACAGTGCCTTGTCCTTTCCTCAGAAACCACTTCTCAGGTGGCTTGTGCAGATGTTAACTAATGGCTGGAGCTTAATGCCTCTCAAAGTGCAAAGCCACATATTTTAACATTCTCTGGCTGGAGCTGCTGTTTTTACTGTCAGCAAAACACCAGAGCTGAGGTTCACTGGCTCTGAAATAAGCAATGCCATAGCCTCCTTAAAACCACTTTTGTACAAAATAGGTCTTAATTATGCTCTGCTCAATGGACTCTTCTGATAGCCCTTGCACTAGACTGCAACAGCTTCACTGTTTATGAATATGTCGCCTGCTGGGAGGGCATGTGAAAACCAAGAGCATTTAATGAAGGGTCTCTAGCAACCTCCTAACAGCACAGTTTTTGTCTGCTTTAGACCACATTACATGACCATCTTTATCTCATTTCCATTTGTATCAGGGATACACCAGCCTGAAGAGTGACCTACATTTCCTGCAGTATTTGCCTTGCTCTTAATTATAGCAATTATAGTGCCCTGCTCACTGGCATAGTCCCCAGAATGCTGACTTTTTTTCTTAATGTTATTGTTATATAGATTACACAGACTCTTTGCCAGCATGTTGCCCTCTAATTATCCAGCTGGAGATGTTGCCTGTGCCACAGACAAGCAGGAGAGCTTCGTGTGTGGGATCTTTGAAGATTTCTCAGGAGGCAGCTGTGCAGCAATCGTTATTCATAGGCTCCTTCAGGGGACAACTATGGCTATATGTTGCTCCTAAACACCCCAAACATCTTTTTAATATTGTTCTTCCCCCACTTTCAGAGCAGGCTTTTTAGCAAACTGTATAACACAGGTAAAGCAGCCTGGAAACCATCAAATGATTGACACATCATTCAGCTTAGGTATCACAGAACAATTTTTTACTGGTTTTAGACTGGTTTTACTGGTTTTAGATAGTCTAATAATTTAGTTCCCCAGTTCACCCCTGAGTGAACAGATCCCGTAATTGCTCCTACTACAGAAATGTGAATTTGCTTATGGGAACTCTCCTTTGGAAGGAGTAGACGTGTTCCCGTTAATAAAAACAAATGAAAACAATATGCTGGATTTCATTCTAAGAGAAGTCCAGCCCAGGGACTACTCCCAGAGGACAGCATGGAAGAGTCAGCCCCACGCTTGGATCCCTCTGCCAACCTACTTCAATGCTATCACAGCATTTTACACCTCCAAATAGCCACCTGCCCTCATACCATGGCCCAGGACATACACTGCACACCTAGTATTTCATGTTTTAAAAATATCATCCTGGTGGGCTTGAAACACAGAAACTGGCATCCACAACAAACTGCAGATAGTGAAAAAACACCTGTGCCTGATGGCTACAGTGATACCCCACTCAGCCCAGGACTGACCTCAGTCTGTGTGCTATAAAACGAGAACTCAGCTGCTCTTCTCTGGAGAAGGCTACAAAGCGCTCTGCTCTGAGGGGCTCCACATCATTTCGGAGAGCAAATTAATTTTGTAGTGTAGGTGCAGCCAACAAGGAGTCCCAGCTGTAACTCTGCCCCTGTGCCAGCTCTAATTCTCACGCAGGATGAGCAGGTCCTGTTCATATAATGCTATTCTTGTTCTGGCAGCCACTGGGACAGATCTCAGATGCACCAAAATATCTTGCCCAGGGAAGGTGGGTGGCCTAAAACTGCCAAGTCATGTAGAGCTCAGTACCTCCAGACAAAACCAGGTCCTTCCTTAAGGGGCATTCATGGCCATTCTCATACCTTGCCCAGCAGTGTCCAGGTTTTCACAGGGAGAAGAATGGGCAGTTGTGGTTGGTATGAGCTGTTCCACCAAACTATCTGGTTTTATGATGAGCTGGACTTCTAGCCCCTCTCCCTTCTTTTCATCTTATTTTGCTTTTAATGCTCTAAATCCATGGACATTTCTTTATGTGTACACACCATGCAACATGTTTCCACTCATCTCTGTACTGGTACAGCCAGTCCCTTGGTTTTTAAGAAGCAATGTTATATAATAAACACTCAAATCCCCTGAACACGGTAGGAGGCTCCTGACAGTTGCAATTATATTCCACAAGACATGAAGCTCTCATTGCGCTCCACTCATAATTATTTTTTTTTAAGATAGAAAGGCTTTTTGGGTTTTTTTTTGGTTGATTTCATCTATTTAAAAGCCAAGGAGGTGCATTCCTTGGGGTGCTGTGAAAAGTTAGCCACCTATGCAGACATAAAAGGGGCGTGGGGATTAACAGCGTATTGAGAGGACTTGGCTCTCTGCAAATACAGCAGAGTAAATATCAGTTTAAAATAATGCCTTTCTTCACAAAGTGCTTAGGTAGTGGCATAACACACATGTACAAAATAGGGATAAATTCTGTTTCTATCAGAGCTTTCCTGCCAGAGGGGAAAACAGAGCTTTTACAGATAGAGACCTCACTGTTAGTTCTACATACTAAGTAACTGTAAAAATGCAATGAAGGTACTTGGCACAGCAAAAGCTTTTCCTGGTGTTAAGTGTTAAAACATGTTGGAAATCTAAATTATTACATCTCCATCTAGGCACATAATTTGGTCTGGTTTAAGTAGTGTGTGTATATCGTCTTTCAATTTCATGGTGATATCCCTTTCCTTACTTAACCTGTTTATGAGTCATTTAAGCACCACTGAAGTAAATAACTCGCAAGACAGTGCAAATGTCTTATTTCAGTTTCATTAATCCAGTCTAAATTTAGCCCATATTTGAAATACTACAGTACTGATTTTGGACAAACCTGTTTTTTAGCAAGATAGACCAATCTCCTCTTTATTTATGGATATGATTTCATGTGCTACTAAAATAAAGTTATTTTAGACAAACATTTATAACCAGACATGCTTGACAATGTTATTTATAACAGGGACATTTCAAAGAGAGGAAAAGTCTGAACTATGGCTCTGACCCTTCCCTTTCAGAAACACTCTTCTGTGGAAGATCTTGTTATTATGTCCACTGATGGGGAATTGTACCCCTGTTAGAGTCCCTGCTTCTTGTCTGCCTTACCCTTATGGGTTCACCTGGGCTTGACAGGTCTACGTTCCCATTGCAGGAAGCCAAAGCAACTTATTCAAAAAGAGGGCATTATCAATTCAAAGGCAGAAGGAGGGTGTTCAACAGTGTTGCTTTTGTATTTCTTTGCAATACAGGGAGTTCTGCTCCGTTCAAATACAAGCTCCCTAACCCCAACTAGGAAGAGGTAGGAAATCCCTGGTGCCATGCGTCAATGTCTCTCTGTCCATGGCTCCTCTGACTGCTGCTGCCCAGACACTGGTCTTTTTCACTAGACCAGAAAATCCAACAGATTACTGACCCTCTGACTCCAGACATTGGCCTAAAGAGAGGAGAAAACATTGTTAGTCTTGGCTGGGCTAGCTGACCAGCTGCCATTTAACAGCTATATTGTAAACAACAATTGATGACATTTTCCCTGGTTGTACTTCATTTTAGTTATTTCTTTACTTCCTTTCTTTTCCCTCTCTCAGAATCTTAAAAGCCTCCTTTTATTTCATTTAATGCCTTATACTTTTATAAAAGTAGTAAGTTGCTGTGAGTCAACACAAAAATTTTGGAAGAAGTAGGCAAAAAAGAGAAAGGAACAAAAACTGGGAGAGTCCTGAGCACAAGTCTGGGAATGTCGGGCAGCTCTAGCTCAGCAAGCTATGAGAAAATACAGCCCTTGATTGACATGGCACCCCCAGGAAAAGAGAATATTGTAGGTTCTGAAGTGTCTTTCAAAGGAAAAATAATATCTACTGAAAATCTTTGGAGAGCCAGCCCCAAGAATTGCTTTCCACACCACTAACTTAATTTTGACAAGAGAGCAGCCCAAGACAATTCAGAGGCTTGTAACAACTTGTTTCTTCCTCAATTCCTCTGAAGTTTTAATGGATTCTCCAAAAAGAAATGAAACTATGTGAAAGGAGACAAGGAAGATTCATTTCCAAATTACTTAGATAGCATGTTCTCATCCACCTTTTTCTTAGCTCTGGCCTGGCTTGTGGTTTTGGTACAACAAATGCTGTGCAGGCTATCTGACAATCATGGGCTCTGTTAGCTCCATGTTAAAAACCATCCTCGTGTGCTTTCCAATCTGAATCAAAGATGAACATCCTCTGTGGCAGGCTTCCATTTCAATGGAGCAGTAACTTCCAGAGGCATCTAATGATCCAGTTATGTTTGCTGCATGGCAGAGCCAGAGGAGAGAGAGGTTGAGAGGTCTGCCAGGGATGGCAGTATTTGAGTCAAGCCTCTCAAGTTCCATTGTTCTTTAAGAGAGCAAAGCATACATCCAAACAGGATGTTTCCAAGCTGCCTCCCCACTGTGTGCAATGATTTATTCCAGTCAGTAGGTGCTGGCATAAGACTGCTGAATGGTACCCAGTTTCTATAAGCCCACATTTTCTGTTGGCAGACGGTTTGAAGAACTACAGATAATATGTAGCCAAAAAGAAACTATAATGGTGTGGGTAGGTATAAAAATTTTATTGCAAGTTTGAGATGGGTGCATTACTCATTAGTGACATTTCTGAAGCCAGCAGCAGGAAAAATTTTACAGCCCTTCACATCATCATATAAATCCCCACAGATTTTTAAAACAGGCATTAAAATCCAGTAAGACCAGGATTTTTGTCATTCATTTCTCTCATTCATTTCTTAAATAATTTGGAGCTCTCACAGTAACCTGGCATGGGGTGGTCACCACTGTAGTATTAAGTTACTTCTGAAAATCATGAATGCAATGGCCATTTTCTGTGAAATAAAAGCACGTTCCTCATGCTTTTGATAGGAGCATACACTATAACATAAGTAAATCTTGACTAAAAATGAGAGCTGCTCTCTTTCTAGACAGGGTTTGAAATAAGTCATGGAAAGTGTTTTTTTATGTGTGGATTTCTTCTCCCAAGTGAATGGTAAGTTTATTGACATTGGTCAACTTTTACATATTTCATACCTCCCCATCTCCTCTCATACTAAATAAGGAGACAAAGTGTTTAGGGGAAACGTTAACAATTTAAGAGCTTTGTAGTGCAGATATTGTGAAGGGAGGAGACTTCTCTCTAGTGGAGCAATAAATATTAAGATTAGATTAGGAAGGCAGACTGATAGCTCTTCAGTTCATACCTCCTGCAGCCCACAACACTTTATCCAATTTGCTCTCATCACCAACTCTGTTTATAAATGAAGCAGCCACATGCCTCAATATTTATAGGTCAGAGCTGCAGGTCTATTTAGTGACATTATGAATACTGTAAATCAATTCATATCATAAACTGTGAAGAAGACCAACAGTATAGCAGCAAAACCAGAGAGAATTTATTGCCTGGTAGCCAAAAAAATTATTCTTTTTCTCTCTCACCTAAAATGGATGTGCTGAGAGACAGGAAAAGTGGGATTGATATCCTCAGGTGAAGCAGAGTCTTTTGTGGAAAGTCAGAAGTGATGCGATGAACTGCTCATGTGATTCACTTTGACCACTTTTTTCCCTGTGTATCTGGTAAGCCTGCCCTGGAAATAAACCATGAAATTCCATCCAGTTTTGCTAAAGGACATGGAAGGATAACAGAGACAAAGGACTAGAGCGCCAAGCACTTGTGTGCTGCAGTGTAGCCCTTTTGGACCAGTGTCTTGCAAGTCCCTCAGCAGCTGATTATAAGCTCCTGGTTTAGGCCATTCAGTTTTGCTCCAGCACTTCCCACATTCACCCATCAGCTGCAGCAAAAGGGATAGTGTAATATGGGTGTTTCTCTGCCTCTGAACTGTGTGTAACCACATGCTCGGAGCTGCAGTCACTGAGAGTAAGAGTAACTACATGATTTGAAGTAAAACTTAACATACAAAAAAATGGTCTGATAGATGCCTTCCTTTCCACATAGGAATTTGTGACTGAAAGGGGACCATCTGACTTCAGGCATCTCATGAAAACTCCTTTTCCAAGCTTTTTAAGAGGAAACAATTTCCTGCAACAACATGGCCAGTGCCTGGTAGAGGAAGAAAAGCATTTGCTGTGTTTTTTTGAGCTGGAGCAACCTGTCAAGTTGACATAAACGTGTAAGACATGCATCTAGCCCAGGTGTTTTTGTCTAGGTAAAATGCAACAGTAATCATCTTGATTATAATTTGCGCTGCCTGGATTTCTGGGACACTTTTATTGCTAAGGGTCCTTTGAATCGAGTGTTGCTCTCAACCCTGATTTCATGTTTGGCTTCCTGTGTCAGCATTCCTTGATGGTAACAGGTATGAAGTGTTAGGAGGAACAGCTATCTCATACTTTATTCTAGACATAGCATCATCCCCAAACTTCCTTATCACCTCATGAGACTTAACAGATAGCCGTGTAGTAGCATATCTGTGTCTTGCTGACAACTGTGCAATAGTGAGTGCCATTGGAATCCCATCATTGTTTTTTGAAGCAGTATTGTATGTTTTTAGAACTGAACCTCTTCTGTTTTTCTGCCTTTCCTTTATAGAATGGGCTTGTCATGGGCAAGGTAGTCTGTATACCACACCAGAAGTAATAGTTGTTGTAATTGAAGTCTACAAGTCTGGGAAGCATAAAACCTTAAAATTTTGCTCTATTACTTATCCAAAACTAATTAATTTTGGTCGGTTTGGCCTCCGCATTTGTGAATACTAACTGCTGTTACCCATGGTTAGTTTCAGAGAATGCTGAGATCTGGGAACACTTGAACATCAGATTTGTTTATTGAATGGCAAAGCCAAGCTGGAGGTTGTCATCCTGATTGTTCCCATTGGAATCATGAGACATTGTGGTTTTCAGAAGGTAATTCAAAGTTGCTAAATATTTGCAAGTAGGGTGTGTTCTCTCTTTTAAGTAATGTATTAATCATTAAATATGAGGTACTGATTAGCCTTTAAAGAAGGGAGCCTTCTGTTTCTAAAGTGGAACATGAATTTCATAGCTAATTATGTGTTATTTATAGAAAGATCCCTTAAATTTAAAATCATGTCTGGCTAAAAGTGGAAATTTTTTTTCTTCAAGTTTGCAGTAAGAGCTGATGTATGGTTAATGCAGAATTTTTCTTTGAGTACCTAGCTAGTACACCTGGCAGATTCTTGAACTTTGTTGTAGACCTTGTAAGCATTGAACCAAAAAATACATCAGAAGCTACTGAAAGTTTCATTCTTTATTCTCAGTATATTCTTGCATACCTGTGTATATGAATGCCATCATGTTTGAACTACGTCTGAATAAGCAGTCAAAATATTTCTCTTTTGTGCTCACTGTTAATTTACAAAGAAGGTTTTGTCTGATTATTAGACCTCTGATATCAAAACTGAAGATATTCCTGGCAGGAACTGGAAACTATTATGTACCAATTAGCAGCATCTGATACTGGGTGTTGGTGGTTTCCATAAACAACCCAAGCCCTAGGAAAGTCACTGAGTTAGCAGATGACACCATGCTGGAGGGAGAACTTGGTGTGTTGAGAGTAGAGTTGCCATTCACAAGAACATCAACAGGGCAAAAGAAAGGGCTGAAAGGAGCCATGAAATTCAATGAATTAAAATCCTCCAGGGATATTTCCTGTCCCATGCAACACTGCAGGCAGGGGATAAGGAATTAAGGAGAAGCTTTACCCCAAAAGACAGAGAAGAGCTTGGTATACAGCAGGGTCACATGAGTATTGTGATGGTGAAGACTACCATAGACTGGGCTTTAGTAGCAAGAACATAGCCAGCAAGTGTTTATTCCCTTCTACTCAATATTTGTTGAGATGTGAGAGGGATACTGTGTTCAGCTTTCAGCTTCCCTGTGCAGGAAGGACATTAATAAGCAGAAGAGAGTGTATGGAGGACTACTGCAATGGCTGGGGAGCACATAATGAGTGGGGGGACACTGAGGGGCTTTGGATTGGTCAGCCTGGAAAAGACAAGGCAAAAAGAGGAGTCTAACTGCTTTCCTTTACTTTGTAAAGGGGGCTTGTAGGAAGAGAGAGTTGGATGCTTTCCAAAGGTGCAAGGACAAGAGGTGGTGGTCACAGGCTGAGGTAAGGGACACTTTATTCAGATATAAAGAAAAGAATTCTTCCTAGGAGTGCAATTCATCACTGTGCAAGGTTTTCTCAGGATGTTGCAGAACAGCTTGGAAGCTTTCAGCACCTGGTGGGAGAGGGCACTGAGCCACCTCGCCTAATTCTGAAGCCAGGCGAGAGAAAGAATTGTAAATATGTTTGAAATAATGATAGTCTAATGAAGATGGATAAGGAGCTTCTCTCCTCTGGGTCTCATAAAAAAAACCACAGACAGTCAATGAAAAAAGGTGGTAAACTCAAAACTGATAAAAACAGAGTTTTTCCTAAATGATGAATTGTTAGATAAAACACTGATGTTGCACTAAGTTACAGTTTCAAAAGAGTGATACAGATGCCTAGAGAATTACAGGGAAAATAGAATAAGGGCTTTATTAGTTACAGTGCCAGAAATAAGAGAGAAGAAGAGAGACAGAGCTCCACATTTTGGTTTTGAAGAAGTTCAAAACTTCAGCAACTCACATGAAGTCAGGGCAACTTAGTCCTCAGTTGTCTGCTGGAGAATGTTTTCAGCAGTCCCAGACATGAATTTGTGCATTAGGAAATCCAAAGCAATCTCTTCTAAAACCAGAGAAAGTGCACGCGTTTTTCCTTCAGAAAGACATGATATTCAAATCTATACGATATATAAAAACCTAAAAGTACTGTAAGAATTGGAATGCTCTATGTTATGACATGTAAATGTTTAAATAATGGCTTGCAGATCAATGACAAGTAATAGGACGTCTATTTCTGGTAACACTGTAGATATATAGTCATGAGTCAAGGCTAATGCAAGGTGAACTCCTCCCTTTATGATCACTGCCACAAATGCATTAGCTCATCCATGAATTTAAAAATCGACCTCCAGACAGTTAGTTGGCAATTTGGCACCCTGCTTTGGTTGTATACAATTTAACGAAAAGAACATCCAGCATTAATTCAACAGTAATATTGCTTCTGCCTTTCAGGAATGATTTATTCATTTGGATGCCCAAATTACATTTTCTTGAGGAAGAGTGTTTACTTTGTTTGCAGTTTATTGTATTACTTCTCAAGGACATGACGAAAGTAAAATCGTTGATCCTGGTTATTAGGTTGAATGTAAATGTGTCCTGAATGATGGTCCTCTGTACAGAAAACAGGTGTGTGGGAGGGCGGTTGTTGCACCATGCTTTCTGACATTTTGCAACCTGCCTCATATGGAAGCTACTGTCTCACCTATCATCTGTTTAAAATAGACAGGGGTCTTGAACACCAGCACTGCAGACCCTGAAGGATTCATCACATCTTTGTGCTGCCTCATTCTTGCAGCTGTACCATGAGCATCTCAACACTTCTCAGGGATCACCAAGCAAGGGGCTTTGCCTTACCTATATTGAGCTCCATTTTAGTGCTCTGGCTGCAGTTTTGTGCTGTTACAGTGTCACAGCTGATTGTTCACCAGTAAAACAGGCTTGGGTTTGTCTATCCCCTTTAGTAAGCAGATGCCCCAGCTACACTAATGTACAGAAATGTATGGTACTGTATTTCTTTACAATAGATCCCATTCTTATTTTTGTCCTAGAGGAAAAGACTTTCCTCATCATTGCCTGCAGTGGCGATATCAGGCATGACTTACAGTGTTTTTATTGTCAGGACATAACTGAGAATTTAGACAGTAGATTGTTGCACTTATACTTTCACATTATCAATATGCTTATTGTTATTTTAAAATCACATAGCTTCAGTGTTTAAGTGTTGGAGACTCCCCACATTGACTCCCTTAGTTATTAACCCTCTTCTCAGTTTACTCTTTCCGGCTGGGATTTTCACTGGGTTTAGCCACTTGCTGCCTAAATTCTGTAGAAATTCATGCTTATCAGGTTATTGCCACTAGGACTGCCTTGGATGTGGGCACCCAAGTACGAGCTAATAATCATTCTTGTCATGCTTTGTAGCCATATCCTTCCTAGATATATGGTGGAGAGCATTTCAAACAATATTCCCTGAAGAAGATGGTCAGCTTCCCTACTAAGGAGGTCATGCATCTGTAGGTCTAAGATGTAAACATCTCTGTAGCTGTGGAACTCACATTTACTTGGTGAGTCCTCAGCTCTCCTAGCATTCTGTGTTTGGTCTGCACTGGACCTGAAACAACCAGCTGTGACTGCAGATATACTGGATGAGAAAGGGTATCTTAGTTGTCTCAGTTTATTTCCAGTCCAAGCAGATAAATAACCCTCCCAATGAAAAAAAAAGACCTCCATGCTAGCATTGCTATCTTACTCCAGCAAATCAGCTGTCAGTGCTGGATGATATAAGATGGTCAAGGAGGTGTGCTGTCATTTAACCACAGGCAGTGTGTTAGGCTTTCCAGAATAATAGAAAACAGTGTTCCAAAGGTCTGCTGGGGCTACCACTGTGACACACGACTTGAGAGCCAAAACTGTAAATATGTCAGCTAGACATATTTATGCTCGTTTAGTAAACCTTGATCAATCACAGAAGAGAGTGAACAGACATTGGTGTAATATGGCTGATGGCCCATGTTTTATTGTTTCAAGACACTATGGTGATCTACTATTTACAATGTGAGTGGTCTGAAGCTCTCCTTCCATTGACTTCCATAGACAACCAGTGCCCACTGGTCTTTCATTCGGGCTCATTAAGCATTTAATGAGAGGCTAGCTGGCAAGACAGTTTATTTGCCAACTCAGCTGGATAACTAAACCAACAGTTGCAGAGTTGTGGTGAATAGCGTTTAGCTGGAAGAGTAACAAGATATTACTGCTCACACATCTCATTTAAATGTCAGTCTATTCAGTGATGCTCACGGGAAGCTAAGCACTGTAAGAACTTTAGTCTGAAGCAAAGTGATATTTCTGCTTGTTTCACAGGGCTGGTGCAGGTAACTAGTGAGAGGATATCTGAAAGGATGCTGCACCTGGGGTAGAAAGGCAATTCTTGTCCTGGAATTTCACTGTTGCTGGACATGTTTTCTTTCTCCAGTGACTGCATGTGAATAGAGAAAAAGCATATTATCACATGGGGACACTTTCTTTTATGTGGTGCGTTGCCTAACTTCTTTCCTACCGATGCTGTTTATGTGGCAAGGTAGAGGAGAATGCTGTAAGGACAGCGATAATGTTTCATCTGAATCAGATAAAGATTCAAATCACAAATAGTGATACCAACAAATTTCATAATATTATAATTTTTGGAGAAGGATAAAGTGTTTTTTGGTTTTGTTTTTTCTGAAGTCTCCTTCCTTACCAGTTCCTTCTGGGTGGAAGCATCAGAAGTCTCAGGGTCTTTCTCTGTAGGAACACTGAGTTTAACCAGTTTTTTGGTGAAAAAAAAATGGTTGAAACCATTTTTTTGGGCACCCTCTTAAACAGGTCTTGACACTTCCATATGAAATTGCACTGAGCTTCTTACTTCTATTTGGCAACCACAGTAATGGCTATGAAGGCTTTTTGGTCCCCAAAACTTAGCTCAAAAGTGTGAGAGTAATGAGGGCAGTGCTAAGAACTCTATCAGAGAAAGGGAAGATCTGAGAGTGTAATCCTAGGCTTGACTTTGAACTTCGTAATTGCAAGTGTGCGTTCCTCAGATTTGTTGTTGATTTTGTGCCCTGATGTCCAACCAAATGAAAAATTCCCTTCTCCAAAGCCTTTTGGAGAGGACCTTGAGACAATTTCAGGAATAGCACCCTAAATTTTGGTCTGAATAGCCTCATAGTAAGAGATACCAGACACTTATTATATGCCAATGACAATCTGGATTTCCTAGAATACAGCTTCTGTGTTAAAAGCTAACTGTAATGTTGAAAGCATTTATTCTCTGCAAATTCAGTTCAATTTTGTCTACTTGGCATGGATGTTAAATTTCCAGCCTCCATAATCAAGCTTTATTAGAATTGCAATCGAGTTATTTTAAGCTAGAAAGCGATTTACTAGACTATAAAAATTATTCTTCTAAACCAGGGCCAAAGATGACACTGTTTCATATTCAGGCAAAACTGGCGAAATGAAAGGGAGTTTTGCTTATGTAAGGACTACAGTGTATCCTCAGGCTCTGGCAAAATTACACCATTACTAGGATGCTGGTTTAAAAAGGTGACCTGTCTGAACAGGAATTAAAAATCAAGTGTCCCTGACCCCCCACCTATGTGGGATGCAAAAAGGCTGCGATGGATAAAAGTCTTTTCACACTGTTCCAGGGTTTTTTTGTAAGGTAACTTATCAAATAGTAGTTTCTTATGAAATCATTTGACTCATTTCACTGGGGACTGCACTAATTGATAAATTGTAGTAGATGCATTGTTGGATCTGCACAGCTGCTACCATGTATTATGTTTGAAAAGCTTCTGGCATAAATGACACCAGTGTGTTTCAATCCCTAAGAGCATTAGGTAGGCAAAACTAAAGTTTATATTTGAGGAAAATATACTAAACAATCTTTTCACCCTCTCATTTATTCAAAGGTAAGCCTTCTTTCATATTCTGTTATTGGCTCACTCTGAACTTCACAGCCACATCTGACAACCTTGGTGGTCTTCTCAAGCATAATACATTTGGTAATCTCACCTCTAATTGTAAGCAGTGTTTATTGTAAGAAGCTACATTGGAGTAACAGTAGAAGTTGAATCTATTTCATGGATCAAGAGGCTTTAATACAGAGAGTATTAAAGTTATCATTTTAATGACTTGCCTCACTGCGCTGCTTGGACCAAGACCTTTTGTATTAGAAGTGTTGCAGTACAAAGAAGACAGGAACACAGAGCAGTTGAACCACTTCTCAGGTAAGGTGGAGAAATGCTGAGTCCTATGTCATCATTTTAGTAAATAAATTCACCACAGCTTCATCTTCTTGCCTGCCATCTGTAGATGTGCTTATAACACATATATGGACGAAACTGTTATCAGAAAAAATATCTAGATATTATTGCCCTTTAATCCTAGCAGGCTGTACTGCCATAAAATCAAAAGTCTGTCTAATCAACTGAAAAGAATTAAATTGCAGCTTTCAAAGTCATTGATTCAGTTTTCAGTTTCCCCACATTTGTAAAAAGGTAATGCTAGGTTTATTTCTTTATATAACTTCAGAAAACAGTGCTTCCAAGCCCTATAATTAAGTCAAAATCAGAAAATCCAGCTAAGCCCCCTTTTTTTTTTTCACTTTCAGAAGGCCAGAAGTACAAGCATAGATGGAGAAGGGCATTTTCTTCTCCTTCAGGAAACTTTACACCTAGAGTTCCCTCCACTGAAATAAAGTTTTGCTCTAAAGCATGGAATCTGAAATTGGCACAATGTTTGGGAAATTCTTAAGCCTTTTTTTCTCTGGAATTCAAATCCATCTTCACCTCAATTGCAGCCAGTGTTTCTTGGGAAGTAACTAGGGAGGGATAATGCCAGCTAGCAGAGGGATCAGGGCCTGATAGATCAAAATTTCACTTTAGATCCCTGACATTATAACAAACCCAGGACAGCCTCTGGCTTCAGTACAGGTTTGTTGGCTTGACAGATCATCACTGCAGAGGGTTTACTGGCAGAAGAGTGCTTAAAACTTCTACAGAAATGTATGTTATTACCTTTAAACTGGAGTCAGTAGATAGTGGCAGACTGCAAAACTTATGCACAGAGGGGTAGCTACTTTGCTAGCTTGTGTATAGAGGGAAGCTCTAATAGTGTGGTACAATAAAGGATATAACACAGGATAGATTAATAGGTTCATTCTATCCTCACCCTATTAAGGTTTTGTTTCATTCTACATGAAAGCAGCTCTGTGTCTTTGATTCTGATTGACTCCAAGACTGTTTCCGAAAAGGTTACTTTTTCAAACAGCAAAAACTGAAGAGAAATGCTAACATTCTGCAGCATCATCAGGGATTTATAAAAAAAAAAAAGGGGTGACAACCCTCACATGGACTCATCTTGACAGGTCTCTGGGCCGGCTGCTCGCAGTGACATGCAGGAGGGGGCAGGGCAGGGCATTGACACCTGAGGGCTTAATGGGGTTCCCTGCACACCCTTGGACCTCCTTGCGCCTTTTTCAAGCCTATTTTTATCACACAACCTAACAAAGTTTTGAATAGACCCAGTAGATGGTGGAAACATGCCATGGCCATGTTTACTCTGGCAGGCCCTCAAGCAGCTTTATGCCTCATTAGTCTGCTCTCTGGAAGAAGGCAAGCAGGGACCTAGAGATTGAGACCCCTTCAAGGAGTGGGGAACATTTTGTGCATGCCAGTCAGATGCAGATGCTTGAGTTGGACCCTGGGAAGCAGCTAGCCCTTTATGGTTTCCTTGGGGAATCTGGACCAGGTTAGGATCAATCTAGCCGCAGGAATGGGGGAAGTTCTACTGGGGACAGGAGATTGCATGGGTACACAGTGGACTGCCAGAGACCAAAAACAAGGCTCCAGAAGGCAGCAGTAAAACCACTGAAAAACCACCAAACATGTTTTTTTGTAAAACTAAGAGAAAAATAAAAAAGTCCTTTAGTGTTATGAAAGCCTGCTATCAGAAGGCAGTTTTGATAACCTTTCAGTATTGATTAATCAGCTGTATGAAGAGACAAAGCCCATGGCTTGTTTAGGAAGTGGCAGCATTGAAGCCTAGGAGTGTCCAAAATACCAGATCACTATCAAGGCTAATTTAACACTGATGAGATCAATAGGGTTCCTAAGGCTAGGAGTAGATGAGAAACATGGCTCATTACACGCTGCTCCAGTTCTCCATGGGAAAGAGGAAAACATGCAGCAGGGTAAGAGGAAAGAGAATTAGAAACTGTGGAGTCCTGAAAGCCAGGTGAGTATTTTTGTCTTGCTCCCGGGAGTCATCCAAAGTGACATATGTCTGAAACAGTGACAGAAAAATGGGAGAGACTTCTTTCTATATCTGGCTTACTTAGGTATGACCCTAGATTGGATACAAACTAGAGCTTCCTTTTTAGGCTGTTGCTGTCAGTGCTCGCCTGCTTTCTCTTCTCTGTCTTCCTCTCTATTTATTCAAGCTGCCAAATATAAGAAACCTGAGTTTTCTCTACAAAGATAAGTCACTATGTAATGCCACAATCTTTGGTTGTACCAACATAAACTTCGCCTTAATACTGTATATTGTCCAGTAAATATTGTTTCCTGGTATGAAGCTTTAGAGACACAAAAAAGCACCTGGAATCTTGAAAGAGGGGTCTGCCAATACTCACAAACTGCAGTGCATCCCAGCCCCATGGATGGCATGCCACACGTGCCTTTGCCATGCAAGGGGAGAGATGAAGATGCCAGAAGAAATACAGGCAGGAAGTTTTCTGTAGCTGGCCTGCAGTCATCGTGATCTGACTGGCAGTACCCAGTAGGAAACACTAAAGAAAGAGATTAAAACCTGGTCCTCACTGGGATTTAGGTATTTTTGCCAGCCCTGGATGGAAAGCACAGACCCCCAAAGGCTGTATTCTTTTGTTTAAAGTATCAAATTATTGAAGTACTGTAAGGGTGGTGAAGCACTGGAATGGGTTTCCCAGGGAAGCTGTGAATGCTCTGTCCCTGGCGATGTTCAAGGCCAGGCTGGACAGACTCTTGGGTGGCATGGTTTAGTGGGAGGTGTCCCTGCAAGGTCCTTTCCAACCCTAACTATTCTATGGTTCTATGAAATGAGGTGAAGGCAGAGTGTGTGACTGATAACATTAATTTTTCATTGTTCCTAAAGGGAGAACCAAATATTTATATCAGTTTAATAACTGAACTAGCAATCTACATAGCAGACTAATAGAGGGCTCAGAAAGAAATTCCCTTTTCCCCCCTGCCTGAAAGACTTAATCTTCATGTCCCAAGAGCATGGCCACCCAACAGTGACAGTATCACATTCCTGCGTGCCTCTTCTTCTTCCAGTCTTGATTTACTTCTCGCAAGTGGCGACACTACGTTAAGACAGATGGGGAATGGCTCTTCCTTTTGTCTCCACCTCTAGTACCATACAAGGCTAACCCATATAGTTCTTACCTTTTCTTGCAGATGTTAGGCTTTGTGATGTTTCGAAGGATAAAGTTTGGTAGAAATATAGGTTAGATAAGCAAAGATGATCAGAAGGAGAGCTTAGGTCTGAGCTGGTCCAGAGGACACTGGTACTTCCTGCATAGGTCCAAGGTAAGATAAGTTGACTTGAAAGCATTAAAGGGATTTTCACAGCCAGAGTATTCTCTTCTGTGTTGCAGGTTCATACCCAGCCTGTCATTGCACTGATGAAGAGGGAACTAAAGATGGTCTCTGAGTGATTTATTTGGGAAGTATTTATTTATACATTCCTAACTGGCACATACATCATTGACAGTCATATTTCATGGTGATAGGAAAGACACCGTGTGTAATTATCTCAACCAGGCAGTCATTTCCTCCTTTTAGAGAGAAGATGAAGAGTTCTGAAGTCAAAAGTATGTCAGGCCCTCTTTCCCAGACACACTACTCCTTTCCATGGTAAAAATTTATGTAGCTCATGTAAGAATCTTCCTGTCTGAGGGAGCTAGCATTTGGACCACCATCTGTTTTCAGTTGCCAAACACTCTAGCATGCAGTGGTGGCAGTTCCAGGCAATATTAGAGATTCTCTGTTTAACAATTTTTTTTCCATTCTATTTAATCTCTCAGAAATGTCATACACTGACCTGGAGACTGGACTTGGTGACCACAGGATCCTTTCTAGCAAGTTAGATCTAGCAGGCTGGGCATGAGCACGGTACTAAGGCTTTAGTTCCCCTATTAAATCTTTTATTCCCACTCCTTCCAACAGCTTTGGAGCTGTATTGGAAATTGCAGTGGTTTTTCCCATAGCCACCTCAAGCCAAAGCAGCCCCACAATCTCTGAAGCTCTGGGCAGAGCCCCACAGCAGTATCAGGGAAGTTGGCCTCAGCTGAATTATGCCAGCTGCTTTGTGACAGCCCCTGCTCCCACAAGCAGTGGTGGGGACCACCAGCTGCCCCACCAGCTGTCAACCCACAGGATCCTTCCCTTCATGGGACTCCTGGCAGAAAAGGGGCTCAGTCTTCAGAATTCCATTATCCTATGTATATGGTGGCTTTTTGAATCTTTCCTCCTAACAGCAGGTCCTTTTCAGGCTGTGAGCACATAGATTAGAAGAGTGGGGTCCTAGAGACTTCCAGGGCCTTCTGAACACTGCAGCCATGGCACAGTATCCTGAATGAGAAAAAATGCCCTGCAAAAGTTAACATCAAATTGAATCCAGGGATGTGTGCAGGAGCATAAGGCCTCATCCTCTCAATAATTTCCATAGAAGCTAACTTTCAATCAAATAACACAGTCAAAGTTCAAACCAAAGAAAATGAGCTCAAATAAAAAATGAACAGAGCTCAGCTAAAACTAGAATCAATAGAGTAGCGAATGTAATGACCTGTTCATATTAGTGCCATGTAATTGAGCCCAAATTATATTTAAGCAGTAAGAAAACTGGCCTTACCATTTGTTAATAATTACATTCCAGTAACAACGCTACAGGAGTGTTCCTTTAAATGCATGTCACGTGTTAACATTAGTATCCTACTCCAAGGTAGTTGATGAACTCCAGCTATGAGAGAAGAATCAAATACAAATTAAGCATTTAATGGCTTGAGCAAATGCAGTGGAAGTAGATACATAAATTACATGAAAAAAAAAAAAAAGAATAACCAAAGTACAGAGAACTTAGTCCAGCAGCAGCCTGGTTTAAAGGTTTCCAGCCTCTTTTTTTCGTAGAGTTGTGCAGCAGTAACATATCCAGTGCAGCAGCTTGTGAGCTCACATTTTTCAGGCAGTTTTCATGAAGCAAAACTGTAACTAGCATTATACAGCACAGCTTGCATGCTTTTGGTCAGAAAATAACTTCGCATACAGGTTTTAAGACTTTTTATAGCTTTGCTATAATTAGCCAGTAATACACAAAATTATGAAGCATTGTATCAAACTGCAGAAGGGTATTTATCTGTTTAATCAGCAGTGAAGTACAACAAAACTTATGAAATACTAGTGCATTAAATACATACAACTAATAAGAGAAAGAAAAAAATGTTTTAATTTTTGAAGAAAACCCATGCATCCGTATGAGATGATTCTTTTCCTGATGACATCCTGTTTATCTGGAGGCTAGGAAGATAATGCTGAATCATGGTGCAACAGGAAGAATTACTTAAATTGCAGTAAAGTCGGGTTCCCCCTCTCCCTTTTTTGAGTGATGAACATGTTTCTGTGTTTAGTTAGGATCAATCTGAAACTCTCTAAGGTTAGCAAGCCTTTGGATTGATTCCAAGGGAGTTTCTGCCATGGATTAGTTTTGCAATTTCATTGTGTCTCTGTTTTAGCTTTCTTTCCCTTTTTGGAAGAATAACTGAAGTCTCAGTACATACGGGCATGCCCAGAAGTAATAAAGATACAACCCCATAGCTGGAAGCCACTCTTCCCTAACTGAAATGTAGTAACTGACCATGTTGGCCTTCAAAGCACTTTGGAACATAAAGTAAAATTGATTATTTAAATCAACAAAAGTCTTAATGGAACTCTGAGTGGAATATCAAATTTCAGCCATCTGTGACAAGCAACATTTTGCATTTTGAATCCCATTAAAATTGTGTGGTAAGCAAAATAGATGTTGTGACACTAAGTATAAAGCAAACCTTTTTAGTTCACAGTGCTACAGCCAAGGAAGTTAGTTGGCTACAACACCCAGCTGAGGAAAATCTAACTTCTTGCAAGGAAAGCAACTTCTTCAGCAATACTAATTCAATTGCTTGTGCTTATACAAATATACCCATACTGGGGCATCAATATTTTCATTACACTGTAGCCTGAAAAATCAGTCATTGTATCTGCAGCACAGTTTCTCTCTTCTGATCAATGTTTCAAGGTCTCCTTTCTCTGTTTGTCATATAGATTAAATATAATTAAAAGATAATTCTGCAGAAGGCAGGTGACTGCAGTTGCTTGAAACTGTTATTCCAGTAATACCTGTATTGCTTTTCTTCAGCTGGTCTTCATGAAATTTGATATATGGAGGACTGATTCAAAGGACACGCAGTTATTAAACAGAACTAGTCTTATCAAATCAATTTTCTATTGCACTTGCCTTTCAGTATGCTGGAATTTTATACAGTATTTATTTCAAAAGTTGTCTGATTTCTGTAAATATTCTAGCTTGAGGCATGAGGGTAAGTAATTGTTACTTATCGTCTGAACAATTCTCCATTTAGAATAACTTTATCTTCATTTCATTTTATTAACTTGGATTTTCAATTTTCTACAGTATGGACAACATCCAACAAGAGTTTTTTCCAGCATAGTGCTTGAATACAATCCTGTCTCAATTATGAAACACTTCTGTGGTAACTATTATCTGGAAAAAATGAATAATAGAGAAGTACTGAAGAACCTTCGTATCCAGAACCTGGGTGGAAAAATCTACTAGCAAAAGGGTTGCTCTGATATTAGTCCAAGTGACAAAGTGGAAATAAATGAGGAGCTCTATGTGGCATGTAATTTGGCTAAGTGAGACTGTGCAATGTTGGAGGTCACTATTCCCAGTAAAGAAAGACATAAAGATAGCAAAAAGAGGTCAGAGAGAATCACACTTTTTCGGAGGAAGTACAGAAAACTAGCCTGTAGATTGGGTACTTGGAAAGATTATCTGAGCTGCTTGGAGTTCAGGTCCAATTACCAGGAACCAAAGAAATCATAATATGGCAGAGCAAGAAATGTGAATTTTACATTGCAGGCTTCTAGTTTACACAAATTATTTGTGTAGGATGACTTACCATTATTTATTTCATTTGATTCAGTAGTAATGTTTTTTGTTTTCTTTTGCCTGGTTGTAAGTACAACCAAGCTGGGATCCTTTCTGGCATTTCCTGAGTATTTCCAGCTCCTCTTTTGACTGGTATCTTTGACAGGCTTTCTTTCCTGTCTTGTCCAAAGGCATCAAAGCCAACTCCTTGTTCCAAGCTGCCTAGCACTGGACTAGAGAATATATGTTTCCTTACATGTCAGAAAGTCTTCCATAGGGTTTTTTCTGTGGAACTTCTGACTATAATATAATCGAACCATTTAATTTTACTGTATGACCTACATAATGGTCCACAGATCACAGGGGTTTGAAATGGTAATTAAGATAAACTGATAAAATCTGTAACTTCTAATTCTTTGTAGGAGGCTTGAATTTATAGTGTCATTTTCAAAATAAGCAACCACAACAGGTTTGCATATTACAGACAGCTAGAAAAGGTGTCAGAGTGAACCTCATTCGAGTTATAACGCTGCTGGTGGTACTGTGCAAAGGTTTGATGCAGAAAAGTTACACATCAGTGGAAGAAAAAGTATTGTACATCTCCAAAGCTTCCTATGTTCCTAGGAAGGGTTAACATTCCCTTTTCAGGTGCTGGATAGAAATCACTGGATCTGAAATCATGGCCCAGCTCAAATCACTGGAAATATTGTCATTAACCAGAATGGAGCTCATATTCAGAACTTAAACATATGTCAATGACTACCAAAAAGCACAATTCTTTTATCCACCTTAGCCTGGTAGTTGCACTACTCACAATCTGTCATAGTAATACTCTAAAAACAGGGAGGACATGGACATGCCAAGGACTGACAGAAGTTCTGTGTCTTGAAACCCAGCATGCTAACGGCCCTGAAAAGCTTGCCTTAAATGGAAAAATCTCTCTGCCTATGAACAAAGCTTGGAAAGAAACTGAAAAACTTTAAAAGTTACAAAGGGAAGTACTGAAGATGCTTGCACCTTGATTCAGCAGTCCATTTTTATTTAGCAGATCTGTGACTGCTTTTGCAGTTGAACTAAGAAATGCATTCATGTGCTCTGCTCCTTTGTATCTTGAAGGAGATTCCTGTTGCAGAGTGAAATGAAGGCTTCTGTGTTTGAAAACAGAAGAGGGCTCCACAGGGCTGGCTTTCTGCCTTCAAAGGGTCCATCCCACAGATTTAGCTCCATGGGAACAGGGTCTTCCTCTTGGTGCCTCTGGAAAATATTTTGTTGCTTTCTTCTGGAAGCAGCAAGGAAGTGCTTCTGCTCATCTCCTCCATCATTTCTGTGGCTTTCACTTCCTGCAACCTTTCCTTAGTGCCAGAAAGAGGGTCAGGAAAGAGTTTAGCTATTTCTGGCAGTGCCCAGCATGGTGTTCTGTGGCTTGTATTTAGGCATTGTCATATTGCAAACACTAAACGTCATGTTGACTAAAATAGGATGAATTTTGAAAAGAAATAGGCCCCACCCACACTCAACAGCATCTTTTATTTGTCCATAATGCATGAAGAAAGGTTTTTATTCAAACCACCATAGAAATAAATTAATGTCTAACACTCTTGTCAGGAAGAAAAAACAAATTTGCATGAAGCACTTTGATGTGTTTGTTAACTGACCCCTTTCCTACTTCTTTTAATTAGAATTTCATATCTGGTAAAATGTATCAT
Organism: Neopsephotus bourkii; assembly: GCF_033783945.1. Classification (NCBI taxonomy): domain Eukaryota; kingdom Metazoa; phylum Chordata; class Aves; order Psittaciformes; family Psittacidae; genus Neopsephotus; species Neopsephotus bourkii. The sequence goes on along the minus strand of NW_026902234.1, from coordinate 2,003,054 downwards.
TTATTTCTTATTGCTGCATACCAAAAGAGCAGAGAGCCATTTTAGAATGAGCATTCACACCTGGCCTATATATAGCTAAATATTCTACATCCATTTCATAGTCAGCTAGCAGAATGGACTAAAAAACAAAAGTAAAAATGAATTATTGAACCATTTATCTGACTTTTCAAAACAACTGACACCTATTTCCAGAGTGACAAGGAGATGGAATAAGAGAAATGTAGGTCTAATTTATTTCTCAGTCTGTTTTCCTTCTCACATTGTTTCCCTAAAGACATTCTGTCATATTTTTATACTATTAAGGAAATAAACAGGGAAATATATATATATATATATATATAGGTATGTATATATATATTACTTCCTTCTCTAGCTACAGTTCTAGTAAGGGGGTGAAAAGCCACAGGAGGAGCATGGACACAGCATTGCTGCTGTCTGTCTTGCTTAGATGGTATTGAGCCAATATTAGTGCTGAGAGGTGTTCTCCCTCTGTGCACAGTGTTGTGAAACCTTAAAACTGACTTTTGTCAACTACACAAGCTCTCTGGGGTGGCTACTTTGCTCTCAAAGACCTGAGGCACCCTCCCAGCTGCACACCTTGTTGCCCCCTTGCATTTCCTCCCTGCAATAAAACCATTCACTGTTGCACACCATTTAACATTATTATGGTTATTTGTATCCAAAGGCTACTTGCAAGCATAATTATTAGCTTAAGATGTATTATTCTCAAGAAATGAGGGCTGTTTCAGTCTCCCTTATTTTCTCAGGGTTCCCCTGGGCTCTGTTTGGTGACAGCTCTCCTGGAAGAGGTGGAGGGAGACTCAGGGCACCTCAGCAGAGTGTATATATAAAGATGTTACCATAACACCTCTTATTTGGCATAAACACTTAGCACAGCAGGGTCTTTGAAGGCTGATGGCAACCCAGTGCAGACAGAACACCGGTGAAGCTCATCTGTCATCCACTACAGGATCAGGAACAAAGTTGCTATTAGATGGACGGAGCACTCAGGATAAAAACAGCAATGCAGGCTGCCTAAACTGTCTTATTGCTTCTTGTAGGTAAGTGAGACAGGAAAGGATTAAGGACAAGCAATCTTGCAGGTAGCTCAGGGGAAGATGTCACAAAAGAGACTGTGAAATTATGACAAAAGTGATGGCAGAGACCATTAGCTGATGCGGTTTGGAGGGCTTGCTTTATTTTCTGCAATCTGTGAACTCTGCCTTTGATTGAAGCACTTTGAAGCAACTTGAAAGAAGCCTGAAATAGATAGAGAATAGAGAAATAGAGAAATAAGAGAAAGGTTGACTTCTATCTCCTGGCTGGACAGTCATGAAATCCCACTAGTGCACTCTTCCTTACCAATTTCCCATTTCATAGTGGCAGTTGAACATGGAAACAAAGAAGCAAAGAAAGGAGTTTCTATGAATCTATTTTGGCCAGCTAATAGACAAGAGTACTTCAAGATTTTGGCTTATTGGAAATATGAAATGCCCTTGACCACATGCATCTACTGAGAAATCTTTTTGTTAGCTTTCCTGCACCAGATTGTTCCACTTCATAGCTGGTTAAATAAGCCTTGCTGGTTTTTGAGAACCTGTTTGGGATCTTTGTCACCAGTGTGCATCCTCTCCACCTGAGGCACCTGCTGTGTCTCTCTCTGGATGCTACTTATACAACATCATTTTCCAAACACTACCTGAGTATCCTCAAAATACTTAGAATGACCCAAACAATATCAGGAATTCTGATATTTACCACGAATCATCATTCAGATCTCTGCAGGACTTTACATCTGCTTTATTTCAAGCTTCACATCTCAGATACTCCACAGTGACATTTCATGGGGAAATGCAGCATCCTATAAATTGTCTTCAGAAACTTTCTGTTCTTAGTTAAAAGGATAGATTAGTGAGGTGGGTGTTGGTCTCTTCTTCCAAGTAAGAAGTGACAGGACAAGAGGAAAGGGACAGTTGAGGTTTAGGCTGGATATGAAGAAAAAGATTCTTTGTCTGGAACAGGTGCTCAGGGAAGTGGTGGAGTCACCATCCCTGGAAGCATTTAAAAGACCTGTAGATGGGCATTTAGGACTTGGTTTCGTGGTGGATTTGGCAGTGCTGGATTATGGTTGGACTCAGGGATCTTAAAGGTCTTTCCAACCTAAATGATTCTGTGATTCTAAGGGTACTCCAAATCTCATGCAGCACACACAGGAAATTGGGAGGGAGAAGAGAATAATTAATTTCAGCTAAGTTAGTTTTTCTTGGCTTAGGGCATGCCTGAAGTAAGATGAGCATTCACCTAGGCTCACTGGAGGGTGAATCCATTCCCAGGTGTTGAATAGCCTGTGAAGGAGCTCATTTCTTTAAATTAGAAATACTGGGAGCCTGGACTCCTCACAGAGGAAACAAATCAGATGCCCAAAGATAAGTGGGGTGGAGAATCTGAGCTAAGGAGCCAGAGGACAGGAACTTAATCAAATGTTGAGGGAGAAAAAAAAAATAAAAATCATGTGAGGCTTTTGTAAAAAGCTGCCCTTACAAATGGGTTCAGGGACTGTGGAGTTAGACTGCAGAAATGGCAGTTCCTCTGTTTGAATGAGCTGTCTGTCTGGTAAGGCTTTCATGTGTCTTTTATCTCCTTTACCTCCCAGTCTCTAGAAGCTGCAGTGCCTAGAGCTCAAGTGATGCACGTACATTTCAAAGTTTGATGGTTTCATGAGATGCCTGAACAGAAGATTAGGCCTTAGACCCCAAAATAGGCCTCCAGCACAGTTTGAGGATCAAATATTTGGGGTCCTGGTATAGATTTTCTGTAAATCTCCTTCTACCAAACACTCCCAGTGAAACTTTGCCAGTGTTGTTAGCAAATACCTGTTTCAGAAAGGCTGCTCAGTTGAGCCATAGATGGCTGTAACACAAAAAAATATGCAAATAATCATTCCTGCATTTTAAGATCATTAAGAATATTTTGAATGCTACCCACTCCTCCTGAGTGGTGTAATAGGCACACATTCACAACTGCAATCCTTTCACTTTTTTGTACTCCTATTTATTGTATTAAGACTTCTCATTTCAGAAATGTTTACAGTGAGGTTTTAAAATCCAGGTTACTGCTTTGCCAAAATTTTCTTGCATATTCATAACCACTTGTGACATGATGCCAAGTGCCGAATTAATTACTTAGTGAATATTTAGTGTGACACTTGAAGGAATGTGATGAACGTGCTGGCTCTAGACCCTATTTTAAGAACTCTTATTAGCAAGTGCTAGAAGTACCTCAAGGTATGTTGCAGTCCTGGAGATCATGTAATACAACAAAAGGAAGTGGAGCAGCAAGACATTATGCCCCTTAATTTTCTTGTAAGACGCTGAGGAAGCAAATTCAATTGGAGGGACCTGTCATTTGCCAGCTTCAATAATGAAAATGTTTTAGTCTATCTAGAAAAAATGGTGAATACCCCACTGAAACATCTTTACCCTAAGCCTGGAAATGTTAGATGAGAGATTCCACTTGTCAACCATGCACTTTCTCCTTTTTCCTTTCTTTCCTTTCCTTATTCCTTCTATTAGCTATTACACACATGTATTTCAAGTAGGTATGGGAAAGACTTATTCAATCACCTAGTCCAAACCCTTGCCAATTCTGCACTCCCTACAACAAAGGCATTTCTTAGGAAATTCAAGTCTAGCCCACTCCAGCACCAAGTGCCACAGAGGGAAGATCTTCCAACTATTCCTATAGGAATCCATGTCTCAGTCTAATAGGCGTTCTGCAATGTATGTGCAGCTTAACTTTTCTTACTCCGATTTCATCCCAAAGCCTCCATAGCTTTACAGAATCTCTCAAGACTTGCTGTCTTTACACTGCTACTGTTCAAAATATGAAGTGTTGATTTCTACTTGTTAAAGACTCCTTATATTTAAAACAAGAGCTTTTGAATGGGATATATTTAGATAGGATTTTGAGATAAGAAGACGGTATGTGCTGCATATGACTGAAAGCATTGCTTGTATCTCAACCTTTTCATGAACTCTGCAGTCGGACTTTAGCTATTACTTATATTTAGGCAGCCAAACACTTTCAGCTTTCCCTCAATCAAATTTTTAGGGACTGACACTACAAAAGTGGACTTCAGAGGCAAATCTACCATGTGAAAGAGAGGGTAACAGATGCCATAATTTTTCACTTGCTTTCTTGTATTTCTCTATGTATCCCAAACTTTCAGCTCTTGAGGAAGAGAGCAACTCAATATAATTATGACTTAATTACATATTCTTTTGACCTGGTTGCATATTTCTTTCCAGAATTGATACTTTCCTCTCAGCAGATGTCATTCATAACAAGTAGACAAGTACAAAAAGCCACTTCTCATTCATTTTCTGTTTTTCAAGTTCTGATAACTTCCATTTCATAACCTTCATGGGTGTCTCTCCTACTTCTTAGGGTTTTCTGTTGCATTCCAAAAGGGAGAGTACTTGAGGTTGTGATGTGAAAGGTGCTTAAGGCAAAGATAAGAAGATTAATGTAAAGGATTTATCTGTATTTTAACTCCTTCCTTAAAGAAAAAATATACAATTTTTAACAGTTTTCTTTAAAATTTTGACATTTGAACAAGTAGGAGTTAAAAAATTGTAAAAAGATGTGTGAAATTAAAAATTAAATCTTAATACAAATAAGTTTTGACCTCTGTGTAAATCACTATCTGGAGAAGCTGTTCCTGGACTGAGGGGCAGACGGGTTGAAGAAGAGAAGAAATGGGACACTCAGGCAAAAAGGCAACTGAAAAATTTGTAGTATTGAGTATGTTCGTATCAACACTTGCATCAGTTCCACTGACTTAAATCCTATCGACGCATAACCTTAAAAAATAGCTTTGAAGGATGGAGCTTGAAAGGTTTCTGCATCCTAGGAAGAAAGACATTTAGAAACAATCTTAGTAGCTTAGCCTGAAACCCCTCATCTGCAGACATCTGGAGTGTGAACAGATATTGTTAAAAAGCCAGGAATTTGAAACTTCTGCTAAAAATTCTTTTCAAAGGTGACAACAGTAACTGTGAATGAATACACAGAGATGAAATCCTGTCTGCAGCTGCTACCATTATTCCTTTAACAGCCACTGGTATCTTAAAGAAAACAAAGTTTTTCTCTGTGGCCGGTGGTGAGATCCTTCAGAAGTCCATCCAAAAGAATGGCAGAAAAGAATGGAAGAAATTGTGTGTGTGGGGGGGGGGGGAACCGAGTTCTAAAAAGGAACTGTTAGCTTGCCAATATGTGATAAATCACTAAAATTTTCCCTCTCAGCCTTTTGCAGTCCTAAAAGAAAATGACAAACTGCTTTACCTGGCGCTGCCCCTCTCAAAATACCCTCCTTGGTAAATAGCACTTGGGAACTATTAAAAGGTGTCCTACACACCCATGGTCTTGGTTGTACCATGATGACAGCAAATTGTAACATAATATTTGCTTCTTGGCATCCCTCTAGCATCCCTGAGCCTTCTCTGCTCCTGTGACTTGTCAAGATGATGGATATATTAAATAGCTGGTTAACTACCTGGCTGATGTTACACAAATAAAGAAAGGGAACAGGGAGAACATAATTTCCCAGGAAGCAGCCTGAGAAGACATTATTAGCTCCACATGATTATGAGTGAGCAACAAGTACTTGTTGCTTAATAAAGCAGGGGCAAATATTAACAGCTGCTACCAGAAAAGCATACTGCCTGCAATAATCAGAAACAAGCTGCTGATGGGCTGTGTAATGGAATTACAAATCAGTAACGAAAAACTAGAGCTCTCTCTGACAGGTTGGTGTAGGTAGAGATGGGATAATTATGACCAAATAAATACCACAACAATAAAAATTCAGAGGGAGGGCAGCACCATGGAGCATCATTTCACAGTGCAGAACTAATGAGCAAATTGTTCCTAAAATTCAACTCTCTTTAGCTGCAAAATGGAGATTAATTTGCTTTATTATAAGGCATAGCTATTAAAACACTCACAGGCCTACGGATACATTGCAGTGTAGAGATGGTAAAATGAGATTTCTATGTCAGAGTTGTACTCTTCCAGTTATGCGTGAAGCTTTTGCATATTAATTGAGAGAATGAGTTTATTAATGATTAAGAATAATTTATATAGCCTTCAAAGTTACATCCTCTTTTACAAAACTGTTTAAAATGTGCCTGCTCTCTTCCTTTCTCCCTCTTATCGTCTTCTCTCTCTTTCCAGACACATGCTAATTAATAGACAAATATTTTTTCTTCCACTCATGACAGTATCCAATGCATTTTTAGGAAAATGTAAAAATCACATCATATTGAGAGCTTTTTGAGGTCTAGTCATTATCAGACCAAATCATATATGTTTAGTTGTTATCAGGTGCTCCGTAGCTTTTCAGAAATATGAAATGTACATCATGACAAGAGTCAGTTACATAAGATCTGCCAAATGAAGGACCATATCCCAACATCATCTTGCTTTCCCAAGCCTTTGCTGTGTGACAGACCAGGCAGGCAGACCTTACCACCCAAGCTACTGGAATCACAAGATAATTTAGGCTGAAAGGGGTCCTCAGAGATCATCTGGTCCAGCCTAAACTCAGAGCAGTGCTGATTTCTATATTACCACACACATCACAACTATTTACAGGATCTCCCACACCAGCTTCAAGCCAACTGTATCTGCATCTGAATGTGTCCTTGTGTCCAGCTGTTCTTGAATTCTTGCCTGCTTTTTTTTCCTTTTTTTTTTTTTTTACTGTCTTTCCTCAGCCCTTTATACTGTATAATAGGGATGAGGTCCCTTTTTGCTCTAGCAGCATTAAGTCCACCTTGGTGACACCTTCTTCTTTCAAACATTTCTAGGTATACCAGCCACAGCTACAGCTATTATAAATGTTGGTTCTATTTCATTCCTTTGCCTTTCTTTGGTGCATTATTTCCTTTACACTCTATTTAGACAGGAAATAATTTGGAGCAATGTCTGTCACATCTGAAAACTTGTGTGAAGTGTCATAGGATATCATAGTGTCATACAGCAAACTAATAATAATGAGGATAATGACTTCTTTCGTAGCTGTCAAACTTACTTTGTCAAGAACTCAATTTTTAAAGACGCAGAAAATGAAATGTTTGTCTTGACTTTCTGCCAAAACCATAAAATTTCAAGTGGGTATGAATTTCATTTATTATCATTATTTTCACTCATTTATATAAGCAATCTGCAAGTATGTTATATATGCAAAAGAACATTAAGTGACATGTTGTCAGTTTATAACTAGTTTCATACTGTTAAAATTGTGATTAATACTGTGTCTGCTGTAACTCTCCATGGTGGTGTCTTGCTAATGCCTGCACTTAACTACATTAGCTTAATCGCATTGCCTGCTGATTCAGGATTTACCTGCTTTCTCTTTGACAGTTTTTTGTTCACATTAGTTTAAAAAAAATTAAATTCCATGAAAAGATAATATATTTTTTCCACTTTACAAAGTATTTTTGCTTAAGTATTTGGTTTTTATAACCCCGTGGGGAATAGTTAGATGTCCCTAAGCTGAGGCAATTTCTGTGAGCATTTAATTGTAAGAGTACAGAAATAGTATTTCACTGAACTTCATGAGTTGGTTCCTATATAACTGAGAAAATTACATGTCCTACTTTACATATATATATATATATATAAAAAATAAGCTTGAAATCATAAGTAAGGCTGTTTTGAGAAGGTTGAAGAAAAAAATAACAAAAACTAAGTACAAATATTTTTTAGGCCTTAAAGATGATTTTGTACAAAAGCAAAACACAATAACATCTGCCTAAAAAAGCATTCATCACTGTACAGAATACTGAGAAATAACTTCAAAAATATATGAGCAGCAGCTTATTCTAGCAGATAAAGCAGAATCTGCTGTTTGTACATATCTGATCAGCCATAAAGCATCTTACATAACAGGACATAGGTACATTTAGTTCTTTCTTCTGCTGTGATTAGACACAGGATCATCTCATTATACAGCTGAGTGAAACCAGAAGAGACTCTTCACTTTGTTATAAAACTCACAGTTGGAACCTTTTTTTTTCTCCTGTTTCCAAAAATACATGTAAGCACATTATAGGAGGCCTGGGAAACCTCTCTGCAGACCTCACACAAAAAATACTATGTACGTATGAAGTAGGTACTTGGTGACTTTGCAAATTTTGAGAACTGTTAGGGTTGTACGCACTACCTGTTCGAAGACCTTTAGCAAGGAGCATCACAGACAAACCCTTTTCAGGATCGGTAGAATGTTCTTATGGTCCCATCTGGACTTAAAATATTTATTTTGATTTCTGTATTACTTAGGAATTATGCTCATCACAATTCTCCTGCTTCATTTGTTTTGCCGTGCTACTAGCCACATTAATGAACTTGGTTGTATCCTTTCAAGACATTTAGGTGTCCATTTCTGGGTAGGCTTTCATCCACTGCAACTTCAGAAAAATGATGTGTCTATATACAATCTAGAGGGTAGGCTTCCTGATGCCTAATTTGGTGAGGGGCTGAAACTGGAGGTCCTGACCATCAGTGATGGAGTGACAGAGATGGGAAAGGAGGTAAGAGCCTTCCAAATAGTATACTTACTTCTTTGCTGTCACTGGTCTACAAAGCTAGTTCTATATTATCAATTTAAACAGTGCCAGAAAGCATTGCCAAGCCCTGGAACAAGAGCTGTACTGACAGTCTGAGCCAAATTCTTGGGCACAGCTCAGATCACAGTGTGGCCAGGCAACCATTCCCAAAGGGTGGTTTGAAATCAGCCACTGTGTTTTAGGAAGCAAAAGCATTAATAGTGTGGACTGGGGCTCTTCTGTGCCATTTGGCTTCAATGCCCAAGTGTGGTCCTTAACATATTTGTTTACTAGTATAAATATGGTCCAAATGAAATGTAATCAAGGGATTGAATAGCACCAGTTCCTTTTCCTTAACCTGGCTTCTTGACTGCTTAACCAAAATTGAGTGAGAGCTTGCCATTTCTCTTTACACCTTTGGTTTCTAAACTGCTTACCTGATTCTTTAAATTTTTCTTGCCATAATATCAGGAGAATTCTACAAGCCATTCAGTGCTCAGACCATAAACCAATTCAGAGATTCCTGATACCCTATTATTTAAAAATGAGAACTGACCAAAGCTAAATTGTGAACTCATCTCTCATAATGTTGAGAAATTATTCCCTGAAAGATCATTTTTTATTTCAGTGAAGCTGGTAAGGGAACAATGACATGTTAAAATACAGATTTTTTTCACTTTTAATGTTCTTAATGAAAGTTTGTGCAGACCATGCTTGCTAATTTAATATGACCCAGTGCTAAACTATAGATGAAATTGATGTTTTAATTCATACTATTTGTTTTGAAATGCATATATGTAGAATTTTATATAACCTCCAAAACCTAATGAATTCTCTTTGAGAATTAAACCCACTGATGTCAGATCTGCCCAGAAACTAAATAAAATCAACAAAAGCAAGAACATTATGTGCCTTTTAAAACATAGGTATGTTACTACAATGTTACTGGTGGAAATTCAAAGCCCAGCGTGCTACATCTATACAACCAGGTTGGCAATTAAGTTCTTTTATTTGCCGTGTGTCTAGAAAAGCTTTCACTACTTATTTGTTAAGCCAAATGATTTTTTCAGTATTCCACACCCTCTTGAAACTGAATGGGTTGAGCCCCATCAGTCAATATTGACTCCTCTACCATTTATTGTGTTTAAGAAAGCTGCTGTGGAAGCTGTCTCATGCTGTAGCAGAAAAGCAGCTTCAGCCTGTAAATCTCTTGCTAGCTCACTTCTAAGACTTACATATTAATATATTATGAATTATCTTCTGGATTGCATCATGTATTGCCCTCCAGTATGAAAAATAATTCATCAGTTTCTGTAGCCACCTCCATAATCTTAACCCAGATGTGATCTGCAGTATATTCACTTGTCTTATAACTCACTTGTAAACAGACAATCAATCTATCTTGGTCCAACAGAAAAGCCTGACTGTACCCTAAAGGCAATGCAAAGTTTCTCCATAAAATATTACACCCCCATTTTGTCCTAGGGAACAAAAAGGGGCCCACACCATTCTGTAACAACTACATAGTCTTTTATCAACAAAGGAATCTTTTATATCAAATCTCTCTTATTGTCTTTATCATAAAAAAATCTATAGCATAATTCATAAGAAATACATGACAACTAAGGAGAACATTGTATGTGTTAGGGTTATGGGTCACTGCTATACACAACTGTATATAGTACCATTATGCCACTTCAAAATGATGTTGTTCAACTTGGAAAATGCTTTTAGAAGTTACAGATCAGGAAATACAAAGTCAATTTTATGCACAATTTTTAAATCAGGTTGGGTTTCAAACTAATAATTCATCTATAAAATATACCCCAGAGATACACCAGGAATGTTCTCTTCTTATGATAGGGGACCTCTCAGCAGTATAGCACAAGAATTATCTGGAAAAAAACCTCTGCTTCATTTTATTTAACCAACGGAACAGCAACAGAGCCTTATTAAAGTACCAGGACCAGCCAGAAAGCAAGTGCCCTTGATGTTCTTTTCATTCCCATGAACAAAGGCTCAAACCACAGCACTGAGATGCAATCAGTTCCAGAAGACCTTCTTCACCTCTATTCAAAATAAAAGTGGCACTTGGAATTTCATCATCTGGATCAATTTTCTTTCCTGGAGTTTGGTTGCAAGACACCAAGAAGATGGGTGACTCGTTATGTATTTCTGATTTAAAACTTATTTACACGCAAGATAGAATCACACTTGAATAAATAGATTCAGTTTCGTCCAAAATGAATCATGATGGACGAAATACATCATTAATCATTATGGAACTACACACAATATGTTGTCTCTCTTATTTTAAAATTCACAGAGCTGAATCCTCACGTACAATAGGACAGGGTTGCAAAGTGGCCTAATACAAGCGACATATGTAAGTTCAAAGGGTCAGGAACTAGAGAAATGTAAAATTTCCAACATTAAACTAAATTTTTTTTTTAAGTTTAAAGTTAAATTTAAATTTCCTTCTCTACTGGGAAGTAAGACACTCTTTCTCTGAGTAATGGAACAATAATTCCACTTTAGAATTAATAAAATAGGAAAAGGAGAAAATAAATTGGATAACAGTTTATTGGTTTAAACATTCAGAACCTTTTTTTTGTTTGTTTGTTTCTCGACTGTCTGCTTAGAAAGAAGTTCAGCTTATTTGTACACAGATGACACATTTACCTCCCTTTTTCTTGCAATTCCATATGGCTCCCTTAGGAACGTTATGACTGCTTAGTCTGAGGTACACAAAGACGGAACAGATGACTACTGGAAAGTAAAAGTATTTGTAACTAATTCTTGAGCTTCTGATGGAGTTGTGCCTCTGTAACATTCCCTCCACCCCTCTCAATCTCCTAAAATACTATAAATGAGCATGAACTACAAGGTTTGCGGGAGACGTTTATTCAGTTTTCCATAGAGCTGCTATATGAAGGGAGGACTGTAGAAATAAATTATCATTGAGAGTGACTCTTAAAGAGTAAAAGGCAAAAATATTATTTCATTGAGTGGTGTACTTTGCATTTCTAGAGTTTGAACCTTTAAAGTTCACTCATAGACACTGCCTTTCGCAGATGTCATGGGGACTGTCAGTAATTTTTGTTTCAAGACAAGGGAAATGGTTAATGAATTCAGTTGATAGTTGCTATCTTGGATAAAGAAGGACAGCAGACACACGTAAGAGTAAAAGCATGATCCATTAGCAGTAACTAAACATATAAGTTAAAAAGGCAGTTCTCTTGATTAGCAAGAATTGTGTAAAGATACTAAAATCAACTTGGTATTTTATCTGGAGGATGATCTGAGAGTTGATTCAGAGAAGTAAAATACTTTGTTTTCTCTCATTGGTGGCTGGCTACTTGTCTGCACTCATATGGTGTACAAAATGTTCTTTCAGAATTAATTTTCTAAAGCCAGGCCATTACTGATTAAGTAAGTTCATGTGGGCAGTTCCAAGGGGACAAGGATTTTGTCACCTCCCCAAATAAATGTTTCAAATACAAAGTTTCTTAAGTCAGATTCTACCCCACTCGTGAACCTTGCCCCCATCATTAGCAGATACAAACACTTCCAAAGAGTTGCACTGGAGCAGACAGTGTCAGGTAGACATGGTAGTGTGTCAGGACAGATAAAAAGCAAACAAGAGGAGAGATTATCAGCAGAGCTACCAGTGATGCATTGAAGTCAATAGCACTGTAAGAGGAAACATGCATCCAGTGCAGCTGTAGTTTTTATTTGTAAAAATATTACAACTACTGTTATTATCAAGAATAAAATGTAGAAGAATGACTGTATCTGTAAAAACCTACAACAGGCTCACTACAGTATTTTTGGCTCCTGGTGAACAATGCTATAATAAATTTATCAGGCAAATAAGGAGACCCAAAGAAAACAGCTTTGAAAGATTAGTAAGTTCAGTATCATATAGAGTAACAAACACCTGAAAAAAAAAATTAAAACTTGATATTGAGATGATATTATGCAACTGCTTTTGTTTCCAGTTTAGAAAATTAATATTTGAATTTATTATATTCTATACAGATGGTATTTATAGGGCTTTGCATCTTTCACGGTGTAGAACAGTGTGCTGGCTTGCTACAAAACATTCAGGGTGTCAGTTCAGTACTTTCTGGCTTTCTCTTTTTTCCCTTTAGAAAGACTGATCTTTAAAGTCTATTGCAAGGTGCACCATTTTGCCTTGGGTTTGTAAAAATTATGAGATTTTCTTTTTTTTTTTTTTTCTCTCTAGAGTATTTTAAAAGATAGCTTATTTGAATGGATGTTACTACTTTCATTTGTGCCATTTCTTTGGTTTGCCCAAAATAATAAATAGGAACACTTGTTTTTAAACACTTGTTTTTAAACAAGTGTTCATACAGGTACAGTAAATGTATGGCAGGTCTTACCTGCTTCTCATGGTAACAAGGCTCCCGAGTCTCTTCTTGGTGGGCTATCCATCTCTTCTCTGTTTAAACCTCTTTGGCCCCACTGTCTCCATCCATAGTCATAGGTAGCACAGCTCCCCATATCTGGGCCAGCAGCACTCTGTTTTTCTTACACTTCTTAGGTCTAGAGGTAGATGTGGGAGGGGGATATCAGATGCATCCCATTCTCTGCCTTTCCCCAGATCTGCAGGGGAGCAGCTATATGTCTGTTCTTACTGAAAAGATCATTCTATGAAGTTCCCATCATGAAGAACAAAAGATTTAAGCCAACAGAGACCTTATAGCTTCAGAACATGCTCAAAGGTGAAAGTCAGACTGAACCGTTGCAGAGGAGAGATCATAAAAGAGAAGCAATGAAACAAAGATGCCAATTCTGCAGGAGGGTCAGACTGTAGGTAGAAGCAGGGGAGGATTCATATTATATTAAAAAGCCAATTACTGGATCCAGTCTCTGAAACAAGCTGAGTAATTTTAATCAGAAAGGGCAAGACTAGAAAGAAAAGGACATCATGTAGTTAAAACAAAAAACAAAGAAAGAAAAGGAAAATAAAAAGATCTATTTTAAAAAAGGTATGGAAGAGCTGAATTATAATAGAATTGAGTCACAGAAGACTGAAAATACAAAGTGCTTCTTGAAAAAGATGTCTTAGTTGGTCTTTCCAAAAGATGACCACAGAGAGCATAGAAATTAGCTGTACTTTAAAGAACTTCTGTAGCCACATGGAAAATTTTGCAAATAATTTAGAGGTCTTTGATGTGCTTTATCTTAGAATTTGAACATTATAAAGTGTGAAGTTTAATGCTAGAATATTCTCACGCAGTTCATCTCATGGATAACTGCTTGCCTTCACCTGAAAGGGTGGTAACATAACAATGACTGCAATCTGAAAGCCTTAATAGGTGTGAAGTCCTACTTCTCAATTTCAGTGCAATGCCTTCACTTGCTTACCCCACATGCACCTCACTTCCAGCCGCAGATTTAGAAGTCATCTCTATTGCTAGTCTTGCTCCATGATGGAGGTACTTAAGTTGCTTCAGAAGGAGCTGGTGGGCCTGTCTAGTGGAAGGTGTCCCTGCCCACGGCAAGGGGGTTGGAACTAGACGATCTTTAAGGTTCCTTTCAAACATTTTATAGTGGGGATCTAAGACTTTGTGTTTTTCTCTTGACTTCTAAATTTATAAAACTTGCATGTTCAAGTTAACAGTTTTATGCTTTATGATAAATATGCAAGCTTTGTTATTTACTGGAGGCGCCTACGTGGTTATAAGCAAAATGGCATAACATTATTTTCCCTTCTTACTTCATGTCTTCTTATTCACCCACACTTTAAAATGTAATTCTCAAATTCTGAAATATAGTGAGCAGTAGAAGTTTATTATAAATGTTTTCTGCGTGAGAGAAGACACTAGAGTTCTCTAATACCAAAAGATGAAAGGCAACAGTGAGCAGAGATTTATACCCATGTGTCTAATACAATATGATGGGATAAAAATCCAGTGGCATTTTAGAGATGTGTGCCCAGAGGATTCATGAAGTGAGAAAGAAGCAAGCCTTTCATCTACCGCCACTTGACTACTTTCTAACCAAACACAAAATTGCCAGAAAATTATTGACAAACTGGAGGATTTTTAGAGAAAAAGGGTTAGAAAGGGTGGTAAGGAGTTAAGTGCAGTGTGGTAAAACAATTGAGGGAAGACAACAGTAGCAGTCTAAGGAAGAAAAATGTTGTAAACCGTACGATAGATCTATCTAATCTAGCATTAGATAGATTAATCTAGTGCCTGACATTGTCCTGTCAGGCACTTTTTTCCCTGGGGCATCCCATTCCTGAAAATTAGCATGAACAGGCAATAGAAACAAAGCAACACTCTTTTATAAGTAAGGACAACACACATCCTGTCTGGGCTACAAGCTACTGCTCTCTTACCTACAAGCTACTGCTCTCTTACCTACTGTCTAATGTGATTTCTTCCTGACAATGAGGTAGCTGGTTTTATGACTTTTTTGTTTACTCCAGTGGAATTACTGGGCTTTCTGCCCAGTTTGTTTCTCTGGTCTTTCTGCCTACATGACACATGGATCAGCAGCTGGCTAACTCTTTGCTTGCTAGAAAAGAAGTAGCAAATCTCCATCTTTTAACATCAGTATGGTTAAAACCATACTCTTGTCCATAAGCCACAAACACAGTCTGAACTATAACAGGCAGGGTGAAGATTTTTCGTGTTTCCTGAAGGCAGCCTAAGATGCCCAGGTTTCCTCAAATGAAGACCAGAAACCTTGAATAATTTGAGGATAAATTGCATAACTTAGTGACCTGAGGTCAGTGCAATGTATACTGATGATCTTAAATGATGATAATTTGAAACTCTTGTTTTTATGAATGGACTGATACTACCAATATTAATTTTGTATTTTTCTTTTTTATTTTCCCCAGATTTGAATAAGCTGGAGTGTCCTCCAGATGTAAAACCTGGGACTGAAAATAAGGTGGGGTTTATAAGTACTGAAAGAAGAGAAAATAACCCCTCTGGAAGGGAACTAAAAGTCCTATTTCTAAGGACAGTCTCTTACATGTTGTTAAAGAACATAAATATTTCCCAAACAGGACCTTATCAAAATATTGGAAAGAAGCCAGAAACACAGGCTGCAAATACTTACAAAAATGGGTATGGATCTTAGCAATCTGAAGCCATTGACCTTTTTCTCAACATAGCAGAGTGTCTATATAAGCATTTAAGACTTAAGTGTGTTGGAAGACATGCCTAGACTTAAATATAATTATTAATGTAAAGAATTACCAAGGTCATTATAATACACTAATTCATATAAATGTCACATGTCGTGTGGTTTATGGTAAGCTGTGAAATAAAGTCACATAAAACATATGACCAGAGAATCATTTAAAAAGTATTGCTCACACAGAACTGACAAATTGCACTGGTGAAAGCAAGAAAAAACTTGTTACAGAAAGGGATACCACAGCAACATATGCATATAGATGCTGATGAATGTAAAGGACCAAGAGAATAGATGTCTAGGATAGGATTCATCTTGCTTTGGTGGCTAATTTTGAGATTGCTTGTTTCTTATTAGTGCTGACAGAGATCTAGTAAACAAGCAAAGGTATATAGAGGGTGGTTTACCTGGTGGCTATTTTAGACTACAATGAGTTGATCTCTGGACTCCATTGACTAGATCGTTACAGACTAGAGTAGAGCCAAGCCGTTTGCTCCTATACAGGCATTTGCCCTGCAGCTAACCAGGTTAAGATGAGATGAATTTAGCTCCTAATTTGAGGTATATTCTACCTTATTGTTGAATGAATGCAAAAAAAAAAAAAAAATAAAAGGAAAAGAAATGGAAAAGGCTGGTATTGTTAAATAACGAAAATAGAATGAGAGAATCAAAATAAGAAAAAAATACATGAAATTAACTATGCTGGTGGAAAATAAATATTTTTCTCCATTTGACAACTGTCTGTAATTCCAACTCCATTTTACCTATTAAGGTTATTTCAATGGAGATGTGATTATATGACTAGGTTAGCCATCACTTTTTTAGCCAATTTTACATTTATATAATGTGTTCAATTACATTTTATGAAATTATAATTAGATACTTTTATATTTCTTTTTTGTCACTGGCTATATTTTATTAGAATTAAAGTAGCACCACAGCTTCATAAATTTCAGGTGTTATTCTTTGCCTTGATTTACTTTCTTTGTAGCTGTTCAGAAAGGAAATAGAATTTTTGATGACTTAATAAAAATAGATCAATCATAAATACACTATTAAGATGAATAATAGATAAGTATTATGAAGGTAACTTATCCTTTAAAGATAACATTTGCTTGTTATGGCTTAAGGTTTCAAAATACAAATTCAGACCACATCAGGTGACTGGCTGATGACCAATAATTTTCCTGTGAATTCTAAGAATGGCTAAGTTAAAAAAATGTTTCCTTTGCCTCATGCCAAAAAAAAAGAAGCAAGAAGAGAAAATATCTTAGAATCTAGTCAGTAATTCTGAGGGAACATACTTTTCCTTGTAAGGTGCAACAAGCTAAAGTATTGGAAGTTGATCTGTTCTGTGAGGTTTGTACACAAGGGATACTCACACACACACTAAGCAGGGTGTTATTCTGTTGATGGAAAGCATGGCTCAACTGGTTCAACTGGGTAGTATTGGTCTGGGAAAAGAGGATTTTTGCTTTGTGAGACTGAGAGGTCACTGAACTGTTGCACACCATTTCCTGGGTCATCTCATCAATATAGGTTAACTGTTAAAGAAAAGAACACATTTTTAAAAATTATGCTATAACACTGTATTTCATTTTTGTGGTGTCCTCACTGCTGTCAGAGTGAATTGTGTGTGTTGTGTGTCAAACTCTGCATCACGAGATGACTTCAGATGAGGTCAGATCTGCCTTGTAAAGACCTCAGTACCCATCACCATTACAAACTGTGCCTACAGTAACAAATAGTGTTATCTGAAAGGAGTTGATGTGTACAGTGAGATAGGTAGTGTGGAGGACCTGATATCCATACTACGGATAAGATTTTCCTTACACTGTCTCTAGCCTCAGCCCATGGACTCAGTGAGCATTACCAGGTGAAAAGCATTTGGTAGATATTGGGAATGTACCCAGTTAAATGCATCTGAAAGGAATCTGCCTTGAGTGGTGTGAGGCTCATCCATGAAGCACAGCGAGAGGGACAGCTGGGAGATCAGCTTCAAAAGTGCACCCTGTCTGAAGTAATATGCTAATATAAATATACTCACAGAAGAAGAGTGTTACTCCAAGAGCAAACTTGGCCAGC
Source organism: Neopsephotus bourkii (assembly GCF_033783945.1). Classification (NCBI taxonomy): domain Eukaryota; kingdom Metazoa; phylum Chordata; class Aves; order Psittaciformes; family Psittacidae; genus Neopsephotus; species Neopsephotus bourkii. The sequence continues at coordinate 1,985,178 of NW_026902234.1, read as the reverse complement.
AAATACTTCAGCCTCTGCAAATGCCAGAGAGGTTAGATGGGACTTTATTGGTCATAGTTTAAAGCTCAGACTTGTATATGTTATCAGAGTCTTTTTTAGTTACCTCAGTATTTGAGCAGAGCAAGGACTCAGCCCCTCTTTGCCTTTATTCCTCTGATGTAAGGTGGGAATGACGATCTCCCTGTCCAAGGGAAATCATGAAGATGAGGAAAAAGACTGTGAAGTACTTCAGATGCTGTGGTGATGAAAAATAAAGTTAGACAATCTTTTATAACAGTACAGAAAGTGTTTCATTAATCATTTTGAAAGGGCTGTCTAATAACGTTCCAGTAGTAATAAATTAGGAAAAAAGACCAAAGTGTAAATTACCCAGGGGAAAAGCAAAACACAAGGAAGTAGAGGAAGGTTCTCAGTGTTGCAGAGCTCAGCCTGTGATCTGTATCAGCAGCCCTAGCAGCATGAAGGAGGAGCTTTCAGCAGCACAACCAGGTGAGGCTATGTTGTTGCTCTTCTTTGCCTGCTCAGATGACTATACTCTTGATAGCTCTGGAAGTCCCACATACTGATATTTCCTCACTGAGAAAAACATGAAACCATAGTGCAGAAAACTGTATACTTAGACACTGCAAAAAGTGTGTTTTCTTTTGAAAAGAATAAAAAAAAAAAATCAGCAAGGCCTAATTTGTAGAGGAAAAAAAAAATCAAATCCACCTTCTCCCAAATGTCTGATTAATCTTATCCAATACGGAAGTATACTATCAGGCCATAGCTAACCATTACACAGTCTGAATAGCTTACATAGGAGCTAGTGACCAAGGCTCATACCTAGATATTACTTTACAGGTTCTGTGAATAATGAGACATTTAAGAGAGTTTCCTTTCAGATGATATATCAACAACAAGCAAGATTTAATTCCTTGAGTTCTTAAAGTTTTATTGACAGATCTTACCAGGTCAAAAACTCAATTCTGCCAGAGTTATTTCTTTCATTTTTAAAAGCAATGTGCCCTTCACTCAGAGATTAAAGCAGACAACCTCTCTTAATTTAACTTTCCAATATTCATTTGCAAGGCTATCACTTGTTTTCATTTTTCTAGACAAGCAGCTACTGTTCACCAGCCCATGCACTTGAACTGCAGACTGTATCTGCATGAAACTCATAATTCAAACCACAACAGCATGCAAGAGCCCATTTGGAAAATGATGCCCATCAGGAAGAGATTCATTTCTCTGCATGAATTTTTGGCAACACTCTATTCTTCATAATTTGTACTGCAACTGCTCTCGTTTACTGGCACTGCAGGTGTACCATTGTGTGTTCATTTTTAACTGTAGGTGATTAAGGGGAAAAAAAAATCCCTCAAAGATAAGTTGTCTATTCTATCTTTGTCAGGTTTCCTAGTGCTTGACTTACCACTTTTCCAGTCTGAGTCAGCTTGACTATGGTATTAATGAGAAAAGGAGCATCATCAAATGATGCTTGAAAAGATCTTGAAAAGGTCTTGAAAAGATCATCAGACTGTCATTTGGATGAGGAATGAGTACTATGATCTACAACTGGATGTGACCAAACCAAGTACCATATCTTCACAGAACATAGCCTGTATGAAATAAATGCAAAGCTACATCTATTTGCAAGAGTGGGACTTCATTATCAGAAAAACTTGTTCATCCTCCTGGTCTCCTGAAACAGGGTTATTCAAAGATTTTGTGCAGGCTGATTAGTCACACTTCTTCAGTGCTTTTACTCAGAGATTCCATATTTGAAAATAATTAACGTGTCTCAGAAAGAACTTTTCCTCATGTTTCATTCCAAAAAAAGAAAAAGTAGAAAAAAAAAAAACAACTAAATAAATACTCTAAAACTGATTCCTAATAACTTATTCATATGGTGTCACAGAGAATCAGAAAGTTGAATTCAAAAGGCACACCAGTGTGACGGGAACTATAAGGTTATTCACAAGCAGTGAGGTTAGGGTGCTCCATTGTTGAGTGTATTTGTAGAGGCTCCAGCAAAAAACAGGATCTTAGGAGAATAAGAAAAAATGCAGGCCACTTCTTTTTCTGACAGTCTAACTAATATGTAGGCAAGTACTCAGATTTCTTTTGATCCAGTTATTGTGAGTGCTAACATTAAGGCAGCAAATATCTCTTTGTGCATTCTCATTGCAGAAATGTAGAACTCTTGAGGACTACCCGTGATTATAATTGGGCATGTATTAGAAAATGTGAATTGGCACCTAAAGTAAATGCTGGCACAGCTCCATTGACGAGCTACAGTCACCTGGGGGAAAATAAAAGGTTATATCATGTGAATAGATCATGTTCTTGCCCATCCTAGCTACTTGCTACTAAAAGTCTTTGTCCATTTAATATCATTCTCTCTCAAAAAGGACAGATGTTCCAGGTAAATGCAATTATCCAAGTCAAAAAGGCAAATCTGTAAAAGGAAACTCAATCACTCAATCTTCAGAAAAATGCAGGAGAGATACAGAGTTATCTGTATAGATAGGAGAGATAATTCAGACCTGCATCTAAACCAAGCTTTTTCAAAGCTTATTTGGAGATTTCTTTTAAAGCAGAAGCTTCATAGAACTGTGTACATTTTGCATGTTCTCTTTACATCTCATAAATTTTGGTTTTCTTCTGATAGAAAGGAAATGGTAATCTTAGCAGAAAATTACTTTGATGGAAATAATGCACTGGAATGCACTTCAAAAAAGTGAATTTATAATACCTTATAAGCATTGTAACTAACTAGTCACATTTGAGGCTAAGTCACAGGTTACATGAAGAAAAATTTCAGGGAAACATGGGGAAATCCACCTGGATACATGTAGCTTGCTGAAGCCCTGCTAACTGCCTTCAAAGCAAACACATGATAGTGCAGCCACACTGAGTTTGGGACCTGAGCTAATATCCCTGCAAAGCACTGCATTATTCATACTCCTTTCTATGAGAGAGGCTCAAGGAGTTAGGAGGAAATGCAGCACCATGTCTTTGGTAGCTTTCCATGCAACCATTACTATGATTCCCGATGGAGCTTTGACCATGCTTAGACAAACTGACTGCAACAGAGGGTGGGACTTAGTTGCCTACCTGCCTTATCAAAACCACTTAGACACCCTGATGTGGCTGTGACATCTGTGCAGGACTGGCAAATGAACACAGGAGATGTTTTACCTTTAGAGAAGAATCTGGAGGACAAGAGGATTATCCCATGGCACCTAAGTGGAATTGAAGATCTATGACTAGGTCCTGGAATCCTTCCCAAAGTGTCAGAGTGCTTCAGAGCAGTGACTTGCTTTGAAATATATCTAAGAACTAGCAGGAGAATTGGAAAAATAAAAGCACTTTTAGGGTGTACTTTTTATCTTGCAATTGCGTACTTCTGTCATTATCATAATTCTGGGAAATGACAACTTTTAAGAACATGTTGTTTTGTCCTTTTAAACTTGTCTTCTCAACTACAAGACAGGCTTTATTTAAAAACATTGGGGAACAGCAAAACAGCATTAACAAAAATGGACTTACAGTGATTTGTGTTTTCTCCTGAAACCCCTCCTTCATTAATCTTATACTGCTCACTTCATAGTTGCATATAATTCATGGAAGATTTGAGAAATATCATTGTCTATTTTGGCCTGTGGCCCGGTGGGCAGAACATGTTTCAGCAAGGCACTGAACTTGGGTTTTCTGCTTCGTAGTTAATTGGTCTAACTACTTGGTTATAGTAAACAAGGAGGTCTGTAGCCCCTGCTGCTAGAAGCAATATATACTGTCCAGTTCTTTAGAAAACTTCTGGTAGCAGCTTACTTTTTAGGAATAAATTTTGTCTCTGGACCCTACATGAACAGAGCTTAAGAATACTTACCTAGGGTCAAAAATACGAAGTTTAAGCAAATACCTGTGCTCAAAGGCTTTTCAGATGTTTGACAGTCTCAGGTACCCAGTTCCCTCTATGCACTCAAGCAGAACTATTTGCAGACAGCACAATCTGATAACAGAAGCTCGAGCAGTGAATCTAACGTGCAGTTGCATCTTCCTTTCATATACCTCTGGTCTTTACTGGACTGGCTTCAAATCCTCAGCAAGGGTTAGTGTTGTTCCCATTAAAATGAGTGAAAGTTTCCCCACTGAAATCAATATAATGAGAATCAGAGTCATTCTCATTAAGTACAATTCCCATAGATTTAGGAGCCCATCATTTTCTACTGACTGCCTATCAGTCAGTATAAGAAATAGACCTCATTATGGAAAAAAACAGCATTGAGCACTGCATTTTCAAAGCATGTCTTAAATATGAACCAATTAACTTCAAAGTTTCCACCTGACTCAGTGACAAATCATGATGACAAACACACTAGTGCTAGTTATGAGCCTTTTTAACCCAGCCTCCATGCCTCAGAGTTAGTCTATAAAAAAGTTTTGAAAGACCCAAAGTTCTACAGTCGTGGTTTATAAGGGAACATGAATCATTTACAAAAAGTAAAATAATGAAAGGATCTTACTCAGAAAGGTATTTTTCCTGTATGAAGCTTGATGTTAAAGCACCAGTAAGTTTATATGCTGCTAAGAGAAATGAAGGGAATAGGACAGTTTCTGAGGACATAAAAGAAGCTTTTTCTTATTCTTCTATAGCTGTCAGAAATTTTGTGACTGATATTTTGTAAGATTAAAAAAATATCTACAGTTATCTCTAGATTTTACATTTTTTTTAATTTGATTTAAAAATTATATTTCATGTTTAAAATGTCTTCTTCTTTTAAGGTTGAATCCTCAGAAATTTTGGGGAGCATGTCCCCAGAATGCCATCTTCTTTACTGTGGAATGAGCAACCCAGGTCATTCCTTGCTTTTCTCAATGTTTTGGAAGCTGGATTAACTTCAGTGAATTGAGAAAAACTAACTGTAAGAGCTAAGACCAAATAAACACTTTTGAAAGCAAAACAAAGCCAAACCATACTTTAAAAAAATGAGCCAAGACTTTCACTACCTCTTTTCCTAATCCAAGTTAAAGATGGCCACATATGTGGGAATATTCCTGATGACTGGAAAAAGTCAGCTGTTACAGTCACTTGCAAGAAGAACAACATGTCAGCCTCACCTTAGTTCCTGGGAAGATGATGGAGCAAATCCCTCTGGAAGCCATTTCCAAGCACAAGACAAGAACAAGACCTGGAAGAGCACGGGCAAACAAATCTGGTTGCCTTCTGAGCTATGGGCAACAGGAAAGCAGTAGATGTTTATGTTGTCTGGGGCAAGGTCTTTGATGTAGTATTTTTACAGCCTCAAATTTTACTCTCAAGCTGAGATATCATTTGGATCAGTGGACTATAAGATGTAGAATCATAGAATACCTAGGGTTGGAAAGGACCTCAAGATCATTTAGTTCCAACCCCCCTGCCATGGGCAGGGACACCTCACACTAAACCATCTCACCCAAGGCTTCGTCCAACCTGGCCTTGAACACTGCCAGGGATGGAGCATTCACAACCTCCCTGGGCAACCTATTCCAGTGCCTCATCACCCTAACAGGGAAGAATTTCCTCCTTATATCCAATCTAAACTTCCCCTGTTTAAGTTTTAACCCATTACCCCTTGTCCTGTCGTCCTGTCATTACAGTCCCTAATGAAGAGTCCCTCCCCAGCATCCCTGTAGGCCCCCTTCAGATACTGGAAGGCTGCTCTGAGGTCTCCACGCAGCCTTCTCTTCTCCAGGCTTAACAGACCCAACTTTCTCAACCTATCTTCATATGGGAGGTGCTCCAGTCCCCTGATCATCCTCGTCGCCCTCCTCTGGACCTGTTCCAAAAGATCCATGTCCTTTTTATGTTGAGGACACCAGAAGTGCACACAATACTCCAAGTGAGGTCTCACAAGAGCAGAGTAGAGGGGCAGGATCACCTCCTTGGACCTGCTGGTCACGCTCCTTTTGATGCAGCCCAGTATACATTTGGCTTTCTGGGCTGCAAACACACACTGACACCGGCTCGTGTTCATTTTCTCATTGACCAACACCCCCAAGGCCTTCTCCACAGGGCTGCTCTGAATCTCTTCTCTGCCCAGCCTGTAGCTGTGCCTGGGATTGCTCCGACCCAGGTGCAGGACCTTGCACTTGTCATGGTTAAACTTCATGTATGAAAGACTAGACCACTGAGCTCAAACGATTTTGATCAGCAATAGAAAATCCAACTGGTCACTAGCTACTAGTGATGTCTTTCAGGAATCAGCATTTGCCCAATGCCTTTTTTCAGGGGTGTTGTCCAGGAAGCTAGGGACAAGGTTAGAAAAGCTAAGGTCCACTTAAACTTGGCTAGGGATGTTAAGGATGACAGCAAGGGCTTCGTAGGTACATTGCAAATAAAAGACAGACTAGGGACAGCATGGGTCCTCTCTGGGAGCTATCAGGAGAACTAGCTACACAGGATTTGGAGAAGGCTGAGGTTCTGAATGACTTCTTTGCCTCAGTCTTCACTGGCAAAGGCTCTGACCGCACTACCCAAGTATTGGAAGGCAGATGCAGGCACTGTGAGAATGGAGACCTTGGGCCCACTGTAGGAGAGGATCTGGTTCGAGACCATCTTAAGAACCTGAATGTGCACAAGTCCATGGGTCCTGATCTAACCCATCCGCAGGTCCTGAAGGAGCTGGTGAATGAAGTTGCTAAGCCACTATCCGTCATATTTGAAAAATCGTGGCAGTCAGGGGAAGTTCCCAATGACTGGAAAAAGGGAAATATAACCCCCATTTTCAAGAAGGGGAAAATGGATTCCCTGGGGAATTACAGACCAGTCAGTCTCACTTCTGTGCCTGGCAAAATCTTGGAGCAGATTCTCCTGGAAGGCATGCTAAGGCACATGAAAAACAACAAGGGGAAATCCTGCCTGACAAATCTGGTGTCCTTCTATGATGGGGCTACACAACTGATGGACAGGGGTAGAGCAGTTGATGTCATCTACCTGGACTTGTGCAAAGCGTTTGACAGTGTCTCACACAGCATCCTTGTCTCTAAACTGGAGAGACATCAATTTGATAGGTGGACCACTCAGTGGATAAAGACCTGGCTGGATGGCCACACACAAAGAGTTGTGGTCAATGTTTCAATGTCAGGCTGGAGACCAGTAACGAGTGGTGTCCCTCAGGGATCGGTGTTGGGACCAGTCTTGTTTGACATCTTCGTCGCTGACATGGACAGTGGGATTGAGTGCACCCTCAGCAAGTTTGCCGATGACACCAAGCTGTGTGGTTCGGTTGATACGCTGGAGGGAGGGAATGCCATCCAGAGGGACCTTGACATGCTTGTGAGGTGGGCTGATGCCAACCTCATGAAGTTTAACCATGCCAAGTGCAAGGTCCTACACCTGGGTCGGAGCAATCCCAGACACAGCTACAGGCTGGGCAGAGAAGAAATTCAGAGCAGCCCTGCAGAGAAGGACTTGGGGGTGTTGGTCGACGAGAAACTTCACATGAGATGTCTTCAGTGTGCGCTTGCAGCCCAGAAAGCCAACCGTATCCTGGGCTGCACCAAAAGGAGCGTGACCAGCAGGTCCAAGGAGGTGATCCTGCCCCTCTACTCTGCTCTTGTGAGACCTCACTTGGAGTATTGTGTGCACTTCTGGTGTCCTCAGCATAAAAAGGACATGGATCTTTTGGAACAGGTCCAGAGGAGGGCGACGAGGATGATCAGGGGACTGGAGCACCTCCCATATGAAGATAGGTTGAGAAAGTTGGGTCTGTTCAGCCTGGAGAAGAGAAGGCTGCATGGAGACCTCAGAGCAGCCTTCCAGTATCTGAAGGGGGCCTACAGGGATGCTGGGGAGGGACTCTTCATTAGGGACTGTAGTGACAGGACAAGGGGTAATGGGTTAAAATAAAACTTAGACAGGGGAAGTTTAGATTGGATATAAGGAAGAAATTCTTTACTGTGAAGGTGGTGAGGCACTGGAATAGGTTGCCCAGGGAGGTTGTGAATGCTCCATCCCTGGCAGTGTTCAAGACCAGGCTGGACGAAGCTTTGGGTGAGATGGTTTAGTGTGAGGTGTCCCTGCCCATGGCAGGGGGGTTGGAACTAGATGATCTTGAGGTCCTTTCCAACCCTAACTATTCTATGATTCTGTGTTTGCAGACAAAGCTAAATTGTGCATGATTGGTATGCTGGAAGGCAGTACTGTTCCCAGGCATGTTGACATGCTGGAGATATGGGATGATAGGAAGCTCACAGAGATGTTGAACATCAGGTTTAGCAAAGGAAAATGCAAAATCTTTCAGCTGGGGGTGATTAGTCCCATATATCAGTATAGGCATGGGGCAACTGGCCAGAAGACAGTTTTGCAAAAAAAGACTGATCCATAAAGATCATTGATGCCAACTCTCTGCTCCTTACAGGACTATCTAAAACTGAACATATGGCTAAGAGCATTGTTTTATTACTGTTTTATAACTGAAGTTATGAAGAAGGCTGAACCAGTTTCTTCTGAGAGATGCACAGGAATAGGACAAGAAGGCATGGATACCGGGTGAAATGTAAGAAATTCCAGACATAGGGGGAAAATTTAAAGGAAAAGCTATCTAAATTTTGAAAAATGTTGCACAAAGATGTTGTTAAATTTCCATCCCTAGTGATATTCAAACTACAGCTGGGCACAACCCTGAGCAATATGGTCTGACTAGACCCTCTTTGAGTGAGGTATTAGACTAGATGACTATCAGGGTTTTCCTCCAACCTAAATTATTCTGTGATTCTGTGGTGCTATGAAACGAGGGCAGAACAGTAGAAAGGGCTGGAGCACACATTGCCCCTGAGAATAGCACTGGATAGGGTAAACTCTTGTACCCAGGATCTGGGCAGAACTCACAGCTGAGTTACCAAGTTACTGTCCTACTGATTTCCTCTACTTTTAGTGTGCATCCCCTTCTGTTGACAATTAGGATATTGTGGTGAGCAAGCAGTTTGCCATGAAAACTGCTTACAGTGCTTCTGTGCTTCTAGCATTAGGGTTTTTTCACTTTGTTTTCACTTTTGTTTTTCATCTTGTTTTCTCTGTGTACATTAATTTTTGCACTTGCATAAGAACAAATGAGTTTGTGAAGGTACACTTTTCAGTTTTAGGTCGCTTTCACCCCAAAGACCAGAAGAATCTGCAAAATGGCAAATGAGGCTCACAAAGAAACGCAGGGTATGGTAAATAAGAGGAAATATAGGTATTATTACAGTGACAAGTTCTGAATGGCACCCACAAAAACAACAGAGTGTCTTCTTATTCCCCAGAAAAGGAATGATAATTTTATATTGAAGAGCAGAGTAATTTAAAAAAATGAGGCCTCCTTTAATTTAACATTTCAATATGGCTTAAAAAAGATGAAACCCAGAAAACCTGGAGCCTTTTTGTTCCTCAAATTATAGCTTGCAAAGTCATTACCATGAATATCTTAATCTTTCTAAATGATCATTGTCTTCTTAATCTTCCTTTGCAAAATACACCATCAAAATGGAAATTGAAGAGTAAATTTTTTAGCTGTGAACCATTTTCCTGCTGAATGTCTTGATCTGCGTCTGTATACACACTATTTTCCTGCTTCTTTCTCTCTTGCAGATGTCTAGGTAAACTGTGGTAATTCTTACTTTGCAAATAGTGAGGTTTTTCTACTTGGAAAACCTTTCTTTTCCTCCACACAGGCTTCCCAAGAGAAGCTGAAAATGTTTGTAAATTAATATAATTTGAATTCATTCTCTAAGGAGCACCAGATATTTTAGAGCCCAGAGATGCCATTAAGCTTGCTCTGTCTTTGAGAGAAGGCTGTTGTTTCATCCCATCTCTTTCCCAAATTGAACACTGCAGTCTGTATTTAACTAAACTATTTCTTCCAAACAGAAAGGGCTTGATCTGCTAGTCAGATAGAGTCCACCATTTCTTTTGGGAATTTCATCTCATTGTTTAACGTTTGCACCTAATTTCTTAAATAAATGTGTCTGATATCAGCTTTCAGCTACTAGCACTTGCTACTCTCTACCGGATTAAGGATTATTTTCTTATATAACTTTTTTAAAATCCTGCAACCAAATAACTTTTTGATCTCCTTTTGATAAATTTTTGTATATAACATTTTTTCCTCACCCTTACATGCCTTCGCTTCAGTCTCTTGAATAATTTTTTGCTCAGCCTTATCCAGTTCCTCATTGTATTTGACACTAGAAGTGAGATAGATACACTTCTTTTTCCATCTTACTCTCATTTGATGCTGAGAAGACTGCTTCCATATTCTTCATTTATTATGTATTGTTATGAAGATCACATCAGTCCTTCACTCACAATGTTGCACAGTGATAGTGCCTTTACTGTCTCTGAAATCTTCTGAGAATGCTTACTTTCTACAGTAGGACCACCCCTTCCCTATATTGTTTCATCTTCTTCCTCACTTTGAGGGAGTATTCACCCGACCAAAGGTATTCTCCTGACCAAATCTATATTTACAATGTGGGTGCCCACACTTGAACTACCACTTGCAAGACAAAAGTACAGACATCTGTGAGGCCCTGCCATGCTTCTTGGGGAAGGTATTTAAAGCAGGCCAAATTAAGTCATGCCTGAAATGACATATTCTCTATGTTGATGATAGAGGCAGCTGAGGTGTTTAGCTTTGATGTAGAAAACTAGTAAGTGTCTAAAATGAGGTGTTACCCATCATTCTTGCTTTCACCCACCTTACTCAGGAACCACCTTATGCTATGTTACTTCTCCTTGTGCTTAAATATGTATATAATATATATAATAAATATATATCAAATTATATTTATTTCCTCAGGAGTATACAACACCCACCAAATGCATTGGCATGTTATACTTGCTTCAAGATGAAGTATGAAAATCTGAGTATGTGTTGTTTAGCAGTAATGAATGAAGAATCACTGAGTAGCTGGGACTGCCCTCTGTTCTCACCAAAAGTCATCAGGTCATGACCACAGGTATGAGATACCAGACCTCCACAAGAAGGTCTGGAAGAGTTACCCTAAGTTTTGTGCAATATGTTTTGGACACAGAATGTAATCTTTGTCTTTTAGAAATTGATATGAACTATTTGCTATGTACAATTGTCAGTATCCAGCCCTTTACTGAAGCTCTCAATGAAGTCCGTGTGTTTTCTTCCCATGCATTACATTACATTTATTGCTAGGAGAACAGACTGCATCTTTCCTGGTAAAGTCATTGAGACTTGTGTGACTTACACTCTTATTTATGTGATATCAGGGGATAGTAGGGGATGGATTAATCTAAACGTTGCTTACATTCCCCTGGTGTTCAAATTGACCTTGCTCACCTCTGGAGCACCACAGAGATTTTCTTTTTATCTGTTAAATCCTTTGTTACTTCCTTCTACCATGGCACTGATTTATGTGAGCTGTACTGTGTTGACATTGTGAGTTGCAGTCGTCTCACCTAACTTTTAAAGCCTGCAGTGTCGATGTCTACACATGATCATGTCTTCCCAGGTTTAGTTTAGACTCAGTTGGTTCCTCTGACTGATTTTAAAAGTCCATGTTAAGATTAATTAAATCACATATAGAAAAGCCGCCTTCTCTCTTCTGACGATAAGCCCAGAACATGAAAGTCCAGTGTAAATCTGGACATCTGGTCAGGTGAGTCCCACACAGCACGTCTGGCTGTAATTGGAGCTGGCTGAAAGGCTTCTGTCAGTCCCCTGCCTTCAGTGATAATGGGAATGACAGGAAGAAAAACACATAAGAGGTTGCTTTGTTTTGAAATACTAACTCAATGCATCAGTGAGTCAAAATAAACCAGCATAAATGCATGCTAAGTAGAAAATGAAAACTATTGTTAAGTCATAGCAAAACTCCTCTCAACGGCTGAAATCAAAGGCTCTTCAGTTTTCAGATTCAATTTAAAGGTAACATTTCAAAACATTGAAAGTTTTAATTCAGGTAAAGTCTGGGCTCATTCTCTGTTCAGAATAAAAAAAGTTTTCAGCTGATTTATTTAAATGTTAACATTTAAAATCCAAATGCTCTATGAAGAATAACTTTTATGTATTTCAGAAATGTCTCTGAAAACTGAAAAACTCAGAAGGCAGCAGCACAGCTAAAACAGGTTATTCAAGCATCAATCATTCAGTTTAGTTCTAGGTGAAAAATATTTGTAAATCGATAGCAATCACAGTGAAAAAAAAGCACATTGCCAGTATTTACTGTTGCATAATTGTTGTATCTTCAAACACTTGTACTGCTCAGAAGGAAAAGCTAAGTTATGCCATCAGGCATGATCTTACTCACATGGCCCCCATATCCCATGAGAAATGGTCTAGACAACAACAGCAGGTAAGACAGAAATGTGACAGTAAATGAAGCGTATATGCAAGCATCTGTGTGTGGGTCTGACACCCTAACTGTATAGAGGGCACTGTGCTAAAGAAGATTACGTAGGATTAAATCATCACCAGGGAATTGCACAGACACTTTTGAAAGAAAGAAGTTGGCTTGAAAACTAGTGTAACAAAAGCATAACATACTTGTATCAGAGGAGAGCGTGCTTGGGGTGGGAACAAAGCACTGGTGAAAACCTTCATGGCTCTGGGGCTTCACAACACGTGCCCAGGCAGACTCCCCATGGGATAGGAGACAGGGAAGCAGACAACACCTAGAGGCAGTGACACTGTGGGGGACCCACAGGGTGTGCCTGTGGATTTGTGGGGGCTTCCTCACAGTCAGGGGGTGTTTAGAGCAGCAGGGGTGGCATATAGCCAGAGCAGCCACATCTCTTGTGTGTGTGTGAGATCAGATCTGCCTGGGATCAGCTATAGAAGGGCATTTAGAGATATGTAGGTGCTTATTAACATTTTCTAACAGTCTAGTTTTGGGGTTAACTGTTACATTACCAATATTAATTCTGCATATATGGTTCATGGACTGTCAGTCAATGATTTGTCACTAATAGATCAATAAACTCTCAATTCTGATCTAATTCAAACCATGTGGACTGAGCTGTTTTTCCCTGTGGCATCAGAAAGATCTGCGAATAAACATTTCCCTCTATAGTGCCTTCCCTACACTGTCTTTGCAAACTGTTTCAAAATTACAGTCTTGGCTCCACAGTGAATGAGGTCCTTTTTACAAAAAGATGACTAGAAAAAAACCCAAACAAAACCATATCAGATTTGCAAACTCATCAGCCAGTAGGCACTGTCCACAGAGGGAGACGCTGGGCTGTCTGGAAACACAGGCATGCAGGGACATATTTATGAATGACTAGAGGAAGGTAGGTCCTCTTTTTGCCCTGTGCTTCTCTATTGGTTTGCCAGGGGGCAGCTAATACAACCCAGAATTGCTCAGACTCCCAAGGACTCTATTTCTCTTCAGACACAGTAGGTGTCACACGGAATAACTCTTTCCTCCAAGCCTGAACTGTTATCACAGAGTCTTCATGGCTGCACAAACTGTGCAGGGAAAGCCTTCTTTCTAGTCTGGCACTATTCTGGCAGATCTAACCTCCAAGACTATGAAGAAGCTCTTGCTTTGAGGCAGTCAGTGCAATGGCCTCACACAATGGCCCTCTTCTCCAAGTGCATCCCTGACAAAAAACTCCAAACTTTCATAGCACAGCAGTCCCTGCATACAGGGACCTGTCAAACAAGTAGGGTAATTAGTAATTGACCCTGCATTTAGTCAACCAACTATAAGCAAGCAGTTGCTTGCTTTTCTGTTCTGAGGATGTTTCTTCATTTCTGTCCATAAGCAGTTTCATGAAAGTAGTTGCGAGACCCAGGGTGCCCACCTCCTTTCATACATATAGCTGTACTGTTCCCAGCCTCCCCAGTGCTGGGGATTCCCAGGTTCATTTCAACCAGTCTAGATTTCATTATAACACAGTGTGGCCTATGTTATCTAGGTTTTATCAGTATAATTCTGAGTAGAATTTACAGGTTTGTTTCTAGGTATTCCCAGTGGGAAGAGGTGACTGCCAGATCTAAGCAGTAGATAGTCTGTACACAGCACACCAGCTTCTGTTCTAATGAAAACCAGCAAACTCTGTTGGTAACAGTGGTGCAAACCGATGTGACCAGAAATACACTGATACCAATGCATAATCTCAGCAATATTCATTTTTGTGGCTGCCTGAGTTTTCTATTACAGATTAAGTTTGGAGATGGTGAAATCCTGACCTTCAAATCAGAAGAGAATGAATTTGAGGAAGATGGTGGAGCTACCTATCTACACCATGGAGAGCAGGAGAGGCGCTAGGACATGCAAACTGAAGCACTGATGCAAACTGAGACAGAGCTGCATCTGATTTATGCACAATGGCTACCCAGGAGGTGAAGTGTTTAGTATTCAGATGCCATGATTCTGAGATACCAGGCTCATCAGGGGAGATTAAGATGTCAAAACCTGACAGTCTAGACAATTGAAAGCTTTCAGTACTGGAGCCCATGAAGTAAGAGGGAGGATAAGATGAGGGGAGAAGAGGGAGGAGGAAGATTTAATGATTCCTTCAAGGAAATTAATTTCCAACATCATCTTTTGATTCTTGTCAATTTCTGGTTGACAAATGCATGCACAAAAAGCAGCAGTTTTCATAAGTGTTTATGGTAACATTCTTTTGAATTAAGTTAATCATATTAACCTCTTGTGGGCCCTAGTAAAGTCTTCAAATCAATAACCCTTTGTAAGTCTGTAAAGTAAAACAGCTGCATCTGGAGCAGGAGAGAGTGTATACATTAAAGGAATCACAGCACTGCCTCGATTAACACAGCAGCTGTCCAGCAAATGCTTGCAAAAGGTTTCCCCATGAGGCATACTTTCAGTTCCATAAAATGAGGCCTGAGTGTCTACTGCAAGTCTTGTGAAATTGAAGTCTGTGCTAATTTTCCTTATTCCTGTGAAGCCCTCAACGGTCTGACAGGTATTCCAGCACTGACTTAAGGTAATTCCTCACACATTTGCATTGAAAGCTTTTTTCTTTTTCTTACCATGTGGCTTTTTTGACAAAACATATTAACATTCTGAAGTCAAGTTGGTGTTGCATTTGCTGAACAATTTAATCTGGGTTTGCTGTTTGATTTGAGGTTGCTTTTCTGATGTTCTCAGAAGCTTGCAGATCCCCTCTGGATGTCTCAAATCCTCCTCACTGACGGAGAGCAGGCTCAGCACTGTCATGCACAGCATTTGATGTCCACAGCATCTTCCTTTCATCCTCTGTAGCCTTTCCATTCTGTTCAAAGCACTTGAGTACACACCAGGACCACCTTACTTGCATCGTGGCAGCCCTTCAGCTGGCTGTTTAGGGGAGAGCTGGGGTCACAGACCACCTGGGTTGCAGCCTCAAAGCCCCTAGAGAGTTACACATTTCCTGCAAATCTGAAGGGCTGCAACAGAACTAAAGACCATGCTCCATCCTATACACCAAGTTGTCTGACGATATGGCTGTTTGTGAGATGTGAATTTAGGAGAAAGTAAGATCTCTGCTGGGGAGGCTGGAGTTTCAACTGAGTGGAGGTTCTCCTCCTGTTTCCCTTCCTCCTGATACTCTCTGGGCTAATGAAAAATTCCTTGTTTGCTTTGCTATAACTAACAGTGAGGCCTGACTCCTATCTTATGCCATTGCCATATTCAAAAGTTGCTATCTTTCTGCACTTAATTTCAGCCTTGTTTGTCTCCATTTCTCATGATTAAGAAAAGAGAAATAATAGACCAAAGTTAAAAAGCTGTTTCATTTATCTGACAAATTTTGCCTGGAAGAAGCTATTTGCTGCTTTGCATTTTTCAAATGCAGTGATATCCATTGCAAACAATATGTAGGACAAAAAAACCCAAAACAACAAAAAACATATCTGGAGGCTGGAAGAAAGATTGTTAATGTATCCTTTTTATCTATGTACTTATTTTAACGCCGTTACCCCCCAAAATGCCAAAGTCCATTTTCAGAGACAGGGAAATCTGCTGACTGAGCATCAGTAAAGCCAAGTACAGCTTTTGGTGCTAGCCACTACTGTTAGAAAAAGAGAATTACTGCTAGAAAGAGCTTACAGCCTGGAAGATGAGATGTATCAGCAGGCTGGTGGAATCTGAAATAGTATAAAACTTTATTTTTTGGATGATAATTATGGTACAGTTCTACAGATGTCATAAGCCAAATGATGGCAGGCTGCAGGAAAAGCAAGGATTTCACTGATTTGCTACAGTTGTGGGTAAATTATATTCTGAAAGTAAATATTTATGATAATAAAAAGGAAATGGTTAAAAAAGAGCAGGTTTAAATTAATCTTTCCCTACACATGTAAACTCTTTTGAATGTAGCAGAACATAACTATGTACTGTCAACAGTTAAATCCTAACTGTGGAAGAAGTAGACCACTGCATTGTCAAGTATGGACTCCTTCCCACAATTTGAGTGGATTAGCCAATTTAAGAACAAGTATTACACCAGGGAAGTGGTGTAATCACTGTCCCTGGAAGTGTTCAAAAACTGTGTAGATGAGGCTCTCAGTGACACGGTTTAGTAATGGACTTGGCAATCCTGGGGTAAAGGCTGGACTTGATGATCGTAAGAAATCTTTTCCAACCAGGTTGATTCTATGATTCATTCAAGTCCCAAGCCTGCAAGGGAGCTGTGTGTACTTGACTGATGTAGTGTCACAGCCATGTAAGGTACATGTTTTACTTTCACCAGCTCTACTGAGGTACAGATGGAATGTAAGAGCTTGCAACATGTCATACAGTGAGGCAAAGGACATTAGGACTGAAAATTGAAGTTGAAATGTTGATGGATGGCTTGCTAGCTTGCACGTAAGAAGGCTTCAGTCCCATAGCAGCTGTGGAGAAAACAATGGGAGAAGTGACATGAAAGCTCTGATACTAACAGAATAAAAAAGGGGAAAAAAAGAAAGAAATTTAGGGATACAAAGCAAACAGCCTGCTTCATACTATCAGCTTGCCATCCTTGGTGTACAGCACACATTGCACTGCCTTGGTCATGCCTCAGGCTATTGAAAGTTTTAAACCAAGACTTACAAGCCTAGGTTAGTTAGATGCCCTTGAAAATGTTGCCATCAGATGTCTCTCTTAAAATTAACGCAAGCTGTCAAACTGACACAGATAAAAAATCAGACTAGAAACACAAACATTCAGTGGGTTCTTGTTTTATACTGTCCCCTTTGTACTATTTTACGTTTTACTTTCCTAAGAAGAAAAATAGCAAAGGAAACTTACTTGAGACAGTTGTTAAACAAGTACCATGTTATTATTTTCTTTATTACACTGCAATGACACTCACTGGATCTTTTTATCAGGTTCATACAGCTATATGTGAATGTTTAGTGTGAACTCAGGCAGTTAAGGTCTCCCTACTGACTTCTTATAGGCAAGTTAATATTGCCAGGCACAGAAAAACAATCAAGCTTTTATTGTAAAGAAATATCTTTAGTACAACGCCATTTCACTATGTTAGCTTAGGTGCAGATCCACTTGAAGCATCAGAGTTAATTTTAATGGGCATCAGGTGCCCTTTAGATTTCTATCCAGAAAAAGAAAAGAACAGCAAAAATTCATTGTCAGTGAGCAGCCCTCAGAGGGAGCGAAGGAAAACCACAAACCCGGGCTGACAGTCTGAACCTTTCATGCAGCATCTTGCCAGCCAACCACTTTGAACATTTTAATCTCCTGATGAGGAAAGCCTACTTCAGAGCTTCTTTTCATGCAACCATTGCACCCCTCTCTCCAGACAGGAGATAGGAGTGTGTAATTGTCCTTACTTCCACAGCTCCTAGAAAGTAAGGCTTTTTTTTCATGATCTGGAACCAGAAGGCAGTAACTGTAAGGAATGTAAAAACCTTTATAAGAAGCTGAATTTCTTAGCCCTCAAATTTCCAAGACTACTATGCAGTAAATGCTGTGTGGCCAGAACTAGCTCTGTTGTCAGGTTAAACCATGCAGATTTTGCCCAGTGTTTTGCATTAATGAATGGGGATTAATTTCACTGGAGAAAGTATCAGTGGTATTTAGAGGTCTTGTGGGAGCAGTCATGTACTGTTCTTGGCAGGATTCCTCCCTCATCTAGTTAATAACTTTCGTTTCCTACACTGTTGACCCAGAGATATCTTTGAGGGGATATGGAAGATGAAATTAATTTTTCTTCTAATCTTTGATTAAACATGACAATGACTTACTTGGAATGATACACATATTACAAGACCCGTTTCAAGAGGAGATGCTGTCGGAAAAGGTGGAATATCTTTCAGCTACAAAGCTTTTCCTTATGTGCTGATGGTGAAACAGATTTCTCATTGTGGTAAGCGGTTACTGCAGGTTCTTACTGTAAACCAAATGTTAGCTTCAGGACTGAGTTTAATCAATGAACTACTTTGTCAAAGAAGTAAATCACAATTAATTCTCATAAATAGATTTTAGTAGTTTTCTGGAGTTAATGCAACCTGCTGTAAGAAACTTCATGAATTTACATGACGATAAGACTGTTGTCTTCTATGTGCAGTCTCTAGTTTGAGATTGCTGGGTGCTGAGTTTGAAAATTGATGTGAATTCTGCTCTTAAGAAAACTTAAAGAAATGCCTAAAAATTAAGTTCCTTTCCAAAAAGATTGCAATAACTTGCATCAATGTAATTTCTCTTTTCATTTCAGAAATAAGTTTTCTTGTTTTGCTTCACAGTTGTGTTCTCCTGTGATCCTCAACATAATATTTGCTGCCTGAAAAGATATGTTTTGGTTTATATTATTAGGCTTTTTCATTGCACTTTCTTACAGATAGGATCAGATTTGAAGAAACAAGTCAGGTCATGAGTTGCTGATAATTTCTTAGGACATGGCTTATTTTATTTACAAATCCTTAGTTGACCCATCCTGAGATAGATAGGCACATGGTATTTTTAAAGCTGTCAGAATACTCTGTGTGAGAAAACATTGGTGTGGGTGTGTATATGATTCATGTCAGCTTCATTTAAATCCTGTTCTATTCTCTGTTTCTAATTTGTGTAACTGTTATAGGCTTTTTGAAAGCAAAACAATAGACAGGGATTAACCACATAATCAGTTGGATGAACTTTGTATTAACTGTAACAATTTCCAACTTAGAAAGATTTGGGGAACAAAACCAGGGCTTGGTGAATATTCAGCCGATGAAAGGCCAGGTGAATGGACTTAGGTATCTGTCTTTGTGAAAATATTAAACCTACATATTTTAATATATATGATCAGCTTTTACAACAAGATGCAAGTGTGAGAGACAGCTTGTGTAAAGCTAAAGTATTGCAGGTATAGGGAAAATATGTGTGAAATACAGATTTTTAAGTGGTCTCGTTCTCATGGCTGAGAAACTCATTTGTTCTGTTTTCTCACTTGCTTCCTTTCAGTCATGCAGAGTTCTATGATGTCAGCCAAATAATATTACCAACATCAAAGCAAACAAATGCAATTTCCTTTCCTGATAATTGTGGCCTTTCTCATTCCCTGTTGTGTGTGTTTCTTAAATCACCAATGTCATTGACATCAGCAGCTACCAGTACATGCTGCGTCGTTTGCAAACCACATGAAGCAGGACTGGTAAGAAATGTTCCAGATAACTAGGGGGCTATTCATTGTCAGTTAACAACATACTTTAATGGATTTCTTAGCAACATCATTTAATTTAAGCATACACTCCTAAGGGATGCGTTCTGTGTTGTCAAACAGCAAATGAGGGCAGCTGTTGATCCCTACCCTGTTGGGTGCTGAATTACAACATACAAGAGTAACTATGACAAAATGACATTTGTACCCAAAATGCTTATAGTGCTAGATGTTTCCATTAAGAATGAAATATCCCCTTTGTTCCTCCAGTGGGATTTACATCTGAAGATATTTCAATCAAAAATTGCCAAAAAGTAAGTCAAATCTCCAGTCTTCAAGTTACATGGTAGAGCTCCAGTACCTGCTGGTATTGGACAAGGGAGACCCAAGTGGTCCCCAAAATTATGTGAAAGCATTTAGTCGGGATATTTTTTAGGGGAAACACTGAAACAAGGCCTTGAAAGCCTCTCAAGAGGCCACCCAGTTCTTAACAAAATTCTATTTTGGAGTAGGTGTAGTTCCAGAGCACAGCTGTTTGCGTGGTGACAAAGTTTCTCCCAATGATTCACATAATTTTGCATCTAGTATTTGCTTTTTTATCCATCTCTTATTCAACTACCCGTGCTTTCAGGACTTCTCATTCATTTCTGTTTTCTGCAGGTATTGTTTTACATGTTTGAAGTTTACTGTTTTTCTGAACTGAAAAATGCCATTCCTGTATTCTTGCCTCATACAGCAGGTTTTTTAGACATCTGATTTCTTTTGTTTCTCTGCTGAGCATTTTGCCTCCCCTTTTTATTTCTTGAAGATGTTAACCTAAGTAGATCTAATAGTCCTACTGTGTCCTAACTGGAGTGAAAGCTGTGACTTATTACTGTACCTTAGAAACTCTTGCTAGTGTAACAGCTGGGGCTCTGTGTACACCAGCAAGTTTCATAACCTCTTCCCCTTCCTTAGCATCTAGCTACATGTGCTCAGGCCAGCTCTGCTATGGCTTGGTTGAGTAACCTGGGATTACACTTATGGGGAAGAGCTGGGGCAGAAAGATCTGCCAGAGGCTCACCTTCCCTTGGAGCTGCATTTGAGTTCATGCCCTTTCTCCTTGTCCTTGCCTGCACTATTGCTCTAGGTACGGCAGGCTGCATGAGGACATGGACCTCACTGATCTTCACACACTGGCTTGACTACATGGCTGGACTTCAGCCCTGCCTTGGCACCCCAGGTATGCTAGGCAAACACATGGCTCAGGGTCTACCCCCATCACTGCCCCTGGGCTTGCTGGGTCCTATAAGACAGACCAGAGCTGGGTGAGGGCATGGCCACCCTGGGTACCCCCCCCCTTGTTCGAGCAGCTGGCCCTTGCTGTGCTCTGGAAACAGGTTAACCCACAGTCCCTTTTTAGACATGGTGGCTAGATATATGTTCCATATGTTGTATGATGTGGCTGGCTGTTTCAGCTCTTCCCACTATTGAACTAACTAAATTCAAGATAAGCTAGATAATATTTCTTCCCAGTTTTTAGGACCACTGTAACAGAAAGAAATTACATGGATTTTCAGAGTGTTATTTTAAAGGACAGTTGTTGTTATCTACAGCCCAGGCATGCAATACTCTTCTGTTAAACACAATATTCATTTTAGCTAGTTGATGTTATTTGCCATATACTTAATCAGAGAGTGTTACTCATTTCTGACCAGTGATGCTTGCTGGATCTGCCTTGTTTTCCAGGCTCATTCACAGGTGTCAACAATGTTAAGCCTCATTTCCAATATTTCTTAAAATAGCAGTAGTTGTTTGGGCACTGTTTTTTTTTAAGTTTCAGTTGTCCTTTTGCATGAATCCTAAAAGGTAACAATTAAATGGTAATAAAAATAAGCCACATGTTAACTTTATATACATTCAAAACCAAAAATTGTTGATAGACAACTTGTCTTATCACAGGTTGAATCCCTTTTTCAAGAACTTTTCTTTTTTAAAGATTTTTTTATTGTACTTTTTTAAAGAAAAGTACAATAAAATTTTGTACAAAAACTATACAGTAGAGTACAATGCAATTTCTTTGAAAAGATGTACCATACCTTTCATTTTTAAGCTGTGTTCATGTTTCCATTCTTGTCAAGTACCCATCCTGACCAGGGTAGAAAACAGGTTAAAAAACAAAGGAGACCACAGCAAGCACCTACTTTGGTTACTTTTATCTCTGCATTTTCTGGGCCACTGCCAGGCCCCTGAGTGCCCCCACAGAACTCACTGGCCCTGAGGGACCCTGCCCGGGGCCCAGGACCCCATGTCAGTCTCCCACAGCTATCAGCCACTGCCCCAGAGGTGCTGGAGCAGGGCTGGTCTCCAGCTCCCCACAGCCCTGCCCTGCCCAGCCATTTGCCCCACTGAGCCAGGCACACTCATGGGCCCATGTCTCATCATCAGCCTGTTCCCATGGAGGTGCCCTATGCCAAGGGCTGGAGCTGCCCAGTGGCCCCCAGTGCCCTACTTCTGGCTGGGGTTAGGATGGACCCTGGCTGCCAGGCATTTAGGGAACAGAAAACTTACTTTGTATGTTTTGCTGGTTTAAAACTAATCCATTTCTTTAATTTTTATTGTTTCCTCTAAACAATGGACATTGTACAGACATTTTGATGCCTTCATTAGCTCTGACCCTGCTCTTGAGGTCAAGAAAAAGCCATTGTTCAGCTTTTCAAAACTATGTTTCTAAAAAGACCTCCTTGTAGTTTTAGGCAACCCTCATCTTGTTACCCTTCTGTGCAATGCATATACACACATATTACCTCTAGAGTATAACAACAATCCTGTGATGGCCATAGTTGAGATGAAGCAGATACCCCATTTCCATCTCACCCAGGTACCAGGGGCTTTCTTTTTCTCCAGGTTGCTCAAGGCTACAAAAAAGTTGTGGATTTAGCTGCCCTTATCATAAGTTTTTGCTCTTTGGACTGTGTATGATCTTGGTAGCAAAGGAATGGTTATGCCCACTGAAACCCTGTGAGGCGCCCAGGACTTCTGTATCTAAGCCCACTTGCAGAAGTGTTCTCTTGCTGACTATACGGCTTGAAGAAGGCAATTATTTTCAAGTAGTTTTTGTGATTTAATGGCCATCAGGCTTCTACTTTATTCTTCTTCCTGAGATCCTGTCTCGTCCTTCCTTTTGCCACATCCAGAGAAAAAACACTGTAGATGTCAAAGGTACAGCAAAAAGTTCAACAGACAGAACAGTTCAGGAACCTGATTTCATGGACCATGCCTGCATATCTACCCCACCTCTAGGGTTCAAAGAGGTTTATGGCTAAACTGGACTGCAAATGCAAAATTAGATTAGTCAGAATAAAATCTTATGTGGCACTTTCCTCTCAGTGCCATACCTCTATATAGCTAGATCCTGCTCTCTTAAAAAAATTATGACCAAAACATGGAGGAGGAAATGACAATTTGAAGAGGGGTTTTTGGTTTTCTTTCATTCGGTACAAATATAGGATAATGGTTTGAAGGGGCAGACAGAACATAAAGATTTACTGTGCCAGCCTCACCTCCCTACTGACTTGAAACACTAATAAATTCTGAAAATACAACATTTTTCATACCATTTATGTTAATGGAATAAACAGTCATCAGTTACACTCAAGCAAATAATTTTATTCCTTTGACAGTTGCTGAATTTTAGTTGCCCTTGAAGAGCTGTGATACCAGCCCCAGATGGGTACCAAGCTGTAAACTCAGTGATAGTGTGAGAAACAGAGGACATTTTGTGTGGTAATTGATATCGTCTCGAGTCTGTTAATGCAAAACTGACCAGTTTAACCTCCATTTCAGTCACTTTTCTTCAGATTGTTGAGAACATATGCAACAAAAGCTTTAACTTTGTTCCAGTAAGAGCACTTGGCAGAAGAGCTTTGAAATTATGCTCTCATGGGGAAACACATTATGAATTTATGTGTGTGCTTACTTTTCATTTCCTTAAGGATTCTTTTTTTTTTTTTTCAACAAGAATTTTTTGGAAGTTAATAACTGCTGTCCTCCTTCAAGATGAACTATGTGTGCTATGGAAGCACTCAATAATAAGTGTTTTTAACTTTTGCAAACTTAAATAATCTTCCCAATATTTAAGTAGTCATTTGGGAGGAAGAAAAAATATCTGAGTGTTACTATGGGCTGCAGAAATACCTGTATGCATTTTAGTTAAGGAAAATGATTCCACTAAAACAAATAGTTTGAAAGAATCTTTAAAAAGTTAAGCATCTTAACACCACACAGAAACTCTATCAGTTTATTCCTAAAAACATCATGCAGGGTTCTTGTGGCTTAAAATACAAAACTGATCTTTGTGATTTGGTGAAGACTGCACACTGGAATTGCCCCTTTTTCTGTGCATGGCTATCAACATTATTTCAAGTGACTCACAGAATGTTAGCAAGCATCAATACACAAAGAATTTCACTACTCAGTCTATTCTATAGTCATTGCTTCAGTCTCTTCACAATGGCCTTGTCTTTTTGAATACTCTCCCCCTGTTCCACTTTTCTGCCAGGTGAGAACAAATCTAGAACTTGCCAGAGAGTTATTTTATTCTTGCCAGTAAATGTATAGAGTTGATTTATCCAATTCTGTTGCTGTTACTGGGCAATGTAGGGGGAAAAAATGCAGAATTCCTGAATTTTGTTTATGTTCCTTACTCTCTTCTTACAGCTCAGCAAATTGTATTTTGTTCAAAAAACTCCACTGTAAAACAAAAAAAGCTTCTTCTGAAAAATATCTTCTAAACTTTGTCTTTCGAGAACCTTCCTCAAGTTATCAGCAGTATTTTCTTTTTATGAAAAGATGGAGTTATCCATCTCCCCACAAGTTCAGTTTACGAAATAGTTCTTATTTCCTAGGGAGAGGAAGAAAAAAACGTTAAACAGTGTGAAGAAAACTTTGAGTTATGAATAATTTCAGAAAGTCATGAGCTTTTGAAACTCTGGTTTCTGCCTCTCATTTTGGATTTGTATTGCTTCCAAAGTGAATCTATGTTTCCAATTAATTTAATAATCCAAAAGTCCCTGTATTCTATGCATTCAAAATTTTAGAGGCTGAAGAGTATATCCCCAGGAGACAGAAGTCAGCACAGCTCCAGGAACATAATTCAAGCTCTATTGATTTATACCTGCTGAGGATATGATGGTGAATGAGATACGAAAAGGAAATATCCTCTTTGAAGACAGAAAAATCCTGTTAAGAAAAAAACAGTGGAAATTGCTGCTTGTCAACAGAGTCCATTTCTATTGCATTCATAGATAGCAAGTATTTATGGGGCAAAGAAAATACCACCTGTGGGTATTTGGAACCTTTGTCTTGCCGTCAAGTTTCCATATGCATTTTGCAATATTTTTTAAATGACCATTTATGCCATGTGTCTAATTAGTCTGCTTGTGCCTGATTAGAAACCTCTTAAAGGGTTTATTTTCAGAAAGTTAAACTTATAACTTATGCCCCCATCACAAAAACAAACAAACAAACCAACAAATATGTTCTAAGAGTATCTCTAGATTCAAAATGTGCCTTCAGAAAATCTTGGCTATTCAGCTTGAATTATGGACATAACCATGAAGAAATAGGAGGCTGTTTTGCTCTGTCCTCTTGTCAGCTTCACCAGTCTTGTGCACCTGAACTTAAGAATTACAAGGTCACAGAAACAGAGCTGGGCAGTCTCTTTCTGCCACCAAATCTGAATGGATTTCCTAAGTCCGTTAGACCTTCAGACCCCTGGAGAATATACGCCATGATCTGAGGGAGTGTCTGCATTCAACATTGCCTTGCTCTGTTCACTGAAGCTGCTGTATCTGATGAATACAGGAAGAGTCTGAAAAGAAGTAGAGACTGTTCCACAAGGCCAAACTGCTGCTCCAAGAAGCTTTATGAGGGTAGAGGAGGAATGAAAAATGTACCAATAAGAAGGCATAATAGAGTGCATAAAGAGAAATCAGACAGCATTTCACATATTGTGAAGATGTGTGAAGAAAAAGAGGTGCCGAGAAAGGCTGAATCCAGTATTGAGACTCCATCTCAGAGGAGTGTTTATTTGTTTCATAAGCTATCCTCGACACAGTGTATATAAAGGTGAAGAGAACACGACAGACCCTCTAGGTGATGGGAAAAAAAAAAGCAGCACAACAACCTTCATCTCAGTGTAAACTGAATTGGGATTGAAGCAGTTTAATTCATGGCATGTATTTAACTGCTAATCAGTGAGCTACACATTCAGGATCAACATAGCACCAGAACAAATATAAGCTATGCCTTACTGACCACCAATGTTGTCTGCTGTGCACTAGAACAGATAAAAGAACATATGTTGGCCTCACACTGTGAAATGCAGCACCTGTTTATGAAGAGGGAAAACCCTGGGATTCCCTGAAATAAGTTCTTGCTCCTCACTGCTGTGCTTTGACTTTTTTTACACATGTTGTTCTCTATTGGGTGTCTCCTGGCTGCCTCACATGTTTTTCTCAGAAACAGGGAAACAGATCTGAAATCTACTTAGCATGTGGAAACAAAAGAGTCAGAAGTGACAGAGTACAGGGATGGAGTATAGTACCCTAAAACAAAAGGTGTCCAGGGGCTGTCCAAATGTTCAGAGTTATCTGTCTGCCACTCCAGAGTGCCACAAATCTCTTCCAGGATGAATAATCTAGGAAAGCATCATACCTCTCAGACCATAAGGATTTCTTTCCCAAATGTCACTGGATTCCTTATGGTTAGGTGATAGCACCAAGCCCAATTCAGTGCAGGAAGAGTCTGGAGACTCATTCAGCTTTCTCTGAGGTCAATGCTTACACTTGGTTAGTTTGGGAAGAAAACCTCACAGTAATGCTGAAGTGAAGAGAATGGGTTTACTCTGGTTTGAAATAGCATAAAACATAAAGTAAAAATAATGTAAGACCTAGGATATAGTAAGTGCCTTATGGTGTTAGAAACATAGCAATTTAATTTCTTTTGGAATTCAAATTACTCTGGGGAAGAGGGAGAAATTAGTGAAGGCTATTCAGTATTACTAGAAGGATTGTAGCTTGAAGGGCCCTTTCGTTCCTTTACAAACTGTAAAGTAAGAGTACCTGTTTGCTGATGTCCTCAACATTTTGGCTTAAGGGCAAATTACTCGATTACAACCTGTCTTCCTTATCCTGATTTAATATCTCTGTTTCATGGTAAGATATTTGACTTAAGTGGGCTGAATCTTCAACAATGTAAACTGAAAAAAGTTTTTAAGTGACAAAAAGTTCACAAAATGAAAAAGTTATTCTACTCCAGCTTTGGCAGCTAAAGATCTAAGCTGGACACCTGCAATACCTTTAAAGTTGTTTCAAAGGAAAAAAGTGTCTCCAGAAATTACTCATCTTGTCTTAAAATAGTTGTCCAAGACAGATCAGACATCTCTGGAGGTGCCCATTTTTCTTTAATAACTGTAAAAGAAGCCTGCTGTGACTGGTCGAAGCTTAGCCATTTAACTTTGACACCTCTAGCCTAGATAAGATGCCATCTGCCCTCACTGACTTTGTGGACCCTAATGGTGTCAATAAACATAAAAGAGACAATGCTAGAGAACTCGGGTTTCCAAGGAAAGCAAAGTGCCAGGTTTGTATCCCTCACCTGGTTATCATAATTGTGAACAATACCACAGGCTCACAACCTTTGTTTTGTTGGAGATATTTCTGTTTTGAAAGCAGAGTTTCTGTGAAATGTCGCTCATTTTCACCTTTGTTTCTGCTTCATCAAATCTTCAGGTATATCACACAAAAGTTCCCTTGTGACACTCCAGATTTACAGCACTTTAAGGAGAGGTAATCACTTCCCAGGCTTCAGTGTTGTTTGTGCCTGAGTCCTCTATAGCATACACACCTCATCCACAAGGGACTATTTATTCTTAGCCTCTTGCTTTGCTAGTCCTGAAGAAAAGTAGCTCATGCTTCTTTAGCCATGGGGGATTAGCTCTGGTGTTTTGTCCTTTAAACAGGCCAAAGAGCAGATACTCATACCTTGGGTCATTCTCAAAAGCAGCATTTCTTAGCTTCCTATTCCCACAAGGTACAAAAGGTAAATTTGTCACTAGTTTCTCAGCAGAAAGACTACAAAAGCAGTGGATACCTGATTCCACCCCACAACATATAAACTAGGGAAGTATAGCAATAGAGACAACTATGTGGAAAGCGAAGAATGTATTTTTTTGTTTCTCTCAGTTACAATACATATTGGTTTTGTCTGCATGATGTATTCACATTCCCAGAGTCTGCTTTGTTTACAAAAACAAACAGGAGTTGCTGCAAATAAAAAGGAAGCTGTAACTTTTTCAGTGGAATGTCTAGATCAGTGAGGCATATTAGAAGAAAAATATCATATTTTGGCACAATTCCACAGGTTATTATTGCTCTGAAATGATGTAAAAACAGAGAAGTGACAAAGACTCATTCAGTAAGAACCCCATGCCAGATTACAGAGACTCAGCAGGGATGCTGCTGCCAAGTAACATTGGCTTAACTGTAAATCCACATCTTAGTACCTATATAAGCAGGGATTTTCAGAGCAAGCATTTGCAGATTCACATATCAGGTTTCATTCAGCCCAGCTGTGCACCCACTGGGGAACTGAAGAGGCAGGGTACAGCTGAAGAGGGTGTATCCATATTTCAGGATCTCCAAATCTGGCTTCCTGTTGCAGAGGGTTCTGCTGCTCTGGGAACTCTTCACAGCTGTGCAGAAGGGGTTGGGTGCTCTCTGCAACATCTGCTCCCTTCAGAAACCATGCAGAGGGTGCAAACACTGCAAGGGTGGACAGAAGTGTCTGTATCCCCCAAAGAAAGATAGATGCTCTGCTACAGACGACGAAGCATAGGGGAAACTTAAGAAGCAGTGGATGTTGTGTAATGACTTTCTGCAGTGTATAGGTGGCATGGTGTTAAACAGACCTTCAATTTGTTTAAACTACACCAGCAAGAGTACTCTGGGACTGATCTTATGGGTAGAAAAAGATGGCTTAGACCTAAAGCAGTTTATATACAGTGTAGGAAGAAATGTACCCAAATAAGGGTATATTAATTTTATAATCAACACTGAAATATGATTAAGGTATCCATAAAGTACTTTGAATCAAAGGTACCTATGTGAGTGACAACTTGGAAGCTAATTTCTACATTTCCATCTCTTGACTGTTAGGAAGTTAATGTTAAATGGTAGTCGGCAGTTTTCACATCTGTAATCGTGTTAATGATGGGTTTGTGCATGTAAGTTCAGGCTCAGTATGATTGATATTTTAAATAAATTTGTTTAACATTTGCTAAATTACAGGTTTTACTTGCGAAGTCTATCAACAAAATAAAACTGAGGTAAGTTGTTTTGCTAAACTACAGTCTACAATCTGATTAAATTTAAATTTGAATGCTTGGTTCCCATCACTGTTTAGTAAATACTTTGATACTTTGAGCCTTTTTTTTTTTTTTTCCCTCTTTGCTTACTTCTTTATGGAAGTACCTGAGAGCTAGGCAGCAAGGCAAAACCTGGAAACTGAATTCAGCATCATCCCTCGAAAAAGACTCTGGACATTCAGTGCAATCTATTGAAAATGCTGTTCTACCGAAAGAAAGGTAAAATGGAAAGAAACTAACTATTTTAACTTCTTTGGAGTGATAGCAAAACAGATAATATCATAAGTTTGGATTCATCTGAACATAGAAGTTTTGGTTCCCATCTACACATGTGATTTATAAGTGTGAATTTTGCCTCTCCGCCTGATGTTTGCATGCTCAGATGAGCTCGGATTCAAGGCTGAACAGCTAGAAGTTCTAAGGCCTTTTTGGTGGCAGAGACTATTCTGGTAGCCTCACAATCTCTTTAGAAATATCACTGCCATTTCACAGGACATTCTTACTATATTACAGTCTCCTTCCAGGAACAAGCAGCACACTGTAGCCATGTCTGTATGGTCTCTGTTAGACACAGCTCATTGTTAGTTTGAGTCTCGTAACTGTAAGAGTATGATCTAAGTTGAAGTCCAACCCTCCAAAGTGACAACCCTCTGCTGAATTACTTCTTACTCTACTAACTACCCTTCTTCTCCCTCCCTCCCTCCTTACTATTGCAATAGTGCTAGTACGACTCCATCTAAAGCAATTACCCTACTTTCAATTTTCCTTTCGTTTCTGTAGTTGGCCTCTTTGCAGAATTTCTGCACAAGAAAGTACAAGTCTCCCATTCTCCGGTAGATTTGATAATTAGATGTCACAGCCTGCTTCTTTGTGAGTAAGGTCTAATAGACTATGTCCACATCCTGATAATATCCCAAGAACAAACGCAGTAAAAAGAATATGCATATATTTTACCATAGCATGATTTTTCTCGTGGTGGTGTGTATTCCACAACACCTGGCATAAATTACTTTACAGCTTATCCACTACTGAACTGCTGGCTTCTTGTTCTGTGGCACATGACCACATGTAGCTAGCACATTGTTTGAAAACTGAGGCTTGTACCTGGAAGCTCCAGCCATAGAATCATAGAATCATAGAATCATAGAATAGTTAGGGTTGGAAAGGAACTTAAGATCGTTTAGTTCCAACCCCTCTGCCATAGGAAGGGACACCTCACACTAAACCATCTCACCCAAGGCTTCGTCCAACCTGGCCTTGAACACTGCCAGGGATGGAGCATTCACAACCTCCCTGGGCAACCTATTCCAGTGCCTCATCACCCTAACAGGAAAGAATTTCCTTCTTATATCCAATCTAAACTTCCCCTGTTTAAGTTTTAACCCATTACCCCTTGTCCTGTCATCCTGTCATTACAGTCCCTAATGAAGAGTCCCTCCCCAGCATCCCTATAGGCCCCCTTCAGATACTGGAAGGCTGCTCTGAGGTCTCCACGCAGCCTTCTCTTCTCCAGGCTGAACAGCCCCAACTTTCTCAGCCTATCTTCATACAGGAGGTGCTCCAGTCCCCTGATCATTCTCGTGGCCCCACTCTGGACTTGTTCCAACAGTTCCATGTCCTTTTTATGTTGAGGACACCAGAACTGCACACAATACTCCAAGTGAGGTCTCACGAGAGCAGAGTAGAGGGGCAGGATCACCTCCTTCGACCTGCTGGTCACGCTCCTTTTGATGCAGCCCAGGATACGGTTGGCTTTCTGGGCTGCAAGCGCACACTGCTGGCTCATGTTCATTTTCTCATTGACCAACACCCCCAAGTCCTTCTCCACAGGGCTGCTCTGAATCTCTTCTCTGCCCAGCCTGTAGCTGTGCCTGGGATTGCTCCGACCCAGGTGTAGGACCTTGCACTTGGCATGGTTAAACTTCATGAGGTTGGCATCAGCCCACCTCACAAGCGTGTCTGGATGGCATTCCTTCCCTCCAGCATATCAACCAAACAACACAGCTCGGTGTCATCGGCAAACTTGCTGAGGGTGCACTCAATCCCACTGTCCATGTCAGTGACAAGGATCTCAAACAAGACCAGTCCCAACACCAGTCCCTGAGGGACACCACTCGTTACTGGTCTCCAGCTAGACATTGAGCCATTGACCAAAACTCTTTGTGTGTGGCCGTCCAGCCAGTTCTTTATCCACTGAGTGGTCCATCCATAAAATTGATATCTCTCCAATTTAGAGTTAAGGATGTCATGTGGGACAGTGTCGAACGCTTTACACAAGTCCAGGTAGATCACATCAACTGCTTTACCGTTGTCCATCGGTTGTGTAGCCCCATCATAGAAGGCCACCAAATTGATCAGGCAGGATTTCCCCTTAGTGAAGCCATGCTGGCTGTCACCAAGCACCTTATTGTTTTCCATGTGCCTTAGCATGCCTTCCAGGAGAATCTGCTCCAAGATTTTGCCAGGCACAGAAGTGAGACTGACTGGTCTGTAATTCCCTGGGTCACCTGTTTTTCCCTCCTTGAAAATGGGGGTTATATTTCCCTTTTTCCAGTCGTTGGGAACTTCACCTGACTGCCATGATTTTCCAGATATGATGGTGAGCGGCTTAGCACCTTCATTCGCCAGCTCCTTCAGGACCCGCAGATGGATTTCATCAGGTCCCATGGACTTATGCACATTCAGGTTCTTAAGATGGTCTCAAACCATATCATCTCCTACAGTGGGCCCAAGGTCTTCATTCTCACAGTCTCTGCATCTGCCTTCCAAGACTTGGGTGGTGTGGTAGGAGCCTTTGCCAGTGAAGACCAAGGCAAAGAAGTCATTCAGAACCTCAGCCTTCTCCAAATCCTGTGTAGCTAGTTCTCCCGAGAGCTTCCTGAGGGGGCCTACATTGTCCCTAGTCTGTTTTTTGTTTGCTATGTACCTGTAGAATCCCTTCCTGTTATCCTTAAATCCTTAGGCTAAGTTTATTAGAGTTATAACCAAGCTGTGGATCTACACCTCTTTCCTCCATTAAGATGTTTTTCTGCCTCATTGTGGCCTTCTGTGGTGGGACTATGGAACTGATGGACAGCTCGTTATTCTGTTACAGTGTTTCTACTGTCTAGTTTATCATATTCTGTCCATAGCTTAATATTTTTGATTCCTTTTGTAAAACTTCCTTTACACAATGTGACTCTCATCCAGGCTTTCACTATCCTTCCTACATCTTTATTGGTACAAAATTGTTTTCATGTGCTTTGGCAAATCTTTCTCTTTGCATATCCAGACTGCTACTGCAAAGTGCTGTTCTGAGTCATTAATTTTGATTGTAATACTCTCATCTTGGAAGCTTTTTGCTGTCTTTTTTTCTTTTCTGTTTTATCAGGCAGAGACCACTTGTCATCCCCTTCAAGGATCTTAATATCTTTGCCTTCCTGTTTCAGCTCTGTTCGTTACCAAAATGACTTTTTTGCAACTCTTTTCTGCCTATCGCATCACCTGCATTTTCCACAGAGTCCTCTGTAAACCTTTGCAAAGTTGCATCAAGATTGTCCTTCAGTCCCTCCTTCACAGTCTCTTTCTCTGTGAAAATAGCAAAGACCTTGACAACATCAAGCCTGATGATACACAGAATACCTCCAGTGCCTCTGCAGTACAGCTCTTTCATTTACCTGCTATGTCAGCTGGTTTTCGATATGTAGTGTGCAAACATTCTGAGGAAAGGTTTAGGATTTTTATTCCGTTCTTACATTTCTCAGTTTTGGTGGACTTATTCCTCTTCCATGACTGGACTTCCTACCTACTGTAGATTAGTGCCAAATATCTGTGGTACTTGTTTAAAGCAACATATAGCTATGCTGCTGTTGCCTGAACGAGAGTATGACTATACTGGTATACTGCTTGTTATAAGCAATGACAGCGTAAGTACTTGGGACAGCTAAAATTGAAGTAAAAGATGCAAAATATTCTTATTTAGAAATCTGTAGGTCTCTCCGACTCATTTTACCATCAGACGTAAGGTGGAGATGGGAATTATGCTGCTGTGAAGGTGTTAATATTATGGCAGTAATGGCTAGTAAATACGTATGTAGGTATTTTGTACACAAGATTATACAGGCAACACCGATGTCAAATCACCTGGCAGGACTAAGAATATTTTTCAGGGTGACAAGAAGACCCTCAGTGACCACATCAGTGTTCATTTTCACCAGTTGCCATATCTATGAAATCCTCCTCCCCAGCACATGCATGGATTGGTGCCCTCAAAGAATTATATTTACTGAAAAAACCAAAAGTGAATATTTACATTTATGACCCTGTCTTCTTTTATGTTTTAATCATTATTCAGGTTTCTAATTGTTCTTCAGCAATTCCTTCTCCTATTGGATTATTTTCCAAAAAAAAATTCCTGACATCAGGATTCCTTAAAGCAATATTACAGATGCTCGCAGATGCTTTGCTGTGACAATGAAATGTTAAGGCATTTTTTCTCACAGATGCAGTAGGTTCAGGCTGCCAGGAACTAATTAAGTCTGTTTGATCATATGCCCACCCCTTAAGCTTAATAAAATGGAATAACCCAATCAGTCAGATCTGTTTAAAGAACTGGATTAAGAGTTGTAACTAGCATATTAGCAGTAGGAGGTATAACATTTTGATCTTTTCTAAATACCCTGGTTGAAAAGAGTGAAGGCTTGACATACCTGAAAAAAACCCTTTCACCACATGTCAGTCTGGGGAGCTGAAGTGATGCAGCAATAAAATTTAGGAAGAGCATTGAAAGCTGAACTTGTGAGTCTTTGTTTTCACAGGGAGAGGTCCCACCACACATCCTTGCATAGAAATATTGTTAGGGTAATACTGCCTCTAGTTTATATAAAGTAATCAAGATAAGGCTATAGTTGGGCAAATCCTGTGTTCCACTAAGCATATGTTCAAGTTATAGGCCCCTGTCCTTCTCATGTCATGTCCTAACTAGTTACATGGCAAGAAATGATATACAGCAGTGGTTAAAGAAGCTTAGAATTAGAGACTACCGTGGGGCATGATTGATAAAACCTTCTGCAAGGGT
Source organism: Neopsephotus bourkii (assembly GCF_033783945.1). Taxonomy (NCBI): domain Eukaryota; kingdom Metazoa; phylum Chordata; class Aves; order Psittaciformes; family Psittacidae; genus Neopsephotus; species Neopsephotus bourkii. The sequence goes on along the minus strand of NW_026902234.1, from coordinate 1,951,146 downwards.
TAATCCTGCCAGTGTAATGGGGAAAAATGACTTGAATAAAATTCTATTTAAAACAGTAACCCCAAGCCCTTCAATTACTCCAGCTCTAATGGTGACATGTTTGCTGTGAAACTTTGCTAAATCACTGGAGAAAGAATTAAGTCTGCAAGATAAAAAATTAAGTCTACGGAGGTGGATCCAGAGCTTAGCTAGATACTAGAATACTACATTTTTCCTGATATTTATGACCAGTCATATGAGGGAGAAAAGGCAGATTGGTCCTGGATCCCAAGCCTTTAGGTCAACATATGCTTGGAGCATGGCATCTTTTTTTCTTCTTTTTTTTTTTTTTTCTTCAGCTTAATTAAGCATATGGATTTCCTTTCTATGGAAAATTGACAAGAAGTTGGGCTCAAGGGTTGACATAGTCCAAGTCACACCTGCAGCAAATGCAGGACACTGCTAAAATGCACACCTTCATGCAAGAATTCAGGATCAAACAATATAAAGGCAACAGATGTTGTCACTCTAAATAGAAGTATTTTGACAGTCAAATAGTGAATGGTGACTGTCCATCCTTCTTTAATACAGAAAAAAGGCTGCTTGATAGCAGTAGTTCATATGTTGCCTTTTCAAAATGCTGTCATGTAAATGCCACTTGCATTGTGGCCATTCACAAGAAATGTCACTTCAGCCAAGAAAGCTTATGGTTGAGGCTCTGTCATTTTCCATCCAGTTTGCACAGTGAATCAGGAGCTGTAATAAAGGGGAGCAGAAGGCAGACAAGTGAGGTAAGTAAGTGGGGAGATGACATGCTGAGAGAGCTTGGCAAGACAATTTTCTGTTTTAACCAAACTGACAAATGCTAAGAGAATGCCATTTACATGAAAACCGTGATCAGCTTGCAAATAAAGTTTTGTGATTCACAAGCTGACTCTGTCCTTCGGTAACAATATTTGTAAGGCTGTGTAATACTCATTTTTGATATAGTGACATTTAGGATACAGTAACACAGGGAGCTGTTTGTGTTTCAAAAAGCCTGCAATTTGCACCAGCCCAAGGACACCCAAAAATATTTTTGCCAGCACTGTTGCTTCTGTATTTGATGTTGTGGCCCTCATTCATCTCCTCCAATGCTGTCCAAAGCCCTTACAATGGAATTGGAGATCCCAGAAATTGCTGCATCACCTTTGGTGAGCCTGATGTTCTGCTGAATGGGACAGAAATGTGTATACATCAGCAAGATTACTTCAGCCTTGCCTTTGCAGCTACTAATAGCTAGATTGAGCCTGGTTCTGCCCTTATTGGTGACGCCAGCACACAAAAGGGATTAGGGACAGATTGCAGTTGTGCAAAAGGAGTGAGAGCTGAATGAAACAAAATGCTGGCTCAAGTCTTTTCCCCTCCCAATAGGTTTACTGGAGTGTCTGTAAGAAATCTGAGAAAAGAGCATGTAGACAAGTTTAGATTGCAAGACTCTCCAGTCCAGCAGATTGGTTCACCACTTAGGCTGCCTTCAGCGTCGGTTTTTTATTACCTACATGCACTAAGCAGGCTTTCTGTGATCATGTTAATCACATGCTATCCAGTCAAGCTTACAAAGTTCTCCTGGTTACATAGAACATCACTACATTTGTCCATGCAATACTGTGTTTCTATAGATAAACTCTGACTTATGTTGGACTTTGGGGAAAATAAAGATCCTGCCATCAGTTTTATCAAGAACAAAAATTCGAAGACATATGACATTATATCCCTTCTCCCACTCCATTCCTGCCTAATTGCAACCATCACCCTAAATGGATTAGCATCTACATGCAGATGGCTGAATCCTCCTGTGGGACTGTCAAGGGGCAGAGTGATGCTGGAGCAGTGTATCAGAAGCTGGGATAACAATGGTCTCTTCCCTGTTTGAATCGTCTCTTACATTAATAACTTGGGAGGCAGCATCTGATCCTCAAAAGACTCAAAAGTTAAAGCTATCAAGTTAATTGTGGCTTTTCTTCTAACTACTAAAAAATACAAGCTGCTGTGAGAAGTTTAGAGTGGTGAATTAGATGCTGGCTTTGCCATGACTGTTCTCTAGGGAGTGAGTACAGTAGCAGCCTAATAGATTTTGTTCATTACCTGAGCAGAATTTATTCCAAGTGTGAGCTTGATCATATTTCACCAAATGCAGTCAGCTTCACTGATCAGAAAATGAGAGCCCACATTTCTTAGTAAATATCCTATGAGAATGAAAATTATGTAGATGTTAATGATGTAGAGACAGTAAGGACCATTTGGATTTTGCAAGGACTAAGTATTCTATTTGCCACAGTGGCTTTTAGATTGTTCTCTTAGAAGTAAAAGCTTGTTTCACAGGTGGCTTTAATTCCACAAAGTTTGTTTTGTATTTCTATAGTAATTTTTCCTAATTTAAATTTAAAATCTAGTAGTGTTCACAAGCTTAATTCAGTAAACTTTCGGACTTAATTTAGTGAGCTCTCTTGATAGTGATATTGCCAGGGTGGGTTCAGCCTAACTGGCACATATGTAAAACAGTCTGACTTTCAGAACATGTACGCTATTACACAACAAAAAAATATTTTTCCTGATAAAATCATGCCATTTCAACAAATGCCATTCTCTTAAGGCAATGAACATTAATTACGGGGTTTATTATCATGTTGAATTCTACCTGAAATATCTTAAGAGTAAGTGAAACATGTATTTTTAATTTCCCAGAAGGGGGTGACTGCATCTGCTTCTGCATTTTCTTTAAATTACCCTTAGTTTATTATAAAGCATGTGTATCTTCAAGCCACAATCAACCAAAGATGGATAGTAAACAAATTTTGAGAGGTTTTTTGGGTGTAGACCACAAAGCTACTTCATCCATGGGCAAAACAAGTTATCTCAACAGTATCAGCTACTGGATTTAGTTGTGCTGTTCATTATGAATAGCAAAATTAATCAAGTGTGATTATAAAGAAATTTGCCAATTATCATCATCTATCTGTAGTGCTGCATCTTCATTGGAATTGTAGGTTTCAGGTAACCTTGAGTCATTTTCAAAACTACAAAAACTTCCTCCAGCCTTTCACTTCTAAAGAAAAAGTGTGATGGTTATAAGCACAACCTTATGCAAAAAAACTTCAACTATGAGTTGAAACAGCTTTCCTTAGCATAAACATCAGACGTCCTCAGGCCTTGCAGAATGAGATTTGAGTTGCGTTTTAGCAGGAATCTGGGGTTCTTCATTCTGTGCCTATAAAGTCCAGTCACAGACCTATTACTGGTTTGTCCTGGCCCCAGCAGTAGCAGTCATTTTTCTCCTCCTTAGTATCTGGTGCAGTGCTGTGGTTTTGACTTTCGGCCTGGGAACAGCGCTGATAACACTGATGTTTTTAGTTGTTGCTAAGTCATGTTTACTCTGACCAAGGACTTTGTGAGTCTCATGCTCTGCCAGGGAGGAGGGAAGCTGGGAGGAAGCAGAGGCAGGGCATCTGACCCAAACTGACCAAAGGGGTATTCCACACCACAGCACGTCACGCCTAGGTTGTAAAACTGGGGACAGTTACCCAGAAGGACTAGATCACTGGGTATCAGTCAGCAGGTGTTGAGCGATTGTATTCTCTTCCCTTGTTATTTCCCTTATCATTGTTATTATTGATGGTAGCAGCAGTGGTTTGTGTTATACCTTAGTTACTGGACTGCTCTTATCTCAACCTGTGGCAGTTACGTTCTTTAGATTCTCCTCCCCATCCCTCCAGGAGTAGGGGAAGGAAGAGAGGGGAGTGGGAGAGAGGCTGAGTGGTTCTGATACACCAGCTGAGCTTAAACCACGATATGGTCCCAGTCTAAGTGTTTCCTGTTTGGGGCATTTGAACATTGTGTGCTTTCTGAAAGAACCTGCATTAAAAAAAAAAAAAAAAAAAAACCAAAAAAAAACACCCAACCCAAACCAAACCAAACAATATCCCCAAACCACATCAAACATCAAACATAAAAATCCCTAATAAGAAACAAATAAACAAAACCTAGGAAACTGATCTATGGCATAAATTACTATTTAAAGTGGGCACTGAATTCCAAAAATATCCCTTGCAGATCCAAATAACCATAGAGTGCGGAACAGCATAAGCTTTATCAGAGTACCTGCTGCTGAACCTCTTTCCCCTTCCTCATGCAGGCAGCTACTTTTACATATCTTGCTCAAGCATGCAATCTAAAATATCATAATAGCGTATCACAGCATTTGTTTCACTCTTAAATACATAACAATTAAAAATAAAAGTCACAACCAGCCAGAAGTATCCCCTTCTTTCCTACTCTCCATCAAAACAGAGGAGACATGTAAAAAGCCTGTCCCTGCAGAAGAAAAGCATCAACGTTATATGGTGTTTGGACATCCCTTAAGAAAGACAAACTATCTCATCATTGCAGAAAGAGAGAGGAGCTTAACTAATTACCCCAGAAATCTGCATTTGCCCCAATGTACTGTCTGTACTCCATTTACCACTGTACATCTCAGTTTTACTACAACGTTATTTGACTGACAAATTTTATTGAGATACAGAGAGAGACTCGGGGTTGTTCTGTCGACACAGTGCTCCGGTTTTCCTCCAGGATAACAGGGATAAGGAAGATGAATATCTGCAAGTAAAATAGTAAGTAAATTCCTGCTTTCTTGTAGCTGCCTAAATTGAAAACTGTGGTCTGAAACAAATTGAAAGCACAATTCATAACCCAGTAACATCTTCCCTTACCGGGGGATGCATTTGTGGGGTCTTCATACTCTTGTGTAGGAAGAGTCTTTGTCTGGAGTTGAGTGAGAGCAGGTTCCTGAGATACACAAGCAGAGTTTTTCTGACCAGTGAAGACATAGGGGACCAGACATTAAAAAGGCTTACTTTGTGACCATAAATATCACACATCATCTTGCTGCCAAGAGATTCGTGGAAAGGACTTGCAGTTACCCTAGGCAAATAATGTGACAATGCGGCTCATGGTGCTGGCCTGAGAAGATAGCAATCATCAGTGTAACAAATGTACATTTGATTCATAAATTAGACTTCTGGACCTCAGCACAATTGAAGGAGAACAAGATCCTATTTGCTTTATTATGTAAAGTGGCTGTTTCTCTGTTCTGTAAAGCCATGAGTACCATGAGTTGTTTACTCCCATTCCATTATTCTCCTGAACTGCTCAAACACACTTATTTTTGTTAAGGTTCCAAATTTATATTTACCAGTCAGTAAGCAAAACCAGAGGGTAAGCAAAGCAAGCAAAGAAATCTAGATGTGGAGCTTCAGATAAGCTGTGTGGTTCCTTCTATGGTAGTTTAGAATCATAGAATAGTTAGGGTTGGAAAGGACCTTAAGATCATCAAGTTCCAACCCCCCTGCCATGGGCAAGGACACCTCACACTAAACCATATCACCCAAGGCCTCGTCCAACCCTGCCTTGGACACTGCCAGGGATGGAGCATTCACAACCTCCCTGGGCAACCTATTCCAGTGCCTCACCACCTTAACAGGAAAGAAATTCCTCCTTATATCCAATCTAAACTTCCCCTGTTTAAGTTTTAACCCATTACCCCTGGTCCTATCACTACAGTCCCTAATGAAGAGGCCCTCCCCAGCATCCCTATAGGCTCGCTTCAGATACTGGAAGGCTGCTATGAGGTCTCCACGCAGCCTACTCTTCTCCAGGCTGAACAGCCCCAACTTTCTCAGCCTGTCTTCATATGGGAGGTGCTTCAGTCCCCTGATCATTCTTGTGGCCCTCCTCTGGACTTATTCCAACAGTTCCATGTCCTTTTTATGTTGAGGACACCAGAATTGCACACAATACTCCAAGTGAGGTCTCACAAGAGCAGAGTAGAGGGGCAGGACCACCTCCTTCAACCTGCTGGTCAAGCTCCTTTTGATGCAGCCCAGGATATGGTTGGCTTTCTGGGCTGCAAGCGCACACTGAAGCCAGCTCATGTTCATTTTCTCATCGACCAACACCCCCAAGTCCTTCTCTGCAGGGCTGCTCTGAATCTCTTCTCTGCCCAGCCTGTAGCTGTGCCTGGGATTGCTCTGACCCAGGTGTAGGACCTTGCACTTGTCATGGTTAAACTTCATGAGGTTAGCATTAGCCCACCTCACAAGCGTGTCAAGGTCCCTTTGGATGGCATTCCTTCCCTCCAGCGTATCAACCGAACCACACAGCTTGTCATCGGCAAACTTGCTGTGGGCACACTCAATCCCACTGTCCATGTCAGCAACGAAGAAGTTAAACAAGACTGGTCCCAACACCGATCCCTGAGAGACACCACTCGTTACAGGTCTCCAGCCGGACATTGAGCCATTGACCACAACTCTTTGTGTGCGGCCATCCAGCCAGTTCCTTATCCACTGAGTGGTCCATCCATCAAATTGATGTCTCTCCAATTTACAGACAAGAATGTCGTGTGGGACAGTGTCGAACGCTTTGCACAAGTCCAGGTAGATGACATCAACTGCTCTACCCCTGTCCATCAGTTCTGTAGCCCCATCATAGAAGGCCACCAAATTGGTCAGGCAGGATTTCCCCTTGGTGAAGCCATGCTGGCTGTCACCAAGCACCTTGTTGATTTTCATGTGCCTTAGCATGCCTTCCAGGAGAATCTGCTCCAAGATTTTGCCAGGCACAGAAGTGAGACTGACTGGTCTGTAATTCCCTGGGTCATCCATTTTCCCCTTCTTGAGAATGGGGGTTATATTTCCCTTTTTCCAGTCATTGGGAACTTCACCTGACTGCTATGATTTCTCAAATATGATGGTGAGCGGCTTAGCAACTTCATTTGCCTGCTCCTTCAGGACCCGCAGATGGATTTCATCAGGACCCATGGACTTGTGCATGTTCAGATTTTTAAGGTGGTCTCGAAGCAATTCCTCTCCTACAGTGGGCCCAAGGTCTTCGTTCTCACAGTCCCTGAGTCTGCCTTCCAAAACTTGGGTGGCGTGGTAGGAGCCTTTGCCAGTGAAGACCAAGGCAAAGAAGTCATTCAGAACCTCAGCCTTCTCCAAATCCTGTGTAGCTAGAATTTTGCAATAGAATTAAATCTATATATAAAATAACCTCACAGATCTTCAGCTATAGGTCTTCTGTAAAAGCTCAGACAACAACAATTAACCATGTACAAAGAGTTATCCAAAGCTTTCTTTGGGAGACAGACATAGAAAATACCCCTGCTTACCTTGGCTCTTTCCTGCAGTCACACATTTTTCACAGGACCAATTTGCACAAGTTATATATAAATGAGTATATATTAATTCACAGTGCTTCAGGATGTTCTAATCCATGAAGTTCAACATTTTCAAATGTGGTAATAGTTTTAACATGGACTGAAATAGTCACAAAGACTGCATAGTACACCATGATTATTTCAGTTAGCTCTGCCACTTGTGCTGCAAGTAGGTTAAGCACTGCTCTCCTGGAAAAAGTTGGTAGATGCCTCATCCCTGGAGACATTCAAGGCCCAGCTGGATGGGGCTCTGAGCAACTAGATCTGGTTGAAGATGTCCCTGCTCATTGTAGGAAGGTTGGACTGTTGACCTCTGAAGCTCCCTTCCAACCAAAACTGTTCTACGATTCCATCATAAATCCTTGAAAATTACTTTGATCCCCAAAACATATGGAAAAACTAATGAGAGAAAAGTCCTTAAAGTCTGCTACACATACAGGCACCACATTTTGCTCAGGTTACCCCTGCGTGTCAGCTTGTTGGAGCTGTGAGACTTCTGGGGAGACACCCATCTGCATGCCTTGCTCTTCTCTTGACTACTTATGAAGTAATTATCCTGGGCGTGTTGGACTTTTGTCCGTGGAGGCTCCTGATCCTTCTATATTCATGTTGTCTTTGTTGATGTTTGTGAGCAAACAAGTTCAAGTCTCCATGCTGTCTCCTCCTCAGGACATCATGTGCTGCCCTATGTGGACATCCATTCTGCATGCCAATTTAGCAGTTTTCTGGGCCGAAACATTGTTCTCTCCTTCAGTGTCTGCCCACGTTCCTCCAGCACAAGCACAACACCAGAACTGCCACTCACGTTTGCTTTGTTGGGCAACGAAGTGAGCAGCAAGACAGCACAACATTTGTCAATGGCTGCCTAAGCAATTACCTTTGCAACCTAAGTGGGCAGCTGCTAGGATCCCAGGTTTCCCAACTCTGTGTCCTTTGCATAACATACACTCTGCCCCACTGCTTTGCATGCTTACTAAGTGGTTTCAAAGCGCAGTTATATACTTGGCACACACACACTCACTCACCAGTCTGTCTCCTGACCGTGTACTTCAGATGAACATCCTTGCCATATTAGGAGCTGTTCTGGCTTCTAGTGACACTGTGATTGAAACTGGGGAATATCTGGGCACCTTCAGTGATGATGTGTATAGCTGAACTACTACATACCATGGACATTTTTTTTGTATTTTCAGTCCTTTTCTCCACCTATCTGTCCATATAAGCCTCCTGTCAGTAGAGCCACCTTCATCCTGGTCACACTGTTAGCATGCCAAAATTGCCTGAACAGGAAAACAGAGAAAGGTAATTTAATATAAGATATGGAAGCATGAAATCATTTGGCCATTCTGTTTTTCCTCAATGATTACAATAATTTATTTGATATAATTATGTATACACAATTTTAGGAAACCCCCTACCCTTACTGCAAGATGCTTAACAAATACTTTGATACTAATTCATGACATCAAGGCTGCATTTCTTGGAGGAATTATCACTGATATCTTGGGTAGGGGCAAAATTTACTGGGCCTGGGACCAGCAGATCTTTCTTTTTGGACGAGTGCCAGGATGTCTTTAGCTCTAGAAATGGCAGTGGTGTAAATCCCTTTAAATCTCTCCCATCTAATTTCTCAGTTAATACTTTGACCCCTTCGTATACTTTTATTCTACACTTATGGAGCCTCAGGAATACACTAAAGTGCAAAACCCTCCCTTCTCTCACACTCAATGGCTAGAACTGCTCCAAGTTAATTAGCTCCTCAGCAGACCTGGCTGGGGATAATTGCTTATGTTACCTGCCCCTAAACATGCCTCTTTTGCTGCCTCTTGGTTTTTATTTTGTGCTGTCCTGCATCTTTGGCTTTCCTACAGACAGCACGTTAAAAGTGATGACAGAAAGTGCATGGGCTGCAACAGACCCAAAATGTCACCTGTCATCTCCTTAGCTCTTGCGGTTCCTCACTTGTCAGTGCTCCCAGGCAACCACACAAGCTATGAATTCAACAATTTATGTTTTGTGTTTAAAAAACAATTATGAGCAGTTGGTAAGCAAATTCTTCATTCTCCGTGCTACCTTATAAGCTGCAGCAAAACCTCTCCCAGGAGCTCAGTTTAGACAGGAGTTAGATCATGGCATGTAAGCACTTCTGTCAGGAAGGAGATGCCTATGAAGATGTTAAATGTTTGAGATGTTTCTCCTTTACGATTACTGATTAAACAATGTATATCCTCTGTGGTCACACAGTTGCAGGCAGCATTTTTGGCAGTTGTCCTAGTGTTCTCTAATTGCCACCTGTCACATCAACATATCAGTTACAAAGTCCCGTGTTCCCAATTGAAAAAGGCTGAATCAGTGGGATAGAACAAACATGCCATGGGACATTTTTAGTTGGTTCACAGGAGGCTTTGCTACTGAGGCTTTAGGCATTTGGGGAACAGGGGAGCAGACCCTTGCATTTCCCAAGAGAACTAGGTGTCTTGCCAAAGGAGGAGAGTAAGCGTAGGAAAGCTTGTTTGTATTCATGCCAAACCAATTCACGATTCTTATGGTCACAGGTACATGACCAATCAAACATGCATACAGGGAGGAGGGAGTCAAATTAATATTTTCTGAAGCTTTTTGTTTAACTATTAATTCATTCCCTAACCTTCTTTTGACCTCCTCAAGCTAGCTGTCTTCAAAGTAAGTTTTCTGAGAGGGCACTATAAACCTCCCATTTGGCTACAGCAACAGGAGCCAGCCTTTGTCCAGCTTTTGTCCGGCTCTGCAAACATAGCCAAAGTGAGCTGGGCTTTGAGGCCCACATTGCTCCACATTTCTGCCAGTAACAGGCTTGGGGGGCTCAAGCTTGTGGAGACATCAGAGAAAGAACGGATGCTGTAGAAACGAAAGTGCTGGAAAACAGCACTTCACATTGCACTTGAGTGGCTGGCTCTTTGTGTGCTATAATGCCACTAGGAAATTGGAACAGGTCATGGACTGCCCTTGCCAGACACTGTGAGAAATGTCATAAACCTGTGTTTCATTCCAGTGTGGGAATGGAGAGACCAGGAAATGTTTGCCTTTCACAGAAGTCAGACAATGATGAGAATGCTCCAGTTAATTGTAAACTCTCCACAGAAAATCCTGGGGTTGTTCTGTGCTCCATGAACGGCACAGATCTATGAAAGATGTTGTCCTGACATGCCGTGAGGAAACCAGGAGTTAGTACAGGTCTATAAACATCCTCAGAGGGAGCAATTACTTCTGGCATGTGAATGATAGGATCAATATGTACACATTCTGAATAGTCTTTGCCCCACCTGCTCAGTGTGTAGGGAAGACTATTTTTAGCAGTGCAAGCTGTCTGCTGAGGTAGATTTTTCTACCTTAGCTAAACTTACTTTAGCCTGGGAAAGGCCAGGGGAGACACATCTGATAGAAGAGTAAGGACAGAGAGCAATCTTCTAAAAGAGATAAAAAGTTTGGACCAAGCTTGCAAAGCCAAAAGCTAGGTTAATTAAAATATTTCATCCTGTCATTCTGATGTGCATGGAAGCAAACCAAAGTACTTAATTGTGCCTTTCAGGGTCAGACCATACTTTGCTTCATTTCACTTCTAGCTACCTCTCCCAGCCATTGTTAAGCTTATAGGGACATCAAGCTTACTAATCAGATTACAAATAAGACCTCATTATATTGGTGTGGGTCCTAGAATCACCAGGTGGTTTCTTGCTGAAAGCTGAATCTAATACTTTACAGTGATTGTCCATTTCTGGGCATTCAGTGGTAATCTATCCTTTTCAGTAATGTTGATATGTTGAAAAGGTACCACCAAATAAGGTACATCACAAGCTGTGAAAGATTATCTGTATTTCATGTTAACAGAAAGCATTGTAGTCTAAAGTAGAAGCACACTAAATGGTGTAGCATGGAAGAGGAATGGCTTGAAATCAACTCTTTCAAGATCCACAAGTTATGCACAGGGAGGCTGCAACATGGAATTGCAGTAGGCCTCTTCTGAACTGGCAGAATTTGCACATTAAATTCTTCAAAGTCCTTAGAAAATTTCCCTGAAAAGACATAAATCAAAATAACAGAATTTGAAGACTACAGTCATTGTGATTCAAAGCTGAAATTACAATCACAGTCTCAATGACATGAGAAAAGAGCAGAAAAGAAGCAAGAGAAGGAAGACACACTCAGGAGTGTTGCATCCCAAGTAGAAGGAAATGTGGCAGGAGAGCTGGAAGACCTCCATGGATGGATAAGGAGCTGCTGAGGAAAATTGGAGGGAAAACAGAAGCTTATAAAAGGTGGAGGTGAGGACATGCGGCCTGGGAAGAATTACAGGGATGTTGTCCGGGAAGCTAGGGACCAGGTCAGGAAAGCTAAGGCCCAGTTAGAACTGAGTCAGGCAAGGGATATGAAAGATAACAGGAAGGGCTTCTGAAGGTATATAGGAAACAAATGACAGACTAGGGATAAGGTGGGCCCTCTCCAGAAGCTAAAGAGAGAACTCGCAACCCTGGATTTGGAGAAGGCTGAGGTTCTCAATGACTCCTTTGCCTCGGTCTCCACTGGCAAATGCTCTGACCACATCACTCAAGTCTTGGAAGGCAGACTCAGGGACTGTGAGAATGAAGACCTTGGACCTGCTGTAAGAGAGGATCATGTTTGAGATCATCTTAAGAACTTCAAAGAGCACAAATCCATGGGACTTGATGAAATCCATCTGCAGGTCCTGAAGAAGCTGGTGAATGAAGCTGCTAAGCCACTGTCCATCATATTCAAAAAAACATGGCAGTCAGTTCCTGATGAGTGGAAAAAGGGAAATATAATCCCCATTTTCAAGAAGGGGAAAATGCATTACACAGGGAACTACAGACCAGTCAGTCTCACCTCTGTGCCTGACAAATCTTGGAGCAGATTCCCCTGAAAATCATGCTAAAGCACATAAAACACAACAAGGTGCTTGGTGATAGCCAGCATGGCTTCACTAAGGTGAAATCCTGCTGGACCAGTTTGGTGGCCTTCTATGATGGGGCTACAGAAGTGATTGAATAGGAGCAATACAGCTAACATTGTCTACCTGGACTTGTGCAAAGTATTTGACACTGTTGTGCACGACATCCTTGTCTGTAAACTGGAGAGACATCAATTTCATGGAAGGACCACTCAGTGGACAAAGAATTTGCTGGACACCGACACGCAAAGAGTTGTGGTGAAGAGCTCAATGTCCAGCTGGAGAACAGCAACGAGTGGTGTCTCTCGGATTGGTTTGCATCAAATCTTGTTCAACATCTTTGTCGGTGACATGGACAGTGGGATTGAGTGCACCCTCAGCAAGTTTGCTGATGACACCAACCTGTGTGGTTCGGTTCATACGCTGGAGGGAAGGAATGCCATTCAGAGGGACCTTGACATGCTTGTGAGGTGGGCTGATGCCAACCTCATGAAGTTTAACCATGTCAAGTGCAAGGTCCTACACCTGGAGCAATCCCAGGCACAGCTACAGACTGGGCTGAGAAGAAATTCAGAGCAGCCCTGCAGAGAAGGACTTGGGGGTGTTGGATGATGAGAAACTTATCATGAGCTGACTTCAGTGTGCACTTGTATCCCAGAAAGCCAACCATATCCTGGGCTGCATCAAAAGGAGCGTGACCAGCAGGTCGAAGGAAGTGATCCTGCCCCTCTACTCTGCTCTTGTGAGGCCTCACCTGGAGTATTGTGTGCAATTCTGGTGTCCTCAACATAAAAAGGACATGGATCTGTTGGAACAAGTCCAGAGCAGGGCCACGAGGATGATCAGGGGACTGGAGCACCTCCTGTATGAAGACAGACTGAGAAAGTTGGGGCTGTTCAGCCTGGAGAAGAGAAGGCTGCATGGAGACCCCATAGCAGAAGGATCACCTCCTTCGACCTGCTGGTCGCGCTCCTTTTGGTGCAGCCCGGATTATTGTTGGCTTTCTGGGCTGTAAGTACACACGGCTGGCTCATGTTCATTTTCTCATTGACCAGCACCCCCCAGTCCTTCTCCGCAGGGCTGCTCTGAATCTCTTCTCTGCCCAGCCTGTAGCTGTGCCTGGGATTGCTTCGACCCAGGTGTAGGACCTTGCACTTGGCATGGTTAAACTCCATGAGTTTGGTATCAGCCCACCTCACAAACGTGTCAAGGTCCCTCTGGATGGCATTCCTTCCCTCCAGCACATCAACCTTACCACACAGCTTGGTGTCATCAGCAGACTTGCTGACGGTGCACTCAATCCCTCTGTACATGTCAGCGACAAAGATGTTGAACAAGACTGGTCCCAAGACCGATGAATGCTCCACCGCTGGCTGTGTTCAAGGCCAGGTTGGACAGAATCTTGGGTGACATGATTTAGTGTGAGGTATCCCTGCCCATGGCAGGGATGTTGGAACTGGATTACCTTAAAGTCCTTTCCAACCCTAACTATTCTATGATTCCATTCTGCGGCTCAGCTTTTCTCTGAAACCGTGCTCGTGTCAGCCTCATTTATCCACTGCTTTGCCTTCTCCTACTTGAAATTCCTATTCTTCTTTGAGTCTTTCTCAACTACCACCAATGGTAGAGCAGTACTTCAACAGGCATACATCAGCAGGTCATCGGAACAGATTTCTTTTAAGGATAGAAACAGGGCAATTTCAAAAACTCGTTTCTGCTTGGTCTGCAGCTCCTTCTGAAATAACACAAACTGTCATCCTCCCTATCCTTTCTTTATCCACCCATATCATAACTGGAATCATAAACCCATTTCATAGCTGGAAATCCATTTCTGCCTCAGAAAGTAATGGAGAAACAAGCAACAGAATAAAAAGCTATAGCTCCGGTTTTTAAAGACTTCATGTTCTTCGCAGGAACAAGAGCCCAGCTCTGCATCAGCAGGATGACAGAGGCACAACAGACTTCTCTAAGGCTTTGCAAACACCACTAGAAACAAGAAATCAAATGTGAGCCCTTCTTCACACCTTACTGAGTCTTCTAGAGTTACTGTAGTTTTCTTCTTCTTAAAACATTGCCTTTGTTCTTCGTCTCAGCTGCCTGGTTAGACAGCCTCCAAAACTCAGAACAAGGGCCAAGTGAGGTGTGGGAAGGTCCTGCTGTCCTGTCTGCAAGGCAAGTTATTTCCTCTGATGGAGAGGGAGCATATATGCCAGCTCACAGAATTCTTCAGAGTGTCAAAAATATAGTACCTAAAGGAGCTTTGGGTTACTTTTCTATTTGTGTTTTCTAGGAATCTATGGAGATTTTACGCAAAACTACTGTAAAGAAAAAAGCTGTTTGCAAACTTAATGATCTCAAAGACAAGCAGAGTCAGAAGCAGGTGCAAATCAGTTTTTGATGGCATGTATGCTAATTGTTACCAGTGTCACATTGGAAAAGTACTGCCTGAAGACATAAAGACTCTCTCATAAGTCATACACACTAGAGGAGAGGTGTTACATTCAAATTACACAAGCAAAATCTGAGTTTTCCCCAGTCATGAGTGTTTTTTTGGCAATGATAGTAGTGTTATTTTAGCTTCTTGAGTTCCATGTTAAGCCAGTTCTGAAGTTAATGAGACGCAGTATACACTGAGCTGCATAATGCCATCCATTTTTACTGTAAGAGTTTGGAGCATTAATGCCCTTTATGCAGTTTGTAGATTTTGCTTAAATTGGGTGTTCAGTGCTCAGTCTTTCGTATGTTTGAAATTAACCCCTAAGAAGTCTATATACAATTTGTGTGTGTATGTACGTAAGCTCATGCTGATAAGTATAATGAAACATTACTCCATCAGCTTCCCCTAGTGAACTATAAATGGAACAGTACTTAACTGGTTTCTACAGGATATATGAGAATGGTTCAAGTGCACCTATGCTAAAAACACACATGTGAAGAGAGAGGGCATAGAAGATTTTCTAAAAAAAGATATTACTTTCACATTCTGCTGTTTGTGTAGCTCTATACCAGGAATCCATGAGTGTGATAGCATCTTTTTTTGTAGCTGGGTAACTCATTTATCTATTTCTACAGCATTTGGACTTCTAGGAACCCTAATTGGTGCTCCATTAGGCACAGTGCTAGCTTCACTTTGAACAAATATAGCAAAGTCTTCCAGTATTAATGGCTGCATAGCACACAAAATTGTTCTCCATGAAGAAAAGACAGATGGCTTCTCTACTTTTTTAATATTGCACACAGTCAACTCTAGTGATTGCTTTTATTCAATAAAACTTTTGCCTCCTCTGCAGTAAGATGTATTCTAGCCTTTATGGCCTCACAACTTATTAGATAAATAATTACTGAATTTCCATCTATCACTGAAGGCACTGATATGCTATAGATACAAATGGGACTGGAGTGTGTTTATGAAACTGATAGATCATCTTTAATCAGTGGGCTTCTAAAGTGACCTTCAGAGATATAAATAGCTACCATCAAGTGTCTCAGACTGAAGCCTCGTTTCCTACAAAGAAAGAAGAGTAGGTGAGGAAAGTCCAGAGGACAAATAAGAGGAGGGGAGTCCCTAAATTGCTTTAAATGGTTCTTTGAGAGGAAGTCTACCTCTGTAAATTAGGTATAATGCCTAGATAAACAGTGTAAGTACCTAAATAAAGTTAGACTCCCGACAAATACCAGTTAAACCCTGCCTTCTTTCCCCCTCTCCTCCTAGGGGTGTAGTATCAGAGAAGAGGCTATCTTGGCAAGTACTTTGTTACCTCAAGCCCCAGAGGGATCCTGTGCATCTCCTCTCAGCTAAGGTAGCTTAAGAGCACTAGCTTAGCCTCTATCTTGATCTCAGAGTTTGTATATTACTTGCTGTATATTACCTGGCATATACTACCTATGTTCTATGATATAGCTGGAAATTAATTTTTTAATAGACTGATAGAAATGTATTTACAGGAACATTTTTGTGCCTGAAGAGGAGGCAAAGCCAGGCTGTTTACTAGACATTTTCCCCACTCTGTGCCAAGCACTGGGACAACCCAAGTAAGGTAGTTGGTCACCACTCCTGCTAGAAGTTAGTGATCTGCTCTGTTATTTACCTAAGCTCCTCCGTGAGTTGATCAAGCGAGAGAAGTGATTCCTTCCCCCTGTCTCAGACACTGAGGCATCTTGATGAGTGACAGCAAGTAAGAACCAAAACTGAGAGAAGCCAATTATGTTTTCGAACCTTGGGTGACCTGCTGCAGTCAAGTACCCACTCTCCAGACTGTTGAAGGGCAAACTGAAAATAAACAAATCATCTGATCTCCGGCAAAGAGCCACTTTTTTCTTGTCCATCAGTGTAAAAAAGGCATAACACAGCCAGTTTATAAATGACGATTTTGCAGTGGATTCCATTTTTTTTCTGTAACTTTTCAAATCCAGAAGAAGAGGAAAGTCGAGCCATCTGTACTTCAGCAATAACCTGGACAACAGCTATCTCTTATCAGTGACGAACATTTTGTTTTCCTCTGTGATTTATCATCTGTTTTGTTTTGGTGGGGTTTTTTTGTTTGCTGTTTTTATTTTTTACTACCATATTCTTGTCCCACTAAGTCTAATTTTTACCTAAGTAACAGAGGTGTAATCAAAGAGCTAATGCAATGAAGTCAGTGGTGTTGTGTTGACATGGAGGTAACATTTTCTCAGTGGAAAAGTCTTTGGGCATTATTTCCTAGTACCATCACTTACTCCTCTGTAACTGTGCATGAGTTGTGCAAGCTAGTGATTTTCTGAACCAGGAGTTTTAATATCTAGTTACAAAATGTAGCCATATGGTCATTTGTCTCTTGGTTCTAAGGGTCTCTATATATTTGCATCCTTCCTCTCCAGGGCCACCACAAATGGAGATCACTTTAGGGACAGAAAACAGTAACAGGAACAACAACACTCACTTCATCTGGGTGGGAGCAGATTTGTACCATTCCCATGGTATTGCTGGGATTTTCCACCTGTAGAGTTGCTTATAATTTTCAAGTTAGAAGAGCATGAGAAAGAGACGTGTACAGATGGAAAATTCTGTGCAATGCCCTTGTAAAAATGCATTAACAGGGAATAGCAAAAAATGCTGGCTTGTCTCAATGGTATCAAATGCCTTCTCTGTCTTCCCCTTCATCTACAAGTAGGTATTCAGGAGACCAAATTTTATCAGAATGTGAAGTGGTGGCCATACATTCTAAATTCATTCTTGGAGTCAGTATAGCCAGCCACTATCTCCCGACACTGTGTGGATAGCCATGATGACTGTCTGTGAACAAAAGGACTACTTACACCCACCTTTCTCTTTTATGGCACATCCTATCTTCCTCCTTTCCCTCTTTTAGATTCGATTTCTCTCTAATTACAAGTTGGAGTAACTCTGGATGCTGACAGACAAAGGTAGGAGATTTGTAACCCTCCTGCTTTAATTCAAACTGTTTGGGCTGTCCATCAAACTGAAAATTAATGTGGCTAAAGTTCTTTGAATTAGAGGAAGAGATTAATAGTAGGTGGTCTTTTGTATCATGCTTCTTAAGCATGTACGCTTCATTAGTGTACATGCATCTGTGATCTTTATTTGCCTTTCAATCACAAACAAAAGCTCACTACTGTGCTGTTCCTATTCCTCACATCTGTTTACAAAAAAATCTTTCTGGGAGATGCCTGATGGCTCCTCTCAGATACATAATTGAAGAAAGGGAACCTCTGAGGGAAAAAAAGCACTTAACCGTGTTTAACTTTTAGAATTAGATACCCAGGAGTCTTTGACCCTAAGGATGATCTCAGATATATCCCAAACAAGATAAATATTCAGGAAGGCTCTTGAAAGTGTTTTTCTGTTCTCTAGCCTTCTTGAATTTCCCTCCTAGCTCAGACTAGTCTATGTCACATTTTACGCAAGTTGTAATCTCACAGGGGAAAAAAGCACTTAACTATGCTGTGAGGCTCTTCAGTCTCTCAACAATCTTCTGCTTCTTCCAAACCCTAGTGTATGTGTATGAGACTTACAGATATTGTCTGACTAAACAAATCAAACCACCAGCTGTCTCATGGGATCTCCTGAGGTAGCTTTATTCCCCTACTCTTCAAAATGTCAGGATGTGTTTTAAATATGACTGAAAGTCTGCTAGAAATGCCATCCAAGGTATAGTAGCTTGAAAACAATCAAATCGATGTAGGTAAACAAGTTTGATAATTTTGCCTTAATTAGATTTTGGTAATAAAAAGTTAGAAGGGTATATATATACACATCTATGAAATTATATATAGTATATATGTATATGTATATAAATAGTATATCTATGTATATAAATATGTATATAAATAGTATATCAATGTAACATGATAGCATATACATATATATGGTTAGAATAGCCAGTTTCAGTTGGAAGGGACCTACAAGAATCACCTAGTCCAACTGCCTAACCAATCCAGGGTTTACAAAAAATTAAAGCATGCCATTTAGGACATTGGACAAATGCCTCTGACAGGCTTGGGACACTGACCACCTCTCCAGGAAGCCAGTTCCAGTGTTTGACCACCCTCTCAGTAAAGAAATGCTTCCTAACACTAAGAAGTCTGAACCTGCCTTGGTGCAGCTTTGAACCATTCCCATGTGTTCTGTCACATGAGAAGAGTTCAGCACCTCCGTCTCCATATCCCCTCCTCAGGAAGTTGTAGAGACCAACGAGGTTGCCCCTCAGCCTCTTTTCTCCAAACTAGACAAGACCAGAGTCCTTAGCAGCTCCTCACAAGATGTGCCTTGCACCCCTTTCACCAGCTTTGTTCACGTTTGAGTCCCCTGTTCACATTTGAGTACCTTCAGATCCTTCTTAAATCATGGTGCTCAGAACTGCACACAGTACTCAAGGTGAGGCTGCACCAACACTGAACACAGCAGGACAATCACCTCTTTGGACTGGCTGGTGATGCTGTGTTTGATGCACCCCAAGGTGTGGTTTGCTGTCCTGGCTGCCAGGGTACACACTGCTGACTCCTATGGAGCCTGCTGCTGACCAGCACCCCGAGATCCCTTTCTGTGGGGATCTGTTGCTCTCCAGCCACTCCTTTCCCAGTTTATGTTTGTGTCCAGTGTCATTCAGCCCCAGGTGCAGAATCCGGCATTTCAACTTGTTAGATTTCACCCCATTAATCCTAGTCCATGTTCCAGTCCTTCTAGATCCCTCTGCAAGGCCTCCTGTTCCTCAAGAGAGTCAACCGCACCTCCCACTGACTCCCCAGTGACAAACTTGTAATGCAGTTTATCACTGCATCCAGATCTTTGACAAAAACATCAAACAGAACTGTCCCTAGAATTGAATCATGAGGAACCCCTCTGGGGACTGGTTGCCAGCCAGATGTAGCCCCATTCACTGCAACCCTTTGAGCTCTTCAGCCAGTTCTTCACCCAGTGCACTGAGAGCCCACTCATCCCACAGCTGGACAACTTCTCCAGAAGGGTGCTGTGAGGGACAGTATCAAAAGCCTTGCTGAAACCCAGAAAAACTACATCTGCCACCTTCCCTTCATCCATAAGGTGCATGACCTTGTCATAGAAGGATATAAAATTAGTCGAACAGACTTTCACCTTGTGGACCCATGTTGACTGTGCCTGAATTCCTGTTGCTATGCAAGACTGCTTCCCAGACTGAGAAATCTGGGAACTCTAAAGGAAGAATCTATGTTTGACCAAGATTATATTAAAACTATCCTGAATCACATGGATTCAGGATATCCTTGGAAAAATACCAAGAAGTTACTGTGTTTAAATATCATCAATCTGCACCTGAAGCAAAACATAATTTGGTGGATGTTCCACAAACAATCAGATTATTTGGGAAAATAATCCACAGAATCATAGAACAGTTTGGGTTGGAAGGGACCTTTAAAAGTCACCTAGTTCCAACCTCCTTACCATGGGCAAGGGATATCTTACACTACACCAGGTTGCTCAAAGCCCCATCCAGCCTGCCAGGGTGCCAGGGATGGGGCAGTCACAACTTCTCTGAGCAGCCTGTTCCAGTGCCTCACCACTTTGCCCTTGTAAAAAAAGTCCCTTACTGAATTTAGTGAAGCTATGTTAGCTGTCTCTGGTCATGTCCTTCTTTTCCATAGTTTCCAGGACAATCTGCTTCACTGTCTTGGCGGACACTGAGGTAAGACTGACCAGCCTGTAGTTTCCTAGGTCTTCTTTTTTTCCTTCTTTTAAAAATGGGAGTTATATTTCCCCTTCTCCAAGGAGAATGGAGTGACTGAAAAAGTATATGTTGATGGATGATACACAGAATGTATGGATTATTAAATTAAGGAAAACAGGAAACTTCTGTGGGAAAACCAATTAACCTTGTATGTGGATCACATATAAATTAATCGCATGAAGAATCATCAGAGTTGACCATAACTAATGTCTTAGACCGTCTGTACCAGACTCCATCACACACAGCTCAAGTTGCGCAGGCACTGCTTTTCTTCAGAGCTGAGCATGCAATGGGATTTCTTCTACATTACTTTCACAGTTCTTGCAGACTCTATGGAATCACATGCAGCCCTACAGAAATACAAAGGAATAGTTTGGATCTGGTTTTAGTCCTTTCTTTCTTTACTTTCTTTTCTTTCATGCTCAGTTTTTTTAGCCAGCACTGAGACACAGCTCACAATTCATGAAGAAATCTCAAACAGCCTAACAAATGGCGTGAGAGCAAGCTCTTGATGCAGTACTCTTGTACTCAACATCTCTGCACTGGCAAATGCTTACAATTCCCCTTGGGTGTCTCTAATTATAATGTACAGTACATTAAAAATGACAACAGAGTTCAGCAAGCCTGCATTCTTGTGATTAATTGCAATGTTCTCCTAATCAGTTGCTGTTATTTATACCCCTGCCTTTATGCAACTGATCATACTGTACATGTGCACCATTCAGAGAATAGCAGAATGGACATGAAGGGCATGTTTACATGATGCAATGGAGCATGGTGCAGATATGCCTGAACTAGTGGTAACTCAGTGTATGGCACTAGAGATATTTGCCTGGATCTCCCTCTCAGACCCACAAGGAAGCCATGCCAAGCTCTTAAGCTCTGCCTCTCAGAAGGATTTGTTAGAAGAGCTTTGTTTACAAAGAGCTGTGGAGTCATGGTCATTCTGCTTTCAATTAAGGTCATGCTGTCTCCACTTGGTGAAAAATCACAGGCAGCTTGATGCAGGTATTTTTCAGGAATTCCCTTTGAGCTTTCCTGCCTATATGCATGTGTATATATCAGATTTCAGCAACCAGAAGCTAAATCCTGCTTTAAGCCTCCTAAAAATACCTTTAAAATGTTCTAGATACACTGACTGAACACTGCTGTGTATAAAAAAAATCCACTCCACAAAGCCTAAAAAAAATAAAATCTCTGCAAATCAGCTCCCATTCACCACATCAATGGAAATTCTGAGGGTTTAAACCTCCATGGTAAGTTACCATAGGCTGCAGCTTGATCCACCTTGAGTTTGCATTTGTCTGTAAATGATTTCTGATTTTCCTTTTATGATCTCAGCTAAGATAGTAAGCAATTTTAGGGGCTTGTTGTTGGATGTCCCAACCTTAGATAGACACCAGTAATCTGATTTTTGGAGAAACTGCAGAGCAGATATCTCTGAAAATTAGTTAGTCCCCCTTCGGTACACCGGATTTAAGTGCAAAAATCATGGCCCTGACTTGCCAGCTTGTTTTTCAGAGTATTTTTGCAGCAAAACTGCAAACTTCCCTCTTTGTTACAGACGCTTCCTATGTCTTCTACTTCCTTCTGCTTGCTACACATCTGCACTGCAATTCTCATGTTCCTCAGTTTCAGGCTTTTAGTTGCAATCTAATGCTATTTGCACAGCATTATCGCCTGGAGGCCCAAGTCAACTTTGGCAAGCTTCCTACTGGCATGTTATGTTAATAACTAATTGGTTTTGTTCTCAGTGAGAGCAAGTTGTTCCACCAACTAGAATTCATCCCACGGTTTTAGCAAGTACACAGCTATACTCCAGCACAAACATTAAAGGCCAAGATCTTTAAAAATAGAAAGAGAGGGGCTACCAGTGTCACTGCATCCAACCCAGGAGCTGCCGGCAACCATGGAGTAGCTGCTTAGTCCAAACTTCACACCCACATCTGCACCCACCATCACAGAGCCTTGCTCTGGAGGGCAAACTTACATTTTCAGATGGCTGACTGAAATTTTTGAGCATCCAAGCATGCCCACCAGCTTCAAATATTTAGACTATCTAGCCAGACAGTTGTTAAAACTTCTGCCCACACCGATATGTAAATACGGCAGGAAAGATAATGGCAATAAGGACCTGCAACTTACTGCATTAATTCACATACAAAGTGGGAATTAAGGTTGCAGAAAGCATGCTTAACTGTAATGGGTTTGTTTTTCAGTATGTGCAAAGGATGGTCCTAATATTACATGCATTTGTGTTTGTCAGTATAAGAATGTATCTCCATAGTTTAAGCTAGGCTTTTTAACTTCCTGGAAAGTTTCCAAAAAAATATCCCCAGACAAACCAAAATTACTGCTCATGAGCAATAAAAATAGTATGTGAAAATTTGCATTTTTAAATGTGTCTGTGAAATTTTACAGTCATTTACATTTCAAGTCAGCAATTAGATTAAAAAAGCCTGCAACTGCAGCTGTGACAAGTACTCTGTTATGTGAAAAACATAAATAATCCTCTTGTTCTCCACCAACAGCTCTGATGAGAATGAATTTTAGCATAGCGTTTAACTTTTGCCTTTCAAGTTTGCTTTCATCCTTGATACAATATGACTGGAAAACTTAAAAAGATTGGAGTCCAAACAAGATATGTATTTAAGAACACAAATTGCTCTTGTTATTGCACTTGACCGTTCACAGATCAGCTTTTCAGGCATCATTAGGATCAGCTGTAGATGGCATCTCATCAGCTCCATCATTCTTCAGATCTTGATGAAATGAAGGTCTCTGGGGATAGACCTCAGCACACCTGGAGCACACATGCCCTCTTAGGAAGGTGAATTGAGACCAGGCGCTTACTTTCCCATCCTCCCTGCCGGTCTTGTTGACAAACAAACATTTAGAGGCTACGTTTGGCAAAAAGAGTTGCAAAAGAGTGGGACTTCAGATAAATATCAGCTCTTTCCACAGCTTCCTCAGCCCCAAAACAGGCACCTTCCTTACAGAGGTGCCTCCAGCTCATCCTGAGCATTGCTGCACCCAAACCCAGGTGTAGCAGTCAGTCCATGACACCTTTGGGGAGTAACAGGTATTCGGCATAGAGAAGACTGACACCAACAATTTAATTGTTCAACAGCTGCTCATGGACCAGGTCCCTCTGCTGAACAGCTTTTGTCCTTAGCTTTGTCTTCAGGGTCTTTCTGTCCTGTCAAACAAGGCATCTTCCCTTTTTGTGCTAGAATCAGCAGGTCACAGCTGGCTGTGGCATCACAACCAGACTGGGACTGGAATGGGATTCAATTTTCAGCAGAGACATCAGGCCTCCTTCCAGCACCAAAAAAAAAAAAAAAAAACCTGGGAAAAAAACCACCACAAAAACCTGAAGGAAAGAAAGGGCAAACAGTTTTAGTAATTTTAGAAAATGTCAGCTCATAAGCTCATATTCAGTGGTGGTTTTTAAAACAGGTCTGTGGATCACTGGGAAAACTCCTATAGCTTTCTGAAATGGCCCTGCTCTTGCAGGCTGCTGGCTGTGCCTCCAAGGTATGACCCATGCCAGGCAGCCAGAGACACCTGCAATTTGTCATAAGCACAGTGCACCTCTCTGCTCTGTTCTTGGTTGTTGCCATTGCTGCCAGTTTCCCTTGGGTGGTTATTAAGTGTGACATTTGTGAGCAGTTTTAATGCTTAGCTGAGCTGGCAAGAGTAGGTGCTGCAGTCTGCAGCAGCCCCGTCTCAAGTACCTTGCTTCATGCCTGGACAATGGCCTCAGTTTCAAACCCCGAGATAATGAAGTGTTTGAAGTCTTTTTCTGACAGCAGTAATGTTCATGTCGTAACAGAGGTGTGTTAGGTCTGAGCCTCAGGACCTCGTGGAGAAAATGTTGCTCCTTGGAAAATGCCCTTCACCTGTTGATGTCTGTTTTTTCCTGTGCTCCAAAACCTGCTCTTGCCTTGTCAGTGGAGCTTGATGAAAGACACTGAAGACTTAGTCTCTGTTATTCATCAGTGAGATGAAACGCAAACTTTCCCTTCACCTTTAATTCAGGGTTTCTGCTTCCCTGTAATATGTATTAACACGTATTCCTTTCCTTACACCTGAGGTCAAGCAGACAGCATGCAGAAAAGAGAATTACAGACAGAAGAGAAGACTGAAAAGAAATTATGAGCTAAGGGCTGGACATGGGAAGAGACTGAGAGCGCTTACTGGGAGAGTGTGTCCAAACAATACAAGAGAGAATGTCATGGGGAGGATTAAAGACAGTAGGAACAGTATACTATATTTTTTGTCATTTATGATTCAGAAAGAGGGTTATTATTATTTTTTTCTTCAACAGATGAGAAAAAGAGTAAGATGGTGGGCAGGGGAGAAAAGAGCACAATGTGACTAAAAATAGCTGAATTTGGTTTAGCTCAGTAAAGAGAAGGTTGAAAAAGATGTGATTTCTCTCTAGAAATATATCAAAAGGGTAAATGCCAGATGGAGAAGGGCTATTAGAACTAAAGGGTAATTTTGGCAAAAGAACAAAATGGGGGGAAAAAATCAGCTATAAATACATTCAGCCTGAAGAGCTTTCTAACTATCTGAGCAGTGAGTGTTTGCAGCATCCTCTCAGCTGGAGCCATTGGGGGAATCTCTGGGACTTAAAGGTAGAGCCTGATCACTGAATGAAAAGGAGTGAATGACAGTCCTGCGTGGCTTTGACAAAGCAGGATGCTTCTAATGTTCAGGTCTTCCTCTCAGAAAAAGGCAATGAAAATGGAAATGAGTGGAGGATTTGCTGGCAGCCTTTTTATTAGCTAGCAGCTATCAATAGGACGGAGTGCACTGAAAATTTCCGCAACTAGCTATCAGACACTCACCCTCCCCGTCCCCTGAAGCTCTTACCTTCATGTTTTACAATCACTTTACAATAGAAAAAGGTGTATATCCATGAAGACCGTGCTTCAGCGGTTATCATCAGTTTTTCTTATTACAGCTGAAGCTACTAAATATACTTTGCAAGATCGTTTGACATGCCAGCCAGCACTGAACTCCAGATGGACTGCCTAACTATTAAACAGAAATTCTTCCAAAATTGCTATGTTATCAGCAGCATGAGGGTAGTCCCCCTTGCCTTTCTGCCTTTGTGGTCTCATTCATTTTGATTGCTGTGATTTCTCTGTCCTCATTTAAACTTGTAGTAACTTATCCTAAGACTGCCAGGTTGTTGTCAGTGGACAGGAAGCAGCACGAGAATCAGTCCCTGATTTCACTTTTGTAAATCCGAAAGCAGTTTCTGGCCAAAAATTCTGCACTTCCTAAATCAAATCTGTCCCATAGTTTCGAGCTGCAGTAACATGGTTAAACACAGCCAGCTCTTGTATGAGGTTTCAATTTCAACAAAGCATATAATATAACTATGTAATTATTAAATAATAGTATTAATATTATATCCACATTTATATTAATAAAATAATTAAAATACTTACCTATTGCAGTAGGATGTCAGCCTGCCTGCAGAGGCAGAAAGAGCTGTCTGACCTGTCAGAGGTTGCTCTGCTTCTAACTTTTTGGGGTAGTTTTTGAGGGTTTTTATTTGGTTTGACGTTTTTCTGCTTAGGGGTAAGCTTGGGTTTTGTAAACATCCATGGTCAAATGAAAATGCAACCTGCCTGTTTGTCACTTTACCAGAAGCAATGTACTTGAGTAAACTAAAATCACACAAATTTCTATCCATTGTGGCCATTGAAATCTCAGGTTTCAATCTTTCTACTGTATTTTGATCTTTCCCATAGATGTCTTAAGTTCTGGCATTTTTCTGTGACTTGAATTTTATGTAATCAATTAAGATGTGTATTTTCCATCATTCTGGCTATTAACTTCAGGTGGTATGCAAAGCCTGTTGAAACGTCTGAGAACTTTTCTGTTGACTATAGTGGGCTTTGGATCAGGACTCTAAATAGCAATCATTTCCTTGAATATTTTCTAGATTAATGAGTGATTAGCAGACGTTTCTTCCACTCTTTACCTAACAGCTGATAAACCAGAATCCTTGAGGAGTTGTGTGCTAAATAATGGTATGATTTTACATCCCTCAAATTGTTTTAGAAAATAGATTTATAAATTGTGCACATAAAAGTAAAGGATACTGACAAATTCTCTGCTATAAAAAAGTAGGCTTGCTGTGCTTTATGTAAGTCTCTCAGCAATAGACTGTTACCTACCATGGGACACAGAGAAAAACTAATAGATCTTTATATATGTTGGTGTCTTGGGTACTTCTCTCTGTTCTGTTTGAGGTAATTTACATGTCTTTGGTATTCCAGCTCCAATTCATGCATCTTTTAGGACCAGATTCTTGCTTAAACAATATTTAAACAACTCTTTGTACAGGAAGAGAGTTATGCAAAGAAAAAAAAAGCCCTTGATTTTCCAATTACCTGTTGTTATTCTTTAAGTTGCCTTTCAATCCAAACAACATTTCTAACACTAAAAAATACCAACTATCGGGATTTGTTCTACTCGACCTTTCATGATATTTAGGCATCTGGCTTTCCAGCTCAAGTAATCAAGATGATAATTAAACCTACATCTTTGTGAATGTCAAAACTGTCATCTACATTCACAATGTTACAGGTCTGCAAGAAATTATGATCAAGAGAAATTTAACATCAGTGAGGTCATTAGGAAATTGTTACAGCATTGGCTTCACCAAAGTCTGCCTTGTCAAAGCAAATGAGATACATGGAAGTATGCTGTATTAAATGCCCATAAAGAAAACCTAATCAGTGTCATTATAAACCAAGTATACTTTGCAAACTGAATTGTTGACAGTATTTTAAATAGTGTCCAAGCTGGAGTAGCAGGTTACGAGTGTCCTTTAGGTTGTTTCACTATTAGTAGCTTGCACTATGTGTGGTTGTGTATGTATATACAATGCATATGTGGTTGTATATGCATTTATTAGATGGAATAATTACTTTCCTGATGCAAATGGTTATTGTAATTTTAGAGAAACCAACAAAAAACCTCAATGTTTCACATTAAATAATGAAAAAATAAATGGTAATTTGAAAACAAGTTAATGATGCGGTAGCTTCCAGCTTAGAACAAGGCAGTCAGGAGAGTTAAGTTCATGGGAAAACGTGTCTTGAAATTGTTCCCATTTTCAAATGAAGTCATGCCACAGTTTTCCAATACCAATAAGTAATCAGAAGTTGTTTCCCAGCAGCCAACGTGGCCCTGAGTTTCCAGCCAAAGCTGCAAGCCCACACTTGGCTCTCACCAATACTGAAGAGAAGGCGAGTGGGATGGTGTTGATCGTGATATGGGATCACTTGCAGGATGTCTTTTGTCATCTGCAACTTCAACAGTTTAATCCAAAATGTTACCAAACTAGGCAAGTGTAGGAATTATTTGCATTTCTCTGGCATCATTTCCCTGTTGCGCTCCCTGACACATGCAAACTTCAAGCACTGCAGCTTCGGCTGCAGAGCACCATGCAGCAGCATTGTTGTGCACACAGTTCCCTCTGTTGTCACTAACAAATTTATCTGAGGGTTGGTTTTGCAGCTAGTCAAAGAACTGAAACTAAAAACTACTGAAAGTAAATCTCAGATGCCCTTGGGGTGATAGTATGTATTATGGTTGGTTATAAATAGGGTCTACGACTGAGGGGCCTCAGTCCAAATGTGCCATGAGAGATGGAACAAATTCAGCCCATGTGTTCTCTGCAGCCACAGGGGAATAAGACAGCTCTAAGAGGCAAAACAACACACCCAGTGTGCAACTGTCCAGGAGCAGCGGCATGAAACACAGAGCTTAGGGAGAATCCATGCCTTCAAGGCACTCACGGATACCTGCCTGGCACCCAAAGCCTTTTCTTGACAGGAGGCTCCCCTCTATCTAAGATACAGTTAGATGTAGTGTTTTGACAGCTTTTTATATCAGAGGAAGATGCCTAGAGTACTTGCCCAAAGGGTCCTCTGGGTCATGTCCTGAGACCATTCTCAGCTGAGCTGGAATTACCATCTGTCCTGGTTCAGCTGTAGTAGTGATTTTTCTCCTTAGTAGCTGGTACAGTGCTGTGTTTTCAGCTTTAGTCTGAGAACAGTGCTGATAACACACCTGATGCTTTTAGTTGTTGCTAAGTACTGCTTACCCTGATCAAGGATTTTTCAATTTCTCATACTCTGCCAGTGAGGAGGGGCACGGGAATCCAGGAAGAAGCAGAGACAGGACACCTGACCAAAGCTAGCCAAAGGGGTATTCCATACCACAGCATGGGGTCGTGGGGACCCCACGACCACAGCACGACTCCCCAGTTGTGGGGAGTCATCTGGAAGCCCTAGATCTGGGTATCAGTCAGCGGGTGGTGAGCATTTGTATTGTGCATCACTTGTGTTTAGTGTTTTTATTTTATTTTCTTCCCTTTTTGGTTTCATGTTCACTCCCCTTGTTATTTCCCTTATCATTATTGCTATTGGTGGTAGCAGTAGTGATTTGTGTTATACCTTAGTTACTGGACTGTTCTTATCTCAACCAATTCGAGTTACATTCTTTTCATTCTCCTACCCATCCTGCCAGAAGCGGGATGGAAAGAAAGGGGGAGAGTGAGTGAGGGAGTAGCTTTGAGCTTCTGAGTTACCAGCTGGGCTTAAATTATGACACCATCAAAGCTCTCCAGCTGCTCAGCCAAGAAGAAAGACCTTTGAAAGTCAGAGGAGCACAAGTGCCTGACTCCATCCTAGCTCTTGGGCTGCCTGCACTGGAAGATTTACTGCATACTGGTTCCTGCTCCCACAATTGTTAATGCCTTTCATATTAAATATCCCTGAGAGATAAAAGGCCTCCAGTGTGGAACTGTCCAGGATCTTCATTGCTAGCAGCCTAGAGCTGTCCAGGCTTCAGTGCTAACTGAAAAATTAAGTACTTTTGCATCTATCTGCATTACTGGCATTTTGAACTACGAACTCTTAAGAGTTGCCCTAAGCAGGAAGAATTTTGTACCAAATTTCTTTTGTCCCTCTGGATTAAATTTATAACCTGAAGCAAATTTTGAGCCTGTGTGTACAGAGAGAGAGGGGTTCCTAATTGCCCAACAGCCTGCAAATTCCTCTTTTTCTTGTAATTCTCAAAGGAGAGGAAAATGGGGTCTATAGTGGTAGCGCTGGCATTTTAGATGGAGGAAGTGTGAAGCAGCAGTTAGCTATTAGACTAATATAGCATCTGATCTGTGAGATACTTTCTAACAAGCAGAAGATCTAATGGTATAGCTGAGCAAGTCATCATTTTGTAGCACACATCTTCAGGTTTGGGCTCTCAGTAATCTGTAGAGAGATGGTTAACCTAGTGCAAGGGTGATATAAACTTTGACCTGTGATATGGGTGACGGACAGAGAAAATGCCCAGGGAAATGCTGCTGAACTAATTTAAAGACTTCAGAAAACTTCCCATGCTCTGCCACAGACTCCCAAGTACATTCATACAAAAAGTATCAGCAGCTGGAGACAAGTGTGCTAACTGTTGAAGGCTAGAACATAAATTGAGATATATTTAAATGCAATATTAGAATGAAGAACCTAAAGGTCTTTTCCAACCTAAACGGTACTATGATTCTATGATCCTGTGATGTATCATAGCCCCAAGTATGCACGCTGTTTGCCGGTGTGCTTCTGTCAGCTGGGATAATAGCTCCTTTATCTCCCAGCTTTTGCAGCAGGAGGAATAACACTGAAAGAAGCCAACTGCTGGTGGTAAGCTGGGCGATAGAGTTTAGCCTAAGGCTCCCTCTGGAGTCAAAGGAGAGAGTACAGTGCCTCCAAGGAGGGATTCAGAGCAGAGACCTGAGTGGCTGTGGGGAATTCTGCCTAGGGAAAGCAAAGCACCTCTCCCTGTACCACACTGGAGCTATGCCAGGCCAGGGCCAAACTTGGCGTAAGCAGCCCACTTTTGGGGTTTTCTCTTCTTTCCAGGGGAGAACAGAAGATGCTAATCTAAATTAGGCTGGAGAAAAAGCATTAGTTCATTGCAAGGTAAGGGACGTTGTTCAAACAAATACTGTGCTTGCTTAAGCATTACCTAAAGTTCAGTTAATTAGGCAATAATTTAAGCTCTGGCTGATTCTAGGGGCAGCAGTTTTTATTTTTGTATCATTACATATCTCATCCACATGGCTTTAGTTTTCAAGTATGACAAGTGATGCTGTATGACTATAAAGCCAACATCTGTGGAAACAGTCTTGATACTAATAGGACCTATTTATTTGGGGAAAACAGCAAATAATTTCCAGTAGTATCTGAAGTCCTTTAAATTAATAAGTAGTACTTAATCAATTAATTGGTTGTATTTATCCTACATTAGCTCCAAGATACACAAAGAAATACATCTCTTACAAGATACTCCCAATCACAACTAAGCTTGGTACATCATTAACTTTTCCTACTCTGGACTGGAACAAATAGATGTTACTTATCATCTGGGATGCATTGCTAAAAGTGAGCAGGAATGTGCTGAAGTCAGAGGGAGCCGTTCTATTAACTTCAAAGGCCTTGCAATCACATCTATGGTGCTGAATATTTTACCTACTAAAAGTTGTGACATGTATCATTAGCTACTATGAGATTAAACAAGTGTGTGACAGCTTGTTCTAACACAAAGCATGGCAATTGATTATAAGGATAGACTGCTTTCCAAATCTTGAGAATATTTCTTGGTTTCAGAGAAAGAGATTGGAGAACTACTGTCCAGATTACTTTAAAAACCCATCCTGGAATCCATCTTTATCCTGACTCCTCTAAAATAACTTACTAGTATTTAGCAATGAACAGAGTCAGCAGTCCTGATGCAAATAGCATAGACGGAGAAAGGATTTTTTTTTTTTTTGGTTGGTTGGTTTTGAAATATTTATAACTTAATTAATGAAACAAACAGGACAGAACTGTCTTCTTTTGGTACTCTTTTGCCTCCCAGGCAGGTAGAGCTTTCATGCAAGGCAGAGGGCAATGCTCCTAACTGGCAATGCCCCAGCTTGAACAGAGGTTGGTTTGCTATTAAGAGTCCTGCTAAGACAGTGGATGCAGTGGATTCCCTACCACAGAAAACACCAGGAAATACAGTAGTTTAATGCTTAAGAATCCCTTTTGCTACTTCTGTGTCAGTAAGAAAATGCTTTAATTTTTGTTAGCTTTGGGTGGGGTTTTTTAATTGTTTAACACTAAAAATTGCAAGATATTTAGCATGTAATTAAAGATTAAAATTTAGACAGCCATCACAATCCCTCCATCCCCAGAAAAAAACAGTAAACAATTAATCTTTAAATCCTTTTTAATAAATGAATATTCATTCATCAATATTTTCATAAAGCATCTATTCATCATTCCATTTTACTATTCTGTGGTTTTTTTCACTGTTGAATACCAAAAATACATAGATGTGCCTTAAGCAAAAAAGACTGGGTTTTGGTTTATCTTTACAATGGGATGAAATCAACTTAAAACACCTTAATATTTCTACTGTTTATTGACCCTTTGGGCTATAACACAAGATAGTTCCTTTTATTTTTAAATGCATTTTACAAACAAATGGTGTGTAAATGTTATTTATAGTAGTGTTGAGTTAGGAGTTAATTAGCTATGAAATACATTATTCTGATTCAATTTGGTTGAAAATACCATTTTTAGTCTTAAAGCCATCTATGGTTAAAATCATACACTGCAGCTAGCATAAAGGGACAAAAGCCAGAAAATGGGAGGTCAAGGCAAACACTGTTTTTAACACGTGTGTGTGTGTCTCTGTGCAAGAAGTGGTGCTGGGACTGGAGGAAGGGAATTGGCAAAAAAAGGCACAAAAATGCATGTTAGAGATGAAGCATTAACCTTAAGCAAGATTTTCCTGTTTTTTTTTCAAGACAAACCAAGACTTTGATCTGTCCAAAGTTCAAGCTGTTTCTGCCCCACGTAACTCAACTAGGCCAATGAAATATCGTGAAAACTCTGAACCCACTTTTTGCAATGACAGGCAAGGTGGGGTGTTCAGTTTCAAAGAAGGGTCTGCAGTAACACACTACTCTCCAGTTGTGCAAAGGGTAAGAGAGCGGGAGTCCTCAGACACTGAGTTCTCTTGCCTATGCATGGTCCCAAAAATGCACCTTGCCCCTTTGCTCTTGCTAGACAGTGATTTTCCACCTGCTTGGAAATCCTGACTGAAGCCACTGGAGAACTGATTTCACCAGGATTTGGAGTACCCATTTCGACCACAACTAAACACTCTCTTGTTGAAGCTCTCTGCGTGACCACAGGATCTATAGGAGCTGGGACTTGAAGAAAACAGAGAATTTAACTGTGATTAAACCATGAGGGTGGTTCCACTTTTCTTTTAAATATCATTTTCAGGGTAGTTCTTTGGGGCACTTACTGAAAGACTTGCTTGATGATAATTTCATTAGGGTAATTTTCTAAAGCAAAGTCTTCCATTTAACATTTTTATAAAAAAACAGATCTTCTTGTTTAATTCTATTTTGTCATTAGGATAAAAACTTGGGAGGTCTTTTCAGCAATTCTACCAAATCTGTACTTTGGGAGGGTGTTAATTGTTTAGTGACTTTGATTATAATGATGACAATGTGCTCTCTAATCCCTTCACAGTTTGAAGTGGTATTAGAGAGCTCATAATACACTGTGGTTTACCAATGGGAGATAATACTGAGGAGCTTTTAAAAGCAAAGTTTTTCTGCTCCAGCTATATGGGCTCCTTTGAGGCTCTTCATACTGTATAGTTGTCTGCAGATATAGTGCTTAAACACTGCAGTTAGAGCCACTTTGCATTGCTGCCAAGGATGCAGCAGGACTGCGGTGCTGATCCAGCACACAACAGCAGCTGGGGATCCCATTGCAGCTTTGCTGCAAGGCAACTGAGTGGAGCCCATTCCTGTTCAAGGAGCAGCCCCGAGGATGAGATTGCAACACAGACTTTGCAACCCAGGTTCATCTGCGCTGCATTTCAGCTCAGAGCAAAATTTCACAGTGCAGCTGCAGGTAGTCAGGGGTGGGAACAGTAATGGACTGTACACGGCAGCAACACAAATATCATTGCTCTACTCACAGATAAATCAAGTACTAAGGAGAATGCGGGTTATTAGAGGTAAAGCAGCCTTTTCAGCTTCATCCCTTTTTGGTGTTTCTGGTAGATGCATAACCACATATTTTTCTCCCATAGGCATCTCTAGCTAGCATCCAAAGCTCTCTCTCTGCCCCAAATTCCTATCCATGTCCAGAGGAATTCTACATGCAGAGAACTGGCAGGGCTAAGCCTGAATTTTTTATTTTTTTTAAAGATCTATTTATGCTACTGTTTTTGTTGTTATTGAGAATGTACATGATAGAAACACTGTTTACAAAAAATATATCTTCTTTTCTTTAGAAAGTTTTAGTTCTGATAAATAGCAAATTAAGTTTACAGATCTGCAATTGGCATACCTTGACAACTACAATCTACTAGACTGAGAAAAGTTGGAATGGCAGTGAGGGAATGAATTGAGATAAAAACCAAAATGGTCACATTTGCATGAAGGATATGTTAGAATTTAGTTAATGCTGAAACAAAACATACTGTTTGCTATCTCTTCTGATTTGTGATGACAGCACAGTACCTTGGTAAGTGGATGTGTGTATACTTTCAATATATAAATAAAATATGAAAATGCTCCATTACTGAATCAAAGTATCAGAAGTGCTCTATTCGCTCAATTCTAGAGAATAAAAAGTTGTAACATCACAGAAACAAAAATATGACATAGCATGCAGTCACAATAGCAAGCACAGGGAAGAAAAATATTCAGAAAATATACTTATATGCATCTTATGCAAATATATTTTACATTAACATACAATGTTATAAGAATGTTAAATTATGTGAATGCATGTTTAAAAAAGGCTACAACTAGGTGGTTTCATGTCAAAGTAGCAAATAACCTGAGACATCTTCTATGCTTTCACTGGAATAACAATCTTGAAATCTACAACAGATGTAGAACACATTGACAGAAGTTGAATTCCCAGCTAAATTATACTAAAAATGTGCTGTTCTCTTTCAAAATGACATGGCAGCTGGAACCAGTCCAAGGGAAGGGAAATGTGCTGTACATTTACAGTACTTACAAAAGATTCATTTCACCGTTGATGGACACTTAAAATGCTTGTTTGAAATATTATGAACATGTGTTTGTCTCCAAAGACCTAGAGCAACACTCCCATGATCACCTTGCTTACTACAGAAGAGAAAGCAAGAGATCATTAAAAACAACGTCCATTCAGGAGTGGGGAAAGAAGTATTATGACGCATATAAACCAAAGAAATTTTTGCAAAGAAAAATAAATTTGGCTCAATGAAATCATAGTTGATGGATCTGCAGTATAAATGACTTACTTTAAACTCACCAGTGTAACTCTACTGCTTTATGATCAGTGTGTATGGCAGCATTTACAAACAGTGTTACTCAGTACTGACTTTATACATGTTTACAGCTGTTTGAAAATGTCTATGACAATCAAAATCTTGTAGGGATAATATACAACACTTACTTTCTCAAGGCTTGTTGCTTTGACAACACCTGCCTTTTGATTTAAAAAGTTCCTCTGTCCATAACCTCAGAATCGATGTGTACATGTGTGTGTGCATACATATACATTTGCTTTGCAGTATGTGCTTTTAAGTACACACAATTCTTTGCTACATGTATTCACACATACATGAGTATGGTCTATAAGTTCATATATATATATTTATGTATAAATATATATATAAACTGTGCAGGCAAGTAGTACTTCTCTTGTTACAATTGAAGTCCTTTAAAAAAGTTCAGTCACTCAGTTAACATAGTATAGCCAGTAAATTAGGTTGAAAAGAGAAAATGTGAACGGAAAAACCATTCTTGACCATCTGTCGATGGCATTCACATCTGTTAGATCAGGGATTTTTATTTTCAGTTGTGAAGACCTCCTTCGTAAATGGCCCCTCCTGCTGTGGGAGCCTGGTCTTTCTGACGAACGTCTCCCAAGGCTTTCGCGATGTGAGCTTTGTTTTCTGTACTGTATTCCTGAGTTGTCAAAGGATATTGTTGAATTTCGGGGTTCCGTAACACTGGTGGTGACCTCGTTGCTTGCCACCTCATTGTGAATTTCAAGCGATGTCAACAGAATGTTTCCATGGGTGTCCACCTAGGGGGCAAAACCAGAAATATAAATTGCTTCAAAAGACTTGACATTTATCAGCAGAATGTGGGTTTATTTAAATCTCCAAACCCATACATATTTTAAGAAAGTGTGTATTCATTTTAAGCATGTGATAATCTTAGGGAAAAAAAAAAAGGGTAATACTCATATGCCTAAAATTAGGCAAGTACTTAAATACTTTTACAAACAGGCATATCATCATACTACCAATCTGCAGTACAAACTGCATTTGGCAAAAAAAAATAATTTCCCTCTCCCTCTAAACCAGCTGCATTTTAAAGGGTGGTGTAGTTCAGTGAAATCTCCACATTGCTGGCAAAGGGGGAAAAGGGATGGATTCTGACTCTGCTATAGCAGAAAATTAAATTAAACTGGACTAGCTTTTTTCTATCTGTGATTTAAAACAGGCTGGAAAAAGCACCTCTGAAGCTTGCTAAAATCACAAGAACAGTTCTGCTCTGCTGAACTCTTTGCATTTTGCAATCATAGAGCTTATTTGCAAGTTTTCTCTTCAACTTTTCCTTGCATGGTCATTTGCACAGTTTTCCAATCATGGCAATGTTTAACTGTATGGTTTTACCACTTGTGTAAGTAATCTTAAAAGCCGATGAACTTAGACATGGAAGAAAGCTGCTGAACTGAGAAAATAGGTGGCACACTTCCCTTCCACCTCCATATCCAACAGGCAGTGAGCACAGTGGTGAGCACAGGTGAGCAATGTGATACCATTTTTAGTAATTAAGAGGAAGGTTGTGATCATTCATAGCTTTTTACAAATTAAAGGCCAGACTCTCCAGACGCCCTGAGCAGCAATAACAGAAGAGTTGCACAGAGTTGGGTTTGGCTCCTTCATTCCAGAAAAACCTTTAGTTCCCATCAGTGGCACTAACAGGAAGTCTCAAATTATGCTATCTTTGTCAGTATTTGGTAGCTACAGTGGTGAGGCAACACCACCCCTTGTGCCCCATGTCCTGAACGCTGGAGGAAGGGGGAGAACACAGCTGATACCGGGATCAGCTCCAACTTTCTTGCTAGATTTTAGAAAACGAAAATGACAGATGAAGGTAAAATACTCTGTGCTGGGTATTTTCAGCCAGTTAATGCCTGTGTGACTGTTCTAGTGAACTCACTTCCCTATGTCAGACACAGATAGTGAATCATGCCATACAGCATAATTTCCAGTTTTACGTATATAATTTATCATCCAGAATTCACCCTGTAATTAATACGTATTTCTAATCTGCCACATGATCTAGCTGTGTTAACTGCAGCAGTCAAACATATCATCCTAGCAGCATCTGTTTAAAAGTGGTTCATAAAACACACTGTTGTCATGGCCTTTTGAAGTTTGTACAGTCATCTGATACCACGTCCTTTGCAAGCTTTGCGTGATGCATTAAGAGTATGTGTGGCTGTCCATATGAATTTAGCTTTTTTTCAATCCTGTTAAAATTTTGTAAAATGTATATTTCTTTAATTAAGTATTGAAGCTACAGCTTATCCTTTCTCAGAGAAAACAATTATGATAGTTTATCAGTAATGCTTTGCCAAGCTTCTTGCAAATGGAAAAAGAATATAAAATGCTATGACTGACATACAGGCAAGTAGGGAAAAAATGTCCTAAGGTATCCAACAAATCCTGCAGTTGTAGGCAACAGCACATTATGCTGATTAGTGCCTATAAATAAAAATAAACAACATGAACCAAAATAATGGGGTGGAGAAGCCTCAGTAGTGATTAAGAAGAATTTATTTTCCTCATGGCAGAAACCCATTGGGTACAAAAGTACAAGCCTGAGGTTTGTAAAAATGAGTTCATGCTGTTGAGCAGTATCTGTGACCAGGGAATACACACAGCTGTAAAATACAGCCATGAATAGCATCACTACTTACGGTGGTCTCTGAAAGGAATCGATTCAGATTTCTCTGGTTGGTTGGTTGGTGGTTGTTGGTTTTGTTGCTTTGTTTGGGTTTATTTCCACAAAGATTACAAATTATGATCAGGATTTGTAACAGCGTTGTGTAAAATATCTCCATAATCTGCATTTTTCATATGAACCTTAGAACTAAATCTGTCATCCACACCCCACAGCATCACATGTCATGTCCTTTCCCATCTCCTCCCACACTTTTAGAAATATCTTTCAGTTTACTAAAAATGCCCCAGCAGAGGTTGTTTTGCTGGGCTCCATCCTGACAGCACTGCCTTCTCTTTGCAGGTTTCTACTCCCTTTCCTTCCACCACCACAGGTGTCAGCTGCTCTTTCCCTCAGGGCTTCCCAATTCTGCCTGCCACCTACATATATACAGACATTAGCCCATCCACGGGTACTTTGTCCTTCTACACTGAGCCTGGATTTTTGTTAAGTGAGATGTTGGCTGAAAGCTTGTATTCTGGAGGGTACTCTTATACATTCTGGCTGCGCCTGCCCAAGGAATTAAATTTATTCCACTTATTTCATTGAACTTCATAGCCGCCTTCATTTTGTCTGTCAACCTTACATGCCGTCCTAACATGGCTTCTGCCTCTGATCTCCCAATGATGCGGCCACTTGTCACCGCTTGTGACTGCACTTATAAATCAAACTAGAAAAGTTGTAAAAAATGTTGCAACATTTGTGTAAATGCTTTGTCTGAAGATGCCATTATATCCTATGAAGTTGCATGACAGCATGTATTCCCTAAATATCACAAGTGAAACATGTTTGGAGACATACTTCTGAAATTAATCTCCTTCTTAATGGAGCAACAGACTTGCATGTCAAATACAAGGAATGAGCAGATGGAAAGAAGAAGGGGTCTGCAAAAACTGAATTCAGGCTTCTGGTCCACATATACTCTTGAGATCCGTTCTTAAAAACTATATTGATTCCTTCAGTGGTTTTAGATAAACTACCTAAGCCCTCAACCACATTAGAGCAATATATGCTAATGCTTTGTGACAATCTTAAGGTGATGTTGTGAAGTATGAATACTTAATGTATGCAAGATGTTAAGAAGTATTTGCACAAAAGCATGACTTCTGAATGGTCTAAGCAACAATTTAAATGACTTTGACAAATGTACACAAGCTCTCTCAAGAAGCAATTCAATAACGGTAGGGTATCCTGTGCAAGTCAACTAATGTTTGCCTGAATATACAGGTAAGACAAAGTCCTGCATGAGTGAACATGAATGTTGCTCGGTGGCCCCAGGGAAAATATTACCGATACAGATTGAAATAAGTAGCTAAAGAGATTAGTCATGGATACACACGATGAACAAGGCCAATGTTTTTGTTAAAACTTTTGTTTTGCTCCTTATGAGCCTTAGAATACAATTTTATCACCTAGCTCAAAAATGTCACTGTCTGTGCACTGGAAATTACCCCAAAAATGTTAATGCTAGGCTTTGCTCTCAAGCATTGCTTATAAATTGGAGAGATGACATTGTAGATTTGCATGATTTCCCCTCAAACCTTACCACCCTTATTTAACCTAAACATTTCTCCTTTTTGCCTTCTCT
Organism: Neopsephotus bourkii; assembly: GCF_033783945.1. Lineage (NCBI taxonomy): Eukaryota > Metazoa > Chordata > Aves > Psittaciformes > Psittacidae > Neopsephotus > Neopsephotus bourkii. The sequence continues at coordinate 1,912,050 of NW_026902234.1, read as the reverse complement.
TCCAACCCTGTGCCTCCATGCTTCTTGTACTCTCCTTTCTGCCCACTCTGGTTCCACCTGAGGCCATTCACTCCCATTTTCTCACTGTGGTCTCCACTGCTGGTACTCCCATCTTCTCTTCAACACAAGCCAGGGCTGATTGCTTCAAAGGAGTGTTACCCAGTGAGGTCATCAAATCAGAGAGAAACAGCTGAGTACCAATTCATTAATTCCCTGCTGAAGCATTAGGGATCCAAATGTGCAAAACTGATACTTACATTTCAGAATCAATTTTAATCAAACGCCATCCTTCCCACCTCTGAACAACAGCTCCTGCACTAGGGTGAAGTGACTGAATCTCACATACTCTGGAGGCTGAGAAGCATGAAATGCTGTGAGATGTTTCAGGCACAGAAGAACAGATTAACTTTTGAAGGTTCACCATTTCTGAACTATACGTATTACAGTACAAATAAAAAATCTGAAGACTCTTAACAGCCTAATATCATTACACAAAAATTACCATAACTTACCTAACTGAAGCCAGAAACAGGAGAATTAAGATAAGGTTCACAAAGAACCTCTGATACTTGCTCTTGGAGGAACACCATGTCACCAGCTTAGATTGTATGTTGTGGGTATGAAACTCTAAACTTTTACACTTTAAAAGTCCTGAATCTACTTCTCAATTCTAAACAAGATACTGACTCATTTAGATGTTAAGTATTATACTTTTAAAGAAATGAAAGGCAAGATCTGCTATAGAATACCTTTCCTCAATTAAGAATTCTGGAAAACCTCATCTTTAATGCCAGTGAGAGAACACTTCACTAGTGTCAGGAATCTACCATAAGGCTTGATTTACTATTAGGTAATGTCTGGATTATTTTAGGTTCATTTAGTTTTCTGATTAATATTCTATAAATTTTAAGGAGTACTTTACAATTAAAACTTTTTCCTTACAAGTCTTTCACTACACTACACAAAAAAAGAAAAATAAGAAGCATTTTGCTGAAACCCCATAGGTATGTTTAGGAGTTCATAAATCCCGAACTTTTAAATACCACGTAAACACTTTCCATCATATGAAGCAATATAAATGCAAATAGCGGGTTTAAATAACAGCATGAAAAGCTGTCTCTGTAGTTAGTCTTGCATTATTTTACATCAAAATTACTATTCAAGTACATTATCCCACGAAACAGATCTCCCCTTAAAATCATAATAAAATGGAAATTATTTTTAGTGTGAATTATAATCTAGACTCCAGCTCCCTGATTCTCACCTTACCTGTCCTGGTGCAAGCGTCTACAGTTTTGTAAGGGGTAAACTACCTCATAGCAGTTTCCATCTTCTTTACTTATGTATATAAATGTCTTTCCAACTTGTAGAACAGTATGCGATCGAACCTTAAGTATTATCTGTGCTATCTGACCACATTATGCCTTGGATATTTTAGAAATAATTTAAAACTGAAAACACAAGAAGAATCATTGCATTGAGTGTCCTTCCTGTGTCTAAAAGTTGATACTTCTCTCACTACTTTTTTAATATGTTTTTATTAAGTAATATGTTTAATATGTTTTTATTATGTTTAATATGTTTTTATTAAGTAATAAGCAGAAAAAAAAGATTGAGAGAATTGTGTTACATCAGCCTAGGAGATAAGCCCAGGGTAGCCAGCAGAACTGGGAAGATGGACAGATCTTGAAAACAAGGCAAGTATGAAGAAGAAAAATAATTAGGAACTCCCATATTAATATCACTGTCCACCAAGTAAGAATCAACACTGATATATATGAACAGAGAAAAAATGAATAAACAAATGCATGGTCCTCCCTTGCCCTGTGTTTCACATTGTCTGGATTCTTACAGTCTCTAGGCTGTACTATGGATTGCACATACAATCCTTCTTATTGTCTCTGGATTTACACCATTCATACTAGGGCAAAGTGGCTGCAGAACAAAATTAGTACATGCATGAGTCCACCAGCACATGCTCAGCATCCTCATCATAAGCACTATAGGACAAGAGCTCTTCCCACAAGAACTGTGTTCATCACCCTTGACGGATATTTTTCGAAACTTGGCACCTACTCACCACGCTCATGTTTCAGAAATATCCCACTGTTCAAAACAGCACCAAAAAAAGTACCCAGGAAAGATGAAGATGCACAAGAGAATACTGCCAGTTTTGCTATTCTCATATTTCCCAATTTAAACTGAGTGGTAATTCTGCCACAGCAGCCAAGATGTTCATTCTCAGAATAAAATCCCACTTGTGAGAAGGGCTGCTACAATTAACAATTCCTTAAAAGCACTAAGTAGATGTAAGTGGCCTGAGCCTCTATTCTCAGCAGTGCCTGGTGGGAAGCTGCCGCCTTGGCCAGCAGCGGGGGTTTGAGCCAGGAATCTCCAGTGCTAAAAAAACCACGTAGTGACTGCCTGAAGAGAAGCGCCTTTTTATAAAGGGTTATGCATTATTTTTGTTCAAAGGAAGCTGTTCCCACATGTCTGACAGCCACGGGGGGTTGAAGCTTGAATGAGCTTGTGCGATAGTTACCCTCCTGATTTGATACCCTGGGGCTGAACTTTTGGTCCCACCAAACTGGAAACGTAAATTGCCACAGCTTGAACTAAGAAGCAATATCTTTAGCAGGGGACTGTTAGCAAATCATAACCTCTGTGGATTGGCCCAGAAGGAGCAATGTCCAAAACACATGCTCACCAGCTGATTATGCCAGTAGCCTCTATCACAAGAGTGAACAATAAGGATTGCCTTAGAGCTCTCTCATGCTGATTTAGTTGTAAATTAGGCTGTATCTGAGCCTTATTTAAAATAAACAATTCATGTAGCAAAACTGAAACTGCACAGAGAGCTACAAATGAAGCCTGAATCTGCCAATGGGCACAGGAGAAACAGAATTGTTCTGTAATGATGGTGATCATTTTCAAGGGAAAACATTTTTACAGGCCACCTATTCTTTTCTGACAGCTTTACCAGAAACAGAGGATTTTAGGCACTGATACCATATGCAGAAGAAATATTTTATGAACAATTAATACTCAGTTCTTCCTTTATCCTACAGTTTGTCCTGATGTATGAAGCAGAGTATCAAGAGTATGAGGGAGTTTTTAATACAAAACTGGTACGTGTCTGAAAATTGGTTATACACCAAAAAATCAAAAAAAAAAAGCTCATCCTATGTTTGTCTCCAGAAACTATGGTTTACTGGGATAGGCTGGAAAAGTTCAGGGAGGAATACTGTTTAGAGTGCATTATCTGGAACTAAATGTGATGCAAAAGTATTCAAAAGAAGAGACAGCTAAATGTGACATTTTCTTTGTAGTCAGCTGCTGATCCACAAATGAGTCATTTGTAAAGCCTTGCTCAGGTTTCATCTTATCACCAGTTCTGAATCTTCTGAAACCATTTCCAGAAATTCGTTTTAGTCAGCTGTGCCTCAGACATCATGCCACCTTCAGCAGTGCTACATGGGAGAATACAGGGGAGAGTTTTTCTCTCCCCACTGCTTTTCTTTGTCACCTCTGCAATGTGAGGACACCGCATGTGCAGTTTCCATGCTGTGAGGACTCTTTCCCTTATGCCTGGAGCTAATGGTTCATTGGCTTTATCATGTGGGCAGAGCTGGACAGAAAGCCGTAACTAGAGCAGTGAAGCTAATGAGCAACAGCAGCAGCAGCAGCAGCAGCTGGTGGAGCATTCCTCAACAGAGCAAGCCTCAGTGGCAGTGGATCAGGAATAACTCAGAGTGAAGTGCCTAAAAGCTTGGCACTGGAGAGGCATGTTCATAGCAGCAGCAGCAACATGGAGATGGTTGTACCGGTTTTGGCTTTTCAAACCCATAACCTCTGATGCAGGACAATGCAAATGCATGTGTTAGGAAGCAGAGTTACTGAGCATCAACTGTGTTTGCAGTTATCAAATAAAACACAAACATATCCACATCTGTGGATTTTGTGAAGCCCAGAACATCTTTGTTACTAAAATTCTCCTGCTGTACAGTCAAATAAGACTAAGAAAGTGTAAAAAGCTTTTGCTACTATAAAAGCAGTGTTTATAACCAAGCCTGCTAATTTGTATTCCAGACTTCAGTCCTCTCTGACATGTAATAAGTGACCTTCAATACCAGTATCCACACTGGTTCTACTAGTTTCCATGAGCTAAAGTCCTCCTATATGAAAATAATGTGGCATTTTCCCTCATCCTTCTCTTGTTCCCTTTGCTTGAGAGACAGACACTGCCTCAGCAGCACTCCCAGTCTCTTATACTGCAAGAGCAATGCTTGAACTCGGGGCCTGTACATAAGGCAGTATGCTGTGCTGCCTCTGCTCTGCTGTGCTGTCTCTGCTCTGCTGTGCTGCCTCTGCTGTGATGCCTCCAACACAAACAAGTGATTTCCACAGCACTGCAGCTCCTCTTGACTCAGGTTGGACTTGATACAGCACAGTTCATAGTTCTATCACAATGCCCACAAGTTACAGCAGCTGATGTGGACAACAAATGGTCTAATGTTTATTTATTTATTTGGTTTAGTCTGGGGTTTTTGCTAGTGCCCTGAACTAGCACCCTAAATCAGTGACAGGCAGATCATGCACATATTTCATACACAAAAAAAATCAATTACTAAAACAAAACAGCAACACAAATCAACCCAAAATGGTAGTCTTCGAGACAGACTAAAAATAATGCCTTCTTCCAGTTTTATATTTGAACCCTTTTCAATCTGCTTTCTAGCACAGCACATTTTGATAGTCATCAAGTAGTGCTGATGACAGCTGCAGAGAAGGCTGCCTGGTTTTAGGCATTCTCCCTTTCTTTCAAAATGCTGGTCAGCCTCAGATCATGTGAGATTTGAAATATTTCCCAGGATTAGAAATCTTCCTGTTCTGAATGGACATACACTCCATGGAAGCCCAAAGCCTCACCGAAATCATGAAAACTATAATTTTCTTGAACTTGTGCAAAGCTGTTTTCATGGCTCTAAGCATTCCTTGCTATGCAGTGTGCCCTCCAGTTTATGAGCCTCTACCAGGACATTCAGCCCCTGAGTCCAAACTCTAAACCAAGAACCAAGCAACTGCCAACCAGCCATTAATTCCATCAGACCGAATGATCTTCAAGGGCACCAGAGGAGAGGTTGGAAGTTAATGCCTCTTTACTGCCTTGAAGAGGTCATAGCAAACCTTGCAGAGCTTTCAAATATTGTCTTCCAGGGCAAGTATGTTAAAAACTCTGGCATGATCACCTCTCCTGCTGTATTTAAGGGTATCTGTACAGAACAGTGGGCATAAAATAACAGAATCATAGAATGGTTTGGGTTGGAAAGGACCCACCTTGTTCCAACACCCCTGCCATCTGCAGGAACGCCTCACCCTAGACCATGTCTCTCAAGGCTTTGTCCAACCTGGCCTTGAACACTGCCAGGGATGGAGTATTTATCATTTTCTTTGGGCAACCTCTTCCAGTGCCTTACCATGGGAACCATTTTCCTGCATCAGGGCTGTGGTGTCTGGAAGCCCTGATAAACTTCATCCAATGTAGATCTGCTAGATGGATTTTCCCTGAGCTGTTCATCCTGAAAGCAATGGGACCTCTTACGTACTCTGATAAATTCCCTCTGCTTTGCATTAGACAGGCTTTCTAAAAAAGTGAAATTCAGATTTAACATCCTACATCCACTGAATCTACATTTTCTGTCTATGTTTTTTTTCAAAGGAAGATTTCTGATCATCTGTACCTAATGCTCCTGCCTTTTCCTGTTGTATGCTGGCACTGCTTCCCTGAAAGCACTGAATCCAGTAACTGCAATGAAGCTGTGTTGACTTCACCAGCTGAGGCCTGGAGACAAAATGTTTTCTACACAGAATGGGATCATACCTCTTTATTTATCCTGTGTCATCTAAACAGCACACATTCACAGTCAGTATGAATATGCACATTGCCACAAAGCATACAGAGTTCCCTTTCACAGCTGGGACTCCAAGGCAAACAAGTAACAAACTCTTCTTTCAGCTCTGGTGTGCTGAATCTCTTTCCTAATTTCTTTCATGTATGGTTGATATTAAACCAGCAGAAAAGTCAGAACAGTCCATGGTATTTGTTTAGGATAGTCCAGAAAGAAAAGATTGTAAGGGCTATAACTCAGAAGTGAACAAAATAAGGTTGATATACGGTATGATCAAATCTGGGATATAAAAATGGCATGACCTATGTATGAAACTCTCTATTTTTTTATGTTAAGATATTTATACTTCTTTTGACAATATAGACCAGTTGATCTTAAGATGGAAAAACAGTCAGGCAGTCAGGCACAGGGTGCTGTTGGGCCCATTAACAGGACTTGTACTGAATTATATAAATCATTTAAATGGACAAGATTCACCAAATGGTTTCCATTGGGAGAACTGAACATTAGTGCATACATCTGCATTACATTCTTGTAGGTAAAATCTTCTCAATTTCTTTCAATTCTCTTAATTCTCTTGATACTTTTTTTTTTCCCCCATCTGCTTTTTTTTTTATTATTATGACTATTTATTTTTCAAGGAAAGCGAATTCATTCTTCTTGCTAGCTTAGTCCTAAGCAGTGCTGCCAACTGTGATGAGAATTTGGTTTCATAATACAGTGGATAAAAATGAGTTTATTGATTAAAAAATTATTTCACAGATCTGAATGTCAGCAATTTGGTGCAGTTCTGCACTACATTTACTATAGCAGACAGAATCATTAGGATCAAAACATACAGCTTGAAATTACTTTTATGATACTGGTATTTCATAAACAGGTAGTAGTTCTGTCACTGTGAACTCTTCTAATTTATAGGTCATATTAAAAACAATCTTACTACACAACTGAATGAAGAAGCCTCCCTGGAAGCATTTTAGCCAAAAAAAAGAAACCCCCATGTTCTATTCAAACTGACATGGTTTGCTAATATCATATAATGTTAAATACCTTGACTATCTCTTCCAAAGGGAAAAAAAAAGGCATTCATTGGACGAAGTAATACTCTAGGCTTGAATGTAATCAGCACAGACCATGCTAATATTTGCTTCAGAAGTAAATCCAAAAGTTTCTCTGGGAATCATAATTTTCTGCTAGTCTTAAACAGCAACACATGACAATGCCACACACTGTGGTTCAGCTATGCTGGCCAATTAATTTAGCATGGCAGAACTAATCCTTTATCTGTTCTCTCCCATTCTAAATGTGTCTGCTGTAATTGAAGTGAGAAAAAGTATGCTCAGATCCTGGGTTGCCTTATGTATATACTTAAACAAAATCACAGCTAAATTATATTGGATTTAGAAAAATAAACGCCTTTGTGGATCTGAGCCTTTATTTTCAAGCTAGCTGCGCTCCCATTGTTTTCTTCTTCTTACAATTACTTGTCATACTCCTTCGATTTCTGTATGCCTAAATATATTCTTCTGTGTAGGTTCTTGAATATAAAAATGCCCAAGTTTGTCCACAAAAAGATGATGTGGTTGGTGATGTTTTTACACAAGCTTTTTTTGTTTCAAACAGATACTTTTGTAATAAAAGAATAGAGAGCATATATATAGATTAAAGAATCTTACCCGGTTGCCTTCAAACTTTGAGCGATCGTTGTTTGCCTTTGCTGTTTTTTCTGCAAGTTTCTTCTGTCTTTGTGGGCCTTTTCCAAAGAAAATGTAGTTGACAAAGGCGTATTCAAGTAAGGCCAAAAAGACAAATACAAAGCAGCCCATGAGATACATGTCGATGGCTTTAACATATGGAATTTTAGGCAAAGTCTCTCGCAGATGAGTGTTGATTGTTGTCATAGTCAGCACAGTTGTAATTCCTACACAAAGAAAAAGAGCACGCATCTTACAACTCCAAGCATACCACATTTCAATTTTATTTTCCCTTTTGGCAAATTTGCCTTGTCAGTGTGAAGAAGCTTAAAAATTTCTCAGAGATATCTCACTGGTGATGTCACTGCAAATCAAAGCAAAATTAAAGCTTGATGCATTATTATTTTGTTATGGTATTTTCTTCACATGATTGGGGGAACAGCTACCAAGGGGTCTGGCACCACTGCCATGAGTTAATGTAGGTTCATGGAAGCCAGTGTAGCTGTACTGATGATGCATTCCTCAGAGATCAGACCAAACTGATATGCAACAGAATGAGTGTTCATATAGATAGTGAAAGACTCTTCTCATGCAGTTTTAAATTTCAGTAGTTAAACAGCTGGTTGAAGTTAGTCCGTAGCAAATGTTGAGAGACAGGCACCCTTCTTGAGCAGTTCATCCCATCTATTTTAGACACCTATTTCAAGGAAAGGTCAATATAGAAGAGAGACTTGGGGATGACTAGTTTAGAGCAGTACTCTAATTTTTACATAGAAAGAAGTGAGATGAGCAGTGAGAGGCAGACAGGTATGTGGATTTGTGCAATGAAAAAGCTAAAGGGGGAGAGCAGCATTTTTATGGTGATTGACTGGACACTAATAAAGTACCTAAAAAAATCTATAAGGTAAGTCAAACTCTCATTTATTTACCTAAGGATGGACATAGCACCTGAAAATATATTACAGAGCCCTGTTTTGAAAAGCTGTCAAGAAAGGCAAATTTACTACCAGTCTGCTTGATTTCACAATAAACTACAGGGTCTGTATCTCTGCTGGAAATTTTACGGGAACTACAAATCACAAGTAGCTGAAAACAATGATTCATAGAATAAGTCTACATTGCAAGGCAAGACATTCTAATAGGTCCCCTCCATTACTGTTTTCTCTGATTTCATAATTATACCATCAGTTTGTAAGTAGTCACTAAAATGCAGGCAGGACAAAAATAAAGGAAAAAAGAAAATAGCTGCCATATTATAAAGCACAGTTTCTTTTATCTGAAGAAACAGAAACAAAGACAATATAACTCAAAATCAAGCTGTCAGTGTAAACAGTGTCATTCCAGGGAACTGTGGTAGTAGCCTATAAGGTTCTGTAACAGATATTTTGTATATTTAGTAGGTCAGTGTCATGCGGTTTTTCAGTGCTTTCCCTCTAAACTGTGAAACAAGTGTGCGTTGATGTCAGATGTTTGGTGATCCAGAAGATTAAGCACACCGAATAGAAAGGTGGCTATCACTAACCACAAAGAAAGACATCCCATGGGAGACCCTGGCATCCTGCACGCAAATGCCCTGCCAACAATCAATAATTTATTTTAAAGCACCATTGGAGAAGTAGCTGACACTCACCTGTTATATAGAAACAGGATAATCTTGTGATTACATCTGTTCCCAAGAGCAAGAACTCTCAAGGTTATTTTTCCCCTCACTCAAAAAACTGAATTTGGGAAATTTCTAGGACTAACTAGCAAAACCTCAGTACTGGGCAGAACTGATGGGTTTGAATATTTCTTCTGACAACAGCCCTGTATCAGCCTGTGTCTGCAGTGTCCATAGTACAGAATCTCTGCAATGAGCTGGTGTTGCTCCATGCCTGGATTCCTCCATTGAGGAAACTACTGGGTTCAGTGTAAGCTGGAGCACAGGTGGCATGTGCAGCAAAGGAAAAGGGGCAAGAGCAAAATGTAGAAGTGAATCAACTAGAATTAGGATGTTGTAGAGAACACAGGCTTCCTGTATGGGTCGAGTAAAAGTTTATTTCCACATCCCTAAGAATCGCACAAAGAGTCCTTCCTCTAACAAAATACTCAGGCCAGCAGGCCTTACTCTCCTCTGTACTGCACTTTTCAGTCAGATACATAACTCTAAAGGTGCTATATTGCTTTTAAACTTTGCTACCATCTCAGACCAGCTTCTGACTCATAAGAGGGGCGACACAAAGGAACATAGTATTAGACCCATGATACTGAACTTTATTATACACGCATCACAGACATTATCACCAAGGCACTAATTGTTTTCTCAGAAGAATCTATGAGATGTATTTTTGTCCTGTCAAAAGGACTATCAATTTGAAATAGAACATCTGGGCTCCTGAGCTTGCCTTCAATGTTCTCTCTGACTTTTATTCTAATATTTGTGTTATCACAGTACAGCACTCGATAAACTTGTGTTACAGAGAAATAGGCCACATGAGGCAGTCCTGTTAAATAACAAAAAACATGTGAATCCATCATAGAAGGGGAAGGAATATCACTAGATTTGGTAACTTTGTCTAACCATCTATTCTCTTCAGTCCTGGCGGGTATGTAAAATCTAGATGGTGCCTGATATGTTTGAAGTGCTCCCTTCACTCAATCATGTCTCCAGGGTGGATCTTTGAAATGCAGTAACTCATTTCTGAATATGTCACAGCTGTTTGGACTTTTACGTTCCACCTCCCGTTCAGCTACTGCTTATCTGCAACCTGCTGAACAGGCACTAGCTGCTGAGTGGCAATGCCAGATTGTGTCATACCTGTATGCACCAGATAATCTACAGTATCTGTACAATTACTGTACAGAAACTGCAGTTAATCTACAGTATCTCCAGTTACCCAAGTTCAGATGCTAGTAAAGCAATATGCACAAATGTATAGCTGTGGCTGACCAGCCTTCTTTAGTATGTGGAACCCTAGAAGGTACAGAGGTAGGGAATCACATGGACATGGGTTGTAGTCCCGGTTTGCTGTAGTACATATCATAAAAATAAGAGAACTAGGGAATACGTTTGTGTTTTAAGAAGGGAAGAGATTACAGCAGGAAGTTATACAGCATAGGCTTAGAGACAAGTTTAGGGTAGGAAGGTATCTGCTATTGAGAAGCACAGAGTTGAAGTCAGGATTCAGGATGAGATGATAGGCAGCAGCAGCCATAAGGATTTATGGCTCCATTTCATCTTCCTTGTCCATAACTATCCCTTGACTATGATTCTGTAATAGATGAAGTATTTCCTGTGAAATATTTTCATAGAATCATAGAATGTTTTGGGTTGGAAGGAATCTTAAAGATCACCTACTTCCAACCCACCTGCCATGGGCAGGTACACCTTCCATTAGACCAGGTTGCTCAAAGCCCCATCTAACACCTCAAAATCTTTTTCCTCAGGGCTGCTCTCAATCTATTCCCTACCCAGAGTATATTTGTGCTTGGGATTGCCCCAACCCAGGTGCAGGACCTTGCAGTTGGCCTTATTGAACTTTATGAGATTTGCACAGGCCCACCTCTGGAGCCTGTCAAGGTCCTTCTGGATGGCATTCCTTCCCTCCAGGGTGTCTACTGCACAATTCTGAATCCACCTTCTGTTATCTAAAGGATATTTTGATCTCAGTAGGTCTTGGACAGGGATCACCAACATGTGCCAAATCTAATCTTTTCTGCCATTAGTTAAATGACAATTTAAACTGCAATTAAAATGCACTTAGAACACTGTGCATTTTGAGGGTTAAGCAGAATGTAATGGCCTGTAGCTGATGTGCCCCTGTGCTCTGAACTAGTACATGGTTCTTGAGACCTGTTCCTGCCACTGTCAGTTAAAGAACCAGAACCTTAGGAGGAGGCTTGGAGCTATACTTATCTTCCCATACTAAACTGGATTAAAAGCCCCCACACAAGAACTTGGGGTATGATTCTGGAGCTGGTCTCCTTGCTGAAGCTACTGACAACATTAACTTTGATAAGAACAAGGCTAAGACCTGTATGAGCAGCTCATGTTAAGAGATTTAGTGGTAGCTATATTCTTGCATGAAGGGGAAACCTTATCACTTTTGAGGCAATACTGAGTGATATGATTTTGATGGAAATTATTTTGGATTATCAAAATACTGACATCACATTGCAGTCTTTTAATGACCTCCAAAGGCTACATTGAGTCTGAAATTTTAATGTCCCATTCATTCTTAGCACATACCAAGAGCAACTCTTGCTGCTGATGCATCGTAATTGATCCAGAATGACACCCATGATAAAATGGTAATCAATATGGAGGGCATGTAGGTTTGAAGAATAAAGTATCCAATATTTCTCTTCAACCTGAAGCTCAGTGAGAGTCTTGGATAGGCACCTGAGGGAAGGAACGGAAAAACAGTGTTATTTATACTGAAGAGAAGACACTTGCAGACATTTGTCTTCAGTTTCCGTAGAAACTAAAGCACACACATTTCATGGGGTAATATGACATCTGCAGAACAGTAGGGAAAATGCCTTCACTAGATTACTGGTTGGTGTTATAAGAAACTGTGCAGTGAATATGGTGACATGCAAACAATTTGTATTTGGGAAGAAAAGAGAGAAAAATGGTAAATTATTCTAGATTATTGAACAGATGGGTGAGCACCAGTTAGTTTTTAAAACCAGATGCTTAGGTCTCCAAGTAAAATGATTATTCAAATATTCAGTTTTATGTAGAGTATTTATATTGAGGTTAATAATGTGCATAGTTATTTATTTACAGGGAAGAGTTGTTCATGAGATGGTACTTCTTAATTACATTTGAACTATGAGAAACATTCTACCTGTGGTGTCAAAAATAAATTACAATGAATCCCAGTAAAAAAATGCCTCTAACAGACAGACCAGATCCTCTAACTCAATTAGAATGGGACAGAATATTTCTTCCAGAAATATTTTAAGAAAAAAAGGATTATTTTCTATGTATGTGTACATGCATACAGTATATATACAGATTCATGAATTGTTACAACTAGAACAAATAAATAATGAAAAAAATTAAGAACTTCAATTTTAGTGTTTAAAAAAAATTATTTAACTTCAAATTTGTGTGTTTCAAAATCAGTGTTAATCTTACTGAATGTATTTTATATATTTAGAAATCACAAACAGTTTAAAAAAATTGTGCCTTTTTTCACCAAAAGCAAAGAGGATTAAATCTGAGTACAGCTGTACAGGAAAAATGTAGTCATTCTCACAACATTAGCTCTATGATTTCAGTGTTTGCTTTACTAGTCTTAGATATGATACTTTTAATAGCTCATCTAAAAGCTCTAGTTAAATCAACATCCTAAAAAACATTTCTGCACATATTGAGGACGCATATATGTATTAGACCACATCTCACCCATTCTAATGCAAATACGTGAAAAATCTGAGAGATTACATGTAGAAACAAATTAAAATCTTCCCTTAAATTATGTTTATATGTTTGCATATAAGCAAAGAAGGAATAGAAAACTGCAGATTTCTCTTCATCACATCCTTGATAGTTCAGTATACTTTGAGTCATATGACAGAAAACATTCTACACCATTTCCAGGCATCAGAAGCCTCCAGGCAGTATCAAGCTGTATGCAACTATCCTTACTTGTTTTATCAAAAAATCTTAGAACTACCACTGGAAAAAGAAATATCTGATAGCTGTATTTGTTTGCTGTGATTACTTCAATCAGTAGTAATTTTTTTTTTCCAGGATGAAATGCCTTCTAGTTTCACTAAAAGATGAATCTTGGTGTAATCATAGTAGTTTATTTTCTCATGAAAATCAGACCAAGGTTTTCTGCTGTCTAAAGCAGTCAGTATAATTTTTAGCAATGAAACATTTAAGCTTTTGTTTGCTTAACATCTTTGTTTTCCAATGAACAATGCTTCATTTCAAAAGACAAATTCTCTCTTTTAAACTATGCCTTCTTTTTTGTTAGGAAAGCTTAACTTTTCCATGGAATTTCTTATGAAATGGCTTCTGAGCCCGTGCGTCTGCAGACTACGTAAATAAAACAGGAACACACCCTGCCATGAAACACATTAAAAGCATAGCAGACCTGATCACCTTTCCACAGTCAGAGTAGTGCATAGTATAAATTCAGGAGTATAAATTTTTATAAAGCTCTATTGAGAAAAATTATTTCATATAATACAGCACCCACTCAAAGAATTCTCTACAGAGCAGTTCCTTTCCAGAAGTTCTGTCCAGGTCTGGGTTTCTGTGGGATATCACTGATAGAGGTGATGACTGGAAAATCTTCCATAAAATACTGATTCTTTGATAAATACCCTGAAGGATTCACTCAATAAGGTTCAGTGGAATTGAATCACTGAATCAAAGCCTCTTCTTGGGCCACTCCAGTGCTGAGGACCCTGGACACATTGGGGAACCTCAGAGAAAGAAGAGGGGACTTCGTGCTATTGAAAAAGCAGGGAAAATTGTGTGGATGGAGGAGATGATAATGTGTCAACAGTGGAGAGACATAGTGTGTCATGTATGTCAGTCATGTTCAGTACTGAAATCCTTAACTGAGAAATACTATGATAGGGCAAACTTTAGATATTTATCCTGAATGCTTCACCTGTGAGCATTGCCCATTATCTAATGAGACAAGATAGTTATTGAAATTAGTGGAACCTGGACTTAAAGGTGGACTCTCCAGACAGTGTCTCAAAGCCAAGGATGTCAACATAAAGTTGCTTCAAGCACCAGGTTCTTCATCCTGAAGCAAGAAGACAGAACCCTAAGAACCATACATGGGGCCAGGGCTGCCAGTGCTGTCTGACTGCTCTAGATCTGGACCTGGACTGAAACAGATTCAATTGTGAATCTGAAGGTGCACTCTTTCTTTTGAGATCCCCTACAACATCTCAGACACCCTCATGTAGCTGGTGGATGTGATGTGGCTCCTGCACCTTTCTGATTAGCAGCTAGAAACTAAGAAGGCTGCCCTATGCCATCTCAAGTAGCAGATGATTAAGCGGCTCACTTGAACTGCATATACATGAGCGAGGTATGTAAGTTCTCATTACATTTCCAGGAAAGTCAGTTAATCTAGTCAGTCTAGTAAATGAAACATAGACAATTATCCATCTCCTCCTAAAATAGATTCCTATGGGTCAACTGAATTTGTCTCCAGACTTCACCAACTCTTATTAACTAGATTCCCATCAACTAAGACACCCAGTTCATATGCAGACACTGAAATTATATTCACCTTAAACCAGAACAAGATGAATATCAGCCCTGCACATCTCAGCGTAGGTTTTGAGGGTCTGTGGCTCCTGGGCAATCTAACAAAAAGTTTTGCTGCCATTAGTGCCACTTAGTTGAAACATTGTTCAGTTTTATAAAGGTGAACAGAATGTCATCCTGTTTCATGGTGATTTTCCAAGCTCAAATTTTGTCGGGAGGTCTGGATCTCTGGAATTTCAAAATAATTCAGTCTTCATATAGTTCAGGTTGAAACTGAAACATGAACTGGTAGCCTCGTGTTTTCATACTATGCAGCCAGATTTCTCCTTTAGGTAGCTCTCAGTGAGACTAGAGAAGTTTTTATTACTTTCAGCTGTATGGGTTTTATGTCTTCACAGATGATCTATTGGTCCTACCTCCAGCCTGCTATCTCTACTGTAATATCTCACCTTCTGCAAACAGACCACAGGAATCTGTGGAAAACAAAGAATTAAAAGAAGGAACGTTCCTTTTTTTGCCTTGTTTCCCCTTTCCATGGCTAAAACTCAGTGAAAAGGATGGGTCCTAACCTGCATGGAACAATCTGCATGTAAGCCCAGATCTTTTCTGATCTAAGAAGAAACCATCTTGTGTAACATATTTAATAAAAATGGATTTCTTGGCGAGCTCAACAATTGCACTGTTACTTGCCTGATTATGTTTGGATGATGATTTGTCAATTAAGGCTCAGTACATTTAGAGATTAGTTACCAGGAAATTCTAGTTGTTAATTTTCCATCTTTTTTTTTTTTTTTTTTGCATAAAGAACAGTGTTGCTGTTCAAGGACCAGATTTGTTACCCTTTCCCCCACCTCATATAACTTATTTATGTCCATGGGCTAATTTAAATAGTACAGGAACAATAGAATTTAGCCTGAAGTATTTAAATCTAACAACAGCATTGAGAATTCAGGCATGAAAAAGAAAATAATCAATAACTGAGCTGAAAATATTCCTCTTTCATATATTTGGGCACTTGGTAAAAAGTAATTACTTGTTTCTCTTTCAATTTCATCAAAAGCTGGCAAGCTGAAGTATCTAGCTCCAAGGCTAAATTAGTCTCTTGCAGTTTTGTTCAAGTAAGAACCAAGATAACAGAGTTGGTCAGTTACAGAATTCTTACTTTAATCTGTTCTTTTGGGAAGGTTCTTCCACTAATTGGAAATGTACTTTACAGATTGATCTTTCAGAATACAGCAAAGAATTAATTTTCAAATCTTTTAGGACTATCCTCCTCTTACCAACAGGTTGCTAGTCTGGCTCTGGCTGCTATGCATCTTGAAGCTTTTAGGTGGTGTTTTACACATCCCTATTCCTGTTCAGTTTCTTTGCATTTCTGGATAACAAACATTTAGCCGGTGGGTTCAGCTCACAGGTCTAGGCTCTAAATTTCAGGGCCTTCCATGCAGATATTTACATATGGATGGCACTTAAGCTTTGGTGTCTAGAGATCAGGAGAGCTAGACTTATAGGCAGCTGATTCTAAGGGTGTGATTTAATTGCCTATACAGGCAATTAAATTAGAGGTGTCTAATGCCATTTGAGATGCACTAGGCTACTGAAGATTAGAACTTAATACCAGTTAAGCAGTTAATACTGAAGCACTGGATTGTCACATAGGACACAAGAAACTGCCATGGAACCTGATGAAATCTGTCTGCAGGTCCCGAGGGAGCTGGTGGATGAATTTGCTAAGCCACTGTCCATCATATTTGAAAAATCATGGCAGACAGGCAAAGTTCTCGATGACTGGAAAAAGGGAAACATAACCCCTGTGTTTAAGAAGGGAAGAATGGAAGACCTGGTGAACTATGGACCAGGCAGTCTAACCTCTGTGCCTGGCAAAATCTTGGAGCATATTCTCCTGGAAACCATGCTAAAGCACAGAAAACACAACAAGGTTCTTGGTGACAGCCAGCATGGCTTCACCAAGGTCAGATCATGCCTGACCAATTTGGTGTCCTTCTATGATGGGGCTACAGAACTGATGAATAGGAGCAAAGCAGCTGACATTGTCTACCCGGACTTGTGCAAAGTATTTGACACTGTCCTGCATGACATCCTTGTCTGTAAACTGGAGAGACATCAGTTTGATGGATGGACCACTCATCAATTTGATGAATGGAAGATCATAAAAAGCCTGAGACACATTCAAAGAAATCCTGGGCATGTCCAAGGGCAACAGCCTGCATAATGTGCGGAGGTTTCGCACCCAGTATTTTGGAAAAGACAAGTCATTCTTTCCATGGGAAAACTGAGGGAAGTGCACCCCAAATCTAGCTTCCTCAGTATTTCTAGGATTTTTGTCAACAAGAAAAAGCTTACCAGTAACACACTGAGGTCAATTAGTATCCAGCTGAAGGCACTTGACATCTTGCTGATTCTCCCAGCTGGAACAACCAGTTTTGATGTTGCAGACATCAACTTAATGGATAGACCACAAAAGAATTGACTGGATGTACACATGTAGAGAGTTGCAGTCAATGGCTCAATGTCCAACTGGAGACCAGTAATGAGTGGTGTCCCTCAGGGGTTGGTGTTGGGATCAATTCTATTCAACATCTTTGTTGGTGACAGGGACAGTGGGATTGAGTGCACCCTCAGCAAGTTTGCCGATGACTCTAAATTACGTGGTTCATCTGATATGCTGGAGGGAAGGGATGCTATCCAGAGGTACCCTGACATGCTTGTGAGGTGGGCCAATGCCAACCTCAGGAAGTTCAACCATGCCAAGTGCAAGCTCCTACACCTGGGTCAGGGCAAACCCAGGCACCACTACAGGTTTGGCAGAGAAGAAATTCAGAGCAGCCTTATGCAGAAGGACTTGGAGGTGTTGGTTGATGAGTAACTGAACATGAGCTGGCAGTGTTTGCTTGAAGCCTAGAAAGCCAACTGTATCCCTGGCTGCTGGGGAGGAACCCTTCATTAGGGACTGTAGCAATAGGACAAGGGGTAACAGGTTCAAACTTAAACAGGACAAGTTCAGATTGGGTGTAAGGAAGTTCTTTACTGTGAGGGTGGTGAGACACTGGAACAGGTTGCGCAAAGAAGTGGTAAATGCTCCATCCCTGGCAGTGTTCAAGGCCAGGCTGGACAGAGCCTTGGGCAACATGGTCTAGTGTGAGGCATTTCTGCCCATGGCAATGGGTTGGAAGTAGATCTTAAGATTCTTTCCAACACTAACCATTCTATGATTCTATGAGTCTAAGGCTCTGGAATACCAGCTTAATTGCTAAGCAGGATGTTCTATAGCATATCAAGAGGCACCAGATACCTATGTTAAGTACCTATGTTAAGACAACTGAATCGTTTCCTAAGAGCTATTCAATTGACAGAATAGAGGTATTTGAGAGCTGAGCTGTTCTTTAGGCTCCATTGACAGCACTGATTTGATATTATTCGACTATGAGTTTAATTTAGTTATTGACACGCAGGCATCCATTGCCGTTTTAGAAGTCTTATGGCAGCCTGTATGGACTTCAGCTGTGTTAAAAGGACAGTCAAACCAGATTTTTCTTCTTCATAGAAATTTAGCTTCTACTTTCTCTTCTTTCCATCATGAATAAAGGGAACAGGCTAAAACCCGTATCTTTGCACATACATTCTAGACATTTGAAGAATTTAATTACCACCAAGTATTCTCTTTTTTTTTAACTTACATGACCATACCTGTTTCTCCAGTAAGATCAGGTACTCTGTTTTCTCGACTTCAACTCTTACTGATTTTCCCTAGACCCTCTTCTGTTGCTCCACAACCGTTTTGAAGAGCAGTACCCATGATCACAAATATTCAGCTCAGGCCTGAGCAGTGCAAGTAAGACTCCTTATAGGATGAATTTTGTTTTGCTTGTTCCCCAGAAGATGTTTGAACATTGGCTCATGTTCAGTCTGAGATCAACAGCAGTCCCTAGATTTCTACACACAGATGCCTGGTCTAACCTGGTATTCCCTGGCCTGAATATGGGTAGGAATAATTAGTTGTATATCTTTTGCATTTGTCCATGCTGATTTTTATATTTTCTTTACAGACCTATTTTGACCCAATTTGGCAAGGTAATTTTTAACTCCAATGCTATGTTTCAACATGCATGCATTTCCTCCAGTATTCTTGCAGCCCTGCACAGCTTTCTGCCATTATCTATGGGGTTTTTCCCATGCTTACTGTTGCTTCTCTGTAGTAACTATGGGAACAGATTTTTCCATTTGCATAAATTATACAAGATTATACAGCACTGATCCTCATAGAGGACAGGAGAAATAACTACTCCAAAGGCTGTTTATGGCATGACTCTGAAGTCTTCTTTCAGTTTTATACAGTCAAAGCACACTAGTCCTGAAATCTCTGAAATGTTCACTGAGATGTTGCGCTCAAAGAACTAATATCTTCCCTTGAGAACTCAATAACCTCATAGCCAAATAAAAAAGAAAGCATGCCTGACTTATTTTCTACGGAAATGAAGAAAATGGCCCTGATTACTAGGACCATAATAAAGTAGGGTCTTGAGATGAAATCTGAAGAGATTGCGCTGACTTTATCAACCAGGTTCATTAGCATGCTTCAGATTTGAAATCAAATATGTGATTTTTAGAAAAAAAGTAAAACGTATGATGTTTCCCCTGAATGGAAATACTTGTCACAAAACTTCATAATTAATCAAGCATTTTCACAACATCCTGAATCAAAACAATAGTAAATTCAGTATTGTGTCTTCATCAGTGACAAAAATTACATGCTTCAGAAAATGGTACAAGAAACATGGAGTAATCTGTTTCCTGTGACTGTGTCATCCTACTCCCGAATGTCAAACTGTCTTAAATCGTGAAGCATGAATCTCTTTTACACCTTTCACAGGGTTGTTTGTCATTTTGGTGGGTTTTTTTTTGTTTTTGAAGGAACTGTTGTGATTCTGAAACTTTGGTCATAATAATGTCTAAACCTAGTTTTCATTCTCTCTCATATTCATGTTACAGCTCTTTGGATTTCCTTTTTTCCTGAATTAGCAAATCTTTCTCCTCTCTAAATTACTAAATCATGCCTTTACTGAAATATTTCATACTGAACTGAAACGTGGTTTAAGACTGCCATAAAAACTTCCCAACTAAGTTCTCGGTATTCTCATTGTTATCCAAAGGAGCCATTATACAAAAACATATCCAGTCTTGCATAGGGTAAACCCTGGCTGCCAAAGGTGACACTAGCTGCAGAAAGGAAGCATGTAAGATTAGAGTATCTGGTCTGTTGTAGAAAAAAACCCTTCCATTCATAATGATAAACAAGAACAATAGCAGTTGGCAACCCCCCTCATTATTAATTTCAATCTCAGCAATATTTACATTTTGTTCTGAAATACAAGTTGTGCTTCTGTGTACTTCAAAACAGATGCTGTGCCCAAAGAGTGGGTGAAGCGATGCTCACAAACATAATAGAGCTGTTCTTCATTTGTTCTAGTGTGCTGAGACAGACGGAACAGCACACTCCTGTGGTCTGAAGAGCACTGAAAATCTGGAGGTCCCAAATAGTAGCCCCACACTGGCTGATAGCTTTCTGTGCTGCTTGTCACGCATAACAATATTTTCCTATGCTGCTGTCTAACATTAAACATAAAATTCAATACTGTGCTTTGTCACCCGAAGACATCTAATTCTGTGAGCTACTAGTAAGTTTTATTACAACTTCAAGGAAACAAGAAGGAAAACCAGGGATTTAATTTTAGCATCTTTACAATGATGACAAAAGCACTGGCTATGTATACAGTACTATATATACCCATCAGTGCAAATCAAGATATAAAAGACATTACATTCACCATACAACAATAAAAAACAAACAAACATGCACTGAAAAGCTGCAGGGAGGTATTTCTAAAAATAGTGGCTTTTTGACCTAGTATGCCAAAACACAGTTATATATGTCCCGTAACCCTGTATGGAAACTTATGATTCAGAGGTGAATGACTTCATATGCATTTAGATCATAGATATTTAGGTGTCTGGTTAAGTATCACACACACGCACAAGAAAAAGAGAAACACGAAACTGTATTTCATGGGCTCCTCTTGCCTCTGGGTATAATCAAGTAAGTAATTTCTTTAGCCAAACACAATACAGACTATGCGTTATTATGATTAATAATGATTAATTATGATCAATAAAACTGTAGTTGTCATATATGAGGAAATTAAACAGTAAACAGGCAAATGACAATACTTGCCTGTGGCAAAGACAACATTCTTTGACACCAGTCTATATTCCACAATGGAAAACTGAGGAAGCTCAATCCTCTCCACGCCAGTGACTGCATTATCTCCACCTCTCCAGTAGAACTCTATGTCATCAGTTGTGTAGCCATCTGCAGGCAGAGCAGAATAGTAAGTCAGAAATAACAGCAGACTCAAAGGTAGCCTCAAAGACAGTACAGGCAGTTTATCATTTGAGACAATGAAAAGCATCTTAACATCTGGAGTCCTGTGTGGTATTTTGTTCTATTTTTTCCTGAAGAGCTGGGCTATTACAGTCTGCTCAAGAATTTGAGGCAATATATTCTGGGTTGTTTTCTGTTTGGTTTCTTTTGTTTTGTAACACTCATAAAATTCACATAGAGATTAATGGCCACAAGGAGACGGAAAATGCTACCCAATAACCTGCAAAGTTTCATGATTTTCATATACATTTAGCACTGAAATAAAGTGTATATTTATGCTGATAATCACAAGAAGGTGGACTGTTCAGTGAATAAAGACAAACATAATTGAGGCAGATCTTTTCTACTCACACTAAGGACTGTGAGTCACACTATTTCCATTAGCTTCTGTAGTGGAGGACTGTAGCTGAATATAGAATATATACTACTATTTTCTGTATATGGCTTACAGTCCCCAGCCAGCAGCAGAAATGAAGCAGGAACTCTTGAAGTACAAGTATACCTCTGAATATTTCAAACCTAGGACAAGACTTGGTGTTTAAGAGAATATGGTTCTGTTTGGAACACAATTGCAAATCGTAAGTGGGACAGATATGAAAGCCCAAGGGGAGTTCCTCTGTCAAGACCATCTGTGTGTAACAAAGCATACCAAAAGAAAATGGTATCACAGTGTTTTCTCTCTTGAAAATGAATTTGATTGATTGAAATATGAACATTCTTTCTCTTATGTTGAAGATAAGTATCCAGTCACTGCCACTGCGAAGTAGACTAGAGTAATAAATTACTTCATTCTGTCCTAAATCCATTTTTCTAGGATGTATCCATCCATCTAGAAATGGATGACTCCTTCTATTTTTTAAAAAGTCAAATAAACAAGCAAGCAAAACATCCAGAGTGATAATTACATGATTCACATAGTGCTTATAAATATCAAGATGAATAGTACACAGTTCTATAAAAGGAAAACTGCCCCGCATCTGAACTAGGGTTTACATGCATTTCCTTATGTACATACAGCTTTCTATTTCCAGAGTACAGTTCTGTTCATCTAATGGGTATCTTCTCAAGTCCATCATACAAGCTGCAGTGGTTGTGATTCTGAAATACAAACATCAAACAGAATTACTGTACAGCCAGTAATCCAGGCTTTGCTGTTGTCATTTATTTTTCAAAGTGAGGACTCTCTGAAGAATAGCTTAAAAATATTTTAGGATCTGGTCCCCAGTTTTACACTGAGCAGCAGCTTAATACAGCAGCAGTTACAGTGACTGCAATGAACAACTCACTGTGACTTACCCTTATGCAACCAGTCCCTTTGGGGTTCAACGGACGTATCCACATATGCAAGTATTACACAAACATTTGCTGAGATTAAAAAATATGACTATATACCAGAAAATGTGAAGCGAAAAAAGTCTGCTACAAATGTCAAAATGATTAGAGCTGTATGAATAACTGATTCCTTGGGTTTGTGACAGCTCTAGAAAAAAACTGAAATGCTGAAAAAATGCTTTAGTACAGCAAAACACTTTGTTTCAAAGTTGGGTATACTTCTCTAGGTTTCAAATTTAAAGAGGATTTTGTAATAAAGCACCATATTGAATTTTAAATTTTCTCCCCAATTAACAATATATTTTTGCTTCTTTATCTGTAATGCAAGCAATTGAGCATACTAAGGATGAATTTGCATAACATTTCACTATTGATGCATCTGCATTTTCCATCAAACTCTTGCATATCAGGGGTGTAAAAAAAGGAAATGCACCACCAAAATAGTTCTATTAGCAGCTTCAAACAACATTGGCCCTTTTTTTTAATACGTATTAATGAACTTATATATCTGTACTGACGTATTTCAATGTTTTGCTGAATCACAGCCTTCATCAAGAATATGTACTTTATTATGCATAATTTTCTTTATAATGGCTTCATATATATTTCACAAATTATCTTCTGGGACCGACTAGGTCCATTCCTTACTGATCTTTTTCTGATATAAACAAGAGATGGATCATGTACACAGTTCCTAAACAAACAATATTCTGGTGACAAGGAGGAAATGCCTTAAATGTACCTCTAAAAGCTGGAACTATCAATATTAAAAGTTTTGTCCTTGTGTATTCTCTGTTTTGAATCTTTCTCTTTAATCCCTTAACCAAGGTTTCATTTAAGATCCTGCAGCAGAAGCCACATGAGCTAAGTTGATACAAGAGGGAGTGTGGTACCAGGATCTTTACTATTATGTTGTGTAACTAGCTTTAAATGCCAGCCATAGAGTACATATGCAATTACAAGTGATTAATTTGACAGAATTATAAAAAATTATGCAGCTGGCAAACTTGCATTCAACTGACTAATTGCCTTATGACTTTTTAAGGAATGTATCTTTATTTTGGCCTGTTCGCGTACCATAGTGGCTCTGTGTCACAGGTTCCAATACTGGTAACTGCACATTCTTGCTCAAGTAAAATTTTAGACTACAGCATAATGTATGGTTTTAATTTCATAAATATGCACTAGAAAAGAAGATACAGCTAGATACAGAAACATATTTACCCCATTTACTCAAAGTAAGCTGAGTGCTCAGAGGTCCCTCCTGAATGAACATTCAAGCAACCAAATTTAACTTACACAAATGCTCACCGAAAGCAAATGCTAACTGCTCAGGCTTGTGTGCACTCCCAAGAAGAACAGGCTTATTTTTTTATGGGTTGGGATGCTGGCTAAAACAGCAGGACTACAAGGTTTCAAGAACTCATCATCACAGCAGTGACAGAGAAACAATTATGAGATAGACAATGGTAAAGTAGTACACAGATACACATACACTGTGGGTAAATGCAATACACAAAAGAAATATTTTTCCTTCCTTAATCTCTACTACTTTATTACCAGACTGATTGCCTTTGATTATGTTGCTATATTATATAGGAACCCCACATGAGATGTGCTGGGAGGTGCTGCACAAACAGCTGACAGGATATTTTCTGTCCCTCAAAAGTTTACAATATAAATCAGTCTAAGCAATATAAATACTTGTTATGTGACTACATCACAGGCTTGATGGCTAATTTGATTCTCTTTTCATCTTGACACAGAAATATATTCATCCAAAAAAGAACAGAAGTAAGCGTGGTTTCCTTGTCTGGCCATTTGTAACTAACCTTTTCATCTTGAAAATATCCATCACATTGTATTTATGAGTGATAACTACGTAAGTCCTTTCAGACAAAATACATATATTCCTCCACTCTATTTATTTATAACATTTAGCATTGCACTTCCTGAGAACAAGAGATCTATATATGGCAAACACACAAGCAGTCAGACTCTATTTTTGATCCCCAGTCTATGTCCTTATTTCTTTTTTTGGTCTACTATGAGGGAAAAAAAAGCTGTTGTATCACTGTATGCTTGTAAATTGCTCTGAACAAGGTGGAACAAACTCAGTGTCATGCCCCCCAAAAAATCCCCAGAAATGGGTTGAACTTCAAAAGGCTACTGTCCCATTCCCCCTCTCTCTTAGAGAACACAGAGACACTGTGGCCTCAGGATCACTTTCACAACAGCTTTGCAACATGGATATTCCATAATCAGTTGCAACCCTCCAAAATTTCCGCTATTAGTCTCAGTGATCCTGTGTTTTGTGGCACATAAAACTCAGGTTCTTGTCACAGCCTGCAGTATGAATCAATGCCTACAGACTGCAACTTGAGGCCAACACCATCAGGATGCTCTGAAACCACAACACAAGACAGGCTAGCAGTAGAGCAACATAAAGCAAAAGTCTAAATCAACATAGTTAAGGCTTAGATATTCCTTCTGGTCACAGTGTCCTATATTTTGCCAAGATTTAATTTTAGGCAGTTATCCTTCACTAAATAACTTAGCTGCATTACGCCATGGATATCTGACCCTGGATGTTGCAAGCTTTCAGAAGAAAGGGAAGGATAGAAGTGAGACACACATGAACCACTGGTGAAATCCCTACTAAGCAAATAATATGAAGTGAAATGCAGTCTGCTTGTGGACATTTACATCGTGAAGAAGAGGAAAATAGCTTACTTAAATACACTGTTTTATGGCAGATAATCCTCACTTGAATGATTTCAAAGTCTTTTAGAGTGGAACAGAAAGACTTTTGTACATTATTATGATCACAAGAGTTTGAATCTCCATCACTATTACACTGCTTGTGGGGATGGTTGTTGAGATAATGGAAATGAAAAATTTTCCTTTTTTTTTTTTTTTTTGTCATTTAACTACCTTTGGAAAGAATTGTGAACCTGTAGTATTCCATTCTGGGTCAACTGGATGAGAGATGAAAGCCTCCTTTTGCTAAACTTAGTTAATTATAGAGACAATAATTCCAAGAACATCCTAAACTTCTTTTAAGTTTCATAATAGACTGAGGCTACTTTTATTTTGTCTAGAAAGATTCACCCAATTATAGGTTATAATTGGATGATATACAATAGGAAAAGAGGTAAAGGCCCAAGATCCAGGTCAGGTCAGCATTGCCACTGCTCATAAAAAACAAGCGCAGGTAAAATAATGATACTAGCCATATAATCCATCTGCACCACTTTTCAGATCTCATTCATATTTACAGTAGGGATTCTTCTTAGCACTATGTACGTGAAGCAATCTTGAGTATTATGTATGCTTAAAAATACAAGAAACTTCCAGTGATGGAAATGGAAGTACCCAGTACCCACAGTCATGGTCTTAACTGTGGCTGAATTCATTCAACCTGTGCTGACTGTGGCTTTTTCTTTATAGACTACAGGCACACCAAGAGACAACACAAGCACTGACATTCAGTCTTATCACCTACACTTTCGACAAAATTTTCAGGTTTACAACTAATGTGTGCCTTTCTGCTTCCTATAGCCAGTGGGCTTTCCAGATACGGTGACTCTACATAGAGAGATAAAACCTGACTGAAGGCACTTTTGGCAAAATCAAGAAACATCCAGTGTGTCACTTATTTTCTACAATCATCTTTCAGACTTACAGTGGAAGGTTACACAACACACTACCCAATGTTTGTAATAAACTTGTACCAGGAAGCAACTATCAACCATATGTAATGACAGTGATAAAATCTTCATCGTGGAAGTACAGACCTGAGGCCGTAAAGCACTGTTCCATCCGGGTGAAGGCGAATCATTCGATTCTTCACAGTAACACCATGCACAAAGGATTTCTTGTCATTTAAGAAATAAGTGTCGGGCACCCAGAGTTGATCTGCCACTCGGTTATCAAGCGTGAGGTTGAGAGGTATGCCAGCGTAAGCCAGCCTCTTATCTCTCCAGTACTGTTGAAAATACATAGTCAAAGTGTAATCCTAGTGAGGAAAAAAGAAAAGCACATCAGTCAATCATACTTGGTGTAACTAGAAGAATTTTGGTTTTCACTTGTTACTAGCTTATTTTGCTGTTGGTTTCATTTAAATTTTATTTAAAAAACCTGAAATCACTAACGAAAACATCAAATATTCCCATCACTTCCTAAATAATTTTAACAATTCAGATATCACCCTGGTCTAAAGAAGCATTTCAAATCTGAAGAAATTCAGCTAGTATTGGTATCTTTTGTCCTGCTCCTCATTTTCTTTCATGTGGTTCCCCTGACAACTACCCAAAATAACGATGTTTGTGGAATGATAAATGAGGTACTAGGTAAATACTGCCATCTTCCTCACTTTTAAAAATGATACATAAATGGAAAAATATGCAAAATATTTTGAAGCAGTATGCAAATTTCTGCATGAAAAATAAGCTGCAAAGATGTTATTTATCATGTGCCTTTGTGTGAGACTGCATCTTGCAGTGACATAAAAATTTTCTCATCAACAGGCTACACTGGTACTTAGAAGAACAGCAAATCATAGTAAAATCCTACTAATGTCCATGTTTGGTATTCATCATTTCATCAGTTTCATGGTGTCTGCTATGAGCTGTGATCATGAGCACAAAAAACTACACGTGGATACAGAAGTCTCAAGCATTCATTTTGGTGAAGAGGGCTTTAACCTAAGCTGCCAGAGGAAGGGAACATCAATCCATCCCACTCCTCTCAGTTTGATGCCAGTGCCAGCAATAGATACCAGGAGTCCAGAAGGGGATCACAGGTCAGCAGGAGAGCATCTGATGACCAGTGGAAAGAAATTCCAACCACTCCTGCCAGTAAGTCAGCTTCATTGAGGGCGCAACTTAAATGCCTCTACGCAAACACATGTAGCATGGGGAATAAACAAGAGGAGTTAAGAGATGTGCACACCCTTCAGGGCTATGGTCTTACTGGCATAATGGAGATGTGGTGGGATGGATGCTATTACTGGAGTGTTGAAATCGAAGGATACAGGCTCTTCAGGAAGGAAATGCAGAGGAGATGAGGAATGTTGCCTTTTATATGAATGATCAGCTGGAATGCATGGAGCTCCACCTGGGGATGAATGACAAGCCAACAGAGAGCTTATAGATTCATGAGACAGCAGGGACAGGTGACAATATAATTGAGGTCCACTACACACTGCCTGACTAGGAACACTGAGCAGATGAGGCACTTCTGTAGACAGATAGGAGCAGCCTCACATTCACAAGCCCTGGTCCACATAAGAGACTTCAACCACCCCAATATGTGTTGGAGTGACAAGACAGCAGGGCATAAGGAATACAGGAGGTTACTGGAATGCAGTGGTGATAAATTCCTTCTCCAAGTGACAGAGGAGCTAAAGAGAAAAGGGGCTGTGCTGGGCCTTGTTCTCACCAACAAGGAGTGGCTGGTGGAGAACATGAAGCTTAAGGGCAGCCTTGGCTGCAGTGACCGTGGAATTGTGGAGTTCAAGATCCTTAGGGCAGTGAGTTTGTTACCCTGTACTTCAGAAGTGCAGACTTCGGCCTCTTGAGGCATCTGCTTGGTAAAGGACCATGAGATAAAGCCCTGCAGGGAAGATTGGCCCAAAAAAGATCATTAATATTCAACAATCACCTCTTCCAAACTCAGAATCATCCCAACAAAGAGGAAGTCAGGCAAAAACGCCAGGAGGCCTACAAGGATGAACAAGGAGCTCCTGGGCAAACTCCAGCACAAGAAGGAAGCCTATGGAGGGTGGAAGCAAGGAAAGGGAGGAATACAGAGAAATTGTCTGAGAAGCCAGGGATCAGGTTAGGAAAACTAAACCCTGATAGAAGTAAATCTGGCCAGAGATGTCAAGGGCAACAAGAACAGCTTCTGTAGATATATCTGTGATAAAAAGAAGACTAGGGAATATGTGGGCTCTCTCTGTCAGGAAATAGGAGACCTGTTTACCCAGGAGGTGATTCTGTTCCTCTGCTCTGGTCTCTTGAGACCCCACCTGCAGTACTGCATTCAGCTCTGGCACCCCCAACACAAGAGGAACATGGACCTGCTCGTATGAATCCGGGGGAGAGATACAAAAACGATCAGGGTCTGGAGCACCTCTCCTATGAATACAGGCTGAGAGAGCCTGGCTT
Source organism: Neopsephotus bourkii (assembly GCF_033783945.1). Classification (NCBI taxonomy): domain Eukaryota; kingdom Metazoa; phylum Chordata; class Aves; order Psittaciformes; family Psittacidae; genus Neopsephotus; species Neopsephotus bourkii. Next base: position 1,883,254 of record NW_026902234.1, on the reverse strand, counting down.
GTTCAGCCTGGAGAAGAAAAGGCTCATGGGAGGCCTTAGAGCAACCTTCCAGTACCTAAAGCGATAGAAAGATGAAGTGAAACTTTTTAAAAGTGCATGCAGGGGTAGGACAATCAGGAATTACTTTAAAGTGAAAAAGGATAGATTTAGATTAGATAGAAGGATTAAGTTGTTTGCTCTGAGGGTGGTGAGGCACTGGCATAGGTTGCCCAGACAAGCTGTGTCTGCCTCATCCCTGGCAGTGTTCAAGGCCAGGTTGGATGGGGCTTGGAGCAACCTGGTCTAGTGGAAGGTGTCCCTGCTCATGGCAGAGGTTTGGAACTAGAAGATCTTCGAGGTACCTTCTAACCCAAACAATTCTATGATTCTATGATTTTAAAATTCTGTATTTCATTTATTTTCATTTGCTGATCTTACTTAGTCATTTCAGAACAGTTCACCACATTAGTGGTTAGGAAGCAGTCCACACAAGAGGGTGGTTTAGAATGGATATTAGGAAAAAATTCTTCACAGAGAGGGTGATCAGGTATTGGAACAGGCTGGCCAGGGAAGTGGTGGCATCACAGTCCCTGGAAGTGTTCAGAAAATGTGTAATGAGGCCCCTACTGACATGGTTTAGTGATAGTCTTGGCAGTCTTGGGGTAAAGGTTGGACTTGATGATCTCAGAGGTCTTTTCCAACTTAGCTGATTCTATGATTCTATGTTGCAATAATGCTATATTGAAACACTTTGAAAATCTTAGACACAAGGTCTCATTCATTAACTTCATGGTACTATAAAAAGTAATAAAGTCTGGAAGCATTTTAAAGTTGGGTGTCAGCTAAACTGAAAACAGTATCACATTAAATAATAGTAAAATTTCCAGTTTAGAAAAGAAAAACCTTTGTCTTTTTCTTTCCTTCATAACTTTCCAAGTGCAGAAGAGCATTTCAGCTTTAGGAACCCTATTTTTATGCATGACATAAAAAGTGAATATCTGAAAATAATTCTGTCTTATATCTGGAAATGCGTGCTTATAATTAAAGAAAATACTGGGTTTAGATCTGCTAGTACTGCCATATTTACCAATGGAAAAAATGAGACTAACTTCAGGCCATTAAAACTCTGATTTTCAAATTACAGAAGTGCTCTAAACGATAAAACTCTTTGCAAAATGCTGAGAAATTTATATGATCTCCAAACACATTTAAATATTTAGCAGCAGGTGTGCAAGCCACAAGATACCTGCATTTGCATCTGTTTCTACAAGCTGGTAATGCAAAACCCCTCAGGCTTGCTGCTTGTTTGGGAAAAGGATGCTCAGGCTTTCTAAAGATGGCTGTTGGGAATGGTCCATCTTTCTAATGGGCTGCACATGGAGCCAACCCAATTTCAGGCACTGATCCTGCCCTGCTTCCCTCCAGTCCTACAGCCTTTCCTTGAAAACAAATGGAACCTGAGCATGCCTTTCATACTCACAGCCTTTGCATTTTTTATTCAGTGATTCATTCTCTTTAATGAAGGAGCTACTATAGCTTTAAGAAATTAAATTTAATTGCTTAGAAAAATAAATCATCGTAGATATCAAGGACAAGCTGTTCTCATTTTAGGAAACTAATAGGAGTTTCTCTGAAAACAAAAGGGCCCAGTGATGGGAGAAAGGAGCACATGTGGAACTGCCTGGAAGGAAGCTCATTCCTCAAAACTCAAATTCAACGTGACTGCTCAGGAAAACATGCTCCGACCTTTTTGTTCGCAGCTTTCTTTGGTGGGACTAATGGTCCCTGCTCAACAGTGAACGAGGTGCATGCTACACTGGGTGCACTTCCCTTACTCACATTAGCATGTCAGGAAGACCACATCTTTCCTTATGCTCTCTGCAATCAATCTTTTAACACTCATGTATTATAATGAATATCCTCTGCCAGCGCTATTTCACCTCAATTAAAGCTTGTTTCCATTAATGTTCAAAATTTGCTGTATGTTTGGCTTTTTTTGTATGTATTTTGCACACCAACATCAAGAACTAGGGCTTATAAAAGCTGTGGACACAAGAGCAGTACACCAAAAGCTCACTCAGTGTAAATGTATAGTATTGCCCAAAATAATGCTAGACAGAAATAAAGAAACAGGGTGGCATTACATAGCATTGAAAGAAGTGAACCAGCTGGCACCAAAATATAAGAGAAGCAGTATATTTGAACAGAAGAGAGGTTTAGCTTTTTTTTTTTTTTTTTTTTTTTTTGGCTTGAGATAAAATACATGTTAACAGCTAACAAATGAAGAAATTAGCTAAGTAAATTATATGTAACAAAACAAGCAGTATTAGTTTGTAGTTTTATTTTTAAATAAGGAAATTTACTACAACAGGGAACAACAGAAAAAGGTTTACAAATTACACATAGAAAGAGCAACAGCCAGCCAACATCAAAAACTTTCAGTCTTGACTGAAACATGAAATTCCGAAATGTATCTTCGAAGCTGTAAATTTCATTAGTGCTTTCTCATTTCTTTCTCTTCTTTTTTCATCTTAACTTTAAATCAAATCTCCTGTCTATATGTCTGCTGATGTATGACCACATTTGCATCTTTTGAAAGCTATGATAGCCAGAACAGTTTTGGGTTTGTTGTGTTTTTTTTTAAGTATATTATAGCATGTGAGCTATCATCTCATTCCCACTTCTTTGATTGGTATCTACTACGGAAAACGTTCAAGCAGCATCTTCTACAATAGCAATATACTACCCAGATGCACGCTGCACTTTGAATAACAGACATGGCAGAAATAAAATGCCTGAGAAAGCATGTGTGCTACCACACACCTTGAAGGATCACTGTATATTTGTGCTCTGCCAGCCTCACCCCCTCTGAAGATGATGTCATAGAAAGAATTAATATGAAACATGCTTGCTCACCACTTTTTCAAATCACCTCAAAGCAAAAAGCAGAAACAAACCTGTATTAGAACTTTACTGAAACTGCTTGGTTATGCAAGGAGCAATAAAATCACACAACAGAATCATAGAATAGTTAGGGTTGGAAAGGACCTTAAGATGATCTAGTTCCAACCCACCTGCCACGGACAGGGATACCTCGCACTAAACCATATCACCCAAGGCTCTGTCCAGCCTGGCCTTGAACACCGCCAGGGACTGAGCACCCACAACCTCTCTGGGCAACCTCTTCCAGTGCTTCACCACCCTCACAGTAAAGAGCTTCTTCCTTATATCCAATCTAAACTTCCCCTGTCTAAATTTTAACCCATTACCCCTTGTCCTATCGTTACAGTCCCTAATGAAGAGTCTCTCCCCAGCACCCTTGTGACACCCCTTCAGATACTGGAAGGCTGCTATGAGGTCTCCATGCAGCCTTCTCTTCTCCAGGCTGAACAGCCCCAACTTTCTCAGTCTGTCTTCATACGGGAGGTGCTCCAGTCCCCTGATCATTCTCGTGGCCTTCCTCTGGACTTGTTCCAACAGTTCCATGTCCTTTTTATGTTGAGGACACCAGAAGTGCACACAATACTCCAAGTGAGGTCTCACGAGAGCAGAGTAGAGGGGCAGGATCACCTACTTCGACCTGCTGATCACGCTCCTTTTGATGCAGCCCAAGGATATGGTTGGCTTTCTGGGCTGTGAGCGCACACTGCTGGCTCATGTTCATTTTCTCATTGACCAAAACCCCCAAGTCCTTCTCCGCAGGGCTGCTCTGAAAAATTAGAAGGAAAGGCTAGTTCCTTAGGGTGGCTCTACCAAAGTCATTGCCAGCAGAAACTAAGTTTATTAAAACCCATAAGGGTGTCAGTTCTCATTCTTTGATTTACTAATTTGCTAGGCTTTGTACCCATAAAGGAAGTTTTCCCCTTTTCTATACTCTAGAGAAAAAATCAGAAATGGTGTGAGCGGACAGGAAAAAATGCACTAGCTATTTATCAAGTAAAATGAGAAAATGGGCTTTTATCCCTAGGTAAGTAGTCTACAAAGTCTTTAAGGGCCACCTTCCTCCGAGGGAACTTGTGATGACTAGTTCTGATACAGAGGTGAAGAGGCTGGATGTCTAAAGCTACAAGAGATTAATCCCACTACAACTACTGTATTAGGGTACTATTATATGTCAATGATACAGAACTGTCAGCTTTCGGAAATACTAACTACTGCACAGAGCAACGGACAATTTTCTTAGCACCAAAGACCTCCATAAATCATATTTTTTCCCCATACACCACCATGCCACATTCAAGGTCCTCCGTTTGTCTCTCCACTTCTTATTGAACTAGATGCTTCAGGTAAAGCATAGTAACAAAATCACTCAAAATCTTGACAGAAAGACAAACCCAGTGCTTCTGAAGAACAGCAGACATGTCCTCAAAATGGGAAAAGCTAGACTATACAGACAATGTGAGCTTTCTTTTATGTACTCAAAGACCATGGAGCACCATACAAGGATAAAAAACAGTGACAAACATCCTTAAGTATCACTGCAACTATGCCAGTAATGGAAGGAAAGGCACACAGAAAGGTGTGATGGAGTTTTTTTAACACAACTTCCCCTGAGGAAATTGATTAAAAAAAAAAAAAAAAGAAAAAAAAACCTCACATAGTAGACAATACTTAGGAATTAATTTAGATAAAACAGTAAAGAGGCTGATATCACATTAAATAAAGTGTAACACTTGAGGGTGTTGGTTGATGAGAAGCTCAAAATGACCTGATAATCTGAACTTACACCCCAGAAAGCCAACTGTATCCTGGGCTGCATCAAAACGAGTGTGACCAGCAGGTCAGAGGAGGTGATTCTGCCCCTCTACTCTGCTCTGATGAGACCACCTGAAGTGCTGTATCTAGCTTTGCAGCCCCCAGTAGAAGAAGAAAATAGACATCTTGGAGCGAGTCCAGAGGAGGGCCAGGAAGATGATCAGGAGGCTGAAGCACCTCTCCTATGAAGACTGGCTGAGACAGTTGGGCTTATTCAGCCTCGAGAAGGCTCCTGGGAGATCTGATAGCAGAGTTCCAGTACCTAAAGGGCGCCTTCAAGAAAGCTGGAGAGTTGACTTTTTCACAAGGGCATTAGTGACAGGACAAGTGGAATAGCTTTAAACTGGAAAAGGGGAGATACAGGTTAGGTATAAGGAAGACATTCTTTACTATGAAAGTGGTGAGGCACTGGCACAGGTTGCCCAGAGAACCTGTGACTGCCCCATCCCTGGCAGTGCCCAAGGCCAGGTTGGATGGGGCTTGGAACACCCTGGTCTAGTGGAAAGTGTCCCTAACCATGGCAAGGGGGTTGGAACTGGGTGGTCTTTAAGATACCTTCCAATCCAAAACATTCTATGATTCTAAGGTCCTATGATACCTGTGTTCTTCACTTACCTTCTCTGTGATTTCAATACATCTTAAGCAAGAATTTCAGGGACTCGCCAATACTGAGTCGCTAATTCAGTGTGCTAACCATTTCAAAGAAATTTTTTAAGCATTTCTTACATATGTGTCTCTCCACGGACTAAATATACCAGTACAACTATGATTTAACCACAAAGCTACTGCAGACTGGCAGAATGTATTATAGCATGATATCTATGTATGGTATGTATGGTATGTATGTATGTATGGTATCTAATAATTGACTACAGGAATAATGAAGAATAAATACTAATATGCTGTAATACTAAAAGCAAACAATAATTTGTTTTTTATTACAGGATTTATTAATTTTAGCTTTTTTCTCTGGCACTCAATAAAAGGGAAAGAAAAAATTAAAAATATAGTTTGCTCATCAACATAAAATTAACAACATTACAGCAGCAATAATGCTCTGAAATTCACTATCACTTTTTACAGCCTTACTGTGTTATGTATCAAGGAAGTTCAAGTTTTCTATTAGCTCTAAAAATGTGGGTTTTTTTTTCTTCAATATAACTGCTAGATAGAATACTACAGTTAATAATTATGATGGAATACTCCTAATATGACAGTTAACCAAAAGAAATTATTCATACCAAATAAATGTATTGAAAATCATTGGAAATACGGGAAAAAATACGCAAAAAGATCTGTTCCATTGCTTGGGAAGACCCCTTTGTATCTACTTGAAATGCAGATTCCTGTTTTAGATTTGCATTTGGATATAAATTCACACCCTTGTTTTCTTGACCAACAGACAAACATGATAACTACCATCAGCTTTTGGATTATCTATTTTTGATGAGTTAATAAAGTAAATAGTCACTCACTGAATAAAAAGATGCACTGAAAATCCATGCCTTAGCCTTTGTATAACTTCAGGATTCTTTCCCTCACTTTCCATACACTTTCAAAAATTAGATATGGCTGCTGTAGTATAAGAAGCTGTTTCTGAAGCATTAATGACTGAGTTACTTTCTTCCCAATGAGCCCAAAGTGAATTGCAAAGCCAAACTCATCCAGCCTGTGTTTTGACAGAACAGTTGTAAATCTGTCCCCTTACCATACACAGAAGAGACCTGAGAAATGCATTCATGCACACATTAATTCACATAGCTAAATATGAATTTAATAAAGATGTATTCAGAAAGGTTAACCTTAGGAAGTCAGAATTTACCAGCAATAGTGTACAGTTGTTTGAGATGATCAATTAAACATTTTTCTCAGCATTCAAAAATTTCTAAAAGCTTCAGCAACTTCCATATTAAAAATTTTGTTAAAGTAAAAAGTTAATTATATTTTACCTGTTGACAGGTAAAATGTATGATTTAGACCCAATGTCTAAACCATACATTACTTACTTAATTGTCAGTGAATGGAAGGAGACGTACATGCACACAGATGCACATACATCCACGCTACTCGACCAAAGCACCATCCTCTAATGTTCTGTCGTGGTTTAAGCACTGAACCCAGGACACATTTCTTGGTCTACTTGCTGTTATAGTAAAGATTCATCTCAGCGATCCTGACTTTCATTTTTCTCTGACACCACTCAAAAACCCTACAATAGTGACACGTTGAAAACATGGCATATATTTTCTCAAGTATGTGGCTAAAATACTCTTCTGTTAAGAAAACACAGTGCTAAAGAAGCTCAATTACACCAATTTCAGTGTGACTTTACATGAATCCATGTTGTCTTGGATCCTTTGTACCAAAATTACCATGATTTTTTTCCTGTTCTACTGAAACACACAAGGATGGTGTTATAAATAGATCTAAGGAAATATTTAACCTCCAAGAAGCCACTTGATGCTACAAAAGAAAGTTCTCCAAATAAATGTATGATTGCATAGGTCTTTCCTGCTCTCTCACATCCTTTGGCACAAGAGTTTCCATCTCTACCATAACCACAGAGCCTCCTCCACAGAGCTTGTCCCTCCCCAAGCATCTCTGGGTGCTCCAAGGAGGGTTGCCATACCAACCACTGCTCTGCTTTCCGCAGGCAAAAGGAGCATGGTTGACATAGCAACCAGTCAAAGCAGCATCTCCCCAGCTTTTCAGGGACAGTGGTGGTCACTGCAACAAAAGATAAGATTCCCAACAGGAATTCAGGGAGCAGCTGCGTACCCTTGGTGGGTCCTGCCCTCCTGCACCTTCCTGCCATAGCCACAGGAGCTTACTCTTCAAAAGCTGGGTACTGACAATTCTCAGTCTGTGTTCCTCTGCCTGAAACAAACTGAACGGGATGTCTTCCTGCTCATGGGGTGTTCTCTCATCTGAACAACAGAGGACACCACTGACAAGGAAGTGAGTGCTTGGTCTGAGCTTTGGTAAGTGGATACAGAGAGAGAAAGAACAAAGTTCCCGCAAAGATTTCAGTTCCGTGACAAAAGTCAGGACAGTAAGTCAGTCTGGTATATTAATCCTTGGCAGATGGGGATGAGGGGAGAATACTTAAATATTCCTTCTCTGCTTCAGAGTATCACAGGTATTACACCACCACAAGCTTCTCAGTATCCAGGAGTCTCTATTCCCAAAGGACTGGTCATAGAAAAACTAACATGCACCTTTACACATCAAGGGTATCATACTCTGATCTACATAGAACATTAAATTCAGTATCTGATGGAGCCCTCCTAAAAAAGAAGAATAGAAATAGAAATGTCAAATGTTTAGATGCTATACTTAAAAACCCTAAAAATGATTAAGTCAGAATATATACACACAACTCCTAAAGGAATTATAAGAAAGAAAAATAACATTAGGTTTAGTAAGGCACTGAAATTGCTTCATGAAGCACAAATTTATTTATTTTAGAGTTGAGAGTTGACAGGACCTTAATAAAACAGGTACATTTAATTGCACTAATTGAAGTACTGATAACCTACAGGGAAGAAAAAAATCAACCTTTATCAGCTGTCAGCTGGTTCCTACAATTGAGACAGCTGACCTTAGAGAGATGGGAACTGACAACTAATGGATTGTGCCTCCTACACCGTAGCAGGATGTGCCACTGACGAGCTGGAGAAATGAGCTAGTGTCCTAAAATCTTAAAGCTATGGGACTTTTTTTTTTGGTTATGAGATATGAACAGAGCTAAAAATGTGGGATTTCCCAGGTACCCATTTTAGAGAATGAAGGGCTTCTCACACTTCTACTTTGTTTTTTCCACAAAAATATCAACTTATCTCTATTGCATTACTTGAATTATCAATAAAAATCTGGAAAAGAAAAAAAAAGCAACTCAAAGCCCTATAGGTTGATATTATTTGTCATATTTGTTCTGGTCTTCCCATTTTGTAGGCTATTGCATGCATAATTCTCTTAGAATCTGCAAGGCATTCCCGGACAGCTGTGATAGAGGTAGTCACAAGCCTCCATAGCTGGGCATACACAGATGCATTTTAAACACTGTGACCATAAACACATAGTTCATTCTCCTCTTATTTGCTATGTTTGAACATGAAAATCATCCAAAACAACTTTCAGTAAACCCATATTTCAGTCTGAAAAGTCTACAGTCATTTTATCAGCATAGAATTGTAAAAAGACCTTTCTAAAAGCACTCCAGAACTCACGATAACCAGAGATAAAAAGTAACTCAAACCCATACTTAAGAACAGAGAGCTAAGGGGAACATGCAGTTGAATTGAAATGGAAATACGCTTGTGTTCACGTCCACACTTTTTGGTTAAAAAAACGAGTATCTGCTTCCTGTGGGAAGAACTTTTAATTTTCTCACCTCCAATGTTATTCATTTGCTGACTCTGGGAGACAGCCAATCTCACTGGCACTAGAGCAGCAAGGCTGATGCCCAAATTTCTACTTGCTGCCTGTGATTATCTGAACCACCAGATAGTCTTACAGGAAATCCCATTCAAGACAGACACCATCAACAAAGCACTTTCTGAGAAAGACAGTGAGAACACATTAAAATGCTTTAAAATGTGCAACTTGCAACATGATCCATGTATTTTCATACTGGTGTACTAGGCTTGGAGGGCACGCCTAGACCTCACTGGCCCATTTTGACTCCCCAGGGTTCCCCCATCCTGCCCAGGGGCCAGAACCCCATATCAGCCACCCAAGCCATCAACTCCTGCCCCAGCAACACCACAGCAGAGCTGGTCTTCATCATCTCACAGTCCTGCCCTGCCCGCCCATGGGTCCTATCAAGCCAAGCCCACCCAGAAGCCCATGTCCCAGCCCAACCTCAGTCTGTTGCCATCCCCAGGGAAGTGCCTGTTGTCCAGGGCTGGGGCTGTTTGCCCACTGATCTGCTGCTAGCTGGGAGTGGTGTCGGAAAGAACCCTGCCTTGCTGCCCTCCTTGGGAGCTGCTGGCACTACGGATATCATGACAGGGTGTGCAGAGCAACTGTGACTCTTTATATATAAATGGGCAGCTCACTGGGACCAGGATATTATGTGTTCCTTTTTGAGTAAGGAAACAAACTAGAAGAGATTTGTCTGCAATGGCCAAGAGTCATAAAGGTGATCAGTGAAGTGCCCTGTGCATCCTATTCCTTTCCCTCCAGACGCATTACTTACACTGCCAGCTTCCCTCACTTCACCCTTTCATTTTATCAGCAATGCTAAATCCAACTTTACGTCTTGCAGTAACAAAACTGGAATGCATGCTAAGTCAAAATGAAAGCAATGCATTTACTAAAAATTCATTGCTGTGGGTAGGATAAACTCATCCCATGACATGGCTATCCTCATAAAACTTGGTAAAGTGCAAAATAAATAAATGGGTAAAAAAAGCCAAATACTGCATTCAAGAGGAAATACTACAATATTAATACATGATATTAAACACAAACTACTTGTTGTACTCAGAAAAACTTGTGAAAGAAGTGGGAAAGACCATGTCCCCTGCCAGTGCCCTTCAAAAAATGAGGCTGTGAGTGATTTTAAAGGGAAATGTCTTGCTGAAGGAGCGTCTCCCCTCCTGCACGTGATCTGAACATCCCACAAAGATCTGCTAATAGCTTTTAGAATCAGGGAATCAAAATGTGTCACTGCATAGAGAAAAATGAGCAGGGTTTCAAACCAACTCTTCCTGAGTGCTGAAGCCTCAAGCAGGACAGTCTAAACAACTGACACGAAGCACGTATCTAGTCACAAATGTTCAAAACTTCCACTTTCAGTAGTTGAATATTTTAAAGCAGAGTTCTTGGATGGCAGTAGGTACTCCTAGGGCTTTGTTTCTACTTAGGATACCTAGAGCAAAACTGATACTTAATGTGCTGGTCCTTCGTGCAAATCTCATGAAGTTCAACAATCCAACTGAATTGGTGGATTGAGAGCAGAACTGAGGAGGGCTTGGGGGTGGGTGTTGGTTGATGAGCAGCGCAATGTGATGAGGCAGTGAGTGTGTGCTTGCAGCCCAGAAAGAGCAAGCAGTGATAGGACAAGGGGTGAGAGCTCTAAACTGAAAGAGGGTAGATTTAGATCAGATATTAGGAAGAAGTTCTTCATGGTAAGGATAGTGAGGCACTGGAACACGTTGCCCAGAGAAGCTGTGGCTGTCTCATCCCTGGCAGTGTTCAATCAAGGCCAGACTGGATGGGGCTTTGGGCAACGTGATCTAGTAGAAGGTGTCCCTGACCATGGCAGGGGCTGAGAACTGGATGAACTTTAAGACTGCTTCCAACTCAAACCATTCTAAGATTCTATGGTTGTATGATGTATGTATAGTTATATGTTGTATGATGTATGTATAGTTAAAATACTTGCCTTAAGGCTATTGTAGGCTGTTTTGGACATCAACACATACATGCAATTCAAGATACTTGCAAAGATGAAAAACTGGGAATGTATTTTGCCTTATGTTCACTTCTGTTAACCAAATGCAAAAAGGGCTGCTTGTGTATTGAAATATTCCTCCTAGTGTGGTACAACTGGAAGGCCAAAAGGCAAGTATTCTAATTGCCTTGGAAATTTGGTGAAAACTTTTGAGAAACTAAAACTCAGTCTGTATACCCCCCTTACACAGTGTTTTTCTCTCACTAGACAGTTACTCGTCTGTATGTAATACTTCTCATGCAGCAAAATTACTCTTATAGAACTGTACTAGGTGAACACACTGATTTCAGAAGCAGTCCTCAAATTCAAAAGTAAAGACACAGACCATATTTTTAAAGAAACAGTCTTCCCTGCTGTAGGTACAGCCTATAACCACTGCTCAATTACTTAACTAATTCATCTGCTATTGTTAAATAACTTAGAAGTACCAAAGTGCATTTAAGAGGTGAGAAATCATTTTGCCCACAAGGCCTTTGGGTGAACAAAACGTGTTTGAATAAAGGAGCATGAGCAAGGTACGTCATATAACATTGTTTTTGGCCAGAGATCAGCATTCTGCATAGCACCTCAGTTATGGCAATCAGATGGCCTCCTCAAATACAAAAATATATCCTTGACCATCTACCTCTGCTCTTTCTCCAGCATGCTTTTTCATGCTGGCTGGAGAATCAGTCCTTCAGGCAACAGCATAGGGATGAAGGGTTTAGATTCATAAGGAGCAGGACAAACTTTGTTAAAGTCTGTACGGCAAAAATAGGACTTGGGTAAAGCTACTGAACAAATGAAAAAGAAGGTTACCAGAGAAGGGCTTTGAATGAAAGAGTATGGGAAAGCCAACAGGTGCAGAAGAAAATCTGCTTGAGGGATGAACTGCATAGGGGTGAAATTGAAAAAAGCTTTATATTCTTAAGAAATAAAAAAGACAGAAACTGGTAAAACTCATTTAGGACACAAATTAAGCTCATTCTGCACCCAAAAATACCATTTAAAGATAGCATAGACAAATAAGCAACCAGAACAACTGCATACATATTACTATTGAAATGCTGGAGATTTTTAAGTGAGATGAAGTAACTAGGATACCTAGTTTTAAGTGAGACCATTAACCTAATAGGAGCATCAGAGACTTGATGGCAGGAAAGCAGTCAAAGGAAACATGTAACAAACTACACAGGAAAGAAAACATGTAGTGCATGTTAAAGCAAGCTTTGCATCAGATAGTTAACTGTACTGAATGTTATACATCATCTCTATGGATTAAGACACCAGGCCTACATAAGTATTAGACATAAATTGTTACTCCCTAATCAGGATGACAACAGTGTCAGTGAAGTGCCAAGACAGATTTAAGAGACAGAAAATACCCAAATCAGTAATCAAAAACTTTACTCACCCCCACATAGATTGGGTAAATGTCAGGTTGGGGTGTGATGCAGAGATTAAATGACACCACAAGTGACTGATTTATGGAGGAGCTTTTGGTGAAAGCTAAAACAAGGCAAGACACTCTTGACTTTGTTCGGAGCAATGTGCAACTCATGGGTCAAAATGCTGTGAAAGAACAACTGTTCCATATCCCTGATGAAATTGGGAAATCACCTTTTAAAAGTGACAAAAGTCTAAAATGATATAAAGGTAGTATTTAATATTCAATTGTATAAAAATGAGGTCGCTCGCTTTCAAGTTGGAAAAAAGATTGTTTATGATGATCAGAATATGAACTTCTTTATATTAAAACTAACTGTTGAATAACAAACAAAACTCCCCAAAAAGTTAATTAAACAATTTCATTAGAACTAGAAAGATGTACTTCAAACCCAAGAAGTCACACCCAAAGGAGATTGCAGGTTAGAAGATAACATAGAAAAGCAAGCCAAAACCACATAAGCAGTAATTTGCTAAAGGCATGAACACCTATTATAAATCATCAAATGGTCTTAAAGAAAGCCTCATAGAACAAGAAAGTATTTCCTGCCAAGGATTAACAACCAGGTAAAACAATAGAAGCGAACAAAAGAGCCTAGCAGTCATTTTTCACAACAGCAGGAGGTCACTTGCAGACCTGAAGGGCAATCTATGCAGGACTTCATTCTTGTCATCATCCTCATAAATGGCATAGACAGGGGAATGCACGTTAATGTGCTTATATTTGCTACAACATTTCTCCAAACAGTAAAAATGAAAGATACGAGTATGAGGACGTGCAGAAAAACAGCAGCATTTTAAATGCCTGAGTGATGAAACAGATAAAAGTCAATGCTGATGCAAAGTAATGCAGATGTGGGAAAAGCAGTCCTAACTATGTACTAAGTGGTAGGTTCTGACCTATGACCACTCAGGAAAAAAATGTTGTGATATTAATCAGCAGTTTTATGAAGAGATCAGTTCCTTGCTCTGTAAAGTCAAAATAAGCAAACAGAACACTAAGACACTTTGAAACAAAAGGGGGGGGGAAACGTCACTGCACTGCATTGTTTTAGTTTACTTACGTATTGAATACTGCATTCAGTTCTGGTCCCTGTCCCCCAGTTACTGCATTACTTGATGCAGTAATGGCATAAAGAAGAATGAAAGGCATAGAACACCTCCCATATAAAGACAGACAAAACATGCAAGGACTTTTCTGCCTAGTAAAGAAGCAACTAAGACATACACTGTAGATAGCTGTAATAATGTGGAGGAGGCCAACAGCTATTCACAGCTCCTAACTTGTAAGAAACAGAGAGCAGCAAAAGAAATTACCAGATGCTGGGCTCAAAACAAACAAAAGGATACTGTTCTAGGCAGTTCTTACCCACTGCTTGGCACTGAAATACGCAGAGGTCCCAGGAAGACCGTGAGCAGTTTCATAGTTTGATGCTGGGAGAGTATCAAAGAAATACCACAATTTAGTCTTATTCTACTTTTACACACTTCTTGAGCCTTCAGTGTTGCCCACAGTTAGGAACTGGACACCAAGAAAGATGGACTTCTGGTCTTAAGTACATAAAGCCATTCTCATGTCCTTATCTTCTTTCTAGTGAGCTATTGGGACTTTGCGGCATTGTTCATGGGCTGATGTGGTTGTGTTGTGTTGTGTTGCTGTTCTGTTGTGTTGTGTTGTTGGTCCTCTTGTGTTAATAAGCATTATTGTCAGGGCTGACAACTTATTGTTACAGGAGGAAAGAAACTAGAAGTTGTCACCTGAAACACTTGCACAATTCATTTTTTATTCAACTGCATACGAAGGTAATTTTGCACATATGATCTTTGCAAATAGCACAAATATGCCAACGCAGAATATTTAACTGTCTGTCAAAGTTCAGAAATTATTACAGGGTCGGTTCTTTAATGATGTTGAGTGATAGCTGTGTTTACTTTAATTTGTCTAACATCTGCTCCTGGCAAATGTAAGCAAATGCATCTAATTACTGTCTTTTGATACTTGTATATGCATAGCATGAGTAAGAACATGAAAAAATCAAGTTTTTGTGAAGTAGAAGGTAAAATGCCTTTGAAATAAATGGTATGGCAATGAATCAGATAGCTAAAATATCTATTTTATAGTTGGGAAGTTAGCAAATAAACACAAGTGATACATTACTGCAAGTGCAAATATTGTTTGAAGATCTAAATTAGTTCGGAGCTCAAAATCAGAACCATGTTCTTTCCAAATTATGTTGATTGATAACAGTAATATTCTTGACCTTACTTTCCTACCGCAACACCATTCCCATTTTATTCAAGTGTTTTTTATATGTTGAAAGATTTTATATTTGTTTAAACCCCGTTTAAAGTAGTGCACTTACGCTTTTTAACACAGCACAACTATTCTATGGATTTCTGGTCTATGTCAGGAGATGGAAGTTTAACTATAAATCCCTTGCAGAGTGATTCTCCAGTTATGTCTGTCTCCTCAAACTGGGATCTCCAATCCCATAGTCCCTCCCACAGCCTCTCCACTGCTCTCTTACGTCTGTAGCCCTGGAATTTGGGTCAGTTATTGACAGCACAGCTCTTGGACTTGCTGCCATGCCCAGGGATAAACTTCTGCCACACAGCTGGCTACCACCATGCAAGCCTGCAGGCGGATAACGCTGTTCGCCTGACGTGCAGGGTCTTGCTGCTGTGCAATGGAGTAGCTGCCAGCTTTATGTTCATATTTCTGACTGATCGCAGTCTGCCCTGTCCCTGGTGAGGCTGCTGCTCTGCAAGACAGCACGCTGGAATGTCTCTGGACTCTGGGGTTATATGCCAGAAAGAGGGTGCGATGGGTTTCTAGGGTGATCTGATCAGCAAAACCTGACCTCTGAAAACTGTTGCAAGAGCAACATAATCTCAAACAAATAAAGAAGTCACACTATTCATACCAAAGCAAAGTTGGCTAGGTTATCACCTCTCTTACACAGAGTTCAGATCATGCCAGTAAAGAAGGAAATATTTGACTTTAAAATATCTATTCAAACCAGATAAATTCTGTTAGCAGTTTAAATTTTTAGAATGCTTGTTTCAGTATTAGATAATGTGATTTTATTCAAAGAATGTAGACAAAATGGCTCTGCTCAGAACCAAATACAAAATTTTCTACATGGTACAAAACCTGTAAGTAGCTCAACTTCTGCTAAATGAGAAAGTTGTACCTCAAACTATACTGTATGCCACTGCAAATAAATGGACAAGCTAAAAATAATTATTCATTCATTTTAGTGTGCTATAGTGAATTTTGATACTATTCCTTTTTATGTAAGCAGATACTTTTTCTACACAATTAGTGAGTTTCTGTAATTACTATAAATTTGTGCCTTTTTCTAATTAGAATTGTAATTATCATCTACTAGTGCAAAAAGAATTACCAAATCATTGCTTACATAAACCAACAAAAAGTAAACTGTATCTCAAACTCAGAAATTAAACGTATGTGTGATTTTTAATTCAGTATATAACCCAGTTTTACATTATTTCTTTTTCATGATTTCCCGGGTTTATCTCACAAAGAAATCATTCCTATATGGACAGCATTTTACATGGTCCCAAATCCAGCCGCTCACCTTCAGAGTAGAAGCTGTTGGACGCTGAACACATTAAAACATTTTATGCCATACTGGAAAAAAGCTCTTAGAAATCTGGTTGTAATGATGAAAATGGATGTATTTGAAGAACATGCTTGATTGGCTATCTTTTACAACTAACTGTAACAAATGCATTTACACTAATGAAAGAATTTACTTTCTTTGAATTCAGACTGTTCCCCCTGTGGAGCAATATATTTTATGCTTAGAAAAGACCTTTGCAAGAATTATTGATGTATATGTTATTACTACAGTAATATGACATGGTAGAAACATTTCAGATGGATTAATAAAGTGGGTCCGTGATAAGATAATGATTAAATTCAAAGGATTTATCTTTTGTACCAGATACACAGAATATACATGCATTTGTATGTGCAGGTATATAGGCTTTAAATCTTGGTTCCATGCTACTGTACATAAGAGAAGCATCCAGTATCTTCATGCCACACTAACTCACATTTTCAGTAACACGGCTCCCCTACCTAGGCTTTAAAAAGCTACTAGTTTATGGTTAACACTACTATTTCAAAAAAGTAATTTGCTGATCATTCAGAAGCCATATGAAGTATATGAAGAGTTACTGCTTGGAGCTATTGTTTCAAAACCTTTATCTAAGGCTATGTATTCTAAAAGGCTAATTTAATTTAAATTGATTTTAAAAATATCAGTAGACATTATTGGTTTTTGGAGTATAAGAATTTATTTTACATATTTTTCAATTTTTTTTCAAAATTGATTGACCTTCCTTTGCAGAAATAGTCCTCAAATGACTACAAAATGTCGTGTCATTTGTGTGTTTTCCAGTAACAACAAATGCAAAATATATTTAAAACTGTAAGGAATTAGCCCCTCCTTTTCATAAGGCTAGAATTTCTTCGACTGTCACATGTTTGGGAAACACTCCAGTTACTCTTACTTGGTTAAGTTCTCCTTTCAGTCAAGGAGGATAAAGCAGTTTGAAATTGGAAGTTTGAAACACAGAAGTGGAAACTAATGCATGTAGGGACTAAGAACAACATTAGCTGATCAGTTATTTGGTAGAAATCATAGAAGATGAAGCTGGGTATTTTGGATAGTTGCAAGAGCACTGTGAGTTATCAACAAAATGTTTATGTGAAAGATGCTATTGTAATCTCAGCATGCAGCTAGTGACAGAAGTAGCAATGCCACTGCACAAGGTTGAAATTTCAAGGTTGAAGTTAAAATTTCACCTAAAATACACTGTAAGTTCTGGACACCTTTCCTCAAAAACTTAAAATGGAAAATATATAGTGAAGGGCTAATGAAAATCCAAGGGAAGAGAGAACCCATCTTCTGAATAAAACACTGGCTTATTTAGGTCAGTGAAATGAAAAATTGGGTCTATTGTGACTATCTCCCTGCACATTGATTTCCTTTAAAATGAGTAACAGGATTGAGAGAACATGTGTACCTTCAGCATAGCAAAACACAATGTCAGAATTCACTCGCGTTGCTTACCTTGATCCTAGGGAAGGAAACACTCCATGTTCAGATGTAATCTAAAACAGTTTACAATTAATTGCATCAAGAACCACTCAGCCACATTTCTTCATTATTTAGCAAGAACCTTTTGCAGAAAGTCCTAATATAAACTCCAATTTGTATAAAAATATAGGTCTTTTTTTTCCAAAGGTGTCTAAGTGCAGTTAGATGTAAGCTCCTAAACTACTTAGGATCTTAAACTCCTTACCAAAGCTCTCATCAATTAAATTGTTCAAATTTCCATGGGAATTAATCAGAATAAATTAATCAGAGTTTTTCTGACTTACTAGAAAAAAAAAAGTAACTATTACATTTAGAAGCATCAGGTTCCTACATAATGTTGATCTGACTCACTGGTTGCTGTCATGGATTGTCACTCATGAAAGATTCAAGCTGTTTATTTTAGATGACTTATACTGTTAAAAACAAAAATCTGAATTAAACCTGAAGCTGTGGCACTTGTCCAAGCACGCTTAGGGCTAAAGACATAAAGCTATTTACATATCTCAGTCGTGGCTTACACCCAGCTGGTAACTCTTGTACCACACAGCCACTCACTCACTCCCTCCCCCCTCCCACCTCCCCAGGTGGGATGGGGAGGAGAGTTTAGAGAATACAAACCCCACAGGTTCAGATAAGAACAGTTTAATAACTGGAGTACAGTATAATGCTACTAGCACTACTACTACTACTAATAAGGGGAATGACAAGGGAAGAAAATATAAACTTAAAAGGGGAAAGCAAAAAGAAAAAACACCACAATAAACAGCAGTGATGCACAATATAATTTCTCACCACCCACGGACAGATACCCAGCCTGACCAGAGCAGCAATTGGTCCCTTCCAGGTAACTCCCCCCAGTTTATATACTGGACATGATGTGCTGTGGTATGGAATAACCCTCCGGCTAGTTTGGGTCAGGTGTCCTGTCTCTGCTCCCTCCCAACTTCCCGTGTCCCTACTTGCTGGCAGAGGATGAGGGACTGAAAAGTTCTTGATCAGGGTAAGCATTACCTAGCAATAACTAAAAACATCAGTGGGTTGTCAGCGTTGTCCTCAGACTAAAGCCGAAACAGCACCAGCTACTAGGAAGAAAATGAACTGTATCCCAGCCAAAACTAGGACACCTGTTTCAAGTGTGTATTTCACACTGCACACACACATCAGTGTGCATTTGGAAACCAAAACACAGACCTTAAGTGTGTGTGAAATCATGTGCATGGGGTCTACTGATGCTGAAGGGATGACAGTGACAAACTGCACTCCTGCAGTGTGTGAAGATGTCTGATGTCATATGCTGATGGGCTGCCTCATCAAAAAGTGATCTAAAGGACCAGGAGAGGGAGAAAAGTGCCCACTTTGAGGGAGTACTGTGAGTGGCGTGATGAGGTCGGTAAATAGGTGTTGCAAACCTCTGTGCCTTTCTGATCTGGACTTTAGAGTTTCCCAGGAGCCAGCTGACACCCCAGTACCAGGATCTAAGTGTGACTGATACACAGTGAAGAACTTACGAGGCAGGCTAATGAAGAAAGAAGACACAAAGCAGACTTAAAGCTCTCCTTTGGCACCCCAACACTTGGCAAAAACAGGGTGTAAGTTACAGTCCAGGTATAAGCCGCTGCTGCTTTTTGATTGTTTCTACATCATCATGTCAACATTATAAGTTTTATTTTAAATATGTTTATTCTTGCATTCAAGGCTTATGTTCAATTTTTGACTGCTAGGAAGCATTAAAAGGAGAAGATACCAATTAAAAATGTATGTACAGTTACTATTGTACTTTGACAGGATGAGAGCACATTCATAGCTTTAATGCACCAGATGTATGGCATGTCCATGCCTGGATAAGCATTCTCTAGAGCAGAGCCATAGCAGGAGAGCTGGACACTCTAAAACACTTGTGTTGTGTGATTCAGATTCTGGACTGAGCTCAGACAGATGATTTACAAATAATGGTCAGACTCAGCTAATGCGATGCTATTACAACTCTACAGGTTCAGATGGAGTGCTGCTTCTGTAAAGGAGATGTTTCTCCCAGTAAACAATAAAATAATGATTCATGCAGAATGATATGATGCAAGATTAAATACAACCCAGAATTAAACATGCACGCTTCCCTCCTTTCAGGGCAAACACTGGCTTTTTCTGTTGGTTTCTGCCTGCTAAGTATTTCCTTCTATAAACTGAGTTTATGCTCAGGCAAATTCTTTATTTATTGGGGTTTTTTTTTAGTATTCCACCTACAGTCATCCATTATATGGTCTGTGCCACTGGAGCATTATCCTTTTTGCCATATTTTTGTTTCTGATTGTATCTGATTTGGTCTGTGCTTTTTAAATGCATTCCTCTTACCACAGAAATCATATTTCTTCCACTAAATGTATTCTCCTATACTTGTTTCTGACACTTTATGCTTTTTAGATTACACTTGTTGCAGTATTATCAGACCAGAGCAATAGATTCCTCCTTATTTCTCTGCTGTGGATTTAGTCTGAATTCACACAGACGTAGCAGTGCAGAAACTGAAACACAGCATTATAAGGTGCTGGAATCAATCTTTTTCCACAAGCCAATACTTGTATTTATGTGAATGTGTTTTACTAAGTATTTCCCTTCCTTATAACAGTGCTGTGAATAACTAGCAGTCAGGCAATTTTGCAAAGCTGGTCTTGGGAACTTTGCTGGTCGCTGTGCCCTGGCTCTTGCCATACTTCTATGCATCAGCTGTGTTTATTCACTGTTAGATGCAACTAGTTTAAACCTCACTAATCTAACCTCTCCAAACGCCATGGAGAAAAAAATATGCATCACTGAAGCCACATTAACAATTAATGACTTTATCAAAATGCTCACGTTTTTACATACAAACTGAGCCATCCGGGATCAAATTTACTTATTCTAAGATTTACAAGCAGGTAAAAAATGGTAACTTTGGTTACCGATCCCTCTCTCTGTGGCAGCTCTCAAAGGCTGATATTGCTGCATGTTTTAACTTTGCATTCAAGC